>NC_140581.1:489491374-491891374 GCF_964204655.1 Triturus cristatus | reverse complement strand
CAAAGCCCACTCAGCTGCAAATGCCTCTGCATGCTCCTTGGGGATGTTACGCGAAAAACTCCGAAGTACCGCGTCCTCCCCCCTCGATGCGGACAGTACAAAAGGTGGAGGCCAATCTGCCTCTGCTAACAAAATGTCATAGGAAGCAGTCAGATTCTCCCAAAAAATCCCTGTGATTATACGCTCAATGTCAACTTCGATCCGAAAAACTATGTTATACAGCCTATCTGGGGGGGCAACCCGGGTGTCCGCTGCCTCTACTGTGATGAAAGTTTCCGTTGCTGTCGCCTCCAGACAAGGACTCCGTGCCTCCCGCACTATGGTAACTTCCGCTGCCCTGTCGAGCTGAGTCACCGCCCAAGTCCAATCCAGCAGTCTGGTTCTCACCGTCTGAGGCATATCTCGCTGTAAAAGCAGCAACTTTTGTTCTTCTGAAATGGGGCACGGAAGCGTGGCAGCTCCTCTTGTTTCCCTTTGCCGTCAAACTGACGAGGCTGATCACGTCCGTGTGGCGCGGGATGAGTGTTGCCACGATCCTGGCGATTGTCACCACCAACTTGAGAGCCAGATGTGTCCTCTGAAGAATGAGGAGAACGCTGATCAGGGACCTGAAATCTATCAGGAGTCTTAATTTTCGCGTGGCCGTGCAAGTCATAAGTACGCTCAAAAGTGTCGGTGAACCAGCATGCGAACCCTGCTTCTGGTGTTGCTGCCCCTGTTTTTTATTTTTCCAGTTCTTTTTAGGAAAGACTGGACGCCCGTCTTTATCAGACTGAGCCTTCTGTTGTGTTTGAGATTGTGTTTGTGTTTGAGTAAAAAGGCTTAACTCCCAAACTATAGCGGCCTATAGTTTTATAGGCTTTTGCAGTAATCTTCGGTAATTGGCGTGGTTTGTCTGCATCAGGCACAGCCTCCAAGCCGGTAGCTACTTGAAAGCTTACTTCATAGCCCTTGACATTGGCAACAATCATATCAGCAACCATGTCTAACACCCCCACCAGTCTCATCCCCAGCTCTACAGCTGCTTCATCACCGTGTTCATCTTGAACATGTTTAATCACAGAGGGGAGTACAGTCATAGAGGGAGTGCCGAAACACTTTGAATATACGGCTGCAAACACCCTGCCCCAGGTGTTAACAATTGGCCACCTCAAGAAGTAAGTCTTTAGGCAAACTTTTCGTCAATATCCTGTGTTTCTCAACAGGACTTGTATTGGGAAAAACAGCTTCATGCTGTCCAAATTTCTCAGCAAGCCAATAAGGTAAATCATCCTTATTTTGTGGGCGCTTGCCCATTACGGAATTCACTATGACAGGCCTGATGGTTACACCAGCAGGTTGCGCAGCAGCGCCAGGTGGTCCCACCTGGTAGTTGCGCGACATGAACTGAATACCAGCTCTATATACGCGTATTAAAGAAGTGTGTAACATGCGGAGCTCTGGCAGTGTAGCTTACATAAGCCCATGCGGGTAAGGGGCATACCCCGCCAAAACGGCCCATGTTGCCCCATCTATTGATAAAGGGCCCAAACGGGCAACACACAGATGGTTCAAATCACAGTAGGATTTTAGGTGCACACCAATCTGTTAATTTCAGGAATATGTGTAAGGTATTTTTACATACAACAGAAGATGACCCTAGGGCCAGGTAGTGCATGCCTTATAATTGGCTAATGTATTGAAGTGAAGCTGTTGACTTACAATTATGTGTCAGATGAGGTATTTAACAGACATATCTTATTAGTTAAATAATATCCAAGCTCTGTTTTAGAACAATGTTCAAAGTTGAATAAGTTGGTGATATCTTTAGTCTCTAATGAACCATTACATGTATTAGAACATTGGAATGTTGGGAGCTCCATTGAAACCCATGTAGTGCTCTGGGCTTCTAATGGTCAGTAGAAGGCTGGAGCGCCAACATTCCAATGTTGTCCTTTTTGTTATTTGGTGTAAATCTATTAGTAGTTACTGAGTTATTTAAAGAAAATTTCCAGTTGGATATCTAGGGTCGCGGAGGATTTGCGACCCCTCCCGATCTCGTGCTGAGATCTGATTGGCAGCCAATACTTCCAACCAGGAAGTGTTGGCAGCAGTCTTGTAACTCTGTAGAACAAAAAAAATCATAAAATAAAAGGGGAGGATAGAAATACCCTGACCCCTATGCCTCTTGATGGGGTGGCGGGGGCTCTCGTAGGGAGCCAGCAGGGCCAAAAAAGCATTTTTTGAAAAAAAGATAATTAGGCGGGATCGGATGAAAAAGAAAGGGCGAGGTCCCGGTAGCATTGTACAAATAAAGGAGGGGTTGGCGTGCAAGCCCCCACTCCTGGAGCTTAATATGGCCCAGGAACCCCCACCTCCTGGGGCTTATTCTTAATAGAAATGCAGGGGCTGCCTGTTTTGCAACCCCGTGCCCTGGGGAAACCCCCTCCTTCCCAGGGCAAAATCTGAAGTTAAAGTGGAGGGCCCATGCGCCCCCCGCAGCCCCAGAGACCACCACCTCCCTGGGGCAAAATAAAGCATTAATGCGGGGGGTGCATGACCCCCCTCCCTGTAGCCTCAGGGATTGCCACCTCCCTAGGATGCTAAGGATCCTTGGGTGCCCAACCAGTCCTCCTGTTACCTCCAATAAGTCCCACGCAGTGTGATTGCTGAGAGGACTTTGGAGGCCAGCCCCCTTTCTCTACCACTCTGCAAACACGTCTCCTGGCACACTGCTGGTTGGGGAAATTAAGTCCCCTTGACTCCAGAGGGTCCTTGGGGGCCAACAAGCACTCCTGCTACCTCCAGTAAGTCCAACATAGCAGCATTCCTGAGAGATGGTCGGATGCTCCGCCTCTTTTCTCCACCACTCTGCAAACACGACTGCTAGTTAAAAACTATAAAAATTCCCTGAAAAAACCAAAGGTTACAGGCACGTTGCCATTAGGAAATAGAATTTGAAAAACTTTACAAATTTACTTAAAATAACAATGGTTACAGAGACATTATAGTTATGCTCAGATTTCACTTGTGCAAAACCAGTGAAATTCTGTAGTCATAATTATCTGAACTATCTATAACTTATTCTCTTGCAGTGCACTGCTTATGACCTCACATATTACATCACTCATGACTTGGTCCGTGACATCACTGATGACCTCTCAAATTATATCACTGATGACATCACTAGTGGGCTACCCAGGAACATGGAAATCACAGAGGGAGAACGGAGGTAGATGATGGTGATGAGCGAAGGGGCATAGTGTGGAGAATTGGGTTGCACGGGATGGCAGAAAAAGCGAAAACATCTGAAATTTCGAATCTGATAATGATTTCGGTATATACATTTGAGAACACAGAATTTATGCCCCATAGCTGTTATTCTTTTGATTTATTGATCAGTGAGAATAATTTCATGCAACACTAAACCCTCAGCAATGTTAGGACACACAAATCAATTATGGCATGAATATACAGTTACAATCCCATAATACACATATGGCAAGACTAATTTTGTTGAAGCTAGAATAAAACAGAGGAAAGTACTTCCTAGTTGTGTAGGCCATAGTGTTATCGCTTCAGCCAAGGCAGCACTTGGATGTGGCACTATTTATTTTCAAAGTGGTCTGACAAGATTTTAATTCAGACATAGACGGAAATTGTCATTGGGTCTGGGTTGCATGCTCAATTAATTCCAGGGAATTTCTTGTGGGAAACAGCGGTTTCAACGCGGGTAATACCACGCGGGTAGGTTCGAACGCTGGCGTTACATCGTCCGCGTTGTTACCACGCATGGCATTACATCGCAAGTCGTTTCTACGACTTGCGCTAAATGGCGCGCAACACCAGGGAATGTGTTGGATTTTAAATTTAACACATTCTCTGCTGTTGTGCTAACTGGAGTAGGAATAGTAATTTATACTATTCCTAAGTCCAGCGCGCCATCTAGAGCAAGTCGTAGAAACGACTTGCGATGTAAAGCCATGCGTGGTAATAACGCGGACAATGTAACGTCCGCGTTGTAACCTACCGCATGGTATTTGCTGGCGGTGTAAAGAGACATATTCACTTCTTGTAGTTGGTTTTCATGGCCCCATGGGGTTAAATTCAAGACAGATTAATGACATATTGGTTTAATTTTTGTTGGTGAAAGGAGAATTAATGATTGGAAATTTAAATTGTATACAGCCTATCAATGGCTGACAGAAAGTGTGCAAAATTAACCAAATGTACACAGAGGCATTAAAGATATGAAGTCATAGTTAGGTTCAGTGGATCATAGGAGATTATACAATCCTGACTCCTGATAACAAGCATTTCTATCTTTCAGATGTAAATCTGGATCCAAATTAGATTTTTTTTTTTGTGCTTCAACCTCAATTTGTTAAGTTTTAGAGCCACTCATTCCTCGTAGCTTCTCTGATTATACAGCAATCCAATTAGGGATTTATGTAATTAGCAAAACAAATAAATGAGATCTACCAGCTAATTACCTCCAGATGAATTGTGTATGGCAAAAACGTTAGGCAGTATTTTGGCAAGTATTTTTAGCAAAACATGCAGTCTTCTAATATGTCCACTGCCTGGAATATGTTTAAAGCAACATTAAGGGATAGAATACTTTATTACTGCATAGCCCAATCTAGAAAATACTCAAGCTATAATTGCAGCTTAATAATCAGAGATGGTGCAGCTGGTAAATAACTTTTTGCATACTTCCAAGTCTGAAGATAGTAAAAAAATAGGAGAAAGCTAAAAGTTCCCTGTGTATTTTAAATGAGGCGATGGCTACAAAAGGCCAAAACTAGTATGAAGAAGGTGATTTCCTTGGGAACTTGTTGATTTGGCCAGCTAGGAAAAAGGTTATTAAGAACGGAATAGAAAAATAATTCTTCATCTAGCAACAGGAGCCTGTAGGCTCACTGATGGTCCACAGACGATTCTGAATGTATTGTTTAACCTTTGCAATAAATTGGACCAAGGGAAAGTGGCGGAAAAGACAATTTTAATGTATTATTTACTTCATCTCCCTTTAAAATTGTTAACGTAAGAAAGCATCAGCAATGATGACCTCCTTTTCAAACACGGAGCTTGAGACCCTGGTAAAGAGGAATGAGAAAGTATACCTCCAGCATTTCCTACAGGGATCGTGGTAACCTTTTTGAAACCAGTGGAATATCCTGACTTGTATCATCCATTTAGGTTGCTTTCTGTGGCCTATAAGCTGATATTCAGTGTTCCTAAAGTCAGAATCCTGAGTGAAGCCACTAGCCTGGTTCATCTTGATCAAAAATGGGTTTATCAACTTTATGTAAATACTAGCAAAAAGTAGGCATTTTATATATTTATGCCAAAACTGGTCCCTGGTGTAGCTATACTGCTGAATGCAGAAAATGCCATTGATTTTGTCACCTGTGAATGTTCACTCTTATAGAAACATTCAGATTTTCGTCCCAGCTCAGGAGGTTAGTGGCCTGTCTCTACAAAGATTCAACTGCCACCACTGTGATTAACCCTCCTCTTTCATCTGGCAATGGGAAAATCATAATGGGCACCCATCAAGGGTGCTCCCTGTCCATCATACTTTTTGCATTATTTATTGGGACATTAGCATTTGTTTTAGTAGAGCAGATTAAATATCCCTCTAATATATATTCCTTAGCAAGCTTAAATTGCATACTAAGGCTGATAATGTTTTTATATGTGATAATGACAATATTTCATATACAATCGATGTAATCAATGAATTTTCAACAATGGGAGGTTAGAAGATTCACCATCTGAAAACAGAAATGTTATCATTTATCACTACTGCAGTTGTCCTACCAAATTATTTATAAGTAGTATATTCCCAGGGATTGAAACAGTACTTGATCATTTGAATTATATTCTGCTGCTTAAAAAGGTTCATTCACTTTTTAGGTTTCGCTTGCACAGTGCTTGCACTGTGCTTGTGAAATCTATTGTATTCAATATATCTTAAAAGGAACTTCCATCCCACCTTCTCTTCTTATTGGTTGGTTTGCTTGCCACTTTACTTTTCCTCTGTTTTGTTGGTTGTAGCCTTCTCCCCCTTCCGTATTTTTCTTCTCAGTTTGCCGTGGCCCAAGTGCTCATTCCCATCCGCTGTGGAGACTGGGGCAATTTGTTTTTTGTTTGGTGAAGGCTGCACAGTGTTTACTGTGTACATTTGGTTACCTTCTTTTGGCTGCATGCATTAAGAGCCTGCTTCTGTTTTTGTACTTTCTCTCATCTTGTTATCATTCTCTTTTCCCTGTGTTAATTTCATTACATTTCCTTAAACTAATGTTTTCGTTTAGCATTCAAGATCTCCGTTTATTTTTTTCCTTTGTTTACATTTAATTAATATTCTTAGACTGTCACTCCTAATAGAGGTCATGGCAGAATACACAAATGGAACAGTTAAGCACTTTATTGTGACCCTTTCTGAATGTCTGCGAAAGTAGTGCGATGGGTGCATTTCTAGCAGCAGCTCTGCTCGGATCGCTGCTGCTTCTGCCTGCTGGAGCCCAGGTTCGCCTCACCTAAGGTGGGCAGGGCTGCTGTGCAGCCGTCCGAGCTGTCCACATAGGAAAGACCTCCGAAGACTGCAGGAGTGCAAGGGATACATGATCCTGAGGGGATACCAAATATTACACAACAGTGTCATTCTTTACTGCAGAAGAATTATTGTGTTGCTTTAGGTGTGTGTGGTCAAACGTTGGGAAACTGCAACCGCCCTCCCCGTCTCCATGTCTCAGTAGAAAATGCGTTACAGAGAACTATGTAACCTACAATAAGAGGGTGAGAGGGCTGGAGGCAGCAGCTGTGCTTGTGAACATTAAGAACACCGTCACAATGAGCGAGACAGAGAAAGCCATGCAGAAAATGGCTGCTTCCCCATTTTACTAGATGATTTAAGAATAGCACTGGGAATTGGTGTGACGTAGTATCTGGCCTGGTCCCACTGTATGCACTCTGAGGAGCTGTTCTTTATTAAGTGCAAATAAAAGCAAAGCTCTGGTGCTACGTCAGCAGAGGGCATAAAATATTTAGGACCCTGGCATTAACTTTAGTGGTGCTTCTGCTCAATGCTAAGTGCATTTGTATAGTGCTTTATTACCATTTTGTCCTCAGAGCCATGGTTATGGTGCATCATTGACTCTCATCAAAGTGGTTTGTCGACATTATCTTGAGTTGGTTGTTTTTCTTAAAAGATAGTGGTTCGCAATGGTTTGCTAGGGTAGGTTATAATGATGTATTATATAATAGCGACCAGCTAGGTCCTGTCATGGTTCTGTGTGGAGAATGAAAGCATTGGAGGTGTCCACTGAAGGACATTGCCATCGGCTTCATTCTGATGGACAATGGGATTATCCATTGATTGGCTTCTGTTTGGCATCTTTGCCTATTATGTGGCTTTGACACAATGTTATGCATGTAAGTGTGTTAAATTGTTCGCATCTTATAGATAGCTTATTATATAGTTTGGTGAGAGGGCATTGACGTGATGTTGAGGTGACAACAGTGCTTCGTTTGTAAGCAGTAAAGCGTAGGGGCCCAAGTTCGTTTTAGGAGCTTACTACGTCGGTGTGTTTGTGTGACTTCATGAGTACAGCATGGCTGAGTCTGACTGCATTGGTGTGTGTTATGCGCGCCTATATTGCACAACTGCTCACCAACTTAAAACTTAGCACAAAAACAAATATATTAATCACATAAGCGAAACCTAATGCATTTACCACTGCTTGTTGAAAGGTTGCTAGCACTTCCATTCTCAGTTGTGGAGCCTGTGGCATTGGTTGAAGTGGGTGTGCTCTTGCGCCTTTATTTTTTAGCCTTTCCTGCTTTCTACAACCACTTTTCTTTTAGTAAAACATTGTTTGTTTTTCTGTGGGGTAAGCAAGTTGCTGTGAAGGAGATTGGTGGGGAATTTAGTGCTACCTAATTTGGGACAAATCATTTTAGAAATTAATACATTTTATTTTGACAGTCTTCAGGCGCTAACAATAGGTGAACTTACGTACGTACCTGTATTAAAAATGAATGTTGATTTAAACACACAAATTGTGCATAAAGCCAGGGTGCGTGCCTTACTGTATGGACTGAGGTGTCAAAATGATAATGTACACGACTGCCTGCACATAGCATGGTCCTGTCCTAAATTGGACAGATTCTGGTGCAAAACGTTTAATTACGTAATTTGGCGCTCCCTTCATAGATTTACTTCCCAATCCAATAATGAGTCCCTTGTACAATGCCATTCACAGAGTATATCTCATTAAGTGCATTTGAAAATAAATTTTTATTGCCATGCTTGTGCCTGTTTCGTAATCAAACAATATTGGAAAGACGCTTCGCAAAAGGATTTCGCTTGTTAGTACAATAAGATGATTACAGCATTGAAACAGGAATATCTATGTGCTGCACAAAATGAGGCCAATCGGAAATTCAGGGAGGACTGGGTGAATATAGCGACATTAATGAATATGATAAGTTATGAATTGATAGGATTTATATTTAAATTAAAAGAAATTAATCTATATTTTGCTTGTATTTCACTGAAGAATGAAAACCGTCCTGACATTGAATTAGGCCTATTCAACACTCATTCTAATCAGAAACACTCTGTGGAAGTCCAGGACATGAGCAGAAAAATGCTCTACAGATACTAGGACTAACGAAAACGAAGTCTGCAAGTAGCTCTATTGCAATTTTCAGTGAATTGAAAATGCCAAATTTGATAATGCTTTATAGAAACAGAGAGCCACAATAGTGGTTTGTTGCTTTCATTCATAACAAAGGCCCCTCTACACTGAGATACCAAACTCAGTGTAAATCTCCTTTGAATTAATTACAACTTAATGTGCTTTCAACTCCCAACAGCTCAGTGGTCGTTGCACTGATATACTGTCTACTGGGCGACATAGTCTCTCAACGAGTTCCTCGCATTAACCATATCTCTGCAATCCTCTCCACTGAAAGTTATGATAATGGAAGACTTTAACTTGTGTAGAGACAAACCAAACATGGTCCAGATATTGTGGAAAAAATGCTGGCTTTAGTGCTGGGCAACTTCACCCTCACACTCAAACTACTTATTATCAGCAAAAAAAGAAGTTGAAAGACGACTTCAAAACTGTTGCACATAACCTCCTTCTACAATACGACCAGTCCGATTCAGACCCTCAATGCACCAAAATCCCTGTAGCCAGCAATACAGGAAATTTTTGAGGCAGTGAATCAAGATTGACAATCTGTTCTGCTCTCTGACACGCTTATGACTCAGTTGATCTTTCAGTAATGTCAAGAAGGCTCATGGACTGGATGGAGATCTCTGAAAGAACAAGCGACTGCTAGTAGGTGCTGTATCCTTGTGTATTCAGGTAGTATGTTGGGAAGTAATATTAGCAGGAGAGGAAAGCATGGGTTAAGTGGAGAATGAAACATTGAGATGTAATGTGTGTAATCCTTGAATTGTATATTATCAACTATTTGTACTAATCAAAAGAAAATGACACTTTGAAATAGGGTGTTAATGGTAAGAACAAACAAACTGACTTTTATGCAGTATAAAATATCTCCACACTAATAAACAAAACGCAAAGGGAGCAGTTTTGTGACTCTCAGCTCACTATCGATCTAAAATGCCAATTAACTAGTTTGTCCTTTTCATTCATTGTTTCACACTATTGTAGACCTCCTTATTCTGTATTTCATTCCCAAAGTGGGGTTCTGTGAAATATAAATATCAATGCACTGCATGGTGGTAGTTCTTGGCAGGAGAAATATGTTTTCGAAGTCTGCAGTAAATAGGGTATATGGGCTGTAGGATTATAGGTTTCTGATATTGAAGCCAATGGAAAACCTGGCGGTTTCCCCACCTCTAAATGTGGCAGTGGTGGAGCCATGGGCTTCAAGCCAGTTTACAACTGGGCTTCAGTAGTCCTCTAAGTAGTCTACCTTCCTTTACGGGCACAGTTCATTTTCCTCAGCTTGCAGAAAGAAACACTTTTTTAATGACTTTCTTCTCGATGTATGTTGTTTTTTAATCTTTTTGTTCTTTATGCTTTCTTCTCTTGGCATCTTATGGTTTATTCTCTATAGATGTCATTCCTACCTCTCCAATAGTGTTTATTTATTTGCTTACCTTAGACCTCCCCTTAGTCCATGCTACCCAGGGTTGATCTTTGTCCCTGTTCTATCCACCCTACCCATGAATTCCCTGTTTATCTTGTGGTTTATGATTCATTATTTTCCTAACATCCCTCAGATTTTCTCCTCTGTTCTATAAATCTCTGACTCTATTTGCCCTACAGCTTTGGGTGCTCTAGCAAACATTTATCAATTAACAATTTGTGTTTGCCTCTTTTTGCCTTTCTTCGCTTTGCATTCCTCAGTTTACCTTCTACTACTGATTATCTTTTCCCACTTCGGGTCGTGACATTGGCATAACATGTACTGTTTCTTTACTTTTCGCCCCTACCAGCTTTCTCATTGCATGTACATGGAGGTTTTTAGGTCTCGCACAGGCAGCGCATGCGCTGCCTCTCTGAGGCATTAAGTAATTAGTAATACCCATTGCATTTCTTTTTGTTTTTTCGCTTGCCATTGGTCCAATCTGGCATTGCTTTTCTTACCTCGCCCATTGTTGGCTAGTGGTCCCATCCATCACTTCTGTTTTATTTCGTTTCTGCAGGAAGCTGCATCGGCCAACTACAGTAGACGTACACTGCAGGGTGATATCTTTTGATGTAGGGACTACTTTGTTGTTTTGTAGGTCTTGCATAGGGATCACCGAGAGCCGCCTGGACATCTGCTGCCCCGTGTGCGCTGAGCGCCTGCACCCCCCACCATGCCAGAGCCGCAGCTCCCAGACCCTCTGTTACTGCCCTGTCCGCACCGCTCGCAATGCTTTCCCCCCCCGCTGTCTGTGCTCTTTTGCCCCTCTCTCCCCTGCATCTGCGTTCACCCCCACCCGCAGCATCTGGAGGTTCGCCATGTGGGTGCACTACACAGCGCAACACACCGCGCTTCATTTTAAAGGTGGGTGCTTGTTTAACTCGAGTCCGCACTCAAGGAATTCTAGCTGTAAGCATTCTTCTTTTTGCACAATCCTTCGCTGGAGGGCACGGCGCAGAGGGGGGAGTGTTGTGGATCATGCTGTGGGCTGGTCACAGTGTGGCTCCTTGAGCGAGCGGCACAATAGAGAGAGCATGCGGTTTACGCTGCCTCCGGGATGCCGAGTGTTTGTTCCGTGACATCGGCATTTCCAGGACGTAGATGAAAGTGAAACACAGGCTGTAGCGTTGTGTAACCCTTCAGCGTCCGCCCTCACTGCACGATGTACAGAGTGAATGGTACCCTGTCTTTACGGGAGTAGCGAATGAGGTATGCGTTCTGGAGAAATTTCTCGAGCATGGGGTCCTGGAAGGCCTCCTTCTTTGCTAAATAAAAACATTTACATAATGTCAGCGTGCCTCCTACATACCAAGCATACATTTGTGTTACGTACGCCTAGAGGCCGTGGTCCCAAATGTAGTGTACATTTTTTTTTCTCGTGTTTTGACTGCAAAATCTGAACTATGTGGAACCCTACCGTGGACGACAAACTTGCTTTCTTTAGTATCTACGACGTTCCGGCTCTTATGCTGTCCGTTGTCTATGTCTGTGTGTGTCTGGGAGCCTGTAGTGTCTGCCAGCTGGGACCCTATTCCAAAGTGGAGAATGCACAGAGGGCTGAGAGCAGGGCGGTCTTGAGATATGTTAAAGTGGGATAGACTTCAGCTGCAGTTCTTTTTTGCGAAAGCCGGCAATAGTTTGCCTTCTCTTTCCATGCTTGCCACAGTCAAAATAGTGATAGGAGACCAGCACTCCCATCCTGAGGGTGCCTTGTGACGTTCCAAGAAGTGAAAGTGTCAGTGTGGCTTACTTCCCTTCTGGGTGGCAACAATAACATAGGCGGGATAAGGAGGGCTGTGAAACAGTAGGCAACCTTGTGACGACAAAGGAAATGGGAGTATAGTATTTTAGAGCATCTTTCCCACCACAAAATATGTGAGCGCTATTGTGCATTTTGCAGTGCAACATTACTAATGTTTTCTAGAGATGCAGAGATCTAACATGCCTACATGAAATGTGGATGTGCTTTCCTGGGCAGCGCTCAATCTATTGTGCACGATAGGTATATCTGGTGCAAAATCCCTACCATTGTCAGATGTTAATATTCATCCTTATCAACAGCTTGTTTTTTAAACTGCAGCTTTGAGGCATGGACACCCCCCCCCCCCATGCGACACACAAACAATTAAGATGTTATTATATGGGATATGAGGTTAATGCCATGGAGGTTAATGAAGCGTTGCCAGGGGCAGCAGCAGTTACATCAGGCATTGCGCACTGGCACACCTGACAGTTCCCATGCTGACCCCATTCTCAGAGGTAGGCGGTAGTGGTAGGAGAACGTAAAGATTGTTTTCAGAGCCCTGTTTACTGTCTGCAATACACTCTCCTTGTAAGTAGAAGGTGCTTTAGTGGCTAGGGATGGGGCTTAAGGTCAACATTGTGATATAAGGGGTAAAAGGTTGCAGAATCTCACTTTCTCTACCCCTGCCCTTTTGGTGCATTGACATCTATAGTCAATGTGCTCTTAAAGACACCTCCAGGGAGTTCACCCTGTGTGATAAGCCGCCTTTGGCTCAATCACCCAGTCCTGATGACAGTGCAAAGGGAGGTGTCCTAAGACAGGCACTCACCAAAGCAAGATAAAAGTGGTGAACTACTTCTTGCCAGAATGTTATTTTATGAATCATCTTGCAAGAAAGGAATGCACGAGGAGTAGAGATATGCACTAAAGTTACACAAGAACCGAAACAAAACAAGCATTTGCAATGCAACAGGTCTCGCATTTATGCGAGTTTGAGCTATTGGCATTGTAAATGACAATGCCTTTTATTTATGTTTTGGTTTTTGAAACATATATAAAACCCATTGTCCTTTACAATGCCAATAGCTTAAACTTGCGTAAATGCGTGACCTAATGCATTGCAAATGCTTGTTACTTTTCAGCTTTCTCAAATTTTTTCCTATTGAAATGCTAAATCCTCTTTCCTATGTATTCATTTATTTAAAATCTCAACGATTGCAACACTTTTTTTCTTGGACATATTTATTATGGTCACTTCTATAGTGTTTACTGATTTCAGCTGCTCTTTTTTTGATCTCTTGCTCTTTTCACTCCTTATTCTCTGCATGATTTGCTTCAATGGCTCTCCCAAAAATAATCTTCATTTTTCTTTGCATTGAGTTTGTCAATGCATCCAGGTGGTGATACCAGCTGGAGCCTAAGATGGGTATTTATTGCACCCTCAAAACCGAGACCCTAATCGACCCCCCTGCGGTGGTACCATGGGCATACTTATGGCAGTTGAAGCAAAGAAGGTTTTGAGGGAAGCTGCAATTCCTCTGCAGGAGGTGGAGCTGTCAACGCTCTGACAGCAAGGGCCTTATTGTTCCCCACACTTGGCGAAGCTGCGTGCAATGATGTAAGAAGTAGGCTAAGAAAGCCCCTCTAAGGCAGTGCGAGCCCAGGACAGACTGGAGGCTGATGGGCTCTCTAGAGCCACTGAGCTTGGACATCTTGAAAGGATTGGAGTCTTGAGCACTTCAGCATAACCAAGGCTACAGCAAACCCAGGATGGCACCCTCAATAAGACTGATGGAAAATCTAGCTGGAGAAAAGAAATCCTTAACCCTGATAGTCCGAGATCTACATAGAACCATGGGGTGCTGTTGGGTGCCCTGGAGCTCATATCTTCTCCAAAGTACACTGCAGTTATGACACCAGGTATGGCAGGCAAAGGAGACCACTAGTTCACTTGATTCCCCATTGAGGTGTGATGCTGATGCACCATTGCAAATTGTTAGGCTTCCAGACACACACATTTAGGGCATGATGACTGAGATGGGGAAGTGCAAAGAAGATTTCTTTCGGACGTTTGGAGGGACACATATTTGAGAGATGTTTCCTGACGTGATGGTGCGTAAACAAAGATCACAAGCTCTCCTGAGTTCTATTACTATGTTTACACTCTAATCTCTGCAGGAGAAGTTCATAATTGAGAGGGCTGTGAAGGCTATGGAGGGAAAACTAGAAGGGCTAACGGGTATAGTTTTTACAATATTAGGAGGGCAACCTAATTTCCTTTGTCAAATTGAACTTTTCAATTTGAATTGCATGTATCTGTAATCACTCTTTTGTTTTCAATTAATTTCCATATTTAGTTTTTCAATTACTTTCCAGACGTTGGTGTCTTTTTCCATAAAGTTCTTTTTTATTAAGTATCCAATACCATCATACTTAAAACAGACCCAGCCATCGCGTTTCATCCCTTATATGGACTTCATCAGGGCCTAAACATTTTTTTTTTTTTAAAACATGTAATCAATACTTTTCACTTATTAAAATCAACAACTCTGGTTCTTATCTTTACATTAAAAGTGCAAAAAAATGTTTTTTGTCTGTGTAATTTTTCATCTAACATGAACCACTTCCATTTCAAGGAGTGTATCGATCAGAATGTCTGTACCAACCTCTCTCAGGTATACAGACTAATCTATACATACCATCCCCAAACATTTTATTAGTCCATGTATTCCTTAAACCAAAAGACACCAACTTTTTAAAGATTGATTGCTCTTATGGAGTGCGTACTTCTGAACTGACACCTCTAGTACTCCTCAAATGCGCATACAAGAAGATCATTACTTTACTTACAATTTGATTCATCCTCCTTCTCAAAATTCTTCTTTTCCGTTAATTCCCTGTTAAAATGTCTGGGCTCCTATTCTCAAGAAAACAGTAACGTGTCAGTACGCCTAAAGCCTTTCCACCTCTTCCTCTTGTTGATTGCATTTTGTTTCCCCTTGTTTCTATCCCCGATTAACTTCCAACCCCCTGTTAGATTAAACATTACACAAAAATATTGAACAATGTAGAAAATGTATTGTAAAAATAAGAACCATAATTATTGATTTTAATAATTGAAAAGTATGGATTACATCTTTTTTCCCTATAAGGGATAAAATGCATCGCGTGGGTCTTTTATAAGTGTGATGGAATTGGATACCTAATAAAAAGAACTTTATGGAAAAAGCCACCAACGTCTGGAAATTAATTGAAAAACGAAATATGGAAAGTAATTGAAAACAAAAGAGTGAATACAGATACATGCAATTCGAATTGGAAAGTTCAATGTGAACAAGGAAATTAGGTTGCCCTCCTAATATTGTGAAAACATTTACCAAGGATTGAGTTTTGTGGGCTGTCAGAACTCCAGCCCTCCTTAAATCAAAAGACCTACAAAATTGTCCTTCTCCTTACCGTATCGATATCTACTTTCTGGCGCGTCCACTCCTTCATTCATGACTAGTATGTAAGGACGCCATTATGCATTTAAATACTTCGTAATAGCCAATCAAAACTTTTACATTCAACCATCCAATCCGCAATGGATGTTTTAATCTTGTGTTGCGGTTTCCAAAGATGACCACGGTCTAGAATCCCAATTCATTCATGTTATCGAGCTTGTTCTCAACACAGCTTAAATTCTGAGGATCCCTATTCGTTCTTATACTCAAACAGTCAACTGCCTTCCCACATCGTACCCTCCAGTCAGCAAAGTGTTCCTTCGTCTTCTGTCATGGTTTCCAATATGGTCCGATTTATTTTCACCAATGCCTTATGACAGAATATCTCAATTGGTTCTTTCTGTCATCCAATCGGCTACCACAAATCCTAATATTAGCAGATCCTTTAAACTCTATGCCCACGGTCTGACAACCCAATTCATTATTAGTATCAAGCTTACTCCTGACACTGCTTATTTACTAGACATCCCGATTGGTTCTTTCTCTCAACCAGTCCGCTATCTTGGATATTAAAATCCACCAATCCTTAAGACCATAAATATACTTGTTCAATATCCACATTAACTTTTTTTACTTCATACTTCTTAGCACTAAGAAACCTCCTTGTTCATTATACTTCCAAACCTATCACCAACCCATAATTATTTTAATACAGTATCACAATTCTTAACGGAGCTCTGCAAATCTGACATTATCCTGTCATGCTGTACTCACCAGATACACGGCCGTGACCGCCCGAGACCTGGTGACTTACCGTGCCGCGATTTTCGGACCTGGCGAAGTGCGTGCGGTGCCTGGATTGCTGCTGGGGCCTACTGCCGGCTGGTGGGAGATTGGAGACCGCCCCATGCCTCTGCCGCGATCCTCATCTGCGGACCGGCAGACCCGCTCAGAGCACCGTTGCCAACGAGTTAGGCTGAGGACGCCTTGGGCCCCAGGAACTGCCTGGCTGGCTCGGACAGGGATCGAGGCCCGGGGGGTGGGCGGACTGGTGGCGGTGTGGAGCCTGCCGGCTGCGGCCGCCTCTGGATGGACTCTTTCTTAGGCCCTTACTCCCCAAGCCTTGTCTCCCCGCAGTGGTGCTGAATATATCCCGGCCTCCTGAGGTGCCGAGACAGCCCGAGCGGCCATACCGCTGATCCCCTGGTGCTGCTGCGGCCGGCATGGGTGTCGGCGGGCGGGTGCAGCCTGCATAGATCATCTCCTGGTGGCCTACTTGTCCCGAGTGTCCTCCCGAGCAGCCTCCTCGGGGGGGGGGGGGGGGAGGGGTGGTGAAGGCGGGGAATTCACACCTGCTCCTCAGCGATATTGAAGACGGCCGCCAGATTACATGCCCATAGGCCCGAAGGCCTTAAATCGGCCCTTGGGGGTCAGTGGGCCCCAGCCACTCCACACTGCATATAAACCTACCTGCATCCCCAGATGGGGCAGGGAAGGTGGTGCCAGATGTGATGTAGGGGGTGCCTCCAGCCATTTGTGCCTGACCGTCTGCCGCGGCCCAGAGGAGCCGCTGACTTATCTACAGGAATCCTCCCCAGAGCCCTCAGGATTCAACAGGTGCTGGTGCCCCGGCTGCTCAGCGACAACGACCAGGGGTGAGCAATAGTGCCTGCTGAGTAGTGGTGGTGAAATACTACAGCAATTGTGGTCATGTAGTGGATCGGTGGTCCGGCGAGTCTGGTCTATTTAGCTGGGCCTACTTGGCTGGCAGTCAAGGGCTGCGGAAGCAGCCGAGCCAGGCTCGGTGCGGCTTGCGGTCCGCGACAGCCGGTTTCCGTGAGGCTCGGTCTTCCACGCTCCCCTTCGGTGACGCAGCGGCCGGCTGGCGTTTGGGGGTTGCGAGACGCTGACAGGGGATACATTCCCCTCCCCATCCTGCTATAAGATCCGGGGCCCATGTCCAGCCGCCGGATCGCCTGCCGCCATGGGCAACGACAAGCCAGGCGCTGCCAGTCCCAAGTAGGGTACCTTGTACCAGTTTGCCTCTGCGTCGGGCGGTGCCACGGGGGGTGCAGCGAGCGGCCCGATGCCGGCTAATGAGACACTGCTGGCAGCGATCAGCGAGGCAAGGAACGCGCGGGATGCAAAAATTGGCGCAGTGGGATCCGAGGTGTCGTTCCTCCGTCAGGACCTAAGAAAGGCACTGGACCGCATTACCGAGGTGGAGACGCGTGTGTCCACAGTTGAAGATACTGAACCACCCTGCAAAAGAAAGTTTATAAACTCATGGTGGTAGCACAGGAGCTGGTCTCCAGGGTTGAAGATGGAGAAGGACGCGCACAACGCAACAATTTGCGCTTCATTGGCTTTCCGGAGGGCTGTGAGGGCACGTCCATGACCAGTTTCCTTACAAAATGGCTAACCGACCTTCTGCCACCTGACAAATTGTCTACCTGCTTCGTAGTGGAACGGGCACACCGCACGTTAACGAAGAAACCACCCTCTGGAGAAAACGCAAGGCCCGTAATCACAACATTTCTAAACTATGCCGACAGAGATTCCATTTTGCAATTCGCTAGGACCCAAAAAGATAAACTCCAACATGACTCTAAAAACATAATGATATTTCCGGACTATACCCAGCTGGTACAGCAGCAGCGCCTGTCATTTATGGAGGCGAAGCACAGGCTACGAGACTTGAATATACAGTACATGCTCCTTTATCCAGCACATATGCGCGTCATATACAATGTCAAATCCTACTTCTTCGACACCTCAGAGGCGGTCTTTGCCTGGACTGATGAATGATTGCATCCGAAATTACGTAATCCACCGCCACTGGAGTCAGACTAGGGCCAGAATGGCAACCAATCCTTGAGCCTACTTGTTCAGCATAGACCGCAATGATGGCGTGGATGTTCGGCCGCACACTTCCTCCCGCCCCAGACACTTTTTAATTATTTGTTCGTAATATATGGGGGTTTTGGGGACCCTTGGTGGAGGCGCCTTGGGTCCCAATGTTGGGGGCCTGAGGGTATCTTCCGCCGCGACAGATGCTCCATGTTTCAGGCAGTATCGGGTGGGGGGGGGGGGGGGGGTTAGGGTTTCTTTTGGGTATTTTGTTAGTATTGTTTTTTGTTTCTTTACATGCGCAGAGGTCCAGTCCCGATCCCACTAGCTTAGTCCTAGTACACTCAAGCCTTGGGGTTAGTTGCCAACGCAACAGAACGCTCCCTTATCTGGGAATTTGACCATAGTCTCGTGGAATGTCAGGGGCCTACTTAATAAAGTGAAGTGAGGCGCCATTCTTCGCCAGGCCACACCCTATGGGGCCGACATTCTCTTTCTGCAAGAGACACACCTGCTGGGCACTAAGGCCTTGTCTCTCTAGATTCGGTTATCATACTGTATACCATGCAGGGTTCACTAGGGGGTCCCCGGGGGCTGCCATTCTCATACACCTCTGCGTCCCGTTTGTACTCACAAAGCACTGGCTAGACCCCAGTGGACGTTAGGTCTTGCTCTCAGGGACACTGTTTGGACAACGTATACATCTAGGTAAGGTTTATGCCCCCCTGCCGTTAGGCGCCACCTTTGCTGAAAGGATAACCCGATTATGGGAAGAATTACCAGACGACCTGACACTACTAGGCGGAGACTGGAACAACACTATGACGGTAATAGACAGGACACGTACATCAGGGCAAGTTCCCCCGGCAGACAGACTCCACCTGTTGGCCCCCACCTTTGGTTGGGCAGACGTATGGCGCAAGTTCTATCCCTCCGAGCAAGGTTACACATACTTGTCTGCAGTTCATGGATCTTTATCTCGCCTGGACTACCTGTTCGTCCCACACAGATATGTACATAGGGTCTCCTACATGTCACATCTCTCCCGAGACCTCTCAGATCACTCCCTAGTTCAGTGCCTACTCCGGGTGCGCTCACACAAACCCCCATTTCGGTGGAGGATGTCTCCCTGAAATCTGCGGGACCCAGAATATCGGGACACTCTGTCCTAAGTGGTCGCAGAATATTATACATTCAATGAAGTATTAACCCCCTCTAAATGCACTCTGTGGGAGGCCATGAGGCCTACCATACGCGGGGTGGATAACCGTTTTCGCGCCATGACCAAACGTAAACGACTCGCACAACTATTTGAGTTGGAGGCCCATCGGAAAGTACTGGAGGCACGGTGTCTCACCGACCTGAACCCCACACTGAAACGCACCCTTCTACAAGCACAACAGTCTATATACCGTCACCTTATGGGTGAAGCCAAAGAAATTTGGTTAGCATCTCAACATAGAATCTACCAATGGGGAGATAAATCAAGTAAAATGCTCCATAGACTATGCCAAGCAGAGAAGTCCCCAGCCAGTGTACCGGTGCTTCGGGATGATAGTGGGGCCCTGTGCTCATCTCCCGAGGCGGGGGCTGCAGAGTTTGCATGCTATTTCTCACTCCTATGCACGCGCCATTTTAGCGTGATTTCCCCCCCCCCCCCCCCGCCCCCCTCACCCCCCCACCCCACTCCCCCTGTAGACTATCAGACTCGGCACGAGACCTACTTGATGCTCCAATCACTATTGACGAACTGAGCACTGCACTGGCCTGCCATACACCCCGGCCGGGCCCCTGGACCGAACGGTTTTCCTATGGAATTCCTTAGATTGCACATGACAATACTGGGCCCCGACCTACTCTGTGCCATATAGGAGGCCGCCGACCAGTCCCAACTCCCCCTGGAGTGGCGACACGCTGATATAGTCTTATTCTTTAAAGCCGCAAGAAGATCCCGCATCATACAGACCTATCACTCTTATAAATTTTGAGCCGAAGCTTCTGGACAAGGTCCTCGCTGACCGCCTTCGATCCTGTATACACAACCTGATCCATCCTGACCAGTCAGGGTTTATGCCCCACCGGTCCACACGTCATAACATCAGACGCGTACAGAACGCTATGGATAGAGCCCCGAGACTTGGATGCCCTGCAGCCATGCTGCATGCCGACATCGACAAGGCGTTCGATTACCTCAGCTGGACGTACCTCTTTCGCCTTCTAAATGTCCTCAATTTAGGCCCACACTTCCTAACATATGTGCACCTTCTTTACACAGGGCTTACTGCCTCTGTCCGGGTTGCTGGTCAACGGTCTGCCCCATTTCCAATCTGCTGTGGTACAAGACAGGGCTGCCCCCTGTCACCGTTATCGTTTGCCCTTGCCATAAAACCCCTGGCGGTGTGGGTGCGTGGCGACCTGGTGCTTTGATTGGGACTCGTCTAGATTGGACCGCATTGCATTCATGGCCGACCTGTGGTTTTCGGGCCCCGTATCTTGCAGATCCTGCAAGTTTTTGGTTAAACCACCGGGCTCCACACTAACCCAGCTAAATCTGTACTATTCCCGGTGTGCAGGCACTAGGGCGAGAGAAATGGGCCAAACAATTGTCGCGAGCAACCACAGGATTTCAGTACCTTGGTATCTTTGCCCAGAAAATTCTACAGGCTCCAGAAATTCCGATATGCTATTCCGCGCGCCTGGTTTGCACAGGTAAATGCCATACATAATGCATTTCTCTGGCATGATGGAGCAGTGCGAGTGGCACTAAACACGTGCACGCAGTGAACGTATTGCGGCAGCAGACATTTATGCCTACTACGCGGCCTCCCATCTGCAAGTCGTCAATGAATGGTGGTACAACTCACCATCGGACCCAGCATTTGCTTTAGACCATATGGCAATGGGAAATGTTCCACTCCTCCAACTTTTTATATAGTGTTCAGAACCTAGATTTCCTGCCCCCTGCCAGCAGCACTGTTATCCGACTATGGCGGGCTACGGTCCGACAGAAGGGATTGCGTGGCTGCCTGACTCGGGCGAATCCGCTGTGGCACGGCACCATGTTGCGCTCGGTCGCAGCTCTTGTGGGATTTCGTGGGTGGGACATTGTGGGAATATCCACCTTGGGGGATGTGATGTGGGGCACCGTTTGAAATCGTTCCGGAAGCTCCAGACAGAGTTTCGATTCCACAAGACTCAATTCTTTAGATATCTTCAGCTCAGGCATGCACTCACCCCCATACTAACACTGAGCGACACCTTGCCCAAATTCCATCCCTTAGAAAGACGCTTATTGATGGGTGACATAGGTGCACATAAAATCCGTCAGATCTTTCAAACCCTGACAACACACAATCCTACCGCACTACATAAGACCAGAAAGGCCTCGGAAGAGGAAACCTGGCATAACGGATGACAATTGGGCAGAGGCCCTGGCTAGCCCCAGAGGTGTGGCAGTTTCCACACGATACCGCCTTATACAGTTAAAATATTTACACTGCGTATACTATACCCGATTCTGACTTTGGAAGATGGGTGCCATCCACTCCCCGGTGTGCTTGAGATGTGGGGTGGACGATGGGACATTTATACATACAGTCTGGGGATGTACTGCATTACAACCATTCTGGCAGATGGTGGTGGCTTGCCTGAGAGAGGTATGGTCATGGGATCAGCCACTCGATCCGAAGCTACTGTTATTACATAGCACAGATCGTATCAGGGGAACAGATACAAGCTGTACTTATTGTTCTTAGCGGTTACCATCGCTAAACGGAATATTGCTCAGCAGTGGAAGAGTGTGTCTCCTCCGCAGATCAGTCGATGGAAAAAGGCCATAGATGAATGTATGAATGCAGAGATAGTGGTGTTTCAGGCCCAGGGATGCCCCCAGAAACATAAGAAAATATGGCTGAGGTGGGTGGATTACCGAGGCAGAGAATTACCTACCCATATCACCTCAGACCCATGATAAGCTACGACCCCGTACTGAGATTGGACTCTATATAAATGAGAGGGTCATGTGAGCCCTTCGGACTACATATTCAATTGGGTGAATCTGCGCAAGGTGGTTGTTGTTGTTAACACCTGTTTTTCAGACACTACGATCAGGGATATTTAATGTCACAAATATTCATCACTATGTGCCCTCTGTGTCTCAACCCGGACTATGCCATGTAAACTCAATAAAATCGGTAAAAAAAAAAAAATAACGACACCTGTGGTGCAGCGCTGAATAGGAAAAGCTTAATATATTAACACTTGTGTGGTCATAGCTTATAACTGCTCTGTTTGGTTTGTGTGTCACTGTAGTGTACCAATTGATGTCAATTAAAACCAACAAGATGGAGGCAATTACGTTGCTAAATCACAAAATGTAATGTCTTGAGGGAAACCATCTGAGGGTATTGAGGGCCCCCACTGCCAAGGATTCCAATGGAGTCCTTATTGGTGGAGATGTAGAAAGTCTTTTCCAACATGTTGGAAATTTAAGCTAGGGGATTACTATAAACAGTGGGTGTCATGTTCCAGCTGCCTTGGAAACTGTGCGAAAACACTGCATAAGTATGGTTTTGCAGAAAACTGCACTTAAGAGGGGCTATGTGTCAAAAGGAAGTGCCAGATTCCTTTTCTTTCGTGATTTAAATCCTGAGTCTTGGGCCATGAGGAGAGCAATCATGAAAGTGAAAAATGTGGTAAGGAGCACTGTGCTGTTAGGTTATAGTGAGGCAGTGGTTTGATTTTGAGGGAACAAAGTATGTGTAAATACAGGTGGACTCGCCTAAGAACATTTTGTAGAACCTACCAGGGATGACGAAAGGTGACAGTAAAGAGGAGTGTCTGTGTTGATTGATCTAAGGAAGCTGTTGGAAACCCGAGATCATCTTTCTGGGGAAGTGTGATTGAAATGAAATGAAATGAAAATGTGATTTGTAGAGCGCTGCAGCTGCCCTGAGGCGTCCAGGCGCTAAAACAGAGAAAAAACCCTCATAAGGTTACTTTGTTAAGCATTAAACAGAAAAGTTTTTAGCTGTTTGCGGAAGCTGGTCAGGTAGGGGTTGTTTCTCAGCTGCAGAGGGAGGGTGTTCCAAAGTTTGGAAACATTGTACGAGAAAGAGCGTCCTCCTGCTCTGGCTCTATAGATTCTGGGAATTTTGGCTAAAAATGCCGTTGAGGAACGAAGGGTCTTATTGGGCCTGTAAGGAGAAATCAGAGAGCAATTGATGTCTGGGCCCGTTTCCCAGAATGTCTGGTGGGCAGTACAGAGTGCTTTGAACTTTATTCTGTCCTTGACAGGTAACCAGTGTAAGGTCTTTAAGCCGGTTTTTATTGGGGTCCTCCGAGGGATTCCCAGCAGCGCCCTGGCAGCACAGTTCTGGGTGCGTTGAAGCTTTTGTAAGGTGTAGTCTGGTGCTCCCAAATAGAGGGCGTTGTTAAAATCCAGACGGGATTGAATGAGGCCCTGTATGATTATTTGTTTGGCCTCGAAAGGGAGGAGGGGATGGACTTTTTTGATCACCCTAAGGAGGCCAAAACAAGTGGCTGATATCTTGGTGGCCTGTGTATTAAGGCTCGGAGATTTATCGAGCCACACGCCTAGACTTTTGATGTTGTCTCTGGGGGGGTGGGGCCGTTCCCATGCTTGGTGGCCAGATCGACTCTATGGTGGCAGGGGAGGCCGGGCCCAGGAGCATGAGCTCAGTTTTATCGTCATTGAGCTTTAAGCATGAGCTCATCATCCAGCTCTTTACGTCTTCCAGGCAGGCCGCTAGGTCTGGTGGAGACTGGAGGTCGCTCTTCTGAGTAAGGGAAACCACCAGCTGGGTGTCTTCCGCATAGGAGATGATATTAACACCATGCGGACGAACAATCCCAGCCAGTGGCCTCATATATGCATTGAAGAGCGTAGGGCTTAGAGAGGAGCCATGCGGGACTCCACATCCCAGAGGGCGACTGGATGAGCGGGATGTGCCGTTGAAGACCTGAAAGGTTCTGCCTGATAAGAAAGATTCGAACCATGTCAGGGCATCTCCGGTCACTCCTAAGTCGGCGAGGCGGGTCAACAGGATTTTGTGATGTACCGTATCAAATGCGGCACTTAGATCGAGGAGGATCACTGCCACTGACCCTCCTCGATCCAGGATCCGTCTTGCCTCCTCAGTTACCGCCAGTAGGGCGGTCTCTGTCCCATGTTTGGCTCGAAAGCCCGTTTGGGAGGAGTCTAGGAGGTGGTTTTCCTCGAAAAACGATGTCAAGATGGTATTGACGTATTTCTCCAAGATTTTTGACGCCCATGGGAGTAGCGAGATCGGGCGATAGTTACTGGGGTTGGCTGGGTCAAGGGAAGGTTTTTTCAATAGAGCCCGCACCATGGCGTGCTTCCAAGTCGTGGGAACTGTCCTGCTTACTATGGAGGAGTTCAGTAGATCCACGAGAGTAGGGAAGATAGTTTTGCTGGCCAGGCACAATGAGCCTGGAGGACCAGGGTCGCATGGAGATCCGGTTTTTATTTGTTGTGCCAATTTCTCTTAAGGTTTCCAATGCTATCAGGGGAAAGGACTCCAGCCGCTTGGTCGAGTTTAAGGCTGAGTGCGAGCTTTGGACAGGCGAATCAGTGGGCGGGTTGGAAAAAGAGAGATACATTTTATTGACTTTTTGAAAGAAAAATTCCACCAAATCGTTGCACTTGGACGGTGAGTTGTTATTATCTGTAACAGGTGGTGGAAGCTTGATCATGGAATTAACTATACGATAGATTTCTTTAGATTTAGATTTTGCCGTAGTTATTTTAAGGTTGTAGTAGGCAGCTTGCGAGGCTTTTATGGCCAGTTTATAATTCCTGATCATTTCCCTATAGGTCACTTTTTCTTCGGGATTATATAATGTGCGCCACTTTCTCTCCTGTCTTTTGCAGAGACGTTTGTGGTTTCTAAGATCTTCTGTGTACCAAGGAGATGTTTTACAATGTCTCTTGGAGTTTGGTAAGTGTTCTGGGAGGACCGAGTCAAGAGAGGTGGTTATCCATTCATTGTATTTTATATTGTTAGAGGTAGGGTCTTGAGAGAGAAAGGGTCTAGTGGTGCAAAGGACTTGCGTCCAATTGTCAATGGGGAGTTTAGACCAATTACGGGTTTTCCTTGTATTAAATAAGGAAGGGGGTGATTTGCTCGTGGTCCAATTAAAAGCTATCAAGAAATGATCTGTCCAAGGAAGTCTGGTAATGTTGCCCACTTTGAGCTGGTCGGAGTTACTGAAGATCGGGTCTAACAAATGCCCCTTTTCATGAGTAACAGAGGAGACCAATTGCTCAAGTTGAATTGCGGCCAGGCTTGACTGTATTTCTTGTGCCAAGGGGTCCAGCAGGTTGTCAAAATGGATGTTAAAATCTCCAACTAGAGTGAAGTTGGAGGGAGAGACAACCGACTGGGAGGTCACCGAGAGTAGGGAGGTGTTGAATTGTCCTATTGGGCCGGGAGTGCGGTATATAAGAATACCGGAGAAGCAGGCATTGGGAGTGAACTCGATAGAGAAGGAGAGGTTTTCACAGTCCTCAAGGTCTTCCGCTAAATGGCGGCAGGTATAGCTTTCTTTGTAAATAATCGCGAGGCCGCCACTTCTACCCAGTGGTCGGTCGACCCGCACTATCTGATATCCCGGGATGATGGCTTGTGCCAGGTCTGGCTGAGAGTCTTGGTTCAGCCATGTCTCGGTCAGGAAAAATGCATCTGGGGAATATTCCTCCAGTAGTAAGGAAATTTCTAGGCAATGTTATGCTAGAGACCTGCAGTTGAGAAGGAGCATGGAATAGTTCTTTACCTCGGCTCTGGGTTTCGTGGTTGTAGTGAGTAGGTCTGATTTGCAGTACTTGCAGCGTCGAGGGATCTCCAGGGGGTGTAACGGGGTACCACACTTGGGAGAGATAGGTGGCCGTAGCTGATATAGGAAGCTCGGACTATATACCTGTCTATCATCTCTGGTGGGGCCATGGGACATGGCCCTTGGGCACGGCCGGGCGCGGACGAGCGCAGACGAGCTTGCCTTAAGCGCGCCTTCGGCGCGCAATCGGGGCGCCCGCTGCGCTCGTCCGCTGCGCGTCCTACGAGTGGGCATGTTTATGAGGGTGGGAGAGGGAGGGAACACACAAGGGGGCGTGGCCTGTCGAGTGGGCGTGTCTCCTCTCAGCGACAGCTTGCAATCAGCTGTGCGGGGTGCTGGCTAATCGAGTAGCGAGTGGTGAGTGAGTTTTTAAAAAACAAACACACATATGAGCAGTTTACACAATTTACAATTTTAAAAATAACAAGGCGACTCCCGGCTTTTTGCCTCAGGAGGGGTTGGTCTGAATGAAGCGCCGCTTCGGTCAGCGCGCGATTATGTAGCAGAGGGGGGCGAGGTCTGTCGAGTGGGCGTGTCTCCTCTCAGCGACAGCTTGCAATCAGCTGTGCGGGGTGCTGGCTAATCGAGTAGCGAGTGGTGAGTGAGTTTTTAAAAAACAAACACACAAATGAGCACAGTTTACACAATTTACAATTTTAAAAATAACAAGGCGACTCCCGGCTTTTCGCCTCAGGAGGGGTTGGTCTGAATGAAGCGCCGCTTCGGTCAGCGCGCGATTATGTAGCAGAGGGGGGCGAGGTCTGTCGAGTGGGCGTGTCTCCTCTCAGCGACAGCTTGCAATCAGCTGTGCGGGGTGCTGGCTAATCGAGTAGCGAGTAGCGAGTGGTGAGTGAGTTTTTAAAAAACAAACACACAAATGAGCACAGTTTACACAATTTACAATTTTAAAAATAACAAGGCGACTCCCGGCTTTTCGCCTCAGGAGGGGTTGGTCTGAATCTGGTCTGATTGGTGAAGGGAATGCAGCCCTCATCATGAGGGACTTAGAAATTACATAATCTTTTGAAAAGCAGTGATGACGTGATTCCCATCAGTCTCTGGGCTAAGGCAATAATTGAGTATAAGCAGCCTTAATCACTTTTTTTTTAAAAACAGTCTTTATTGATTTTTCTTTTTATCCAGTGCATTCACTAAGAGCATTTTAACATCACAACTTGCTTGATCCAGGTATCTTACATTTATTGGTTGCGTTAATAGCCTATCCATCAGTTGAATTGACACTGTTATTTTTTCAATCATATACACAATGCATCTCTGTATTACACAAACTTCAACAGTCAAATTGTTATTTAACTTGTAAAAACTGCCCTTCCCCTGCCCCCACCTCCTCCGTTTTGGCCAATCTTATCCATTCACAGTTATGTTGTTGCATCCCGGACTGTCTTGTATTATGTGCATAATGCTGGGGATTGCTAGACAAATGCCATATTTTTAATCCAGGATCTATACATTTGTATTGCCAGTCTATAATTAACATATATTTGGATTATAGTAAAGCCGAACATGTTCATCATATATTTACTTAAACACAGTCGGGAACTAGGGATTTTTCGGTACGGTTTGTAATGTAGAAATCAAACTTTTTTTTTTTTTTTTTATAAGCACCGCGGTACGTATGCTGCAAACCACGCATCAAAGAAAGCCTTAATTTACAGTATCTAAGTTTGCAAGCACTAGTGCATTGCAAATGCAACAATTATCCTTAAATGTGTATTCCTTTGAAGCAGTGTTCTAAAAGTGCACACTGCTGAGAAATCCTGGGTGTGTCTTGTCCTCATTAGTAAGAGAATTAACTCTTGCAGGAAGATCATGGTAAACTGACCTATATCTAATAGATGACTGGTCCAATGGCAACATATACCCCTTTCCTAAACATTACTGCAATAATGAGTTCTTTTTAAAATTAGGTTTAGGCATTTGCCAAGTAATAACATTTTAACAAGTATGTACAACAAATATCACTGGCATGCTTTGTTTTGAGGGTTTCCGACCTTTACTTTCACCACCATGTCTGATAGTTTCTTCCCTGCCATTACGTCATCTGTGCATTTACTATATACTATCACTTTGCCTAAAGCATTCGGAAAAAAGATCGTTAAGAAATCAATGCTCTGGCTTTAGAGTGATAAGGAAACAAGAACATATTTTAGGTAATTTAAATTAATGTATTTTTGGTTCGTTTCAGGTTAAAGTTAGTAATATTGTAATTGATTGAAAACTAATGTAAATAAATTGATATGGTTATGAGTTTCTGTATGGGCAGTATAGTTATGTTGGCCCCATAAGTAAACGTACTGAAAGGAGAATTGCTAGTAAGTCGAGAGACCTTTAACATACTCCTAGCTGAGCTTTGAGGGCTGAGAATTTTGAACGGAGTGGACGCTACCCCTGATACCAGAGCTGTTTCCAGTTGGTTCCTCCTTTAGATCATGAAGGTGGATGTCTGGTCCCACAGAATGTCGATTGGTGAACCTGCCACTGATCTGAAACCAGAGCCGAAAGATCCCCTTGTCACCCCCATAGGCATACCCCTAAGCACAGAGGTTGCTTGGGGACTGATGGACCCTTGTGACAGTGAACAGTTGCAGAATAATTAATTGGACCAGATTCTAAAAGGCCAGAATGATTAGGGGGAAATGTGCAGAATGAGAGCTGGAGTTCACCTTCCAAAAGAAAGTGTAAAGGATGGATCGTTATTATACTTGATTGTGTTTACTTGATCTGTTTAGTATGTTTAAACCGAGGTCTACACATTGGAGAAGCAAGTACAAGGTGCTGACTGTTTCAGTTGGTGTAGTTCTAGAGTTTATGTGAATGGACTCATTGGCAACTTTTCTTAACTCCCTATCCTTGCCCCCCCCCCCCCCCCCTTTGCCTTCCTTCATTCTTCATGGGACGCCAGTGAATTTAAAGAGGCCTGCTTAATAATAGAGGAGGTGCAGGATAAAGGGAGGACATATAGACTTGTTTGTCAGATCATATTTGCATAATGAACCTTGTTAGTTGATTAATAATTATTTAAAAGAAGATTGATACTAAAGTCAGTAGAACAAACTTAATTCACATTGCAATTCTCCAGTATCCCCTCGCTTTTTTTCAAAATTCACATTTCCAAGAGCGGAATCACAGCACTGACTTGTGAGGGAAGCATTTTACTAGCTAATCTGAGCTGAGAGTAGGGACTGATTACACTTGAGATACAGATGGCATTAACACATTTTCATCACTGCTCCTTCTACTCTTTCCCATACGCAGCCTCTGGGTATCCCTCCTGCGTAATCACGGAACCCACAATTGCTTCTGTGACTGGTTTAGTACATAGGTTTACATGCTAGTATTGTTTGTATGTCAAGCATGGAAACACACCATCCCTGCACACCCTCTCCAGTTCCCTTTTTTCACTCAATTCTGTGGATTAGTACCTGTTTCTATTGGTATCATTGAATTTCTTGTATGAAGCCAGCACCAGTTATTGGGTTTTCCGGATCTATTCATATGCTATTTTTATTATCTCACTCTCCTTTTTCCATCCGATCGTTTACCTTGTCAAGGGCAGATGGAAGATGTTACCAAGAAGACTCTGACCGCCTTGTGATTCCAGAGGGTTCTGGAACTTCAGACATTTTCTGTAGTGGAAGTACACTCCCACCAAGCTCTCCATATAATCCATGCAGCTTGGTCTTGGCCAGTCAGAATGGTGGGGGTTATTCTCCCAACTTCTTGGAGGAATGCTGTTCTGCCTTCCCCAGTTTACAGCTGTTGATCAACATTAACCCCTTAGTGTGTGGAGAAACACTCCATCAGTGCCTTTTGGTTCAAGTCAGATCTGTACCTGCACATAAATCATGCTGTGACTGAAAACAGCCTATTTGAGTTTAAGGCTTTCTTACAAGTATTGACATCTAGAATAGTGATTGTTTATGCAAGATGACAGAAAGGCCTCTACTGGAAATAACGAGGCTCCCACTCCTCACAAGTATGCCAGCTAGTAGTAGCTTTTTTGGGAATGGCACTGCCACAAGGCATGCTCCTCCGTTTCTTCTGCATCGCAATCAAGCTAAGGGGCCAGCCTCAGGATTTGTGTACTAGTCATGTGGGTGAGAGACTGCAAGGAAGTCCTCAAGCTCATCTTTGTGGCTTCTGGTCAACCTACTGTACATGCATATGCAGCCTATATCAAGCATTATTCTACGTAGATTTAAAGGCGACCTGGTTCCCTGAGGGATGCCTTGATGATTGACTTGTTATAGATGTTTCTGTACACTCCCCCCACCTCTAGGATACTGAGAGTTCTCCACAAGATAAGGCAAAGCCTGGGGTGTTCAGTGATCTTGGTACTTTTGCCTGGCCTTGTCAGGTTTAATACTTGGATCTACTCAGCCTTCAACAAAGATATTATTCCAATATCTCCCAGAATAGGGATCTCTAGTCAATGAATGGTGGGTGCATTTAATTTCCCTCCATATCATTACTCTGTTTGGGTGTTTATTTTAAAAGGAGCTAACCTCCAGTATCTGGTTACATCCTCGGAAAACCTTGAAGTTCTGGTGGTTAACAGGAATTCCTCCACTACAAGCCAACATTAAAGCATATAGCAGTGGCTGCATCGCTGAACTTTAGGAAACAACAACAAACCATTTACATGATTATACGGGTGCACATGGGTGCCTGAAAAACCTTGCTGGCCTACGGGACAGACAAGAAGAGGCCTGAGAAGTCCTTCTCCAAAGCAAATTAGGCCATCAAGAGAAGCCTGGTGCGTGTATGTCTGAAAGTGCAGCATCATGCCATCCCCAGGGACTGTGATCTGGGTATTGCTAGACTGATGTGCATATCATTTTTAACCAATGTCATCTGACGAGACTAAACTTCTTGTACTGAAGTGTGCTTTGTTTGTAACCATGGGATGAGCCAGGAGCATAAATGAAGGCGAAACATTTTGTGTCGTAGAGTCCTTTGAAAGGCTTCTTAGGGGTACGGCGGTTCTTTGGACTCTGCCTTCCTTCATTGCAAAAGTACAGTGCGATTTCCTTCTGTACAAGGATATCATTCTTCCAGCATCCCACCAAGCTCTCGGTCAGAAAACAAAAACTGATTGGCTAATTTTTAAAATTCAAAGGAGCTGGAAAACATATGAAAACTGGGGCACGACAATTCATTTACACATGCAGTACCAGTATATAACACTTTATAACAGCTGTAGAAGCGGTTTCTAGATCCATCACAATGTGGAAGCCATATGGTAACTTCATCCATATTAAACAAACTGCAGAGTTGCTCAAGCCCGCCTCAAGATGTAGAGTATCTACATAAATAAATGGAGCTATGGAACTTTCTCAACCACTGCAGAGTCTCACATAGCACTTTATAGTCTTGCTTTTAAAGTCTAAGCTATTACACTACATTAGAAAGTATAGGCAATAACCAAGCATTGGTCTGTTGAAAGCTCAAAACTATCAAAGCAAGTCGTCTGTTGATTCTTAATTGGGCGCCCTCACGCGTGTGGATGACACAGGCGGTGCAACAGTGTTTATGATCAGTACTCATTTGGAAAAGCATAGCATATCTGAGGGTGAAGTTGGCGGCATCATACAAATTCCAATGAACTCCAGTCCCAGGTAGTCTAACCAGTTCACCCACTTTACCAGTACACTCCTTCCAAATAATAGGGCAGCTAACTTCTAAACATAGTCATAGATACAAAATACTGACTAATTTGTGACACATGAAGGCAGCACCAGGGGCAAAGCATGAAGGACACATGCAGAGAGGCTATTGATGGTTTTGGTACTCTTATCGCTGTTGCAAAACAAGACTAAATGGATTACTCGGGTAACATTGACATATATATTACTACACTGTAACTTTCCCAACATGTTTTGGTACTTGAATGCTTAATACCCTTCGTGCAGCTTCATTCATAGCCAAAGATATATTTTCAGTATTTCCACAGGTTTTATTGAATTCTTCCAGTGATTGTTTTTTTTACTGTCGACATTTTAAGATTAATTTAGTAACATTACTTAAGATGTGCAATACATTGTGTTTTTTTAATGAATTGCATATTTTTAAAATGTTACAATACACTCAATAAATGTTCTTTTGAAGCTATTTATTTTTCGAATAAGGATTTAACTAAAATTATCTGTTTTTTATAGGCAACACGTCGTGTATTCTGCAGAAGTCATTCCGTCACATACTGTCACACGTTATGTTATATTTATTTGCTTGTTAATGCTACATGTTGATCCGAGTGTTGTATTGATACTGACAATACAGTATTTATTACGTAAATGTTCACTAAACCGATTTAAACAAAGATAAATAAAGGTATTAACTAAGAATATCACAGAATTAAACGAAGAAACACGACACTCAAATATCATACACATAATAAGAGTTTGAAAAAGGACCTTTAATCGATAGTAAACACATTTTCTTTCCTGTTTCTTTCTTCCCATCATTCTTTGCCTAATTTCCCAGCAAGTCAATGTAGAGGGGATTAGCTAAACATATATCTTAAGTACCTGTAATCATTGCATCCATACTACGTTTGGCTAACCCCGTGACAGAAATGCTAATGTATCTGTTTATAAAAAAACGAATAAAATACTTTGAAATAAAAAAAAACGAAATAAAAAGGAAAAATAGGACACATAAAATACTTTTGAAGACCTGACAACTGCCTCAACTCATGGTGGTAAAACACAAAAGCAAGCAAGGCAGGAACTCGTGGAAATTGAGAAATGGGAACAGTGCTTTGAAATAAGCTTTAGTTTAATTTGGCACGAAAATACCATTCGTGACTACCAAACGTATTCCTCTAACCCATCTGTTAACGCCTGCAGATGTAAAAAAACAACAAACTTTTACGATGGTCTCGAATCTTTGCTAACCAATTCAATCTAAACGGCATCATTGTTGTAATTCCGGAGTTTTGAGTTAAATTTGTGCCTCATACACCTCATATTCTATGGTGTGAGATGAGTGTGTTTCACTTGATGGTGATTTATTGATGGTGCTTTGAAGCAATGAAGCAGGACTGCCATGAGTTAATCCAGTGAGGGAATCCATCCTCTGTGTCAAACCTTAGAATTTGTATTCCTTGTTTTGATCGTTATGTTTTGAGAGGTGTCATAATTTGGTGTACGCGCTGCTGTGGATTAGTGACAAAGTCATGCAACAGTATAGATAAGTCGAATGATTGTTACGTGTAAGGGGTAGAAGTATTATCTGTTGTATTGTGTTGGGTAGTTAAAGGCGTTTTGCTATGAGGCTTTTTTATCTACAAGGTGCTCACATGAAATCTTTAAGGTGTAAATCATGATGTCATATTTGTAAAGTTATAAAATAATTGAACAGATCTTTGAGTGCTCAAAACGGTTTATTCACACACACACACGTGCATATGTTTATTTTGTGTCTGCCTATGTATGTGAATGTTTTAAAAAGCCTTAATACCCTGCATTGGATCCCGGTTCAGTAACAATCTATCTTTAAGCACCTGTGTCTTTGTTACAAGGCCTTCCACACTAATATCCCAACCCTTTTACTCGTTATGTACCTGCTAGGAATCTTAAGTCTGTGGTGCGGCCAATTTTTGCTTGTCCCTAAGTACTGCTGAACCGAACGCCTCTCCAAATTTAATGCATTCGCAAACCTTAACCGATTCTGTAAACTGCTCAAAATTTCTCTCTTAACTTGCCTGCTATACTTTTGTTTTAATTATTCTGTTCCAGGACACCCCTTCCAGGGCAATGGTGCCCTAAATAAGTATTAATTCCACAGTTGTGTAGTTCATTAAACTTTCTAGTGACATGTAAACTTCTTATCAAAACATGTAAAGCGCTCTGATATCCTTGGGTCTAGCCAGCTCTATATAAAACTCAAATATGGACACAAAAGTGATTTTCTAAAAAGTAGCTAAATGATTTCCTTGACGAGGTGAGGTCGTCCTAGATGGCCACAGTCTAGTGGAATGCCCAACTTGTTCCATGTTTCCCCCACAGTCGTTTTTGTGGCAGCAAAAGGGTAGGTGGATGGGTGGAATGTGCCAATGGGATGCTGCTTTTGAGATGTTGCTGTGATTTGAGAATCTGCAGTGGGCTCTCCAGCTTACCATTAGAGCCACTGTCTGCAGATGCTGGGAAGGACAATGTTTTCAACGTTGGTGCAATCAGAAAGGGTTGTTAAAGGTTCGGCTGAGAGGCACTGTAAGCGACAGAGAACTTGGACCACACAGAGGAGGCCTAGACTGCTTGAATGCACTGTCCTATTGGAGACTTCATCCTTCAAGCAATGAACCTGCACTTGACAGGCTGGGGTAAAGGCAACCTGGGCAAGACCAGAGAGCCCAGGTCTGACAGACTGAGCCCTTGTTCTAATGGGGTCCATAAACCCTGCAGGCTGACTGCAGTAGGCTGCCACATCATGCTTGGTCTGCTGGTGTACCTCAGGGCAATTATTGTTTTCCAAAACAAATAATATTTGCCTGCTGAGGTGGCACCTGGATCCTGCATCTTCTTCCTCTACTATGGTAGTGGTCACAGCAAATTGGCAGAGAAGAAAAGGTGTAAAGAGGACATTCTCTGGCCCCAAGGCTCCTTTAGGCCTCTGTAAATTCAAGGTGACAAATGGTGTGCGCATGTCCCTTGATCCTATTAATTCTCTTCATGCAGATATAAGAGTGAGGACATGGACTATAGAAATAGTGATGAAGGAAGCTGGAGGGTCGCACTAGAAGAGTCTTGAATATGGAGCACAATACGTAGGATCTGGAAAGCAGGTTGGCTAAGCGGGAGGAACGCCCTCCGGTTAACGGAGGTCCAAGATTTTTTGGTCTTCAGGAGTTCGGCTCTATAAACCATGGTGCAACTAAATGAGAAAATAGACCTGCTTGATGTGATTTTGTAAAATGTGCAAATACTCCAACTGCATACTGGCGCTGAGGGCAATGTACTGCAGCAGAATTATGAGGCGAAAAGGTAGGCTTTGAGAAGTTTGCGGAATTGGAGGAGATACTTCTCAGCATAGAGTCAGCAGAAGAACATTCCAAGATGGGGTGGTGACCACCGTGAAGGAGCAGCCCCCTATACTAGTTTTCCTAAATTTGGGAATGTTAACAAGGTGCTTGGTGCTGGAGAGGAGACTGCGTCCGGGAATGAAAGAAGAGAAGAGAGAGCGGCCAAGTAACTGGCAGGAGGCATGCTGTGTAAATCCTTATGACAGGAGTGGGTGGCTTCAAACGGACAGCGTTTGACTATGGGAAGTGAGTGGGGGCAGGAAGATGATCAGTGATGCTTCCTCTACAGAGCACAAGTATTACATTACAGACAACACAGAATAAGGCTTCTTTTCAATGATTATCCTGAAATGGAAAAACACATAAGCATATTAAGGGAGAGATAGGCTTGCTTGATTTATTAAAATAAACCAGAACTATTATTTCTGCAAATGCTAATAGCTGTCAGTGCAGGCTAACTCGTAGTTATGCTATCTAAGCCAGGTCTACATTATATTTAAGTTAGTAAACACACGGCTTCAACAGCTGGGAAAGGATGTTTCAGTGCCAAAAACTGGAATGTTGCCTGCCCTTGTCAGATGATGTTTCTACCATCAAAGACAATTTACCGAAAAGCAAAATACTATTAAAAGAGGACATGCAAGTCTCTGATTGTCTCGGTATAGCAGGTCGAATGTTGTCTGACCCTGGATGAATGCTGAGAAGGGATTATTTTGTTCATTGCCTGTTTTGCTGCTTTGGGGCTCATAATGGGTCTCATGTGACTAAATGGAACCCCCAAAGCCGCTTCATGGTTAATTGTCACCGTCGGAAGCAAAAGCTGACCTAGACTGTTTGCCCAGTAAGGCAAAGCATAGCGGCCTGTGGTTGTTTCTTTGTTCCACTGCAACTGGAAGAGATGCTTTGCTGGAGAGAGGTACGTTTGAGCTCTGCTGCTCTTCTGCCACTACAGCTGCCTGAAGAACACCTCATGAAACTACTGCTTGAGTCTCTCCTTGTGGCTCTATTTTGTAGCAGCTATTCCAAGATGTCACTGGAACTGCAGGTGTGACAAGCGTTTGAAATTGAATTGGTTGAGAAGTCTTCAAGTTTTTATAAATAAAATGTCGGATGCCTACCACTATACCACCCATAACATCTCTGCGCTCTTTGGTGCCTCAGCGCACCAGATGCCATCAAAACAGAGGAGAGCTGTCCTAGGACTGGAATCCAGGAAACTAGAAAATAGTTATAAGTGCCACTAATGCAGCTTCTACTGAGTGGTGTTTGTAAAGACATACAATATGACCTCCCTTAATGGTCTGGCTACAGATCCTTAACAAGGGTGTAAAGTAAGATCAAAGTTGGTTTCAAAGGTGACACGTTTACACTGGAAATCCTACTGACTCTGCATAAAGAAAAAGCACCACTAACTGCTATCGAACCCAATGACAGACAATCCTATAAGAGGATTAAAACCAGACTCGGTTCATGCAATACAGGATATAGATTTGGAGAATATATATTCGTAAATCCGATTGTGCCACCGTTGACACAACACACCACGGCAAAGCGTTTTCTGGTGGGGGAAGGAAACAAGGTGGCAAAGAAAGAAAAAAATACGAGTAAAGATCAACTAAGCAATCAGAGACACTTTTTTGAAGGACGCTTGCATATTTACTGTTGATACCTTTACCGAGAAATTGGTTGGGCTATTTTTCCGATTGTCAACGAGGACTTTACCTGACTCACTCCCACCCTTCCAGATACTGTTCTATGTTGGGCATTGATTTTGCAGTTCAGTCTCTGCCCGGATGGATTTAAGGAGATGGAGAATTTGCATATTGCTTAACAAGCAGGAATGCTGAAGTTGTTGTAAGAGCCCATCATGCAGAATGCAACATTCTCGATTGGCACAGTTGCCTTGTCAATACACTATTCTTTTTTTATGTCCTAAAACGTTTGCTGTTAGTTAAAATGTGAATATGAGTGTACAAGGTTAATACATTTTTTCCTACTTCTTTTTACTCTGCTGTAAATAATGTAAAGAAAATAACACATACTGATATCGCACAACACAGGACCTTTAGTAGTACATGGACATTGGACCTTTTACAGACTATTGTGGCATTCTGAGCTAGAACCCAAGATCTCCGTATTCTTGCAAAGGCCCCCATACGTTTTCAGTCAAGTTTTCTTGGGTTACCCCTATATATGTATATTGTTTGTTTTGTGTGCATCTTCCAATCCATCCCGCTTGCCATTGTGATATTGAGGGTGTGTTGTTGTCCCCCATTTGCAAGCAATGTCGATCCATGCCGTGATAAGGGCTACGTTACAGAAAAGTAATTTATGTCTGGGTATTGTCCCCCCTCCCACTTCTCCCGCCACCTATGTCCCTAGGGTTGCACATCGGCTCCTCTGGCATGTCAACCACCGAGACATTTCCCCACTTGCAATCATTTGGATGAATGGACAGTCCCAAATGGCGTGTACCAGTGTCCCTCGTTGGCAGCAGCCATACAGGCACTTGTTGTCAACCTTGCTCATCAGGAGTAGACTGGTCCTGGTAATGTATGCACGGTGGAGGATTTTCAACTAGATCACCCAGTACCCAGCCTTAATGGCCACCTCTCGGGAATGGCGGAATGCCTCTCCCAAATCCTCATTCTTCAACAACTCCATGTCCGCCTCCTAGCGTCCCGTAGCATGGCCAGAGACGATTGGCAGTTGGCCATTAGTTTTTGTGTATGTGAGAGAGATCACATTACTGTGCAAAGGAGATAACAGTAGCCAGTATTCCAGCTGTGTTTTGTCGGGGACTTTGCATAGTTTAATTTGATATTCTTGCAGAACATGTTGGACCTGCAAGTATCGGAAGTGTTGAGATAAGGCCATCTCATATTGGGACTGTAACTCGGAGAAAGGAATCAGGCCCCCTGGCCCCCAGATGTCAATATGCCAATCATGTCTCATTGGTATCTGCTGACCATTGTTCGCAAGTCTCCCAAAACGGCTGGGTCCCATAAAGGACCCTCTAGCGTGGGTCTTCCCTGCTATCTTATTATTTTGGTCTCAGTTTTCCAAATTTGAATCCCTAACTCAGTTGGTTAGGAGTATTGGGGAGACCTTCGTTCATCGTAAAACTTCCTGAGATACCCCTGGGCGCCTAACTGTCTTTGGCCTGCTTTTAGGTATGGTTCCTCCTGAGGGGCAAATGTCTAGTGTTTGACAACTTGAGTGGCTTGGTAGTACAAATGTGATCGGGGAGACCCCAAGTTCCCCACCGTATGGATCACTTGCCAGGGTCTGCAGTTCACTTGCCAGGGGCTGCAGTGCGATGCTGGGAGCCACACCATTCCACAGTATGGTCCAAGTGGTCACATGCATGGATTTAAAATCCCCTCTAGGACTTCGAACATTGTACTTCCCAAGTTTTATTCCAACATACAATCATCTCCCCATCAAGGACAGAGGGAGTGTCCTCCAGTGTCTTTCGTATATCCATCTACTACCTGGTCCAAGTTGTGTCCCAGGATACCCCATGGGTCGCACAGAATCCGGCCCCCCAAATACTGAGAGCCATGTGGAGACCATCGTAGCGGGCATTCGCAAATCTCTGGGGCAGGTTCCAAGGGGTCAGTGGGAGCGTAACCAATTTCTACCCGTTAATAAATATCCCCATGAATTTGGCATGTGTCGAGCACCTCAAGAGACCTGGAGACGATAACAGTAGATCATCTGCGTAGAGAGAGATAATATCCTCCCATTCTGTCATCCATCTCAACCTTCGGATCTGGACATCCACCCTCAGCCAGCATGCCAGGGGCTCTAGGGCTAGGGCGAAAAGGGGGGGGGGGGGCAATGGAGGGAGTAGGCTTTCTTCCTTGTCCCACGCCCGATGGAAAATGTACGAGAGAATACGCCGTTCATCTGTACCCTGGCCGTAAGATCTGTGTTTAACAGTTGGACCCAGAGCACAAATTCTTCACCAAATCCCATTTTGTCTAGGACTGCCCATACGAAGTCCCATTCAACCGAGTCGAAGCCTTTTCCAAGAATCCATCAAAAGCACGCCATGTCTCCAGGTTAGACATCCGAAGAGCTGAAACCAGTTGTGTCTGGTAGATCACTTGGGCATAAAGCCTGATTGGTTGGGGCATTTCAATATGTCGATCACCTGCGTCGGCGAGGATCTTCGCTAGTTTTTTTACTTCCGAACTGAGTAGAATGATTGGTCTATAAGAATTGCAATGGTTTCTGGGTTTGTCCTGCTTGTGAACAGGGCGATGGTGGCAGTTCTCAGATCCAGGGGTAAGGCACCCTCCCTCCTGGCTGCATACAACATATGACGTATTGGCTTAATCACAATACAGCTTGCACATCTGTACAACTGCAGGGGAATAAAGCCATTGGGCCCAAAATATCTTCTTGCCAGAGTTGCTAAATAGCCTCTTGTATCATCTATTTGTGACTCCCTATCCAGGGCCTCTGAGTCAGTGGATTCCAGTGTTGGGTGGGAAGGTCAGCTACAAACCCAGAAGGTCCGCAATGTGGCTGTCCCTTCCAGGGCTATAGAGGTCTTCTAGGTGAGCCGCACCTGTCTTTGCAGTATCGTCCGCCATATGTCGTGGTATCCCCGGCCTATCTATAAAATAATGTATCCACCTTCTTCCCAGTGTGCAAGCCCTGGAATCTGTTTTCCACCTTTTGTTACCCACTTCATGTAGTCTTTGGTGTTTGTAACAATATTGGGCCATTGATTCCTCTTCCACAAGGCTGCGGTACTCTTCCCTGACGAGGGCAACACATGTGAAAGGTCGGAAGAGGGCCACCGCTCACAGTCTGCCTCATATTTTGTCAGTTGTATTTCAAGCGAGGTCTTCTGTCTTTGTTTCTCCTGTTTTTTCTCTGTATAGTGAGATATTAGACTGCCCCTCAGAATGGTCTTATATGCCTCCCATGTGGTGACGTCAGAGTGCACTGAACCTGTAGTTTCCTTAAAGTAGAGCTCTTTAGTGGTCATCAGGATCTTCCTGGTAACCCAGTCTTGTAGTTCCAAGGAGTCCGGCCTTCAGGTCTCCCTTACCCCACGCCCCACCCCTCCAGGCCTCTCCCCAAGGCAAGTTTATATTGGGGAGTGATCTGAAATAACCCTGGGCAAGTAGTGTGTATCATGATATTGCCCTCAATGTGTCTGGGAGACCAGGATTTAGTCAAGCCTAGGCATGGAGGCTGCTGCATCTGCTGCTTACGAGTAATGTCAGTCAGTAGGGTAAAGCTTGTGCCAGATATCTTGAATTCCCATAGCATCTACAAATGTTCTTAACTGTGTTTCTTCACCCAGAGGTCTCTGGCCTCGCGTAAGCCTGTCTTAAGTCCAAATCCAATACCAGGTTTAGGTTCTGGTTCCCTCCCTCTATCCTGATAGCCGGTGCAATCTGTGTCAGCCAGTCCCGGACCTTCCAGAGCATCTCCGTCTGGAGTCCTGGTGGAAAATACCAGGAACCGATCGCCTTCTGTTCCCCCACTCTGTACCATTAATGGGAGCGATTTCTTGACTAGTGTGTCCACTTCAGAACCTGTAATGAATCCAGAGTATGGTAGCATGGTGTTGCGTCTTTGGTATTCATCTCAGTGGGAAAGCACTCCTCAACGAATTTCTCGACATCGGTTCCTTCTGTTTTTTCAGGTATTCTCACAATGCGAACATTTTTGTGACGGGATTCACCCTCAACATCTTCAGCTTTGGTGAGGAGCTGTCTGGGTCTGCAATTTCCCCCATATCTGCCCTGATTTGCATGACATCCACCACCACTATGTCTATTTTTGTTTCTAATGCTGCCCTAGAGGCCTGAATGGATTGTAGCAGTTCCTTAAGGGTGGGGCCTTTTTCCCCTTCCCAGTTGCCAACTCTGTCTCTGCCATGTTACCCTGTCCTTTTATCTCCCCTGTGCTCCGAAATGCTTACTTCTTAAGACAGTGAGTTTGGAACTTCTTCAGGCCTTTATCCTTCACCAAATCTTAGGTTTGGACAGGCTGTGTGGCGTGGAGTACTGTGTGTGCCTGTCTCTTCCCTGGGGGGAGTAGTAACTGAGACTCCCAATGGAGGAGGGCTCAGGGCTTATAGAGAAAAGGGTTGAGCCTCCTCCACCCGCTGTGCTCTGACACCTGGAGACGAGAACCGGAGGGTGTAGCTCACCATCAGGCCCCTGCTTATCTTGGCCATTTTCAATTGGCGGCAGAGTAGAAACTGGAAGTCATTGGAAGGTCCAGCCACTCAATACAGGGTCATGTTCCTGTTCAATTAAAGCTTCAGGTAGGCACTCTTGGCAGGCGGTTCGAGCAACCCCCATGGATGCGTGGCTCAGGGTAGTAATAGGCTGCATGTTAACACCTGTATCTGTCACCACATTATTTACCGCTTTCTTTGTTTCCCTTGAAGCCCTCGGTCCCACAAAGGGCACCTGGTAGGCCTTCTGTGGGGGTAAAGGAGAGGGGGAAATGTCTGTTGGACACGGAATGCGGTGTCAATTCCGTCCCGCTCCGGTGGATGCCCCTGGGTGGCTGTATGCTAGGTTTTGTGGGGCACTGCTCAGGCCGGCCGCGTTCAGGCGGAGTCTCAAGGGCCATGCTCTTCCTCAGTGAGAGCCAAGAGAAGCTTTCACAGCACGGAGGGCCCGGCCGCCATCTTAAGTATGCAGCTCAACACCAGATCGGGCAGAGTTGCAGTGCATTTGCGGCTGGTGTACTCGAGCTGTATGTCACTTAGCAGGTGCCATGTGGATCAACTTCCTGGCCACATCCCGCCGAGGTTAATTCATTTCAATAATAAAACAGTGGGTCGGTGTTTAACGGTTGCCCTATTAAAAAATAACCATTTGTACACACATGCAACCATGCTCGGCTAGAACATTAGGGATTTTTCACCGGTGGACAGTAACAATATAGAATAGCTACCCTAACCCCAAAACTTTAGTCATAAACGTGAATATTTTACTGCCTGTGTTATCAACAGGGCCGGACTGGCCGTAGTGGGCATTGGGCGTTTCCCTGGGAGGCTGGGGGCTGGTTATGCAGCTCTGGTGGACGGTTTTGTTACTGGAGACCGGTTTTGCAGCGGTGCTGCAATATCGGTCCCCAGTACCAAAAGCAGCAGTGCTTCACACTTGCACCCCCCTCTGGGTGGCAGGTCCGACAAAAATGCAATGGCTGCTTTGGGTTTCCAGGTTATCAATGGCACAATATTTAATTTACTGGTCTGCATTTAAAAATACAGGTACCAGCTGTGAGGCAAAAGCTTGATCAACTTCAGCCAGGAGGCCATCTGTCCTGGTCGTTTTGACGTAAGCCATACTCTTTTGGCTTCTCTGATTTCAGGTTTAGAGACGGGGCTCCCAAAGCCTCCCTGGCGTCAGCTGGGAGTCGCAGTAGTCACCCCGTCCAGGTAGAGGTCCTAAACCTCCCTCTGTGGTGGGACAACAGGCTCATACAACACCGCGTAGTAAGCAGTGAACACTTCATGAAACTCCACCTGGGAGTGAAGAAGCACCTTGCTTGGTCTTGCTTTTTGTGCAATAGTCTTACCCCCTATCCTCCGAGCGGATCAAAAACGCCATCAGCCTCCCTGCCCTCCCACCCTCTGAATGCACAAAGGTAAGGTGATCGATCCCTCCTATGAATGGAATAAAGCTTTTCTGATACCCCCAAATATTTTTAGCATTCGTCTCGAAGGGCTGCCTTGGCCTCCATGCACACTGGGATTTCGTTCTCCAAGCTCCAGATGGTGGCCTCTATGGTAGACCGTTCTGCCCACAGCGAGCAGGCTACTCCTGCAGATTGACCTAGACTGGGTCCCTGTATGACAACCTTGAAGGTATCCCACTTGACATTGATGTGCAAAGCTGTATGCTCATTCGCCTCAGTGTAATCCACTATCTGTTCCCGGAGGGGGTCCAGAAATGTGAGTTTGTATAGAAAGCCAGGCGTAAGTCTCCAGGTGGGGATAGGTGCACCCCTCGGGATCGCAACTTACAGTGGGTTGTGATCAGATAGGGTGTGCCCCAGGTACTCCGCTTTGACCGCCGGTGCAACCAGGTCAGTCGAGCCCTCACCTTATCAAGTCAGACATGCTACTCATGTACTGGTGAGTAAAAAGGGTTCTCGCTTTGGCATTGGGTTCTGGTCCAGCCAAATGTCTCTTAAAATCCAGTAATGAATCCAGTCACTGAAAACCTATGCCACTGTCACCACTGGTGGTTCAGCTAGGGGGGAGGAGCTCTGTCTAAAGCGACACCTGCTATACAGTTCTAGTCGCCCCCAGGAGCATTGAAAGATTAGGTGTGTGAGAGAGAACCCGGGATAAGTCAGTCAAACTTTTGCCCCAAATGGGGGAATAAATACTGCCTATGAGAACACGAAGGCCTTGAGCCTTCCCATCACAATAGTCTATCGGCCTACCTCATCTATCTGCATTTGTTTCACTTCTAGGAGGACCCCTGATCGAGCCCATATCAGAGCTCCTCTGGAAAAGGTGGACTAGCCAGTCGCATTGACTAGGCCTCTCCAGCCTTTGGAGTTCTAGGCAACTCCCTTATCTGGTGGGTGTCCTGGAGTAAGGCAACACTCCATATTTCTGTGCTTCAGATATGTTTATGGAGTCCATACCCCGCACATTCTAGATCAAGAAAGAATATTGCAGCAACCCCTCCATAACAACATGGTCCCTGTGTGGTCAGTCCTCTCTCTGCCCCCGCTGTCTATACTGCCCTTCCCCATTCGTTGTATGAGTTACACATCTGGTTGCAAGGGCACCAATACTGAGTAAACACAACGCAACAACTCCCATTGCCTCACGGTAGCAACCTTTCCCTGTCCAGAGCAATGAACCAAAACATGATGTAAGAACCAAACCCTTGATACTTCACTTTTTGAAGGTTTTCTTATGAGGGTGTGACTGTCTCTGCATCATGGCTGACTCGTCCGTACCTCAATGGATTTTCTGCCCCATCAGGCTCGTGAGGGCATCAACCTGTCAAGAAAAGACCTCACGTGGGTATGAACCCTCCTCCTCCCAAAGTAGGGACAGAGTCAGAGGTTGTCTGCTAACCTGAGTGTAATCAAAGGTCTGGAGGCTAGTTCCTCGGGTATAAACTCAGAATCTGTACCCGCAGAAGACTTGGTACAGCATTGGTCCTCAGGTGGTTGCACCGGGGATGTCCTCAATGCGGATGCTGCACCCAGTGCTGCAGCTCTGCTCTGTGCCGCGTGGCATTATGTTGGGCGCAAACCATGAGTTTCCTTCTGGCACGGTGTTTCGGTTTGGAGGGTTCAGGGTCTGAGGCCTGGGCAGGGCCACTCTTGCAAGTCTCCAGCCGGTCCCAGACCGAGGGCAAATCATTGAAAACCGTGTGGTCACCGGCTATGATTTTGAGGCATGCAGGGAACAAGAGCATGTAGTGGACACCTGCCTCTCTCAGTTCTCTCTTGATATCTAAGATGTACGCCCTTGGTTGCTGGACCCTTATCGTGTAATTTGGGAAGATAGCAACGTCGGCATTCTCCAGCTGGAAAAATCGGGCTTCACAGACTTTCTACAATGAAGTCTATATACCAGAAATGCAGTAAACAGGCACCACTCAGCTGTGGGGGGGGGTGCTCCTAGGAACAATCACCATTGAGAGCTAGACCTCGAGGAAGGCCACCATGTTCTCGGATAGTCCCAACAATTCTAATGTTATTTTGCTGGCTGCGCCCCTCTGCATCCTCTGATCGTTTATCCAGTCAACCTATGCACTGGGCGAGGGTCACCACTGTGTCCTGCGGATCGTGATGTCCGTGCCCTTGAGAGCCACAGAGACTCATATTTAACTTGTCAACAAGTTTGCTGTGGTTGTGCTGGTCGTGCCAGAGGATTCCCAAGTCAATGGAGACTTCATGTGTTGCAGTCACTGCATTCAGTATTGAGTCCAGTTTATCAGCGGAGGTCGAAGCTACCTCCCCTTGCAAGGCTTCAGCAGGTTCATGTCGCACTCCCATCGCTGTTTCCTTGATTCCCTTGGTACAGCCCATGGTGCTGAAAGGGAGCCCCCCCTCTTGCAATCACGAACTTCAGGAAGGTAAGGCTAATGCCTCAAGGAATGGGAGGATCCACAAGCATCTCGGATGTCCAGATGGTGCGGCTCGATTGATTGTGCAGGGTTGGTTGACAGTGACAGTCTTGAGCCTTGCGGTTCGCTCCACCATTCAGAGGACGCTCCCCCATCACCGCTCCTGTGGGGGTCCGAGTGTTTCTCAGCCATTCTAGGTCTGCCCATTCAATAAAAGGGGGGGGGCACTAAATCCATAGTTTCAGGCACACCCAATCGTCACTCTGCTCCCCCTGGCAGCAAACCACACTGACATCGCCTTCACCCAGGCTGAGCACCTCAGCCATGCTGTCCGCCACACCTATCTTACCTCCAGAGTGTAACAGGGCGGCGTGGTTTACTGCTCCAAGTCAAAAGCCATTCCCATATGGCATGAGCACAATCCGCTGCTTCCACGGCCTCTGCTGAAGCTCACTTGGCTGCGTCCTGGGTCCTCAGCAGATGTTTGTTTGGATCCCCCAGGAAGGGGGTGGGGGGCACTGCTCTGCAGGGTCCTTTTCTCCCAACCCTAGGTGGTCGGGCTGCTCACTGCAGCTCGTTGCTGTCTGCCACCATCTTAGGCTCTACTACACCAAGTAATACCCCTCCACCGCACCAAGAAATACTCCTACGCCGCACAGGCCTCGAGCATCAGGATGCGGGAAGGGGGTCCGGTTCCGACGGTCCTGAGGCTCCGATATCACCAGTGAGTCGACGGTAGTTCATGGTGCTCCGCTAACATGCGGCCATCTTGCTTATCCTATCTGGAGATGTATCTACTCCATGTTTATTATTTGCTATGCAGTTATCAGCAATTTGATTTAGCAAGATTGTAATACTAGTTTATTATTTTTATTGTACAAAATCAATTTGTTAGATTTTAATATTGCACCCTTGCCAGAAGGCACATGCAAAGAAGTGCAATCAAGATTATGGATGACCTTGCTCAGTGAGTTTGGGCAGTGCTTGTGAAGAAGTTGGAAAAATGCACTGAATCAATGTTAAGTGTTCTTTTTGTACCTGTATATCTCTGGAGGGAAGTTATAAGTATATCTTTGCGACAAATTTTAAGTGAATGAAGCTTTCCTTTGTAAGTAGTAGATGGCCATTAATACCTGATAATCTATATGAGCAAGCATGTGTGGAACGTTGGACATGTTGGGAGCAGACATATCTGATAGAAATTATCCCATTCCTGGGGTTCCATCTGAACGGAGGCATTGATTATAGATAAATAACTGTTCAGTCAGGGCCCCTGGTTGTAGTAGAATGTTCTTAACCTGTGTAAGATTAAGAAAATTATACTAAAGGTCAGGATTTTCGTGATCACCAAAGGTTTTTCAGGTAATAATTTCAGTGGACAATTTGGTGTGACCATCTTACATTCTGAACTGCAGTGGGTGAGTTCTATCCACTTTTTGTTATGTGTGATGTTCTAGTTCCAGGAAAGAACTGCAATGAACTGGAGCATTCTTTCATCTGAAGAGTAATTCAGAAAGGCTTTCAGGTTCCCTTCTGCATCATGCAAACAAGATCCACCGACAAACAACACATGATCTGATTCAGGCAAAGGGGTATCAAGAATATCAGGACGGTCCTTCGTACACAACTCAGTCACATTCAAACAATCATGATCAGCCTAATCAATCACAACCTCATTTCCAGGAAGGGACATTAAAGTTGCTGTATTCAAACTTGTGCATCTAATCGGAGTCACATTTTCTGTTCCCAGTATGATCTGCTCATACCTGGTGATGCAGCTGGCTGTGAGGTGTTGCGTTCGAGTACGAGTAAGCAAGACCTCAACAGAGTGGGGCACTTACACCTAAAGTGGATGTCCCATCACAATGCTTTCCATCTGCTCCAAACTCACACATGTTGCTGCAACAGATTTCAGACATCCATGCAATGTCTAGCAGCAGGATCAAGAGTTGCTGAGTGGTATGCTACAGGTCTGCGTGCAGTACCATGCATCTGTCCTGGTATTGATAGTGCCCATGAATTGTTCGCAAATCCAGAACAATACGGTATTTACCCTTGGGTTTCTACAAACCCATGATAAGAGAATTACATGAACTCCCCATTTCTTTCTTTCAGGATTCCTTGCTCAATCATTGAATCAATCAAAGGAGCTATCACTGCAATGGTTTCTGGACTTAAATTGTACTGCAAGATTTGTGGAAATTCAGCATTGGACTTAACATACATTTTTACTGGAGTTACACCTTTGATCTAACCGATATATTTGACCTTAAAATACCAAACCTCTGGAAATACGGTGTCTCTCACTTGCAAAGGTAGGCAATCTCTTGTCAACAAGGGAAACAATTCTGCGCTTTCTGATTTTTGTTTAGCCAATTTAAAAACAACATCCTCCTCATTTGTATGGAACTCGATTCCTTTTGACATCAATCAATTTGCAACTCCTACAACTAGGATTCTTTCTCCCAAGAGGGGTAGGTTTGGAACGTCCTCTGTTCTTACAGTGGATTGAATAGCACCAGTGTCAACACAAAATGAGATTGGAGTCCCATTCACCTTGCCCTCCACATAGGGACCACTCTGGTCTATCTCTAAGGATGTGCTAAGCACGCATTCCTCCTCCCCTTTCAGGCACAGTCATTGTGACAGGCCTGAGTCTGTGTCATCCAACTGAATCAAAGAGTATTGCTGGGACAGTCTGATTTGCATTCAATCCTACATCAATGTGAAACTCTTTATTGGAATTGTGTTTTTGAACCTGCCCATTCATTTGAGGCAACTGGGCTTGGGGTACAATTTTATTTTGATTCCTTTGTTTGTAAACCTGCTGAGTCTGTACCATGCCATCTGCCTCTGATTATGCATTACCAACATTCTGTACCTGTTTATCACTTCCTTGATTAAATCGATATTCATGCTTCCAATGCCCCAACTTGCCGCAAATATGACAGGGATTGGTCCTTTTCAAAACATCTATTGACGCACCTTGACCTCTACCCTGGGGCTGCATGCCCTGCTGTTGTCCTCCGCTCACTCCTCACATTCTTGGGGGTTGCTGATAATCTCCTTGTATAATGAACATGAGATCAACACCTGTTCCACCCTGACCTTTCTGCACCGCTTTCGTCTTAGCAGTCATTAGCTTCTCCTCAAACTTCTTATGTTTCGAATCCATCTCGTCTCCACAATATTTTGCATAACAAAGTATTTCAACTATGGGTTTACTTTGCCAGCAAATCGGATGCTGCTGAATTATGCCGCTAATTTCAGGCCTCAATCCATTCACAAACCGTTGGACAAAATGTCCCATACCTTTTTCAGACACATTCTCCATCCCACTATACTGATTGAATTCCTGCAAGATTCTTTCGTAATAAGCAACTGTATCTTTCAGCTCCTGGGTTGTCCTGCCAATTGTTACCCAATCAGTTTCTTTGGCGGAAATTTTCTCTTTCAAATATGTGATGGCTTGGTTATATTTCTCCATCACCTCAGATGATGGTGCACCTGTATGTATTGAGAAGAAACAAGAGAACCTAAGTAAGGTCTACCAGGGACCATAGGAATTAAGCTATTTTTGAGGACAGTGGTCCCTAGAGTAACAACAGTAGAAAGGACAGAGGTCAGATATTTAATATCAGGCTGTAGGTTTGTTTGTTACAATGAAAAATTGTATGTTCAACAAACCTACAGCCTTGCCTGAGCCTTGTGTGTTTTCCATTGTTTCCATTGTTTGTCCTTCCCGGTTTAGTAGAATGCAGGCTTGTGTCCCACTTACAAAATTGTTTGTCTGTATTGTTCCTATTTGAATCTAAAATCTTAAATATCTGACCTCTGTCCGACTGGACATGTTATACAAATATAGTACTGACTGGGTCTATATTTATTCCCCCGTTTCTACTGTTGTTTCTCTAGGGACCACTGTTCTCAAAAATAGGTGCACCTGTATGAGCATTCCTAGCTGGTTCTGTTTCAGGCCAATCGGCAGCCTTTTTACATTCTGCCCACAAACCACTCGGGACTACAATGTCAAACAAAGTATCTATATCCTCCAGCAAGACCTTTGAAGCCTTCACAATCCGTCCAACTTGTTTATTCCATTCAACAGGGTTTTCACTCAATTTCGGGGGAAATCATTTGTAAAGGGCAAAATGTCTGGTCTGGCCCAGGAGACATGAACATAATCTCCTCCAGGGACCTTTCTCATAGGAAGCATCCTCACTCCCTCGTGCCCATCGTTCTCGATGACCGTAAACATTTGCATGGTAACCCTTTTAGTTTTTCTTTTTGGCCGTTCGACCTTTCCATTTCTCTAGTTCTCCCCATTTCCTGAGCAGAGCCAGTTATTCTTTAATCTGTAATCTTATTCCTGAGGGTCTCATGTTCAATGTCCTTGTCACAAAAATCTAGTCTGTAGGTATTTTGCAATGTTTTTGATTGCTGTATATCTACTCCATATTATTGTGCACCTTCAGATAACTTTACATGTGTTTTTCGAGCACGTCTAGTAATATCTCAACATACGAACAGAAATTCATCATCCTGATGTGTAACTATCCTAGCAGGGCTTATGGCTCCGATAATAATTTCCTCTAATTCCTCCTTGAGCCTAGCAACATCAAGGGACTTGTCCTTTTTCGTTTCCCTAAAGTTTGTCCCTTTTGCTCCCACACTTGTAATTTGCAGAATTTGTTATACTCTTAAGCCAGTCATCAATTTCTTGAGAAGCAGGACCAGTTTGTATTTCTGCAGTGTTTCCTAACAAATTCTCATCTTGACCTTCTGTTCTTGCAATTGGAGTATAGTGTAAAGGGACTCGTCAGAATCTGGCGTTCCCAGCAGGAGAGTATGTCCCGTAGTGCTCTGTGTTGCCTGGGGTGGAGTCGTCATACCATTTTCAGGCACTTAAAGTCTAACTCTGTCCTGCCCGTCCACTTGAAGAATTCGAGCGGAACGTAGACTCGATACATTACTGGCTCCTACGAAGAGGGTCAGCTGGGGTTGGAACTAAAGGTACCTGTGTAGGCTGTCTCGATCTCACATCGCAAGAAGTAAAGTCTGAACCATTTATTCCAGTAGGGACAGCCAATGTATGTAATTTCTTTCCCCTATTCCAAGATTAGTACTAGGGAAAAACAGGACCTTTAGTTACTGGAACAGTCAAAGTATCAGGGGCATTTAAACCAGTCTGATTTTTCACATCAGGTGTCTCTGCATTACCACCCACTAGTGTGAAAGTTGTGTGTGGAACTGAATCTATAGGTTCTGCAGATGCAGCTGAAATTATCCCAGAATAAAAGTTAGTTAAACTCTATGATTCGTCTTCATTATCACTATCTCCAGCTGGAACTAGTGTTTTGGGTTTTTCTAGATGTTTTCTCTTTTCCTTACGCTTCCCTCCTTTTTCCTTTTCTGCTACTAGCAAGAGATATATTGTAGTTGCCCTCGGCTATAACTGTTCTCCAAGCTCTTTGTTGAGCATCCCACCAAACCTCAACATATCGGTTCAAGGTATACTTGTACCTCCCCTGACATTTCTGTTTATCTTTTTGATGAGCTATATTCTCCTATTCGCTGAGCACCTCAAACTGCATGGGTTTAGGAGACGGCCAAATCTCGTATAATTGTCTTCTCAAATTCTCAAGGATTCGAATGTTAAATGATCCATATTGTGGGAAAGGTAATGGTCCATCATTCTCGGTCTACTTCATCCAATTCTCATGCCATATATACATGTGATATCCTCTTTCGTGGGTCATGTATAATGCTGGGGTACCCTCGTGGAATGAGTACACCTCCTCGTGTAGGTATTGGTGCATCCACTTGCATTAAACTTTTTAAGTTTCTTAGAATGTTCATTGTTCCCTGAATTTAAAGTTTTTCCTTTACATATAATTCTCTTCAGTCGAATCCCTCTGCACTTCCTTGTTTAGTTCCTGTACAATCCATACCAGTGCGACACACAGTGACTTAGTCACCCTATCACAGCGCAGCGTTCTACCACGTTTTCTCTAAACAATATTCAAACAGCGCAAGATTATTTCAATTACTCTGTCTGTTCCATAAAAGAAAGAACCGATCCTTTCACACAAGAAATCTAACCTTCAATAATCCACTTTAATTTCCCATAGACTCCAAGTGAAACCTTGACCAGCGCATTCTCACTCAAGTCGATACAATTATTTTCAGTGCATGGGAAACCTATTGTAACAACTGTAACTCTCACTCACACAAAGAATTCCCTTCACTTTGTGGTACTGCTGATGACATCTCACGAACAGTACCTTTGAAACACCGCAGACCACTTACTCAGCATATGCCACGCTGAGAAAACCCATAGGTGTATATTATGGGATCTTAGTTCATGCTGGGTCCGATAACAACTTCAACTCTTCTGCAGTAAGCGCATTACTCAAGCATGAACCCTCATACATCCCGTCTAGCTCAGAGGATTTGGAGTTGGGCCATAGTCCATCGGATTACGCTCCAGGCAGTCCATCTGCCCGGCATTTCCAATATTCTGGCGGATGCACTCAGTCGGTCAACGTCATCGACCCACGAGTGGGAATTGCATCAGCCGACTCTAGACTTCGTCTTCGGCCTTTGGGGTCGCCCGACTATCGACCTTTTTGCAACCCCTCAGAATACCAAATGCCAGTCCAACGCAAGCTGGTTTCCCCACAAAGGGTCGTGCGGAAATGCCCTTTCGATAAATTGGTACAGGATATTTGCGTACGCTTTTCCGCCGATCCCTCTGATTCCTCGAGTGTTGCGGAAGATGCGGCAACAACCGTGCCAGATGCTCCTCATAGCTCCACGGTGGCCTCGGCAGGCATGGTTCTCGGATTTGCTGCTCCTCTCCCAATGCGAACCCATCCGCCTTCTCCCGAGGCCGGACCTTCTAACAATGAACGACGGACGGATATGCCATCCGAATCCCAGTTCACTCAGCTTGTCAGCTTGGAACCTGAGCACCTTGAATTTGCTCATTTGAACATTCCACCAGCCTGCAGGGAGGTGTTAGCTAAGGCAAGGGCGCCCTCCACAGTGAAAACTTATAAGCTAAAGTGGAAGCGATTTTGTCTTTGGTGTGCGTCCGTTCACATACATCCAGTGCACGCCTCCCCTGAACACATTCTGCCGTCCTTCCTGCAGTTAGCGCAGTCTGGACTGTCACACTCTACCTTAAAGGTCTTTCTAGCGACAATATCTCGCTTTCGGCAGGATAGCTCGTCCTCTCTCTATTCATCTAGAGTAATACAGCAATTTTTCAAGGGTCTCTTCCGAATGTTCCCGCCCATTCGGCGTCCTCCACCCACGTGGCGTCTAAACATCGTATTGGCTCAGCTCATGAAGGCGCCCTTTGAGCCAATCCACTTGGCGGATTTCAAATTCTTTACTTGGAAGGTGGCCCTCCTCCTTGCTCTGACTCCCTCCCGCAGAGTCCGTGACATTCACGCCTTTACAATACAACCTCCGTTTCTTCAATTCAGATCCGACTGCGTTATTCTCCGCACTAATCCGGCTTTCATGCCTAAAGTGCCATCCGATTTCCATCTCAATGAACCAGTAATCTTAAAAACCTTTTTCCCGCATCCGCAGTCTCCGGCGGAGCAGAGTTTACACTCTCTGGACTTAAAGAGATGTTTTAAGTTTTACAATAGCAGAACACAATCCTTTCACAAGTCGGATCAGCTGTTTGTGGCCTACGGGCGCTCTTGTAAAGGACAGTCGGTTACCAAGCCCACGATTGCCCGTTGGGTTTCTTCAGCAATCTCCTTTTGCCATCAAAGGGCTGGCAAGCCTCTTTCTTCTGGAGTAAGGGCTCATTCAACGAGAGCCATGTCCTCTTCCACTGCCCTCTTCGCTGGTGTACCCATCCATCAGATTTGCCGGGCAGCTACGTGGTCCAGCAGGCACACGTTCACGAAGCACTACTGCCTGGAATCGATTAATGAAGCGGACACGGCTGTCAGACAAGCAGTTCTACGGAATCTGTTTAAATAAGGTGAGCCTCTGCTACTTCCCTCCTCCTTGGGAATTCTTAATTGTGTATTAAATACATTGTCATTGTATTTCATGCAATATTATTACGGCCTTGTCAGACGGCTGCTGCTTACTGCTCACTATTCTATTCAAGCATGTGAATCTATGAAAGACACCCCAAATACTGGAGAAGAACAAATGTTACTTACCTGTAAACTGTGGTTCTCCAGTATTGGTGTCTTTCATAGATTCACATGCGACCCACCCTCCTCCCCTCAGAGGCTCTCTTCTCCTCTTTTGGCTCTTTTGTCACTCTCGTGCTACGAAAATCTGAGGGCCTGAGCCTCTGAGGAGAAGGTTCTAGAGGGTGCTTGCGCCTGATTGGCTGGAGTTTGGACTATAAAACGACAATGATGTCAGTAAAGTGATTCTTTTTCTCAATGCTTTCCTATGTGTCAATACTATCCTATGGTATTCTCACTTGATATGTTATTTCTGAATTGTATATAAAGTTTATTTGGTTATGTATATGCTACTATGTGGTTATGTATGTTTATGTATATACATGACACTTATTGCTTTTTATATACCGTGGGACTCCCACTTCGACGACGGGGAATATTCAAGCATGTGAATCTATGAAAGACACCAATACTGGAGAACAACAGTTTACAGGTAAGTAACATTTGTTCATATTCTCCCAAGTAAAAATATGCATGAATAAGCAGAGGAGCCTATTTGAATTTAAGCTCATCGTAGCAAGAATATAGGCATTCAAATATGTATTTTCATTATGAATATTGACATTTAAAGGTGATTTGCGGTGTATACACATATGCTTGAAGCAAGTCAGTCCCATTGCAAATGATATGTGTAACTGAAACGTACTACTGCATTTTGAAAGTACCAACATGTAACCTATCTAAAAATCTTAAAAACAAATTTCATTTTAGGCACACTACATTAGTACATCATACTGTGAGCGTTTCTGGTCATTATTATGTAGTGCATAAGTGCAGCACCAATTTTATTTTGTTACATTTGGTGCATATTTTGACATAAGCAAGAATAGTATTAAGACAACCTTTTAAAAATCTTTCACAAAGTTATCTAGATTACATTTAATTCTGTTAATTCTTCATATATATATCTCATTATTCAAAGGAAACTAGTTAGCGAAACTCCCACGCATATGAGTCATCACTGTCACATTTCTATATCATGTTAAGAGAAAACCATGGAATGCTTTGTGTTTATCCAACATTGCCTACTATTTGCACTGTTTAATATATGGCTACATCTTTATTCCTGGTAAATTGTACAGACATATCTTCTACGAATATGATGTATTGGTTAACATCTCAGGCATTTACTATGCACGGTTTCCAGTGATTAACATGACTGTATTTGGGCGTTGTCCTCTATTATAAAATCAATAAAATTGTTTTAAAAAAAAAACAAGAGAAAACCATGGAATTTTAGTAAACACAAATCTGTTATTCAAACGAACAATTTCTGTCCAGTCAACTCTGCACGCTTTTACGATGCAGTAACTAAGCTCTTTAGACCTATTTCTCCAAACTCTTTAACGTAAAATAAGCACTAATTGTTCATGTTTGTCGTTTTCTTTTTAAAAGTTGTAAATGTTTGGTTTTGCATGTCAAGTAGGGATTCAGCAGTTTAATTGCTTCATCAAGCTCATGTACAAGGTAAAGTTTGAATTGCTGATTTGAATCATCTTGTATGATTTGGTAAATTGCATAGATTGTTTCAACTATATGGCCTGTGTTTCTCTATCAAGTTGTGGAAAATCATAATTTTGAGAAATAAATTGTCCTGTTTCTCCAACAGAAACAGAGTGGAAGAAATTAGTAACTTATATTGTTATTGAAGGAGAGTTAAGTGGGCTCGCATACAGAATAACTCTGTTCCTCTAAACTCTGCACGTATTGGGAGAAACAGCTTTTAACCTTTTTGCTCTATAGCCAACATCAAATAGGAAGTTATCCCGCTCCTTTGTTATGAGAACGTAATATCTTTTGATAAGCGGGACTATGTGTGAATCTCCTTTATAAGAAAAAATAGGTCAATCAAAAGTCAGCCACCTCCTGCAACAAACATAAACTCAGTCAGTTTTCTATGATGTGGTTTTGGATGAATAGTTTGCACTAGAGACATTGGTCTGTATGTTCTGTTGATGGTTTCTGATATCGCTTGCATTTTATATTTCGCAACATTCATTTTATTTTCGTTTTACTGTACCAGTTTTGATTTAGACTGGTTTGACATTTCTAATGTGGAAAACGGTAACTGTGTCAAATTTTTACTTTATCCAGGGAGAAAAGAACACTGGTTTTGATGTCCTCTATCACAACATGAAGCATGGACAGATAATAACAAAGGAGTTATCAGAATTTATTCGAGAAAGGTGTGTATGTTTTAATGGTTTTAGCTTACTGCACCGTAATTAGAAATGAGTACTTTAAATCACAATATGGTACTTCATGTATGATTTAAGTGATGGATATTAATGGTTGCATATTATATTGCAAAAACATTCTCCAATCGAGTCAACATGTTATACATGGTTATCTGTAGTTGGATGTCCTTACCTTAATACTATTCTTTAATGTCAAGAGTGTTGTCTAATATTCGAACTGTGTATCGGTGAGAAATTTGATTGGCAAATGTAGATGTTATTTTCCAATTAAGACCATTAGAAAACAAAAGTCATTCATTTCTATGTCTTTCTTCCCATTGCCAACATGGTCATATACTGTCACTCTAGGCCAATTTCGGAATTACTAGTTTGAAATTGTCTGAGGAAAATGTATTCAAGTGTCACACTTAAGCATAGTAGTTCAGCTCTTTTCCAGGTTATTGTAGCATTTGTATTCTTTACTGTCAGTGCTGGTAGATACAAACCCTATTGTGACAAAAAAGCGAATTATTGGGCATTAGCTGTGATAGCATATGAATTTCGGTATTCGTGCACTGACTAAAAGGTCATCGGTTTCAATGTGGTTCAGCAGCTGATAATGGCCACTTGGGTCAATTTGCAAATCTTCAATGAAATACTAGAATTGTAATTACATTTCAATAGACAGCAGGACAAAAAATCACATTGTGTGGGGCAACTAAGTTACAAAATGGCAATAGGAACCGCTTTTCAAATGTGGAAAATTAAATAAAATTGTCAGCATTATGAACGAGATGTATTTCGTGTAAATCAAATAGCATTGGTACAACTGATGCATGCAAACGCCAATATACAATGCTCTATATAAGCTTAATAGTATGCCCCCCCTTGTTATATGACACATTGGTGCATTCTGAGAGTTGCATACTTTGCTCCACTTCATGCAGTTGACCTGATGCAGATAACTATAGGTGGTTAACGGAAGGGCTATGACTCCCTACTTGTTGTTTAATGTATGTGAAGTAATGTGGCCACTCCAAATGTGCCATGTTAGTCACATGCAGATTCAGGTACTGAATTGTAATGCTACGTATCCATGATCATACCAAACAGACTTTTTAAAGTAAAAAATATTCAGACGACTTTACAGCAGTTTACATGTATTTTAGATTTTAATACTAGTGCAGTGGCACTCCTGTTTGTGTAGAACATTCTCAATCGATCTCAAGTGGGCCTTATACCAGAAAACTCAAGCACAAAAGTCCTCAAAGTTCACTAATGACTTTTGTGGATTTAAATTCTGAAACAGTGAGTGGTGTAATTGATACCTAGACTAATATTGAGAGGATCCTTTGTGGATTTGATGGGGACATTCAGATTTAAATGTGATAAAGGAGACATAAACATTGTTTACTAGAGTTAACTATGTGTTTCGATTTAGAATAAGGTAGAGAGGATTATGGCCTTTTGTACAAATTATTTGAGGTAGGCATGTGTAATGTTGTAAAGAATGCATGGGAATGGAAACCTGCTAAGCAGCCTGTTGTATGAATGGTATGTGAGCAAAGAATTTGGCATGGAAAACATGACTAGAATTTGGTAAATCAAAAGCTGAAAGGCAATTGTAAACATATTAGTTAGGAGCATGATAATTGAAAAGTGCTTGCATATCCCTTTCTAAAAGACTTCATTTACATGAAAAAAATCACAATGGAGACTGTTGAGCATGTGTTATATAGATACCCAGTTTATAAGCCTCTGATATTAAGATGGTAAAACAACTTCGCAGACACTTATGGAATTTCACATCAAAACATAATTTTTAATAGCCTTCCTAGATAAACAAGAGAAATTGATTGCTAAATTGTATGGAACAAAAATTGTAATAGATGATATAACCTGTATGAAACACATTTTAGAATATATTCTTTTATTTTTTCAATATATTCTGAAATATTATCAATGTTTTTGTGTGTAAGACTAAAGCAATGATGGTAACTTTAACTTTTAACCCTGACCTACCAAAAAGGCCAAGCATGGAGTTGGCAGGGAAACTATATTATTTGTTGCTTCTAGTCTATTATTTTTTTTTTTAAATTAACTTTATTTATACATTTTGTATAAAAACTTAATACAGTTGTGTATTCGAAGCAAGCAGATAAAAGTAGCAGATAAATACATCATAGTGGTTACAACTGCAGCGAACAGGTGACCCGCAAATACCCCCATCCGAGTCCCACCCTATCACCCAATCAGCTAATCCTACTCCTCTTCGGAACTCGTGGGGTTACTCCCTTCAGCTGCGCTCCGTGAACTTGCCTGAGGGTCCTCAGCCAGTAGGCCGTGACAAAGCTCCCTCGCTTCTAGTCTATAGTTAAAAAGAGGATCCAATATGGCGACTGAAGTCTTTCATCACACAGAAAAGATGATTTTACCAACTTGAAGCATAAAGATGAATTCACGTTTCCATATTAAATTTGCCTTGGTGATCAAAGAAAATCAATATTTAATTACTTTAGAGCATGAATCACCTCAGAAATTAAGTATCCATTGTATCTTAGTCTCAATATCTGACTCTTGTCTGTGTGTACACCTGCTTGTTTGCCTGGCTGTATATGTATTAAGTGATACTGTTTATGCCTCTGTGTGTAAACCCCTGTTTCTTGGTTTGTGTAACTGCTTATCTAGTATCATTTGCACGTGGGTGCATGTAGGTGAGATAGTTTAGGCGTATTTTTGGTGGTAGTTCAGTGCACATGGTTTCCTTTGATCTGGTGAATATGTGGGTGATTGTAGGTTTGTATTTCTCTTTGCTCGTGGTTGTAGCTTAGGTATATCTCTTTCAGCAAATGTGCATGTATCTGTCTCTACATAAATATATGCTTGAATGTAGTATGTCTGTGCGTGTATGGTAACAAAATCCAAACCCGTTGTCTTTTTTTTAGTGCATATTTTATGCATTTGTTTCAGGATTACATATCTTTTGTGTTGTTCGAGGACTAAAAACGTAGTTTATTTTTCTCTAGTGCTTTTTATTTTTAGAACCTCTTTGCAAATGTTATATTTGCAGTTGTGTTGCCACAAATCCACGGGGTGGGAGGACCTGCGGGGGAGGGGGTATGTCCCAGATCAGTGCTAGGGTGCTAGCCTTGACAAGCATTCTGTGTGACTTATTTAGAGTGGTGTGTTTGCTTGCAGAATAGAAAGTATTGGACTGGACAGTTATATTACTGGGGTAGCTGTAGGCATTTTGAGTTATGAGCCTAAGCGCACCTTGCACATACTTCCCCCCCTGGAGACCCTGGTCTGAATCCGATACAAAAAGATGGATGGTGTCCTAGCATTGCGCCTCAACTTATTCCCTCTGGTATAGATCCTCTTCTAAGAGGAAGTGAGCCTCCCTTTGGGACCTGTTGGAAATGGCCCTTTTTGCAGGGTTATCCCTAAACTTTTTGCTTTTTCCTCCTATTTTTTCTTGACCTGTGTGTGTCGGTTTTAGGACTCTGGGCACTTTACCTCTGCTGATCAGTGCTAAAGTGCATATGATCTCTGCGTAAACTGTGTTTTGATTGGTGTTTCCATGATTGGCTATTTGATTTATGTTTCAGTCCCTAGTAAAGTGCACTGCAAGTGCCAGGGCCTATAAATCAAATGCTGTTGGTGGGCTGCAGCACTGAATTGTGCCACCCACGCAAAAAGCCCGTAAAGTGTGTCTAAGGCCTGACATGTTGACTTGGCAAGTGCACACACTTGCAAGTCCTTAAACCTAAACCTTCCCTTTCCTACATGTTAGTCACCCCTAAGGTAGGCCCAAGGTTCCCCTGTGGGCAGGGTGCATTGTATGTGAAAGGTAGGACATGCCCTGGTGTGTGTGGCATGTCCTAATAGTGAATTACAGCCATTTTCGTTTTTCACTATTGCAAGGCTACCTGTTCTCCATTTGATTACTACATCTTATAATCCTAACTGACTCAGGGAACATGGTAGAAATTCGAATTTAGTATGCCTGAACTCAGAATGATAAACTACATCGTTTAGTAAAGTTGGTTTTAATATTCTGTGTTTGAAAATACCACTTTTAGAAAGTAGGTATTTTCTTGTCTAACTGTCCAAACCTGCCTCTGCTAGGTTGTGTATTCCCTGTCTGGAGTTTGAGTGACAGGGCTGGGGAATTCCAGGAGACAGGGTGAGTCCGCCCAGTGGTGAATAGAGAGATCTGCATCTAGATGGGAGGGAGAAGTTGCACCTGGGAACTGAATAGGACTGTGCCTGCCCCCCACAGTGCCGGCTCCACCCCCTGTGGTGCGTCTGATGTCTCTGCCCTGTACTCTGAAAGGAAAGGAGGAGTCAATGTAAACAAAGTGCTCCAGGACTGACCAGAACTGGTTTGGACTAGGCAAAGGCCCCTCTGCCCTCAGAGGGCAAAGGATTTTGGGGTATAAGTAGTGGGTCCCTGATCCCAAAAATGTAGATCTCGCTGGAAATCAAGGAACCTGCCAAGACTAAGAGCTGCCAGGAGGAGTACTGCCCCTTTGCTGTGTTGTTGCTTTGTTGGGTTAGCCTGCAGCTGCTGCTTCTGCCTTGGGCAGTGAAAGGACTGGACTGAACTTTCTCTACTTGTGTTGAGTATCTCCAAGGGCCTGAACTGAGCTGGCCTCCTGTTAAGAAGTCTCAGGGACTGCAAAGACTTCACCAACCTCTGGGTACCGCTCCTGGAACTGCTGTTTCAGTTGCCACAGAGAAGAGGGAACCGCAATCAACTCCGTCACCGACTCCGTCACTGGCCTTGTGTCCTGAAGGCACCGCAGGCCCCACCGACTCCCCCTGCACCACAAGCCTTGGTCTCACCGACTCCGTCACCGAGCCACTGCCTGCACCACATTGAGAGACACCGCAACCTGCATCGCCTTGCTTCACTTCGCTGGCCTGGGCTCACCGACACGGTCGCTGCTGGCTCCCGTGACCGACTCGTCACACACAGCTGCCTGGCTCGGCCAGCGCCAATTCCCGCCAACCGGCTCTGTCACTCGCATCGCAACTTGCCCGCACCGCATCGAGCACCGTCTCGCCCTGCACCGCAAGCCTTGGTCTCACCGACGCCGTCTACACGATCGTCACCGAGCCGCTGCTCTCACCACATCGAGGGACACCACATCTTGCACCGCTTCCACCTTGCACCGTGACAGCGACGTACGCCACAACCGGCTCCGTCACCTGCACCGCAACCTGCCAGCACCGCATCGAGCACCGACTCGCCTTGCACCGCAAGCCTTGGTCTCACCGACGCCATCTGCACGATCGTCACCGAGCCGCTGCTCGCACCGTATCGTGGGACACCACACCTTGCACCACTTCCATTTTGCATCGCAACCACGACGGATGCCAAGACCGACTCGCACACCTGTGTGAGCCGCACTAAGAAAGGTACTGTGAACGAATCTGTCCCGCTGTTGCTGGCCCGTACCGACGCGGTCAGCGGGAACTGCGAGACTGTTGTTTTCAGCATCGCGGTAGGCTCTGACCGAGCTACCGACTCGTACGAACTGTATTTTTCAACGTATTTTGCAACTTAAAGACATTTTGAGAAGTAACTATTTCTGAAGTACTGAATGGTGTATATTTATCGTATTTGGTCTTGTTTATATACAAATATTGGATATTTTTCTAAAACTGGTGTGGTGTCCGTTTGTAGTGCTTACATTGTATTACTGTTGGTTTTGTGCAAATGCTTTACACACTCCCTCTAAGATAAGCCTGACTGCTCGTGCCAAGCTACCAAGGGGGTGAGCAGGGGTTATTTTAGGAGTGTAACTCCCATGTCCTGACTAGAGTGATGGTTTCTGCCTGGCTTGGGTGCAAAACTTAGCCAACCAGAAATCCCATTTCTAGCGGGACCTACTTCTCTTCTGGAGGCTGAAGAGGAAGTGGGGGTGAAGGACCCATAGGTGTCACCGGAGGATGTGGTGCCACCGTAAAGAGAGACACAGGCAGCGTTGGAGTCCTCATAGGTGGTACTGGAGGTGGCACTGTAAATGGAGTCTAAGGTGGCATCATTGTTGCTGTTGGGTCGAGGCAAACAGGAAAAAGGTCCTGGCAGCACCAGTAGAAAAACATACACCACCGAGGGCTAGGCACCGGATGAAATACCAAAAGGCCCTATTGGGCGAACAAGGGCAACAGAGAGGAATATTGCTCTCCTGAATAGGTCCAACATAACTGGAGAGAAGAAGCCGAACCAGCACCCAGTGTTGGGAAATCTGAGTATGCAGACATAGATTTCTACATCAGTCCTGCTGGAGGTGAAACAGGCAAAGTCTGAGGAGACTACTCCACCAATTCCAGTTCCGGAGAGGAGGGTGAAGCATTAGGGTGGAAGAGGGGTGGCTTAGCTCGTTAGTTCCACATTTTTGGTGAAGTCGTTTTTCTTCTTTTCATGGTGCCTTCTTTTTCCCCCAAAAGATTTAGATGGGGGAGAAGAACAAAATGATGACTGGTATCTCGTTCCAGCTCTAAAATTCGACCTTGACCATTCACAACCCCTGCGATTATCTATAAAAACGAGCCTTGCCTCCCACTTTTTCATAGCTTTAGGCCTCATGCGGAGGCAGAGGGCACATGCTTAGAGTTGTGTTTGGAGCCAAGACACCATAAACAGCTTTTGTGTGGATCTGTGATGGACATCTTTCCATCACAGCTATGAAATGGCTTAAATCCTGATTTCTTAGGTGAAGACATGTCCCTAACACTGCACCAAAACAATTTGGAGAGCAAACTATCTTCACCTCAGAGCTGAGGAGAGAAGCTACCTGACCTGTGTCAAAAGGCGCTAAAAAAACAGAACTTCCATCGGCTCACCGGGGGTGGGCACTATATGATTCTAGTGATGTCGCCCCCTATCGGTGCGGACGAGCTATGTCAGAAGCTTCTGAATTCAATCTTGCACCTAGGATAATCAAAGTTGAGGAATCTGCAGGTAGAAGTATCAATCAGAAATATCGATTTGGCCTCAAGGCACCACAACATACTTTCCCCCAAGAGTAAGGCAATAGCAGTTGCTCACCCAAGGAAACACACATTTTCCTTTACTTCTACTGGGGCAACTAGCTGATTTAAAGCCAATTCTCGGCAGAAAGCAACTCAAAATTTTCAGTCTACACTCTAATCTTCAGTTCGTGTGGCTAACGGTCCACCTTCTAAACTCTTCGCCAAAGAGTGTGCAGATTTAGAGCCAAGGACAAATCTAGAGATACATGTGTTTCCTCCAGAAGAGGGTAATACCAATCTAACAAAATGCCATATTCTACAGAAAACTCCTCAACCCAATACTTCAGTTCATCTCTTTTCTGGGGTGTTTGTCATCTAACGTTGTCATTGTCCCAAATGCCAGAATGAATATGAGGTGTCTCTATCTGTGCCTGGGGGGTCGGCTACGTCTGTTCAAATGTGATCGGGAAGACAAGCTAATACCCTCACAAGCAGCTCTTCAATCTGTTCCGCGATACTGCTATCAAAACAGCTTAAAAGCAGGAGTTAACTTCCACCAAGATTGTTTGACACAAACAATCGTCAAAACTTTGTCACTTCATAGACAGAATGAGATGTTCATCTGAGTGCACTGCCTGCCTGTTCAAACGGTACTTCCAATCAACCTACTTGAAATGAGGGTGGTCAATCTACCAATCAAGGGTTTTCTATCATCCCCCTCCGCTCCTCTCCGCAATCTTGCAGGTTTCATGTGGTATCCCCTCTCCATGGGAGGCTATACAAAACACCATCCCTGGATCTAAGGATTTTTGTGACTACACTTCAAAATACTCCCTCCTTTGGCCAGTGAAGAAACTGGAACCTTGTAGAAAGTTTGGATCCCACTTTTATAGTTTTCCAGACAGTGGATGACAAAGCCCTAGAACTAGTTTGGGGCAGGTCCTCTTTTTTTTGTATTTTAACTCTGTGGATTAGACTTGGTGCCTGATTTAAGGTTTGGGGGACCAAGTAAAGGCAGACAGGATAGTGAAGGACTTTACACCCGCCACCTTGCCTTTACTCCACTCTCTAGATTAAGAGATGCCGGCCCCTGATCATCACAATACATTGGCAGAAACTACTGTCATGGTGATTCCTGTCAATGTAAAAAAAAAAAAAAAGATTGATGGCCAATTGTGAAACTTTTTCAAAGTTTTTTTTGTTTTTTTTAAAGCAAACCTGCAAAGTGAGTTTGTTTCTGAAAAATAAAAAAGTTATGACCTCACCTCCTTGGGAACTTACTGCCATGGTGTGGGAGTCAATTTGTTTTATGTTCCTCACCATCAAGATGTACCTGGCGGTCAGGGATAGTTGAAAAGAAAAACAAAAATCTGACCACCTACTCTTAATAGGGCTGATGGACAGATGCTTTATCTTCGACGGCCCGCTACTCCCTTGGTCGTCAGAGTTCGGTTTATATCAACGGAGCAAATTTAATTCTGATGCAAACCTGGTGGTCTCCCGATGTCTACATCAGGCCGGTGAACCGAGACGTTGGCAGAGAGGGAAATCTGTTGCTGTCAAAATGGAGTACTCCACCAAATTCTAAATCTGCTCTTAATTTGTGTCTCAGCTGCAGCTCTTCTCAATCGGTAATGACTGGGGGATTGTACAGCAACTGAAGCTCAACAACAAGTGTGAAGCTCCACACCTAGCTGTCACAACCCTTTTGAGAGTAGCACTTGGCAAAAGCAAAAGGCAGGCCGCGGCAGAATGATTCCCTTCACACTTGAATCTGATGACTGACCTCACCTTGCCCACCCTCTGCTCTGATGGTAGTGCTTTGAAAGAGATAATCTGTGGGCCTTCTACTAAATGATCACTGCTGCATTTCTAAAGTAGGCCTGTTTTCATCCTTCAACACTTCAGTGTCTGGATTGTTCCCTCTAACTCAGGAATGCCAGGAGTGCCCATTCTTACCTGGGGAGGCTAAGACCCAACCTTAGCCTGTTCTTTGTTGCACCAGAGGTCATCCACAAAGAATACCATTAATCAGATTAAGCATATACTTATACTTATTGATAACTTGGAACCCTGCTATACCGTTTCACATGCATACAGTGCATGCGCACATTCACTCTAGATTTCATTGCAGTGTGTGGGCAATACATTGATGCATGACTTTACATGAAAGGTGTCACTGGGCTCCACACTCCTCCTAAGCAGGAAAAAAGCTTAAGGCTAATTTCTGTATCGGGCAACATTGCTTAAGACATATGAAGTAGGCCTCAGGCAGTAGTTTTGTTTTGGTTCAAAATGTCTTTTGATTATAGATATCATCCACTCTATTAGTAAGGAGAGGGACTGCACGTCTATGTTACCATGCAGGGGACATAACTATCTCAACACTCTGCATCTCATTGTCTGTAAGAGGTCTGAACAGCGCAGAACTAGTAAGAAGAAATACAAAACTTTTTGCGTAATATGCAGTTTAAGATTGAGATGCAACGAAATTAATCTTCAGAGCACAAGACCAAGGTCATTTTCACCAGTTGCCAAGTGCTGAGGCACGGATAATTTGTTAACTTACCAATAGCTGTTCCTTGAGGACTTCTGGAATGGGGCTGTCCTGATGAATGCAGGTCCTGAGCACATAATGGAGAAGACCTGTTGCCTTGTTTTCTCTTTGTTCTGCCTTTTTCGTTTCCTGTCTGATGGTGTCCTGGCTGCGGGTGTGCCAAAAGCTACCATAGGGGGTGAGCTTGTCAACCCGATGGGGTAAGGGTTACTGGTTGTGATGGCTGTGTAGGTACTCGGGGTGGCAAGAGGCACTAATAAGTGGCTTCCAGCCCTTGATGAGAGTGTGACAACCAGGGGATGCTCCCGCTTGCACTAAATTTTGGGTGACTTTACTGATGGAACTTGAAACACACAAAGTGACAAGCAAGGTAATTGTATGCAAAAAATATATATATTTTTTTAAACACATATATCCCTTTGAATACCAAGATATTTACCTGAAAAGGGATCTGTGAGAACGGGATAGTTATTCCTGAAGAAGGCCAGACGACCCTTACTAGGCGAAAAAAGTGGCCGAAACATGTTGACATATAAGCAGTAAGGAGAGATAAAGGGGTCCTAATTATCCCCTAGACCATCTCCAGTTCTTATTTTTTAACCCTGTCGATGGAACCCAGGAATAAAGATTTTGGAATGGTATTCCTGAGGTAGTTTTACTTTTACACTATCACTGTCTGTTTACATGTAGTTTACTTCGTGGATTCCAACACATATATGTTTGTATTGTCTTCCCCGTCCCTTTGATCCATCCCAGACATTGGTCTGCGCAGGGATGGTGTAGCAGCCCTGTGATGAAGCATGTCACTATTTAGTGGGTGAGGGCAGCTTTAAAAAAACCTTAGGTATTTCCAGTGAGGGGTTTTTATTCAGAAACCGTCCTCTTCCTCTTTTTCTGGGTATTGAGCTTTTGATAGGGAGGATGGAAAAGGAGTAGTACCTCTCGCCCCTTCTTTTATGTGTGAAGTAATGTACTTAGTCTTGAAGGCGTTTGGTATTGACTGGCAAGGAAAACCCATGGAGTTCGATCTAGTTGATGTGGTCATATGTTTTTAGGCTCTTGGTGATGTGTTCTGCAGTCTTTAGGATGCCCTTAAGTTGGGACCAGTGTGTACTCTAAAAAAGCCATTTAGCACGTGTCGCCACCATCCCGATGTGTGAGGAGCATGAATGCTTGAATGGCAGTTCTAAACTTGCTTTCTGAGAGGAATTGTTCTACTTTTTTCTTCAGTAGAGACACCTAGCACCAGCTGTTTTAATTTCCTTGGCAATGTGTTCTTTGAGGGTGTGTTTGATGTCTTAAGTGTTTGAGTAACTTGCCTTTTGATTACATTTTTTATTAAAATCTGTCCAAGTTCATGTTGTTAAGCAAGGTTTGTTGCTTATTGCTTTTAGCAAATAGTAGGACATCAATACTGGGGTAGTTGTGCTGGACATACAGATCTGGGAGAGGTGCGTCCACAACTTTAGGGTGTGGATGAGGGGGGGGTTGATCAGTGTTGAAGTTGACTTAGAGGTCAAGCAAAATCAAGCGATCGATAGCCTTTATCTATGATCAGGAGGTTGAATTAATAGTCATGCACAAGTTGGTTGGTATTGATTTGACATTGGAGCTGTACATAGACTGCTTTTTCAGTGCTCTTGCCGATAAAGGGTAGATGAATGATGGGACAGGAGTTGGCAATGTCGTCAGGGTCTTATGTGGGTTTCCTCGGGCGTCAGAGAATTCCGAGAAGATGCCTTGAGTGAGGGAGATATTGTCAAACATACGCAGGAGTGCGAGATCCCCCTCCTGAGAGGGTGTAGAGGAAGGGCAAGGGTAAGATGTTGTCTTCTTAGTAGGTGGTAGTGCCATCCAAGCTGAGCTGAAAAATGACAGCAGCTTTTCACCATCCCATGCACAATATTACAGCTTTGGATGACCACTTTTTTCAGCTCTGTATGGGTGGCACTTGCTAATCCTGTGCTTAAAGACTTTGCTGTGAAAATTGCAATAGGATTGGTCACTTTCCAGCTCGGCGCGGATGGCACTGTGCTAATCCAATGCTTAAAAACTTTTCTAGAAAAGCAGGCATTTGAGATTTGAGATGAGCAGATTTGAAGTGTTGGTGGCATTAAAGGAGCTGCTCTCCTCCTAAAATCTGGGAATTACACAAGGTTCCTTTCTCTTTTTTGCATAATGTATATGATACGCTAAGCCTGAAAGGGCATTGTTCTGATTTATACTGGTTGCTCTCTTGTGTCTGGACAAAGCTATACCTCTCTGCCGATCTCTAATAAGAGCGAATCTCATTCGTCAGTGGTTTGCTTTACTTATTCCAAATAGGCTTGGATGAGTATTTTACCAATCCAAAACTGTAATACTGTATCTTGAATGGTAAATGGCTTTTGTCATTTTTGGTACATAGATGTGGAGTTCAGTATAGAGAGCCTATACATACCTACCTTTTGATATTTTGTCAATCATATTAGTGTCCCACAGTATTCTGTATTTGATCTTTAAGATCCACACTCCTTTCAGCCCATTTGCTGATGCTTCTTAAATTTCAAACACAATAAGTTTGTCTGTGGAAGAATTAGTTGTGACTAAATAATGCAAATAAGCTCCTCCTTTATTACGATCATCCCTCACTTTCAATCCTTGTGCTTGAGCCTACATATTACCCCACAATTTTTTATTTTGTGGAATAAATCTACTTTATACGCGTCAGTCTGTTTCTCTGCTTCCATGCACTGTTCCGATTAATGGAGTCCTCGAGTTTCAGGACCTATTTAAATTTTGTTTTTGCAGTATTTTTGTTGTACCCGCTAGAATGTTTGGCAGATCTTCTCTTTCCTTTTTTTTTATCTCATGCTTTTGTGACAGACTGTACTCGAAAGGGCTCCATGCCACATTGTTCCTATGCTAAATGACCACAGAACTGTGCAGCACTGCAGCATAGTCAAACTTATATTTGACTACATGATGCTTTTTCATGTATGCCTAATGATAACTATATATTTATTAAGATCAATATTTTAAATCCTTTTGTTCCTACTAGCAGCATAATCTCTTTATATTTATTAGAAGCTTTCTTGAGGTCTTCAAAATTTGCAACAAATATCTTTGGAAGCTGGATTTGTGGCAAGATGTCCAGAGACATTGCCCAGATCCACTGTATGTTGTGGGAAACCTATATATCCAGAACTAACAAAGGCCTCTTCTGTGCTGAGGTAGATGCTGTTGCCAATTGTCCTATCATTTCCAGCTGTGAGTTGTGCAACACATTTGTCAACGGTGAGTGAGGAAGCGGGTACGACCATTTGTTCAAGGCCCTACTATTTCAAAGGCCAAAAGCTGACAGTTTCACATTATATTCCTTAGCTGTCAGCATTTATAGAACACAGTTGCATGGTTTGTTGCAAACACTTCGTGGGACCAGCAGATGTCACTAATTAAAGTACATATTTACAAATTGCCCGTGTGCCGACGACTAATATTCAAAACCTTTTTTATTGAATACAAATTGCAATTTGCATGATTCCTTCATCACCTGTCTACTTATTTTATTTAATATTTTCCCTAAGCACTGCTGCTCCGTCAAAACAGCCATTGGTGCACTTTACATCGAGCAAGAACATGTTACAGTAGAGTGGAGTAATGAACAAGTGTGACAACAATATATGACAATAAGACATGACGTTAGACTCCGTCCGGGCGGAGCTGTTACAGAAGAGTTTTGAAGGCCTTCCTGAAGGAAAAAATGCTAAGTAGGGATCCCATGTTGGCCAGGAGAGTGTTCTATAGTGTTGCCGCTGTGCCTCAAATAGATAGATTCCATGCTTTTGCTGTTTTTAATATTTTTGTTTTGAAGAACAGATAGTTCTTACTTATGCGGCCAAATTGTGTGCAGAAGTGTTTAGCAGGCAGGTTTGGCATGGTGGCTATTTAGGTAGATTGCTTTGAAAATAATGCAACATTTTTCAAATATGATCTCAGTCTTACCAGGTAGCCATGGTAACTGCTTAAGTATTGTGAGAACTTCCTCCTGGAGGAGATCAATCTTGATGCTGAATGGAGAATGTATGTTGGGGGGAGTGTGCTGCGACTGCAATACTACCCATCGAAATGGCATTGCCAAATTCTAATAAGAGCAGAAACGCTCGCTGGCAGATTTATAGCAAGGAATTAACCTGAAAAGATCAAACCTACCTTTGAAAAATGAGCTAAAAAGCAAAACAGAGATGTGCTATTAGGAACAACTTCCGGAAAACAGCACAGAGACCAACTGATGTGTATAACCACATACAACATAGCATCTAACCATGCTGAATACTTTGACGTGTATAAAACCCATTTTCCTCCACAAGAAAGGTAGCAGCCTCAGAGATTTCCTAGTACACATGAGTAAAAGGACACTGAATTGAAGATCAACAGCAACCATGGGCCTTTGGAGCTTACCCAAGATAGTAGAACACTACCCCTGTCGTAATTGCAGTGTTCACAACCTAAATAGCCAGACCAAAAGTCTGATCTAGGTTTAGAGAAACATAAGACTCTGAGGAAACATACTAACAGCAACTTGGCAAAGGTAATCTATATGACTACCTGTCTGGTATATATCAATGATGTGCAGAAGAGTAAAGACATGCATCTGCGAACATTGCAGCAATTTGCACTGTAAAATAAATACAACTGAAATGTCCAATAATAATACTTTATTCAGTTATAAAACCATCAAATTTCTTTGTTGTATCTTGCCTCTCTGTATTATTTCCAGTTTCTGTCACTTGGTATGGTCACCTATCTCCACCTGTAACCTCACCCTGTTGAACATTCCAAAGAAGCTCGTCTTGGAATGTTTTAAGCTGTCAGTTGACAGTTGAAGCCGGAGAGTGGATGGCTGAATAAAGAAGACTCTTCACTTACGTCCTCTTGTCTTTTTCCTTTATACTTTACAACACTGGCGACGATCAGCTGTGTAGGGTGCAGCTCAGCCATCTTGCCTTTGTGTACTCTCTCCATTTTCAAGGATGGTGTTTGCGGCATCCACTGGTGACTATTACGAGTCAGGAAAACAGTTGCAAAGACTGATCTTCACGTGGAGCTTGGCGTGGACATACCTTAAATACGGTTATAATCTATTTGTGACTTTAAGAAAACTCTTGTCATTTGAGGAGTTCATTTAAGCTTGAGTCACGAAGTATCGACTCGCTTAACATTGGACCGTTTTGTGGTACAGTTGGAGCTCTGTGGAGTATCAGAACGTCTAGTTTCCGAGAGCCTCAGCTGCACTTGTGTGAGGCGACTAGAACTTGTTTGGAGGTAGATTTGTGCAGCTGAGTCGGAGCGTTGTACCTTCCAATTCCGCTTCATCCAATCAGTTCGCATGATCTCTGAGGAGACACTTCATTCATTACAGTGCGCATGCGCCAAAAATTCAGTTCTCCTATCCGTGCGCATGATTTACTCGTTGTGTTCCTGTCTAAGTACAAGTGGGAAAATTGATGCTGCGCATGCACTTCTCGGAACCCGCTTCTTTCATTACATTGCGCATATACAAAGGGTTACATTTGGTTCGTAAGTGCGCATGACCTCTAATAGATCTGCATTCCTCCAGTGTATGCGTATGAGCCAAAAAGTTCAGTTCTCCTGTCAGTGCGCATGTTTTACTCGTTGCATTCCTGTAAAAGTACTAGTGGGGATATCGATGCTGCACATGCACTTCTCGGAACTCGGGTGATTTAGTGCTTCTGTTGAAGAAAGATAATGGGAGCGCAAGTGGTATAAGTGAGCCGACGAGGTATTGTCTACAGGATTTATAGAGTGACAGTATCTCATTCATATTGGGATATTTCATCAAGTAAGTGCCACTTGTGCTCGACAAATGTCAGTGTGTTTTGAATAAATTAACAGATGGAATTTCTTGCAAAAATGTTAAGCAGCTGTGGTTTTATCGTTGCCTTTCGCCACGTATATTTGGAACCCTACAAGCAAGTACCCTGAAGTTCTAAGAAAGTTTCTGCATCACACCATGGAACTGTGAGAGGCACTCGTAATATTAATTCTCAGAATTTTGACTTTAGACAATTGTGTCTCATCTTTTCTGTAATCCTATAACTGTTACAGCTATTTTTAGACTCTTTGGTGGGTTTGATAGACAGTGCTCATCCTCCTATTCTCAACAGTTGAACTTGAATATTACTTTTGAGTTTTGGTTTAAATATTTATTACAGTAGGATTCTCTTGTCCCCAGCGTCTTCATCATGATGGCTGTTGCGAGTATGTGCCAGCCTCCATCATTTCTCAATGAGATAGGTGAACCAGACGTGCATTTGAAAGACTGGGTAAAACCGTTGGAATTTTATTTGATTCCTCTTGGGGGTGAAAGATTCACCGCCCTACGTAAACACCAAATCCTACTACATAATTTGGGGGTACAGGGTCGGAAGATTTATGAGACCCTACCTGAATCAGATAATGAGGGGGAAGGAGAGCAAGAAGTAGTAGATATTTATGCAGCCACATTGTTGAAGCTAGATTTACATTTTGGTGACAAGGTAAATGTGTTTTTTGTAGAAAGCAAGGGAAACGAGAATCTATAACCAATTATATTGCAGCTTTGAGGGGTTTGAGTAAGCTGTGTGAATTTGGTAATTTCACTGACTCATCAATCGGGGATCAGCTAGTATGTTGCACGAATAACATATGTATGCAAGAAAAGTTGTTAGCTAAACATCCTACACTAAGAGAAGCAGTATCCATTGCACAATCCGTGGAGCACACAGCCAAGTGTTTCAAGGAGATGAAAAGTACTTCTGATGTTGTAGCGAATGTGCAAGAAAGCGTGGGCGAGGGCGAAATCTGTAAAGTCAAGAGTAAGGAGATGATTCCTGGTAAACTAAATCCAGGTGAAAGAAAGCTTAAGTGTTTCAAGTGCGGCAGTAATTTTCAATGTCCAGCAAAAAATGTAACATATAAGAAATGCAATAGAAGGGGACATTTTGCGAGAGTTTGTGGAGAGGGAGAGTTTAACAGCAAGGGAATGCGAGCGAAGAAGAATGGACAAGTCAAAGAAGTTAGCTGGGGTGCATCCAATGAAAAGAAATATATTTTCGAAGTAAAGGACGCTGAAGCTAAGGTGAATCTGATTTATCCTAAATGTGAAGTATTTCTCAACAAAAATGCAGGGACTATGTATGCAGACTCTTGTTCCCCTTTCACCTTGTTGAATTATTCCGTTTTTTTAAATATGAATGTACGGGATGATGTAAATAATGCTGGTCAAACTGGATATTTCTCCTACACGTTATACTAAAGAACCTATTCATGTTGGCATGAAAGAAATTCTCATTGAATCTAAAGAGAGATCTACCGTGGGGAAAATTTACATTGTTGAATCTGGTTCAAATTTATTGGGATGGCAACATCAACATCAAAAAGAATTACGGATAATTCTTGATCCCAATAACCAGGATCAAGTTCTTATAATGGATGAAGACCAGGATGGAGCAAGGATATGTGATGAATTTCCTAAATTATTTGTAGAAAATGTGGGTCTACTTCGTGAGTTCCAGCACAAGATTAAGTTAAAATCGGGGGCCAGGCCTGTGGTGCACAGATCCCGCCCAGTCCCGCATCTTATGAAGGAGACATTGAAAATACAATTGAGCAGATTGTGTAGCATGGGTATTTTTCAGCCTATTGATTCTTCAGAGTGGTTCGCTCCGATGGTCGTTGCATCCAAGGCTAATGGAGAAGGCATTTGTTTATGTGTGGACTTGCATAGCCTTAATGAGAACATCTGGGTTGAAAGGTTCCCACTTCCACACACAAACGAGATGCTTAGTACGACGATCTTTCTATGACCTACCATCAAGTGGACCCCTATCCTGATTTGAAACCATTCACAGCGTTCATTACACCTCATGGTGCATACATGTTTCTGAGAATGCCGTTCGGGCTGGCATCGGCTGCTGCCGTGTTCCAGAAAATAATGCACCAAATCCTAAAGGATGTAAGTAACAAACTTTGCTTCAAGGACAATATTTTGGTTCATGGGCCTTCAGTAGAATCTCATGACCAAACACGTAGGCGTGTTTTAAAAAAATTGATGGATGCCAGGTCAACAGTACAACGTAGCAAGTGCCAGATCAAAGTAAAGTCGGTGGATTATTTAGTTCACAGAAGTTTCAGGCCTAAACATAGTCTACTGCGCGCAGTAAGGTTAGCCTCCTATCCTCCGAATAAAGACGAACTTATATCCTTGCTAGGATTGTTAGAATACATGGCAAAAAAGGATGTTAGGGAAGAGAAGATTATTGCTTTTGCATCCAGATACTTTACTAAATGAAGCAGAGAGTAATTACTCGGTTGTTGAGAAAGAGGCCCTGGCATGTTTTTCGGCAGTCAAACACTTTAAGTTCTTCCTCTGGGGTTTAAAATTCTCCAGTCGCACTGATAATAATGTTTGTTTTCTGTCAAAGCATGGGTAACAGTACCCACAGCATATCCAGATGGATATTGGGTCTTAAGTATTTCTGCTTCAATGTTGAGTATGTCCCAGGTGGAGAGAACAAAGTTGCTGATTTTTTGTCCAAGGCTCTATTGCAAGTTGAATCGCAAGAAGAGGATTTAGACAGTCCCATTTTACCTATTTGTGTACCTGCATTATCGGAAGAAGAATGGCAACAGTGCATGGAGAAGGACACCAGTTTTAAGAATGGTCAAGGAAATGATTCTCAAGGGGTTGCCCAACAAGTGCAGTGAAGTAGCAGATTTGAACTTTGTATTATGGAGGACAAAGTGTGTCGTAACAATAAGATAGTGCCTCCAAAAGATTTAAGAAAGAGAATAGTTGAATTAGCTCACGAGGGACACCGTGGTAGAAGTATTATATAGAAAAGAGTCAGAGTAAATTTCTGGTTCCCTAGAATGGATTCCTTAGTGGAGCAAATTGTAAAGGACTGTTTTAGTTGTGCTAAGAGCGACAAAACTAAGTGCATACACAAGTCCCCTTTATCTCCTGTGGTAATACCTGAGAAACCATGGAGTAAAATACCCATGAATATAATTGGACCGATTAATAACATTAGTAGGTGCATGAAATATATGTTAGTTTTGATTGATTACACCTCGTACTGGATCACATACAAACTGGTACAAAGCACAAGTACTAATATTGTCTTAGAATTCCTCAAAGAAGCTTTCAGCAAAGAAGGAATACCTTCATTGTTACCAACAATGGTGTCCAGTTCACATCCCTACAGATGACTGATTTTTTGCATAACCTCAACATCAAACATGAGAAGACGGTGTTGTATTGCCCTAAGGCAAATGGGTTAGTTGAGAGAGCCAATCGGCTTATCAAAGAACATATTCCACTAGCTGTTGTAAATGGTCATGACGTGGAACAGTCCTTGCGAGATTGTCTTTGGGCATATCACACATCTCCTAATCTTGTCACAGGCATTTCTCCTTTTGTTTCCCTCAGGGGGAGAGAACCTTGTACCGAGATGAACCCCTTATGGTTGGGTGGAGGTGTAAATGTTAGCTCTGATAAATCTATAGCCAGTGAGAAGGTGGAACAACATCAGAGCAAATACAAAAAATGGTATGATTGGAAGAATGGAGTGAAAAAATCACTCATGGAAGGAAGGTGCTTGGGTACAGATTAAAAGGAACACTGCAGATCAACAAAGCTACAGTAAGTTTTATCCTCTATGCTGTGTGTCCAAAGCTTACAACAATGTAGTGTTGCTCGAGAATGGTCCGCTATGGAGTTCTGATAGGATTGTCAAAAGCAAAGAGATTTAAATTGTTGTTCATTATGATAGAAGGTAGGTGTGTTGTATCTTGCCTCTCTGTATTATTTACAGTTTCTGTCACTTGGTATGTTCTCCCCTGTAACCTCACCCTGTTGAATATTCCAAAGAAGCTCGCCTTGGAATGTTGTAAGGTGTCAGTTGACAGTTGGAGCCGGAGAGTGGATGGCTGAATAAAGAAGTCTCTTTATTTACCTCGTCTTTTCTTCTTCCTTTAAACTTTACAACATTCTTTATAAAAAAACAAATACATAATACAATAATTCAAAAGCAAGATATAAATATTCATATATGTGTATATACAATACACAGTGTGACATAAAATGTAAACTCCATATATGTTATACAATAAACAATCTAAAAACATGGTCATTATAAAAATGCATCAATAACTAATATCAACAGATTCCCCCAATGCATGATTAAGTTGATGAACTAAGTATACTTCATCATAGCATCTCCTCTGGGGATACAGAGTTCTAAATGCGACACCTGCAAAAATGCACCTGGCTCAGATCACAAGTATGATTAATCAACAACAGACCATCAGAGACAATCAGGAAATTCCACAATCAACCTAGGTTCCCTTCTTATCTAACAATACACAAAAGGAAGGGCACCATTTTGTTAAAAATTAACCATATCATAATACAAGAGCCCTAATCTTGGTCCATGGGAGGTAATTTATGTTAGGTTAATAGCTTGCCCTTCGTATACCATACACCTCACAGAAAACGACTCACTGTGAAAACTGTAGATTTCAATATTCTGAGGGCAACATAAGGGCTCCTAATCCCTAGAATCAAGCACACTGGTCTAATCCACTTGGATCGTAGGCAACGATACTCTGGGCAGCAGAACAGTATATGTTCCTCAGTTTCAGGAGAAGTGCCACAGTCTGTACACACATTATGTGTCGCACCATTGCACCACTTAACCCACAGAGCATTAAGAGGCAAGCTTCCCCTATCGCAATCTTATGTACAAGCTTTTGGGTAAAGGTGGCATGATGTTATCTAGAAATATTTCAAGCTGGGGAACAAATTTAAAGTCAAAATATTGATTAAGTGACCATTGCCCAAATTTAGGACATAATGGTCGTACACAAAAATCCAGTAATATGACTCTAAAACATCTACGGCTGTTTTCCTAATAGTTGATGGGTTATCCCAGAGCCTCTTAAGGCCTAATTTGAAAATCCAAGAGGAAACATGCTTAAACCAAGAGATTTTGCATGAACTTGTCATGCTCATTAATTCCTTTAAACAGTTCCTAACATGGATACGCTCCAGATAGCCCACAGCTTTAGCCAGTAAACCCTTGGTTTCAGTTTTGCTAGGTCAGATATTCTCTTTAGTCCAGTGTCATAAAATAAAAGTAAAATAAGGGTACTTATTGGAACTGAGACTAAGGATCTTATGCACTGGCCAATATATGTGAATCATTAGAACCTCCTAGATCTTATCTGATCCATAAAAGGGCAGCATTCTGAACACTTGCCCTATTTGCTTCCAGGATTGGGGAAATTGAACATGAGCTAGTTTTAAAGTGTATACATGCAATAGCCTTGGACCTATGCTGGATAAGTAGAACACTTTTGTTTAGTTGGATTTCCCACTCAACTTTATCAGACAATTTGAGCTACAAATATTCCAATAGATAAACTTTCTCCAGTTTATTGGACCAAACTCTCATGACACACTTCCTTGTTGGACGTATCCTAAAGACAATGATCTTTTTTTTTGGAAGCATTCTGTTCCAGCCCTCCTTGATCCCAAAACTTAACAAAGTGATCAATTAGACTTAGTAAACTGATTGGTGTCTTGGAAATAAGTAGGGGTCATCTGCAAAGAGTAACATCGGTATCTTGGAGCTTTACAGAGAGGGAAATCATTCAAACAATTGGATACGTGTGTGCTCAGATCAGTAAGATACAAAGAGAAAAGTGTTGGTGTAGTACGCACCCCTGGAAGACAACTCTATTTATTGGGATGCGTTCGGTCAGATCGCCTTTGGGACCCAACTGCACTTGGGTATAGTTGCCTTCATAAAGGCGTGCAATAAGGTTGACCAATTCAAAAGAGGCTCCCATCCCAACAAGAACGCTCCAGAGCTTGTCCCGGGGGACAAGATGAAAAAAGCTGTGCGAAGGTCAGCAAACTCTGCGTAAAGGTTTTGTTTGTTTAACCAGACATATTTCCAGTACAAGGTGGCAAAGTGGAATACCTGGTCAACATTACTACTTTTAGCACAAAAACAGGCCTGTAGAGGAGTCATTATATGATGTTCATTCATCCAATAGAATAGTTTGTCTGGTATCTGCCTGGTGAAGATCTTCTGTACATTGTCCATAAGACTGATGGAGCGACAGTTGGAGGGGTTACAACATCGCCTTTCTCATAAATTTGAATGATCTCTGCTCCCCTCCAGGTATCTGGGATTTCACAGCCAGGTGCAGTGGCATTAGACAGGACATTAATATAACTAGACCAAGGGCTCCGATTTAAACACATCACTGGGGGTCTTGTTGGGGCCTTAGGCCTTTGCTGGCTTGAGGCGATCTATAGCTCCTGTGGTTCCCGAGAGGCTGAAAGTTATCGGACAACTCGCATTAGGAATCTCATCACTTAGCGAGGCCACAATGCATATGCCAGGGGATGAATTGGCAATATCAGTGTTGGCATACAAGGAGGTGAAATGGGAAACCCATTTATCAGGTGAGATGTAATACCATCCTGCAGGAGTTTTACCAAGACTTCCATGGGAGAGTATTTGCCAGAATACTTTGCTGCTGTTTGTCACAGCAACTAGACCTTGCCACTCTATCTTCCCAGGCTCTTCTCACCTTCTCCAACACCTGTTTATATTAGTGTCTGGCTTTTCTCATTTCAAGGTGGGAAATTGATCTAATGGCTTGGTGCAGTTCTCTTTTAGTTTCAGCACATTTCCTGTAAGACACACAGGTCAAGATTTTCTGTTCAAGAGCCCCATTCTGCATCACAAAGCTTATAATTTATGCTGGCCAAGTTCCAGGAGGTGATTTAAAGTAAATTTTAAAGGAGGTATCCTCGGCATTTAGTTCATACAAAGGCCTGTGCTTTGCCAGGGCTAGTATGCGTTGATCCCCATATCTGGCCCTTTCCGGGACCTTGTGCGCCGGCACCTCATCTCCATTGCTACCACACAAGTAGCAGCGCAAGATCTAATCTCAGGGGAGCCCAATATAGCAATGGTATCCAAGGGAGAGGTCTTATTGGGCAGGTCTGACAAAATTGTGGTCACTACAGAAGGAAAAAGTCAATTTATCGATTCCAGGTTAGACGAAGTGTGGGCAGCTACAACTTGCACTAGTGTATTCTTCTCAGAAGAATTAAGTCTCCTGGAAAAAAGGATGTTAGTTAGCCGGAGCACTACCAATGTGTGGTTTAACAGATAACCACCGAAAGAATGGAGTATAGATGTATGTGATTTTAATTGGATTGGTGAGTGTGTAAAAAAGAAGTCCTAATTTCCTTAGCTAGTAGCATGTCAACCATATAACAGAATTTTTAGACTAAGTCTGATATCCTGCGTACCTGTGTCACCCAAAATGCTCTCAGCACCTAATATATCTGAGCGTAACACAGGCAAACATTGGTGCTTGTGCCTAATCCAATGAATTGCTTTATTGTTCAAAGACTGTCTTCTCTAGCATTGCAACCTAGTTTAGGGACATTTATCATATATACAAAATCATTAATTTGTTTTTGTTTGTGTCCGTTGTAGTGTATACATTTGTTCGCTGCAAGAGTGTATCATGGGGGACACCTAGAGGACAGAGTCTTGCAGATATCTTTTAAAATTATCTTCTTAGTTGGAGGCCCACATGAAGGATAGTATACTGGGGCAGTAGGAAGATGTCTGGATTTTTTACTAGCCCATGGGTCTGGATCAACACAAGAGGAAATAACATTGTCTACACAATTCATCACAGCACCCACTCCCTGCTTGGCCATTCCATACTGTTGAAATATCCAATTATTATATCACTGGGGATATGCCTTGAGTAAATTAAATGGATAGTAATTGAACAACTGGATAACACAACAAAAAATACATAATGTGTGCTCTTTGAACAAGAACAAAGCAGGTTTTATTAACTTTTCACCCACCAAAAAGGCCGTCAGAAGACATCCCATGGGCATCTTTACAAATATGATTATCCGGGTCATGATGTATGCATAGACAGTTTGATATCCCATGAACTGCTATCCCTACACATGCCAGCACTGATATGGGCCACATATGTAGTACACACCCATATCGAGAAATACACTAGTCATTGAAGACATACGGATAAACCAAAGACTCATGAACTCCACTAACATTATTATTAATAACAGAACAGTAGATCGAGTTTTCCCCAGAACAAAGGGATAGTTCAGAAAATTATAAACACTCAGTGAGGCCACTTTCGGTAAATAAACACAATGATCAGCAACTCAAATGACTGATATAGGCCTTCATGTGATAGGTGTGACATCATAACGTTGACTTGAACGTGACACAGACCATGTACCCGGAAACGGAAGTGGGGACACTTGAAATAGTGAGGCCAAACGAGGAATCCGTAAGATGCAGGAATTAGAGGACCAGAGTAGGTTGAATGTCGGACGTCGACCTTTGATGAAGTAAGCAGGGTAGAAAGCTACAAAGGAGCATCATGAAGCGATGGTATAATTTCCTTAGACTAATCACAGTTTTTGTTTTCCCCCTATATGAAGAGTGTGACAATAAGGCCCATCGGCCTTTACTCTCTTACAGACCTAGACAAAATCACCTAGCAAGTATGTACCCGTTGTTACTGCTGTGGTTGCACATAGTTCTCCTAGTTCTGAGTGGAGTAACATACCCGGGGGCTCCATTTTCCTGTTTCTTGCGCATAAGGAGACCAGCCACCTAGAAAGAGAGCTATTGCATGAGAGTCAACCAAGGCTGCAGAATACACTTTGTAATATGCACAAGGACCACGAGTGAGCCCTTTAGTAATATGATTACAGTAAATGGTCGCCACTAACTATGGATGCCTAAATGTGCATTTTTGAATCCGCCATCAAACCCGAAGAATAGGTGTTTGTTTTTGTGTGCAGCGTGAACTGCATGGTTTACAGCTCAATAATTTGTGACTATACTGGAGTAATAATAATGTCTTTCTTAATCCAACTGAAAACCAACTGAGGAGTACTATCGGGTTTTGTTTGTAGGAGTACATCTATGAAAGAGTGTGAATTCATGGGAATTGAGATTATCTGTAAGTAAGAGAAAATCTGTCACAGACAACTACATACTCATTGTAGAATAAAGTTAATCGTAGATTTGGTCTTAAACAAAACCTACCAACCTTCTTAGGCGATAGAGCGGCTGAAACATGTAGACCCGCAGATGCGTGAGACAATAGAAAAGCATTGCTATTTGATTCTAATTTTAGCAGGGGACATCTTTTGGTTTTCCTCATGGTAACACTAGGTAATTGCAAGTTTTGATCCCTTCCTAACTAGGAAGAGTTGGGCAATCAAGGTCGAGCCCACACAGGCACATTAGGTGCCATGGCGAGGACTCAATGATGTAGCATTCCACTAGAAATACTAGTGGGTGAGACTCCTTTTACTAATCCTGTAGGAAGCCCCTCTGGGATGGGACAAGAGAGACAAGACTAAGGTTGGAGTGTGTGCCTCTCTATTGATATATAGGTAGGGACATTGTCGGGAAGTGGAGCAAATGCACCGTACTTCTTCCTCCCTCCATTCTTGATTTCAAGTTTTTCATCATAGAGAAACCACCTAGGAAAACTGACACTTTTTGCAATAATCAGTTACATGTCATCAGTCAATCTTTCTCTGGCTTTAAGTGTCAGCTGATGTACGAGTGTTTCATCAAATAAATATAACAACAAACGGATGAGGTTAAGATCTATGAATCGGCGGTGAGTATCCGAACTGACGAGAGAGCATTAGTATTTAAGTTCAACTTAAATGTGACTCAGTTACTGCAGCGCATATGTTCTTCACAGGAGATTCTAAACCTGCAAAAATGTTTGAACAGCACAATCGTTTATTACAATTGTTCAGACAGCCGGAGACTAAGTAAGTGACTCTCAAAATTAAATTGCCGTGATGGATTTTAGGAGTCGTAATTCTTTTATGTCCCATCTCCCAGACTCGTCTGAATTCATTCCATAAATCAGAGATCATGGAATAGAGAACATTTTGGTGAAAGAATACTTTGTTTCATTTTAAAGTCACATCGCACTTAGGCACACACCTTGTGTCCACTTCATTCCTTCCCAGTTCCTTCACCTTGTAGTTGAGTGACGTAAAACGTGCAAGCTGCTGCCCTTTATTTCACACCAGTGCGTACTTAAACATTTGCACCCTTTTTCACGCTACTCCTGGATGTAGCCATTCCTAGCACTGTAAATGTTGTTCGTATTAACCAGTCTGTTGGTATTTGACCTCTATGGGACTAAAAGCAAAATTGCGCCAAAGATATAACACAATAAGAACATTTGGATTTGATATTGCCATTGTTTGGGTGTAGCTTGACCGCGCATGTATCTACTACTGTAATGAAGTCGCAGTCGCACAGTGTAGGTATCTTCAAAAGTTTCTCATTTAATGCGAAATTCATGTTCCAGTCTACCAGCAGCTGCCAGTGTACAGAATCTCGTGCACAAACTCCTAGTATTCCAGAGTTAAGAATATATATTCTGTGAGGTGAGAACCTCACACATCTCTGCCCTTCACATACCTGATATAAACAAACAAATGAACAGACACAAAAAGGAAAAATAAAATGAAGACTTTGGTACACAAATTATGAATTGAACTAAAGTTTAAACAACCCTATGTTCGTAAGGAACCTACACACCTAGGAAACATGCAACTACGGAATACTAACTGCCACAATAACCTTCCATAACCCATTACTAACCTTCACAAGAACTTCACTTCATCTCACAATCTGTATAACGTCCATGCTGCAAACTGGACACTCTCATACCTGAACTCACAGTTAAAGTCTCGCTAATAGCGCAACATTTTTTACACATACGAGATCTGAGTTTAGCAACAACTGAAATTGTCCTTTTTGTGCCGAACTCTATTGTCTTCCGAAACCACTGTATGACCCACACAGGTGACGAGAAACGCAAAAGTCCTTTCTATATATGATCAGGTATCTTGATTCTAAGTAAATCCCCAACCTTGGACTGCAAATTCTTACACAACATACTGGAATCCTACTTTTCTCGTACGGCACTCCCGACTTGTCCAACCTTGTCCAAATTCATGGACTTATGACCCTTCGATTTGTTGTGCAATAACTTACCGCCCCCCTTCTTTTAATAAGGTAAAAGATAAAACTCCTGTACTAAAAAGTGGTGTGATCCTCATTTCCAAGAGGATATATCTCTCATGACCGATCTCCAACCAAGACCATTTACTAAAGGTAACTTATCATTCACTATGCGATTGATCCATTCCACCAAACCCTTACTACGGGGATGCCACAAGGACGTCTTGACATGATGGATCCCTGCAGTATCCAAGAAAATCCAGATTGCATCCAACATGGAGTTCCTCTATCAGTCTTAAGAATATCTCTCTGCAAAAAAACACCTCCCTTAAGAATCCTATGACAACACGTGTTTTGACATTCACAACTACATTTATTTCTGGCCACGTAGACATTTAATCTGCCAGAATAAGGGCATATTTAGGTGTACTCCCATAAACCCCAAACATACCAGAAGTATCAAAAGCTAGCTTATTTCATGGAACTGTTGTACTAATTACTGTGGTGACTGGGGAAGGTATAATTGATTGTGTCTTGTTGCTCAATACACATGCACAACATTTTCTGACATAGTATTCAACAGCTCTTTCCATTTTAGCCACCAAAAATGCTCCCTCATCCTTGGCTTCATCGCCCGTACACTAACATGACCTTCATGAACAAGAATTACATTTGTGCTGTGAGGACCCACCGGAACAACCAAAAGGTTGCCCCATTTCAAAGTTCTTCCAGTTCTTCCAGTTATGGACCACTCATCAGCCACATGGCCATTTGGAACCAGCTTGTTTTGTACGTACTTTATGATTTAACTCAGGGGACGCGCGCCTACACGCAATCTTACCTGGACTTGCCGCAAAGGGGAAACTTCTGCCTCGGGGGAATCCTGGTCGCTCCACCTGACATCACCGACGCCGTGAGGGGAACGGCATAGGAGGAACCACATCTCCCAGTGCGCCACGCTCCCGGCGCAGCGAGTGACGTCACCTCGGTCGGCCGGAACACCAGAAAAGCCGCCGGGTGCCACCGCAGCGCGGGACGCGCGCCTACACGCAATCTTACCTGGACTTGCCGCAAAGGGGAAACTTCTGCCTCGGGGGAATCCTGGTCGCTCCACCTGACATCACCGACGCCGTGAGGGGAACGGCATAGGAGGAACCACATCTCCCAGTGCGCCACGCTCCCGTCACCTCGGTCGGCCGGAACACCAGAAAAGCCGCCGGGTGCCACCGCAGCGCGGGACGCGCGCGGGCAGCGCCCGGGCCAAGCCCGGGCCAAGGGTGGGCCCGTCCTTGCCCGTCATCGCCAGGAAGAGACTGGACTGGGCAACCCCCCTAAAGACGTACATGTGATTGATGCCGTCAGGTACTACTTATTGTCTTTATAGAACTTGTGTGGCATAGAGTGTAGAGATTGTGATACACGGTGACAAGTAAACAAGATATCGAGTTTATATTCACTGCGTAAGTCTGCAGTCTAGTGAAGCTATATTCTATTTGGTACTTGTATTTGTGCCATTACCATGCCAGCTAAAGACACGAAAGGGAAAACTTCAAAAGTCCCATATTCCGGAGCAATGGACCAATTTATTACCAAAGTCAATTGTGTGATTGACCAGGAAATCACGCTCCTGGAACGTCGTGTATCCCAGGATCTCGCGGCGGCCAGGAGGTCTTCGCTGGGTCATATAGCCAATGTTGGTACCCCGGCTCCACTTATTATCACTAGTCCCGTAATGCCATGTTCTGACACTGATGTCTCGACTATTGATTTATTGCCTAGTGGAACAGTTGCAGTGTCAGTGGGTGAACAGTCTTTGGTCTCTGAATCACTGTTGAGTTCACCCCGTCCGTTACCATCTACACATAGTGCAACTACAGGACCATGCACTAGACAACTGCGAGATAGGAATCTTGGGGCTGTCCCTAAAACTAAACATGGTTATACCCCCACAAATGGTGGTAAGGCTAAGAAAGGAAGTAAAAAGCCAAAGCCTGCTAACCACTCGAGATGCCCCAGATCGTCTAATGCCCATCTAGAGCAGCATATACCGGCTACACCGATCAACAAAAATGCACCCCTAGTTTCCCCTTCACCTGTGGTGCAAATTGCTAGTGGGGGGGCAAATGTTATAACTAGCGGGGAGGGATTGTGCCATGACTTGTCAAATATCTATGACGCAATTAGATCTCTTCTTCAACCTATAAAGGATAGAATAAACAAGATTGAAGATCATTTGTCTAAGATTGAATTAAGGCTTAGTGGTTTTTCCTACTCTAGAAGCAATATTGACCACCCTGGCGCTTGTAAATCATCGGATAACACCCGAGTAGAAACTGTTTTGGCCGTCCCACAAAACTTGCCAAGACTGTCCATGACCTATCAGGACCCGACTACAACTAATAAATCTGTGGTCATGCCCGACCATGAGCAACCTGCTCAATGTAAAGCGCCCCAACATAAGCACGATGCCAAGTTTTCTACTCCTGTGACACCAAGGGGTAAAAATATCCCAAATCTACCACCTGAAGCTGCCCCATTTGTTGTTATCTTAACAGGGGTTCCCTTACTGGGTAAACAAGAGGTTGAGTCCCCTACAACTTTGAGAAACAGGGTTGTGCACTGGCTCAATAAAAATAGACCACTTCCACTGCACAAAGCCTGTAAGATAACTATGGTCAGGAGGGCGCCATGGGTTGGTCATTTGACAAAAAACATAGAGGGGGACTGTATTTTAGTAAATTTCGATGACCCCACCATAGTCGATTATATTTGTAACTGGAATGACTCTAAAATAGATGTGTCAATTAAGGCCTTTCCTCTGACTTACTTTTACCCCCCTGGTCATTTTACCACCAAATTTGATGGTTGGGAAATTGTGCGTAGAAATGGGAGGGGCCCTGTACAAGGACATTGGCCTAGACATCCCTTTCCCATAGACCCTATCCCATTGCAAAATCGGTTTAGTAGCCTGGAGTCCGTTGATTGACTGGGGTGTGATGAAAGTATATTGGGTTGCTGCTTATTTGACGATATAAACACCCATTTGAAGGTAATAAATGTCCAAAATGATCACATTACCAATAATGAAGAGACAACGGGGGCTAGATCAAATGTTGTACCTGGTATATTACACGAGGAGGAGTTTACTGTAGCATCTCCGATTACCCAACTAGAAGTAAGAAGTATCCCTGTGGAGGGTGTTGTTAAAGCTATAACAAGCCAAATAACACCTAAAAATGTAATATTACCAGAGGTAGGTCTTAACATCATGACCTGGAATATAGCTGGTTTAAGTTCAAAGTTAAATACTCCATTCTGGAATGATTTTATTACACAAGGGTTCGACATTATTTGCCTTCAAGAGACTTGGTATAAGGAGGCAATCCACGTGGAAGGCTATATTACATATTGGGCATCGGCTGTGAATTCGGCAGCAGGAAGGGCTAAAGCCGGACTCTTAATTATGGTTTCAACTAAATTAACTCAGTTCAAACCTAATACTTACCACGAGGTGTCCTCTTATGCCCAGTATTTACGACTGGAGCATGTTGCAGGCAAGGATCTAATTATTATTAACTATTATAATAACACCTTTGACGCACGTAGAGGTCCTATTGTTTATGAAATAGGTTGTGAAATAGATAAGTTGTTGGCCGGTTCTAGGAACCAATCGATTTTACTGTGGGCAGGAGATTTTAATATACAGGCCTGTCAATGTGTTGATCAAAGGATTTGTGGCTTTCTGGGGGAAATGGGTGATAATGTTGACTCCCCACATATCCACTTCCCTCATGATGATTATGGAAATTCCCTTAATAATTTGATAGCTAAATTGGATCTAGAGTTACTTGACTGTTCACTGAAAAAGGGCAATATTAAATGCCCAACCTTTACAGGCAGGGGTGCCCACTCTAATATTGACCACATACTTCTCTCCTGCAATACTGCTTATACTGATTTATGGGTAACAGAGCAAGCAGTAAGTGATCATAACAGTATCTCTGTAACTTTGCTGACGTGGGGAAATGTACATCCAGACACCACCACTTTTATTGGAGATTTTGTTGCAGTGAGACCAAATGGGCCAAGAATTAAGTGGACCAATATTAATCCGGTTAAACTTCTGGGAGAAGTTATTATTAAATGCAAAACAGAAATTGACTACTGCCTAAGTAACGAGACAGTACCTGCCATATTGCTATCCAAATTCCATCAAATTATTTCTGTTATTGTTGGCTTACTGACAGGGAGGAGTAGGCCACCAAAAAACAGGTCTGTTGGCTGGTTCGACAATAACTGTATACAGGCTTTGTCGAGCTTAAAAGCTGCATTGGATATTAAACCTAGGGATAATAAAGCTGAACGACTCAAATATAAGACCTCCCTGAAAGTCCGTAAAAAAGAAATACAGGAAGAGCTATGGCATAAATTAAATTTAGCTGCTAACACAAATAATAATGCTCTATTTTGGGAGACAATTAATTGCCCTTTCCTTAAGAATGATACCATTCCCGAAATAACATCTTATGTAAATTGCAATGATTGGATTGATCATTTTTCTAATATTTTTAACCCCGATAGGTTGGTTTTAGATTTGTCAGATAATCACAACTCTGTATGGCCATTGTCACCTCTATCCATTAGTTTGGAGGAGGTCTATCTGGGGCTGACAAAAAGTAAAGGGGGCAAAGCCCCAGGTCCAGACGCTGTCCCCGTGGATTTATATAAACAGGAGATGGATCTTTGGGCACCCATTTTAACTCGCATTTTTAATGCTGCTATTGAAGGTAAACTTCCTTCGACCTGGGGACAATCTATTATTGTCCCCCTATTTAAGAAGGGTTCTAGGTCCGAGGCACGAAATTATCGCCCTATCTCCCTCCTGGACTCATCGATTAAAATTTTGAGTAGGATACTCCTTAATAGACTGGAGATATGGGCAGAAGACAATACCATTTTATCACCAGTCCAGTATGGCTTTAGGAGGGGAATGGGTACAATGGAGCAGTGTCTGAACCTCGACCTCATAATAAATAAATATGTCACGGTCAAAAAAGGGAATTTGTTTTTATGTTTCGCCGATCTTAGTAGTGCCTTCGATCTGGTCGAACACTCTATTCTATGGCCAATACTACTGGAAATGGGCGCCCCAGCAGATATTGTGCACTTTTTGGCCAGATTATACGAAAGGCTCTCGTGCAAAGTTCGTTTTGGACCGGACGGGGAATCTACTCCCTTTTTTAGAGTGACTCGAGGCATCAGGCAGGGCTGTGTCCTGGCCCCATTGCTTTTTTCTTTATTTGTCAATCAAATTGACTCAATTCTTAGGCAAGTCCCTGCAGATGCCCCCAGAGTAGATGGCGACCCCATTCCAATATTATTATATGCGGACGACGCCGTCCTCTTGTCACGTACTCAAATAGGCCTTCAACGTTTAATTAATTGCTTCTGTAGATTTATTGATGATAGGAAACTGTTAATTAATAAAGAAAAAACGTATGTAATGACCTGCGGGAGCAAGAAAGGTGCTAAAAAGACGTTCTTCCTGGACGAGAATAAAATTCAATCCGTGACCAGTTTTTGCTACCTCGGTGTCACATTTTCTGGTGATGGAAAATGGGATAACGAATGTGATAATGTGCGCCTTAAAATGGTAAAGAACATTAATGGAGTGTTTAGATTTGCCTCCAAGCTTGGGAATAGTAGAATTAACGACATGATTTCGATTTATAAAGCCAGATGTATCTCCTCCGCTTTATATGGTGCTGGAGTTTGGGGGCACCATACCCTTAGTGGTAAACATATCCAACTCGATGAGAACTCATTTTTGAGACGTCTACTGTGTACCCCCGCATCAGCTTCCACAGAATTAATTCACAGAGAGGTGGGGCTAGACTATATTGAAGATCTTGCAGCCCTTCGCCCTCTGACTTTATGGCGTTCCATCTGGTCTAAATCCGAAACCTTATTTACACAAAGAGTAATAAGAGATTGTCTAAGGCTGGACCATTGTCTGTATATACCTTGGCTCAGACATATCTATTACTGGTTTAATCTCCTTTTTAATCAAGATCCCTTTTTAATTCCCGAGGAAGCTGCCAGTATATCTAAATTAGATCTCAAGGTGTCTTTCTTACGATATACGAGACAATCTAGAGATTCTGTCCGTCTTAACCAGCGTACTTACGTCTTTTATGGTGAAAATAATTTAAACGAAGGTTTCCAGCCATATTTGACCGAAGTCACAAGAAGATCCCATCGCTTTGTTCTCACTCGGCTAAGGCTTGGAATAGTACACCATCTTGTGTCCTTTCCTATCACCAGGCAGCATAGTAATATTTTATGCCCATGTGATGATTTATCCAAACAGAGTTGTTGCCATTTTATGCTTTTTTGTAAATTTTATGTATTTTTAAGACGTCACTTTTTAAAACCTATCTTTTTAAAATACAATGTTCGGACTACAAAGAATGCAATGCAGTTACTGTTTAATCTGGAGAGTGCAGATATATGTTTTTATACAGCTACCTATATTTTGAAATGTATGTGTGCCAGGAAATCTATTATCATGTAATTCTCTTGGCCTTTCATAAGTTGCATTGTCACTTTAGCGAGTGAGCAATATAAGCGACTCTTTGCACATGTCCAGAATTGTGATTTGCACTTTACTTGGCATTTCTTTGCTGTATCCTTGCTGCTATGTTTGTTCTTTGGTCATATAAATTGAAAGTTTACTGGAACAATTTTATTTGTTTTATATTGCTCATCCCATCATGCACTGGCACTTTATACGGGGATCGTAACTTGAATAACTGTTGGGGTAATTGGCCTGTATCCCGTTATTTTTTAAAGTTTTATTGTATGATGTTGTGTGTTATTTTATGTCTGCTATGTGGCTGTTTCAACATGCCGAATAAAGCATTTTTGAACTGAACTGAACTGAATTGAACTGATTTAACTCAGTTAATTATTTAAGCAGGTAACACAGCATCAACTCACCTAGATTTGCAGACCGTTGGGTAAAAGAAATGCAAATATATATACTCAACAAATTCAATTAAGACCCTTTTTTTAAAGGATAGCAAGATCCGCACAGAGGTTGGGTAGGGAACAGACCGCGGGAAGGTCACTCATCTGAAGTGGTTGACTGTGTGAGACGTGATATACAGGACAAGTCAGCTCCATAAATTAGTTAGCTAAAAATCGAATACTAGTACCCCATATTTGATTAAATTGGGGTAGAGTATGTGTGACTGTTGCCGTTATCTTTTCCATACCCAGGAGTTCCCATAGTTTATGAAGCCAATCCAATTTTTTCAGGAGAGCATCAGTACCCCAGCGGGACAACAGCACCTGCTTAGGTGCTCCAATCGTTAATGTAATGGCCCGCCCACGCTGTGATTTCATGGGATAAGTCCATGCATTTGGTAGTCCTAGCAGTATATAGTTGGGAAACCTAGGCAATTCAGTGTTATGAATTTCATTAGTAGTTGCCAGGACTTAGTTCCAAAAGTGTTGTATTTTTGGACACTGCCATAATGGATACGTAAGAGTGCCCACTTGGCCGCATTGTCTCCACTGTTTCTCAGAGTTAGTCTTTTACCATTCTACCATATAGTGCAGATGTGCTGCTGCCTGGTAGTACCTTTCCAGGTGTGAAATTTCCAGACCCCATAAGTTTGGTGCAGATATGTGTGTTTGCGAGCCATGTGTTCCTTCTCCCCCCTGTCCCCCCCCCCCCCAATAAAATCGTGTATAAGATGTTGCAATTTGCTTAACACTTGTGCCGCAGGTTGCAATGGCAGAGTTTACATAGCATAAAGAATTCTAGGGAGCAAGGTAATCTCAACTTCCGCTAGTCTACCTAACCTGGACAACTTGTACCGTTTCCAGGAGGAAAGGTCCACACAGGCATGAAGGAGGAGTGTGGAGTAATTTTCCAGGGCCATGCGGTCGGTTGTGGGGTATACTTGAAGCCCCAAATAATTGACCCCTTCAGTAGCCCATTCAAAGGGAAACTAGTTGCTAGACGAACTTGGTCCACACTGGGTCTGGTCAAACTAAGGGCCAGGATTATCCATAGATTAATCTTAAACCCAGAGGCTCTCCGGAATTCCTCCATATCTAGTAGGAACAGAGGCAGCGAGGTGAAAGGCTGAGTTAGTGTTAGTATAACATTGTCAGCGTAGAGTGACACTTTATGCTCCCTGCCTCCATTGAGAGATGACCGCTAGAGAGCCGTTTGGCGAATACTTTTGGTGACGGGATCCATATAAAGATCAAAAAGGAGATGAGGCAAGGGTAATCTTTTTCGGGACATGTGACACCTGAAATTGTTGAGACAGTACTCCATTAAGTTTAACTTTGGCCTCGGGCTGCATAATTGCAGCTTATCCAGCGCCGGAATCTCGGACCCAACCCAAATTGAGAGAGAACTAGTTAGAGCTAAAATCAATAAACCTGATCAAAGGCCTTTTCGGCATCAACTGAAAGGAGACAGGCAGGTGCTCTGGATAGTGGTTTTGTCAAAGAGGTGGCAGAGGCGCTTGGTGCTTGCTGTCACTGCAGCTCCTCTGCGGAATGAACTCAGACTGATCAGGGTTAATGAATCACTGCATATATGGCGCTAGACAGGATGCGAGGTTGCTTTACTTCCATGTTCAGCAGTAATATGGAGTAGTAGGAGGTACAATACGCCGGGTCCTTGCCTGGTTTGGGAAGAGCCACAATCATGGTCGTCGGCAGTGAAGCAGTGAGAGTCATGGAGTCACCTAAGGAGTTGTAGATGCGCGCCAAAAAGGGTGTGAGTATAGCTGCAAAGACTTTTAAAAATGTTTTTAAATTAATTTTTCAAATTTTTTTTCTCCAAATTTATTTATATAATTTATAAAGTGCATGAATTCCCCCCCGAAGGGGTATCTCAGCGCTATAGGTATCAAAGCAGACAATACAAACCAGGAGACCTAACCTCAGAAGAGTTCTGTTTAAAGAAGTTTCCTAAAGAGAAAATAATATGAACATTTTCAAAGATGTACCGGTAACTGATTCCAGTACTGGGGGGCCAAATAGAAGAAGTCTTTACAACCTGTACGGGTTTTCCTGTAACGAGGAATGACAAGCAGGGATTTTTCTCCTGATCGAAGAGATCTATTCGGCTGGTAAGGGATTCAATTTTCTGTTAAATAAGCAGGACCTGGGAGGAGGAGCCTAGCGCTTGACCAAGATGGCCGCGTGAGCTCTGAGCTCCCGAGACCCTCGCGCCCTCCGTCGACTATCCTGTCTCTAATCCTGTCGGTATGCATGGCATCGAGTGGATGACCGGTCAGGGAGGCGATTGATGCTACCCGCGGTCGGATCGCCCACCGGGAACCGGACTTATGCCTGGCGGAAGATTGCGGCCTATCTCCTAGGGATGCCAGGAGCTAGAGTTGGCAGGATGCCCGACTTCTAGTTGAACAACAACGGCCAGGCGAGGTTTGAACTGTCGGACGGAGGTCCCCGTCCTTTCACTTTCGCTTTCTCTCCCTTTGTCAGCCCTGCCCCTGGAGAGCTCTTGGTGGCTTTATTACCCTATGGACGCTCTGCAGGCTACTCTGGTGGCCCACTGCAGAACTGATCGCCCCTGATTCCTTCATTGAGAGGGACCCGTCTTATCTGAACCGACCTGCTTGGTATCAACCATGTCGGGCAAAGCAGAGGTGGATCGGCTGAAGGCTAAGTCTACCAGGCGGGGAGCCTATACCCAAGTCAATAGTATGGACCGCTATGCTCTGCAGAAGGGATCACCGAGTGGGTCGAGCCAGTCGCCGGATACCCAGAAGGAGGCCTCGCCTTTGGCCCCGGAGCTCTCACTACAGGATGTCATGGGCGCGCTCGAAGGGATGCAGACCTCGATTGGGAGACAGTTTGATGCCCTGGCGCATAAGGTGGATGCCATCTTGGTGGATGTTAACCTGATCCGTGCGGACTTGGGCAAAACGAATGAACGGGTTAGGACCCTGGACCTCAAGACCACGGGCCTCACCGATGATGTCACGGAACTGCAGATCGAGGTTCGTAAGCTGAGGACCGAGAGTGATCTCGCCGCCCGCCGGCTGGAGGATTTTGAGAGCCGGGCCAGGCGCAACAACGTGCGCGTCATCGGGGTCCCGGAGTCCTCGGGTGAGGCTTCGGTTGACCTGCTTGTCGAGGACTTGGTGCTTAATCATCTGAAGCCTAAGGGTCTTGGAAAGTTCTTTGCGGTTGAAAGGGCCCATAGAGTGCCGGGTGGGAGGCCCAAGGTGGGTGCCCCACCGAGGCCGATCGTCGCTCGGCTCTTTCATTTTCGAGATCGGGACGCTATCCTGCAAGCATCGAGGGTGACGGGCCCGGTCCCCTTCCGGAACGCGTCGGTGAATTTCTACCCGGACTTCACCCAGCAGGTGCAGAGGCAGAGACAGGGCTTTCTGGGGGTGAAGAGGCGGCTTCGGGAGAGGGAACTGAAGTATGCCATGCTCTTCCCTGCCAGACTACGTGTGGTGCACGAAGATCGGACATTTTTCTTTGACTCTCCTGTTATGGCCGATGAATGGCTGGACGCTTTGCCCCGACGACGGACGGGGGAGGACATTGCCGAGGATGGGGACAGTGGCCGGGATGGGCAGGGCTGATTTTTCGGAGCCGGTCTGACTCGATTTGGCTATATTTGAAGACTTGAATAGAGTGCAGTCAATGTGGAGGGCGGCGGGAGGACGAGGGGTGCTCTTTTCCTCCCTTAGGGTACTTTTTGTAGATTTTTGGGGTTTTTGTAGGGCGACAGGCACACTGCAAGTTGGGGGGGCTTTGTAAGCTGCCGCAGGGGTGCAGGGTGGGGGGGGTTTCTGGGATTTTGGGTTTGTTGTTGGGGGGTTTATTTCTGCAAGGCATGATGATTCTTTCCAGGACTGTTCCATGGTGGCTCTTAGGGAGTGGGGTGGGCCTCTTTACGTTTGAGGATGGGGGGTAGGGGTTTAAGTGTTATAAGCTGGAATGTTAATGGTTTGGGGGATCGCATTAAGCGTGGGATTGTTTTGCAATTCTTGAAACGATCAATGCCGGATGTTGCCTTGCTGCAGGAGACGCACCTTATTGGTAATACGTGCTATGCTCTGAATAGGAAGGGTTATAAATTCATAGCACACTCGGGATTCTCCTCTGGGTCCAGGGGTGTGGGCATCCTAGTCAGAGCCTCGCTACCATTTGAGGTGGACTCCACCATTGTTGATGATAGGGGGAGGTTTGTGGCGGTGGCGGGGCGGTGGGAAGGAAGAACTTTGGTGTTAGTTTCGGTTTATGTCCCGCCGGCCCTGCAGGCCTCCACGTTCACAGATCTGGGTAGGGCCCTGCTGGATCTCCCGGGGGGTATGCTTGTGGTGGGAGGTGATTTCAACGCTGTTGGCTCCGGCCTGCTGGATAGATACCCGCCCAGAGACACAGGGGGGGCTCAGAGGTGGCTCCCAGACTTCCTAAACACGCTTGGCCTGATAGACTGCTGGAGGCTCCGGCACCCCACACAGAGCCAATACACGTTCCACTCCGGGGCACATGGTAGTCTCTCCAGGATTGATTACCTACTCACTCTGGCTGCGCATGCCTCATTGGTCTCCGAGGCGAGGCACATGGCGCGTGGTATATCTGACCATTCGCCAGTGTGGATCCGGCTGGATCTAGGTCGGGAGGGAGGAGGAAGGGTGGCCCCTATCAACCCGTGGTATTTCCGAGACCCCAAGCTGCGCAGCGCGCTGGTAAAGAAAGTAGATAATTTTTTCAAGGATAATCAGGGATCCGTGGACTCGGCTGTGTCGCTGTGGGAAGCATTTAAGACCGTGCTCCTAGGGGAAGCCCTCTCCCTAGTAGTAGCTGCCAAGCGGCGGAGAGATGGCGAGGTTCTGCAGGTTGAGGAGGAGATCGCGGCTCTGGAGGGAGCGCTGGAGGAGGAGGTTACAGAGTCCTCATTGCATGAGCTTTGCTTGAAGCAAGCTGAGTATAAGGACCTGGTGACGAACGCCGCTAAGACCCTCAGTAGGGAACAGCGGGGCCGATTGTATGATGTTGGTGACAAGGCAGGTAAACTCCTCGCTTGGCTGGACAAAAAAGAACGGGTCAATAGAGTTGTGCCAGAGTTGACGGGAGAGAGGGGAGAGGCGATTGTGGAACCTGAGAGGATTGTACAGTGTTTCTCGGACTATTTCTGTAGGGTTTATGCCTCAGTGTCGGATAGGCCGCCCGAGGACTCGTCTGACCTCCTCCGTGATATCGAGTTGCCCTGTCTCTCCGACATAGATAGGGACGATCTAGATGGTGACATAACGGTTGACGAGGTGGCGGGGGCTATCCGCGCGTTAAACTCGGGTAAGGCCTCGGGACCGAACGGTTTGCCGGTCGATTTGTACAAGCTATTTCCGGATAGGGTCGCCCCTCACCTGCGCGCCATGTTTATGGAGGCGCGGGGGAGTGGGACCCTCCTGTTGGACCAGCGACTGGCGACGATCGTGGTTATACACAAAGAGGGCAAACCCCGAGATAAGTGCGCCTCATATAGGCCTATCTCACTTCTTAACGCAGAGCCGAAAATTCTGGCTAAAATCCTGGCGACCCGATTGATTAGGGTACTCGGTGACTTGGTCCACCCGGATCAATCCGGCTTCATCCCGCACCGAAACACAGCGTTAAATCTTCGGCGCCTTCATGGTGTAATCGCCAGGGCGGACACACTGCGTGAACCAGCTATTGTGGCGTCTCTTGACGCCACGATGGCATTCGACACGGTGGAATGGGCATATTTGTGGGCCGTGCTGACCAAGTTCGGCTTTGGCCACGGTTTTTCTGAGTTGGGTGAGGTTGCTGTATGAGGGGCCACTTGCGAGTGTGGTGGTGAATGGTCGGGCGTCGACTCCGTTTCAGCTTGGGAGGGGCACCCGGCAGGGTTGTCCCCTGTCGCCTTTGTTGTTCGCCCTCGAGCCGCTGGCTGCGTGGATACGTTGGCACCCGGATATACGGGGCCTTAGATGGTCGCCTGAACACGAGGACCGTATTTCGCTCTATGCCGATGATATCCTACTGTATCTTGCCTCACCCAAGAAATCACTTATAGTGGTCTGTGACGTACTCACATCTTTTGGTAGGAACTCGGGTCTTGTTATCAACTGGAGTAAATCATATTTGTATGTTCTTAGTGGCGAGGTTCCCCCGATCCCTAGAACATGTTCGATACAGGTCGCTCAGCAGGGCTTCGTGTATTTGGGGATCTTTATCTCCATGGACTCTGCTGTGCGATATGAGAAGAACCTGCTCCCCCCCCTGGCACGCCTGAGGCGGGATGTTGAAGGCTGGCGGAGGCTGCCGCTCTCCCTCGTTGGGCGTGCGGCCCTGTTCAAAATGATGTCGCTTCCCCGCTTCCTCTACGCACTGCAGAATACTTTGGACTGGGTTCCGGCCAAATACTTTCGGGAGGTCGAAGGCCTCCAACGAACGTTGCTTTGGGATGGGCGGCCGCGAATAGCTATTGCAAAGTTGACGCTTCCATGGTACGACGGGGGCATTGCGCTTCCAGACATCCGACGGTACTATTGGGCCACCCAGCTGAGTGCGATTAATCATGGGTTTTATGGCCCTGCCCTCAGCCCTGGGTATGCCATGGACAGGTGGTTGCTGCGTGGTGGTAACTATTACAGGGCGTTGTATTCGCGGTCCTTGGACTCGTCCCTCACGGGGCCCACTGCTGTGGCGGTGCGAGTGTGGAAGATGGCAACTGACTCGCTGGGCTGGAAGGATAGGCTCACCCTCGCTACCCCGCTATTTGAATCTGAGAGACTGGGTAGGCTTTGGCACACGAAAGGCTTTGACAAATGGGACTTGATCGGCATCTCCAGGGTCGGAGATGTCCTGATTAAGGGGAGGGTGAAGTCCTTTGAAGAGTTGCAGAAGGAGTATGAGCTGGGGCCATCTGAGTTTTTCCGCTATATTCAGGTGCGTCACGCCCTCCGATCAGTCCTCATAGAGGGTGAGAAGGTGCCCGAGTCCTCTCCTTTGGAGGACCGGGTCCTTGATGGCCATATGCCCGAGAGCACGATCTCGCTCATCTATAAGAAACTGATCAACGTCCGGGCGGATATGCTACTGGGGTTGAGGGACCAGTGGGCTAGGGATGGCCTCGAGTTGGATGACGAGGATTGGCAGTCTGCTGTTTCCTCTCCTAAGGAGGTTGCGATCCCGTCGCGTCTGAGGCTGGTGCAGCTTAAAATATTGCATCGAGTGTATGTGACGGGGCCAAGGCTGGTTCACATGGGATTCTCGGAGGACGGCCTATGCAGGAGGGGTTGTGGTATGGTGGGTACTTTCCTGCATATCATTTGGGAATGTGGTGTCATCACGGAATTTTGGAGGAGAGTCCATGCAGTGATGGGGGAGGTGACGGGCATTGCTATGCAGCCGGAAGCGCGGTGTTGCCTACTGAATGTCTGGGGGCCCACTGATCATAATGCGGCGCAGACCCAATGGGTGACTCTGGGCAACATGGTCGCTAAGAGAGATATCGCGCGATTGTGGGGCTCTGCGGGGCCCCCCACATTGACCGCGTGGAAAGAAAATATGGACTGGAGTATGTTAAGGGAAAAGACGGTCTATTGCGCTAGAGGCCGCCCCCGGAAGTGGCACGCCATATGGGGGCGGTGGAATCAATACAGGGGGGGAATATGTCTTGCCCCGGATCTGGATCCTCCCGAGGAACAGCTTTCCTCCTAACCTTCTTTCCAGCTCAGTATGGTTTATAGACTTTTGGGCCTCTACAGTCCCTCTTCTTCCTCTTTACTTTGTACTGTAACTGTTAGATGAGTGGGGTCCGGCCTCCCCTGGGGGGCTCATCATGGGCTTTCAGTGTTCTTGCCTTGCTGGGGTTTGTTGTGCGTTTTTGTGTTTTAATTAAAATTGAACCTTTGCACTTCTCCTTTCATGGTACTGGGGACGCATCTCTGTTTCTATATATCGATGCTGCCGAACCTCCGGGTTGTCGGCTGAATAGCTGTGTCCTGACTTTTGAAAATAAAGGTTTTAAAAAAAAAAAAAAAAAAAAAAAAATAAGCAGGACCTCTGCCATTGAAAGCTTTATGTACAATACAACTAATCTTGAATTTGACTCTTGCGTATCGGCAGCCAATGGAGTTGACTCAGGATGGGGGAGAGAGGCAGTTCTATTGGTACATTCCTAACAAGACAGGCAGCAGTGTTTTGTACCATCATCATTTACTGCAATCAAAAGGGCATTGCAATAGTCCAGGCGGCTTGTCACAAGTGCCTGAATGAGTGTTTTACGCACAGAGAGGGGGAAGGAGAGGGAAAACTCTGCGCAAGAGGCTCAACATATTGAAACATGAGCCAACGGTGGCCATCACCTGATCCTTCATGGTGAGTTTCTGGTCAATACGTATGCCCAATTTCTTAACTACAGTCGTAGGGGTGGGGGCAGTGCCCATCTCAGAGGGCCACCATTCAGGGGACCAGAGCAAAAGGGCATCCCTGAAGAGCATGATCTCTGTTTTCACAGCATTCAGCTGGAGAAAATTGTTCGTCATCCAAGAAGCGATTGCTCTCATACCCTCAGAGAAACGAGACTGGGTGTTCGGGGTATTTCTGTTGAATGATAGTAGGAGCTGAATATCGTCGGCATATGAGATCGGAATAAAGCCAATGTCTCCAAGTATTTTCGCAAGGGGTCCACATAAATATTAAAGCGAGTCGGACTGAGACCGGATCCCTGAGGTACTCCCTTGTTGAGCTCCATTGTTCGAGACCGAAAGGGTCCAAGATTAATATTCTGAGTACGGTCGAATAGGATGTTGGAAAGCCAAGCCAAAGCTTGTCCGCAGATCCCAATCTTTAAGTCTCCGGAGCAAGATGGAGTGGGATACCGTGTCAAAAAGCTGCTGAAAGATCAAGTAGCACCAGCAGAACCGCCTGACCATTATCAAGGAAGTGTCTAAAACTGTCCGTAACAGCAATCAGTGCAGACTCTGTGCTGTACGTTGGTCTGAAACCCGATTGTGATCAAGGCACCCCGAGGACTCAATGTAATCCGAGAGTAATTTATTGAAATGTTTTTCCAGAAGTTTGCTTAAGAGGGGCAGGAGGGAAATAGGGCGGTAGTTTGATAAATCCTCTACTGAAGCGTTTGCCTTTTTCCGGATGGGGATTATCTATGCAGCTTTCCACTCTGGTGGAAGTAGTCCTTCCCTCATGGAGAGATTGAGTATCGGCTAGATGGCGGGAGATAGTTGTTTATGTAGTAGGGAGGAGATTTTGGCTGGAATTAAATCCCTGGGTGACCCAGATTTCGCTGCTTTCAGCATTTTCTCAACCAGCTCTACAGTAAGTGGAGTAAAACTGTCCAATGAATGGCTATTATCTGAGATAGGTGGGATGAAATCTATTTTTCACTCTAAGCGTCTCTAGTTGCAGTGAATGTGTCATAAATTGAATCGATTTTTTTTTGTTTAAAATGGTTTGTGATTTCATCGCAAAGTTCTTGAGACTGGGAGGTTTCACATGAACAGGCCCTTGGATTGGTGAAAGATTTGAGTATCCGGTATAATTCTTTAAATGAATTTCCCGCCTGATTGAGCTGTAAGGCAATTAACTCTCTTCGGGCCTTTTTAAAGATTTTATGATAACGAGCTAAGGAAGCATTGTATATTTTCTGATCATTCTGGTGATGTGAGCAAAAACTTAGAGAAACGCCAGCGTTTCTCTAAGTTTTAGCAGAGAGGTCTCTCCTTGCGTAATTCCTGAGGGTACCATGCTGTGTGTGGCCGACATGCATTATTAAATTGCTGTTTCAGAGGGGCTAGCTTGTCTATGGCTGATTTTACTGCTTTGTGGCAAGCAGTTAAGCTGGTGTTGATATTCCTTGACTCCCCAATCAAGTCCGCAGAGAACTCATTCATAAAGGTGTCTGGACTGATTTTCCGCCACTGTCTCCTATAGCTATGGGGGACATTTGAGCGGATAATCTCTGCCTCGGCCCCTGAAATTTGAAAGCCAATCAGAGAATGATCTGACCATACCAAAGGGCAGGGGGTCTCCAAATAAATATGCGGGTAGTATAGAAGATCCAGTGTGTGTGTCCTGCCAAATGGGTTGAGCCTTCATTGATCCTATTCAGTCCTATGTTGGCCAGATCGGCAAGGAACGTGGAGGCGTCTGCATTAAGCCTGGGCACAGCACTACGCTACACTCGCGTAGTTTGCGCTACTTCGCACTACGCGAATTGCAAGTAGCACAGTGCAAACATGCGTTGCGGTCATTTTTTGCTTGCTCGCGGTCCTCAACATCAAGTTGGCGACCGCGAGCAATCAAAATGACATTCTGGTGAGACTTTTTCCTCGTTTGCGATCAGCAACATCAAGTTGCCGATCGCAAACGTGGAAAATAAACCTCCCGGCGAGATTATCAACGTGGGGAGGTCAGGTTTCTCATTGCGAGTGGTCGCGTATGCTCGCGACCGCTCGCTCGCGATGAGAAACTACCAGTCCGCATTGAGAAAGCTGCCGCTCGATTAAAAATCTACTCAAGGTGCAGAAAACTACAGCTCGCACTGTGCAAGATGCCTTTTTCAAAGATTGCACAGTGCCGGATGCTTGTCCGCACTGTGCAATCTTTGAAAACGGTACTATGCAGTTCGCAAAGTGCTACGCGTAGCTCGCGTAGTGCACTTTGCGTAGCTACACGTAGCGCTCTCTTTTGTTGTTTGTGTAGTTGTTGGGGGTTTGGAGTTTGCCTGGTCGTTAATGATTATTCCCCTTAGACACTCCATGAGTGTTTTTTGTTGTTAATTTCTTAAAATTACCCAAAATCTGTCTTCAACTGCGTCCTTCACCATGAGTTGATAAGTTAAGGCTTGAAAATAAATGTATAATGGGGTGTCTATCACCACATTTACATGTGAAATGCCCCCCTGCTTACTGCTAGAGTGAGGCAAATGTGTGTTGCTGGGTTTCATCCGATTTTTTCCTACTGGCTGTCACGTTGCATAGATAGCAGTTGGCTGCTACCACTATTCACTTCCCTCAAGGTTGCTGCCATTGTACCGGAACTTTCACAGCAGATAGGCCTTCTTCCTTCCATTGTACAATGTGTATGGTTGCCCATGCTGGTTTTCTTTTGGTGATGGCATTTTCTTTTTTTGTGCCAACACCTCAAATTTCCAGATCCGTAGTGACAGCAACCGGAGGTAACATCCCTTGGAAATATCTGACTCAAGATGGCAAAACTCAGAGAATGTGCTCACAAGATATCTGGAGAGAGAGAAACCAGCACTCCTATCGACGTTGGGGATTGGGGGTATCACTAGCAGGTCAACTGGTTGCCAATGGAAAGAAGTCGTACAGTGAAGGTATCTTCAAACACTTTATTCATTTAATGCAGCTATCAGTTTCCAGTCCTCGCAACAAGTGCCAGCCTTCAGAATCCCCCACACAAACTCCCCAAACATTCTAGTTTGAAGAATGTGCATTCTGCGAGATCAGAATCTCACACCTAACTAGTATTGTAAATTATGTAAAATGCTCACATGCTTTTTCTCCTTCAAGCAGAGTATTTTCCTCTCCCCCTTGTAGCGTATTAGTAAAGCAATGCACGAGGAACTATATTATATCTCAAAAGTACTCTTGATTTATCACACATTAAATTATTGATTCTGAAGCAATCTTTAATTTTGTTTTGCCGTCTACTGCATGAGTGTTTTAGGTCTGGCTTGGCAGCATGGTTGTCACCCAACATATATGATAAACAGAAAAATACATTTAATAAGCTTTAAAACGGTCTTTGGCTCGACCCAAATGTTGAATACCCTCAGTACAAATTTTGATTGCGCAGAAGTTGTGTACTTCCTCTGAAAAAGAGTGCTTGTGCAGTACGTTTTATGTTGTTAGAAAACTTACGTTCCATAAAACAGAGTTGGCTAAAGTGACGAGCTGCTGACAAAGGTAACAGGCCTGATCTGCTTATTATGAAAAGTTACAAAACTGATGTCACTAGGCCAGATTTATTTATTGTAAAAATAATTTGTTAAAACATTTAAGGGTGGATTTTTAATACACTGTTTTAAAGCATGTTGACAGGTATTGAGTTCCATGGATTCTCACAGATTAGTGTAGTAGGCAAGGGTTTTAGTGTCGTTTCCTGCTTTGACAAAGCGTGCTGGTAGAAAATTTGCATTTTGGTTATACTTGTTTACCTTCTTAGGAGTGGTTGAATATTGTTTTGCCAACTGCAATTGTTTGTATATCTATACTTTTCTGACTGTATGCCAGAAGGTTGCCTTCTATGAATGCATATGTAGAATTGTATTGGCATTCGTTGATTAAGGTTAAAAGTCAGTGATAAACGCTATAGGGTTGGTTTGTCCTGTGGGGAAACGTAGGTCATATGAGATAGGTTTGATATCTTTGTTATTAAAAGTTATGACTACGGTGTCAGGCCTCTGAGGCAGATCGGGCTGGCACCTTATTGGGGACACTCATTGTGCTTCCGACAACCCCCACTCCCATATTGGCGATTAATACTGGTCAACATTCACAGGTCATCACGCAGGTGGAGATAAATTCCGCCTTTCAAACCTACTATACTCAATTATATATGGCTCCACATCTAGATATGTTAGACGCTACTACTCGATTCCTTGCAGAGGTACACCACCCAGTGATTTCAGATTCTGACGTCCAGGACCTGAAGGCTCCGCTTACAATGGTAGAAATAAAAATGGCAATTAAGGCACTAGCTCGGAATAAAATGCCGGGCTCTGACAGGCTCCCTATTGAATTTTATTCAACCTTTTCGACTGCACTGGTCCCTAAGCTCTTACAGCTTAACAATACCTCGCTTGCTGAGGGTACACTACCCCCCCCCCCCCACAACTAGAGAGGCACTAGTCACCTCTTTGCTGAAGCCTGACAAAGATCCCCTTGAGCTTACATCCTATAGGCCTCTGTCCATTCTTAATACTGAATATAAAATACTCAGCAAACTCCTGGCGTCAAGGCTTCTTCCCTTGCTCCCCCAACTCATACATATAGATCAATGTAGATTTGTTCCCAAACGTAGCACCTCTTTGAACATTCGTCGATGCCATGCTATACTACATGCGATTAAGGCACAGGTCCCGTGTGCTGGGTGTCTATCCCATGATATACGCCAAGCCTTTGATACTCTGAGTTGGTCTTATATGCTGGCAGTCTTGACCAAGTTCAGTCTACCCCCGGAATATTGTAACTGGATAAAACTACTTTATACTACTCCTACAGCATGCGCAAAAACAGGATCGGTTGTATTGCCAGCGTATTCTATTTATCGAGGGACGCGACAGGGTTGCCCCCTGTCGCCTTTGCTGTTTGTCCAGGCGCTCGAGCCTTTAGCCCAATATCTCCGGCAGACTATGTTCCCCGATGGCATTCCCATACTGGGTACAATTCACACTGTGTCACTTTACACAGATGACATGTTATTATATTTCTGGGACTTAGATGTGGACACGCATGCGGAAAGGGATGTGTTTTCACAATTTGGTGAGCTATCGAGATTGCACCTTAATGCCTCATAGGATATTCCTTTAAAATACGTATGCTGCCCCCTTCTTGGAATTTGGTCAATTGCGGTTTAGAGTAGAGCCAGTAACCTTTAAATATTTAGGGATCTACGTATACCGAACCACCGCCGACACAATAGCTGGAAATGTAAAAAAAAAAAACAACAACAAAAAAACAGTGGAATGCTGTAGACTGCTATTGTTATATGGAATCTCACAGATTGTTGTAACAGGCTAAGGTTTTGGTTTTGGTTACCCCGTCTGAAAAATACTTATGGTGATTGTTTGGTAGGCCCTTTTCAGTGAGGTTGTATATTGTTTTGCCACCGGTAATTCTGTATACGTTTGCAAATTTATGACTGTGTACCTGATGAATGCCAGATTATGTGTAATTTGAAAGCCCTTTTTAGGTTTCGCCAGACCCAGCGCATGCGCTGGTCTGGCGAGACTTTGTGAGAGGGCTCCAAAAAGTGCTACCAGGCCAGCCTAGAGCTACACAGTGCATGTCCGCGGGCGCGCCGCGCTTGACCGAAATTACTTTCACTTTTGCGGCCGCTTCGATGTTTGATCGCGATCACTTTCACTTTCGCGGCCGCTTGGCATAGCCAATAGGTCTCGCTTTTGGGACCTTATAAGTATTTAGTTATGCAACTGTTGCATGGCTAAACACTTATAAGGTCCCAAAGGCGAGACCTATTGGCTATGCCAATGCTTGTTAGGTTATGGTGACAAATCAATAATCAAGCCTGTAGGCCTCATTGATTCAATGGGAATAGTTGTGTCACATGCTGTACAGCCGATCTGTTTATCATGAAAAGTTATGACAAAAGCAGTAGGCCTGACTTACCTATTATTAAAACAATGTGTTAAATCCAATAAACCCTTGAGACTAGATTATTATTACCCTGTGTTAAAGCCTGTAGACAGGTGTTGCGTTACATGGGTTCTCATAGATAATTAGAACAGTTAAGGAAGGGGTATGGTGCTGGTTGGGTACATCTCTTATAAAACCCTGGGGGTAGTAGATTTGCATTGTACAAATCCTTTTTAGGCTCTCTTAGAAGGGGTTGTAGATGGTTCTCCCAATTCTAATTTTGTACAGATGTATAATTGTATGACTTTGGTGGTTACCATGTAGAAAAACCTTATTAGGTTGAGTATAGTAGGCTTGAGTTGTTTATAATGTTGAACCAATGACAAAGGGTGAATGCTTTATTGGGTCATTAAGAAAAAGTTTGGCAGTTCTGTCTGTGCATTATGAAAAATGAAGGCAGTAGGCCTGACATATTTATTATAAAAATCAAATGTTACTTCCAATTGGCTTTTAAGGGCGGATTGATATTACACTGTATTAACGCCTGTAGACAGGCATTTTGTTAAATGGAATAAATCATTTCATTTCTTATTTCCTTTGATAAACCGTTCAGGCGGAATATGTGCACTGTGATATTCCTGGCTAGATCCTCTTAGGGAGAGCCTGGCAGGTTTAGCTGTCTGCCAGGCCCTTGTAATAAAAAATAGCATAAAGAGATTCTACATGCCTTTTAGAGTCATTCTGATTCCGCTTCTTCTTCTCATAACTGCATACTGCATGCAGCATTGGGCTAGTCTATTTCTGTTTGTTGCCCTATGACCAACAGCATTTTGCTGATCACATATGCCCATTCACCTAGAAATGACTGTGATTCAGTGTCTGAGATAGGCAGCCAGTCCTTTAGTACTTTTTTTACTTTTTATCTGTCCTCTTTGATTTCATCCCTTCTTCTCTTGAAATGTATTTTTCAGAGCGTTCTGCATCTCCCCGGGCTATCCTACTCTGCTACTTTTTTGCTGCTCATTTCATTTGTGGTATGATGCATCCTTGTGGCTACTTTTTCTAAACTGGGCAGCCATTTTTGAATGATGCTGTCCATAGTGTATCATTCTTTTACTGTTACAAGATTGCCACCTTGTTTAGTAGCATTATGTTGGCCGCCTTGCAGCAGTACCACAATGAACCACTATACACTTTGGCACTCTGAGATGACCCTCAAGTGCAATGTTTACAGAGCAGTCATTGTGGAATGTCTTTGTGCATAGTGTATAGTTGTATTTACTGCTCTAAATGGCTAATATGATGTTTCTATACATGTGAGGTGTGTAGGAATTTTAAAACGATGCACTATGTATAATATCACCGCAAGACGGTCGCCTAATGCCATGTTTAATTTTATTTTTGTATGCCCCCAGGTTTAGGTTGCATCAATATTTTCTTTTTCTTTTCTTTTTCTACTGTTAGGGCCTGATTACGAATTTCGGCAGTCCTGGAGTGGGTGGCACACTACTGCTCCGCCCCAGGACTGCCGAAACTCACCGCCGCTTGCCTGCCAGATTAAAAACAATTTTGTGGTCTGGCGGTGGGGGGTGCGGGGTGGCATGGCGGTGCTGTTTAAAGGCTCATTGTGAGCCTTAAACAGCACTGCAGCGGGACCGCCAGTGCATGTTTCTGCACGGGAAGGAATGCACCATGCTGTGCATACCTTCATGTGCAGGAACTCGGGGGGTACAAATTTACAGGGGGACACTACATTTGCACCCCTGTATGCACACCAGTGCACAAGGGCAAGAGGGTGCCCTGTAGGGCTCCCTTTCTTTCCTCACCGCCAACAGTTTCATGGAGTAAGAACCTCCATGACTCCGCTGGCGGTTGAGGATAGTTGTTATATACTTGGCGGTGCCTCAGGGCACCCCCAAGTATATTGCGGCCCTTAGATCAGCACGGGACCTCCAGCTAACACGGTTCCCTGGTGGTTGCAGCAGTGAAATGGCGGTCCGACCGTCAAAGTACTAATTGTGCGGTTGGACTGCCAGTGCGGCATTGGCTTGACCGCCACCGCCGTGCCCCTGTGAGTCTAACGGTCCTCCTAATGCCAAACTCCTAATCAGGGCCTTAGTCTTTTAATTTATCTTAGATATGCTTGTTGAGGTTGTATGTCTATTTAATTCCGGTTGGGTGCATGGGTGAATACAAGAATAAGGCAGTGAGTGACTGGATCTATTAGTGTAAAGATGAATGACAGAGTGCTCGCACGGTAACTTTGAGCGCCTAAAGTCATTAGTTACTGAAGAGACACTTTCTGTTGTAAGCCAGACCTAATGGTATTGCCGCTGCTTGTTTTAATATTTTAGTCGGGACTCAAAATGCGCGCTAGACATTTTGCGTTTGACAGTGTTCTTTTTTAGGTCTCGCCTGACCCAGCGCATGCGCTGGTCTGGCGAGACTTATTGAGAGGGCTCCAAAAAGTGCTACCAGGCCGGCCTAGAGCCACAGTGCATGTGCGCGGGCGCGCGCGCCGCGCGTTACCGCGATTACTTTCGGTTTCACGGCCGCTTTGATGTTTGATCGTGATCGCAGTCGCGATCACTTTCACTTTCGCGGCCGCACGGCCGCTTTGCATAGCCAATAGGTCTCGCTTTTGGGACCTTATAAGTATTTAGTTATGCAACTGTTGCATGGCTAAACAGTTATAAGGTCCCAAAGGCGAGACCTATTGGCTATGCCAAATGTATCTGCTTTGAGATCAGTGGATTAAGGCTCTAATTGTAAAGATCTGTGTGTAAGCATGTTTCAATAACAATATGCACAGACGTTTGGAGTCAAACCTGCAGGGTAACTTAAACTTCCATTCTTCTGAGAGCGATAAAATTAGTCTCACTGAACATGACAGTAATCAGCTCCTACTCCCACAAAAATTCAGTTTTTGTTCTGTGCTGTACATCCAGACATTTGTACACAAAGAAGTTGCCCCTCCTTGCATAAGTAGTCTTATTTTGTGAAAGCCAGTACACTTGAACTGACAGTTTTTTACAAATACATTGCGCAAACACTTTTCAACTTTCTCAGTATATAAATTACATTTTGTCAGACAATAGGTAGGAGTAGATTATGAGTGATATAATTTGCCATATATCAGAATATGCGAATACATGTGTGATCCCAAAACACTGTGATAAAAACAAAGTTAGTGCTTAACCCCAAAGTGAAAAATATGCATGTTTATCTTGCACTACGAGTAGTTATAATTCTAAAAGCAAAAGGTAGATTTCAGAGCAACCAGTCAATTTTTTTTTTAAAAAGTCCATGTGGGGATATTCTAATGTTGCTTGTGCACCCCACCATGAATGTTCAAAGGCCAAGGGATGGGTAACAGTTGGTAAGAGGCCACAACCGCTTCACAGGGTATGCCTCTTTAATATAGTCTTTAATGTTTTTCAGTACAGTTCCTTGCTCTAAGTTTTGACCTCTTGATCTTTTGAGGTCTCCTGAGGACATGGCCTGGTATGGAGGGTTTGAATATATGAGATGATCTTGGTTCTGTCCTGGAATGTGAGAACGTGGCATGATAACCCTCTAACTGTTCTGATTACAATTAGTTCAGAATCACTAGTGGCGTATCCAATAAAGTAGAGGTCACACATAAACACCAGAAATGTTAGAATTTCCCCGCATTGACTAAATAAAAAACAAAATTGACTGGTTGCAATGGAATCCACCTGTTGATTTTAGAATTATAACTACTCTGTACTTCAGGATGCACATTCATTTTTTTAACATTGTTTTATCATTCTGTGTTTGAATCACACATATATTCACATTGTCTGATATGTGTCAAAGGAAGTCAATAATTTATAATGTGCTCCTACCTATTCTATTGTCTGACAAAATTGTATAATGAGAAAATGTAAAAAAAAAAAAATAGTGCCATTTATTTGTATGAAACAGTCAATTAGAGTGTACCGGTTTTCACAGAATAAGGCTACTGATAATGGGAGGTCACCTTTTTTGTGTACCAATTCCTAGAGACCCAGCCCCTTTCTTTGCGGAAAAAGGGTCCAACCCTATTCTCGTCTATGTAGTACATCCAGACACCAGCCTAAATAGTATAAATATATACCTAAACCCTTGAAAACACAGCAAAACTGTAATGTTTATTCAGTAGCCAGGACGCCGGACTATAAGGCCTGCAACAATTGCGCCTTATGAAAAGCGATCCAAGACTGCTAAGCAAAGCTCTGCATGGCAAATCACTGGAAGGCTCCATCCCAGTTCCTCTCCAAGATGAATAGAGAGCATGGTTCTGCAGCAGATCTTTGCAGTTGAAAAAACATAAGAAGTCCAACCGGGACTGGAACTCTTCCCGCCAGTCTTGTTCTCCAGAGAAGGTATGAGGGTGTTATCCTGCCTCTTTGTCTTGCTTCTACTCCACTGAGGAGCCAATTACATTCTTGGTCCTGTCACATCCTGAGTCACCAGGTCCTTCGGCTACGTCACAGAAAATGGAAGCTTTTTGAGAAATGCTGCACGTTTTTGGTACGCTTCTGGCTTCCTCTGACTCTCCTTCGGGCACCAATGATTCACAGGGGCGTCCTGTCGGATTATCGCCAGCAGGCTCAACCTCTGTGCCCCTCAAACCTGCTTCAGGTTCCGTACTGCTGTCAGTACCCGCTTCAGGCTCAGCGCCTGGAAGAGTCGCTGGGTGGAGAGACAGGAAGGTCTGAGCATCAGCTTTATCTTTGCACGCGGGAGCTGATGCTGGCCATGCAGGTGTGTTAGACCCGGGGTACGTTGGCAGCGGTGGGGGCTGTGCACCACCAGGCGACCTGCCGACCCCGGCTACTGCCCTTTTTGCCGTGTCTGGGGGACTCCATCTTTTGACAAGGGGCTGGCGACGGGGGATCTGGGCTCGGCACGCGGTTCCTCGGACCCACTGGGGAGGAGTTGTGTCCAATGCCAGGAAGCGGCCGGTCAGGACCCTTAAGGACATTTTTGCCAAGACACCGGCCGGACATATGGCCTCTGGGGCGGATGCGGGGCTTCGGGACAGATGTTGGCGGGGGCTGGTGGAGCGGAGCCAATCACCAAGGCGTTCCTTGAGTCGATGTTTGTCGCATTAGGAGAAGACATTCACGTCCTCAAACAGGAGTTCTCCTCAGAGATCAAAGAAATCCGCCGCGACATGGACGTCATTGGAGAAAGGGTCGCAGACCTGGAGGGTAAGAGCGATGGGAGGGACACAGAGATAGCGACACTACGGCAGGAGATTATTAGACTCCACGACCAACAGGTTGACCTCCAGACCCACCTTGAGGACCTGCAAAATCGCTCCCACCGCCACAACATCCGGATTAGAGGGGTTAAGCTAGATGATGCCTCGAAGGATCTTTTAGTCTATACGAGGGAACTCTTCAACCACATCCTGGGTAGGCCTCTGGAGACGGAATTGTACATAGACCGTGCACATAGAGTGGGCCCTCCTAGGGCACCAACGGCCCCCCGTCGGACATTTTAGTTTGTGTCCAGGACTATTTCACCAAAGAAACTATTCTTCAAAAGGCGCGTCAAATGCATCCTATACAGTTCCGAGACCAGACGCTGGTGCTGAACCAGGACTTGTCGGATCTCACGCTGCAAAAAAGGCGACTTTTCAAATCCATCACTTTGCACCTGCAGCAGCTCAATATTCTTTACAGCTGGGGCCATCCCTTCCGCTTAGTGTTCCGCAAAGATAACAAGCTGTACCAGTTGCGCACCCTGTCCGAGGCCAGCAAATTATTGAGTGTGGACCTCCCGGAGGAGGAAAGTGGAGAGCAGGACCCTAAGGCTGGGCCTGATGACTCCAGGCCCGAAGGCGTCAGCAGAGTTGTAGACGCCGCCCCAGGAAGCCCCCGGCTGCGGAGATTGCGAGGGGCCGGCAGTCATCTCTGGAGGCAGTCTCCATGTACCTCTCTGGCTCCAACGCTGGTTGACTGTAAACGCTATGCTGTACCCGAGCGACTGCTTTACTACTGTTCAGATCGTTGGCGGGAGAGATGCTTCCTTTCACCGCTGGTGGACACGACCCAATGTTTCAACACCGATCACTGACGAGTGATGGACTATGTGTACTCAGTTACCTTTGCAGATTGTTTTGTATTTGGTTTTTTGGGGGGGATGTTTGGGGAGGGACCTTGGTGCTCCGCGTCCATCTTTTCTTCAGAGTTAGTAGACTCTCCCGTCTCCATGAATCCCCGGGCCGGCTGATCACCATGGTTACTGATGACACATTATGTGACACTTTCTGGCTCTGTCGGACTCTAGTGGTTACCTACCATGCCCCCCACCACACTTAAGATTTTAACTCTTAATGTACGGGGCCTTAATAACCCTGTGAAGCGCAGGGCTGTATTGTCCTGTTTAGAGAACTCCCAAGCAGATCTTTGCCTATTGCAGGTAACCCACCTCTTGCCACGAGACTGTCATCGTCTCAGAACCCGGAAATTTCCCACTCAGTTCTTCTCCTCTGGCCCTACTAAAACGGCGGGGGTGGCGATCCTAGTAGCCCAGAAGTTTTGGGGGGAGATCCTGCACAAGGTGGCCGAAATTAAGGGGCGGCTCTTGACATATCGCTTTGCCATAGGGGGAATGTCGTTTGCCATTAGTTCCCTGTACGCTCCGAATGAAGGTCAGGAACAGTTCCTACACTCCGCTCTCACCGAAGCCACAGCTACTTCAGCTCGCAAAATCATTTTGGGGTGTGACTTAAACTTGGTCTTCGATAACATCAAGGACAGATCCAGCCAGCGCACTCGCCAGACGGGGGCACTTTCAGCGGAGGGGTTTGCGCGCTTACAGGACCTGGGGCTATGCGACCTCTGGCGTAGCTTTCACCCTCTAGAGAGGGAATATTCCTTTTATTCTAATGCACACAAGACCTTACCTAGACTGGACCACTTCTTGGTATCCGCCCCAGTGCGAGTGCTTACGACTGCGGTCGACATAGGGGTAGCCTCCCTATCGGACCATGCGCCGGTTCTTGCTACTCTCACCCTTCCACCCATGTCACGACCGGCTAGAGTGTGGATCCTTAGGGACACCCTTCTGCACCGAGAGGACGTGGTTAAGCGCATTCAGCACTCCATTGGCGACTATCTTAGGCATAACGCAAACCTGGACACCACACTTGCTACACAGTGGGCGGCTCTGAAGGCGATCATTAGGGGGGGGAGTTAATTTCAATCTCGGTGGCTGACCATAGGGATCGCAGGTGCAAGCGAGAGGAGCTCACACAGCGGACTCGTGAGTTGGAACATATGCATCAGAGGACGGGGGCTCCGAGAGTGTGGTGGCAGCTAAAAGCTGCACGCCAACAGCTAGCAGCGATTGATCAGGATAGGGCGGAATTTGCGGCTCTGCGACTACGGCATGCATTCTATGCAGGGGGGGACAGGTGTGGGCGGCTCCTTGCTCAGAAACTGAGAGAGGTCCGTCCGAGGCACGGAGTCAAGGTGATCACCCGGGTGGACGGTACGCGCGTTTCAGAGGATGGTGCTATAGCAGAGGCATTCCGCGATTTCTACGCCGCTCTTTACGCAGGAGCCTCGTTGGAGTGTTCTGATGGGTCGGCTTTTTTAGATTCTGTCACGTTACCGGCCTTGACCACAGCGCAGGCGGAACACCTGGATAGAGACATTCGGCTAGAGGAGGTTGTATCAGCTATCTCTCGTCTCAAACTGGGGAAAGCCCCCGGTCCGGATGGCTTCTCTGCCATTTTTTATAAGAAGTTTTGCTCCCTGATCGCCCCAATCCTCACCCGGCTGTTTAACTCCTTTGCTACCCAAGGAGCGAGTCCGAGCGATCTGTTCGAGGCCTCTATAGCGGTCATCCCCAGACCCGGGAAAGATAGTTCCCGCTGTGGAGCTTATCGTCCAATCTCCCTCCTCAATATAGATCTTAAATTATACACAGGGATTCTGGCCGCTCGTCTCGGCCCCCATATGCCCGACCTTATTGACCCGGACCAAGCAGGATTCATCCCTGACCGCCAAACATCGGACAATACCAAACGGATTTTACATCTTATAGAGAAGGCTACCCGGGTCCAGGGGGAATTCATGATGCTGGCCATCGATGCCGAAAAGGCGTTTGACTGGGTGCATTGGCCCTATTTGGAGCAGGTGATGGAGAGGGTAGGGATAGGAGAGCGGGTCCGTATGCATGTCCTTAACTGTTATAAGTTTCCCACAGCTACGGTCCGGGTGAACGGTTGTACCTCCTCCCGATTTCATATTGAACGGGGCACCAGACAGGGGTGTCTGTTGTCCCCCCTTCTCTTCGCCCTCTACATGGAGCCCCTAGCACAGAGGCTGCGGCAGAACCCGGAGATCACAGGGATAAAATTTGGGGGCTATGTCCACACGATTAGCCTATACACGGATGACGTGTTGATATCACTTGCTGACCCGACGAGCGCTCTCCCGACTTGTTCAGCGGAACTTGATGCCTTCGCTCGAGCGGCCGGTTTCAAGGTGAATGCAGGGAAATCCATAGCCCTGGATCTATCTCTGTCGCGCCCCACCCGGGAATATTTGCAAGCCCTACTCCCCATCCGTTGTGCGACAGACACGATTCCGTACCTGGGAATTCAGCTGGCCCCCTCTCTTCCAGCGGTGGTCCAAACTAATTATGCACTACTGCGCGGGAGAGTTCGCCGAGAACTTGATCGGTGGAAACACTACCCTCTTTCCTGGTTAGGCAAGATTGCAGCGGTCAAATGACCATTCTCCCACAGATTCTCTATCTTTTTCGCACTATACCTCTCCGGCCGCCTGTTGGGTGGATCCGACAGATGCAATCCGACTTAACCCAGTTCATCTGGAATGGTCGGAAACCGCGTATGCGCCGGACACTAGTGTCGTTGGCGCCGGGCGATGGAGGGCTTGGAGTTCCTGATCTTAGACTCTACTATCAGGCAGCTCAATTGCGGTACCTGGTAGAGTGGAGCAGATGGGAATCGGAGAAGCATTGGTTGTTTCAAGATCAGGCGGTGGCAGCACGGCCCTTGCAGGAAATTCCCCTCCTGCGTAGGTCCCACAGGCCCCCTAATCTATATGCCTCCTATATCACACGGGTCCCCCTGGAAGTGTGGGATGCCACCAACCTCAAGCATGAGCTCACTTCCTTCCCATCTCCGCTTACTCCGTTGCTTGGTAATCCAGACTTCACCCCTGGGATGGCGGACGCTGCCTTTACAGGCTGGAGGACAGCTGGCTGTCGTTTTTCTCTATCATGTCTATGGCGCAGAGGGGGTCACCTCGTTCGCTCAGATGAGGCGGGAATTCGGTCTCCCGGAGACAGAGCGGCTAAGGTATTGCAGGTGCGGCATTGGGTGCGTCAGCCACAGGTTCGGTCTGGGGCAAACAGACGGTTTTCCCCTTATGAAAGATGGCTTATCACACGCACGTCAGATAAAAATCTCATCTCTGATCTCTATAAAATGCTGCAGACTAAATATAAGCACTCACACAATCCTAGTAGGGAGCGATGGGAGCGGGAGTTCGGCAGAACACTTAGTCACAAAGAATGGGAGGGTATTTATTATAGGCCCGACACTCGGCATATCACATGGGACTTACGGAGACACTCACGAAGATTGTGACATACTGGTATTATACTCCAGAACGCTTACATGTAATGGATCGATCTAGGGAGGCGACATGCTGGAAGGGCTGTGGCCAGGTGGGTAACCTGGTTCATTTGCTGTGGGAGTGCACATACATTTAACCGTATTGAACCCAGGTGTTGGATGAGGTGGACAAACACTTTAAGACTGAGATACCACGCTTTCCAGCTTATGTATTACTAGGTCTACCCAATCCTCTGACCTACCCATTACGATCTCGCACAGGCAGACAGATGGCCATTACCTTAAGGTCGGCTACACAGAACATTCTTACACTGGTGCCACCCCCCCCCCATGTCGCGACCTTCACGGGTTGGTTGTACCGTCTGTGGTATGTCCTGGGCATGGAGAAACTAGCACTCACTATGGCGGAGGAGGGGGATAAATATGGTGAGTTGTGGCAGCCCTTCCTGTCGCTGTTGAATTCAGAGAAGTCACATGCCCTCGATATCTTAGACTGTTGCGCCTCACGGCGGCGCCGGGGGAGGAATGCTGAGGGGGCTGATGGGTGTTTAGGACAGCCTTGGGAATGGACGTGGAGCACGAGGAGGGGGCGGGGGCAGGGGAGGGGTGGGTTTGAGTTCTTACTTTTCCTTTTTTTTTTTTTTACTTTATTGGTTTTCTTATCAAGGTTCTACTCCAGCTACGTGCACACAGTTACGATAAAGCTCTAAAGTTCTCTGGAACAGTGGTTATACCACAGCAGTGCATAATGATCGCTCTGAGTATGCGGTATTTCTGTGAAGTTTGCTAATCAATAAAAACATTTAAACCATAAATGAGCAATCCTAAATGCAGGGCACTTTTAGTCTTTCCTCCGGAACCATGTGGCTCTGATCCTGATGTTTCAGCCTCTGTCCTGGGTCTCGGTGAGGATGGCTCTGAAGCTTCTTGCTCTATTAGACTCTTGCATCCTGCTCACTAGTCATGCAAGATGACACACACAGGCTGTGCAGTAGGAACTGAAGTCTCTGTGAACTCCGCAACAAGGAAACCTGTCCCGATTCCAAATGTTAGAGGAGACTGCAAAAGATCTCCAGTGGTGGCTGCTCAACCTCAATTGGAATAGCGGTAGACCCCTCTCCCACCCAGAGTTGATGGTAATGACTGATGCATTGCTGATGGTTTTGGGACACCATTTTAGTGAGGTGTAGATCAGAGGACTCTGGTCTCTGGAGGAGATCACTCTCCACATCAATTTGTTGGAATTGCAGGAGAGTCACTTGACTTTGAAGGCCTTCCTGCCCTTCATCAAGGGACAGCTGGTGCAGGTTCTCATGGACGACACCACTGTCATGTAGTACTGCAACTAGCTGGGCAGGATGGGGTCCTGGGTCCTGTGCCAAGAGGCCTGGAGCTGGCTAATTCGTCACAGGATTTCCTTGGTGGTACACCACCTGGTGGGGTTTTCAAACGCCAGGGCAGATGAACTTAGCCAGTTACTCCTAGTAAATCACAAATGACGAACACCCGGAGTTGACACTGAGTGTCTTCTTACAATGGGGATAACCCTGGCTCATTCTCTTTGCCACTGGAGAGAACGCATAATGTCAACATTTTTGTGCACCAGGGTTCCCAAAAAGGCTGTGCCACTGTGATGTATTCTGCCTAGAGTGAAGCCCTGGACTCCTGTATGGCTTTTTGTCACTACCTCTTGTGCCCCATGTTCTGAAGGTTATCAAGAATGACGGGCCCATATTATCCTAGTAGCTCCCGATTGGGGCAGGAGAGTGTAGTACCTGGAATTTCTGGGCTTCAGCATCTGTCTTCCGATCAGACTGCCACTTCAGGAGGACCTTCTGTCTCAGCAGCAGTGCAGGGTCTTGTACCCCAGCCTGCGCAACCTGCACCTCGATGCGCTTTGATTGAGTGGTGCGTGTAAATGGAGCAGTATCTGTTGACCTCCTTTGATGATTCCCCAGAGTTTGTTTGTCATCCTGGCAGCCAAGCGCCTTCTACGAATTCTGTGTATGCAAGGTGTTGAGACAGGTTTGTGACTTGGGGCCATATGTAGGTAGCCCAATACCGGTCGGTAACGGCCGATTTTCGGTAAATATACCGTTACCGACCGGTATTTAGGCTTGTACTATGTAGGGGGATCATTTCTGTATTCGGTAATTTACCGAATCTGTAAATACCGAATACAGAAATGAGATGTAGGGGGAGTGTGTCGTGGGTGTGGGGATTCGTTATTTACCACCAACTAAAAGTTGGTGGTAAATGACGAATAGGTGTAAAAATGCATTTTTGTGCACTGTGAAGTGTGCAATGTGGCAGACATACATGCCCCTAGGGCATGTATGTGCGCCACATGTGCACACATGGACGAATCAGGGGTGCAACAGGGTGTCAATGTGACACCCTGCCACCCATGATGATGCCTCCCCCCATTACCGAATCGGTATTTACCGATTCGGTAATGGTAACTGGCTTCCCATTGATTCCTATGGGCCTCCTGGCCCATAGGAATCAATGGGAAACAAGTTACCATTACCGAATCGGTAAATACCGAATCTAAAATACCGTCACTTACCGAATCGGTATTTTTTTACCTACATTACATTTACCGATTCATAAATACCGAATCGGTAAAATTCGGTATTTAAGAATCGGTAAATGTAATTTACCTACATATGGCCCTTGGTGTGGTACCCATCAGTTTGACCTATGCAAGCAAAACAGTTTGATGTGTTTGGTTTTCTATGTTTTCGGCCTAGCAAGGTATGCCTTCAGGCACAGTTAAAAGTTACATGTCAGCCCCCTCCGCCTTTTTGCTTTTGTCTGACCACCTGTCCTTGTTCAAATTACCGGCTGTGATGCATTTCTTGTAAGGTTTACAACATATGTTTCCATCTAAACCTTTTGTGGTGCCACAGTGGGACTTAAATCTGGTTCTTACTTTTCTAATGTGTACCTCTTTTGAAACAATGCACAGTTAGACCTGGCATCCTTGTCGTGGGTTTCAGTCTGTGTTTTTGCCTCTGCCTCCTGTATTTTTTCTGTGTGCTGAATTTCGTTTTTGCTGATCTAGATGCTTTGGGCACTTTGCCACTGCTGATCAGTGCCAAAGTGCAAGTGCTCCCTCTGTAAATTGTGAATGTGGATTGGTGTTTCCATGGTTGGCTTATTTGACTTACTACTAAGTCCTTAGTAGAGTGCACTGTGTGCCCCCAGGGCCTGTAAGTTAACTGCTTCTAGTGGGCCTGCAGCACTGATTGTGCCACCCACACAAGCAGCCTTTCACAGGGTTCTCAGACCTGCCACTGCAGTGTCTGCACGCAGTCTCTACTGCCATGTCGACCTGGCAATTGCACCCACTTGCCAGGCCCTAACCTTCTCTCTTTTTACATGTGAGTCTCCCCTAAGGTAGGCCCCCCTGTGCAGTATATGTGAAAGGTAGGACATGTGCTGATGTGTGTAACATGCCCTGATAGTGAACTACAGTGAATTTACTTTTTCACTATTGAAAGGCTATCTGTCACATAAGATAGAATGGGAGTTTATTTACAGCACCTTATAAATATAACTTCTCATTGGGACCAGGTAGGAAGGTAAAGTTTAGTAAACCTGAGCTCAGAATATAAAGATACATCTTTTAGTAAGGATGATTTTAACATTCTTCATTTTAAAATATCACTTTTAGAAAGTGTCTGGCTTTGAAGTGAGAGGGACTAGGGATGTGCATTCACTGTAGACAGATATTGGAGGGGTTGAGGTGTGTCCTGACTTTCCTGGATGAGTTAGGGCTGGGCTGAATAGACCTGGGATGCATTTTGAGTAGGGGAGGAGATTTCCTTTCACCTGAATGGGCCTGATCTGCCTTACACAATGCTGTCTCCACCTCTTGCCGGGAAGCTGGACCAGAGTGGACAGAACTGGTTTTGACTGAGCACAGAGCCTCTCTGCCACAAGCGAACAAAGAGAAATTGAACATAAATAGTGGGGCCCAGATCCTAGAATTTTAGAATACTTATGGACTCAAGAGAAACCTCTGCTAAGGAGAAGAGCTGGGAAAGCTGAAGGAGAAGTACTGCCCAATTGCTGTGTGCTGTTTGGGATTGGCCTGCAGTGGCTGTTTCTGCCAAGAAGACAAATACTTTGCTGTTGTATCCTGCTTGAAGAAGATCTCCACAAGCTTGAAGTAGAGCTTGCCTCCTGTTCTGAAGTCTCATGGACACAAAGACTTCACCACCAGCTCCCCTGAACTTCTTGCTGGGAGTTCTGACCTGCCAAGAGGTGCCTGTTGCTGAGTTGGGCCTCTGGAGGTTGTTCCTACTGTAGGGAGCTGGAAAGGAGATGCAACTACAAGAAGTGTGACCCATCCACATCTGTTTCTGAAGCATCGCCGCTGTGCAGCTGAAGAAACCGACACAGCGCCTGCCCGCTGCTGCAGGAATCGCCGCACGCCGAATTCCATGCCCCTATCTCTGAAGTCCGAGATCACTGCACCGATTCCAACACAAGCCCTGATGGGCGGCTGCAAGAACCAACGCATTGTGGGACCGCGGCTGGAGAGACCAATGCAGCGCTGTTGCCGCCACATTGAGAAACAACGCATCCTCGATCCCCACGCATCGCACCGGGGTGCCAAATCTAAAAGGACAACAGGGCTGCAGTAAGAAACCGACGCCTCACCTCCCCGCACAGTAAGAAACCGACGCATCACCTCCCCTTCAGTAAGGAACTGACGCATCACCTCCTTAGGAGTAAGGAACCGATGCATCACCTTCCCTGAGTGTAAGGAACCGACATGTCACCTTCCCTGCGGCTGTTTTTGTTTGATTGTGACCCATCCAAGATACTTTGTGATGAAAGCGTCGCATTTATAGTCTGTTTTACCTTCTATGAATCGCATTTCGTTTTGCTGTTTTGGTCATATTTGGTTTAGATAAAGATTACCTATTTTTCTAAACTGGTGTGGTGTCCATTTGTAGTGTTTTCACTGTATTACTGTATGTGTGCACAAATGCTTTACACAGTTCCTCTGAGATAAGCCTGTCTACTCATGCCAAGCTACCAAGGGGATGAGCAGGGGTTATTTTAGAAGGGTATCCCCTTTACCCTGACTAGGAAGAAGGGTCCCTACTTGGACAAAAGTGCTAACCATTGCCAACTAGAGACCCCCATTTCTAACACTCGGCTTTAAAATCGTCTTCCTGGTTGCAATTAAATCTGCACGTCGGGTGAGTGAATGTCAGAACCTTTTTGTGCAGTCCCCAGTACGCAACGTTTTTTTCAGACAAACTGGTGCTAAGGACACAAGGTATGTTCCTACCAATGGTGGTGACCCCTTTTCATTTTGGGCAAGCCATCACCCTCCCAACCTTCTCTGCTTTGCCTCATTCTTCAAAAGAGGAAGAGAGAATCCCAATCATGTAGACCAAAAGAGGGCAGTCAGCTTTTTAATTGATTGCACCTGGAAACATCGGACAGATTATCTGCAAAGAAAGAAGGTGCAAAAACGGGCCATCTCTTAATGAATATTCCTCTGCACTGAGAGGGCAGTCGGCTTTTAAATTGATTGTACCTGGGAATATCGTGTAGATGATCGGCTCTTTGTGGATGAAGAGGGGCAAGATGGTACAGAAACGGACAATCTCTTGATTATTAGACCTCTGCACTAACAGGGCAGTCATCTTTTAAATTGATTGTACCTGGGAACATCGTGTGGACATTCTACTCTTTTTGGGTGAAGAGGGGCAGGGCGGTGCAGAAACGGACCATCTCTCGATGGGTAGTCCTATGCACTAAAATTTACTACACATTGCCTGAGAAGCAGCCCGAGAGGTTTTTTTTTTTTTATAACCAACTTTTTATTTATTGAAAAGTGCAATCTGTCACACTAAACAGCTGTTCGCCTACAACCACATTGGCCGGCAGCAAAGGTCATAACTTTATAGGGCAGGTACTTCAGAACAATATAGGCCTTCTGCACCTCACGTCACTGGCCCAGCTGTATATGTTAAGCACAAGGTCGTCCACCCGCCTGCAAAGCACTGCGCCCTACATTCTCCTTACTGTGAACACTTATTAAAATACCTGTAGCGTTGCCGTGTCGGCTGCGGCACAACACGGCTCACTGGACATAGCTAACCTGCTATCTACAGCTCCATGTAACTACTCCATGACATGATTGCAAACGTGTGTGCACAGGCATATATATCAGATATGACAATTGTAGCAAATAGTGCAGCCTAGCTGTCTACGTCAGCCCAAGCGGACCGTGCACAGATGACACATCCACCGTTTTGTTTTCAAACACTACCGAGTGTAGGTCTATTACAATTTTTGCATATTGATCCAGATGCGTGCTAAGCTCGTTCACTAGTACATACGTATTCCTGGCAGCGCATTATGAGGCACAACAGCCAGCCGGAAACACTTAATAAATCAGAAGCGGGTTGAAAGGTGCATCCGCTCAGCATTGCTACAGCAGTGTTGCAGTGTTCAACCACTATATTTCCTAAAGCAAGGTTCAATAAGAAAGAAAAAAATTAAAACTAACCATTAAGAAGGGGATTGAGGCGGGAGGAGAGGAGAGGAAAACTGGGAAGGGGGGAGCGGACATGGCGGGAGGGCAGAGAACATAGGGCTCCACTACCGGTATCTAGCCTCCCTCTCCTAATCTAGAGGTGCCGCCCCAAGGGGACCCATACTACTTTTGTGGCGATGTGCAAAATGCAGTATGAGGAAATGACCAGGGTGGGCACAGCTGGATTTAGCGACCCTCCGACAGTGAGAGCGGTTGCCCTGTGGACCTCCAAAATCCCCCCAGGTTAGTCGGGCAGATCACATCGTCAAACAACTTTAAGGCCCGAAGCCGCGGCGGTTGTAACCTAACATGCTCTATCCTCCCCAAGTGATCCACCAAGGGCTTCCAGAATTTCCGGAACTTAGTATCTCTGAATTGAATTCGTGCCGTGAGCAGCTCCATCGCCACCACATGCCACAAGCGGGTGAACCACACATTTATGGAGGGGGTCTCTGCCTTCTTCCAATATAATGCTACTGTTTGTTTTGCTGCACCCAGCATGTGGAGGCTTAAGTGCCAATCCCGGCCCGTCATAGCTCGCGTAGCCGCTGGTCTGAGACCCAAAATGATCGTAAGCGGGTCCTCCGGTAAGGGGTAACCCAGCACCCGTTTAATGTGACTGAGGACCTCCTTACAGTAGGTAGTCAGGAGAGGACACGCCCACCAAACATGTATGAAGTCTCCCAGCGCTTGAGTACAGCGCCAGCAGAGCGAGGACACCTTGGGAAACATCTTTTGGAGCCGGACGGGGGTATAGTACCATTGGGTCATTACCTTGTAGGCTGATTCCTGCTGGTGAACGCTACGAAAGGTTCTGGGAATGTCGCTCCAAAGCCGTGACCACTGGGCAGGAGTAACACCTGAGCCGGAGAGGTTCTGCCACCGCAGTTGATATGGGTGGGGATCAAGACGCTGTGTATGCTGGAGCACTTTGTATATACGGGAAATTAGACCCTTATAGGTGCCAAATGTGCGAGCCAACTGCTCGAACGGAGTGAAGGGCCGCGTGGCCGCCTGCGTCAGGGAGAAGCCCTGTATCCAGTGCCGAAGTTGGATATATTGGAATTTGTCCTTTTCCGTTAGGCCAAATTCCTGTTGGCATTGGGTAAAGGTTTTGAAGTCCTTTCCCAAAAATAAGTCGCGTATCGTTCTACAGCCGGACTCGGTCCAGTTCTCAAAGTAGGGCGGGCGACACGCTGGTGGAAATTGTGGGTTGCGAGCAATAGGAGTGTGGGGTGAGGGGAAGGTAGTGAGGCCCCTACGGACCGCCACCTTGTCCCAGATCTCGAGGACCGTTTTAGTGGGGACAGCCATGTACGCACTGCGGTGGCGCTTCTCTCGAGGCAGCCAAGCATGGTCCCAAAGCGGACGGCATGTAACTGCCCTATCCATGTGAAACCATACTTTTTCACTTTCCCATGCTCCCCATTCTAGAATGAACCGGAGATGTGATGCCCAATAGTAATCCAGCAGGTTAGGGCAGGCAAGTCCGCCCCTATCCCGGGGGAGCTTCACAATTTTATTAGAAAATCGCGGCTTCTTACCTCCCCATATGAACGTAATCAGTTCGCGTTGCAACCCTTGAATTTGGTGTTCCGGAATAGGCGTCGGCAAAGTTTGAAAGAGATAGAGGATCTTTGGTAATATGGACATCTTAATTGCATTCAGGCGGCCAAGCCAGGAAAGCGGCAAAGCTTTCTAGGTGCGCAAGTCTTCAAGGACTGAGCGTTTACAATCCTGCCAGTTGGCCTGTGTCTAGGTAGCCAGATCCGGGGTCAGATTGAGGCCAAGGTATCTCACCGATCTGCTCCCCCACTGGTAGGGAACGCAAGTCTGTAACGCCGTGATTTCTTCCTCTGGGATCGTGAGGTTAAGCGCCCAGGACTTCGTATGATTAATTTTAAGCCCTGAGGCACATTCATAGGTTTGGAGCAACGAGTGGGCCGCCGGGAGCGAGTGTAGCGGGTCAGACAACGTGAGGAGCAGATCGTCAGCAAAGAGGGCAATCTTGTGGTCTATACCCCTAAGGGAAATGCCCCTAACATCAGGGGACCGGCGAATCAGTATGGCGAGGGGCTCCACCACCAGGGCAAACAGCAGGGGCGATAAAGGGCTGCCCTGCCGGGTGCCCCTGCGGATAGAGAAGGGCTGCGTGAGCTGACCATTCACTCGCACCCTAGCCACTGGGGAGATATAAGGAGCCATAATGCGCGCCACCATTTTAGGTCCTAGCCCTATCTTCTGTAAAACTGCGCGGAGGAACGCCCAGTCCACCCAGTTGAACGCTGTTTCAGCGTCCAGCGACAGGAGGCAGGCCGGTATTCCTCAGTGCTTGGCCTTCCCAACAATATGGGCTATGCGGCGTACATTTTCTGCGCCTTGACGTTGGTGTATAAACCCCACCTGGTCCGGATCAATAAGATTGGGCAAGTGAGTACTGAGCCGTTTAGCAAGAATTTTAGTGTACAGCTTGAGATCAGTATTTAGCAGGGCTATGGGCCGGTAGGAGGAGCATAGGGTGTGGTCCTTCCCAGGCTTCTGGATGAGGGCTATTTCAGCCATCGCCATATCTGGAGAGGGGCCAACGGACTCCGCGAATGAGTTGAAAAGACGATTAGAGATACGGCTGTAGTTGCGGTAAGAAGGCACGAAAAAACGATACCGGGAGCCCGTCAGGCCCAGGCGTTTTACCCAATGGGAGAACTTTCAGGGCGCCAGCCATTTCCTCTAGCGTGATAGACTTCTCTAGGAGCTCAGAATGGTGTTTACTCAGCGGCTCCCACTCGCACGCGCCCAGGGCAGCCGATATCAATTCCGGCTCTGGTGGATCCCCCTCGTAGAGGGATGAGTAGTAGTCATGAAATGCTTGGAGCTTCGCAGATTCAGTGATAGCCCAAGCTCCATCTGCCCCCTGCAATTTTGCAATGTGGGCCTTGGCCGCCCGTGTACGCAGGCGCCGCGCGAGGACAGTGCCCACCTTGTCGCCGCCTTCATAGAAGCTCTGCCGGAGCGCTAGCAATGCATGTTCGGCCTTATTCGTTCTATGCACGCGGAGCTGGCCCTGGAGGACCGCTAAACGTCGCTTGTGGGCCGCCAAGGGGCGCTCCTGGTCCATCTTTTCCAGCGTCTTAATTTCGCGTGCAAGCTTATTTTCATATAGTTGGGCTTCTTGCGCCCTAGCGACAGCTATAGCTGTGATGGTGCACCTTATCGTAGCCTTGAAGGCATTCCACAAGAGGGGGAGGGGAGTCCCTGGCACATCATTATTTTCAAAGTAGGCCAGAATGGCTGTCTGGATTTCCTCCCTATCAACCGGATCCTGCAGGATATGGTCTAGGAACCTCCAGCGACGCGGGCGGGGCGAGCGGGTGAGGCGCTCATGAAGGAGCAGTTCCACATGAGCATGATCCGAGACCGAGATACTCGAGTGGGACGCCGACAATGTATCCTTAAGCAAAGAGGGATACAAAAAGCATGTCGATACGGGAATAAGAGCGATGCGCGTGGGAGTAATAGGTGGAATCCCTCAGCCCAGGGGAGTGGTAGCGCCAGAAATCCACCAAGTTTAGAGCAGTAAGAGATTTTTTCACCGTTGCAGACATGGCCCCGACCCCATGAAAGGCTCCTCCACAGCGATCCAGATCTGCATCCCATACCAAGTTGAGGTCACCTCCAACTATGAGGTCCGAATTTACCGGCTCAAGGTATTCCCTAATTATCCTGCGTAGAAAGGCATCTTGTCCCTGATTGGGGGCATAGAGATTGCAAAGTGTAAGCGTGCGGTGTCCTCTCACTATCTCCACCCTCAGAAACCAGCCCTCAGCGTCTCTAAGTACCTTCGTGTCCCCCTGCAGAAAACCCACCCTACAAAGAACGGCCACCCCTGCTGTCTTGGTGGCTGCTGAAGACCAAAACTGGTGAGGGAAACGTGGGTGGGCCATTCGAGCCACATCAGATTTAAGGAGATGCGTCTCTTGTAGGAAGATTATGTCGGGGCCCTGTTGCAACAAGTATCTCCAGATTTGGCGCCGTTTGCTAGGCGAGTTAAGCCCCTTCACATTAAGGGATACAATCTTCCAGGAAGGTATAGTGGTCATTGGTACTGTTCATCTGGTGGGATCATCTCCGCGAGGCTCCCCCACATGCCCACAAGTCCCCCCCACCAGAGGGTTGGGAAGAGAAGGGGAAGGGAAGAAAGAGAGTGAGGTCGGGGACAAGAACTGAAACTCCAAAACAGCCAACATGGCCAACAAGACCTATTCCAGTCTAGGGAGTGGCCAGGCACAGTGGCACAGGCTATCCCGGAGATGTCACTCTCCCAGGAATAGGAGTGGGGATCGATCATCACCATCTCTACAGATCCAGTGCATCGGGTTTCAGCTCCGGGCCACCGCCCCATACATGTAGTGGCAGTGGCAAAAAGTGAGCATCACTCACACCCAACATGAGGTACTCGAGGCGTTGAAATGGGACTCAGGGCAATCGCTGGGTGGGCAGACAGAGAGCCTTCTCCTCCCGGAGGCCCGCGGTAAGTACAGTGCTGCAGAGCAAAGAGGCTCACACGGGGGCGGACTCCTGTGATCCCGCTGGCGACGAGCCACCCTCCAGAGATCTAATATGTTGTATAACGTCTTGTTTGTCCCGCGATGATCTGCTTGCAGCAGGGGAAGGGGGCGCCCCGGATGGCGCACCCTGGACCACCTAGGCTTGAGTGGGGCGCGAGGCCCAGCAGTGCGGCGCGAGGGACTGACCGGTGGGGTGTCCGGGATCTGGAGCAACTGCGCCGCTTCTCGGTATGATCGCAACACCCGACGCCTCGATTCCCATTGGAAAATGAGGGCGAAGGGATGACCCCATTGGTAACGGATGTTGAGGGCCCTCAATTTGTCTGTGATAGGTCTGAAATCCCTCCGGCGTCGGAGAGTTGTGGGGGCCAAGTCTTGAAATAGTTGGACCGGAGTGCCTCTGTTCAGGATTTCGGGCTTGTCCCGGGCCGCTTTGAGGATGGCTTCCTTTTCAACAAAGAAATTGACCCGTGTCAGGATATCGGGGATGAATCCAGGCCTCCCAGGCGGCCCAGAGACCCTATGTGCGCGGTCCAGAGCCGGCGGTGAGGCATCATCGTCCCCCCGGATTTCATGGAGTAGATCCGCCACGAATGTCATGATATCTGTACCTTCCGCTCCGATCGGAACACCCCTTATGCGTATGTTGTTTCGGCGCCCCCTATTCTCCAAATCCTCCTGTCGAATCTGGAGCTCAACATGCTGTTCTTCCAGGGTTGCAATCCTCTGCCAGAGGTGTTCCTGATCTTCTGTGCGAGCGTCCAGGGTCTTCTCCATATCATCCACTCTGTCCCCCAGCTCCCCCACATCCCTCCGGAGTTCCTTAACGCAGGCCTGGACCTCCGTACGAAGCGAGCCAATTTCAGTTTTGAGGTCTTGCATGAACAGTGCCATTAAGGATTGCGTCACCGGCTCGGCTGAGTTTCCAGTACCCGACAGTAGGGTGCCCGCCAGTGCCGCTCCGGGCTTGCTCCATAGCTCCTTCACTGTGGTGTCCTTTGAGGCCACCGGCGGCTCCTTCCCTGGTTTAGTGCGTGTCATAGCTCAGCCTCGCGCCAGCCGAATAGGAGGGCCGAGCAGGAGTGGCCCCCCCACAGGCTACCGTGGCAGTCAGATGCAGTAGCTCAAGGGTGCTCCACTCAGTCGTCACCAGATAAGCAGGAACCCAGAGGCCCCCCGCCAGCTCGATGTAGTGCCCAGCTCAGAGTCCGCTCGCTACCCCGGGCCAGGAGGTCGTAGGTTAGGGTCGCAGCATTACAGGAAGTGAACAGCAGGCCAAGCAGTTAGCAGGGCGCCAGGGCCCAGGCAAGCGGGGGCCCGCTCACGAGGCGTACGCCCCTCCAGTCACTGCTCCACGAGGCCCCGTCACAGGACCCCGCCCGCTCAGCCACGGCGTCCCGAACGAAGTGCCCCTCAACCAGCAATGGCCATGCGCTCCAGGCCAGGCACCTCCACAGCGCCGATCACCGCTGCTGCGCCGCCGGCCCCGCAGCAGGTAGTTCTACAAGTGACCCCAGGTGCAGGCCACAAAATGGCGGTCGCGTTCTTCCCCGCCTCAACAGTCCAGCCTCCCTCGCCGCCAGCCCGCTAGGCAAGGAGCTCGCACCTTTGCCGCCCTCCGACCACCTCACCGCTTCACAGGGTGTCCCAGCTGCTCCTCCGGCGGCCCCAAATTCCCGTCTGCGGGGCTCGTCTCCTCCACGGTGCACCGGAGCCGGGCATGCAAAATGGCGGGCGCGCCCTCTCCAGCCGGGGCAGCCCCTCCAGCACAGCCACCCCCGCCAGGCTGGGAGATCGCGCCTCCGCCGCTCTCCGGCCACCTCACCGCTATGCAGGCTATCCGAGCTGCTCCGCCGGTGGTCTCAAGCCCCTGCCTGCGGTGCTCGTCTCCTCCACAACGCGCTGGAGCGGGACGCGCAAAATGACGGGCGCGCCCTCTCCGGCCGGGGCTTCTCCTCCATCAGGGCCAGGCTCCCCGAGCCGCCCGGAAGCTGGCCGCTCCCCTCCGCTGCCTGCACGCCCCCAATTGAGGCGTCTTCTCGGCCTGCCACACCACTGTTAGGTGCAGTTTTCACCGCCGGCGGCCAGGAGCTCCGGCAGTGCGCGTCCTACTCCATCGATAGCGTGACCACGCCCCCAGCCCGAGAGGTTTTAAGGACTCACTCCACTACGGCTAAGGCTGCTACCACAGCATTGGCATGTGGAGTGCCTGTCCTGGATATCTGTTAGGCAGCTATGTGGGCATCAGTGCACATGTTCACAAAGCGCATCTGCCTTAATAACCAGTTTCATTGAGATGGCCATTTTGCCCACCTACTCCTTCAGGACTTTTTTGTGTGAGCCATTCCACATACCCACCACCTTGGGAGGAACTTCCTTGGTATCATAAGTTGAGCAATCGGAAGTTAGAAGTATCTATCTGAGGTACATGTTACTTAGCTTTGGTAACACTATTTCTGATGGATACTCTTATCTAACCGCAGATTATTAATCTCCCTACCAATACCCCGTTCTGTGATAGGGCATATGCCATCAAAAAAGATCCCAGTTTAGGAATCTGCACAATGGTTCTTTCGATTAACCAATCGGCTAAGCGTCTGAGGGTGTGGATGAATTCATGAAAGAAACTGAAGCCAGTGCCCCTGGGTGGAACTTCATTCCAACTCCATTCGTCACTAACGGAGTTGAATGAAGTTGATGCGGAGTCGCACAGTTCCACCTACCAGCGCACAGTAGAACTGCTTTTCTGTTTTCTCATCAAATCTGGTACCAGGGGGTATTCACAAGGTGTGTAATGTACGGTTAGGTAGAGTATTATCCGACGGTGAGTAACTTGTTCTTTTCAGTCACATTACCCCTCTAGGAATATATATGTCTTTGTCCAGCCACAACAAGTACCCGTCATTCGGAGAGGTGTTCTCCTGGACCACAAAAGACGCTGAAGGTGTTTTTTTTTCTTTTTTCATTGTATCTTTACTGATTTCTGTGAATCTTTCACTGACTTCCAAATCCGAGATGCATGACCACACAACTGCTGCACATGGTGACAGGCTAGCTTATATATTTTGGTTCTCTTTTGTGTTTTCTGTTTCATACTCCGGATTGCAAGCAGTAACCCATGAGATTTGTACCCAAGGGACGAGGATTCGGGAGTTGTGTATTCCAAAGATTTTGAGAAATATCATAAACGGCCTAGGACTGGCTTTTTTATTTTACACCCTGGACAAAGAAGAACATTTAAATAATGTCCTCTCACCTAACGAGATATGGATTTTAGCCATTTATTTACTTAATTTATTACAGTGCTTAAATTCCCATTCAAAAGAACATTTTGAGGCAATAGTCTTAAATTTGGACAATCCGTAATGTAGTCTTGTAGTTAAGGAGGGAGAGCATGTTGTCAAAGGACATGTTGGGGCTTCAGTCTATTTCTTAAAGACTTTCCACTGAAACACTCTTGCGATGGTAGTATTTATGTACCTTTTTTGTTTTTTCAACAAAATTCTGCCCAGTACTTGCGCCGACTACAAGATCAGGCGAATCCATACCAGTAACTGATGTCAAGCTGCAAAAACTGTTACAGGTTAAGTATTATAATATTTTTTGGTATCTGGTCTGCATTCTTGTATTGTAGAAGCCACAACATCAAATACGTCTCTAGTATCTACTGTCAATTACAGGACAAAATTGCTTGATTTCTTCTCTGGTCTTCATGCAATGTATGTTTATTATGAGCATTGTCGCTTGGTTAAAGCATTGTCTGCACTTTGTTTTTTAATAGATCAACAATAGAAGAGGTATATGCAAGATCCATGTCGAAACTCTCCAAATCTGCAAGCAATTATACTCAGCTTGGGTATGTATACCGCATGAGAAAATAGCATAAGCCAATGTTAACTATGTCCCTGATTAATTTTTGTATTTTTTATTTTTCTTTCTATTCCACTCTTTCATTTTACTTCTGTTTCTCTAGGACATTCGGACCAGTATGGGATATTTTTAAAACTTCAACAGAAAAACTGGCAAGCTGTCATTTGGAACTAGTTAAAAAGTTACAGGAGCTGATTAAAGAAGTGCAGAAATATGGAGATGAGCAGTTAAAAGCACATAAAAAGGTTTGCCGTATTTTCTTATGCTTAACATGTTGTTTAAAGTGAGAATGTTGTCTGTTTTATTGAGGACTGTATCTTTTGACAGACAAAAGAGGAAGTCGCTGGCACACTGGAAGCGGTACAAAATATCCAGACTATTACTCAGGCTCTGCAGAAATCCAAGGAAATGTATAATGCGAAGTGTGTAGACCAGGAGCGCCTGAAAAGAGAAGGCGCTGCTCAGAAAGATATTGAAAAGGTAATTAAGAAATAATTTCCTGTCTTAAATTTTGAAGCTTAGTATGGTTCTAAAAGCTAAGCAAAATGCCATTGCAGAAATTTTGAAAAAGGTGTTCTAATGTTGAAAAAGGAAGATAAGTCAAAGACTACAAACATTTTTTTGAAAATGATACAAGAAGAACTCGTATGAAGTTGAGAGTTGAATTGACTTTTTTCATGTTATGTTATGTTTAGGTATCCAGAAGCGACTGTATACTGACAGAAAAAAGTGCTTTTTGAAAAACATATTTTGATCAACTGATTTTTGAATTTCAGATTTAGGTACTTTTAAATATAAATACGAGTAAAATCAGCGTTTGGCATTAAAAAGACAGTATAGAACAGTGGTTCTTGACCTGAGGTCTGGGGGCTGCTGGGGGTCCGCAAAGCCGAATCAGGGGGTCTGCAATTTAAAAAAAAAAAATGACATAAATAATATTACAGATTAATAAAGAGTATATAAATAAAGAACCAAAATGTAAAATTGTCAAATTTTCTGTAAATATTAAGAATTTGAAATTGGAGGCTACAGATTAAGTTCGTATCCTCAGATTGATTTGTGGAAGCAGTGCAAGTGCATCAAACAGAATCTAGTATGGTAAAAGAGCAAACTCAATTGAATTTTGGAAAGCTCCAACCTACCCATTATAACAAAAGATTTAAAAAAAAAAAAAATTATATTTGTTTGTGAATTGTTTTGGGAAAAACCCCATCATTTGTGTATTTGTTTAATGAATGCTTGTTTCTGTATTTTTGGGGTATTTTGTCTTGCAGTGCAAATCATCGAAAATGTTCAGGCTGAGGTCCCCTGCTTTCAGTAATGACTAATTGGGGTCTCCTGATTCCACTAATGATTTATTGGTGATCCCAGGGTTCCAGTAACTTTTAAGTGGGGGTCCGCATAAGTCAAAAGGTTAAGAGCCACTGGTATAGACATTTTTTAGAAGCAAAGTATGCATTGTCTGAACCTTCTCAGTATGTCATAACCTTATCTATAGTTGTCATCTCATTATTTTTTATTTTTATGAAGCAATTTTTATTAAGAAAATAAAAGAAAAAGTACAAGGCAATGATAAAGCAATAGTTAAGTCCACAGTACAGAGTTACATATTGCGATACAGATGGCGTTCGAGAAGCACAGTTCACTTCCCCATGTGTAAACAGAATAGTAATAACCAGCATGTCCATTAAGTATCCAGTACATAGGTGGACTAGTATGTAGACTAGGCACGCACACCAGTTGGCATCTAGTAATCGAGCAGTCACCTTGTGCAGTTTAGGGCGGGAGCACAACATCAATCCCAGGAGCGTCCAACAGTAAACGTCTTTCACGCTGTAATTCAGTTGAAGGAGATGAACTGATATCGCCTCTGTATTTATTCCACCTCCCCCACTTATGATCCTATTTTTTAGGACACCCTCTGTGCTTGAACACATCCTTCTTGGCAATCATTGCCCTATCCATGTCAATAGCCAATCACGCAAGTACAGGGCCGCCCCCAATCCCCATTTCTGCGCAATGTTGCGTTTTGCAATGGCCCACCCCATTGAAGCCCATGTTTCCTCAGTTTGCGTTAAGTCCATGGCTTCTCACACATTAAGGAGGCACAACTGGGGGAGGCCTTCAGAGTCTTACCACTTGCTCTCTCCATCTGTTTTGTAACCCTGCCCCAGTATTATCGCACTGTTGGGCAGTCCCATAGGATATGGAAGAAAGTGCCCGGTTGGTTACAATTCCGAAGGCACAGGGGGTCAGGCCGTCTTCCTAATTTAAACGAGATCTTTGCATCTTAAGTATTCACGGTGGAGGATTTTCAGTTGCACCAGGCGCAATCTCATTGGGATAGCCACTTCTCTGGGAGAAGCCAGTGCGTCGCGCCAGTCTTCCTCATCTATGCCCCCTAGGTCTGCCTCCCAATTGTGCCGCGGGCGCTGCATGGGGTCAGGATAATTATTCAACAGCTTTTTATAGGTACGGGATATGGCTTTTGTAGGCATAGGGTCAAGTATCAACCTGTCCTCCAGTGGAGAGGACTCAGGCAGTGGGAGATCCTTGCACAAGGCGGCTGTAACTGCATGGCTAATCTGTAAATATCTAAAAGTCTCAGTTTGCGCTAGTTGATACTTGGTCTGCAAACCTGGCCAGTTTACACCTCACCCACATGTCCCCTACTGTCGAGATGCCTATCGTGTCCAATCTGTCAAATCCAGGACATTTGCTGAGCTGACCCAGTATATCTGGTTCCCAGAGTGGTGTGGCTTTTGTAAGTGTGTTATGCCAGCCCCATTTCTTATTGACTCCATGCAAGACCTCCACTGTGCATGCTGTGGGTCCTGTGAGGTGAAGATTGCGGGGGTTTGTGTAGAGTGCCCTATTGTTTCCTCCCCGTCCCAAGAGCCAACGGTCTGTACAAAAGTTTGGGTCGTCGTGTTCCCAAGGTACCCACTTATTGATTGCAACCAATTGAGATGCTTGATAATAAAGCCACATGTCTGGCAATGCAATACCCCCATCATACCACCCCATCGTCAGTTTTTTCATGGCTATGCGTGGGGCCCGTCCCTCCCACAGCAGTCCTCACACTACGCTGTCAATAGTGGCAAAATAGGTGTCAGGGGTCACATTGGAGGTGTTCTGCAGTGCGTACAGGAAACGCGGCAGTGCTAACATCTTAAAAAGTGCAGCCTGCCCCTTGACGGTCAAGGGGAGAGATCGCCAATGCTAAGCGTCAGATCGAAGACGAGTCAAGGGCATTAGTAGGTTGGACTCATAAAATAAAGTCGGATCTGGGCTAATAAAGATACCGAGGTACTTGAAGCCCTGTGATGCCACCGGTATGCTGTAGCCCCTAGGATTGTGCGGTGGTGCACCCCACAGCACGTAAAGTTGGGACGTAGTCCAATTAGTAGTTTACCCCGAGTGGGTGCCAAATATATGAAATATATGGAGAACTCGGCTGAAGGACCGCGAGGCCAAATCGAGGAGAATGTCATCCGCATATAATGAAAAGCGATCCTCGTGGTCCTCTGTCCATTTCAGGCCCCTAATCTCTGGGTCTCCCTTGACCCAAACAGCCAGGGGCTCCAGTACCAGGGCAAAGAGCAGGGGCGATAGAGGGCACCCCTGTCTAGTGCCCCGCTGCAATGGGATTTGCCTAGAAACATGGTTGTTGACTGTCACATATGCGGTCGGTTGGGTGTAAAGCAGCTGGATCCACTTGATAAAATTGGGTCCAAAACCATCCTTGTCAGCACTTCCAAAAGAAAGTCCCACTCGATGGTATCAAACGCGATAGAGGCATCCAGTGACAGCAGGACCGAGTCCTCCCTGATCGTATCTTTTCTGCCCAGGAACCCATTCAATCGCCTTAAGTTCAAGGCTGTGTTCCTCCCTGGCATAAACCCGGATTGGTCTGGGTGCACCAGCTAGGTAATATAGGGGTTAAGCCTATTTGCCAATAGTTTTGCTAGAATTGTCGCCTCAACCGTGAGGAGGGATATGGGGCGTAATGATCTGCAATCATCTGCTGGTTTGCCTTGTTTGTGTATGACCACAATTGAGGCCGTCCTAACGTCATTTGGTAGGACCCCAACATCAAAACTTTCGGTATACATTTGCAGTAAGTGGGGAGAGAGTTTGGAGGCCATTGGCTTGAAGAATTCAATTAGGAGCCCATTGGGTCCCATGGCTTTACCTGAACGCACGTCCTGAATTGCTTTCTGAATTTCGGTCTCTGTAATGTCGCTCTCTAGGGAGTCTCTGTCTTGTGTGCACAGGCAAGCGACTTTAATAGTTGACAGGAGTTCCGCAGCCATGGAGGACTGGGACGTCTCGGCAGATGTATACACCAATGAGAAGTAAGAAGCGAACGTTTCGGCAATCTGCTGGAGATCAGTGAGCAGTTCTCTGTCGGTCCCGGTGTTGTTTTTCGATTTAGATACCCGTATATAGGTTTCCCTGAATCATGTCCTTATATAGGCACAACTCGCTTTGCCCTTATTTAGGCATAGAATCCCAGTCCTTATTTAGGCGTTGGCCATGCTAACCAAATACAGGCATGGTCACCTACATCCGTCCATCCCACGTCACAAGTTCTTAGAAACCAGACCCTTAAGCCTAAGGGACTTTCCCTAGCTAGGATTATTGATTTCTCCAAGAACTCCTATATTATGCATGAACTTCTATTCCTTAGGGGTTCATCCATGACGTCTTCCTCTGCCCGACTTTACGTCAATGCTAGCATTCCTAAGCACCTTCCAGGTATAAATATGCCTTCCCTTACCATGGCAAACCACGGCACGACTCAGCACGACGTGACTGCACGGTTCGCCACGGCAAGTTCTGAAGAGACCATATCCCGGCCAGACGCTGTCATCCCTGATCGCAGAGAATCCAGCTTCCAGTTTTCTGACTCCCTTCGCGGGGTGTTAAAGTTTGAGACCCGGATAGAGATTCCCACCTCGCTCATTCTAAAGGTATGGAGCCGACTAGAACCTAGAGGGACTCTTGGCATACTAAACTTAGTATATACCATACTATAGAAGCACCTACTTCTTACCTCGTACTACACTTAGGTTAGGTACACTGGGGTAGGACTATTTTAGAAGCATCAGACGAGTATTCACTTTTTAGCCTGTGTTATTTATGTATGTATATATGAAAATATGTCATAGCTAAAAGACAATGCTATTGCAGTATTATTTCTTCTCACTGCTTACGCTGTACGTATTATATCTTGCTTACTGTCAAACGATTGTAACAGCTCATATCTCTTACACGAGAAACAAGACTGTTAAATTAACCCCTTTTATTGAAAACGCCCTTCTATCTATTTCTGTTTAACTCTGAAGAAACTAAGCATGCACGATTGACTGAGTGAAACTGTTCTCTTTTGTTTCCACGATTCTGAGATGCGTTCCGATTCTAAGGGAAACAAAGTTGTCATGTTTATGCGGTTGTCAGAATCTGCTCCCTACTTGTTCATTCGAGAAGTTCTAGTGACCTCTGAGTTAGCTGGCACATAAATTAATTAAGTTTAATGTACTCGATAGAGGCATACTGACCTCAGTCCTATGCCACAACTATAGTGTAGATTATTCCAATGCGCAGAGCATATAAGGGAAATAGGAACTACACTACCCAACGGTTTTGTAAGGCACTAATTTAACGCTAGATACTGAAGTAACTCAGTCGTACTTTTCTCAGAGACCCCTACTCCTAAAACTCCATAAGACATCTGGAGTGGGTAGGGATAATATCCACCATAGCTGAGTAGGACGAAAATCCTATGTATTAGCTGTTTGGTTTATTCAACGTTGAAGGATACAGTGTTCCAAAATATTGTGCACCTTATCTTTGTTTCCTTGAAACTTGGTCTACATTTTTCTTTAAACAAAATGTCTGATACAGAGGCTACGGCTGATCCAGTCGTAACAGGTTTAAATACTACAGGTTTAAATGAAACTGATGAGGGTGTTATAAACATCCATCCAAATTTAAGGAGGGCCATCACTCTAAAACTTATAAAACATGGCCTAACACCAAGATGTGGTAGAGTGGTTTTTGTGATAGAGGCACATGAATCTTTTCAGACGGAGGTATTTTATTCATGGATAGTATTCCCAGAATCAAATCCAGTAACAAAAATGTTTCACTTCTTCAAAGAAGATGAACCACCTGAGGAATACATTCCCTTCGAGGATGTTGAAATTCTACTTACCTACCAGGAGCATCAGCTCTGGTTTAAAGGTGCCCTAAAACATTACAATCCCATTACCAGGCTCGGTCCAATAGGTAGACCAGGAGCAACATGGCCGATTTTAGACGGCCACATACCTCATCCTGACATTGAGGCAATGTCGGATAAGGAATTACTTAATCAAAGACCAAAATTAATAGAATTACACAGTTAAACCACAACTGTCTGAGGGTCCTGAAAAAGACTCAATTAAACACAATCCTACATCATCTAAAAAGAAGTGGGAAAACAAAAAACAACATTCAAAAGAGAAACGTTCTCAATCCCGAGGTAGGTCTCCTCAAAAGGAGCACTTGTGACAGGAGGTATAACCTCAGGAATAGGGATAATTTGAAAAAACCTGACAGGTATCAAGATACTGATACACGTTCCTCTTGTACCTTTCAGACATCTTCACAGACATCCGAAAGAAGAGGACGGTCAGATCACAAAGAAGAACGCGTGAAGTCCAGAGACGATAAACACGTTCAGAAAAACAAACCAAAACCTCAATTCACTAAGAAAAAGGTAGCAGGTCTGAAGATCAGACAGGCCGAGAATTCTGAGAACACAGCTCAAGAACGGAGAATGGGCTCAGACAGTGCAGCATAAGTAACAATAGCCTGCCAGAACCTGAAGGAACTTCTGGAGACAGTGGACTTGAATGAGTACATAACAGTTGAAACTGTAGACACCAGGGTTAGTTCTCCACAAAAGTTATATGAGATAACACTCCGGATGGAGGCAGACATACCAAGAAAAGTGAAAGCACTCTTTTGGGAAAAGCTTTCAAGGGGTTATGATCTACTTCTAGTAGAAAAACACTGGCCACCAGAATTTGTCAGGGAGTGCCCACATGGCGAAGACATCATTATGCCAGCCTTCTCCAACCATGTTCCTATACATTTAAAATATACTTATGCCAGTAAATGGGCAGCAGCCCAGGCTCCAGCATTATACAAAAATCATCTAGGATAGGATGAGGACTCGCCTCACCACAAGATCCAATTAAAATGTCAACCTACTGCACAAAGGCATTACCCAATTAAGCAAGAAGCTAAAACACAGGTCAGGGAGATCTTAGATTAACTTGAATACCAAGGGGTGATTGAAACATGCACCTCATCAATGAACAATCCTTTGTTTCCTGTTTCCAAACCAGACAACACATATCGTTTAGTTTTGGATTATAGACACCTGAACACTTGTTCTAAAACATTTGCTGTGCAAAATGCACACAGTACAGCATTAATGAATAACATTAAATCTAACATAAAATTAACCATCAAAAATGCCTACTATAATGAGTTAAGAAGATCTAATTTGGAAGATGAGACCACAAACCATGGGCTGCTAAGCCTTCAGCAATTTAATCTATCTTTTAGTATCCATACACAATCTTGTTTCCTCCTGACCAGGTTTCGTCTCTGCACACTGCACTTTTTTGTGGCTTTTCCCAACCAGGTGAACTGGTGTAAGAAACTGACTCCCTCCCCCTGTAATAATCTAGCCGAACAAAGCACAATGCACTTCATGCTGTTTTGCACTTTATATAAAGATAAAAGGGCACGCTTTATTAGGCCTATCCTGAGGGAAATTTCCCCCTGCTCATACCAGGATGAATTTAATCACTTACTATCTTTGTCCAATCCCATCATTTGTTGTGCTTTGTTAAATTTTATTAGAACTGCTTTATTAATCCGGAAAAGGTACGAATCGCGATAAAGAAATAGAGAAAAAGAGCTCTGCGCAATCATAGGATATCATTTCTTCATGATATCCTTGGATTGGAATATGGTAGATTTTATGGATAATCATGTTTTGAAATCTTATAAGTTGTTTGGATATATTTAATATGTCTAAAATGCTATATGGAAAGTTTTTAAGATCGGTGTTATCATTTTAACTATGTACTTTTATGATTGTTATGAATCGAATAAAGTTTTTCAAACAAAACGAATAACATTGTGCGTAAAAAATATAAAACTACATTGGATATTTCAAATGGTTTCTTTTGTCAAAACATAGCACCTGAAAGTAGGTACTTGACAGCTTTCTCAATAATGGGGACCCTGCGTCACTTCTGTTGACTACCACAAGGGTTCAAGAACAGCCCGGGGTTATTCTCAGCAAGAGTAACAGAGTTACTACAAATTTATGATGACGAGGCCGTGTCATATGTCGATGATATCTATCTGACAGACGATGACCTGGATAGGCACTTGAACAGGGTGAACACCATTATACTGGGCTTCGCCTCTGAGGGCTATAAATTCAACTTTAAGAAATCAAGAATTGAACACCTCAATGTCCTTTTCCTAGGATATGAACTTTCAAGTGAAGGCAAAAGCCTGGCAGTGAACTTTTTAGAAAAGTGTGCGCTGCTCCAACCTCCAAAAACGCTGAAAAATTTACAGTTGATTGTAGGTTTTCTGAATTTTGGAAGAACTTACATTCTAAATTACGCAGAAAGGGTTAAACCTCTCTACGAACTGATCAAACCTGATTTCGAAATCAAAGATTGCACACAGGAACACAGAGAAATCCTGCATTCACTACAAGCTGACTTGTTAGCAACAAATCACTTACAAACACGCGTAAATGCACGCAATTTAGTGATCCGAATAATTTCGGGTCAATGCGGATTCCCCTACTTAACTTTTAATGAAGGTGAAAAAATACCAATAGCATACAAATCACATTTGTATGCACAAGCAGAAATGCGCTTCACTTTGACAGAAAAAATTCTGACAGAAGTTCAAACCGCTGTAGCAAAAGAAAGAGCTTTAGCTCTAGCATTATTGTTGTGACTCCAGTACCAGCCTTAGAGGCGGTTACAAAAGCGAGCATTCCAAATGCAAAAGCTTTAAATCCAAGATGGATACAATAGGTTAATTCTCTTGCTGCAACAGATGTTGAGTATGTTTTTGATCCTAATTTAAAAACACAAGCATTTCTGCAATATGAACACGAATGTCCTCTGCCTATTGAGATTCTCCCTCTTGATCAGTACGAATGTATAATTTATACTGACGGATCTACACAAGCTACGGAAAGTAAGCAAGCTTCCTGTGCTGCCTGCGCGATCGTTAAATGTCGTATGCGCAATGGTAAATTCCGACCGATGGTCACTAAAACACAATCTCTAGGAGATTGTACAGCTCAGCGAGCTGAACTACAAGCATTCAAATTGGCACTTGAAAATACGGATCGTGAATTCCCCACACTTCTAGTGTGCGATTCTTTTTTACTGTGTACAATCCTACAATGAATATTTACAGAATTGGCTTCAAAATGGTTACAAAGATGCAAAAGGTGGCACAATCAAGCATAAAACGCTTTGTAAACAAGTAGTTCAGTTGCGAAACGGACTACAAAACACTTGATACACACGATGAGTCATCAACGTGATGGCGTGCACGTTGCAGGGAATTCATTGGCTGACGAAGCCGCAAAGGGGGCTGTGCAAACAGCTTCCGTAGCTGCAATCACTAGTTCAAAAACAAAAATAGACAGTGAGATATTGTTGGCTGTCAATGCTTCAAGCAAAGGCAGTGGTGCAGCGTTACCTTAAAAACTTCCACTCAAATACTCGTATATAATTGATGTGAACAGCGTTCCGTTTGCTTAAATCCCTGGAGTGGGGGATAGGGTAATTCCAAACATGGAACGTAGATTAGGACTAATCCTAGCAGCACATGAAGAGATAGTGGTGGCCTGGCATTAGGAAACAGACCAAGAACTTTTTTTTTGTAATGTGAAATATGCCAAAAGATGAAAGTTTCTACAGTGAAACGTCCTGCGCAGACGCCTCTGGTAGTTTCAGATAAACCATTAGCATGTGTTTATCCTCATCACTGCGGTCCCTTGCAAAGGGATGGTAACTATAAATATATCATGGTCACAGTGGATTTGTGCTCAAGGTTCCTATGGATGTGGCCTCAGCGCTCGGCTGACTCTCGAACTGTTATAAAAGATTTGCGAGTCTTTATCGGCACATACGCAATTGGCACACTACATTCTGACCAGGGCCCTGTGTTTAGCTCTCTAGCTTACAAAGAAGCCATGGCCAGTTTGGGCATTGCATTGCGGTACTCCTCTCCATTCCATCCTGAGGGAAATTCGGTTGTGGAAAGGAAAAACCAGTACATAAAGCGGTCTATAACAGCTAGGGTATGGGGTTCGAGTGATGGGTGGGTTAAACATCTTTATGGGGTCCAACGCTTGTTAAACAATTTGCCAAGAAGTTCTCTAGGGGGGGTCACTCCATATGAGATCCTATGTGAGACAAGAATGTGGGTTCATGATCTCGAATGTAAAGGCACAGTGGTGGAAAATAAACAATTTGATATCAAAGATCGTTTGGCTGTTTTACAGGACTTAAATGAACTAAGATCGAAACAAAGCAACGTTTTCCTGAAGCCAGCCACCACTGGGGATAATCCAGCCATCCCAGCAAGGCCTGTCTGGATCCCAAAGCTTGGGGATCTAGTCAGAGAAAAGATCGTGGACAAGAAGGAATTTGGGCCTTCTTACAGACAACCAGTACCTGTCCTAGTAATCCACGGATCAAGAACAGTACTTCTGCCGCCCCTTGCTGGTAAAAAGGAGAAAAGATTTGTGTCCATCGACCTCATCAAACCACACTATGTGGCCGATACTAAACAGTAGGCCATGTGGACTCCGACCAAGTAGCAGATGCACTGCTCTTGCTACTATTCAAGAGGTTCAAACTGAAAGACTCAACACCATTGTGAATCGCACCGTAAGAAATGAAGGACTAAGCAACAATGCTATGGAACTCATCCCTCTTGAAACCCAAATAACAGTTCGCCCTGATACACCTGTTTACACCAACGTAACAAGTGATCCACTGGTTCCAGCGATTTCAACGAATCCTGATGCAATTTCAACCACTGACCGAACTGCTTCTGGCTATTTCATTAACTTTGATACGTTTTCGGAGAATCCCAGCGAGCCTGAAATGACGCCATTAAAAAGAACTTTCAAAGAACAAGTACAAGACTCTTTTCAACACATGAAAAAGACTTATCTGGTTTCACCATGGATTGCACTATGGATTATTTCTGGAATATTTTTCTTTCTGCTTTGGCTAGCTTTAGTAATAACTCTGAGCATGTTGATAGATGGAAGATATATTCATTTGGACACCGGAAGTAAAGATGTGAACTTACTTTTGAAACCACACAAATCATCCCATCGTGAAGCAAGAGACTTGTCAGCAGTGAACATCACAGCCGTTCCTATACTAGAGGGTATAGTTTGGGACAAAACGGATTATGATATATTCCGTCTGTCAGAACTTTTGAAGATTCCACACTTATTTAAAATATAATTAAGTGACTTTATTACCTCCAGTACCTATTCTGATGATTGGGACTTTGAGACTGTTAATAACATGATGTCTGATCTAGAAAGATCTGCTGCATTCTCTAACCATGAATACTTAGAGGGTTCAACAGACTATGAACAGCTTTTTTGTTACAACCACTATGGTCATCATTTCTTGCATAAATCTGCAACACCTAGAAATGTATTTATGTATAATCAATGGGAACATTGTCCTACACCACCAAGGGGTAACTCAAAAATGTTTGAAATGAAATTTCCATATTGTTCAGGGTACGATATATCCAATCCAGAAACGTTTTACTTTAAAAATGTGAACAAAACAGGAACGAAAAATGTTAACCAATACGAAACAAATTTTTTCTGCAGCCTTTATTGCACAACTGTCTAGACAGGGTATCGACTTTTGGAAAAAGGCAATTGATACGAAATCTGTCTGGGGTACAAAAGATTGGCAAGTGCAGGGGATAAAAGCTTTGTTTAGAGGCTGCATCATCCCAAAGCAGATAATGTTTATGAATGACACTGTCCAACAAACATCTTTCCTTGGGTTAGCCAAGATCAAAGACATGAACAAACCGTCCATACCTACACCTGGAAGTAATAGCACAACACAGGGGGTGGTCGACGTACATACTATCTTAGAAAACAACAGATCAGATTCCGAATGGAAAAAATGGTTGCTCTGGCCTACAGACACAAACATCTGTCAAGGAAGATTCCTGAAAAAACACAAGGTTTAACAATCAATAGGCCAGACCCACGCTATGTTCAAAGACAGCATCCAGGGGTAGTAACAACACACTGTGTAGGAAAACTATGCCTTGATTGGCTGCATACATCTACACTGGAGGATGTGAAACAACACTTAACTTTACATAAAGAAGATGCAAACCTTAGGGAATTCTTGCTAGGTCCAAGAAAACCGCAACAAAAACGTTTCATATATGCCGGCATCTATGCTGCTTATAATGAAATATGGAAGGTTACCCAAGCAGACGCTACAGAAAGAATACGAGAAATTGATCGTATTTATTTAGAGAAATCTCTCGCTGTGGTCGACAATGGGTTAACGTCTGTCATCCAGGATATATTAATTGGGCAACTTTGTATCCTCTGCTATAGACATTGTGGAACAAGATTTGGTCCAGCTGCCTCAAGGCCAGTCTCAATTACGTTCTATTCTGTCATTAGGCTTTGGCGTTTCATCAACACATCTTCTCTGTTTTCTGATTACAATCTCACTGAAAAACAGATCGAGCTGGCACAAAGGGGAGCAAAGTATACAGTGCTGAGCATTGGAAAAAATGCCATTTACGGTAGCAGAAAAACCAGCTACAGAATGGATCATACATGGCAAAATAACTTTGCCTGTTGCAACTTTCCATTTTCAGTATAGCCTTAAACACATGCCAGTAGGCAAATATGAAAGGTTGGGTAAAGAATACATCAGGACATCCTGCGATTTACCTTACACACACAGATGTTGGAGTGGGGGGGCGTGAAGTGTTTATTAGCGGTACACACTGTGAAAATGCACTGAGCGGTTCACTCATATGTCGGGATATTAGCTTACACGGGGCCTGTAGCGATTCCACTGCAAACTTCTCCTGCCGCCTGCAAGGTTCACCAGCCGCTGTGATTAAGCCAACGTTTGGACAACTTTCAAATGGGAGTTACCTCATGTTGAATGATCAGAGCTGTTGTGGCATGTTGCCAGGTATACCATATCTAGTAACGGTTACTTCCAGAGTCACTTGCTGTATGTAAGTCTTGTTCCCCCAAATAGAGACAGTCGGGGAGTCACTGAACATCTCTTCTATACGAATTGATACTTTAAGCGGAATAAAAGCCATTCTTTTACAACAAACCGTGCCTTTGACCTCGGCCAAAGAAACCTATGATTTACAAGTTGCAAGGACTTCGGCTGAGATAAAGGCTCTGTTAAGGACAAATTGCCCTACACATTTCACAGAAATGTTGGGACGTATCTTAAACATGTCTGATACGTGCGGTATTGTGCATGTATTTAAGACCGTATGTTCGGGACTGTTAACACCTTTTCAAGCAGTCCTCGTAATCATTCCAAACTTCATGCACTCGGTGTTTGGTAGTCTATCGCTAATTCTAGCACTTGTTGCAGGAATCCTATTTTTATTCCTACTGCTACGCTATGGCAAGCCAATCCACCAGCGTCACTCCCAGCACCTTGGAGAATGCTCTCTTTGAAAGGAAGTGTCGTGAGCGCATTGTACAGCTATTGGGTTTACCTCGCCTACGAGAACTAAATACCACATGGTTTCTGTCGTTCAGACCATTCTGGCAAGATTGCATCTTACCTGTTCTACGCTGCCTGCTTTGCGGTGAAGAATGCGTGCTAGACTTCTGTCTAACACTCCCATCAGTCATGCCAACGGATATCGATAATCTGCTGGACCCGATAACGGCCCATGCTCTGTGTTGTCCCAAGAGGCTACCGATCCTGATGACGGCATTCATTGAGATCTCACAGACGCAACATGCTACTGCTGAGGCACGAGATGGATCAACAGGCACATAGGTATCAACGAACACTGCTACTGACGATGCATCACATCTATGTGCAGTTAGTCTTCTAAACGAGGTAATCGACCTATCACCGACAACAATAGACGACTTTTTGTCTACAGGATCAGAGGATTTCATGTTTTCCCCAGCGTCTTCAAATAATATTTGATTTGGCTCACAGTGTACCATATAATCTATGAATTTGGCCTTCATTTTTTCAAAAAAAAAAAGACTAAATTTGAAACTTTCCTAAGTTCGCACTCTTTTTTTTGTTTTTGAATATGGACTTTTTCTTTGATGGCTCAAACTATTGATAGAGAACAGACTTCTTTGAAACACCTTTTTCCACATTTATGTAATCATGACATGAAATAGCTCCGAAATGTTTTCCTTTCTGTAAAACGGAACCATTTCATTACATAGGTGTATATATATTTCTGTTCATTCTCTTAGCATTTCACTGTAAATATATGCTTAGAATGCAACATTGCTTTGATATGTACAGCACCTGTATTTCATGTGTAACAAACTTTTAACGAAGACTTTTAGTATTCTTTTACAAATGTTTTTAGTGAACATGTGATACTCAATTTTGTATGTTTAGCATTTAGTAAGATCGATCATTTGTCAATGGAGTGGGTGTTGTGTTTCGATTTAGATACCCGTATATAGGTTTCCCTGAATTATGTCCTTATATAGGCACAAAATTGGTTTTCCCCTATTTAGGCATAGAATCCCAGTCCTTATTTTAGGCATTAGCCATGCTAACCAAATACAGGTATGGTCACCTACATCTGTCCATCCCACATCACAACGAGTTCTTAGAAACCAGACCCTTAAGCCGAACGGGACTTTACCTAGCTAGGATTTTAGATCTCCAAGAACTCATTTATTATGCATGAACTACTATTCCTTAGGGGTTCATCTATGACGTCTTCCTCTGCCCGACTTTACGTCAATTCTAGCATTCCTAAGCACCTTACAGGTATAAATATGCTTTCCCTTACCATGGCAAACCACGACTTAGCACGACTTGACTGCACGGTTCGCCACGGCAAGTTAGGAAGAGACCATATCCCGGCCTGGCGCACTGACCAGACGCTGTCTTCCCTGCTCGCAGAGAATCCAGCTTCCAGTGTTCTGACTCCCTTCACGGGGTGTTAGAATTTGAGACCCGGATAGAGATTCCCACCTCGCTCATTCTAAAGGTATGGAGCCGAATAGAACCTAGAGGGACTCTTGGCATACTAAACTTAGTATATACCATACTATAGAAAACAGCATCTACTTCTTACCTCGTACTGCACTTAGGTTAGGTACACTGGGGTAGGACTATTTTAGAAGCATCAGACGAGTATTCACTTTTTAGCCTGTGTTATTTATGTATGTATATATGAATATATGTCATGGCTAAAAGACAATGCTATTGCAGTCTTTCTGCTTACACTGTACGTATCATATCTTGCTTTCTGTCTAACGGTTGTAACAGCTCATATCTTACACGAGAAACAAGACTGTTCAATAAACCCCTTTTATTGAAAACGCCCGTCTATCTATTTCTGTGTAACTCTGAAGAAACTAAGCTTGCATGCTTGACTGAGTGAAACTGTTCTCTATTGTTTCCACGATTCTGAGACGCGTTCCAATTCTAAGGGAAAGAAAGTTGTCATGTTTATGCGGTTGTGAGACACTACTCCCTTCTTGTTCATTTGAGAAGTTTCTAGGGACCTCTGAGTTAGCTGGCACATAAAGTAATTAAGTTTAATGTAGTCGATAGAGGCATACTGACCTCAGTCCTATGCCACAACTATAGTGTATATTATTCCAATGTGCAGAGCCTATAAGGGAAATAAGAACTACACTACACCAGATATCGAGTGCACCCACCTGGATGCTTGTTCCCTTTTCTCTAACCAGGCCAGAAGTTTACCCGTCCGCTCGCCATGTTCGTACATCTTATGGCGTGCTTTGGCCGCTTCTGTCAGAAGCTGTTGATAGTCAAGGCGCACCATGTTTACCGAGTGTTGTGCTTCCGAATCAGGGGTACGTGATAGGGCTTTTTCCTTGGCCAGGATTTCCTCCTCCAGTTCCGTTACACGCTTAGAAAGTTCCCTCTTATGCCCCACCATCAGCGATAGGGCTCTGCCTTTCATAACGGCACTCAACACCCCCCACAACACACAGGCAGAAGTGATCGACCCCACATTTTCCGTAAAATAGCAGTTAGCGTCTTTGAGCAATGTTTCCCTAATGTGGGGGTACCTTAAGCGCCCAGGGATTTATAGTGAGAGTAGTGCGGCGCTTGGTTTGCTCCAGCATAAGCGTCGTGAGAACGGGGGAATGATCAGAGACTCCACGCGCGAGGCACCTGGATTCAGAGAAAACATGTATATCTTGAGCGTGAGTGAACGTGTGGTTAATGCTTGATTGACTATTGTGGGCCCCAGAGTGAAATGTAAATTGTATGGTGGTAGGGTTAAGCCATCTCCAAATATCCACCAAGCCCATAGCGGACAAGAACAAAGTCAGTTGAGATCCCCCAGGGGGGTCCCTGCGGGGTGGGAGGCGATCCCTGGAGCTGCCTACTGCCAGATTAAAGTCTCCCCCCAACACCAATAACCCCAGTGGTAAGTCAAGTATGAATGCTCCAATATCCTGCAATGCGGGACGCTGTAGTCCAGGGGGGACATATACGGATATGACGTTGAGAGTCAAACCCTGAATGAGCGACCAAACGATACCCCCATCTATTTAGTGCCCCACATGAGTTATTGTTTAAGTGTGTCTCCTGGAGTAGAACAATATCCGGCGCCTGACGCTTCAGGTATTTCAGAACTACTGAACTGTCTGAACTGTGGTGGCAGAGTGGGCTAAAGAACGGTGATGGATTAAACCCAGATCAGTTGACTGGGGGTGAGTGCTTGCAATGTTCAACACTCCGTCCATCATTTCCTTTGGTTTTTGCTTTGTTCGCCATAAGTTGGCAGGGTATGCTCAGACGTGAGTCCCTTGCTCACTTTGCCACTGGATTCAAGCAAGCCTGGCTGAAGACGGCTGAAATGCCAGAAACCGGTCCTAGGAAGCTTGTTTCCGGTCCAGGGAAGACATGGCTTGGCAGTTCGGGCTGGACTGTTCCCATGAGGCACAGGGTCAGACTGATTTGCATATGGCCATGTCTGAACTGGGGTGGCAGAGTGGGCTAAAGAACGGTGATGGATTAAACCCAGATCAGTTGACTGGGGGTGAGTGCTTGCAATGTTCAACACTCCGTCCATCATTTCCTTTGGTTTTTGCTTGGTTCGCCATAAGTTGGCAGGGTATGCTCAGACATGAGTCCCTTGCTCACTTTGCCACTGGATTCAAGCAAGCCTGGCTGAAGACGGCTGAAATGCCAGAAACCGGTCCTAGGAAGCTTGTTTCCGGTCCAGGGAAGACATGGCTTGGCAGTTCGGGCTGGACTGTTCCCATGAGGCACAGGGTCAGACTGATTTGCATATGGCCATGTCTGAACTGGGGTGGCAGAGTGGGCTAAAGAACGGTGATGGATTAAACCCAGATCAGTTGACTGGGGGTGAGTGCTTGCAATGTTCAACACTCCGTCCATCATTTCCTTTGGTTTTTGCTTTGTTCGCCATAAGTTGGCAGGGTATGCTCAGACGTGAGTCCCTTGCTCACTTTGCCACTGGATTCAAGCAATCCTGGCTGAAGACGGCTGACATGCCAGAAACCGGTCCTAGGAAGCTTGTTTCCGGTCCAGGGAAGACATGGCTTGGCAGTTCGGGCTGGACTGTTCCCATGAGGCACAGGGTGAGACTGATTTGCATATGGCCATGTCTGAACTGTGGTGGCAGAGTGGGCTAAAGAACGGTGATGGATTAAACCCAGATCAGTTGACTGGGGGTGAGTGCTTGCAATGTTCAACACTCCGTCCATCATTTCCTTTGGTTTTTGATTTCAGAACTACTCCCCGCTTAATCTTGTCTCCCAGTCCATAAACGTTCCATGTAAGGACTTTAAGAACTAAGTGTGGTCCCGTGTGTGTATAGGTGCGTGAGCAATATAGAATTGAGAATCAGAAGACAGGCTCATGACTGGGCCATGGGGGCAGTGGATGTAGGCAGGCATGTAGTGCGGCAAGGAATCAGAAAGGCAGTAATAGAGTCAGGGCCGGATTGGCCATAGCGGGCACCGGGTGTTTCCCCGGTAGGCCGCTAGGGTGGGGGCCGGTTTTAGGCCCCTAGGAGGCCGTTTTTGTTACCGAGGGTCGGCAATATCGGCCCCTGTAACAAAGTCAGCCGAAACCGGCCCTCGCAAACACTCAGCTGCACTCCCCCCTCATCCCAGGGGGGCAGGCTGAGCAGTTTGCCAGGGCCGGTTTCTGTTCCGAGTCCGGCCCTGAATGGAGTCTGCTAGTGGACAAGTGAACATACCTCTAAGTACCTCCAGTGCTCCCCATGGTGATGCAGTAGGACCCTGGTTGCAAACATACTGTGCCATAGAGAAAGTGAAGCGCTGCATAGAGTGATTTGACCCATCAATGAAAAGGAAAACAAACAGTATCAAATACAAAAAACAAAACCGTACCTAACCCCCACCCCGCCTCCCTGCATAACGGGCATGAACCCACCCGCCACCCCCAACTTGCAGAGTGCCTGTCGCCCACCCTCGACAGCTTTGGCAACGTGATTCAACCCCACTCCCTGGGGCATCACTTCGTGAAGACAGTAGCAAACCCGGCCTTCGACCCCATAACGTACTACTCAAACATATCGAATAATCTGTTGCAATAATCAAAAGACAGTATTGTCATGTCTACAGAAAACCAATAGCCAAGTGGAAGTTGGTCTGTATGAACTCTGACATGCTGGAGCCCATGCAAAAGGTGGTGCATTCTAGAACAGTCTGCATCTATCATATCTGTGCTCAGGAAGCCATCTGACCCAAGGGGCAGTCTCTTATACTTGCTGATCTCTGACCTTTATCCCTTCGGACTCTGAGCTGCTGATTCACCGCCGGGCGGGGTCCCCTGCCGCTGGCGTCGCCTACCAGCATCACCAGTGTCTCCCACAGGCTTATGGGGACGCTTGCCAACAGTTCGGATGCTGTTGAGCCAGTCCCAGGCGTCCTCCGGTTTGGTGAAGAACCACAGTTTACCCTCTGACTCGACCCGCAACTTAGCCAGAAACAACATAGCGTATTTGATATCTTGGTCCCTCAGCGCACGCTTCACGTCCAGGAAGCTACTCCACTGTTTCTGAACCCTCAGGGTGAAATCAGGGAAGAAGATGACTTTGCTGTTGTCGATCGCCAGCGGTGGGGCCGCCCTCGCCGTCTGGAGTATGGCATCTCTATCGCGAAAATTAAACACTCTTGCCAGAAGAGGTCGGGGAGGCGCTCCAGGTTTGGGTCTACCCCCGGGTACTCGATGCACACGTTCAATTGAAAAGCATTTGGAGAGACCCCTTGGCTGGAGCTTTTGAAGTATCAATTCCTAGACAAAGAGGTCAGCCACCTGTCTTTCAGCCTGTTCCGTCACCCCTAAGATTCGTATGTTATTACGTCTCATGTGGCCTTCGTAGTCATCAAGTTGCAGGGTTATTGCCTCCTATGTAGTTTGAAGTTCAGTTACATGTCGTTTGAGTAGGTCCGTATCATTCGTCAGTTCTTTGGTAGTGCTTTCAACGGCACTAATGCGGTCAGACATCTTCCTCATGTCCGCTCTAATCAAAGAAACCTCTGTGGCGACTCTATCAATATGGGCTTCAAGTGAGGTACACACTGTCTTATAGCAGTTAAAATGTCCTGCAGCGTGGGGTCTGATTGCTCCTCATTTGGTTTGGGGTTAGATTGCTCCCCATCCTGGCCCATTTGCCATGCAAATTTATCCAGTTTAGCTTGCACCACATTACGACCACTGCGGCCGCTTGCCATGAATTAGCCGGTGGGCGTGGTATGCCAGAGAGGGGGTTGAGCCGTGCCAGCTACTCACCGCCGCATGCAGTGAACATGAGCCCACACCGGCCTGTCGGTTTCTGCCAGCAGGGCCCAGACCAAAAAATATCTGGATAGTGAAAGAGTACCACACTGGTAGTGCAGAGGGTTTATGTGGCCTTCAATTACTTAGGGGATGCAGTGGTGACCAGCCAGAGTCAGACAGAACCTCCGTTTCCTCCGCCGGGGATAAGGCGCGATGTGGACCCCCCAGTCTGCACCCCAACACTGGGGCAGCAAAGGGAGCGCGGGCTCAAGTCCACACACTGTTGCTGTAGTCCCAGATGCTTCAGCCGTCTGTAGGAAACCTTGTGACGCACACTCTTGGCCCGTTGTATCACTGTAGAGTTTTACCTCCCATGTGGTGGTGCTGCCGGATACACCTCAGTTATGGTGCACGGCGTCACTTTATAGAGGCCCAAGGCGAATAATGGGTCGGACATGGTGCACTAGAGGAAGGCTTATGTGTCTCTCATGGCCCCCCGGTACTCTGAGTGGGGCGCTTCACCAGATGTATGCAAGCCCGGCCCTGTGCCAGCCCGGGGACCACAATGGCGACGTGTGTAGGCCACCGAAGTCCCGCGGGACACAGCAGCACTCGTGGCACACAGGCAATCCGGCTGCTAATTGGAAAGCCAGCAGCGGGGGCGGCACACTCGCCGCCGGTACCGCCGATGTGGGAAACTCAGCGCGGCCTAACCAACTCAGGCGCCGGCCCATCCACCATGCCGTGGTGTAGATTAGTGCACGTGGCCGGAGTGCAACGGAGCAAGCACAGATCTGGTGGAGCCGCCGAACTGCTCAGGTCAATGTCCCTCTTCGCGGACGCCTCCGATTGACGCCGTCCTTCGCACAGCTGTGGGGCACGACGTCTGGGTCAGTCTGGCTCCACACCAGCCAGTTTTGGCCGGGGCACGATATTTTATTGCGGATTGATCAGAAGTGGCGTAACGCAGCTCGGCTACCGTGCGGACGTTTCCCTCGGCAGTTGGCCACGCCCCCTGTCATCTCACTTTTAAGTGGTAATGTTAAATCAGTGTAGTTCAATGTATTTTTCTTTAGAGAATAATTTACTTGACATTGACAGCTTCTGAAAATTGAGCATCATGGTGAAATGTCTGTTTTTGTATTGTTAACCTATTCAATATTGATATGCTATGCATTATTCTTCCATCTGCTGGCTCAGACCAGAAATTGTATTGTATTTAGTGGTGTGCGAAATTCATGTAATATGCTTTTGCGTAATTATGCAAAATGTTGGTGAAATTATGTGTATTTATGTGAAATGTAAACCAGTCCCTCAGTAATATATTTTAGTGCAAAATAGATCCTTGCTTCAATTTTTAACTCAGGAACATATTTTGTGCAAAAAAAAAAAAAAGTCGTGCAAAAAGCAAAATCACCACGAACAACAACTGCTCGCATTGTTATGGTGCATTTCTGGTACATTTTTACCGTAAATGGTGTGTACTTATGCAATGACGCTTAATGGGAAAACAAGCGTAACGTGAAAATTATGCGAATTACGTCAGCGTAATTTAAATTTAGCGCAAGCCTGACTATATTATATTGTATTGTAACTTTTAATGCGCTTCATAGCCCACCATAGGTTGCTGAGGTGCATTTTTGAATGCGTAGCAAGGAACCCTGTCGGTGAGTTCTTTGTTGGCAGAGTGGTGTATCTGTTTTGATGCTATGTGGGAAGTGTTTTGGTATCAGGCATGAGTGACCAAGGAAGCACTCTTGTCTTGAAGTCCAGCGCCTAGCCGTGTGAAGAAGGCACAGATGAAATCAAATGAGTAAAATGATGCCAAATGGGCACATATGAAAGGAAGTGACATGAGCAGTAGAAACAGCTTACTGCTTTACAAATACACCTCATAAGCGAGAAAAATTGAGGAGCAAAGAGGACTGGCAACCTGATCAGAAAATGTTCAATCTTTAAAGTTCCAAATTTCACTTATTCCTGCCATGTATGCCGGAGGCAAAAAATTGCGAGCAGGACTCCTCTCCCAAATGCAGACAAGCATCAGTTGGATGAGACTATAGCTAGGGTCACCCTGTATATCTAAAAATTATAGAGGCTTTTTGTAAGTTGCTTCCCTTACAATACAACTACAAACTTTTCTGTCCACGCTTCCATGATGGCTCAATATTTTTTAAAATTGTTTCCAGATAGCCTTGATCTTCCAGAAAGCCTGGCTCTTTCTAGTTTAGAGGAAGAGGTATCATCTTCCATTTTCGTTTTTGCTGCCAGAGAATATCCACTCTAATTATTAGTAGGGAATTACATTTCTGGGTAAAAAAAGAGACAATACGGTAAAAGGAGTCTTACCCTGCTTTTATTGTTTTGGCTATGACAGCAGCATGGCATAATGTCGGCAGCTCTCAAGTTGTATATTCCTAGCCCAGTTGTTCCCTTACTTGTGAACCATACATTAAGTGTTCATATATATCTCCACAGGCTAACTTTCATTCTGGTCTCTGACTGGCCCCTTCCCTCTGTTCCTGTCCCCCACAAACTCTGCCTTTACCTCCAACAAGAGGCCTTTTATCCAAACAGAAGTACGAAAATGGGTGTTGTTCTCTGCATGTCGGCTCCAGCCAGCAAATTGTGTTAATTGAATCTCAGGGCACAAGGCAGGGATACATGTAGGTGAACGCCGTCCACCCTGCAAAGAAGTTGGGCTGAATAATGTGCTGAACTCGTCCCAGTATAATTTTAAAACACCAGAACACATTCAGCAGCGCCTGCAGGTTGCCTTCTTTCGATCTGCAACTAAGTGCAGGTGGGGATGGGACTTTCTTATTTCAGACTCCTGCTGGGCCCATAAAAAAGGCCGAATTTGAGGGGTCATCAGGCCTCCTTTTGCTCAAGTCTCCTGGCTGGGAACAGTCAGGAGCCTCACACCTAGATGCAAATGCAACAGAGGGGAAGCAAAGGCTCAAAACTTATTAGCACTTCACACATAGTTGGGAGTCTGCTTCTCACTTTGTTCAGTACCTGTTTACAAGATGTGCATGCACTGGAGTAAGAATGTCAGATGTGTTGTGTCTTTCCCAGTGCTTGCACAAAATAAATTGCATTATATAGCGCTTTGGAGGCGTTGAAAAAATGTAAGTATCACAATTATTTTCTTGTATAGGTCTACTCATCCCAATGCAGGGTGTCGAAGAACTTTTCATCACATGTACATATTACATATATAATAAATCATATATGTTTATAAATCAATGAACGGATGTGTTGCATAAACTGGTGGATTGTAACCTAAGGATCTCTGTCCTCAAAACAGTAACCCACTTACCTATGTACATAAAATAAAATCTGTCATTTGCATTTTACATGATGTGCTTTGCAGGATAAACATTAACCTTCTATGCTACTTTGAGTCAAATCTGAGGCTAGACAAAACACAGATCTTTCCAGCAAGTACATTAACCTCCAGAGTTATCTTACAATTATTATTTACTCAGATTTACTAGCAACACACATCTCTGCAGCAGGTGCCTTAACCCCTTAAAATATTTTAAAATACAGTCTTTGCAACCAATTAAGCAGAACAGATTTACTGTCCGTTTTCTTCTTGTTGCCACAAAGTCCCTGTGAAACACTGCTCGTTCTTCAGTGCCGGTTGGACCGCAAGTCGACTGGCACCGAGGATCCAGCAGTGTTTACCTGGCCACCCGTCCCACCGTCGTGTACCCCGCAGACTGACACACCTGTATAACTTCCTAGAGACGTTTTGAATTTCAGAAACGCAAAGCAACCCACTGGTACTTTGTCGTTTGTACCTGGGGAGGGCATCAAAGCAAGTCAAGTCATTAAGAGAATCACAGAGCATGCGGGGGGACACCCCAGGTGGTCTCTGTACAGACCTCCCACCTTGAAATTTTTGAGAAACCTGCAATTTTGGAGACCTTATTAGAAGTGCTGATTGGAAATTTGTTTTCAGCATTAGCCCGGCCGCATGAAGTTGTTTTTTCTCTACCCGCATCCTGAAGAGGCCCGAATGACTGGGCCGAAACGCGTCGATCCCACAGAATCAAAGAGTCCAACAGAGCAATAGTACCATTAAAGAAATTGGATACACACACTTTGGATTTATTTAGAGGGTTGGCTCATCCCCTCGTGTGTGTGCTGGACTACCTCACGGTTGGATTGCTTATAAATACGTAGCAACCATTCATTTCAAGGAATGGGTAGGAAGGAATTAGAAACTAATTGTACAGATTTGTCTGTATCCTTATATTTGTGTAAATGGTCTAAATCCCCCTTTATGTTCGATGTGTCACATATGTTGTTAAAAAAGGAGAATAAAGAGTTCAATAGTTGCTTTAACTGGATCTGGAGATGGTATGTGACTAGAAAAATTCATGCAAGTAAACACGAAGGGACTATGTACCGACGAGTAGGAATTAATTTGTGTGTTACCTAATGAAAATTGTGTGGTATCGATTCCTCCACATCATCCCCCTTGTTTGAAGCTAGATGCCTATTGCCAAGATGTGGGAGGAGAATTAGGGCAAACCCTGTTGTTGTTTAAATACTGTTATGATGCTCTCAGACATGGGAGACTCATGTAATTCAGAGTTATGCGATCTATGAAATGAAAGTATGCGTGCCTACCTAGGGTTGGCTCCTTCAGAATGAGGTTACAGTGACTTTTACTTTTTTTTTTAATTGCTTCATAATAAATTGACTTCACTGGACACGGTATCAATTTTGGGCTCCAGGTAGTTTTTAGTATCTCTGACAGCAGTGATCACATCCTTGTGGTAAGTAGGCATCAATACCGAGGGAACAGTTCTCCTGTGTCCCCCCCTCTAACTTTTGCATAGTTATCCACTCTGTTATGTTGCATAGTCTTAGTAGAATGATCCCTTTCCATTGTTGACACCCAGCCATTTCTTCACATCGTATCAGTTTACAGCATGTTTTTTGTCCCTCCGCATGCTCAGCTGTGAGATTAGTCTTCCAGAAGACAGAGAATTACACATGGAATGGATTACTCCTTGCCACCTATCTCAGAGGCATGGTTTGTAATGCACTGCAATCCCCTGTCGGATTGTCAGCTTTGCCTTTTCATAGTTGTCTTCACAGTTGGTGAACAACCATTCACATATCTTCTTGGAATTCTCCAATATTTGACGGAGGCATGAGACCACTTTACCCTGCTAAGTAAATCCGGGATGAGCAAAGAAAGTTGGCAGTTTGGGAGGAGCGTACTCTGATCCCCTCCCACACAACGATAGTCTTATTCACCGATGTGAGGCCACCATAGAAGGCCCAGGAAGATATTTCAAGATGCCCAAGCCCTTCAAGGTGGAGTCTAATATTTCCCCCTACAGGACTTCATCAGAGATCCTCGCTCAATGAGGCATGAAAGGGCAATAGATAGCAGGCTGTCAACTTCCAAACCTCTGCAGCTCCCTCCCTATCATGACTCGCTTACTTTATCCGAACTCTGCATCTGCTCTTGGCTGGCTGCCTTCTTGAATGACCAAATAAAGGGAGTGCCTCTGGTAGCCACAGACCGTTAGGCATCACTTGCTTTTTTTTCCTTAAACTTTATTGATCGTTTATGAATGATAACATACAGACATCAGTATGAATATGCATACGAGTACACCCATGACAAATCTGACATTTCGATCAATTCCAATCAACATTCCTCGTATCTCTCCCTCATTTCTTACTAAGGATTTTCTCCTCATGTCCTCATTCCATTTGCTATGTGGCCATTCTCTGGGACCATATCAACACTTCTTCAACATTTTTGGCAATTGGGATGTAATGTAATGACTCATGGTATACACTTCCTCTGCCCACCCTATGCCAAGTGGCAACCCCTTTCCTTTCCTCCTGCCAGACGGGTCTTAAATTACAAACGTTAATGCCCCTCTCGGGCCACTCTCTTGGTGCCTCTACCCAGAGGTCTTATTCTCTTCTCTCCCTTCAGGCTCCTATTACCTGGATGGCACGTCTAAACCCTCCTTCTCCAGTCCACCCTTTCCATGCATTTATATCAGGCTGCTTTATGGTTCAGCCTCCTGTGTAGCCCCCTGGTGCACGTCTTCTGTGACATCCGCTGGCTGCTTCAGGTGTGTTACTGTGGGTCCCCACGCCCTGGCTGCCTCTTAAGCCTTCTTACTATCATTTTGCCTGGCCTCTCTGAGCTGTACCGCCCCCCCCCCCCCTCGTAGCCTGCCCAGCACACAAACCCTCTTCCACCTATCTGTGTGGGGACCTCCCCTTGCCTTCCAATGACTGGTGATGGCCCTTTTTGCTAATATAAGACCCAGGTGTTGTAATTCACTTGTGATTTTATTTATAGAGGTGTGTGGGAATCTATGCAACAGGCAGTATCCCGTAGTCATGCCCCAGACACGCCTTGCCCCTATTGAAAACCCCTGAAACAACTGAACTTCCCAACTCCCCCTCCCCAGGACAGGTAGAAGTAATCCCCCTCCCATCCGAACAGTAAAACTGTTCTTCTGGTTGTGTGGTTGCCCAGCCCGAGAGTCCCGAGAGCCCCTCCGCCCCGAATCCCCACCCCCCTCAACCCCTCCTCCCCTTTAGGCTGATCGATTCCTCCTGAAGTCCCCCTTTCCTATGCCACTCTGTGATAACTCCTAAAAGGATATAGTTCACCAATGTCTGCAGTTCGTTTGCCTGGACAGTTCACTGTCAACCCAGCTCATCAGCAGTATTGGGCGTTCCTTTCGGCAGCTCCGTCTCGGATTCCTCTGCTGCACTCTTTGTTGGGGAACTCTCCGACCAGCCGTCTTCTCGACCAGTCCGTATTGATCTTGTACTGGACTCCGATGGGCTAAGCTCTGCCCCTGCCTTAAGGGCGACTTGCTATCAGGAAAGCTCGCTGTGTGCACCGTTCCGCCTGGGCTTGTGTCGTTGTCAGTGCCCTTGTCTTGCCGCGACCCGCTTCTCTCCTCACCGTCGCTGATCCCGGTGAGCTTCCCCTCGATCCTCGTCCCGGGCCAAAGTCCAGGCATTCCGAGGCTTCCTGCGGCGTCTGGAAAAATTGCACGCCTTTCTGCCCAACTACCGGCTGGGAATAACATTGTGTATGGGAGCTGCAGCTGCCACAACTTCCTTTTCACTGCCAGGAACGTGGTTCTTTGCCTCTGAACTTCTCTAGTATAATCTGGGAACACCATTACTTTGCTATTCCCAAACTGTAAATCATTCTTCTGTCAGGCCTGCTTAAGACTATGGTCCCTGTCTCTGAAATAAAGCAGATGGTGCTTCTATTGGCCCCGGTAGAGCTCCCGGTCTGTGCACCCTGGACAGGACTCTATGCAACCTCTCCAGAGCATAAAATGGTAATAATCCCTCTTGAGCCACTTCACGTTTGAACCAATCCTCCAGAAATTGCACCATACCATCTCCTTCCTCTTTCTCGGGTACTCTGACTATACGCAAGTTATTTCAACACGATCTCCTTAAGCGGTCTTCTGCCCGTGCCTCCTGTATCTTTATTTTTGCTTCTACAGCTGTGACAGATTTCTTTAGTTCTGTTACCTCCACTGGGATGTCTGCGAGCGTTTTTTCAGTGGCAGGGACTCTCTCCGCTCGGCATTGGTGATCATCTTTTAAGAGGCTATGGTCACTGTAGTGGTGTCGATTTTCATTTCGAGGGCTTCACGGGACGCCTTGATAGCCTCCACAATGTCCGCCAATGTGGGCCACGTGGTTGCCGCATCCTTCTCCGTTTCTAGTATGTCGTCCTCTTCATCCATCTATGTGCTCTCACCTCCTGCAGTCACGTTGCCATGTCCCTTCTTCTTGGGCACCTCACCTCTCTGACAGTGGACTTCTGTTTCTGGCCTCTTGCTAATTCTTGCGTGCGATCTGTTAGGTCCTTCTCTCAGTGTTGGGCTCAATATTTCATGGGCCATAGCTATGGATTCCCCTTGGTCCCGGAGTAACCTCAGTGCCTCTCACATGGCCTCCCGTTCAAAATCACTGCTCTCTTGCCCGTCTATCCACTGTCACACTTCGTGGTTCACGCTCTTTCTGGCCCTGCGTGGCCTGGACCCATCTGATGTTTGGGGTCTGGTCAACTCCCTTCACTGTGGGCTCGGCGTGGCTGCTGCCTTCAACAGTGATCTCCAGGTTCCTTGTTCAGGGTCCACAGTTTCTCTGTTAGTTACAGCTCCCCCATTTACTGTTCTGGCTGTCCGTGCGCTCTCTTGCGTCTCTTCACCCTCTCGATCCGAGACAGCTTGCTGCGACCCTACATAGTTGCACTTATAGGTCCTAGGGCACTCCTCAATATGCCCTCTCTCTGGGGTTGTTGCTCTCCTATTACTGCCCCTCACTCTGCTCCCAGACCCTTTCTCGCTCGGCCCCTGCTCTCTCTGCTTGTTGGCCCTCCCGTCCATTGTTCTTTCCGGATGCTCGCTGCGCTCCTCTTCGCGCTGCTCGGGCCCTACTAAACAGGCCTCATTTATCTCAGGCCCCACTTCGCCGTTTTAGACAGTTTTCCGGCCAGGGATATGCCCTCTCCTCTATGTCTCACGTTCCTCCATATTTGGCCGATCTCTTCTCCGCCCAGGCCTCCTCAGTGGTCCCGCCCGGGTATAGGCACCCAGCTCGCCTCCTGCGGCCCGCAAGCTCTATCGCGTCGTCCCTGCATCCGCTCTTCAATGTGGCTGCCTGATCACCTTTGCAGTGGTCACTCACCGCCCTCCGTTGGTGCCTCCACTCGTCGTTCAGCGCACATAGTGTTCCTTACAGGCCGCCCCGTACCTCAGTCACTCCCGGGTTCCTGGTTTAGCGTCCGACTTGTGCTGCAACCGGCATTTTGTGTGCTGTTTCCGAGGTCCTCTTGCAGATGGCCCCCGTTTCCTCAGTTTTTGGCGCAGGTTGACTCTCAGTCCCGTAACTTCTTGCTCCGGGTTACTTCAGCTGCCGATTCTTCTACTTTGTAGAGGGGTTGGGGTCCAGGATCTTGCCGGATGCAAGATTCATAGACAGGAGCTCTGAGGTCTGCTCCCGTTAACATTGTTGTCAAGCCACGTCGTCACTACGCCCCACTTTCGCTCAGGAGGTGGCCCATGCCTCTCTTCAGTGCCGCTCGAATGGCTCTCCTCACCCCAGTGCGACTCCTGTCCTAGGGGCCCACTGCCATAACTTGTAGCCTTGAGTCAGGACAGTCTTTTGACACATGACATTTAAATGTGTGTACTCCGTTTTAGCGGAACACTGCTGGCCATTTTGGCAAGCCCATGTGCTCGGTGACCACAGGTTCTGATCTCTAAAGTCAGGACACATTTACTCATAATAAGTCCATAGATAATAACTGTCTAAGTCATCTAGTGGATAATTTCATGATGCCATTCATTGACAAATATTTAAGTGTTTCTGTGGTATTTATATAGTGCAAACCTAGCTTAAGGCAGCTGAGCTTTGTACAGGGTCAAAGAGGATATTTCAGGGGTTTTTATTCGCCACTGATGGGAGCCTTAACAATTCGCCACCATTCCTTTGTGACTGGTATTCCATTTTTAATTGTGAACTAGAGTTGCCTCTTTTTTTTTTTTGGAGTTATTAGAAATAATTTTAATATAAACAAAAACATTGGCAAAAGAAACAAAGTATTTGGAACCAGTTCTTTTTAAAAATAATTTTGTAAGGGAAGAGAAATCCCGAATAGAAAGAATTGATATGCAACTATCCACCGTTTAATTAATCAAAATACAGTATCCCTCTATGACCCATTGTGGTGTATGCAATGAAATGAGAACGTTATAGTCATATTTTGGTATGCCACTGTATTTATTTGCTGCAATCCCAGGGAATTAGATCAGATGTGGTATAATATGTGGTAAACGTGCCTTTTCAATGGGAGGTGTACCAGTGCTGGGGTTTCCTAGAAATCTTTAAAAAGGAGTTGAAAAGACCATGCTGAGGATTACATTCTGATCAAAGTGTTATCTGAAACTCCGAGTTAAATGTCTTATTCCAGCACATGCTTGGTGCCCTTAAATGCTTTCTTCATGTTCTTTATCATTTTGCAGTATAGAACAGCTGCAGTGTTGCTACTTTTAAACTAACATAAACTGACTCTTAAAGTAGAGCTGCCAGTTGTTTTGTTTTTAAGTAGACAATGCATGGTACATTAAAACATGGGAATACTATGCTTCTGTAGTAGGGGATCTCTGTGTATAGTCATAATCTAGTGAATAGTCCCGCCCATGTGCGTGGACCCCGGAGCAATAAAAATAATCTCTTAAGTTGTCAAGCCATGCAGACCTGCATCTACACTTAAGAGAGGATTCAAAGACAGATAATGCAGCCTATATCCACAGGCTACACTGTCCAGTACTTCAACTAGAAAATTCCACCAACATCCACAAACAGCACTGCCTGCCCAGCTTTTTCCACAGAGAAAAACCTGCCTCTACCAGCAAAAGCCTCTGAAATGATAGAGAGGGAGGAATGGACAGACAAGCCCCATAGGCTGCCATTATGTGGCTCAGAACAGGATACTGTGCCTTTAAGAAAACTTTCCAGAACTTTTCCAGTATCCCAGAATGCACAGCAGGTCCCTTTTACTTTCAGTTCTTTTTTCCGGCTCCTGCTAGCAGGACCCTGGAGCATTGAGCTCTCCCTTTTCAAGGGTTTATTTGGATTTGTTCACTTTTCAAGTGTTTATTAAGTACCTTGTTGCCTTCCTTCTTGTGTGTGCTCTGTGTTGTCAGCATGCCTGCCTTGTTTGACAAGTGCCCAGAGTGCGAGAGAAAGAAGGCCAAGTCGGACCCACACAGGGTGTGCATCGTCTGCCTTCCCCAGTCCCATGTTCCAGTGGAGTGTGACATTTGCCAATCTTTCTCAGCCAGGACCCTGAGAGAAAGGATGAAGATCAGGCTCCAGGGCCTGGAGGACAGAAGGCTGAGGGAACAAGGTGGGTCAGGACGGGCTGGTTCTGCCCATGCTGAGGCTCCTGGGGGGCTCCCCAGGGGCAGGAAGCCCAGCAAACGTCCCCATTCTCCGTCGGCGTCGACTACGGCTTCGAGGGGGATGGCTGCGGTCTGTTCACCGTCTCCCCAGGGCTCTGGCGAGAAACGGCGTCGACGCTCGCCGTCGAGGGAGCTGAGCAGTCCGCCGTCGACGACATCATCATCTTCGTCGACGCCGTCGACTTCTCCGTCGAGTCATCGGCGTCGAGACCAGTCCCGGCGTAGGCGCTCGCCGTCGAGGCGAGGTCGCCGTTCGCCATCGGCAAAGAGGAGAAGTCACCGTCGAGGGGATCCCCGACGTCGAGGACCTGTCGGAGGCGTTCGCCGTCGAGGAGGCGTTCGCCGTCGAGGAGGCGTTCGCCATCGAGGAGGCGTTCGCCGTCGAGGAGGCGTTCGCCGTCGAGGAGGCAGCGCAGGAAGAGTCCTGACGCCGGGAGTCCCTCGGGGTCACAAAGGAAGAGAACGGAGTCACCGGGCTCGGTGTACTCAGTGGTGTATACACCTCCTCCTCCTCCTCCTCCTCCCATTCCGCCTCACACACCGTCGGGCCCACCTGTGGCCCCGCCACGGTCGGTGTCGTTGCCTAGGTTTCCGCCGCCGCCGAAGAGAACTCCGGGACCGCGGCACCAGGTTACGCCACCGTCGCCTGCGAGGCCGGCTGAGCGGCCGAAGCCAACCAGATCGCGCTCTCGCTCCGGACGGAGAGGAAGATCACGGAGCCGTGGACAGTCGTCATCGACATCTGGGCGACGCCGCAGGAGGCGCGGAGCCAGATCCCGCACCCAATCGTCTGCCAGGGACTACTCGCCGACGCTGTCGGACTCGCCAGGGACGGGAGTATCGCCTGTCGACGATGTAGTCTCCTTCCAGGAGGTGCTACTGAGGGGTGCGGCCAAGCTAGGGATCACGGTGACGGTGCCAACACCTACGACGTCCGTGATCTTCGAGACGCTGCACAAGAAGCACCTGCCTCGCCCCCTGCTGCCACTAGTGTCGGGATTGGTGGAGCCCGCTACGGAGTTGTTCCTCACTCCGGCGTTGACGAAACCAGCCCCCTCAAGGCTCCTGAAGAAGTATCGGGCGCCGGAATCGGACCCGACCTTTCTGAGGATGGACCCTAAACCGGACTCGGTCATTGTGACGGCGGCAAGGAAGCAGCATGCTACCACTCCTTCCTCGACAGTGCCGCCTGATAAGGATAGCCGTTGGCTAGACTCGGCGGGCAGAAAGGTCTGTGGGACGGCTTCTACCACCATGAAGGCGGCAAGTGCCGGGGCTCTGTTTGGGCGCTACGACCGTGCCCTATGGGAGTCTCTCCAGCAGTACGCGGAACTGCTGCCTCGCGACAAGAAGGAGGACTTTCTAGAGAACTTTGCGTGAGGGGATTCTGGTGTCAAATCAGATTATCAGCTCGGCGGCGGATGTGTCTCTGTTAGCGGCACATGGATATTGTCATGTCCTCAACCAACGGTGTCACGCTTGGCTTCGCCTTACCTCACTCAAACCGGAGGCACAACAAAGAGTGGCCAACCTGCCTTTCTCGGGGGAAATCCTGTTCGGCCAGCATGCGGACGACGAAATGGCCCGCATGAAGACGGAGGCAGAGACCCTGACGGCTGTCGGGTTAGAGAAGCCTGAGAAGAAAAAGCGCCCGTTCCAGAGACGGTACAGAGCTGCAGGCAGAGGGCGTGGGCAGGCCTCGGGACAGCAGCAACAGCAGTTCAGGAAACCCTTCCAGAAGCTCCAGAAGGGTAGAGGAGGCCAGCAGTCCGCTACAGCGACCAAGGGCCCGGCTGGGTCTCGGCCCTGAGCGATTACTTCCCCTGCAACTGTTACCCACTCCAGTGGGGGAAGCGTTCAATCTTTTCTGGCAGAGTGGAGAAAAATTACTCCGGACAAGTGGGTGCTGAATATTGTTTGCAATGGATACAGTCTTCGGTTCATCAGCCCGCCTCCAGCGATTCCGCCGGTAAGCTCACAGTATCAACTGCGAGAGCTCCAGGCGGAGGCAGACATCCTGTTGAGGAAAAAGGCGGTGGAAGACGTACCTCTGTCTCAAAGGGGAAGAGGTCTGTACTCTCGGTTCTTCCTGGTTCGCAAGAAGGACAAGAACGAGTTCAGGCCCATTCTGGATTTGCGGCAAGCAAACAAATGGATTCGCAGAGAGAAATTCCGCATGCTATCGTTGCACCAGATTTACCCTCAGCTGCAACGAGGAGACTGGCTCTGTGCCATAGACCTACAGGATGCGTCCTTCCATGTGCCCATTGCTCAGAAGCACAGGAAGTTCCTGCGATTCCAAGTCGGCGCCAATCATTATCAATACACAGTACTGCCATTTGGGCTAAAGTCTGCGCCCAGGACCTTCTCAAAGTGCATGGCAGTGGTAGCTGCACACCTGCGGAGGAACAAGGTGTTTGTCTACCCATACCTGGACGATTGGTTGATCAAGGCCTTCTCCTTCTCGGAAGCACAAGCGCACTTCCATGAGATGTGCGTTCTCTTGAACAAGCTGGGGTTGCACGTCAACATGTCCAAGTCTGTCCCGACTCCGGTCCAGTGCATACAGTACTTTAGGGCCTCCATCAATACGCTTTCATTAAGCGGGTCTCCTTCGGAGGAGAGACGGTTATCACTCCTTCGGAAGGCTCAGGCTCTTATGACTGCTCCATCGACGACAGTGAGGAAGGTGTCTTCGCTGCTGGGATCGATGGCCTCATGTATCTTCCTCACGCCTCACGCACGGCTGCACATGAGACCACTGCAGGAGTGCTTGGAGGATCAGTGGGATCAGAGGACAGGTTCTTGGGACGACAAGATACGGCTGTCTCTGCATGCTCTTCAGTCGCTGAGGTGGTGGTGTTCGGCGGAAAATCTCCTCAGTGGGGTTCCCTTCCACAAGGACATTCCCACGCAGAGTATCGTGACGGATGCGTCTCTCCACGGCTGGGGAGCGCATTCCGGAGACTTACAGATACAAGGAAAGTGGTCCCCGTTGGAGTCGACGTACCACATCAATTTCCTGGAACTCAGGGCCGTTTACTTGGCATTGAAGGCCTTCCATCCGTCCTTCCAGACCGACTCGCTGCTTGTACAGACAGACAATACAACCACGATGTATTACCTCAACAAGCAGGGGGGGTCGAGATCACGCACTCTGTCGCAGGAGGCGCAGTCGATCTGGCACTGGCTTCTGGCCCGAGGACTGACCATTACGGCCACGCATCTGCCAGGTGTGCAGAATGTTCAGGCGGACGCACTGAGTAGACTGATTCAGGAAAACCACGAATGGGTCATAAACGACGAAGCACTAGGGGACGTCTTCGCAAGGTGGGGGACTCCAGTCATAGATCTGTTCGCCACCGCCGAAAACAGCAAATACCGAGACTTCGCATCCAGGTACTACCAGCGGGGGACGCTGGGGAATGCGCTATGGATCGACTGGTCGAACAGGTTTCTGTACGCATTTCTACCCATTCCCCTGATTCCGGCGGTGCTCATCAAGCTGTCCCAGTCCGGGGCGTGGATGATCCTGATTGCCCCGGAATGGCCCAGACAGTGGTGGTTCACGGACCTGCTTCACCGGTCTCTCCTTTCTCACATACGGCTGCCGTGCAGGCCGGACCTTCTCACAAAGTTCGGGGGGCAGTTGGTGCACCCCAACCTCTCGTCTTTGAGTTTGGCGGCATGGCTCCTGAGATAGTGCAATATGGCCATTTGAATCTACCAGCAGATTGTATGGATATACTGAAGGAGGCTAAGCGACCTTCCACTAGAACGTCCTATGCTTACAAGTGGAAGAGGTTCTGCATCTGGTGCAAGTCCAAGCACTTTGACCCGACGACATGTAAGGAAGATGTCATCCTTCCGTACCTTTTGCATTTGGCGCAGTCTGGCCTTAATTTCCATTCCATTAAGGTCCATCTCGCTGCTTTGACTGCTTACAGGAAATGCCCTTCACAGACTTCCTTCTTTCAGATCCCTGTGATCAAGGATTTTTTGGAAGGCTTGAAGAAAGTGTTCCCTCCTGTCAGACTTCCCTCGCCTTCATGGGAATTGAATGTGGTGCTGTCCAGATTGATGAAGGAGCCTTTTGAACCTATTCACAAGGCTTTGTTGCAGCACCTGTCTTGGAAGGCGGCGTTCCTAGTGGCCATTACGTCGGCCCGCAGGGTGAGTGAACTTCAGGCGTTGTGTTGCCTAGAACCTTATACGGTATTTCATGCTGCTAAGGTTGTTATGCGTACTCACCCTAAATTTCTTCTTAAGGTTATATCTGATTTTCATGTCAACCAGACAATAACTTTACCTACGTTTTTTCAGAATCCTTCTTCTCCAGCGGAAAGGCTCTACATTCCCTGGACGTTAGGAGGGTGTTGAAGTTTTATCTTGATAAGACCAAAGATTTCGTAGGTCAGACCAATTGTTTATCAATTATGGATCAGTCAGGACCGGACTTGCTACCTCCAAACAGTCCATCTCTCGGTGGATTGTGTCCTGTATACAATTGTGTTACCAAAAGGCTAATAAGACCTTAGGGGGTAAACCTAAGGCTCATTCCATCAGGGGCAAAGCTGCCACGACTGCTTTCCTGCGTAATGTTCCGATTGCAGAAATCTGCAAGGTGGCCACTTGGAGGTCGGTCCATACCTTTGCTGCGCATTACTGTCTGGACACGGATGCCAGGGCAGATGCTCAGGTTGGGCAGGCTTTGCTGCGAAATTTGTTCGCACAGTAGTGGTATTATTTTGTAGTCTTCTCCACTGCCGTTTTGGTGTGGGGATGGGCTTGCCATTCTAGTCACTAGATTATGACTATACACAGAGATCCCCTACTACAGAAGGAGTAGTTTCTTTTCTGTAACTCCAGTTCTGTAGTAGGGGTATCTCTGTTATAGTCATAAGCGCCCGCCCTCCTCCCCGGTGGAGAGATAAATGTTAATGTAAGGAATGCTACAGGTCTGGCGTGTTACGCCTTCAAAAAGAACTGAAAGTAAAAGGGACCTGCTGTGCATTCTGGGATACTGGAAAAGTTCTGGAAAGTTTTCTTAAAGGCACAGTATCCTGTTCTGAGCCACATAATGGCAGCCTATGGGGCTTGTCTGTCCATTCCTCCCTCTCTATCATTTCAGAGGCTTTTGCTGGTAGAGGCAGGTTTTTCTCTGTGGAAAAAGCTGGGCAGGCAGTGCTGTTGGTGGATGTTGGTGGAATTTTCTAGTTGAAGTACTAAACAGTGTAGCCTGTGGATATAGGCTGCATTATCTGTCTTTGAAATTCTCTCTTAAGTGTAGATGCAGGTCTGTATGGCTTGACAACTTAAGAGATTATTTTTATTGCTCCGGGGTCCACGCACATGGGCGGGACTATTCACTAGATTATGACTATAACAGAGAAACCCCTACTACAGAACTGGAGTTACAGGAAAGAAACTACTCCATGTTAATGAAGGACCACTATTTAAACTTTGAATGTTCTGGATTCACTGGATGATGTGAAAGGGAGATTGTTATGGGGCTGTTTTGTGTAATTACACTCTAACCTCCCGCGGAAAAGAATAATCCCTCTATCATCACAATAATCATGTGTTTTTATATTTAATATGTTTTGTGGTGATTTTTTCTAAATCTGAAACCCAGAAATTACTGTTTCAATCTGCTTACTGCTGACCAATAGTACCCAAATGATATTTCTTACTAATCTTTTCTCTGTAGGCTGGGCTAAAGGCAAAAAAAGCTACAGAAACATATAAAATGTATGTGGAAAAGTATGCTGCTGCAAAATCTGAATTTCAAGACCGAATGACAGAAACCGCTCAGGTGAGTCAACTGTTAACTTACATTATTTACTGGAAAATGTTTCTAGAAGAGTAATTATCATTGCAAAAAGTAAAAATGTGCATAGTGCCACCTGCTATCAGGCAAGCTCGCTGTGTGCAGCCAATTAATTTATTCATTAAATGGACAGAACCGTCACTAAGCTTTAGTTTTACATGTCACCTCACATATTTCTTTTTTCAGCTCTCTACTTCTTGTTTTATCTGAACCATACTGTTGTGGGATCAAATACTGCTTCCTAAACTGGTAAAAAAAGAACCAAAGCTTTTCACATCCAGGACCACATACGCAACCATATCCATTACTGCCCGCAAGCTGCACATGACTTGCCTCAGAAACACTGACAATACAGGGACGACAAAGAATAAAGGGGTGTGGATCCACCTTTCAACCCTCCTCCTCCTCTACACCACGAGGGAAGCAGGCCAAGCTTCCTTCCACAACCCCACGTGGCATCTGTGGGGTGTGCGGGTGTTCCTCTTTAACCTGGCCCGGAGGGCCATTACTTCTGACCAATGGGTCCTTAAATCATAGAAAGGGCTACATCATTTAGTTCTGTCAGGTTCCCACCTCATTCCGCCTTCTTCTTCTTCTCCACCTCCTCTTGAACATTCAGCCATTCTTTAACAGGTTGCAGCTCTCCTCAAAGGAGTGAAGTTAGTGCCTGCGAAGGAAAAGAACCAGGGGTGTTACTCCTGTTATTTCCTGGTGCCCATTAAGGATGGCGGTCTACACCATATTCTAGAAACCAGGAGCCTGTACTTTTTCCTTAAAAAGGAAATGGTTGAGATGCTGAGCCTAACTCAAATTCTACTGGAGTTTGAGCTCGGAGCCTGGGTGGTTTCACTCGACCTGCAGGGTGCATACTTCCAAATACCAATCCTGCAGTCACATCGGAAGAACTTGTGATTTGTGGCGTGCCCTACGCACTACCAATTTCCGGCACTGCTCTTTGGTTTAATATTGGCACCTCAAGCCTTTAAGCAGGTGATGGTAGTGGTCGCTGAGATATTTAGGTCTGCTAACTTCCTTCATCTTCCTAATCACGTACGCAAATTGGCACATGAGGGCCCTGCAGTGGTCACTCCGCAGGTAGTGTTTACAGTACGAGAGAGACCTGTTGGACTCCATTGTTATCTCCTCCAGTGCTATAGTGGGAGCGGCTTGGTAGGGAACAAGGCCAACCTGACTCACGGTATGGCATTCACTACCTCACTGACGGTGACTAAGGTTAAGTATGTCTCCACCTTTGAATGGGGAACCCATCCACAGGATCTGGAGATCAGGGGGCCTCTGATCTCAGGAAGAGCAGGTCCTTCACATCAACCTGCTGGAACTGCAGAAGATTTAGCTGGTGCTTAAGGCCTTCTTCCTCTCCATGGTGGGTCGATCCATGCATATCTTGATGGCCCACACAACCGTGATGTGGTACGTGAACAAGCAATGGCAGTCTGGGCTCGCCTCCTTTGCCTGGAAACATTGAGTCTGTGGTCTCAGGCCCCCCTGCAAAGGGATCTGGCTCACCCTCAATCATTTACCAAGGGTCTCTGAAAATCAGTGCCTACAGTCTGAGCCGGCATTATCTTGGCACTCACAAGTGGCCTCTTCTACTGGAGGTAGTCCGGGACCTCTTCGCCCAATGGGGCTCTCCTCAGGTAGACTTATTCACCTCCTTGGAAAATGATGCATGCTAGCAGGTTTGCACCCTCCAGTATCCATTGAGGGGAGCCTTGGGGGGGACGAGTTTCAGTGTTTGGTGGATCTTTCAGCTGCATTATGCGTTTTACTCCCCCCTTCATCCCCTTGATTTCTCGAATTCTCAGGAAGATTCTCCAAGACCGGGCTCGTCATTCTTCTTGTCCCGGATCGGCCAAGAATGGTGTGGTATGCGGATCTTCTCCACTTGTCACTTGCTCCGCCTTTCACCGGACCTCTCTCCAAGTCGTGAGTGGACCGGTTGTGCACTCCAATCTCTGAGACCTCCACCTTCATGCTTGGAGATTGAGTGGGGACAACTGAACACACTTCAGCTACCACCTTTGTCGCCCTGCCATTAAATCTGTGTATTCCGACAGATGTGGCAATATTATCGCATCGTGTGCGGACGATAATGTGGATCCAGGCCAAACTATCTCAAGTGCTGCAATTTGCGCTTTCACTTGCTCAGAGGGGTTGTGTCATTGGCACTGTAAAGGGCTATTTTGCCATCTTATCTGCTTTCCTCTGTCTGCCAGATCAGCCGTCCTTCTTTAGATCCCATGTTGTCATGCATTTTCTTAAGGAACTGACCAGTCTTTTCCCACTAACTCCCTTTGTGGTTCCTCAGTGGGACTTAAATCTGCTTCTTATCTTTTTGATGGGGACTCAGTTGTAGCCTTCGCATGTTGATACAGAGAGAGAGTGAAAAGGAGCATATAATTATATCATGTAGAATTTAATTGTAAATACAATAAAGCTCATAAATTCATCACATCCAAATATATTGATCAGGGAGTCTTTGTTCATCTGTTTCAGTCCACTTTATTGAAGTTTTGATAACATGCATACATCAGCCCAGCCAACACGTTTCGTCCAACAGAACTTCATCGGGCTGTACATTTTTTTATTAAAAATATAGATAAGCTTATGTATCATATGTAAACAGATATGTATATATTACTATTTACATCAAGTCACAAAAATATCAAAATATTTTTTAAATTGTTATCTAAGACCCCCTGCCTATGTTCACTCTTAATTCTGTTTAAAACAAAACTACTAACTGTTATTATGACTGCAATCATCTTTGTTGTTAATTATCAAACCAATAATAACACAGATAGTATAGGTTAAAAAAGGCTAGACATTCCATGCGTCTCACTTTAATAGGGTTTAAAGAAACCTCAAGAGATCATCATGTTAGGCAACATTCATTGCAAGTCAATATTAAATATATTATTCAGAATAACCATTAGTACCAATGTTCCTATAGAACCTTTAAGCTATAAAGACTAAATATTCGAAAATCCTCACTTTAAAAGTGATGTTAAAGTGAAAAAAATTAAGGTAATTACGAAGAGCAATATTCATAACCAACCGATATTATTGTAAATCATTATGGTTAATCATATTTGAAGAAAGTAACTTACTTGGGTATGTTCTTCAAAGGACCAAGCAAACTTTCCTTTAGTAGTGAGAAGAAAAGAGTAAAAGGTGTCCCCAGGATGTCCTTTTTCTAAGAATTAAAAGGTGTAGTACCTTCAGACGTGATCTAAAATATTAAAAGGGCCAAAAGTAAAAAATAACTGCCACTCTAGCATTTGTTCCATTCAGGGCACCAGCAATATAGATGAAATAAAATACGTGGAAATATCATAGAATTATCTCACCACATCCCTGGCAACTATTCAAATGGTTTTGATACTTGACAATGTAGGCACTAATCTTAGGAGATCCGCTCAAACTCAGTAACCGGTAAGTCTATCACTGTCCTTTTGTAAGAGATCCAAATTCACCAAAGCGCTCAAAATTACATGTATTTCTGGGTCCTATTCCAACCTTCGCTTAATATTACTCCTTATCTGCTCCACTGCTAAGGATCACCAAACCAATACTTTACCAACGCAACCACAACCTTCCTGTTACGTAATAGAACTTGGTCCAAATGACCACATCTAGCGGTTTCATAATCACTACTTCCTAAGATAACTCGAGCTCCAATATACAGTCATGTGCCGTATCCGTTTCTGAGACTCAAATGCTGAGCAGTCGCTCTGTGTTGGTATGTCCTGAGTGTGACCTTCACTATAAACCAAATTTCAGCCAATGGCTAAGCATTTCAGACACTTTCTCACTGCCTGTTTCTGGCTTAACCCTTTCGGTGCTCATGATGGAATGGGGATTTTCTCTTTTTTTTTTGTTGGTCTCGGGAGTTAGGTAAGAGGTCTCCAACCTCCCGAGGCCAGCTCTTTGTTTCCAATGCAATGACGATTACGCACATGGTGCGCTGACGTCATTGCATTGAAAATGAAACTTAGTTTGTTTCATTGTTTTGGTGCTCGTGAGGCTATCTCGGCCCCCGCGCACCAAAACACTTGGGAGAGGTATCGTTGGAAAGGGGAGAATCTCCTTTTTTTTTTAAGCTAAATTTGAGGTTTGCAAGGGATTCTGGGTTGGAAAACATTTGGAGATCCACACAAGCCATACCTCCCAGAACTCTCCCGGGTGTCTAGTTTTCAGAAATGTCTGGGTTTGGTAAGTTTTCCTAGATGGCCGCAGTGCCTGGGACTAAAAACGCAGGTGGCCCTCTTGCAAAACCAGGTCGTTTTGTGATAGGTAATTTTGATGTCTTCACAATATGTTTTGGGGACTTGGCCAACCCACATGACTGAGGTACCATTTTTATTGGGAGACTTTGGGGAATGCGGGGTGGGTAGAATGTTTTTTTTTTTTTTACAAAGTTTGAGCTTTTCAAGGGATTCTGGGTAACACAACCTGGTGAGAGCCATGCAAGTCACCCCATCCTGGATTCCCATGGGTGTAAAATGTATAGGTTTGCTAGGTTTCCTTAGGTGCCGGCAGAGCTAGGGTTAAAAATCTACAGCTATGCACTTTGCAAAAAAAGGGTCAGTTTTCACTGTAAAAATGTGGTTAGTCCACGTTACGTTTTGGGCCGTTTCCTGTTGCTAGCACTAGGCCTACCCACACAAGTGAAGTACCATTCTTATTGGAAAACTTTGGTGAATGCAGGGTGGGTGGAATTTCATGGATCCACGCAGATTCCAGAACTTTCCATCACAGAAATGTGAGGATATTGTGTTTTTTTTTAATTTATTTTTTTTATTACAAAGTTTGAGGTTTGCAAGGGATTCTGGGTAACAGAACCTGGTGAGAGCCAGACAAGTCACCCCATCCTGGATTTCCCTGAGTGTCTAGTTTTTTTTAAAAAAAGTATACGTTTGCTAAGTTTCCCTAGGTGCCGGCAGAGCTAGGTTTCAAAATCTACAGCTACGCACTTTGCAAAAAAAGGTTCTGTTTCCACTTTAAAAATATGGAGTGTCCACATTGCGTTTTGGGCCATTTCCTGTTCTGGGCACTTGGCCTACACACACAAGTGAGGTACCATTTTTATCGGGAGTCTTGGGGAAACCCAGAATTGTAGAGCAACTGGTATTACCTATTGTCCTTTGATGCATTTCTGCCTTCCAAATGTAAGACAATGTGTAAAAAAGAAGTCACTTTGAAAAATGTTCTATAATTCACATGTTAGTATGGGTACCCACAATTTCGGAGATGTGCAAATAGCTACTGTTTCTAAACTCTATATTATGTTCCCATTTCGGAAATACATAGGTTTCTTTCATATCGCTTTTTTACTGTTTTTATTTTCCCAAATGAATTGCTATATACCTGGTGCACTCTAAAAAACCATTGCAAGACGCTGCTCAGTTATTGGCCCTGGGTTCCTCGTGTTTTTGGTAAACCTACAAGTCCTATATATCCCCACAACCAGAAGGGTCTAGCGGATGTAACAGTATATTGGTTTAAAAAATCTGTCATAGTTAGAAGAAGTTACAGGTGAAAATGTTGGCACAAAGGGCTGTTTTTTTTAACTCATTTAAACTTTTTCCTATTTTTAGTTGTTAGTTTCTATAAAAAAAAACCTTGAAGGATCTACACAAATGACCCCTTGCTGAATTCAGAATTATGTCTACTTTTGTGAAATGTATAGCTTTCCAGGATCCATTATTGCTTTCATATACATTTCTACAAATAACTGGAAGGAGCTTAAAGGCACGAAAATAGACTATGTCCCAGTAAAATGCCAAAACTGTGTAAACATTTTTGATTTTCTGACAAAAGTCTATCTGTCACTGAAAGATGTGTAGATCGTGATTCCAGCACCACAAACCCTTTGTTGATACCATTTGCAGGGAAAAAGCCAGACGCTTTTTTCTTCTTCACGTTTTCCCCATTTTTCAAAAAAATTAAATAATTAGCTGTATTTTTGCTAATTTCCGGGTCTTTTCCAGGGGAATCAACAAGCCCTGGGTTCTTTTAAAATCTCCATGATGTTGGAAGAAAAGGACGCATATTTGGTGTGGATACCTTATGTGGTCAAAAAGTTACAGGGGCCTAAGTGCGAACTACCCCAAATAGCCAAAAAAAGGCTGAGCACAGGGCAAGAAAAGGCCTAGCAGCGAAGGGGTTAAAGGCCGCCCTATTCTGTTCCCCATAAAAAGCATACAGCCCAATCCGTATGCAAATCTTCTACGACTGCTTCCTCTCTGGTCCGTATGGTATTTGGACCAACCAACGATGTCGAAATATCTGGAATGTTTCACGGCCAATAGTTTCTACTAAATTTATCAGTTTTGTCTAGGCGTCCTCCTCCTGAACAGGATATTGCTGTGAAATCTCTTCTACAGGTGAGGAATCTGCAGGTAGAAGTATCCATCAGAAGAAAAAGTTACTTACCTGCCGTAATGATCTTTCTGATGAATACTCTCTCTGCAGATTCCTCACCAACCTGTCCGCCTTCCTGTTTCATGGATGACTAATAGGGAAAGTTAGTAAGATCCCATCTTACATTATTTTGGTACTGCAATTCTTCATTAATATCAATCTGCCCTCTCTTTTTCAAGGCTTGGGGAAAACGGAGATAAACTGACGTTGATATGTCAGGGTGAGCGCTTTATGGCCTCAGTGGCATCACCTGACCTCACTTCCGTTGTTGACTGAGTCCAATGCCCTCTACTGGCGACCTTGTTGCTTTGAAGTTTCCAGGTCCAGTTTGATGCCTGTGTTTGTTCTACAGGTGAGGAATCTGCAGGTACATAGAGTATCCACCAGAAAGATGACTGCAGATAAGTAACATTTTCATCTTGGCTTTGATCTCAGTTTCAATGTTTAGTAGGGATACTGGCCCATAGGAGATATGCTCCTCTGGAGTTTATATCTGTTTTCTTATCAATTCAGCTGTGGCCATTCATAGTTTTGAAAGTCGTTCACCTGTCTTAGACACTTACGTATAGATTTCCAGCAAGAGGTAGTTAATATCTTTGATCAGACTCTTAAATAGCACATCCGGGAAACCATTTGGACATCTGGTCTTACCACTTAGTACCTGGATTAGGGCAGTGGTGATCTCCTCATCCAAATTCGAAACATGGCAGACTTAAATAAGTTTTTCTCTTTTCTTTTCATGATGTGTTTGATTCTTTATAGCCCCTCAAGGTAATCCGCAAAACTGGATGCTAGGTCCCTGCCTGCCCATATTTCGATCCATCTTTGCTGTCTTATTTAATCTATTCATCTGGTGTCCTATCTCTTATCTAACCCTGCCAATAATTTACTAGCTTTGTGCCCTACCTCAGTGGTTATTAACCTTTTGACTTCTGTGGGCCCCCACTTAATCATTACTCGAATTAGGGACAACCACTGAATCATTATTGAAATCTGAGGACCCCCACTGAATCATTACTGAAAGTCGGGGACCCTGGCTCTAGCATTTTTGATCATCTGAACAAAAGAAAAAAAATGCAGAAATAACTTCATAAACAAATGCACAAATGATGAAGTATTTTATTTAATTCACCAAAAATATACAAAACAAACTTTAAATTATAATGGAAAGGCTGGTCGCTATATCCCAGAAACACAATTCACCTGCCCCCGATGTCGGACCCCAGACCGACATTATTGTTCATTGCCTGGCACTGCAAACCTAACATACAGAAAACGCTAAGAGAGAGCACGGGACTGCTGGACAAAGACATGTGGAAGTCCTGCTCCTTGAGGATGTTCAAACGTAGAAAGCAGCACAAAGTACAGACACGGTTTGTCACCCTGGCCTTGCTTCTTGCCAAATGCACACTCACAATGCACTGGCACTCACCCACGCCACCCCCTGTGGAGGCATGGAGAGGGGCAATGTGCAAATCGGGCGCTGCGAAAAAGGACGACCTCCAATACGAAGAGGTCCATCGAACATGCCGACGACCCATATTCCCGTAATAGGCAGCCCCGTTACTACACTTCCTCCAGGAACCCGGCAACGACAACCTTCCTCCATGAGTTAATTGTCCCTTCCATTCCAGACATGAATATTCCTCCACCTGACCTTGAGACTCCTATTTACGACTCATCTCCTACAATCACCTCGTATATGGGGACCCATCTGTATACTTCCGCGCCTCACCAATAGTATTGCCATATTTCCCCCCAATCCCCTATCTAACATCCTGTGGTTCACCGCTAGTTCTGATGGGCACTCCTTTCAATGACAGTTTACCAACAATAAACACTCAGCCACAGGGTAACGCTAACACCCAGAACAGCTATACCTTATGCTCACACACATTATATCCCTAATGCTGTAAAATATCCCTCTTCGTGTATACATGCATGTCTTATTATCGCTAGCGGCCTGTCATGTATGAATGCCTTTTTTTCCGTTTTCATGTTATTAAAACCTAATAAAGAAAATTTGCAAAAAAAGCGAAGCAAAATTTTAAAAATTAACAAAATAAATAAAATTAACGGTAAGGCTGGAGCTATTCTAAATTCAGTTCAGGCCACTCATTGTCCATACTACATTCTGTTTGAAGTGTGGTAAATAAAATTCCTTTACCGGGACTTAATTTTATACGGAAACATAATAAAACAGCTCAGTAAAAATGAGAGGCAGAATCCGTGATGTTAGAGGTTCGGAATGGGCTTTATTCCAATGAACGATTATAATCGGTTGCTCCAAGTTCCATCACCACGGAGGTTCAGGAAGTGAAGTACATACTTTATTGACAAGAAATTACTTTTATAGTACATACATTACAATGAAGCGAATGCAGGAGGCGTAACAATTGATAAGGAAAATGACGATTCATATGCGTAACCGAAAATGGGTGTAATAAGGAGTAAAAAGGAACATAATTGGTTATGATGTCATATATAGGTGGATCTATAAGATAATACTTGGCATAGATGCGCGCGCAGCAGCATGACGTGTGATTGACGTGCAACTAGGGGTTGAAGGGGACTTGACATTTAGCTCTACATGTGGAGACGAAAAGTCTGGGGGGTCAAGTCAACCTAATCCCAAATCATATCTAACATCCTATGTTTAAAGAACTATGTTATCCACAAAAGAAGGACTCTCGGACAGAATCTATTCTATACTGACTGTGTGTGCGTGTACAAGCGTCTAAGTGTCTACACTAAATGCGAGGGGGTAGGAATATTCCATGGTAACAGGGCTATGAATTACTTGCATAAAGACAGAGAAGCCGGGCCTTTTGCTCGGTAGCTGGAAGAATGTTTACTTAAACTACTAGACAGGAATGCATCGGCTGAGGGGTGAAGCAGATAACTCGAAGGTGAAATACAGTTCTTGGCAGAGAATAGGCTGATGTCAGGCTTCGTGAGCCGCGCAGAGAATGGGACAAAGTTCATGGTCACGGTTGCAGGCTCAGACTGGAGTTTTCAGAGGCAGAAGGCAAGAAGAGTTTGATGACAGAATCAGGGCCTACTTGCCTGGACTGTAAAATGGCATAGGTAAACCATATAAAGCCGGTGGCTTTTCATACTTAGGAATGGAATATCCGGCCTATTCATGGCGGATCTGACAGAGGACATGTTGACGGTGGACACACATGTGTTTGCGTCTTCATAACTGGAACTGGAGGGAACATACATGTACTTGTAACATGCACATAGAACCGTTGGGGTCCAAGATAGGGGACATAACTGACCAGAAAAATCCATATTTCCACATTCCCTCCTTGTCCCCTACTTGCCCGTCAAGAGATATCAATCTTCATTAATCCATTGATCTGTTCATATAGCATCATTTGTTCTTCTTTCTTCTTCCGGGATCTTGAATGAAAATCTTGATGTGGAATGCACGATGTGGCACACAGACCACAAATCGCTGGTCCACATTGCAGGCATAGACAGCAACTGAATAGTATGAGAAGGCCAATACCTAGAAAGGATAGAACTCTCCATCCCCAAGCTGATATCACACTCCAAAACCAACCGGACCAAGTCCAAGTGCCTGGGTTCTGGTGTATCTGGCTTACAATCTTATGAAGGCGAGTTATAGCTTTATATACAGATGGCGAATTTTCTGGTATGAATACGCAGCAGCTTGATCCGATGACCCTACAAGCTCCGCCCCTATCAGCCAGGATGACGTCAAGGACAAGACGATTTTGAAGCACAACAATCCGCATAGCAGACTGCTCTTCTGTTAAATTGCCTAAGGCGGAAATAGTTTCATTCACTACCGCTTCAAGGGTTCTAGTTAATCTACGTATCAGCTTACTATTAGTAACAGTACCTATATAGGGAAAGATGCCTTTATTGAAATCTGTGTATTTTTCCCATGCTGTTTCAGTGTAATCGACAATTGGGAGATCTCTCCGCTCTCTGTTGTGTACTAAATGAATATTTCTATAATAATCAGGAGGAGCTAGGAAAACAGGTGGCAAAAGGAATGCAATGTAGCAGGTACCATCCCAATCTAGAGGTAGACGCATATATGCAGTCTGACCACATATAAAGTAGGAGTGGCGATAAGCTCTAAATGAAGATTTGCCTTGATCACTGAATTCTACTGTAGTGGTGCATTTACTATGGCGCATATGTATGGAACCAACTTTTCTTACACACAATTCACCTTTCGCTGGGAATACTGACATGGTTGGTAAAACTAGTTCAACTTCGGATTCGACATTTAGAACCATGAGATTAGGAGTGAAGTTACCTAATCCATATACTTCATCTTCTAGATCAGTTCCTGTTCCTTTGGGGCGACCCTCCTTGTCAGGGTAACAGACTTTGAATAAAACTAGGTTCAGATTTCCCCACACCCACTGGTCTTGGTAAACGGCTGTATCTGAGTCTATGGAATTGATTAAACTAAACCATGCTCCACAGGAGCCATTATGTGTAAACGGATGTGGAAAGAAAGGCAGGACTCCTTCATAATTCTGATAGGGAGGGAGTCGGCCACACACCCAACAATTAGTTGCATTACTAGTCTGATGGGAATGATGTAACATACTAATGAAAGTGTTATTGCGCAGCGCAAGTCTATAAGACAATTCATGTGGCGGTAGGTCACTAAAAGAATGTTCAGCAGTAATATTGTAAACATTTCTGGCAATAGGGTAATATGTGCAACAATATACTTGCAGTAATTATTAAAAGACTCAAGAAAAACAAGATTAATAATGTCACTATGCAATGGCTACGCAGTGATTTACAATACGCCTGTCGTTTCATCATTTTTCGCGACTGTCCATGATTCAGGTCTAGGCGATACATGTCGGAGACAGATTCAACCGCTTCACCTAGGAGAGGACTTAAACAATCAAATCGTCCGACGGTCTAGGCCTTAATTTTAGTTTATAAAGTTCGGAGTCACTTTTTTCCACAAAAGGAAGTTTTGAGTCAATGGGTGAAGACACACAAGGTGTGGTATTCACATCTGATTTCAGTCCATGAAATTTCTTGATATGACTTGAATGAATCCATCCTTTCCTGCCTTCAATCTTCACGGCTGTCCTTGTGGTCAGCAGGACCAACTTGGGTGTCTTCCACCTGGGCTCCAGCTGAGTCTTTCGGTCGAAATTCCTCACAAGGACGAGGTCCCCCGGAATTACGTCATGGGGTTTCACCTCAGTGTTGTCGGGAAAGGCTGCAGCTACCTGTGAACGACAAGATTGTAGTGCAGACATCAAGGAAGCCAAGTAATCTGTCAGCATATTACAGTCAATATCAGTTATTTTGCGTGGTATAGGCGTCCCCCACATATTTGGTGGTCTGCCGAAGATCACCTCATACGGGGATAGCCCTGTTCGAGAGTGTGCTACCATTCTTGTGAAAAAGAGTGCAACTGGTAGTGCTACTACCCAGTCGACACCTTTCTCCCTGCATATTTTGGACAATCTAATTTTCAGGGTCTGATTATGTCTTTCTACGAGACCTGCTGCCTCAGGGTGTCGGACACAGTGGAATTTCCACTGATAACCTAACAAAAGTGAAACATGTTTCATTAATTCGGATGAGAACGGCTGGCCGTTATCTGAGTGAACAACACGTGGTAAACCGTATCGTGGGAAGAATTCTCGAACTAACTGTTTGGCAGTAGTCGGGGCAGTGTAATCTGAAACTGGGTATGCCTCCGTCCAGCGGGACAGAGCGCAGACAACTACGAGAACATATTTGAATCCTCGACATCGTTCCATCTGGATATAATCCATCTGGAGGACTTCAAAAGGGTGATTAGGAGGATGAAATCCACCTTGTTCTACGGGAACACCTTTTCCTGGGTTGAACTGGCAACAGATCATACAGGTACGGACCTTTTGTTTGGCTGCTGCTCGTAAATGTTTATTGAACCAAATGTGTTGAATGCTATCTAGCATAGCTTTTTCTCCTAGATGTGCTGGACTATGTATAGTGTTAATTATAACTTGGACCATTGAATCAGGAAGGAACCATACAGACTTTTCCTTCATCATCCATCCTTGGTCCGTTTGGATCCCTCCTAATTCAGTCCATTTCTTTATTTCGTCTGGTGTAGCATGTGTCTGGATGTCAATTACGTCAAGGGTAGGATCTTTAACTGTCATACAATGTGTCGGCATCGGGACTATTGTCTTTGTCATGTCGGATGTTTGGGTTTGAGCAGTCTGTTTAGCTGTTCTGTCGGCTAGATCATTGCCTTGATAAATGATATCAGTAACCTTCGTATGAGCCTTACATTTCATAATTGATATTGCAGTAGGTAGATGTATTGCATCTAATAAGGCATGAATGAGGGGTCCGTGCTGAATGTGGGCACCGTGGGAAGTTAAATAACCTCTCTCTCGCCACAGCACGCCGAAGTCATGTACAACTCTGAATGCATAACGTGAATCAGTGTATATGTTGACTTTTTTATTTGTGGCTTGAATACAGGCTTGTGTCAGAGCAATAAGCTCTGCGGCTTGAGCTGACAAAGTATTTATACGATTAGTTTCAATGACTTCAGTATCTGTTGTGACTGCGTAAGCAGCCACCAACTCTCCTGTATTTGTTCTCATACATGAACCATCTACATACAATGTCAGGTCTGGGTCTGACAATGGGACATCGGTTAAGTCTTGTCTGGGTTTCGTCGTTATTGTAATAACTTCAATACAGTCATGGGCTAGTGGGTCTGTTCCGGTTACTGGCAAAAGTGTGGCAGGATTCAATGTGTTACAGCGTCTGATTTCTATGTGTGGCTGAAACAATGTAAGTTCGTACCCTGTAAGTCGCGCTATAGTCAGGTGTTGTGTTTGCGTTCTATTTACAAGAACCTCTACTGCGTGTGGTACTTGAACTGTCAATGGATGTCCTAACACTATGGCATCGCTCTGTCTGATTGCTAAAGCTGTCGCTGCCACTGATTTTAGACACGCAGGCAAAGCCTGGGCTACGGGATCTAATGTACTAGAAAAATAAGCACATGGTTTGTGTGCTCCTGCTTGTTCCTGTGTGAGTACTGACAAGGCAGTACCTTCGCGTTCTGTAACAAAGAGTGTAAACTGTTTTCTGTAACATGGCGTTGCTAAAACAGGTGCTTGACATAAAGCTTTCTTTAGGCTTTCAAAAGCTTGTGTATGTTCCTGAGTCCAAGGGAGAACAGTCGATGTGGCTGCCTCCTGTGTTGTCAACTGAATGAGTGGTTTTGCTAGAAATGCATACTGAGGGATCCACTGCCTACAATATGAAGTGAGGCCTATGAAAGCCCGCACCTCCTTTTGCGTCTTGGGTATTGGCATGTTAGCTATTAACTGAATGCGGTCGGGTGTAAGCTGCCTTCCCTCCTTGGACAGCGAGTGTCCAAGATAAATAACTCGCTGGACACAGAATTGCAGCTTAGAAGGGGACACCTTGTGCCCCTTTTCGGCTAGAAATTGTAAAACTGTCAGTGATGCTTTTTCACATTCCGGTTCACTTCTCGCGGTGATCAACAGATCATCGACATATTGAAGCAAGGCAGTGTTAACTGGCATGTGGATACTGTCGAGTTCTCGTTTCAGTGCTTGGCTATAGATGCTGGGGCTTTCTGTAAATCCTTGAGGTGCGCGTGAGAATTTAAAGCTACGTCCATTTAAACTAAATCCGAACAAATATTGGCTTTCCGGATCTATTGGGACGCTGAAAAAGGCATTCTTGAGATCGATTACAGTAAAGAATGTCGCTTCGGAATCAATAGCTGTCAGTAATGACGAGATATCTGGGACCACAGGAAATTGTGGCACAATGCATTTGTTTAATTCGCGCAGATCAATAACCAATCGATATACTGGCGGGGCCTTTGGATCTGTTCGTTTAAGAATCGGAATTATCGGTGAATTACATACATTGGAGTCTGTTTCTACAACTACTCCTTGGGCAATGAGCTCGTCAATGATTTGTAGTAAAGCCACTACAGCATCTGGTGGTAACTTGTATTGTCGCATTCGTGGTAGCACCACTCCTGCCTTTAATGTGACTCGATATGGTGTAATATTCATGCATCCAACATCAGTAGGGCCTTGTGCCCATAGATGTGTAGGTAAAGTCTGCAGTCGGGGATCCATGTCTCTAGACACATAATGACCTTTAAAATCACGTAAAAACAACCTTACTCCTTCCGGAGAACAACATATTATAGCTCCTAGAGCTTTCAGTGTTTTTATTCCTAACAGATTTTCTGGACATGATTTAGTAAGCAATAAATCGGTAGTTCGGGTCAAAGGTCCTATCGTAAGTGGGAGAGGTTGTGACACTTCATTAACAATAGGTTTTCCTGAAAAACCAAGGGAAATATTCTGTGAGCCTGAGAGGGGTGCCCCTGGAACTTCACTACGTTTTATGGTTGTTCGACTTGCCCCTGTATCAAGTAAAAATTTTCTATCTTGGCCTAATAATTCACTATGTACATAAGGTCCTTCTTGATCTACTGGGATTTCAATAAGGGGTAAGTCAACTTCCCTCTCTAGGCTTTTTCATGCGTAACGCTGGTACTCAGGATATTCATACTGTGCGGTCTGATACATTTGTCGTGTTGTTGTCTGTGTGGCAGCAACAGGCAGCGCTGGTGCAGCTGGCACAAACTGTATAGACTGTTGTGCGGCTGGCATGGCCTGTGCATGCTGCGGAGCTCCTTGTTCATTCTGGTCCTGTCTAGGTGGCCGTGGTCTTTCTTGTGTTTTACCTATGGTGATATTATGTTTCAAAACTGGACAATCGTGTACGTAATGACCTGGCTTTTTACAATAATTGCATGTCCCTTTTACAGGTCCGGCTGAGTCACCGGAATGTGTCATACCCTTTTTATGTCCTTCAGCTGGAACTGTCTGAGAAACTAACATTTTCATTTTTGTGTCTTTCATGCGTCTGTGTTCATGTTCTTGTTCCTCTCTAATTCTATTGTGATGGTACTGTAACATTTGTAACATTTGTGATGGAGTGTTACCTTGCCAGGTACTCTCGAATTTTAATACTCTATTCTTTACTTGGGGCAGAGCATTTTCTACTAATTTTGTTACAAACAGATGTGGGTATGATTCGCTACTTGCTTTTAGGCCACTATTTATACCAAAACATTTTTCAAATCGGGCATAGTAATCACTAGTGTCTTCATCTTGCTTCTGTTTACAGGCTGAAATTGTACCCCAATCTTCCTTTTTCGTAGTTAATAAACGTGGCAGTACCTGTACTAATAAACCTGGTAGTGCTTTAGTTTTATCCCCAAGTCCTGCTCCTGCAGTTCGGGCCTTTTCTTCCGCTTCTAATACTGACCATTCTATCTTTTGGTCTCCTACCTCCCACTCTTTTTCCCTGAGTTTCTCATAAATGCCAGCAGGCATCAATACCTTTAATATTGTCATAATGTCGGGATAGGTATACTCTCCCATGAGTAACATGTCTTTAATTTCTCGGTGAAAACCCGCTGGATCTTTGTCAGGACTGGGTACCACTTTCTTCATTTCTAACAATTCTATTTTTGATATGGGCGTATATACAAATACGCGCTTAAACTCATTGTCCTCGCCTTTTATTGGGTGCACTTCTCGTAAAGGATTCTGTCTATCCATGTAATACGTGGTTCTTTCCTTGATGGGCAATGAGACACGGTCTGAACATACAAAAAGAATATCCTGCTTTCTTGATTCTAGAATTTCTTTAATTAATTTAGTACCTGAACCTTTCCATCTATTCATAAGCAATTCAGTCAATATATCGGGTAAGGGACCAGGGTCCGAATGCTGACTCTGATATAGTATAATGAGTTGTTGAATCATATAAATCCCAGCTAACCGCTGTTCATCTGGGGTGAGATTCAAAAATGTGCGTGCTACTGTATCATCACTATATTTTCCGGGACTGTCCACCCAATGGACAGCTGCCCTAGCTAAATCTTGTTCATCCATAGAATCGAGGAAATGATAACCCCTTCGTTCTCGGAGTAGTTTGTCGGCGGCTTGGAACGAATGCTCGTTAGACCTGATGTTAATTATAGGTATTTGGAAATTCCTGTTATTATCTGGACATATCGGACGTATCGGGTCAATAGGACATCTATTACTATTACAAGATCTTCCTTTACCTACATAGGCTATGGTGTCTGACTGTCCTGCGGGCAGTCCTGACCTTTCCTCCTCGTTTTGTTCGAACTCGTCTACCTCTAATCTTTCTTCGTGTAGGCGTTCTATTTCTTTACGGATCTTTCGGCACATGGCTATTATACAATTTTGTTTATCATGTCTACCTTCTGATATATTCTGGCTCCATCGGGTAAGAATTTGCATTGCTTCCGGGTCTACCCCCGATCGGTCTTCATTTCTGATCACACAATTTATGAGGAAACGTAACAGTTCCCCCTGTATCTCCACTTTCTGGTATTCCATAGCTCTGTTAATACATTCTGGATCTCGCCCTGTTTGGACAAAATGGTATATTTTATCTAGATGCGCAGTCATTCCTGGTAATTTCCCTAAATACACTGCGGCTCGTCTGATACGTAATGATGCTAGGGTCATTTCGTCCTCTTTGCCGGGCACAGGGTCATATCTACAATCTACAAGAAGTTCCTTAAGCGTACGGGCATTTATGAGTTTGGGGGTACGTGAATGTGCTGACTCTTGAAAAGTAAGTTTATTTATTCTGGGTGGCGTAGAAAAAATGTTGCTAGCACCTCCCGCAGCCCCATCTGGGGTGTCGGGTGTGAAAGGATTCGTTGAACGTGACACAGCAACTATAGGTGTGGACACAGCTATAGAAGCAGCTGTAGGAACAGATGTAGAAACAGATGTGTTTGCCGGAACTTGTGACACGATCGGTTGCTGTAGGGATACGGGTACTCGGTCTTGGCGTTGAACCTCCCTGATAGGCGGTCTATGTGGGGCGGAATTAGCATACTCGGGAGCTGCGTCATCTAAATATGAGGAAAGAAAAACATCTTCTGCGGTTCTAGGATGCCCCTTAGGATGTACCTTTATTGGAAATAATGGGGGCGGCAAGTCTTTCGGTGTTTCTGGAGTAGCTTTATGTAATCCTTCGGCCAGAAGGGGATACATACCATTCATAAGGGCATTCCTTTGTCTGTCTACTTGTTCTGATTTCACTCGGATACCTTCCTCAATTAATAGATTTTCTCGAACTTTATTGGAATTCTCTTTACTCTTCTCCTCCTGTCTACGTGCTTTTTCTGTACGTCTATGAGATTCTTTACGCCATAACTCAACGGCATCTTTCTGTGACTGTCTGACTTTCCTTTTCCATAACTCTTCCTCGACTTTCATGATGCACTCTGCATCCCAGGTCCCCGCTGCGGGCCACCTCTGACTTTCTGGTAATTCCTTGGTGTAGTCTACCCATAAATCAAGAAATAATATAGCGTCTAAGCCATGTTTATGATACATGAAGTACCCTGGAGTGTCCCTAGGAGGAATAGGAACGGCTTCTTCGAGTACCCCTTTTCTTGTAGTGATCTGTCTTAATTTCGAAAAGAGCGGCATATTGAGAACTGATCTGATACTTAATCTTGAACACACTTAGTACAAAAGCACAATAATGAACAACCATTCATACCACAATATGCAGGACGTTTAACACATTAAACATTAAACATTAAACATTTTTTTAACCTTTAAAAATAACCAACAATGATGATCGTCTGCATAACTAATCACCAAGCATAATTCTTTGACAATAACTAGATACTTCGGAATACTTGATATACTGCTAAACAGTACATATACACTGCTAAAACAGTGCAGACCGGATTTGTGTACCCAAACCCGTCTTGACCGGCACAACCTATGTGCACGTCAGAAATGCCTCCCCAGTAATGGTACTCACCGGGTAGCTTCGGAAACGGAAGGCCTCGGAGACTGAACTTGGACCGGACTGGACTCGACTCGACTCGTCGGAAACTGGACTCGACTTCGAACTGGTGGGCCTCTGTATACCTCGGATCTTGCTCTCTCAGCTAGGCTCTGGTCGGGACACTTCGCACTTCTCACCGCCTCGTCTGGGTGTTGATCGCAGCCTCAGTCGCCCCCGCTTGACCGGAGGGAGATACAGGAAATCCTGCTGGTACGCGTTATTGTCCGTCCAGCTGTGGCAGGAGACCGGGCCTGCAACTCACCGCCGGCGCGTGAGATGAGAAAGTGTCCCTGTTCGGGCGCCATTCATGTGGTAAATAAAATTCCTTTACCGGGACTTAATTTGATACGGAAACATAATAAAACAGCTCAGTAAAAATGAGAGGCAGAATCCGTGATGTTAGAGGTTCGGAATGGGCTTTATTCCAATGAACGATTATAATCGGTTGCTCCAAGTTCCATCACCACGGAGGTTCAGGAAGTGAAGTACATACTTTATTGACAAGAAATGACTTTTATAGTACATACATTACAATGAAGCGAATGCAGGAGGCGTAACAATTGATAAGGAAAATGACGATTCATATGCGTAACCGAAAATGGGTGTAATAAGGAGTAAAAAGGAACATAATTGGTTATGATGTCATATATAGGTGGATCTATAAGATAATACTTGGCATAGATGCGCGCGCAGCAGCATGACGTGTGATTGACGTGCAACTAGGGGTTGAAGGGGACTTGACATTTAGCTCTACATGTGGAGACGAAAAGTCTGGGGGGTCAAGTCAACCTAATCCCAAATCATATCTAACATCCTATGTTTAAAGAACTATGTTATCCACAAAAGAAGGACTCTCGGACAGAATCTATTCTATACTGACTGTGTGTGCGTGTACAAGCGTCTAAGTGTCTACACTAAATGCGAGGGGGTAGGAATATTCCATGGTAACAGGGATATGAATTACTTGCATAAAGACAGAGAAGCCGGGCCTTTTGCTCGGTAGCTGGAAGAATGTTTACTTAAACTACTAGACAGGAATGCATCGGCTGAGGGGTGAAGCAGATAACTCGAAGGTGAAATACAGTTCTTGGCAGAGAATAGGCTGATGTCAGGCTTCGTGAGCCGCGCAGAGAATGGGACAAAGTTCATGGTCACGGTTGCAGGCTCAGACTGGAGTTTTCAGAGGCAGAAGGCAAGAAGAGTTTGATGACAGAATCAGGGCCTACTTGCCTGGACTGTAAAATGGCATAGGTAAACCATATAAAGCCGTTGGCTTTTCATACTTAGGAATGGAATATCCGGCCTATTCATGGCGGATCTGACAGAGGACATGTTGACGGTGGACACACATGTGTTTGCGTCTTCATAACTGGAACTGGAGGGAACATACATGTACTTGTAACATGCACATAGAACCGTTGGGGTCCAAGATAGGGGACATAACTGACCAGAAAAATCCATATTTCCACAGAAGCACTCCGAGAAATCAATCTGAGGATACAAACTTAAATTTTAGCCTCAAAATTCAAATTCTTTCACATTCACAGACTATTTTAAAATGTTAAATTTTACATTTTGCATCTTTGTTTATATACACTTTATTAATCTATTATTATTATGTAATTTTCTGCCGATAAAACAAACTCCGTTCCAATTCTGTCCCCGGTGCCACGCCAAATATCCCCGCAACGACCTACATCAAGTTTGTAACTTGTGCTGTTGTGGTTGGGCGATCCACTGCATGAAGTGGCCGCGCTGACGGTCTTTAAAGGGTGGAAACTGATCGGTATTGAACATTTGGGGGATGTATGGGAAGGAGATTCCCCCCTCACGTTTGAGGATCTCCAAAAAGAATATAGCTTGCACCACTCGCAGAGATACCCTTACCTGAGACTTTTGCATGCTTTGCGCACGCACATACACAGTGGGGTCTCAGTACCGGACTACTCCCCGTTAGAAGATAGTATACTACTGGATCTTATCACTGAGATACCAACCTCCACGATATACCGTAAATTGGAAAATAATGTACCAGACCCCCTGATTACCCTCCGAGAGGCCTGGGTCAAAGATATTCGTAGCATAGACAACGAGGAGTGGCAGGAGGCTATTCAGAGCCCTAGAGAGGTCTCAACACGCTCCAGATTTAGACTAGTGCAGCTCAAGATTCTATACTGCACGTATTATCCTTGTACCCACCTATACACTTGGGGTAGGATCCCGACAGTGCTGTGCTTAAGGGGATGTCAGCGGGAGGGCACCTTCCTGCATATTCTATGGGAATGTCCCGAGATAGTTTGATTCTGGCAGAAAGTCACGGATACTATGTCCGAAGTGGTGGGAGAGCCTATCCCTTTAGAGCCGAAGTGGCTTTTACTAATGATCAGAGGGGAATTTGACTGATCCAGATATGTGGTAATATGGTTGGCTCTGGCAGCGGGCATAGCAAAGCGCAACATTGCCAGGGGGTGAGGGGCACCTAAAACTCTGCAAGTGGAGGAGTGGAAACGTGGTCTTGATTGGTGCCAGCAGGCCGAAGAAACAGTGTACAAAAGCAAGGGATGTGTTAAAAAATGGGGAAAAGTGTGGGCACCCTGGCGAAAGTACAGAGGGCTGGGCGTAGGTGAATAGACGGTTGCTGAATGTTCAACAATGTTCCTTTATTCCCTCATGAACATACTGCTATTGATCTTCTGTGTTCGGTTCACAAGGTACTAATGAAAATGGTTTTTGTACTCTATGGTCTCTTGAGCTCTGTTAATAAAAAGAGTTATAAAAAAAAAGTTTGAAACTTGTGCCTGTCTCCGGAGCACAAAGAGGAAGACTGCGATGCTTGTAAGTCGTTTCGGTCCAAGAACACTCTACGTGATCGTCGGGCTCGACGACGAGAGATGCAGCGCCAAAGCATCCAACAAACTCTGGATATCTTCAAGGAAGAATCCGATCAAAAAGAGATTGAAGCATCCGCCGCAGAAGAAGAGGCCCTCGCCGTTCCAGAGATCGATTCCAAGCTTGAGATCGATCTGGAGTCTAAAATGTGCCTCCTGGACAGGGTGCCGTGAGAAGACCCCTTGCCCCCAAAATCGTCTTCCAAAACTCATAAGGCTACGGCACCACCTCTGCCTTCTAGCCAAGGTCAGCAACTAGACAATGTTTTCGACGCCCCGCCCCTCGGCACTGAAACAAACCGTCAAGTCTTCCGGCTTGGGATCGAGTCGGCCGAAATTACCTTCGTATCCGAAATCAAGCGCCAACAACAAATCTGGTTCGGAGCCGAAACCCTCCGCTTCGAAACAAAAACATGCTTCAGAGCCTAAACCCTCCGCTTCAAAACACAAACCCGCTTCGGAGCCGATACATTCCACTACCAAAGAAAAGTCTATTTCGACGCCATCATCTAAGGACACTGATTCTCGAGCCTCCAGAATCAATTTTAGACGTTCTTAAGGCCAAATTGGATCCCAAAGCGAAAAAGATTTATATTAATCCTAATACTGGACATATTTTGGCTAAAACTCCAGCAAAACACAAGCTTCCTGCAGAGGACATTGCTGATGACATTCCCTTAAAGAGTAAGAAGATAGCTACCAGCCGTGTTTATCTTGCCCCACAACCCTCACCACCTCCACCATCTTCTACACAGTTAATAATTGAAGATCCTTTACACATAACACATAGTCAAGCACTCACTATGCTTAAAGGCATGATGAGGCATACAGATGATATCTTTAAAGACCCTATCAGAGCACATATTTTAACTCCAAGAGTGGATACAAATATAAACCCTCACCATCAGATCCTGTGTTTATTAAGGGACAATTACCTCTTGACTCCCTAGTAGTGTCCAATGCTCGCAAACTAGTTACCTCGCAAACCTCTGGGGATGCACCTCCCCCAGACAAAGAATCCAATCTTATAGATGCCTCTGGGAAATGAGTGGCTGTTCAAGTTGCTAACCACTGGTGCATCGCAAACACACATGGCCTACTAGCTAGGTACGGCAGGACTGGGATGAAATGGAACAACTTCTCCAATATCTCCCAGACGAACACAAGTCTAAGGCACAGCAGTTAGTTGAAGAAGGAAAACTAATCTCTAACTTTCTAATCAGATGTGCTTTAAACGCAGCTTACACCGCAGTTAGACATAAATATCAACATTTTCCTTAGAAGGCATGCATGGCTTGGGATCTCGAGGTTTAAGCCTGAGGTTCAACAGTCCATTTTGAACACCTCCTTTGTCAAGGAACACTTATTTGGTCCTGTTGTCGACCAATCCTTTGAAAAGATGAAAAGGACACTGAAGTCGCAAAATCCATGGGAGCTCTCCAGCCCCTATCCAATAGAGGCTCCTTTCGTCACTCCTTTTACAGAGCAGGGTCCAAAACAACACCCTCAGACCTAAACAACCAGCCCTTTCCCGTTAGAAGTTTCTACAGAGGAGGATATAGAGGAAACCATTCCAAAGGTAGGGATAAAGGTGCCACCCCACGTAACACGCCTTCCCCTAATAAACGGTGACTAGCCCACACTTTACCCCGATCACTTAACACCTGTCGGGTGAAGACTTCAACAGCTACTCCCCATGTAGCAATCTATAGCAAGTGACCAATGGGTGCTCGACATAATCCAACATGGTTATTGCCTGGAGCTCACCTCCAATCCACCAAACATTCCACCTTGCGTCCACAAACTGTCATCAGACCATTTGCAGTTACTCAAGCAAGTGGTGCAATCTCTCTTACAAAAGGGAGCCATAGAACCAGTTCCATTTCAGTACTAAGGTTCAGGGATTTACTCTCCTTATTTTCTAATTCCCAAAAAGGACGGTTCATGTAGACCAATTTTGCTTCTCAAAGAGTTAAACCACTACATACTATCAGAACATTTCCAAATGGTAACGCTACAACAGATTCTTCCTCTCCTACAGCAAGGCAATTTTTTGTCCACACTGGACTTAAAAGATACATATTTTCACATTCCCATTCATCAAGCTCATTGCAAATATCTCAGATTTGTGATAGCAGGCAAACACTATCAGTTCAAATTACTTCCATTCGGAGTAACTACTGCTCCTAGGGTATTTACAAAATGCCTAGCAGTAGTAGCAGGTCACCTCAGAAGACCACCAATTCATGTCTTCCCTTATCTAGACGACTGGATCATCAAAGCCAGCACACACTAAATGTGTTTAAAAAAACTCAGACCACGCAACACCTACTCCACCAATTGGGTTTAACGGTCAACATTCAAAAGTCTCACCCACAGTGGGAAACAGCCAAAACATTGCATGGACGCATGGATTACAAGGCGGTCTTTACAATGACCATGTTATTCCATCGCAGTACATTACAACACAAGACGTTACATCGACTTGCTGTAGGATGCGCGCTAACCTAAGGAACAGTATAATTTACTATTACAACACCTTCCCTACTGTTGCGCACACTGGAGTTGGAATAGTAAATTATACTATTCCTAAGTCCTGCGCACCCCCTACAGCAAGTCGATGTAACGACTTGCGTTGTAATGTGCTGTGATGTAGCAACGCGGTCGTTGTAACAACCGCTTTGTAATCGCATGCATTGTAAACTCAGGCGATGTAAACACATGCGATGTAAGGTGCTATATTCCCTAGGTGCCACTCTCAACACTCACATGGCTCTAGCCTGCTAGTCAATGCAGCCAGAATTTCCACTATCCAAACTCTATTGCTGCAGTTCCAAACCTTGCCAGCCAGGAGTTTCATGCGGCTACTGGGAATGATGGTGTCATGCATTGCAATAGTACTGCTTGCAAGACTACACATGTATCCATTACAAGAATGCTTAGCACGTCATTGGAATCAGTCACAGGGGCAATTAATAGATCTAGTGTTGGTGGGCTTCCGCACCCATCGCTCTCTGCAGTGGTGGAACCCGCAAAATGTATCAAATGGGCGGCCTTTCATCGCCCCTGTTTCACAAGTCGTGCTAATCTCTCCATGTTGGGGTGCACATCTCCATCATTACACTATTCAAGGTCTCTGGAACGACAAACACAAATGTCTCCACATCAACTATCTAGAGCTTGTTGCAGTGTTCCTAGTGCTGAAAGCTTTTCAGTCTCATCTCACAGGCAAAGTTGTCCTAGTCCGCACAGACAACATGACAGCAATGTACTATGTACAAAAATAAAGGAGGACACACTCTTTCCAACTGTCACGCCTGTCTCAGACAATTTGGAAGTGGGCAATCCATCACAAGATTCACCTTCAGGCAGAACACCTGCCGGGAGTGAACAATCAAATTACCGACCTCAGCAGAAGGAGACATCACATACACGAGTGGTAACTGCATCCTCAAGTTCTCCTTCCATACTTTCTACAATGGGGATACCCACAAATAGATCTCTTCGCCACAGTAGACAACGCACAGTACCCAAACTTCGCCTCCAGGTTCCCATACCCTCTCTCCAAAGGCAATGCCCTATGGATAAATTGGTCAGGGATATTTGCCTACGCTTTTCCGCCTCTCCCACTTCTTCCGTTTCTGGTCCGGAAACTCAGGTAAACATCACTCTCACTAATTTTGGTAGCTCTCACATGGGTCCGTCAACAGTAGATCACCACCCTGTTAGAGCTCTCAGTAGTTTCACATCAAAAGCTACATCTCACCTTCAGTCTCCTCACTCAGAACCATGGAGAAATCAAGCATCCAGATCCCAAGGACCTCAACTTAGCAATTTTGCTCCTGAAATCATAGAGTTTGGAATTTTAAATTTGCCACCAGACTGATTGACTATTCTGAAAGAAGCTTAAAAACCTTCTACTAGATCTTGTTATGCAGCAAAATGGAAAGGATTTGTTGTTTACTGCACTAACAACAACATTCTACCTCTAGATTCTTTTTTTCAGAACATGATCTGTTATTTTCTAAACCTACAGCAATGTGGGCTAGCTTACACATCTATTCGGTTGCATCTTGCAGCAGTAGCTCCGTATTTACAAAACAGACAGCATTTGTCTTTGTTCAAAGTTCCTGTAATCAAAGCCTTTATGGAGGGCTTAAAGAGAGTTATACCACCAAGAATTCCACCAGCACCAGTGTGAAATCTTACTGTTGTCCTCACAAAACTTATGGGTCCACCCTTTGAATGAATTCATAAGTGTCCTTTACAGTTTCTCTCATGGAAAGCTGCATTTCTAATTGCAGTCACTTCATTAAGAAGTGTTGGTGAGCTACAGGCACTAACCTTAGAAGAACCCTTCTTTCAGCTCCATAAAGATAAAGTAGTTCTTCGAACCAATCCCAAATTCCTTCCCAAAGTAGTTTCTGCTTTCCATATCAACCAATCCGTTGAGTTACCTGTGTTCTTCCCTCAACCAGATTCTGCAGCAGAAAGAGCTCTTCACACACTGGTTGTCAAAAGAGCTTGATTATATTATATCAAAAGAACAAAAGATTTTCGCAAAAACAAAGTAACGGTTTGTTTCATTACACCACCTCACAAAGGCAATCCTATTTCTAAATCTGGTATTTAAAGATGGATTGATGAATGCATTCAAACTTGCCACGCTAAAGGTAATAGAACTTTATCTATACCCCCTAGAGCGCATTCCACTTGCAAAATAGGGGCATCTATGACCTTTTTAGGTAACATTCCTATAGCTGACATTTGTAAAGCAGCAACATGGTCTACACCACACACATTTACCAAACACTATTGTGTGGATGTACTAGCAAGCCAATGTAGGGCAGGCAGAGCTAAAACACTTTCCCATACAACTGCAACATCTACAGGTTAGCTACCGCTTTGGGAGAACACTGCTATATAGTCTATGTAAAGTAGGTGTATCTACAGCACACATGCCTCGAACGGATTATGTTACTTACCCAGTAAGCATCTGTTCTTGGCATGTAGAGCTTACATTATTTACGTATGGACATTTCTTTACTACACTCAATTACTCCATCCTCACCCTCTTGCTGGAAAACAGTCTAACAATAGAGTCGATGCCCATGGGCACTATCACCGAAAGGAGGAGCCACCTTACCTCGTGACTGGAAAGACTTCTTCGCAGAAAAACAACTTGCAAACATCTGGACGCAACACTAGATGGCAGGAGTATGCAAAGCATGTAAATCTAAGTAACATAATCCTTTTTACGCATTCCTCCCTTTTGACCCGCTTAGGCTATGTCAACATCAAACGAATGAAAACACAACTCAGCATGCTACAACACAAATGTAGAAAATCAGGAGATGAACCAGACAAAAGTTTGCTGTGGCACAATAACAGACCCTACAAAATAGCCATCAGAACACAAAAAGATGCTGCTACTTCTTGTGCATAACTGAAGCAGACTAGCATTGTAAAGTACTCCATACAATTCTAACAGAATACTGCAATCCAGAGTGCCTAAGCACAAACACCACAATCACAATACATCTTTGAACAATTGATCTAAAAAATGTCAAAGATTGAATATTACATTCTTTAAAGAGAATAAAGACAACACCACAGACAGACAATAGTTATCATTCATCTATGCATACTTCCAATATCCTGTCACAAAAAGACTTCCTTGATATTAATATTGCAGCCAGGCCATCAGGATGACCTTCAGACCTAGCACCGCCAACATATCTTTAGAGATCTCCTTCGCTCATCCTGTGCAGGGAAGGTAGCAAGATACCTATTCAGTAAGGACCTTTGAACTAGTTTCATTCCAACTTGAACTCAAATCCTCCTGCGTTAGATGTCTTCTCAAAAAGTAAACCTTAAAACATCTAACCCAACAAACTACAGGTCCATATCAAAAGTACCATTAAAATGAAAATATTTTGAGAGAGTCGTGTTTACTAAACCCTCTACATATACCAAACATTAGGGCTTACTGTCAGATTAACAGTCTGGTTTCAGACCAGGCAGAGGCACAGAGTCATCCATCATATCCATGTGTGATGAGCTAAAACTCACAATAGACAAAAACAGAGTAGCTGCCTTATTACTTTCGGATTAATCAGCTGCATTTGACCCTGTCTATGCTAGTGCAAAGACTTAACAAGATTAAATTCCTGGAAATTGCTTTCAATGAATAGCTTTTTATGTCACAGACAGGCAACGTTTAGTCTACCTACCCCCCCTTTCACATCACCTCCTCACACGCAACACTGTAGCATTCCTCAGAGGTATGTCATATTTCCTCTATTATTCAACATCTCCCTAACCCCTTTACCAAATCTAATTAAATCATACAACCTCATCTGTTACAACTATGTAGATGACACCCAAATCATTTTTTTAAATTAATAGCCTCTTAATACCTCTATAATGCACACTTAAATGGCTGCCTTTGTGCCATAACACATGGATGATGAATAACAGTCTAAAGCTCAATTCCCACATAAAATGAAAACGAAAACAACATCCTACGAACCACATACTCTACATGGTGGAATGTACTATCCTGATTTGGCTCTTCGTAAAGTTAGTCAGAGACTCCTATTTGGATCAGTTAGCTTATGGACTTCTGAGAAACTTTGATCATATATGACTTTATTTGTTTGTCCACAGTTCCTTCTTGGGATATTTTCTTATTGCTAATGGGACTTCATGGACCTCAATTTAAAACTTTGGAAACATGCCCCTTCCCATTTGTGTGATCCAAAAATAACTTCTTTAAAATATTAAATTTGCTCGGTGTTTGGGTTGGTGAGCCTGGGGGCCTGTTGTGGTCTACCAGTGTTCTTTTAGTCTCTAGATGATGATAGGGCTTTGTCTTTCTGTCTCCATAGGATGGGTTCTTTTTGAGCTTCCAAGTACTTCATTGTTTCATGGGGCAGCTGCAACAAACGCAAACATTCCAAATATTTCATCTTTAAGTGCACATCTTTCTTCTGTACCTGATGGCATTTCTTTTTTGTACATTAATCAGACCATTTCTTTGCCGACCTGTTTCTCGAATCCTATAGCTCCAGCGGAAAAGTTTTTGAAACCCCTCTTTACAATACCATCTAAACAAATCACTCTTGGTAAACTTTGGAGGTGTTCAAATAGTCCTAGCCTTCTCTAAATAAAGTAACACCATATGGATAGTGTCATGTAGTGTTGCTTCATATGAGAAAGCTAATAGGCCTTTCCTTGGTACGGCTATTTGGCTCACTCTGCAAAGGCGAAAGCAGCTACTGCAGCTCTGAGTAATGTCCCCATTCATTATTTCCGTAAAATTGCATATGGAGGTTGGTCCATACCTTTGCAAAGCATTATTGTGAGGATTAGGCTCCAAGACAGATAATTGGTGTGTGAGGCTATGCTGTTTAAGTATTTGCTGAAAAATTCAAGCTGTGACCCTAATTTTAAGGGTTGGCTTAGACTGCTACTTTCTTTTACTTTTTAAGATTGTTAGAGCGAAATGTTAAAAAGAAAAAGATACTTATTTGTAATCCTACCTTTTCATTGTGGTAAACTCTTGCTGCTTTTGAAGGTTGCATTTTCCAAATTATTATTTTATTGTCCTACTGCTCAGAAACAGACTACTTAATCGACACTCTTCTGGCAATATGGAATAGTGTAGTCTTCCTAGGATTGCGAGGTCAATATACACTGTTTTGTAATGGTTTGTATTAGGACATCATGCCTGTTTTTATTCAATTTAATTGGGCATTGGTGTTTTCAGTCAAATGTACTGATGGGTTTGCATTATGGCTGATTGCAAAAAAATTATAAATGTTGGTATGCTTTCTAGTTTATTTATTTTGAACCTGTATATTTTTTGTAAAAACATTTATTTTTAAACGTCCCACAGAAGTTTTTTAGGAATTAAATGGTCATACTAATGGTGAAAAACTATGATTGCAAGTAAGTAACCTTTCCTTCCTGATGAAGGGGTAAACGTGGAAGGGCCGATTTAAAGTTTGCCAGACTGATTAAAGGTAGCCAGGCTGCCTGAGGACTTTACGTACGCCACCCTGCCTTTACTATAACTGCCAAGTTGAGATATTATGGGTTTGTGTGAACCTCCGTCAAGCTGGATCTGGAAACTTTTTCTGAGCAATACCCCTTGCTTGCGACATCGGGTGGCTCCATTCGGCTAAACGGGACGTTGTCGGCAGGGTTGGTTATGACGTTGCAGTGCCTATAGAGGCGCCACCCAGGCATGCGGACTCCTGTTCCTTTCTTTCCGCTACAGTTAAGCGCTGATCCAGGAAGAGCTACTCTCCTGCCGCTTTTTGGCAGGCATTTTCTTGACTTTTGTCGAACTTTTTGTAATCGACTTCGTGTGCGAGGGATGTCTTCGAGGAAGACAGGTTTCAAACCATGCAGGACTTGTTCCCGCATGATGTTGGTTACCGATCCCCACTGCGTTTGTCTCTGGTGTCTTGAGTGCAACCACAATACAAAGTCGTGTTCGGACTGTTGGGCGATGGCTCCGAAGACCTTGAGGGAGTGAGCGATGAAGTTACTCACGGCCCGGCATTCGACACAGTCAAGCGAGACTCCGAGGAAGTCATGATCCCGTTCAAAGAAGAGGGGGGTCGCAGGACCGCTCCCGGAGTCCTGAGTCCTAAGTCCTCTTCCTCCCATTGGAGGTCTTCTGGACACTCTGGGAAGAGGCACAAGAAGTAGAGGAAGTCCAAGCAGACTTCGTCTTCACCTCAACTGGCATCCGTCGTCTAGAGAGGTAAGGAGCACCGACGCTCTAGGCAAGGTTCCTTGGACCCAGAGTTTACTTCGTGCTGCCCCCCCTTTCTGGGAGCTGAAGCAACTCCTGCTCAAATAAAAGAATTTTACGAGGCCATGCACCACGTATTTGAGCGGAACAACCCCACTGTAGAGCCTTTGGGCCCCGCAGGGTCGTACGGGGCCCCATTGGGTTTGACGCTGTTGGCTCCGGCCACGACGCCGGTGGAGCCTCAGGGATCCGACCCCGGGTCCGGTTCGACACCTGTCATGCCAACGCGACCTTCCCCGGTGTCAAACACCAAGTCGGTGTCTGCGACGTCGCCGATGCCCGTCGGTGGCGCAAACCCCATCCTCCTCTCCAACGACACGGAGCCGGAACGGCGATTCTGACATCGACAGAACCCAGAGGTTCTATGTTGTCACCTGAGCACTTTGAAGACGTGGTAGGCTCAGGAGAGAAATGGGAGGGGTCTGGGGACCCTCTAGAGAACCAGGATGGCTCTGGGGAGAATTTTGACTGGAATGGAGAACTTGGTGAGGCCAGTGGTCTCGATACTTCCTCAGATACTGGCATGCTCTCACCTCCTACGGTGGCTCTGGAGGAGGGAGCGTCCTATGCCATGGTGGTTAAGAGGGCAGCTGAGGTCCTCCGACTGGAGCTGCCCTCCGTGCAAGTCAGGACTAATCTCCTCACTGAGGTGCTTCAACCTGGGGCTTCCACTTCCGAACCCCTGTTGCCCTTTAATGAGGCACTTACGGACGTCCTTCTTGGAACCTCGTCCAAACCTAGCACGGGGGCTCCTGTGAATAGGACTATTGCACACCGCCATTGCCCAGCTTTGGGCGACTCAAAGTTCCTCAGCCAGCACCCCACCCCAGAGAGTTTGGTGGTGCAGGCCTCTACGTCCCAAGGCTTTTACAGCAGTTTGTAACTTTGTTTTATAGTTCTGTTTTTCACTTTATAGCATTAAACAAATGTTACAGATTATTAAAGGCGTCCGTGTTCGCGCATATGTTTGTAGGCTGTGTCTATTCTCTGCGCAAAGTATGTGTCTGTTTAAAGCGTACACTAATCTAACACCGTACTCCCATAATCTTCCCAGACAAGCAGTCTTGTCAGATGCTTCAGGCCAGGCTGCCACTAAGCAACAAACATTTTGGACACATCTCTGCCTTTTCAAACACAAAGTATGTGGCTTTTTAAAGTGCCTCAATTTTGGGTGGCACTGCATGTAATCCATTTCTCCTTAAAGCCGGTGTCCTCTATCTCAAATGTATTTCAAAGAAAGTGCTTTCAGGCACACTAAGTTCAAATGCACTTGGTGCAAGAGATGTAGCCCAATGGACACACCTACACTCTGGTCCAGTCTACCCCACTCCACATCCATCTACCCTACCCCACTGCATCCCAATCTACCTCACTCCATGCCACCCCAATCTACTTGACTCCTCATCAATCTATTCTGCCCAAATCTACTCCACTCTACCCCTCTCCACTTCACTCCAATGCACCCCACTCAAACTTTCCCCATTCCACTCTGCTCCACCTCACTGAAGTTGAAGTTAAAAAGAATTTATATAGCGCTCTATCACCAAACGGTTTCTTGGCGCTGTAGGCAGGAGACTAAACCTGAGAGAGGAGGGGAGGAAAGAGTTTAGGAAGGGTAGGCTAGGGAGAACAAATGAGTTTTAAGTTTAGCTCGAAAGTCTAAGTAAGAAAGGGTGGATCGGATTGCAAGAGGAAGGGAATTCCAAAAGAGAGGGGCAAGGATAGAAAATCTGGTGCCACCAGATTTCTTCTTATGGAAACGGGGCACCTCAAGAAGAAACCGAGTGGAAGAACGAAGGTCTCTGCAGGGGACATATGCAGTTATTTTGGATCTAATAAAAACAGGGACGGTACCAGTAAGGGACATGAAAGTCAGGCAGCCTATCTTAAAGAGTGAGCGTTCCCTGATGGGAAGCCAGTGCAGAGTCCGTAATACCGGAGTAATGTGACTGGATTTAGGAAGCCTATAGATAAGGCGGGCCGCTTGGTTCTGGATGAGCTGCAGGCGGCGACATTCATATGCGGGAATGCCGACGTAAAGGGCATTGCCGTAATCCAGGCGGGACGAAATGAGTGCTAAAATGATGAGTTTGAGAGCTTCAACTGAAAAATATCGTGAGATTTTGCGAATGGTTCTGAGGGCCAAGAAACACGAAGAAACTACAGAACTAATCTGAGGGCGCATGGAGAGGGCTTGACTAACTTTAATACCCAGGGTTTTCACGGAAACTGAAGGTAAAGGAGGGGAACCAAGGATGGGGGGCCAGAATGCAGAAGACCAGGGGTTGGAGGGGCCACCGAAGAGAACCAGCTCGGTCTTATCAGGGTTCAATTTCAGTTGGTTGGAATTCATCCAATCGAATATGAACGTAAGCGTGGAGTGCACCTTGAGAATGGAATCAGAGGAGGGAGAAAGATTGAAAATAAGCTGGAGGTCATTGGCGTAATTAAACGCCGTGACCTCCATTTCCTGTAAAGCAGCAATAAGGGGGTGAATGTAAAGATTAAACAGGAGGGGAGAAAGTGAAGAACCCTGGGGTACTCCGCAGGTGACAGGGTTGATGGGAGCAAGTAAGCCCTCCAGGCGAACAGCCTGAGTGCGGCCGGTTAAAAAGGAGGCGAGCCAGGCCAGGGCCGAACCCCGCAGGCCGGCGCCTTCGACACGGTCGAGGAGGATGGAATGATCGACCGTGTCGAAGGCGGCAGAAAGATCGAGGAGGACTAGGGCCTGGGGGGAGTTGGTATCGGCGCTGCGCCTAAGCTCATCTACTACAGGGAGAACAACGGATTCCGTAGAGTGAGCCGGCCGAAAGTCGGCCTGATTAGTTGCAAGGAGGTGATGAACTTCAATGTGATTGGAGAGTGAGGTGGTGATGTGACTCTCCAAAATTTTGCTTAAGAAAGGCCACAATGAGATGGGCCTGAAGTTTGAAGGGACGGCAGGATCGGCACCAGGCTTTTTAAGGATGGGTATAATAGTGGCAGATTTGAAAAAGTCAGGTACAGAACCGAGGGTGATGGAGGTATTAAGAAGTGTAATAGGAGGGGCCGGACAACGGGAGAAAATGTCTCTTTAAGATGTGTGCTGGACAAAGATCGGCAGGGGAACCCGAAGTGACTTTCCCCAGAAGAGTGTGGAAGGCCTCTTCAGAGATCAAGGGGAATTGGTCAATGAAGGGAGATGACAGGGGTCGTGGGGGGCAGGTAAAGGAGACAGGTGCCAAGGGGATGTTCTGTTTTATGATAGCAATCTTCTCAATAAAAAAATTATTGAGGGAGTTGCACAGGGTTTGAGAGGGAATGGGCCTAGAAGCGGCTCTATCAGAGGCAGAAAGTTTGTGCACAATTGTAAAAATCTCCTTTTATTGATTGCCAGATGAATTTTCTGAGAGAAATATTCCTGCTTGGCGGAGAGAATGGACTCTTTATATGCCTGCAACAGGGTCAAATAGTGGAGCTTGGAGTCGGGACAGTATTTGCGGCGCCAATGGCGCTCGGCCTGACGGAGTGCGAGTTTCTGAGATTTAAGGGAATTAGAAAACCATCTATTGGCATCGTGAGGGCGGCGAATTCTGATACGTCTGAGAGGGGCGATCTTGTTGCAGGCTTCAGAAAGCCAGGTATTGATAAGGGCTACCTGCTTATTTAGAGGGGAATCAATCAGAGTGGGAGCCGAAGAGGCTAAAGAGAGACCTAGAGTGACCGTATCTACTTTATTCCAATTTCGAGCATAAGTGTTTTTTGGGCAAGGGGAAAAGTAAACTTCTGCCAAAGGAGCGGAGAAAGTGATCAAAAAATGATCAGACCAGACGCAAGGGGATATATTAGGTATGGAAATGGGTAGATTAACAGTCCAGACTTGGTCAAGGGTGTGACCGTGGACGTGAGTGGGAACAAGAATATGAGGGATAAAGTTAATGCTATGGAGAGTGTCAGAAAAATCTTTAGACATAGAGTCTTCATGTGGGTCCCCTGGCCAAAAATTTAAATCACATAATACCAGAAGAGAGGAGTTGTTAACGACCAGGGTAGCTAGAAGATCCTGTATGGCTGGAATAAAGTAAGACATGGGTTGAGGAGGGCGATAGAGCAATACGACAGTGAGAGGGATCGCAAGATTGGTAGAACGTACCACCAAAAGGTCGACCGATGGAATAGAGAGGTGGGGAAGGGGTTGAAATAGAAGATTAGAACGAACAATCATAGCCACTCCACCACCCGACTTACCCTCAGGGCGATCAGCACGAAGGATATAGTAGGAGTCTGGGAGAGAGGTGAGAACGTCAGGTAGGGAATCAGCTATGTACCAGGTTTCAGTTAGACACAGAATCTCAGGGCTGAAAGTGTTAAGAAAGTCAAAAAGCTCCAATTGGTGCTTAACAGCAGAACGAGTGTTGAGAAGGGAAACCGAAGCCAAATGAGGAAGGCAAATCGATGATTTAGAGAAGGGAGTCGGAGAGATGAGGCCTGAGAGCATGGCGTGGGGCGTAGGTATGGGGTTAGAGGGATCAGTGTGGGCGGGTCGTGCAATATCTAGAGACTTGATCTTAGCCAGGCGTCGTGGCAGGCCAATAGTTGGGTAGATGAATATGCAAAGGAACAGGCAGGGTGCAGGGCCCCAGGGCCCGGCCTGGCGCGGACGGGCGCAGACGGGTTCGCCTTTAGCGCGCCTTCGGCGCGCTGGTGGCGCGCCCGCTGCGCGCATCCGCTGCGCGACCGGGGCAGGCACATTGATGAAATAGGGCCTGAGGGGGTATGGCCTAGAGAAGGTGGGCGTGTCCTCGGCCCAGGGATTCCCCAACAATGGCGGCAATCCAACCTCGAGCCCCGCGGCAGCGCCTTTGTCGGCTGCGCGGTCCAAGGGACAGGCACTGGGTGAGCACAGAATCAAAGTAAAGAACACAGCACAGGTATGCCAAAATGCAAAACTTTTAAAAAGAATGACAAACGCTCCCGGCTTCCGTCTCAGGAGGTAGTTCCTCACTACACTCCATTCAAACCCCACTACTCTATCACCCTCAACTCCAGTCTACAACACTTCACTGCAATTCACTCCACTCCAGTTTAACCAAATCCAGTGCAGCCCAGTCTACCCTACTGTCACGATTCACTCCCTGTGCTCTCGTTCCCTTCACCAGGGGGCCGAATTGTGGAGATTTCCAGTATTCTAATACGCTTCCAGACACTCTCCTGTATGCATATCCTGACTTCCAGGCATTTGGACATCATTTAGGAATTGACATCCATTCCTAATCCATCCCGGGTTTTGAGGAAGCCAGTCTGCTCATGCTGGAAACTCCATTACCTATAATCCCCTGCTCACTGCTTTGTCTCCACCCCTGCAGGCCAAGGATGGGTGGAGGAATTCAGCTCACTTGTGGCTGGCTGCTGCTAGCCTGCTCACACCTGATGCACATGAGTACTGTGTGCTCTTTTAAGCCCTAGCTCCCTTCAGCCCATTGTTGGTCATTGTAGCTTTTTCCGGTGAAACTGATCCTGCTTTCCTGAGCTTTTGTTATGCCTTGATTTCTGAGCTATGGTTAATCCTTGTTCCTTGATTCCTGAGCTATAGCTATTACATGTGCCTGAATTAGCACTGCCTGCAGTTTTACCTTGCTCCCTGAGTTCCTGAACTATAGTTATTCTTTGTTCCTGTTCCTGGGCTTCAGCTATTTCTTGTTCCTGGTTTGCACTGCTTGCAGTGCTCTCTTGACTCCTTGTTTCCTGAGCTGTAGCTATTTCCTGTTTCCTTGAACCAGTAGTGCCTGCAGTACTACCTTGACGCCTGAAACTTTAGTAATTCTCTGTTCCTGAACTAGCTCTGCCTGCAGTGCTACCTTGACTCCTGAAGCTTTAGTAATTCCCTGTTCCTGAACCAGCACTGCCTGCAGTGCTACCTTGACTCCTGAGCCTTAGCTCAATTCTTGTTCCTGCCCCAGCACTGCCTTCTATGCTACTCTGTTTTCTTGATTCCTGAACCTGCACTATTCTAGTATACCCCTGTAGCCTCCGCTTCTGTATACCCTTTTCCAGTCCCTGCCTTTCTTCCCATTTCCTTGGTTCCAGTTCTAATTTGCTGTCTTTCTATTCTGCTGTCTTGCTTCTGTTACCTTGTATGTATGTTACCTGCTTTCTGCCAAGTGTGCTCTGTGATTTCCTTCCTTTCCTTTTAAGCACTCCTCCTTGCTAGCTCCTTGTCTATTGTGCTTGTGTTTAGTTCTACCCCTTTGCTGTTACTGCCTTGCGTGTTCCTGTTTGATCGCCAGGATCCGTGGGCACAGCTGACTACCTAGGTTGTGTTTTTGTTTACTGTGAGTATTGTCTTTGAGTTACAGTTATAACATCATGAGTATTGTCTTTGAGTTACAGTTATAACATAACCATAGATATAAGCTCCACAGACCCTGCCTTTGCATACATATCCTATATGTGGGTATTTTCAGTCGGTATCTGTTGCAGCAATCGTGGGTGAGGAACTTACTGCGCTTCAGTCTTACCGTGTGGAGCTTTACTCCACATTCCCTTTATTGTTAATGTTGTATTATATATATATGTCTTGTACGTCCGTCCTGGGTGTAGTTAGTCTGAACGGTAAATTGCCTTGTGAGTGCCCTTCCTTTCTGAATCTTAGCCATCTTGTACAGACTTCCCCTTTGGATCCCTTTTTAGGTCTAACGTGCGTTGCAGCGCAAAGTGCTGCTCCGCCTCCGCGAGAGATTTTGTAAGAGAGGGCTTTGAGAAGAGTGCTTAAAGCCCCTCCCCTCATTTCCGTGGGCCGGCGTCACCGTTTATGGTAAACGGTGGCCTGCCATTGAAAATTAGGGTTTTTGGTGGATGCCCTTTGGCCTCCGAGCCGGACTCGGTGGCCTGCTTTATGGGGCCATGTGTTAGAAACACAGGGCCCCATAAAGACAAGAGAACCCACATGCTCCGGCTTCAGCACGGTCCTCCTTTCACTTTCGGGACCACGCTTGTAGAAAAGTATCCCACACCACTCCAATCTACCGCACTCTACCTGAATCTCCCCACTCCAAAGTATCCCAATCAACCCTACTCCAATCTATCCCACTCCCCTCAACCCCTCCACAATCTGCCACACTCCACCCCAATCCACTCCACTTCAACCTACTCTACTCCAATCTACCCAACTCAGTCTACCCCACTTTCCCAATCTGCCCCACTCTACAAACTCCAATCCACCCCACTGTACTCCACTCCACTACAATCTACCCCACTCCACTTCAGTCTACCCCTGTTTACTCCAGTCTACCCCACTCCAGTTTACTCCACTCCAATCTTCATCACCCCACTCCACTCCTCTATACCCCACTCCTGTCTATTCTACTCCACTCTACCCCATTCTACCCCACTCAACCCCCCACCGTGCTCAACCCCAACCCCACTCCACTCCAAACTACAGCTAAATGGCAGCAAGACTGAGATTATTCTATTTGGAAGAGCTGAGTAATTCTGGGCGCAAGATTGGTGGCCCCCGGAGTTAGGTACTTGTCCTTCTCCCAAGTTAGCAGTACGCAACCTAGGCATTACCATCGACAATTCTTTATCCATGAAAACCCACGTTAGCCAGGTCTTAGGCGTCTGCTATGGGATTATGCGTAATCTCCGTAAAAATTTTAAGTGGCTACCCATCGAAGCGAGGAAACCTTTGGTACAGGGTCTTGTTATTAGCCGTCTTGATTGTGGCAACGCTTTTTTTTTTTTTTTTTTAAATCCTTTATTACAATTTCGAAAAGATACAAGTATGGGCCTACAACCAACAGGCCGGCCGCTAAACGCAGTGTAAACCTAGGCATGACTTAATATGCACATCAATGAGGCAACAAAAGAGTTACTAAAGTGCTAATCATCGCAGTCCGCCAAAGCCGCAGTCCATAAACAAACATGAAAGGTTTCATATTTTTAAAAAACAGAAAACATCAAACACACAAGGCAGAGGAGGTTAATGGCAAGAGCATGTGCTCCTCGTATCGAGGGAGTAAACCAACCCGGGTAGACAGAGGGGGGGGGGAGGGGGGCAAGGCAGAAGCGACAAATTCGCATGTCGCAGGAGCATACAGGAATGCGGGGGCTAGGGAGACAGAGCGGCATCCATCTCACGCGTCTGGGGGGGGGGGGGGCGCAAATACCTCCACGATAGGAGTTCCAGGGACCCCACACCTTAATCCACTTCCCAGGCTTGCCTCTCGCCACATACACCGTTTTCTCTCTAAACATACACCAGTCCATGTGTTCCTTCCACTCGGAGACCGTTGGCGGCCTCTGTGAGCCCCACAATTGTGCGATGTCACGCTTCGCTATCATATAGCCTAGAGTCACCCATTGCGTCTGCGTCACATTATAATCAGTCGGTTCCCAGACATTCAGCAAGCATCTACGTGCCTCCGGCAACAAGGCAACATGTGTGACTTCCTCCAACACCGCATGCACTCTGCACCAAAACCGAGTCACCTCCGGACACTCCCACAAGATATGGAGAAAAGTCCCCAATAGCCCACAGCCTCGCTTACACAAACCATCCACCGAATACCCCATACGCATCAAACCAGGCCCCGTGACGTACACTCTATGCAGTATCTTAAGCTGGACGAACCGCAATCGGGCCGGGATAGCCACCTCTTTTGGGGAGGCCACCGCTGACACCCAATCCTCGCCGTCCAGCTCTATACCGTCGGCAATCCATGTCTCCCGCAATGAGGCTAGCAAACCCATTCGATCATTGATAAGCTTTTTATAAATCAACGAGATGGTGCTATCCGGCACGTAGCCGTCCAATACTCTATCTTCCAACGGGGAATGCTCCGGAATAGACACCACGTCTGAAAACACGGAACACAAGGCATGACGAACTTGAACATACCGATAGTATTCCCTATCATTCAACTGGTATTCCGTTTTCAGCATGTCGAACGTCTTAAATTTCCCTTTCGTCCAGAGATCCCCTACCGTGCTGATACCAATCGTATCCCACTTCTCGAAGCCTTTCGTAGTATACAGACAACCCAAACGCTGGGATGCGTACAATGGCGTAGCCCGAGTCAAGCGATCCCTCCACCCCATCGCCGCATTTGCTGCATGCCACACCTGCACCGCGACCTGCGTCGGGCCCGTCAACTGCGCATCAAGGGACCCCGAGTATAGTGCTCGATTATAGTCTCCGCCTGGCAGCAGCAATTTGTCCATCTCGAAAGCCGGGTTCAAAGCAGGGCCATACATCCCGTGATTGACGGCAGCCAACTGGGAGGCCCAGTAATATCGCTTAATGTCAGGGAGGGCGACCCCCCCCGTCATACCACGGTAGGGTCAGTTTGGCAAGAGCAATCCGCGGCCGCCCATCCCAAAACAATCGACGCTGGAGACACTCCACCTCCCGAAAATAACGGGCCGGCACTACGTCCATAGTGTTCTGCAGGGCGTACAAAAGGCGTGGTAGCGACATCATTTTGAACAAAGCTGCCCGGCTGAGCGGCGAGAGCGGCAGCCGCCGCCAACCCGCCACATCCGCCCGTAGGCGCTGAAGGGGGGGGAGAAGATTCCGTTCATACCGGGCCACCGGATCCAGGGTTATAAAGATACCCAAATACGTGAACCCCGACTCCGCAATCCGGATAGGGCACCTCCGCGGAAGGGGGGGGGGCCTCCCCGGAGAGAACGTAGACACAAGACTTAGCCCAGTTAATTACCAATCCGGAATTGCGACCAAAGGAGCTCAACACATCCACCAATACAATGAGCGATTTGCGTGGAGATGCAAGATACAAGAGGATATCGTCCGCATATAGGGAAACACGATCCTCGTATTCCGGCGTCCATCTAAGGCCACGTATCGAGGGGTGCCACCGCAACCATTCCGCAAGGGGCTCCAAACAAAGCGCAAAGGGAAGGGGCGATAGCAACGCTTTGTTTACGGCACTTTATGAGGACCTGCTTTCCAAGCTCCAGATTCTTCAAAATACCGCAGCCAGACTTATTCTTAATCTTCCCCCCAGATCTCCTTCCGCCCCGATTCTTAAAACCCTGCACTGGCTCCCGGTGTGTCAAAGAGGCCATTTTTACACACACGACAATGTATGATACCGGTCCAGGCTACCTAGCAAAAAAAATTACAATGGTATGTACCTGGATGATCCTTAAGGTCTGGTGATAAATCATACCTTGCTCAGCCGCGAATTCGAACCTCTCGTAATGGTGGCCGTTAATTTTCTTACCTTGTCCCCCTGCTTTGGAACAAACTACCATCAGATCTTTCATCCATAGCTGATCATAAATGTTTTCGTAAAAGGCTGAAAACCTGGGTCATTTTTGCTGCTAGCGCCTTGAGACCTACCTGTGAATTGTGCGCTTTATAAGAATATCTGACATTGACAACCCACCCCACTCCAACCCACCTCAGTCCAACCTACCTCACTCCACTCCACAAACTTTTAGCCATGTTGAACAGCAGCAACAGTGGTGTACAACATGGCTAAAATACATTGCCAAAGCCAAAAGCTCTCAAATGGGCAAAACCAACCGACTTTGCCAATGCTTATGTCATTTTTACCAGGCTACACCGACAAGATACGGTAAATAGGATGGGCAGTCAGATGGCTTACCTCTAACATGTTGTACTCCCTCTGGCCGTTGGAGGAATGTTTGCGAAGACTGAGTAAATTGTACTTACTCTGTGTAAGCCTGGTGCTCTACCCATCTTAGAACTGGAGGAGCCGACCGATACCTTGGGGTCAGGGTACTCCATCACCATGACGACAGAGAACCTGTCTGCCAAACTCCTAAATAGGGCCCTCCCTTCTGAACTAAAATAAAATGTTGTGCCTGACAACACTCATGGTCGAATTGAAAGAAAGTCTCTAAACACATACTACCCCATCTCCAATCATAAGGGTTCAGTAATGGGCAGACCAAAACAAAGACATACATAAAAATTGCTTCTATTGATTCTTCGAACGTGGCCCAAAAGGTATACAACTGTTGCTCTTTATGAGCTAGGGTCCAAACCTCATGTCAAGGAAAGATTGAATGGGCTGGGGCAGCCTAAACTGCAAAGTTTATGGGCCTGTTCAAGAATTGTAAAAACCCTGTCACTGCTAATCTGGGCATTCTAGTATGTGACATGTTGAAGATTTGCTCTTTCTGCAGGGTCACCCCAGATTTTTGCTTTCCTTTTGCTGAACATAGGTACATTGAAATGCACCTAATTGACATATTTAATTTGCCTAGAAGAAACCCTTGTGGATGATTTTACATGTACCTAAGGCATGTAAATGCTAGAAGCAGCTGCATCACTCATTGTCCCACCCATTACAGTAGCACTCTAAAATATCTCAGGCCTGCTATTGCAAGCTGTAGTGCACTTTAAAACTGCTATTTCGACCGGGTAAGATAAACGTTTTGCCAGGCCTATTCCTTTATTTTTAGTGCTTATAAGTCATCTCTACGGTAGGCCCTAAATGCTCACAAGACAAGGTCATTGTATTTAAAAGGCACATCATATATATTAAATGTCTTACCAGTGATACTTCTGCAAAGTTTTTTTTCACTGTCCCATGGACTAACACTGCTTACCCTATTACATTTGATAGGAGCTACAGTCAGTTTGGGAGCAGCTAGAAAAATATTTCAATAGGTTCCTTTCCATAGTAATTTACAATCTAACTTCATGGTAAGCTCGCGTTGTAATGTACTATTTTGGAAATATCACTTTTAGAAAGTAGTCATTTTCTTGCCGAAACCTAAAACTGCCGTATTTCCAGTGTTCATCTGTTGTTACCTGACCCCTATGGCTCCCTGTTATGAGATGTTAATTTCTTCCTGACAGTGGACAAAGGGCTTGGGTGTTTGAAGGTGTGGTCCTTCCTGCCAAGATGGCTGAGGTGGCGCGATGCCCTTTCTCTGAATACACTTCAAAGGGGCCTTCCCTGACCCACACAGGAGAAACTGACACCAGTGTACATTGACATAAGTGGTACAATGCCATTAGTAATTTGCAATTAGTTGGTTATATTCAGGGTCTTTGTGAAACACTTAAGTCAGATGAAAAGAGTGATCTACACCAGTAAACTTTTGTATTGTTTCCATCTTTCATAGAAATTTCAAGACATTGAAGAAACACATCTAATGCGTGTTAAAGAAATTATTGAATCTTTCTCTCGATCCGTCACTGAAATCCACTTACAAATTGGGCAGGTGAGTTCTTTTTACAGTTGTGCAGTGTGTGCCAAGACAAATTGACTGCATGTCAGGCTGTTTATACAAATTTGAAATGTTGAGCAGACCATAAGTGTCATGACAACCGGATTAAGTTCACTAAAATTCTGTGGCACATAATAGGTTTTTATATTGCTCTTTCAAAAGACATTAAATAAAATATGAAAATTTCAAGATGAATTATTTCACGCAAAAAGAGAGATGCGCTGTTTGAAGGTGCAGTAGAATTTTGTCATGTTAATGTACTCCCCTAAAATATATCTGAAAAAATGTTGATAGTATAATTATTTTATTAGTATTTGTTTGCTCACAACCGCAAATAAACAATTAATACATTATATAACATAGATTGAAAAAGAATATTTTTACAAGTGTCTGGCAGCTTCCAGCTAATTAATATCCATATCAGCATCATAATATGTGGTTAATGAATACATCAGAATTAGGACAATTACGTTAGTGCAATAATTCTTAGTAGGTTCTAGTGGGGGCTCAGTAATATGAGATAAAATCCGAAATGCACAGTCCTCCGTCATAGGTGGACTTATAGCATTTTTCCATTGCCACCCTTTGGAACCTGTTCTGCCAGAGAATGCATCTCATCAGAGCGGTAATGCTCTTAAGGAAAGGTGAGGTGGTCAGTAAGGTTAGTTTTGTAGAATATGTAGCCCTACAGGTAGGGATAACCTCTTGATAGCGAGACCCTCCTACTATTATTAAGGAAAAAGAGTAGCCCAGTGAAGGGTGCCCTGCAAAGGTTGTCCAGCAAGGGCAACATGTTCTCTGGTCAGAAAGGTGTCTCCTTGCCTATTTGGATGCTGTAAGAAATTGGGTTGCAGGTTGAGGGGGATGAAACCCTTCACAAGCAGCAACCACAATTCTTCTCAGGGGGAAATCACAAGTAAACTCTAAATTAACCTCTGCTTATCAGTCGGGTAGCTTGGCGCAGAGCAGTCAGGCATAACTCTGAGGCAATGTGTAAAGCATTTATGCAACTCTTCAAAATGTTACAGTAGAAACACACCATAAAATGATCCCACAACAGATTTAGAAAAAAAGAGTAATTTGTAATAAATAAAACTAGTAGTAAAAAAAGTCCAGTCAGTAGAACCGGAGGTATGCAGGTTTTAAAGTTTTTTTGTAGAAATAGCACCAAAAAGTACAAAGTGACAACTGTGGAAATCTGGTCGCGCCAGACTGAGGCAGTCTCACAAGTTCAGGCCGACCATGATAGAGCCCGGGCCGGCTACAGAGACCCAGTTAGGTCCGCTGAAGAAAGCACAGCCGAAGAGAGCAGCAAGCGGCAGGTCAGCACAGTAAAGTAGCAATCCAGCAAGGTAGTAGTCTAGCAGAGTGGCAGTACTTCAGCAGCACAGTGGTCTTTGTTCCTGGCAGAGATTTCACAGGTCAGAAGTATGCCAGAGCTATCCCATTGATCTGATAATATAGCTTGTGGATTTATGCAGCTTGAAACTGTTTTGGTAATAATTTGACCTATATCTTAATTACTTTTTACCCTTTTGTGGGTTGCGCCTTCAACCCTTTACAGACACAGGCTACCATGATCACTGGGGCCTCTAGGATGGGGTGCTCGTATGGATGACTTGAGACCTTTTTTCTGTGTTTTAGTAGCACCTGCACATGCATCAGCTGGAGTAGTGGTAGGTCCACCTTTCCGCAGCATACAGTACAGCCAGGGTTTTGTAATCTGATGGCAATAGCATTATCAATCTTGAATATAGGGACCAAGATTAAGCCTTTACATCTGCAGGTGGATCAGCACCAGTCATAATGGAGTTGAAAAGAGGGGACAAATAATGGCCCACCAAATTAAATTTCAGGACAACATTATTTGTAAGGCAGTCTTGATTAACAGCTGAAATTATTTTTGCCACTTGATGTAACAGATGTGGTAATGCCAGTTGGCATAGATTGCACTAAATGGGGGTGTAGAAAGTCCTCTTTAGCACAGTTGTATCGCTGGTCGAGATAATTGATTGACCCACACGATAGACTATTGATAGACAATGTCAAACCATCATCATTCACTATAGGAGACAGAAATGTGATCACATCCCCAGGAATCTCACTTACAAAAGTGACTACTTACTAGACCCACTCGGTTTGCATCCTATTGTGTTTTCTAAAAGTAGGAGTAAAACCTATATTTTCCGTACAGGATTTTTAATGAGTCCAAACTATTGCATAAAGCCGTGGTTGTTGGCCAACTGGAGGGGTCTATTTTTGTCCCCCGATCAAAATGTCAAATTTGAATGGGTCTGCTCAGCCTTTTATCCTTCTAAGTCCATAAAAATTACTAAAATTTGTTGTGTAAAAATAAACATTCATTATCTATCAATAGCACCAAGATGACGGGTCTGTGTGTGCTATAAATACTATTTTTTTGGGTTTTTTTTTAAACAATTTTTATTAATACAAACAGAGAACAAAAGTACACCTTTCGTCAGTACATGTTTCATCCGTGCGGTACATTTCGCTGTCATATTAATCAATTTCTGACATTTAGTGAAACTGTCATACAGTTACATCCGAGCCTATATATCCACCACCCGTCGCCCCCCGCTCATATACCCACTCTTCTCCGAGTCGACTCTTATGTGATGAAGATGTCTCTATTTCATTCGCTCAGCTCGGACTCTGAGTCCGTTACAGGGGGTTCGCATATATTGCCTCTAAATGCGTTCCATTTACCCCAGATTCTCTGCCATCTCCGGGGGCAACCCCTGTTTGCGCACACCACCCTCTCCGCCGTCATGGCACTATCTAGGTCTCTGCACCACCTCACGTGGGAGGGGGCTGACTGCGCCCCCCAGTATTGCGCAATATTCCTCTTTGCCAATGCTAGTCCGACGGTCACCCAGGTTTGGTCAGTCTGGTTAAGATCAGTAGCATCCCACACATTCAGTAAACACATCCGAGGTTCTGGTGGGACATCATGACCGGTAACCCGTGAGATCGTCGCCATGACCTTCCCCCAGTACAAGGCAATGTCAGGACATTCCCATATAGTGTGAAAGAAGGTGCCCTGTAGGCCACACCCCCGCAGACAGAGCGGAGTAAGTGCCCTCCCCATTTTATGGAGTGTGTCTCTAGTGTAGTATATCCGATGCAGTATTTTAAGCTGCACCAGTTTTATTTTGGATGGGATGGCCACCTCTCGGGGAGACGCCAACGCTTCATACCATTCTAGTTCGTCCATGGGCCCCACTGCTGCCTACCACTTTCTTTTAAGGATCTCCGTGGGGTCTTTTTGATGATTCACCAGTTTACGGTAGGTCAATGATATAGCTTTCTTGGTGAGGTGGTCTGTGAGCAGCCGATCCTCTAGCGGGGAGGACTCGGGTAGGGTGGTCCCCCTGGGTATAGCTTTCTGTAGTGCATGTTGTATTTGTAAGAATTTAAAGTGCTCGGTCCGGTTCATCTGATACTCCGATTGCAGCTTCTCAAACGGTATCACACCACCTTTCCTCCAGAGGTCACCGACCCTGGAGATGCCTATGAGGTCCCACCCCTCAAATTCTTTACGTAAGTGACCCATACCTATCTTAGGGGAAATCCATAGCGGTGACTGCTGCGTAATCACCCCCTCCCATCCTGCGCTGTGCCGTGCGCCATATCTGTACCGTGTGCGCTGTGAGGCCTTGTAGCTTATTTGTCCCTGATTTAACATATAAGGCTTGGAGGACTCCGTGTAGTCCCAGCATTGCCCTGTCCATTCGTAAAGCGGGTTCATCTTGCGCTGCGTGTATCCATTGATTGACTATTATAAGTTGGGACACCCAATAATATAGACGCATGTTGGGCAGCGCGATTCCCCCATCATACCAACTCCGCATAAGTTTGCAGAGAGCTATTCTATGAGGTTTACCCTCCCACAGCAGACATCCCACCTCTGCGTCGATCGATTTAAAGTAAGAGTCTGGGACTGGAGCGGGCGCATTCTGCAGCGCGTAGAGGAAGCGAGGGAGAGCCATCATTTTGAATAGCGCCGCTCTCCCCAGTAACGTCAGTTGCAGGGAGTGCCAATATTTGACATCCATTTTCAGTCTTTTTAGGGGCGGAAGCAAATTGCGTTCTAGGAATAGTGCTGGATCCGGCGTGATGTTTATACCCAGATATTTGAAACCATCCTCCGCCATTGGTATTAAGACTCCTTCGGGGAGTTGTGGCGGAGGCCCCTGTAGGACGTAAAGCACTGATTTCGTCCAGTTAATCGAATAGCCAGAGAATCTACCATAGGAGTCGCAGATATCCAGCAGTGCAGCTATGGACCGTTTCGATTGTGTCAAATATACCAAGATATCGTCCGAATAGAGTGAGATACGATCATCCCAGCTCTCCGTCCATTTTAGCCCTGATATAACTGGATCCTGCCTTATCCATGCCGCCAATGGCTCCAAAACCAGGGCGAATAGCACAGGGGAGAGAGGACACCCTTGTCTAGTCCCTCTTCCTAGTGCAAAGTCTCTCGAGAGCCGGCCATTCACCGCCACCTGCGCCAGAGGTTCTGTATAGAGTAGCCGTACCCATGCGCAGAACTTGGGCCCAAAACCAAAATGCCAAGCACCGCAAATAGAAAGGGCCACTCCACTCGGTCGAAAGCCATAATCGCGTCTAGCGAGAGTATAACTGCATCCTCCTGGATGTAGGGCCCACTGGCCAGTATGCCGTGCAGCCTTCTAATATTCATTGCAGTGTTCCGCGCGGGCATAAAGCCTGACTGGTCTGGATGGATAATTGTCTGCAAATGAGGTTGTATACGGGTTGCTAGTATTTTTGCCAATATCTTGGCTTCCACATTTAGGAGTGAGATAGGTCTGTAGGAGGTACACTCGGTGGGGTGCTTCCCGGGCTTTAATATTGCGACCAGTGTCGCGACTCTGACGTCTCGTGGAAGTATGCCTTCCTCCAGACTGGCCTCATACATTTGCAGCAAGTGCGGCACTATCGTATTCGCCTCTCGTTTGAACAGTTCCACTGGAATCCCATTCGGTCCTAGAGCTTTTCCGGACTGAAGGCCGCGAATAGCTAGGGCGACCTCCTCTTCTGAAAGACTCTTTTCTAACGCAAGTGCGTCATCTGGGGCCAGTTTCGGAAGTCGTATGTCTTTGAGGAATTTTAAATTATCCTCTGTGGTGGTCGTCACTGCAGAGGTGTATACCTGTTCATAGTAATTTGCGAAGGCCATCGCTATGTCGTCCGGGTTTGTCACGTCCTCCCCGGAGGTCAGTCGCAGCCGCGCCAACCGCCGGTTGGCCTTCTCTTTTTTGTCTAGTCACGCTAGCAGTCGGCCCGCCTTATCCCCAATCTCGTAGATCGTATGCTGCGTTTTCGCTAGGCGCATCTGGGCCGCCTCCCATAGATGGTCTCTATATGCCTGTTTCGCAAGGTTAAGTGTATGTGTATTCGTGTCGGTGGGGTCTCTGGTGTGCTCCCTTTCTGCCATGGTCACTGCTTCCTCCAGTGTCGCCACCTGTTGTGACGCTTCTCGCTTATGGGCTGTAATTACTGCAATGGCCTGCCTGAGCAGCACTGTTTTGTAGGCCTCCCAGAGGACAATAGGCGAGGAGACAGAGTGTACGTTTTCGGGAAAGTACTGTTTTGTAGTTTTATGCAACGTCTTTCTCACGCCTGGGACCTTTATGTATCCAGGATGTATCGGGAAAGTGCGCCTTCTACCTGAGAGGCCTGAGGAATATGTTAGCAACACTGGTGAGTGATCGGATATGCCCCTGGGGAGGTGTTTAATCTCTTGTATGCGATCCATACATGTGGGAGAGGTGAGGAGGTAGTCAATTCGCGAGAGACTATTGTGCGCGCTAGCGTGATGAGTATATTGACGGTCTGTGGGGTGTCGCATGCGCCAACAGTCAAGGAGCCCCATGGCGTTCAGGAAGCCCCGTAGGGGTGTAGGGGTCGTGTTTGGCCCTCTCGGGGGTGGTTATCCCACTCCGCATCTACCATGGCGTTAAAGTCGCCCCCTATGATCAGTTCTCCCTGGGGTAGGCCCAGCAGGAACTTTCCCAGGGCCGGAAAAGCTAGTGAGTGTAGTGCCGGGGGGATGTATACCGTGACAAAATTAAAGCTGTACCCCTCCCATTGTCCCGATATCGCAGAAAACCGCCCCTGGTCATCTGCCCATTTCCCGGTCACCACCAAGGGACAGCATTTCCGGAGGAGGATCCCAACTCCTCTGGAGCCGGAGGTGAACTCAGAGTGCGCTACCATGTTGAACCCCCATCTATCTAGTGCCCTCACGGCCGTGCCAGCCAGATGGGTCTCTTGTAGGAGAGCCACCGATGGAGTGTGCCTCTTAATATGCTGCAGCACCAGCCCCCTCTTAATTTTGTTGCCCAGGCCGTTCACATTCCATGACATCACTGTCAGCGGGGCGCCCGGGCCAAGACGATCACTCATTGTTGCATTTGCCATTATCTCGATATGGTTTTCGCTGTGCGTGTGCGCAGACATGTGGCGTGGTCTAGCTCCGTGATGGACTCTTGATCACTAATACATTTTTGGTACGCAACCGTTCTTCGTGTGGGTGTACTCTCAATTCTAACTCCAGGTGAATAAGAAAGAATAACAAATTAAGGAGCAATAAAAGAGCCCCAAAAACCACTAAAGGAAAACAACCCCCATTCACCACCCCCCTCCCTGCTTCCCTGCCAGACGGATCCCCAACTACCCGCCACCCCAACATAGCAGAGTGCTTTGATCCCATAAACAGTACTTGCGTGCCGGGGGACAGGAGTCCGAGAGTCAGTACTGTAGTCCCCCAACCTCCAAGACAGCCTTTCAGCCAGCCTTCGCCGTTTAGCATCCCAATTGAGCCTGTAATCCCGACCCGTCGCCAACAGCACCGGTAAGGGCGGGTTGTTATGTTCATATGCTTTTCACATAGTCAGTTCACCGTTTGTGAGGGGCTCGCCTCGTCACCACGCCGCCAGTTCAGCTGCTACTTGTAGCCGTGTCATTCCCCAGTGTCTGCATTCGTGGAAGGTGATGCCTGCCGCTCCTGTGCGGAGATCTTGGCGTCCTCCTTTTCTACTTTGTCTTGTCGACGCCGCCTTGCGTGCTCATCACCCTCGGCTCGCTGCCATCCCTCAAGCCAGTCGTGGGCCTCCTCTGGCGTTTCAAAGAAACATGTGTTTCCATCCGCCACCACCCTCAGCTTCGCTGGAAAGAGCATTGCGTATGGAAGCTCCCTTCTACGAAGTTCTTTTTTTACCTCCATAAAACTTCTTCGGCGCTGAGCAACCGCCGCCGTGTAGTCCAGAAAGAAGGAGATCTGGGAATTCTGGATTCGTACCGGCGGTGCCACCCTCGCCGCCTGCAGGATAGCATCTCGATCCCGAAAGTTAAAGATGCGGGCCAGGATAGGTCTTGGGGACGCTCCGGGTTTGGGCTTACCGCCTGGCACTCTGTGCGCTCTCTCCACGGCAAAGAGGGCGGAGAGCCCCCGAGGTAGAAGCTTAGACTGTATTAGGTCTTCTACATAGAGATCCATGGCATGGATCCCTTCGCCTTCCGGGACCCCCGTAATTCTAACGTTGTTCCGCCGAGAGCGCCCCTCCTGATCATCTAGCTTGGCGCCATGATTTTATTGTCATTCTCCAACCGACCAACTCTGTGGAGCAGCGAAGCGGTGTCTTTAGTAAGGGATTTTGCCACCTGCTCCACTTCCGTCACTCTGGCGTTCATTTTTTGGAAATCCGCTCGGAGGAAGGAAACGTCTGCAGAGATCGAACCCACCGTGGATTGCACGCTGGCAAGAGCTGCCATAATATCTTCTAATGTCACCTTGGCTACTCCCCCGGCGTCTGGGGCCCCAGCGGAAAGCTCTTTGCGCTCCGGCGGTCCATTGGAGTCTTTAGCGAAGGCATATTTGTCGAGTTTGGCCTGTGCGGTCACGCGTTGGCCCTTTTCCCCCATCTTCACCTGGTCCGGCCAGTTCTGACAGGTATTCCCCGCCGGCTGCCGCTAGTCTCCCTCACCAGCGCTGCCTGTCGGTTTTCCCTGTTCCAGAAGCGTTGATTGAGCTATGGGTTTTGGGGTCTTCGCAGTCACCAGCACGGCGCGACTGATGTTCCTGGTCGCTTGGGGTGCGATCTCCACCTTGCCGGGGGCTCTGGGCGTCCCAGCGCATCCACGGGGCCCCGCACGTCCCCGCCAGCCGTCTCTTCGCTCCCGGATCTGCCCTCCACGTTATTGGCCTGACAGTGGCCCACCACAGACCCGAGTCGACGCGGAGCGCGGATGAGACCCTTCCAATTCGCTCTGCGATTGTTGCTAGCAATTGTGTTTAAACGTTTTGAAATCCGGCCTTAAGCCGGCGGAGGGTTACAGCGGGGGCAGGTCCTCTTTCCTCCTTTTCACTAGATGGCCTCGGCTAATTGTGCGTCTTCTCCGCGATGCGTGGCCGTCGGAATCGCACCGTTTTGCCGGGCCCTCTTCCCGCGCTCTTAGCACCCTCCGCACAGCTGCCAAATGTGCTCGCTCCCGATGTGGTCCCCGTCTCCAGGAGGGACGCGCCCCTCACAGCTGTCTCCCGCCACCGGCACTTCCCTACGATCTTTCATGGGCTGGCCCCTCGGGTCACCCGCCGGGCCCCGCCCTCGTTTCCAGGGTCCTTCGGAAATACAGGCCCCGGCTGCTAGTGCGTGACAAGGCCGCTGGCTCCCTCGCGCCTGCCACCGCCGCTCCGGTTTCACCTTTACCTCAGTCTATAGGGCCTTTGGGCTGATCGGGTCACTGTGCTCTCTGACGGCTCTGGGGCCCAGCTGCTTGCTCCTTTCTGCCGCACTGCCGGATCCGTGGCAGCAGTCGACTGAGCTGGTTCCGCTTCCGCTCACTGCAAGGGCACCTCGCGCCGTTCTCCACACTCACGCTGCTGATGTCGGCGTATATGCCACTTTTGTTGTGCCCCCTGCAGGCGTCCTCCGCCGTCGCGCCTCTCTCCGCACTTCACCGGGTGCGCGCACGCCTCCCTGCCCGGGCCTCCCCTCACGTTCCCGGGCCGCTGGCAGAGATCGGCAAATTCAGTCCCCGGCTGCCGGCGCCGAGCAAGGCTGCCTCCCACCGCACGTCCTCCGCTGCCTCCTCGGCCCCCACGCAGACCAAGGCCAGATCGATCGGTGCCTCTTGCCTTCCGGTATTATTGCTGTCTTGGGGGCAGGATAATTGGTCAGATAGAGTCCATATTGTCTGGGGAAACTACGTCTCTCTCAGAGCTTCGCTAGCGCGCGGCCATCGCTGTCGGCTGCAGGCCACGCCTCATAAATACTAGTTTTGTTTGTACTTACTTTATTTCATCATGTGATGAGGAGTCTCGGCATGTGAAGTGTCTTTTTCTAATAAGAATGATCTTCAGGGATCACACTGGACATGGGAAATGCAACGCATATATGGAACAGGCCTACCCTGACAACCTTTCAAAGGCAGGTTAATACATCTCCAAGAGGTAGCATTTCTTACCCTTATGGCCCTCCTACTGACTTATTTGGTTTATTTATATCTGTAGTATACAAGGCAGCAGCGGTATTTGAATTACTCTCACAGAATTCAAAATCTGAATCCATTATCCTGACTTAAATTCTTAAGATGTTTCAGGCTTCTTCAGCTAAATTAAACCCTTATGCTTTCCCCACTGCTCTTCTGGACCATGAATATAAATGACTTGACTCTGTAGACAGTAAAGCGTTGTCTTTGGGCAATCTGGCCCTGTACACTTCGAACAAAAGGTGCCTCCTTGGACAGTACGTTCATGCCTCATGGGATTTAACAAGGATTGTCACAAAAGTACCCCCCAGATGTTTAGATATTCTGGGAAGGGGTGAGATTTTTTTAGGGGATATAGGATACTCCCTTCTGTCCTATAGCTATACCCTTCAAGGTATTCTATAATCAGATTATTAAATCACTGACCAGTTGTTTGTCCTGGTCTATTTTAACCCTGTTTTGTTTATGTTGAACCTCACACACACACACTATTCGTGTTATTCTTCATCATCGTGTCTCATCCTGTTCCCTATAAACCTGGATGGGCTCCACCAATATTCTGGCAGGGGGGTTGGGCAGGACTTTGATATTGAACTCCCAACATGGACTAATGTAAAGATGAAGTAAAAAATACCTCGAAGTCAGCAAGGTAGCGCTTAATTTAGGTTCCTCTGGTATGGCTAAAAACAAACAGTTCTCGGGTGTCAGAATAAAGTGTTAAAATATATTACACCCTAGTTTGTCGGTCTCACAGTAATGTGTATCAATTTACCACTCTCCCCTCCTTTCTCCTCCATAACGGTTGAATATCCCATAGTAAGGAACCCCTTGAATACTAAATGATAAACAAATCTTAACTCCCAGCAGAGAATTTACACTGGTACTTCATATATGTCTGCTGGAGGTGTATGCACGCAGATAGGAATTCATCTTGGGGAAAGCAGGATTCCAGTCCTGAAGTAAGCCCCGGACCCTCTCTGGGCCACCTAGAGGGCTCAAACATGTCAACCTAAGTGGATGTAAGACTCATAATAGTGTCTTACACGTCGTATTAAAGTAGAATATACATAGGGCAGGTGAGCGGGATTTTAATCCTCATCTGGATCCTTTACTTTTTCCTCCCTGCAAGTACCCTTGATGCACCCGAGGGCCCACCCACCATTGGAGTATTCTTTGGTGAGCCCGGGATGACTGATGATGAAGAATGACTCCCACGGGTCGTTTGTGTATAGTCATCCTGTATATTTTTATTAATGTCCCCAAAGTCCTCTAATTTAACAGTAGGTACACAAAAGTATCCTTAAGAAAAAGGGTACCATCCTGTATCGAGAATACAGAGGTTTTCCATTTAACCTCATATGGGACACGAATTCTTGATGTGATAATGCTACCTTATGTGATCAACAGAAAAAAAGCTTTAAGAAACACTACGGAGAGAGGGGCTTAGGCTCCGGACAATTACTGATTACCTTAATTACAGATTTTAAATTGGTAGTAGTTGTGTGCATCCACTAAAAATGTAGTGCTTGTATTGCACTTTTTGCCTTGTTAGAAAACGTATGCTTAACACAGCAGGACTGAATTAGAGGATGAATTTGACCGTCTACGTCTGTAAAAGGTTCCCTAGGGAAGGAATCAAAAAAGGAAGACTGCAAGACAGTTCTAGAATGGTCTGGAACCACGCCTGAGACGGCCAGAAGGGGGTTATCAGTAGAAGAAAACAGTGTTCCAGTCTCACTTTCTGAAGGACGCTCTGAATCATGGCGAAAGGGGGAAAAAGCATGCTCTCAGAGTCCCTTCCAGGATTGAAGGAAGGCGTTGACTGCCAGAGCACCGGGGTCGGGCAGCCAGATGGAATAACTCTGGTGCCTCCTAGGCGGTTGATATAAGCCACTGCTGACATGTTGTCCATCTTTAAAATGACAGATCTCCCTTGAAGGGAATGTCTGAAACTCATAAGGGCGTAGAGACCGGCAGTCAATTCCAGGTAATTTATGTGGTGGAGAGATTCTTCCCGAGACCACAGACCCCCAGTGTTCTGATTCAGTAGACAGGCACCCCAGCCATGAAGGCTGGCATCTGATTCCAAAATGAATTCTGGAACTGAGCCAAAGATAGCTTTCCCATTCCATGCGTCTAGGTTGTTCAGCCACCAATTTAATTCTGAACGAGCCTCTTGGTCTAGGGAGATACGATCTCCGTACCAAAGTCCGGATCTCAGAGCTCTTGCTTTGGTTCTCTGAAGGGCCCGGTAATTGAGGGGACCGGGAAAGATGGCTTGGACGGAAGACGAGAGAAGGCCTAAGTGTCTGGCCAAGTCTCTGAAGGACAGGTCCTGACGTTTGAGGACGTACTTTAGTTTATTTTTTATTTTTGAGATTTTCTTCCAGGGAAGAAGAAGGCAACGAACTGTATCCACCGTGAAACCCAGAAACTCCAATGACCTTGAGGGGATCAAGCATGACTTTTCTTTGTTTATGATAAAACCTAAACTCTCGATGAGATTCATTGTAAAGATCAGATCTTTGATCAGTTGAGAGCAATCCTGGGCCATAATGAGGATATCGTCCAGGTAAATAATTAGACGAATGCCTCTTGACCTTAAATAAGAGACAACGGCTCTCATCACCTTGGTGAAGCACCAAGGGGCGGAAGAGAGACCGAAGGGGAGTGCCTGAAATTGGTACAGGCGACCTTTCCAAAGAAACTGGAGAAATTGTTGATGGATCTCTGCCATAGGAATGGTAAAATAGGCATCCTTCGGATCGAGTTTGACTAGCCAGTCTCCTTCTAGTAGTAAGTCCCTGAGAAGATGGATGCCTTCCATCTTGAAATGTCTGTACGTCAGAAACCTGTTTAGCTCTCTCAAGTTGATGATGGGTCTCCAACCTTTGTCCTTTTTCTCCACCAGAAAAAGGTTGTTTATAAAGCCTAGTTGTTCGATAGGAACCTCTAAAATTGCGCCTTTCTGAATCATTGAGGAAATCTCCTCTTCTATAATACTTTGTTGGTCTGGTGACAGGGGGATTTCTTTTGGGAAGGATGCCTGGGTAGGTGTATGTGAGAAATCTATTGTAAAGCCTTTTACAGTATTTAGGACCCAAGAGTCCTGAGTAATTAATTTCCAGTTTTTTAGGAAATGTCTGAGTCTGCCGCCCACCTTTAAGGGGAAAGAAGGGAAAGGTGGAGGGGAAACACTCACCTGAGGAAGTGTTTCGATTGTTTGATCCGCGTGATCTAAATCCCCTGCCTCGTTGTCCTCTACCTCTTTGGGGGTAGAACTGTGGGGTGTTGAATTGTTGGTAGCCTCTGCCAAAACCACACCCTCTGAAATTGGGCCTTTGATTATACTGGCCGGAAGATCGGCCCGTCTTCCTGCCCTTCCAAAAAGGTTATTACCGGTATTGAAGACCTTACGCATGTTTTGATGCACCTTGTCAAGGGAAGTGAACGTAGAAACATATTTGCCCTGTGATTTTATCAGTTCTTCTCCAAAAAGTAGTCCTTTTGTGGTTCTTAAAGGGTTCCTTATTAGCACGGTCGCTGAGCTTTGGGTTGATCTTAGTAAGGGCAACTCTACGCCTTTCGGCGTTAATGCTTGCATTCGCGTGACCTAGAAGTATGATCGCCCTCTGGCTCCATCACCTTATCATCTCTGTATCGAGATGAGTGCCCTGGATGTGGCTCTCTTCGGCCGAGTCCAGGATCCTTGTCAGAGGACCGAGGACGTCACACGATCCTGACAGCTTTTAAAAGATTTTTCCATCCCTTTCCTAGGGTCATGCCCTAGTTTAAAAAGGAATTTAATCAAGTCAGGGTCGAGATTAGGGGTATAACAGGCTTTGTCCCCAACAGAAGGTCTTGAACATTCTGCCCTTAGAATGTTGCGTGTTTCCCTTTCTAAAGGGTTCCTTATCCATTTTTTTTACAAACTTCGCAACATGTTCCTGCGGAGACCATTCTGAGCTCTGAGGGTGTTTCAGATCCTGAGGTGAGAGCATTTATTCACCCAAGGGATTAAGGATCACGTCCTTTGAGGAGGATGGTGCATCCTCAAATGTATCCTCAGAGTCTTGGTCTTCCTCGTTTAGATCGAGGACATATTCATCTAAAAAGTCAGAATCATCTGAATCAGCATCTCCAGTGCTATAACGAGCATTTCTTCTATGTGTGTCGCTTAGGACACCTGTATCTTTTGTGCCGCCAAGGACACCCATACGATTTGAGGTGCGAGGACCTCCATTACTCCACGAGGTTCTAGGACTTCCCTTATTCAACGAGGTGACAAGACCTCCCATGCTCTTATCTACATGTTTGCTCTTCTTCAACCTCTTGCCTCTTAAATCCGACTCATCCTGTGAAAGGAGGGTAACGTCTTCATCTGGAGGGGGGCGTTTAGAACCCATAGATTGTGAAAGGCTCTCCAGCATACAGGATTTCATCTCAAGATGCAGCATTTTCTTAAAGGACTCCTTGTCCAAGTTTGAAGTAGGGGCAGATGCCTCATCGGAGTCAGTGCTGGACATTGTAAGCCCGGGGATCAATTGTAAAATGTTTTAAGAGTTTTAAAGGGACACAGATTTAGCAGGAAATGTTAAACAATCTCCTTTTTTACATTTTTTTTAATGGAATATATGTTTGGGCTAAGAAGAGCAATATTTCTGAGAAAAAAGTAATGCCGGATCAACCGCCTTCGTAACGCTCAGAAGCTCAAGTACAATGAGCTCGAGCGAAAAGCTTGGACTGTTGTTATGGTAAACCTCCGGCCTCCGATCGGCTTAGCGATGGGTTGCAGGCCGGAGGGGGAATGAAAAGCACTGAGCAACGGGAGGACGTCTCCCCCCCTTTGCCAGTGACCTTTCCTCTAATCTTTCTCTCCCAAAATCAGAAAAACGGAGACTAGGTTGCTGACACGAGGAGCGTGTCCGTGCACAGCGGTAGGGAAGATTACTCTTTAACGAACTTACCTTATCGCTAAAGTCAGAGTAAAGGGGTTATTAGGCATAATTCAAAACGCGCTAAAGGAATATCTGCAAAATCGACTAAATAGACACAGATCAAACGCGCTAAGCATGAAAGGAGTATCGATTATCAGCATACAGGGACACGTAGTCAAGGATAGGGGGTGCAAAGGGTAATAAATCTCCGTAAATTGGAGATCGGTAGTGGGGAGGGGTTGGGTGTTAGTTTCTCCCTGTGACAAACCCTAAAAGTAGATGATCTACATTGTGATAATCCTTGCTGGACCCTATTGAGAGGGCGTGTCGGGTGTAGTTGTCTGCCAGACCCTTGACATAAGACAAAAAATAAAACCAACTCCAACTCAGTACTGCCCAAACGTTTTAGAATAACAACCCAATTTTTAGGAACAAACTTTCACGACGCACCTAGCTTGTAGTGGACATGAGACTGGCGATTTTTTCAATGTACTTTAATGTAACTAAAGCATTATGTGGCAGATCTGTAAGAGACAGTTAGTTGTAGATTCCTAACCTTAGAATTAACGCCGGGCGTCAGACTGGATACGGAGAATTTTTCTTAGCGCTACCTCTGCGTGTGATAGGTGATGTTGGTCGACTCCGCATCTGTCGTTGGCATTGTGGTCGCCGGGATGATGTTGCAGTGCCTACGTGCGCTGACATCACTTCTTTCTTTTTCCGTACCAGCCTAGCGCAGATCCGGAGAGGCTTTTTCTTGAAGGAATGTAAAGCAGCTTCTTTTACCAGAATATCACCTCCTGAATGACTAAATGAAGGAGAACCACACAGTAGTTATATAAAAATCTGTATTTATTAATATAACACTCTCTACAGGTCCTCTACACGAGGATAGAACACAAAGCACACAATACGAGATCAATAGAACACTTGTAAGTAGCACAATACACAATGGGCTCCAGGGGGAGACCAAACCATGTACTAAAATAGTGGTATAACAATCACGACTTGAGTCAAGACAGTCTAGAACACGTAGAATCGCTTGGGCCCCAAGGAACCACCCAAGTTGAGTAGATAGGGACCCCACGGAGGACGGGTGCAGTGTGCTAACACGATCGCGGGCTTTGTACAATTCTATGGGAAAGACGCGGTTACAGTTTTAAAGTTTAAGGACCCTTCTAGGAGGACTTCGAGCTAACCCTTGGAGGTTGGAGAGCCCCCCCACCCGTGGATACCGTAGTACCCGAGTTACCTATCCCAGAGGAGCCGGGTGCATAGGTCTGGAGTGGTGTCAGAAAGAGCCGTCGTGCTCAATGGAGGGCTGTGAAGAAGTACTGCTGCCATGAAAGTGAAGAGGGTCCAGAGGAATCCGAGCCTTGATTCAGGAAGGAAGGAACCTGAAAGCAGAGTGGACAGAGTCTGAGTCACTACATAGTGACCAGGGGCTCGGTAGACGAATGCCCACCGATGTCCGGTGCATCAGGTGCGAAGAAGGGATGCTTGACTCTGCAGCCACGAGGACCAGAAGACGTCGAGGACGACCAGGAGCTGGAGGTGAGCTGTCACACGAAGGATGTCGAGTGCTATGGGGTCGGTGTCCGGCGGGAGCACCAACAAGCCTTGGCAAAAGCAACCCACGCAGGAAGGTCAAGCAGGTTACGGTGTGGACCAGTAAGGTCCAGGAGACTCACCACTCAGTGGGGAATCGGGGCACGTCTGGAGCAATCAGGAAAGCCCAACAGAAATCAAGATCACCCTCAGGGGGACCAAAGCCCGAAGGACCAGGAGTCACAAGGGTACCTTGAGCGAGATTACATAGTACCAGCCCAAGGAGCACTCGGTGCGAGGAGGCCGAAGGTTCTTTAGTGCAAATACTGCTCAGGGTCAGGACTACATGGAGTCCAATGCACAAGCTCGGGAATCGCCAACAAGCATATGCACTTGCAAATGGACGCTGTGCACCGGGGTTTGGATTATGCAGTCCCCACGAGGGATACTGGCCTCAAACTCGGTGAGAGGGCATATCGACCTCAGGGACCCTCAGAAACCCACCTCCTGTGTTGCTGAAAAATTCGGAGTCCGTAGGAGCTCAGGAGCAGCAGTCCAGTGAGTTTCGGTTAGGTGCCTGCGAATGCTGGGGGGTGACTCCTTCACTCCAAGGGAGATTCTTCAGTTGTCTTAAGTGCACCACAGGTCCTGCACGGAGCCTGTATGCAGGAAAGGCATAAACCAAGCTTCTGACAGAAAGGGGAACGAAGTCGAGCCCAGACGAGGTCCAACGAAGTCCAGAGTGTCCAGACAGTCGAAGGTCAGTGGTTTCTTCTTGTAGAATCTTGTCCACGTAAAATCTAAAGTCTTACAGCCAGGTAAGTCCTTTTGTACCCACAGAAGAGGGACAAAGGGACAGATTCAGGGGACCCTCCTAGGGAAGGGGCAGGACAGAGGGGTGGTTACACCCATGTCCTTTGTCCAGTTTCGCACCAGAGCAGGTGCCAATGGCTCCCAGAACTGATTTGAGCTGGACTATCCACAGGGACACCAAATGAGACCCAAGTGCAGACTTTCAGGTACTCTGAGTGCACCCACCCAGCCCCAATACACTTAAATCCTGTCTGGGAGGTGGTCACACCTCCCTGTGACAGAATGCCTATTGTGCTGCCTTCCTCTGCTCGAGCTTGGCTCAGCAGCAGGAGGGCAGAAATGTGTCTCTGGTCAGCAGCATCCATTTTGTGCTGTCCGGGTCGAGAAGGCTGGCACCAGTTAGAGCAGTGACCCCGCAAAGCTTGCTTCTGAAGGGTCGAATCATACCTCACACACCAGTTACTGGTGTGGAGGTACGATTCCAAGGTGTTTGATACCAAACACGATATGTTTCTATAGAGCCGTTTTCAAGATAGCATTTACCATGAGGTTATAATGCACCACTACCTATATGTCCGGCTGAGTCACAGACAATCCGGTAGAGTGGTCTCCGAAGGCTGCAGAGGGGCTCTGCTCATGCAGGGGCACCCTCTCACTAAAAACCTAGCACCCTGCCTTCAGGATTTATAATGCCTGCTATAGGGGTGACTTATCCGTTGTAAGTGTAATGACCAATAGATATAGTGAACCTATATCTCAGTAAGTGATGCAAGCACCAGCTTACATAGGTTGCAGTAGCAGACCTGTAGTTCCATTTTGCATGGCATAATACATGCTTCAGCCCATGGGAGGCCTCTGGGGTACCTATGCCCTGGGTACATGGGTAACATATACTAGGGACTGATAAGGGTATCCCAGAATCCAATCTGGAGTGTACCTAAAGTACAGACATAGCAATTTAAGGGAGAAAGCAGATAGACTGGGATCCTGGATAGCAGGATCCCAGTCAGACTAGTCAAAAACCAACAAATCACCAGGCAAAAAGTGGGGGTAACCATGCAGTCAGATCCTACCTTCCTGCAAGAGCTACTCCTTTAGTCACTTTTTGACTAAACTTTTTTGAGGTTTTGTCGACTGCTTTTTTGAGTCTTCCACTCCTGGTGCATGAGGGATGTCCCAAAGCTGGATCAGGTTCATGCCTTGCGCTGCCTGTCACAGGCTGATGTCTGTGACGGTCCCGCAGCTCGTTTAGTGTCTAGAACTCGACCACGAGCCGAAGTCTTGCTCCGACTGCCAGGCCATGAATCCAAAGGCTTTGCGGGAGCAGTCCAGAAAGCTTTTGGAGGCCTGGTAGGTGGCTCCGTGTCGCTCCCAGTCTCGTTCGAGAGGTAGGTCTTGAGGCCGCTTGGGGAGCCCCCACAGCTCGTCGCACTCAAAGTCTTCGAAGTTCGTGTAAGTCGAAGCACAAGAAGAGGGCAAAGAAGCACCAGCGCTCTTCGCCTTCTCCCCGTCGGTCAGCTGACGCGACTCGGGACCCAGAGCATCAGCGCTCTAAGGCTCCGTCTCCGGTGCCTCCTTCAGGGACGACTCCAAGCCTCCCACCATTTCCGGGAGACGTAGTGTTCCCTGCCCAACTTCATAAATTCTACGAGGCACTACACCTCGTCTTTGGGCAGCCCGACTCCACCAGCGTGCCTTCTGGCCCAGCCAAGCCTGTCGTGGGTCATGTGCCTTCGATGCCGGCAGCCCTGGTTCCGGAGGGCACTGCGGATCCAGGCCTGGATCCGGACCGACACCAGCCGACCTTCCCGGCGTCTCAATGACAACACCCCTGGCGCCGATCGTGCCCCCAGTCGACACTGTCACCATTCTCACCCCCTAGATGGACCCAGACCGACGTAGGTTGACGTCGGATTCGACACTGGAGTGTACTTTTGTTCCCCTGTTCATCCCTGGTGTTCCCTATCACCCAGAAGTTAGTGTTGAGGACTGTGAGGGGTCGCTGGATCCTTTAGCGGACCAGCTAGGAGAGTCGGACTGGAGAGTGCACCTGTTAGATGCCAGTGGTCTGGACACTTTACCAGACCTTGTCATGGTTACTCCCCTTACTGTGGCTGTGGAGGAGGGAGAGTCCTATGCTGTGGTGGTGAGAAGGGTGGCGGAGTTCTTGGACATTGAGCTCCTTTCAGTGGCGGTCAGGTCTAACCTCCTGACAGAGGTGCTTCAACCTGCGGCATCCACTTTCGGACTGACGTCCTTCTAAGCACCCGGTCCAAGCCCAGCACAGGGGCTCCTGTGGAAAGGCTGATCGCCCGCCGCTATCACCCAGCCCTGGGTGACCCAGTTTTCCTCACCCAACACCCTTCCCCCGAGACCTTGGTGGTCGAAGCCTCTTCCTCCAAGCGCGCATTCCCTTCTGCACTCCTAGATAGGTAATCCAAGAAGCAGGATCACCTTGGGAAGCGCATGTTCTCTTCCTTCAGCTTAGCACTGCGGTCTGTGAATACTGCGTGCCTCTTTGGCTGATACTACCATACCATCTGGGAATCGGTTGCGCAATTACTGCCTCTATGCCCGAGGAGGCCCGAGCAGTTCTCTCTCAGGCAGTGGCGGATGGGAGGGACACAGGCAAATTCACAATAAGATGTGGACTGGATACCACTGAGTCACTAGGCAGAACGATTGCCACATCGGTAGCACTTCGACGCTACGCCTGGTTTAGAACATCTGCCTTTTCGGGGCATGTCCAGTCTACCTTGATGGACATCCTCCACTGGCAATCCATCACGTCGGACAGGTGGGTTTTGCAAATAGTCCGAATGGGCTACTCCCTCCCCTGCGAGACAACCCCTCCATCCATGCCACTGTCTTTTGATCGTATGTCGGAGGATCATTTGGCGCTTGTCCTCCAGGAAGTCTCTGCTCTCTTGGCCAAGGGGGCTATCAGGAGGATCCTTGTGCCAGAAGTAGGTTGTGGTTGCTATTCCCGCTACTTTCTGGTGCCCAAGAAGGACAAAGGCCTGCGTCCTATCCTAGATCTCAGGGCCCTTAACCACTTCCTCTGCAAGACGAAGTTCAAAATGCTCACGTTGGCTCAGGTCCTGTTTGCCCTCGGTCCTGGAGACTGGATGGTGGCGCTGGACTTGCAGGACACCTATTTCCCCAACCCTGTCCTACCAGCCCATAAACGCTACCTACAGTTCGTGGTAGGCTGCAAGCATTTTCAGTTCACTGTGCTCCCCTTTGGTCTTACCAGTGCCCCTCAGGTGTTCGCAAAGGTGATGGCGGTGGTCGCAAATCCAGTCTTCCCCCTATCTCGACGACTGGCTGGTGAAGGCAGGCTCGTCCCAGGCTGTTGTTTCCCACCTCCAGACTACGGCGGACCTCCTGCATTCCCTGGGGTACATGATCAACATGCCAAAGGCATACCTGACTCCCTCTCAGACACCCCCTTTCATCGGAGCTGTTCTGGGGCATATCCTCCCGAGCTGTGAGTCTGGGATATTCGGGCTATGGTACCGATGTTTCAGCCTCTATCCCGGATTTCGGTGAGAATGACCCTGAGCCTGCTGGGCCTCTTGGCCTCCTGCATCCTGCTGGTGGATCGTGCCCGATGACATATGAAGACTCTGCAGTGGGACCTGAAGTTCCAGTGGGTGCAGCATCAGTGGAATCTTTCCAACTATGTCTAGATCTCGGAGGGAACTGCACAACAACTGCACTGGTGGTTAGTGAACCAGGAGTGGGTCAGAGGCAGATCCCTCTCCCTTCCCCAACCAGACCTCACAGTAGTGACAGATGCGTCCTTCCTGGGATAGGGCTGCCATCTATGAGAGGCGGAGATCACAGGAGTCTGGTCTCAGGCAGAGTCCAAGCTCCATATCAACCTGTTGGAGCTCTGGGGGATCCGCCCGGCACTGAAAGCATTTCTTCCCTCTCTCAAAGGGAAGGTGGTGCAGGTGTTCACAGACCACACCAGCGCCATGTGGTCCTGCAACATACAAGGCGGGGTGGATCTTGGACCCTATGTCAAGAGGCTCTCCGCCCCTGGACATTGCTGGAACATCAGGGCATGTCCCTGGTGGTTCTGTGAACGCCAGGGCAGATGAAATCAGCTGTCGGTGCCTGGTAGATCACGAATGGCGTCTTCACTCGGAAGTGGTGCAAGGTCTGTTTCAGCAGTGGGGAGAGCCTTAGTTAGATCTGTTTGCCACAGAAGAGAACACACAATGTCAGCAGTTCTGCATGTTGGAGTCTCCAAGGCAGATCTCGCTCGGCGATGCTTTTCGTCACGAGTGGAGTTCCGGCCTCCTGCATGCCTTCCTGCTTGTACCACTTCTGCCCCGAGTACTGAAGAAGATCAAGAGCGACCGGGCCCAAGTTATTCTTGTGGCTCCAAACTGGACACGGAGAGTCTGGTACCCGGAGCTCTTGAGCATGGCGATCGATCCTCCGATCAGACTGCCCTTTCTGGAGGATTCTGTTGCAGCAGCAGGGGACGGTTCTTCACCCAATCCTGTCCAGCCTCCACCTCCTTGCTTGGAGATTGAGCAAAGCACAACCAAAGGGGATGATGGACGGAGTGTTGAACATTGCAATGGAAATTGAGCAGCGACAGTTGACATCTTTTGACCTTCTATCCGAAGTCTGTAATGTCAGCTTGGCAGCCAGAAGATGGAACAAGTTTGTGACATGGTGCACAGCAAAGGCTGTGGATCCCCTTTCTGCCCCTCTTTCATAGGTCTTTCTGTATATACTTTATTTAGCCCAGCAGGGCTCTGCCCTGGCACTCTTAAAGGCACTCTTAAAGGCTACCTTGCAGCTATTTCTGCTTTCAATTGGCCACCAGTTCAGCCTTCTTTATTCAAGTCCCCTATTATAAATAGATTTTTTAAGGGCATTACTCATCTCTTTCCTCCTTCTCCCTTCATAATGCCTCAGTGGAACTTGAACCTTGTTTTAACTTTTCTTATCTGTGCTCCTTTCGAGCCTCTTCACAACTGTCCTCTCAGGCTCCACGCTCTGAAAACTGCCTTCCTTGTTGCCATCGCTTTTGCTCGCAGAGTGAGTGAGCTTCTATCTTTGGCTTCTAAGCCCCCTTTCTTCTCAGTAAATCCGGACCAAGTGGGGCTTAGGACGAGGCCCTTGTGCCTTCCTATAGTGGTTTCACCATTTCACATTGGACAAACGATCACTTTGCCCACCTTTTTCTCACCTCCGCACCCTTCCAAGGAGAAGGAGAGACTCCACCGTCTGGACCCTAGACATGCGCAAGCTTTCTACCTTGACTGCACGAAGGACTTCCGGGTGGATGATCAACTCTTTGTTGGCTATGTAGGTGACAGAAAAGGCTGGACTGTTCAAAAGCATACTATCTCTCGATGGGTTGTACTTTGCATAAAGATCTGCTACGCTTTAGCGGAAAAGGAACCTTCAGTGGGGCTACGTGCTCATTCCACTAGAGCTACAGCAGCAACCACAAGATGTGGCACATAGGGTACCACTTCTTGACATCTGTCAGACAGCCACGTGGGCATCGTTGCACACGTTCACCAGACATTACTGCCTGGTCAGCCAAGTTCGAGGGTCGGCTCTTTTGCCCGTTCAGTCCCCCAGGACTTTCTGGTGTGAACTTGGTTCGCAGACCCTCCTCCGGGGTTTGTATTGCTGGGGTATCTATTCTAAGGTAAGGAATCTATAACTGTCTCTTTCAAATGAACAAGTTACTTACCTCCAGTAACAATGTATCTGTAAGAAACATATCTTAGTTATAGATTCCTTACCGCCCTACCCAACCTCCCCGCTCTGCGAACTGGCTTCTAGGGTTAGAGACACCCTTCTAGGGCCCTAGTGTGGCACATCAGTGGTCCGTGTCTTTCATGGCTCTGCGCTTGTGGTGTGGATAGTCATGTCAGAACTGACGTTAGTGCGCAGGGGCGGCGTCCAAGTAGGCACTGCGACGTCATCCTGGCGGCCATGAAGATGAACGCTGAGTTGACCTACGCCACCTACCGACGCGCAGCGGTACTACTAAGAAACAATTCACCGAATCCAGTCTGACGCCTGGGGGTAATTCTAAGGTAAGGAATCCATAACTAACATATGTCTCTTACAGATACATCGTTACCAAAGATAAGTAACTTGTTCTTCACTGTTATTTACAGGCAGCACATTTACCATTGAAACGGCCACAAAGTTTATACAGACATACGGTTTTACTAATAAAGTTATATTGCACACAAATGATAATGGGTGGAAATTGGATTTTAGTGCATATTTATAATTTGTAAATCACCAAGTAAAGTGTCTTGATTTGTTTTGATCCTATTAAAAAAGAAATTCCCCTCACATTTAAAAATAGTGGTTCTTTTTTGCCTATCTAACTGCTGAATGTGTACAGTTCATAAACAGGTATTTATATTTAGTTGTGTGTTACAAAAAAACACACAGCCTCTTTTAACACTGCCTGGACCCAAGCAAGACTGTCACATAATTAACTTTAATTTTCTTACTCTGATTGCAGAAGCAGAGTAGTTTATAAACACTAATCCCCATGTTAAAAAAACATGAGCAGCAATTTTTCAGATTTAGCCTGACATTTTACCCCTGTCTTTGAAGTGCAGCAAATGTTACAAGATAAATATAGAATTTAAAGAGATCTTTATTTATTGCTTGGACTTTCAACAGTTTGGGAAACACCGCTCTGAATATTTAAAGAGCCTTTTGGTCAGCCCCATTTTGTCTCTTCGAGTGTCATTCACATTGTGTTGCTTGCACACTGCATGGCTCAGATGGTTAGCCTGTTTCTGCCATCGGCTTAGTTGGCCACTGAGTAAGGCCGAGTAATGGAATTTTTCCTGCTCACATGTACACTTTGCCTGAATATGAATGCACTGCAGTGTCTGGATTGGTGGCTATCCTTTAGTTTTTTCCCCTATTACAGGCACTCTTTAATTTCTTTCCTTTGTCTCCTTTCCATTTTTTTTTTTTGAGTGCCCTGAGGCAGTCCTCCCGGACTGCTCACTTGCCACTCATTTCATCTGCATTGTGATGCATTCTGTGCAGTCACTATGTTTAAAGTGGGTGGCCATGTTGGAATGGTAATGTCCATTGTATATCATTGTTTCACCGTTTCAAGATGGAAACCATGTGTAGAAGCTTTAAGTTGGCCTCCTTGAAGCAGTACAACAGCGATGCACTATACATATTAGCATTTGAAGATAGCCACACAGTGCAATGCCTATTGAGCGGGCATCTGGGAATGGGGTTATGTACAGTATCGAAGGGAGGGGGATTTCGTGAGGGGGGGAACGAAGGATGAAAGAGAGAAAGAAAAAAAAGAAATGAGAATGAATGGCTGCTTTCTAGAGAGTGGCTGTTAAGGAAGTGACAATTGTCCAGAAGTGGTGATTTAAATGTGCCCTATGTGGACATTGGTGAAATTAGATCAATGCCAAGAATGGCAGTCATTTGGTTTGTTTATAAACATTTGTATTGACTTGTCAGAATCTAAGAGCCAGAAAATCGTTATATACCATTTCTTGGTGATCTTAGATATGGACAAACATCAGTATAATAAAATGAAAACAATCCTAGAAAGACTAGGTACATACACTAGAAGAATGGTCATTCACCAAAAGGGTTACACTTGGTCAAAACAATGCCTAGATGTATAATTGCCCACCAGTAAGGGAGATGGCTAGAAAACCCGGATTTGTAAAAGAAGAAATAGCTACTTACAGTTTGAGGTGGATTGTCAAAGGAGGAGTTACTCATACCCACAGACCATACGGTGAGCAGTAGAAGACAATCACTCACAGGTGGCCTCTGTGGGTAGATAGGACGGCACTATTAGTGTGGGTGCAAGAAGTTGCCCCAAATGTCCAAAAAGAGCTATGTTTGGTCATTTGGCCTCTAACACATCACAAAAAGTATCCAACTACTGTTTCACCCTTGTCTCAGCCCTGAATTTCCTCAAAAGAAAAGCACTTGTGCTTATTCTTTATGGACCACCACACACACACCCTGTGTCGTGTTCAAGCATGCACGGGACCCGAGAGTGAAATGCAAGAGGTATTATTTTATTTATGCAAAGAAGTCTGATATCTTTATCCCTGAGAGCAGTCCAGTGTGTAGCGCTTGTCTTGATAGACGGGTTGCCAGGAATCCTCCGCGATTTATCTGTTCCTCTTGGGGTTCGGTCTGGCCACTGAGTATTCTTCCAGGCTCTCGAGGGATGGGAAAGAAGGATACAAAACCAAAAGAAAAACGGCCTTAATCTCAGGCAAGTTTTTGGGAATGATAGGGAGGGGACGTGAGGGAGCACCGAAGGGGTCAGGCGGTGAGTAGAGAGAGAGAAGACCAACACCGGGTTCAAGTCACTTCTGTGAGCAGCAGATGAGCCGTCTGCTTGTCTCACTGTTCGAGCACTGGGTTCTCCACCACCCTCCGCCCCGATCCGAGGAAGCGCTCACGTACCTGCTGGAGCCACGAACCTCCGGGTCCGTGGCGGGGCGCAGCGTGGGTCAGCCCTCCCGGCTCCTCAAAGTCGCATCCGTCGTCTGGAGTTGGTACCGCTAGCTTCTCCACCGTCTGCTCGTCTTCGGCTCTCGGTTCTCCTCTCGGCGTCCTCCTCGCGTCTACATCTAGTTCCGCGTTGCTCTCCCACACCTTCCAAGGCGGCGAATAGAGTCCTGCAACGTCTGAGGGAGCGGAGTCTCCTGACGAGGAGGCGGGCACTCTGTTAAAGGGCCAGAGCTCGGGGAATACAGCCGTGTCAATGTCAGCGCCCGAGTTCCCGAAGTCTGGGGGCTGCAAGGAAGAAGAGGGGGGTGACATAGGTGAGTCTGGGGGGCTCTCGAGGGCGACAGGGGGCACATCCTGACACACCCCTCCCCATGAGTAGTCCTGTTCGGGGACACATTGGACTCGGGACAAGAAATCGGCGTTGGAGTTGTCAGTCCCCTTACGATGAAAAAGGTCAAAAGTAAAAGGTTGAAGGGAGAGAAACCAGCGCATCACGCGCGGATTATTGGACTTATTCCGACTCATCCATATGAGGGGGGCATGATCGGTATAGAACCGAAACCGTCTACCCTCCAGATAATAGTGTAGGTTCTCTATAGCCCATTTCACGGCCAGGCACTCTTTCTCTATGACCTGGTAATTTAGTTCTCGGGAAATAGTTTCCAACTAACAAACAGGATGGGCCTCTCTGTGCCGTCTGAGTCGATTTGTGAGAGGACTGCGCCAATGCCATTCTCGGAAGCATCGGTCTGTAGAACAAACGGCAAGTCAAAGTTAGGGGAGGCTAACACCGGTCCGCTCGTGATCACCTTCTTTAAGCGAGATATGGCGTCCAGGACTCGAGGAGAAGGGTGTCGTAGGGTTTTGTCCGGGGTCGACTTCTTTAGGAGTTCTGTCAAGGGGGCCGCTATCTCGGAATATTGGGGGATAAAGCGTCTGTAGTATCCCAAGAGGCCCAAAAAGGCCCGGACTTCCTTCTTGGTTGTAGGGACAGGTGTTTCCGTGATGGCCCTGATTTTCTCTCTCTGAGGCTCAATACACCCGTTTCCCAGGAGATACCCTAGATACTTTACCTGGTGGAACCCTACAAAGGATTTTCCCGCGTTGATGTGAAGGCCTGCGGTATGTAGTTCCTGCAATACCTGACGACAGTGCTCTAGATGGGTCTCCCAAGTGGGGCTGAAGATCACTATGTCGTTGAGGTAGGCCGAGGAATACTCCTGATGGGACTGCAGAACTACGTTCATCAAGCGTTGAAAAGTCGCGGGGCGCCATGTAGACCAAAGGGTAAGACCGTAAACTCGAACAATCCATCTGGAGTGGAAAAAGCTGTCTTTTTCTGATCACTACTCCGTAGGGGCACTTGCCAATACCCCTTGGTCAAATCTAAGGTGGTAATGTATTGGGCCTTTCCTAGTTTTTCGATTAATTCATCTACTCGGGGCAGAGGATAGGCATCTAAGGTGGAGATGGCATTAACCTTCCTGAAATTAATACAAAAACGAATGGAGCCATCTGGCTTGGGTACAAGGACAATAGGGGAGGACCATTCGCTTTGTGAGGACCTAATCACTCCCATTTGTAACATTTTCTGTACTTCGCTGGAGATGGCTGCTTGTCGAGCAGCCGGGATTCTGTAGGGCTTTTGTTTAACTTTCTCACCGGGGTTGGTGTTTATCTGGTGTTCTACTAGGGTCGTTCTTCCTGGACTATCGGAAAAAAGGTCCTGAAAGGGGAAGAGAGTGTCCAGGAGGTCCCTGAGCTGTACGGTTGATAGGTTCGGGTTTACCGTTAGTTTTTCTAGTGTGCAAGGGCACCCTTTCTCCATAAGGGAGATCTGTACGTTCTGCGGAGGAGGTCCTAACCATTTTTTTAGAAGGTTAATATGATAGGATTGGGTTTTTTGTGGGGATATTTGTAAACGGTATGTAGTCTTTCCTAGTGTCTCCGCTACCTTGTAGGGGCCCTTCCATTTGCTTTTGGCCTTGCTAGTGCTGATGGGTAATAACACCAAGGCCCAGTCGTTGACTTGTAAGGAACGCATTTTCTTCCCTTTGTCATAGTGTCGTTTTTGTTTTTCTTGGTTTTTTTCAAGGTTCTGGTGAGCCAGCTCTCGGAGTTTACCGAGCCTGGAACGTAAATGCAGGGAGTAGTCTAGGAGGTTCTGGGTGTTATCGTCTTCTGTTTCCCAGATCTCTTTCGTCATTTCTAGCAGAGTTCGATGTTGTCTGCCATACAGGAGTTCGAAGGACGAACACCCTAGACTACTCTGAACCTGCCCCCGGATGACGAACAAAGCCAGGGGAAGTAGACGGTCCCAGGACTTTCCCTCGCTCTCTAGCATTTTCTTTAAGGTTAATTTTAGTGTACCGTTATACCTCTCTACCAAACCATCTGTTTGGGGGTGATAGACAGATGTTTTAATGTGTCTAATGTTTAATAGTTTACAGATTTGAGACATTAGTTTTGAGACGAAGGGCGTTCCCTGGTCTGTCAGGATTTGTGCAGGGAATCCCACCCGGGAAAAGTATTCCAGGAGCTTGTCAGCTATAACAGGGGTAGGGGGGTTCCGAAGGGGGAATGCTTCCGGGAACCGGGTACAATAGTCCACTAAGACTAGTACGTATTGGTAGCCCTTTGAAGAGCGTGGTAGGGGTCCGATAATGTCCATACCAACACGTTCGAAAGGTTGGCCAACGATGGGTAGAGGTTGTAGGGTAACCGGGGTCGGTCAATATGGATTCTTCACCTGGCAGACAGGGCATTCTTGACAGTATGTCTTTATCTGCGCATAAATGCCAGGCCAATGGAAGCACCGCAAGATGTTCTCTGTTGTCTTTTGGGCACCTGTATGGCCGGCCATTAGGTGGGAGTGGGCAAAAAACATGACCTGGTCCCTGAAGGCCTTAGGTACTAGTAGCTGGGAAGGAGCAGTTGGGCTGGGGAGTCGGTAGAGAAGTCTGTTCTGTATTCGGAAATATGGAAATGAGACTTTACAGTTAGGAGGTCGATTCCTGGCCTCTTGCCAGGCACGAAAAAGGGTGACGTCATTAGTCTGGGCCCAGTGGAAGTTTTTGTCTATTTCCCAGGGCTCTTGTACCAGAAGGGCAGGGATGTCTTTAGCGGTCGATTGGGTGGTCTTCCAGAAGAGGGAAAGAAAGTCAGGATTATCGGTGCCCAATATAACATCCTCGGGGAGATTATCCATAAGATCCGCGGTAATATGCAATGAGCCCTCTTTCCCTAGTCAGTAAATGGGGACCCTGGCTATAGGATAAAGGCGTACATCGCCATGAATGCACCTTTTCGCTACCTGACCCCCTAGAATCCTTTGTTTCTGGGTGACAAAACGACTTTTAATCATGGACTGTCGACAGCCGGAATCCAATAGGGCCGAAACAGTATGGTTGTTCACCCTAAGACTTATGTAAAAAGCGGCGCCCATCTCGGTGGAATACATTAAGTTACGGGGCACGTAGCTAACATCCATTGGCTCTTCTGCCTTTCGTCGGGGGCATACCCGGGCAATATGTCCCCACTCCCCACACTCCACTCGAAACATTGTGGCTGCCGAGAAATGAGGGGTTCTGGTCTTGAGACTTTGATCTTTTCAGGGTCCTTGATGGGACGAAGCGGTTTTCGGGGTACGGAGGATGGTTTTAATTCTTTCTCTGGCTCCCAGAGCAGGGTGCGGGGTTGAGCCCTTGCAAAGGAGGTGGCCATCTCAACGGCCTTTTCAATAGTCAGTCCAGCATGTTGTTTCAACCACCTTTGGGTGGTATACGGTAGGGCTTCCAGGAACTGCTCCAGAATCACGGCATTCATGATGTCCTCTTTCGTCAGTTCATTAGATTTCAGCCATTTTTCCGCTGCCATTTTTAACTTCAAATACAAAGTCTTAGGGCTGTCGCCTGCAGCCCCTTTTTCCCGACGAAAGCGTAGCCGGTATGCTTCAGAATCCAAGCCCAAGTGATCCAGGATCACGGCTTTTATTTCTTCATAAGGGGTGACGCCTCCCGCGTTGGCGACCTGGTAGACAGCTTGGGCTTCCCCTGAGAGGAGGGGGGCTAGGAAGAAAGGCCATTTAGAAACCGGCCAGCCCGAGGCCCTAGCAGCTCGCTCGAAGTTAAGAAGAAAGGCGTCGGGATCCTCTCCGGGAAGGTACTTTTGCAGGGACACAGTAGGGAGTGTGGCGGATGTCCGGTTTACCCCTCTAGTGCCAGCAGAGGAGGGGGTCTCTTCCACAACACGTGCTAGGACGTCGAGCTGGGCCTTCATCTGATCCCTGAAGGTGTCCCTATCGGCCAGGGCGCTGGTGAGCTGCCGTTCGACTGCCCATTCCAGCTTTTTCTGCCCCTCCACGAGGTGTTGAATAAGCGCCTCCATACGTGGTTCTTCACTGGCGCGTTATGCCTGCATTCTCCACCATATGTCGTGATGTGTTCAAGGATGCATGGGACCCGAGAGTGAAATGCAAGAGGTATTCTTTTATTTATGCAAAGAAGTCTGATATTTTTATCCCTGAGAGCAGTCCAGTGTGTAGCGCTTGACTTGATAGACGGGTTGCCAGGAATCCTCCGCGATTTATCTGTTCCTCTTGGGGTCTGGTCTGGCCGCTGAGTATTCTTCCAGGCTCTCGAGGGATGGGAAGAAGGATACAAAACCAAAAGAAAAACGGCCTTAATCTCAGGCAAGTTTTGGGGAATGATAGGGAGGGGACGTGAGGGAGCACCGTAGGGGTCAGGCGGTGAGTAGAGAGAGAGAGAAGACCAACACCGGGTGCAAGTTACTTCTGTGAGCAGCAGATGAGCCGTCTGCTTGTCTCACTGTTCGAGTACTGGGTTCTCCACCACCCTCCGCTCCGACCCGAGGAAGCGCTCACGTACCTGCTGGAGCCACGAACCTCCGGGTCCGTGGCGGGGCGCAGCGTGGGTCAGGCCTCCCGGCTCCTCGGAGTCGCGTCCGTCGTCTGGAGTTGGTACCGCTAGCTTCTCCACCATCTGCTCGTCTTCGGCTCTCGACGTCCTCCTCGCGTCTACATCTAGTTCCGCGTTGCTCTCCCACACCTTCCAAGGCGGCGAATCGAGTCCTGCAACGTCTGAGGGGGCGGAGTCTCCGGACTAGGAGGCGGGCACTCTGTTAAAGGGCCAGAGCTCGGGGAATACAGCCGTGTCAATGTCAGCGCCCGAGTTCCCGAAGTCTGGAGGCTGCAAGGGAGAAGAGGGGGGTGACATAGGTGAGTCTGAGAAGCTCTCGAGGGGGACAGGGGGCACATCCTGACACCCTGTTGGTGTCATCCTTCATCATCGAGTCGCACACCAGTCCCTAAAAAACGGGGTGGGCTCAACCATATTCCAGGGAGAAGTTTGGATATTGATCCTAATTTAACGGGGACAGATATATGTATTAAAAAAACTTAATTTGCACCACAGTTTCCCTTTATTGTTGGGTGCCATTAGTATGGTTAAAAAGATAGAGGTCGGGTAGTATCTAGGGGAGGGTTAGTACCCCTGTACCCTATTGCCTCCTTCTAAACAGCCAAAAACAGGCCTGAGCTTTCATTAGGACTATATTCAATTCCCTGTATTTTCCTGTAGTAATTCTGTTGTCCTATTTACTTTTCAGCCAGTCAACCATCCTTTGACATAGACAAACAATTACATGAATAAAAAGGAACAATCATTCATTGGTGTGTAGGACAGGCCAACTTGCCTGTATCTTGGCTGGAGAGGGCCCTTTAGGGTCAGCAGACACTATCAATATACTCTCAATCCCTTTGTAGAAACTGCACTCAATTCTGACCCAAAGTGCCAGTTCCATATGAGGATCAAGTGATAAGTATAGGAAAGTGTACTCTTTTTGCCTGGCCACTGATGCAATTTTGACAGAAGTGCACTATGTTCCTGCTAACCAGATCCCCAGTTCCAGATCTCTTTCCCTAACATCCATACAATGGTTCCCCAATTGGCAATATGTTTAGCACCCCTGTAAGTCTCTAGTAGATAGTACTTCCATGGTACCTAGGGCATAGGTATTAAAGAGGGTCCCTAAGGGCAGCAGCATGTATTGTGCCACCCTTAGGGACCCTCACCACACTCATGCAAACTGCCATTGCAGGCTGTGGGACTTAGTGCATACAAAAGTGAAAATAGGACATGGAACACCTCCTGCGTGTCGTGCCTGCCGACACTGCATTCAATATATTGAAGTAATCTCTGAGAAGTCCTTAAAGCCCTAAGGAAAGGTGCATTATAATACTATTACCTGTGTGCATTAACAAATGTGCCCCTGTGATGTCTACGTCGATTCATATATAAAAGAAACTATTGATGGACGAAATGCTGGCCCCAGTTACGAGGATCTGTGTTAAATCCATCATTCTTTTGCTCACCACACAACCCCAGTTTGCACCCAGCCATATGCAAATCAGTCTTGACTCTTTTGCTTGTGGGAACAGTCAAGCCCGAACTGCCAAGCCAGGTCTTCCCTGGACCTGAAACAAGCATCTGGGACCGGTTTCAGGGCATCACCCATCCTCAGCCAGGCTAGCTTGAATCCAGTGATGTAATGAACATGGGACCCATGTCTGGGCATACCCTTTCCACTTAGGGCGACATATGCAAAAGAAACAATTAAGAAACAATTGATGGACGGAATGCTGGACAATGCAAACATTCACATCCAGTCACAAGGATCTGGGTTAAATCCATCATTCTTTTGCTCATCAAACCACCCCAGTTTGGACCCAGCCATATACAAATCAGTTTTGTCCCTCTACCTTGTGGAAACAGTCCAGGCTGAACTGCCAAGACAGATATTCCCTGGACGTAAACAAGCATTCTGGGACCGGTTTCAGGCCATCACCCTTCATCAGCCAGGCTAGCTTGAATCCAGTGGTGTAGTGAGCACGGGACCCTCGATGGTGGAACTTTGGTCCTCATTCCTCTACCACCTCATGATCGAAAGGGGCCCCACTGAAAAGTATTGCAAGTATGTGTATGCCGTGAATGTTCTTTATCCCATAGGAAAGAATTACGCATAAAAATGCACTGTTGTATAGCATTGCTACATTTTTAGAAAGTCTATTCCAAAAAAGTACTTACCTATTTACGAAATCCTTGGTTTTAAAACGTATATAAAAATACCTGTTGTTTTTTCCTAAATTGATGTGGATCTACTTTTTGAGTGTGTGCACCATTTATTGACTTGTGCGTGCAACAAATGTCTAACACTCCTCTCTGATAAGCCTAAGGCTACTCGACCACACTACCATAGATGTTTTGGTGAAATTTTAATCATTCATGCAAAATATAATCAAAATTAATCTTGGGTTCTCCATTTCATTTAAAAATAGATGATGGATTTGTGTTTCTTGCAGACTTTCAGGCATTTAGGGTTCATTTTAAACTGAGGCTTTAGTCATTCAAGAGCTTAGGCTATATAGTGAGTGCTTGAGTAGTTGAAATTGCTGGTTGATATTTGCCTGGTGCTTCTCGCAGGCTTGATTGTGTGTTTTCTGTTCTAGTGCTGCTTGCAGTAGTCTTTCTGCTACCTTGAAATCAGCTTTTTCTGAGGCTGTTAGTGAGGAATTAGTGTTTTTTCTGGTAAACAAGTTCATTAAAATTCAAGGTCTGGATTCGGGTGCAAATATAGGTGAGGTTTGCAGTACACAAGATATACTAAGTTTTGGCGAAACGCTCCTATGCCAGACACCGTGTATCCATCATCTCGTCCCTGCCTCCGTTATTTTGGTCACAATTGGATGGTAACTTTGGATTCTGAGTTATTGATCTCAAGGTGTAGCAGCTCATTCCTTTAATGGGAATCAATTGTGAACAGTGTTCCTGACTCTCAATGCTTTGCCCCACATTTCCAGGGCAAGACAATTGTTTACACTGATGACCTGGTCATAATAGCCTATGTGAGCAAGATTGGTAGTACATGATTCAAGTTGGGTTTGTTCAAGTTAAATTGATAAGTGAAATCTTTTATAGTAACATCCCACCTGCGTTAATACAAAAGCATCTGCAAGGGGCTCCCTCAAAATCACCCCCAGTGTGCCCAATGCCCTTACCGCAGCTGGAGCAAAGTTTCAAAGGACGCATGGATCAATGCTCTCAACACCACCCACCTCATCTCCTTCAACAACCTTGACCTGAACGTCAGAAACTGCAACAATTGGATAAGCAACTGCACAGACAGCATTACTCTCATCGACAACAACACCCACAGAAGGTCCACCAAGCAGGCTAGCTGGTACACTGAAAACCTCTGAACCGCTAAACGACACTGTAAACAACTGGAAAGGAGATAGCACACCAGCAAGGGCACAACTGACAATACAGCCTACAAGACAGCCCTCAACCTCTAGTATCACAAAGAAAGAGAAACAAGGGAGTGAGCCTCCTCTAATTCCCCTCACAAATACACTTCAACTCGTAAAAAGAGAAGGACTAAAAACGTATGAAGAGGAGATCCTCATGTAAGCAGTTCTGTCTGTGTCTCTGTCAAAAAGAAGGTAGAGGGGAAGATCCACAGATTTTTAAATACTGCCCTCACCCACTATTTAGTGGCATGCGTCATAGGACAGCTTACGATGCCCAGGTGTAGACCAACACACTGAGCAGAGCGCTGAATTTTTTAAAAGAAAAGATCACGCAAGAAGAAGGGTGAAATGAGGTGAGGAAACGTTTTTCCAAGAGGGATCACTAGTGCAGAAAAGAGTATGTGCTAAAGCGACCTCAGGAAGTACCACCTATAATGCTTTATTTTTGGTCTCCCTTGGCAGGACTAAAAAATCAAAGAACTGAGTGAATGGTAGAAGTTACCACTCTTTACCCCCTACTGCATATACCAACATGTTACGGCCAATTTTTACTTGCCCTTCTGTGTCACTTGCCTTCTTCGGGGTCACGATCCCTCTTAACCTTCTATTTTAAATTAACAAATGGGCAATTTAGTGAAAAAGTGGTTAAATCAACCTTACTAATTTGTCAGTAACACATTCTTCATTGATGTCTGTGAAAGAAAAAAAGAAAAGTATATCAATCATGAATAAACCCCTCTGGACCCCTACACATAGGTAGAGTGCTATTGAGATCGTTCCAATCCCATTTATCAAGAACACACCTATGTGGAATCCCCAGAGAACCAAGTGTCGCTATAAACACATTGTGAAACAAACCCCCAGCACCCAACACCGAGTGAGAGAATGGATTTGCTAACCAATATCAAGATGGTAATGCACACACAGGGACCTTCACATTGAGGCTGCCCTTATGGTCTCTTACCCGAGTTTCATGGCAAAATCTCCGAACACGGGACTGTCGTGGAGACATCGCCCTGTAGTCACACACTGCAGAGTAAAGTAAATACTAAGCCAAACTTTCCCAGAGTTGCATAATTAAGTGTTTCTGCAGGGCCTGTGTCGATTACCCTCTCTGATGCTGTGTCTGCCACTTGTGATCACACCTATAGGTAGACTGAATACCCCCCTGGGGGCGTAGACTCTCCCGGGCAATTCTTTAGCATACTTTGTGCTCTAATGGTAAGCCTCTCTTGCCGTCAAACTGTTTTTGTCTACATTGTCACCAAGTGCCAATGTGCTTAAGGCGAGGCTCTGTTGCTGAAAAGATTCCAATATCACACCCTCTCAATTTTTTGTGAGCGGCGACAAATGTAAGTCGCCGTCTTTCTGGTACGATGTTTTTAAATTATGACAAGACTTAACCCACTCAGCACCTCAGAGTTAGATGCTCAAACCCGGCTGGGTTCATGCTCAGCCATTGTACCACCCGCACCCTGCTTACTTTGTCAAGGGTCGGTGTGTCCAGAACACGCCACTCCGTGTCCTCTGCCGTTGCTAGAGTATACGGTACATCGTAGTAAATAATGTTCATACCGGGTGTATGACGCAGTTCCTGTCTGCACCTTTACTGGCTAGACCTACAACCTCCATTGTTGACGGTCAGACTGTGGCATCCATCTTGGCCTCACCCGAGTATCGTTTCCTCAATCTAGGAACCGTAGAGTTTTTTGAGTGCCTGATAAGGACCATGTCTTTTTGAGCGTACAAGAAAGAAATTGCTTTTTATATGTCCCAAAAAGAGTTTTGGCTGCGGCTTGGATTATCTATGAAAAGTTCTAAAGCAACCACTGGCAGAACCTAAACCCTCCATTTTATAGTCACTGTAGTACCAAGTGCTACCAGTTTATTAAGGCAGTGTAATGAAATTATATTGGACTGATACAGGGCATCATATGATGTTATTCAGTTGGTGCCAGAACCTAAACTCTCCATCTTATAGTCACTGTAGGACCAATTGCTACCAGTATATTAAGACAGGGTAATAAAGTTGTTTTGGGCTGATGCAGAGCATCATTTAATGTTATTCAGTTGGTGCCAGGGGATGGAATTGTTTAGTCCTGATATACTACTTCTCAACCTATGCACCCACCTTTATTCCCTGAGAAACAATAGAATGGTCGTATCCCTTACTGCCGGTGGGAGGTACGATTTTTCAATTGCGATCCACTTCAAATCCTTTTCGCTATGTCTTTTCTCCATGCAATGAGATGTTAATTTGGTGTTGGTCTTTCCACATCTGATGATACTCATATGCTCCAATATACACATCTTCACCCTCCGGGTGGTCATACCTATATACTGGAGTCCACAGGGGCACCAAATGAGATGTATCACATTTTCTGAGTTACAGGTAGTATGGCTCCTGAGCTCCCATGGTCGAGGTAAACCAACGTCCACTTGCTTACTACTGATTGTCAGTGCATAGACTTTACAGTGGCTACATGCATTATGTCCAGTGATGGGTTGGAGGCCCCACGGTGTATTTGACTGTTGTCCTATGAGTCTAGGGGTCCTAGGTCATGTGTGGACCACCATGTCTTGTATGCTCGCGCTCCTCTTGAAGGAGAATAAAGGGCTCTCAAACCTTTACCTGTTGGAGTTCAGGATCCTCAAATTTCGCATAATGATCTTCCTTACATGGTTCAAGGCAGTATTAATGTTGTAACACAAATACTCCTCTCCTTTGTCTCTCTCTGGTGGGTCTCCAGTCGGGCATCTCTGTTGTTGTTCTTTGCTCTTTTGAGTGATTGTTTTATCACTTGGTCTGGATAGTTCTGTTCCTGGAGTTTCTGGAACAGTGGTTCCGCTTCCTTTTTGAAATCGCTCAAAGTGGAGCAATTCCTGTGTAAATGCAGGAACTGCCCAAACGGCAGATTCTCCCTCAAGCATTTGGGATGGAAACTTCTATATGAAAGCAAGTTGTTTCTGTCAGTTGGCTTAAGGTAAACGCTGCTTACCAGACCTCCAATCTCCGCCCTGATGTTCAGATCTAAAAACGGGAGGCATTCAGTCGTCATGGTCGAGGTGAAAAATTATTAAGGATTCCTATTGTTTAGCCATGTCGAACATTCCTCCGCTGTGGCTCTGTCTCCCCTCCAAATCACAATCACAGTGTCAATGTATCTTCTCCAGATTCTTATATGGCTGAAGAATGGATTCGTCTGTGTGTAGATGTTCTCTCCTTAGAAGAATGAGACATACAGGCCTTGCCTCTCTGAGGGCAAAAGAACGCCCCATGGATGTACCATTAACCCGTAGGAAAAAGGTGTTCCTGTGCTGAAAATAGTTCTTAGTAAGCACCATTTCTGCCAGGCACATAATGAAAGAATTCGATGTTTGGTAATTCCAATCATCCACAAACAGGATGTTCTCCACAACTCTCGATGTTTCCCTTTGGGAGATGTTTGTATACAGGGACTCAATATCCAGTCCAATCACGATTTCATTATCAGGGTCAAATTCCATGTCCTTAATTACATTAAGCACTTCCCTAGTGTCTTTCAGGTACGCCAGCATTTTTTGTACAATGGGGCGAAGGAAAAAATCACAAAATTCCGAGAGGGATTCCAACACCCTGAAACGATCGGTCGTCCCGGAGGTGGTCTCGTGGGCTTGTGCACTTTTGGCAAGGTATAAAAAAAGTGGGGCCTTTGTTGTCTGTTTGCATAGAAAGGCTTCCTCTTTGCCGCTGATCCAACCATTGGAGGTGACTTCTTCTACATAACTGCTGATTTCCCTCATCAGATCTTCTGTTGGGTCATTCTCAAGTATAGCGTAATTCCTTCTATCATTGAGGAGGCACAGACATTCTGTATCATAAGCCTCTTTTCCCTGGATGACGATAGCCCCACCTGGGTCCGCGGGTTTTATTACCACTCGTGGATCATCTCTCAATTCCTCTAGTGCTTTCTTTTCTACAGAGGTCATATTGCAAAAGCTCATATTCTTATTCACTATTTCTGATTGTTCGATTTCCCTCAATACTGCTTGCTCAAAGACCTCTACCTCCGGTGGAAGCTGGCGCATTAAGGGAGCAAATGTGGACCTTGCCCTTAATCTTGTGTACCCCTTTTCCGTCCTCTCCTCGTACTTCCCATAAAGAATATTTTCAGGCGTATGTTCCTAAAAAAGCAGACCAATTTACACTTTAGTTTAAAAGCGTCCACCTGATAAGTGGGAACAAAACCAAGGCCCTCAGTCAGAACTGTTTCTTGGTCCTTGGTAAGGGTTACATTACTCAGATTCATAATGAGGGAGAAAGGAGAGTAGTATTTGTGTTACAACATTTAATATTGCCTCGAACCATGTAAGGAAGATCATTATGCGAAATCGGAGTATCCTGAACTCCAATGGGTTAAGGTTAGAAAGCCCTTTATTCTGTTTCAAGAAGGGTGCAAGCATACGAGACATGTTGTTCCACACACAACCTAGGCCCACGGGAAAACGGTCAAATACACCATGGGGCCTCCCACCAATCACTGGACAGAATGCATGTGGCTACTGTAAAGCCTGTGCACTGACAATCAGTAGTAAGCAAGTGGACGTTGGTTTACCTCGACCATGGGAGCTCAGGAGCCATATGACCTGTAACTCAGAAAATGTGATATATCTCATTTGGTGCCCCTGTGGACAGTATATAGGTATGACTACTTGAAGGTTGAAGATAGTTATATTGGAGCATATGTGTACCATCTGATGTGGAAATACCAACACCAAATTAACATCTTAATACATGGAGAAAATCCATAGCGAAAAGGATTTGAAGTGGATTGTAATTGACAAACCATACTTCCCACAGACAGTAAGGGATAAGACCAATCTACTGTTTCTTAGTGAACAAAGGTGGGTGAATAGGTTGAGAAGTAGTATAGCAGGACCAAACCATTCCATCCCCTGGCACCAACTGAATAACATAAAATGATGCTCTGTATCACCTCAATTCAACTTCATTACACTGTCTTAATATACTGGTAGTAATTGGTTCTACAGTGACTATAAGATGGAGGGTTTAGGTTCTGGCACCAACCTAATACCATCATATGATGCCCTGTATCAGTCCAAAATAATTTCATTACACTGCCTTAATAAACTGGTAGCAATTGATACTATAGTGACTATAAAATGTAGGGTTTAGGTTCTGTCGGTGGTTGCTTTAGAAATTTTTATCGCTAATCCAAGCCACAGCCATAATTCTTATTGAGATACATAAAAAGTAATTTCTCTCTTGTAAGCCCAACAAAAGACGGTCCTTATCAGGCACTCGAAAAACTCTACGGTTCCTAGATTGAGGAAACGATAATCTGGGCGAGAACAAGATGGCCGCCACAGTCTGACCATCAACAACAGAGGTTGTGGGTCTAGCCAGTGAAGGTGGAGACAGGAACCGGAAATGCGTCATACATCCGGTATGAACGCTATTTACTATGATAGACCGTATACACTAGCAATGGTGGAGGACACAAAGTAGCGTGTTCTGGACACACGACTCTTGACGAAGTAAGGAGGGTGTGGGTGGTACAATGGCTGAGCACGATCCCGGCCAGGTCTGAGTATCAAACTACGAGGGGCTGAGTGGGGGAAGTCTTGTCATAATTTAAAAGTATTGTACTAGTAAGAAAGAGCGAATTTACATTTGTTGCTGCTCACGATAAGATGGGAGGGTGTGATATTGGAATCTTTTCTGCAACAGAGCCTCGCCATAAGCACATTGGCACTTGGAGGCAATGTAGACAAAAAACAGTTTGACGGCAAGCTCAACTCACCGTTAGGGCACAAAGCATGTTAAAGAAGTGCCTGAGAGAATCCACGCCCCCAGAGGGTTATTCAGTTTACCTATAGGTGTGATCCCAAGTGACGGACGCAGCATCAGCGAGGGCAATCGACACAGGCCCTGCAGAAACACTTAATTATGTAACTCTGGGAAAGTTTGGCTTAGTATTTACTTTACTCTGCAGTGTGTGACTACAGGGCGGTGTCCGCACGACGGTCCCGGGTTCGGATATTTTGCCAGGAAACTTGGGTAAGAGACCATGAGGGCAGCCTCAATGTGAAGTCTGTGTGTGCATTACCCTCTTGCTATTGGTTAGCAAATCCATACTCTCACTCGATGTTGGGTGCTGGGTGTTTGTTTCACAATGTGATTATAGCAACAGTTGGGTCCCTGGGGAATCCGCATAGGTGTGTTCCCGATATATGGGATTGGAATGATCTCAATAGCACTCTACCTATGTATAGGGGTCTAGAGGGGTTTAATAATGATGGTTATACTTTTATTTTTTCTCTTTCACAGACATTAATGATGAATGTGTTACTAACAAAGATGTAAGGTTGATTTAACCACTTTTTCATTAAATTGCTCATTTGGTAATTTAAAATAGGTTACGAGGGATTGTGACCCTGAAAAAGGCCAGTGACCCAGAAGGGCAGGTAAAAATTGGACGTAACATGTTGGTATATGCAGTAGGGGGTATGGAGTGGTACTTCTCCCATACACCCTGTTCTATGATTTTTGTTTAATCCTGCCAAGGGAAACCAAAAATAAAGGATTGTCGGTGATACTCCCTGAGGTAGTTTTAGCACACACTCTTTTCTGCACTAGTTATCCCTCTTGGGAAAACTTTTCCTCACCTCATTTCCCCCTTCTTCTTGCTTGATCTTTGCTTTTTAAAAATTCAGCAATCCACTCAATGTGTTGGTCTGCACCTGGGCTTCATAAGCGGCCCTATGATGAAGCATTCCACTAAATATTGGTTGAGGGCAGTTTTTAAAAATCTGTTGATTTTCCCCTCTATCCTTTTTTTGACAGAGACACAGACAGAACTGCTTACAGGAGGGCCTCCTCTGTCATAAGTTTTTAGTCCTTCTCTTTTTGTGAGTTGAGCCCTCAACCTCTACCACAGAGAGTTGAGAGAATCTGGGAAAAAAGGCCTTAGCCTCAAGCATTGAATCAAGCTCCAATAACAGCAAAGTTCTAGCATCGTCAAAGAATTCTCCTACCCCTCAGCTTCAACAAACAATATTACCCCCTCACAGGAACTCTGCGACAACCCTGCAAACTTCTTGCATGTCAAGATCACCGACATCTACAGAAACTTCAAACCCCAGCCCAAGGCCACCAACTTCTTAAAGCAACACAATGACGTTGCGTCCACCAAAGACATACGTCTAGCCGAATGGAGCCAGCTCGCCCTACAAGACACAGCCTCCATCATGAACTCCGTCCACTCAGGGGTCCCAACCAACCCACGCCCTCACCACATCTTCACCCTAGGTGAAGCCAGATTGAGACACGTACTCAACGACTACCGACTGATATCCCTGCTCTCATTCCCAGCCAAAGTATTAGAAAAAATCATCAACCAACAACTCTCTTCACATCTGTAGCAGAAGCTCCTACTCCACTCCTCCCAATCCGGATCCTGCAACCACCAGAACACTGAGACAGCCCTCTTCATGGCTACCAACGATATCCAAGCCCTACCTGACCAAGGAGAGACTGCTGTTCTGATCCTCCTAGACATCTTCTCAGCCTTCTGTATGGTCTCCGACCACGCACGCATCACAGGCTGCCCAACAGGGGCATGTAAAGATCGGCTCTTGGATGGATCACCTCTTTCTTCACCGGGAGAACGCAAAAAGTCTTCCTTCTAACCCTTCACTTCCAAACCCAAGGAAATCATATTTGGAGTAGCCCAAGGAACATGCTCATCCCACCATCCTAAACACTTATGATGCCTCTGGCCACCATCGCAAAAGTCCATGGACTCCACATCATATCCTACACCGACCACACACAACTCATCCTCTCCAAAGTCACCACCAAGACCAACATCCACAACTGCGTGACAGACGTCGACAACTGAATGAAAGAAAACTACCTTAAGCTCAGTTTGGACAAGACACTGGTACTGCTTTTTTGGGGGGAAAAAGCTCCCTATGGAACACATCCTGGTGACTCTCGGAACTCTGACCTACTACTACCCCCACTGACCATGCTAGGAACCTAGGCCTTTCTAGACACAAGCAGACCATGACAACACAGGTCCACTCCATCTCCTCTTTCTGCTTCTTCATTCCCTGCATGCTTCGTAAGATATTCAAATGGCTACCCCAAATCTCATGACGCACCATCACCTAGGTCATCCTCTCCAGTGGACTGGACTGTGGCAATGCTCCTTATGCAGGTATCGCAGCTCACCTCAGAAGACGACTACAGAGCAAACAGAACTCCACAGCCAGGCTCGTCCTGGATCTCCCTAGACGAACCCACATCACCTCGTACCTCAGGGAAGTCCACTGGCTTCATGTAGAGAAAAGATGCTGTCTTGCTTCGCCTTTCAGATAATACAGAATCCCCCACACGGTGGCTCAAACACGGCGAAGCAGGAGACAAAACACAACAGCACCTAGAAAAGGGTTTTATTTGACAAAATGCAAAGACTCTCTTTTTGGAGAAAGGAATAGGGTTTATTTATGCAATGCTCTCTAACAGAAAGGCTTTCCCAGATGCCAAATGCACAACATTCAAATACGCATAGATATCTATATATATTTATATGCAAGCAAAAATAACACACTTGGTAAATGCAACAGTTAAATACATGAATAATAGTATGAATAAACCAGCAGCAAATAATATGAGATAACACTCTAGAAAATATGCTGGATGTCCAGCAAGAGATCAGAAAGATATATACACTGAATACATCAAATGATTACTTTGGATGTGCACCTCACTCATTCACACATCACAAAGAAAACACCTCAAATGATGAATGCCACTGGCCACACATCAGAATGGCAATAATCAAAACTCAAACACCTCAAATGACCACAGCCACTGGAACCACGCATCACAATGGCACTAGTCAGAAACAAATCACCCAACCGATCGTTCACTCGACATCCTTGCCAGTTCTCACTGGGGGGGGGGGGGCATCCACAGCTGGCTTGGACTCTCGACCGGGACTCAAGTTTCGTTTGCCCTACAGCAGTACGTCTACTCTAAGTGAGCTCCCAACTCAGCTGTCAACAAACCTCAGCTTTATAGTCTCAAAACACACAATAGAAGATTAGAGAGTTCCCTCCCCGCACAAGGAATCTTACTGGAACTAGCCAGCTTCCAAGCAAGCTTTTCATGGCAGGAAGGAGTCCCCTCTACATTTTCGCATGTTCCAGCCTTTATCCTGATGAAGCTCACGAAAGCCTTCCAGGGTACATTAAACACTCTCACAAAAACAATCCTTGAACGTGATTAACCCAAAACCCTTGCAAGCGTGGCTGGGCACCCAGAAAAAGCTCAAGCCAGGCAGAGTCAGAATTCAGGATGACATGGGGCCATGTCAAAGCCAATAGTAAGAAATTAATAATACTACTAAGGGTACAACACAGTGCACATTTGTGCACCACTGCTTATGGCATCACATACTTCATTTCAATGTACAACACAGTGCACATTTGTGCACCAATGCTTATAACACTGAACTTCGAGACCAAAAAGTACATTCCACACCTCTCTCTCTCATGCTTTCAAATGCACACCCACACATTCTGTTCTTAGCAAGGCTGTTCTACTCCTTGACAGCTTCCACTGAAAGACTGCAAGATTACAAGAAAGAAACCTTTAAGAGAAACAAGGCATATGCAGGATGTTGTACATTCAGGCTAGGATAAAATAACACACCAAAGTCAATTAATATAATGGTAGTCAAAGGTCAGCACAGGGTGTCAGACCACAAGAGAGCCTCTAGCACTACAAATGCCCATTCAATCTCCTGACCGATGAATACAAGGCTCTACACATCTCTGGACCCGCCTGCTTGAACCATCGCCTGAACTTCCATCAGCCCACCAGACCCCTCCACTCTCCTTTCTCTTACCCTCACCCCTGCATCTGACGTAGCAGATGCCGAGGGTACTACTACCGAGCAGCAAAGACATGGACTGAGCTACCATTTCATCTACGAAGCTCCCTATCTCTTTCAGCTTTGCACTAGTCCCTGAAGACCTGGCTATTCAGCTAATCAATAGAACTCTGCCAGCACCTGGATACCCTTACGGGTGACAAGAAGCGCTCTACAAATAAATCTATTGATTGATTTTCAAAACTCCAAAGCATCCAGAACCATGCCACCTTTCTTTCTCGGTTTAAACATTTCTGTTTCCCCTCACATTGTGAGGCCTTAGTCTTGGTTTTACATTTAAAAGTATGGCCTAAAATATACTAGACTACAAAATGTATTTAGACCAGAATCTAAGGCCTGCCTCCAGTCATGCATGACATGGGGCCACTGGCAGTAATGCAAATCTATGCTGTTAAACTCAAGTGCCTGTGTTTGTGTTGTCAGTCTGCATAAGTGCTGCGTATGTTTTATCGTTTGTGCGTATATGCAGATGTATGTCCCTCTATGTGTTGTGTATCTGTGTGCCTAGCTGAGTCTAAAGCCAAAACTGTTATTTTAATCAATGCATTTTTGTACTTCATCAAAGGCAAACAGAAGATAATAGCCCAGATCCTCCAACTGTTAAGTCTCTGTCAATTGATTAAGTACCTAAAAGGCGCAGAAATAGGCAGAGTCCTGCAGGTATTTAGGAATGTAAATAAAATGTTACTGTGTATAGCCAAATGATGTGAAGGGCACCTGCAATCCCCCGAAGCAGTGCCTGAAATCTATTTGCAGTATTTGTAGAGCACGTACTCTCATCCCCACAGGGATATCTCCTGCTGAAACTGCTACACGGCCTATCTGTACTGGGGGAAGGAACAATTTAATAGATGAGTCAGTTACTCTGGGAAGAGCCATGATTTAAGCTTTTTTCCGAATCGAACACAGTCACTAATGAGGCAGAGGTCCAGGAGTAAAAGGTTCCACTGGACTGCTGCCATATGGGTGAAAGATCAACCTCCGGCTCTAGTTTTGCTTTACACAATTGACTTTGACTAAGGCTAGATTTACAGATCTCAAATTTCTTGTAGGTTTGTAAAACTCCACCTTACACTATAAGCATGGCAGAGCAGCTTAAAAGTAGCTCTTTCTAATGGGCAGCCAGTGGAGGGTTTTTAGGCAGGCCGAAGCGGAGCTGTGTCTATCTTTATTGCAGATGAGTTTTGCGGCTGCATTTTGTATCATCTGCAAGTTGGTAAAAAGATAGTCAACCATCCACATGTTTAGGGCATTCCCTTAGTACAATATACTGTCAATTAGGGCTTGAACTACGGTTCTGCACCAATTGACTGGCTTCCACGCAGAAAGGCTTTCTGAGGAGCCACAAGAGGCTTTGATTTGCTCCTGCATGAACAAAGATTGATCAGTGAGTACTCGTGGGGTTTTTGGTGCCTTTTTTGGCTCAGGGTGCGAGTTCCAGGGATACAGGCCACCATGATGAATCCCAAATCTGATGAGCACTTCCAAATAGTAGAATCTCAGTTCTTTTGGCATTTAGTTTTAAGCAATGAGTCATCATCCACCTGGCTACCTCAGAGAAGCAGCCAGAAAGGTTTTTTCTGGTTTCTTCATGCTTCTGCACTATTGAGATGACCAGTTGGGTATCTTCTGCATACCAACATATCTCAAATCCACAATTTCTGGCCATCTTGGCAAGAGATGCGACGTACACGTTGAAAAGTGTTAGGCTCAAGGATGCACATTGTAGTACCCTGCATTAGGAGCTGTGTGTAGGAAAGTGGGTTTCTGTTGCAGTAACCCCCCCCCCCCCCCTTTTTGCCTGACATTTGATGCAAATTGACTTGATGTGCCAATCAGGTTACCCGGGCCTGTGGGCTTTCCCAAAACGGTACCTTTGTACGCACAATTGGCACATCTCTGGCCACAGGTGAGCCCATTGTAAAAGTTACCATGGGTACCAAGGGCACTGTGACTAGGGAAGGCCTCTAAGGGCTGCAGCACCTATTGTACCACCCTTAGGGAGCCTGCACATTAACAACCACACACTGCCATTGTGCCATGCCTGCAACCCACTGCTTGGGGCCTAGGTAAGTCCCCCCTTTATCAGGGTGCACTAGCCCCAGGTTAGGGTACAGTTGCATAAGCACTACCCCTGCAATATTCAAGTCCATTCTTAGACATTGTTAGTGTAGTAAAGCCATAAAGAGTATATGGTCTGGGAGTTAGTCATTACGAATGGCACAGCTCCATAATGGCTTTACTTAATCCCGGGAAGTTTGGTAGCCAACTTCTCAGCACATTAAACCCACACTGATGACAGTGTGGGATTTAATGTAAAATGCACTCAGAGGTCATATTAGAGATGCTCCCTGAAAAACAACCAGCACTGATGTGGTTCCTGAATGGCTATCCGCCATTTGCCACCAGCAAACAGGTTTCTGAACCCCTGGGTAGAGGGCCTCCGCTCTCTGGGTCCAGAAACAAAGCCCATCCTGGGCAGAGATGTCATGCCTCCTCCCCTAGGATGGGCAGGGTCCACAAATGGGAAGCTTCCAAGGCCTGCTGCTTTTGTAAGCTGTCCATGCATTTTGCTGCCCCAAGCAATTGGCTCCCTCTGGTTCTGACCCCCCACTTTGGGTGGGAGAATCGGCAGAAAAACCAAGTTAGGAGGGGAGGTTTGCCTACCTTTGCCAACCCCACCCTTCAGGTGGGGGAGGCAAGGTGAAGCACACATCTCAGTCCCACCAACTTGAAGGTGAGGGGACCCAGAAAATTAGAGAGCGGCTCGTGCCCCATCCCACTGGAGGGTGGCATAATAGGGGATATACTTACCTCAAGGAAGGGACCTATTGGTCCCGACCTGCACACCCCTGTAAATGCCCCTAAATTCAGTATTTAGGGGCGACACTGAACCTTGCCTCCTCAGTTTCTAGGAAGAAAGAAGGACCGAAGAGCCATGCTGACCCATGAAGAAGAGAACACCAACTGCTTTGCCCCAGTTCTACCGGCCTGTCTAGCTCTGACCTGCCTACAACAGATACCCCGTGTCCAGCAGCCCCCCAAAACCCAGAGGACCTGCCCGGCACTCATCTCACATACTTTGTCTCCTGTGAGCACCAGATTTGCTCAGCCAAAGACTCCAACACAGAACCCGGATCCAGACGGCTCTGCGGTTCTGCACTTGATGGCCCCTGCCCAAGTGGCCCAACACCACGAGGAGACTCCCCAGTGATCCTGACCTGGGATCCCCAACCTACCTCGAGCTTCAAGCCGACTCCTGCAGCCTCAACCTGAAGGGCCCCCCGACTGCGACCAGAGCTGGTAAGAAGATACAACGCTTCAAGAAACCCCTACCCCGATGCCCCATGGCCTTGGGTGGCCCAACCTACAGTGTCCAGGCCTCCCCAAAAACCCAACTTACCTCTCCTGCCAGTTGACTTCTTCAGGAAACCTCCTTGCTCGAGCCTGCAGTATTTTCTTCGACCCAGAGATCTCCATTGCAAACTGCAGGGCTCCTGACATCTTTTTGGCACTCTGTATCCATCTCTCTCAGTGCCTCTGGTGGTGTAGCTCTTGTTCTGATTGTTGGCCCCTGCAGTGCTGATCCTAACACCAGGATCTTCACTCCCAGATCCGAGTGACCTGCTCGTAAGCAGCCCCCAACCAACAGCTCTCTAGCCCCATTAGTTACATTGGGCCTTTGCACCCAGCCACCCTAGTGCCGCCGGTGATGCGATTTGAGTGCCTAACTGGACCTTGGGGAACTTGGTCCTAAACCCTGAAACCATACTTGCAGGATGTTTACTTACCTGTCAACCACTAACACTATTTTCCTCATAGGAACCAATGTAACGCGTTTTTGTTCCTAAAATGTTGTGTTGCACTGTGTTTTGTATGAAAGTAAAGTAACTGTGCCTTAAACCAAAAAGTGTCTTACTTAACTTTGTATTGTAGGATCCAGGGTGTGATATCTAGGAATATCACTCCAAGTAGTCGATACAATCTAAAAGTATTCCAAAATAATCTCTATGTATTTTAAACAGTTTTAAAAGCAAATACAAACCTGTAACAATTGCAATTTAAACCACAACTGCATTTCCTTGTAAGGTTTTGCATTTGAAAGTATATTTCACTTACCAGTGCCAAGTCCTGCTTGATTTTAGAAATAAATCATAAGTATACCTTTTTTATACTTACCTAATTGGGCTGTATACGGTCTGAGTATGCGCCATCAGTCTTGATTGAGTGAATACAATAAATGCTTAACACACTCTCCTGATAAGCCTAACAGCTTGATCACACTACCACAAAGAGAGCTGCTAGTGATTATCTAATTTAGCCTTGGCTATACCTTTGGAGAGCCACTGGACTCTGTGCACACTATACCTTACTTCGGTATAGTATATACAGTGCCAGCTTCCTACACTGTAGGGGGAGGATCTAACAGTATTCAGCTCAATGGGCTGGATCCTATTGCTCAGGAAAGATCCAAACCAATCAAGGGCTGTAGAATGAAGCCCTAACTCATGAATTTCTTTTATCATTTGGCTTAATGAAGCATTATAGTAAGCAATGGAAGAAACCACACAAAAGAAGGTTTGCATTTGAAATATTTGTGTGCAATCAGTTTTTCATTTTGAGCAAAGAGTGTTATTAACCAATGACTTTTTTCTGCTTTCTGTCAAAACCTCTTAGTTAAAATGTTTTTCCAATTGTCTCTTTTCCTTGAAGGTCAATGAAGAATTTACAAACAACATGGCAAATACGACAGCAGAAAGCTTGATACAAAAATTTGTTGACACCAAAGGTACAGGCAAGGAGAGACCAGGTAAGGTCATGCAATAAAGGCAGGCTCTTATATCACTTGCTAAGATTGTTGTGCAACTAAGTTATCTTGCAGAATGTTTTATGACCTGTCCCGCCTAAAAACCTTTTTTAAATCAAAGTATGTCTTCATGTATGTGATTTAGCCTTGTTTGATTAAAGATAAATACAGCGGATAACTTATCTGAATGTTTCTCTTGTACCTGGATATAATTTCTAAAATGGGATCCTCTTGGGGGCCGCTGTTACCTGAATGTGTAAACCTACAAATGTTAATGGTCAAACGATGAGCCCATCATTCTGTAGGGCAACCCCCCTGTATTGTCTGTGTGCTTCCCATTAATAAAATGTCATATATTTAACAAAATGTATGGTATTTAAAGTATATACACAAATGTATATTTGTTGGTCCATACATCATGTTCGTCACTGTTTGAGGTTAGTTTAAAAATGTGAATGTCATAGGGGCGTCGCTTGGAGAGCCAAGATGGCGGACGGGTTCTGAGTCGGCTCCCGCCCGCACGTGTAAGATATCCTGCTAAATAGCCTTATTCCCCGGGGCTGGGGTGCCCTGTGCGACGGAGACAGTGGCGGCGGACAGCGGGGGCAGCCCGATTGATTTTTGAGGGCCGGAGCCCCATGCAAGCAGCCAGATATCTGAGCGGCGCCCGCAGGCCTAATGTGGCGCAGTGAGCCGCGGCCTCCAGTGCGAGGAGAGGCGGGGCTTACCCTCCGAGCGCGGAGCAGCAGCGGAGACCTCGTACCGAGCCTGGAGGTGGACGGACGACAGCAGCAGGGAGGTGCCCTGGGTGGAGACACCCCAGCCTGATCCGGAATGACCTACAGAGGATTCTTGGGCCGCCCTGCCCTGGAGTGCTGCAAGTGGCGGAGAGGTGCGGTGAGTGGTCGGGCTCCGCGTCGGTGTCGCCCCTGGCCTTCTGTGTGTTGCGCTCTCACTCTCCCCCTTCCCCCCCTTACATCGGAGACTGGGGGGCTCGGCGGCCAAATCGGGCCGCGGCGGGGGGCGAGGAGACTGGGTGGAGGTGGCGGGTGCGCATGGACAGTGATTCGGCCCGGGCAGGGCGGGCTGTGGCCTCCTGGATTCCCGCGGCGGAGGGACCTGATACGGCTGACTGGCGGGGTGGGTGCGGAAGCTGCGCCCCCCCCTCCCCTCCCCCCCCCTCCCGGAGGCCCTACGTGTGCGCTTGTGATTGGATCCTTCCTGTGGGGATTGGGCCTAGGCCGGTGGGCCGCGGACCGGGCGACTGTGACTGGGGGCCTGGAGCGGCGTGGTCAGAACCCTGATATATGTGGCTCTAGCCGGGCATTTGGCGCCTAAGACATTTGGAAGGGGCAGCATCCCGGGGCGGCACCGTTGGTTGCGGGGGCGACCCACCCTTGGGTTCCCCGGGTCTTGAGCGGCTGTGTTCTGGGAGCGGGCCTGTGACAATGACCAAGGTCAAGCATGGCGGAGCGGCGGCGAAGCAAGGGCCAATTGATAAATTTACCGGTCATTGTGTGGTCGGGGTGGCCGCCGGGGGGCCCTCGGCGGCGCCGCCGGACAACGCTGCCCTCCTAGCAGCTATCACGCAGTCCCGGGACATGTTGGACACCAAGATGGGGGCGTGGGCGCAGATGTGATGTTACTGCGCCAGGATCTACGCAACGCGGTAGCCCGCATTACAAAGACTGAAACTAGGGTGTCGGGCGTGGAGGATGAGGTGGCTACACTGAAGAAACGGGTGGCGGCCCTGGAGTCGACCCAGCGGGGCCTGGCGGGCAGGGTCGAGGACGCAGAAGGTCGGGCCCGCAGAAATAACCTGCGCTTTGTGGGTTTTCCGGAGGGCTGCTAGGGGAATAGCATGGAGCGCTTCCTTTCCCAATGGCTGGTGGGCTGGCTCCCGCCGGATTCGTTGTCCCGTTGCTTTGTGGTGGAGCGGGCGCATCGTGCACTTATTCAGAAGCCGCTGGTGGGGGCCCGTCCGCGGCCCGTTATTGCCAAACTCCTTCACTATCACGACAGGGATGTTATTCTCCGTCAGGCCAGAGAGAAGGAGCCTCTTCAATTTGAAAATTCTTGTCTTCCCGTATTACACGCGCATGGTCCAACAGCAGCGCCAATCCTTCCTGGCGGCCAAAGCCCGGCTGCGCGAGCTCCATCTCTCCTATACGCTTCTTTATCCTGCACGCCTGAGGGTGGTTTACGAGGCTCGTACATTGTTCTTTGACTCGCCCGAGGAGGTCTTCAAATGGACGGATGAGACAGTAAAGTTGCGCCCCCATACACCCCTGGGTCAGGAATCGGATTTGTCACAGAATGAGGCGATGGGAACTAATGCAAAGAGACAATGGCGATCCAGATCTCGTCGTCGCAATAGGCCCGGGGGGGGCCCGGCGTGGGGCGGACTCTGAAGCTGGCCAACTGCCGACTAGTACTTGAGGGTGTGGGAGCTCCATGTGGCCGGGTTTGTTTGCTTCCGCTGTGTGAGAGGGCTGCTGGCAGATTCGTCCTCCTGTTGCGCGGGATGGCCTCGGCCCCGGAGAATATAGTGAAGGGCAGATACCACCGTAGCAGGTTGCGGGTGGGGTCTTTGTGTCTTTGTTTTGGGGGGCAAGTTGGGGATCCATTGGTTGGGAACTCCTGAGGTTCATGGTTGGGACCCTGGGATGCTTCTCACCACGACAGGTACTTCAGCGTTGGTGAGGTATGGGGTGGGGGAGGCGGGTTTGGGGGGGACAGTTGGGAATGGGGGTTCTGGGTTGGGGGTTGACCGCACTTTTGTACAGAGCTGGGCTGGAGCAGAGACTGACGCCAGGGTCTTTTTGTTGATGTTGTTCCTTTGTCATTCCTCTCATGGCGGCAGATTCCCGGGGGACTAGTGAGAGAATAGCTACGCTTAAGGTGTTGAGTTGGAATGTCCGGGGCGCCTTGGACAAAATCAAGAGGGGGGCGCTTCTGCAATATGCGAAGAGGGCCGGGGTGGATGTGCTGCTCCTACAGGAGACGCATCTGTTGGGGACGAAGGTCTTATGCCTTCAGCGCTTTGGCTACACGCAAGTGTTTCACTCGGGGTTTGTTCGGGGTTCCGGGGGCGTAGGCATATTGGTGCATAGGCAGGTCCCCTTTATGCATCACCGCACCTGGGCAGACACATATGGGAGATATATGTTTGTTCTGGGGCGGATAGGAGCGGAACAGGTGGTGTTTGGTAGTGTGTATGCCCCCCCTCCCCTGTCCTGGACGTTTGCGGAGCAGCTTATGGCGCGCTGGGCGGACGTCCCAGAGGCTCTGGGGATTATCGGGGGAGACTGGAACAATGTGATGGATCTCGGCAGGGACCGACAGTCGGGGGCGAGGGGAGGGTGGGCCGACGAAACTTAGTGCGCTGGTCGGGGGCCTAGCGTGGGTGGATGCCTGGCGGCGCTGCCATGGCCTTGCCCGCGAGTATACATTCTTGTCAGCGGTCCACGGCTCCTTCTCATGACTTGATTACATTTTTCTCTCGGGGTCCGCAGAGTCCCGTCTGGTGGAGGCTGAGATTCTTCCGCGGGGGCTCTCGGATCACTCTCCAGTATCAGCGCTCCTACGTATGGGGGGCTCGGGGCAGCCGTTTCGATGGCGACTCTCGGGGTGGCACTTGCAACAAAGCGCCTATATGACGCACATGACTACGGCGCTTGATCAATATCTGACACTGAATGTGGGCTCCGTGCCCGGGGCGGACATGTTGTGGGAGGCGTTGAAGCTGACACTGCGTGGGGCGGATATCTCATACTGTGCGACGGCCCGTCGCGAGCGTCGGGCGGGGTTGGTCCGGGCGGAGGCCGAAGTCGCGGAGTTGGAGCGTAGGGGCCGGGTGGATGGGGGGGAGATGCTTCGCCGGCAGGCAGCTACTATATGCACAACAGACGTACAGCTCCCTGTTGCTGGACGAGGCACGGCAGGCTTGGCTGGCCACTAGGAGTCGGGTATAAATCGGGTGCAATGTTGCACAGGCTGTGTCAGGGGGTGCATCGTGCCCAGGATCTCCCGGGACTGGTGGACTCAGAGGGCTTGCCTCTTGCGGACCCAGGTGCACTCGCTAATAGCTTCGCTACATACTATGCAGGCCTATATAGTCCTTGTAAATGCCTCCCGGGACTGGCAGTGGAGCGATTCCTTCATGACCACCCGATTACGACATTATCGGAGGCGGATAGGGCTAAACTGGATCTCCCGCTCACGTTGGAGGAGTTTGGGGAGGCGTTGGGAAGCCTTAGCCCGGGAAAGGCCCCGGGCCCCAACGGGTTCCCGAGTGAGTTTTTCAAGAAGTACTTCCTCCAATTGGGTTCGCATTACATGGCGGTGGTAGAGGAGGCTCGAGACAGTGGGTTGCTGCCTCGGGACTGGAGGCATGCGGAAATTGTGGTGTTCCACAAGGATGGTAGACCCCCGGAGGAACACGCCTCGTATCGCCCGATTTCTCTCCTCAACGTGGAGGCCAAAATCCTGGCGAAGGCCCTGGCCAACCGCCTCTTACCCTACATTGCCTCGCTGGTCCACCCGGATCAGGCCGGGTTTAGCCATCCCGCGCTACACGACATAATATCCGACGGGCCCATGTGGCGGTTGCCGCGGTACTGCGGTTGCGGGTTCCAGCAGCCCTGCTGCTGGCGGACATGGACCGGGCATTTGACTCCCTCAGCTGGCGATATCTGTTCTTGTTACTGCAACGTTTGAACTTGGGTCCGCGGTTCATATCCTACGTGCGGCTCCTATATACGGAGCTCACAGCCTCGGTCAGGGTGGCGGGGGTGACGTCGTTGACCTTCCCAGTGCGACGTGGAACACGTCGGGGATGCCCCCTGTCCCCATACCTGTTTGCCCTAGCCATGGAGCCCTTGGCTGCCTGGGTGCGGATAGATGCGCAAATCTCTGGCTTTGAGTGGGAGAGTGGACTGGTCGATCGCATTGCCCTATATGCGAACGATGTCCTTTTCTTTCTGACGGATCGTGATCGTACAGGACCCCAGATACTCCGCATAATGCAGATCTTCGGGGAGAATTCGGGCCACTTCATGAATCCCCGGAAATCTACCCTGTGGGTATTGGGGGGTCCGGCTCAGAAGGGGGAGTGGGCCTCTTCGGTGCGAATGGCGGCTGGGGGATTTAAGTATCTAGGTGTATTTTTGTCTCCCACCCCGGCGGTTTCCTGGGAGCGTAATGTGGTGCCCGTGTGGGAGCGAGTGTGCCAAGATATCCAACTGTGGGCTCGGATGCCGCTCACTATATTTGGTCGGTCGGCGATTTTCAAGATGGTGGCCCTCCCTCGTCTTCTGTATCAGTTACGGAATCATCCGTATACGATCCCGCCGAGCTGGTTCCGTCGGGTGAATTCGATCTTAGGCCAGTTTCTATGGGAGGGTGGGGTGGCTCGGGTAGCATTGCAGATGTGTTTCCTCTCCACGTATGGAGGGGGTTTGGCTACGTCGGATATACTCTCCTACTATCAGGCCTCCCACCTGTTAATTCTGAATGAGTGGTGGTACGGAGATAGGGGAGACCCGGCCTACGCCGTGGAGCGGAGACTTATGGCTCCGCACACGATACACACCTTGCTCTACTCTGCCTCGCTCCGGTCGCACCTGCCCCCGGCGACGCAGGTAGTATTTCGAATCTGGCGCCAGGCGCTGACACGAGTTGGGTGGTGGAATGTGCTCACGCGGGAAACCACCTTGTGGCATAACGGCCAGCTACCTCAGATGGCGGCCTTGTCCGGGTTTGAGGGTTGGGATAGGATAGGCATCTCCACAATAGGGGATGTGGTACGAGACTGTGCCTTGATGTCCTTTCAGGATCTGCAACAAGAATACGGAATGCCCCGGGCACAATTCTATAGGTACCTCCAGTTCCGCCATGCACTGTCCCCTAGCTTGGTGGGCCTGGATTCCATAGCAGATTTTAGTCCAGTGGAGGCGAAGCTTTTCATGGGGGATCTCCTCGAGCGGAAAATTTCTAAGATATATAGAACACTCGTTATCCACAGTTCCCCCTCACTACAGGGCCTAAAGGGATCTTGGGAGGGTGATGTTGGGCCCCTCAATGAGTCGGATTGGACGGAGGCGCTGGCCTCGCCCCGGGGGGGCAGCAATAGCCATGCGACTACGCCTCATTCAATTCAAATACTTACACAGGGCTTACTATACCCGTAGGAGGCTGTGGCGGGCTGGGCTGATTGCGTCCCCGGAGTGCCTCCGCTGTGGGCGGGAGGAGGGCTCCTTCTTTCATACGGTGTGGTCATGTGTGTCGTTGTCTCGGTTCTGGAGGGGGGTGTTGTCCTGCCTGTCGGAGGTGTTGGGGTGGGATCTACCAACGGACCCTAAGCTGGCTCTCCTACACATTATGGATGATATAGGAGGAAACATTTACAAGAGACACCTGCTTTTGTTGGGCCTTACCTTGGCCAAGAGGGATATCGCCCGGGCTTGGAAGGCACCGGTGGCCCCGTCTCTGAATGTGTGGAAGAGGGGTCTGGATTTTAGCATGGGTTTGGAGCTCCCTATCTTCGCTGCCAGGGGGTGTCTCCGCAAACATTATAAGATTTGGAAGCGATGGGCAGACTACAGGGGTATCCTGCTGGAGCCACCCCCGGAGGTGCGGGAAGAGGGGTCCCTTTAGTGCCCATGGGACGGGATGGCTTATGTTGGACCTGGGGTCGGATCTGTCTAGTCTATGCTCTTATTGGTGGTTGGTTGCTGGTCATGGTATAGTGCGGTCGGGGGGGATCCGGGTGGTGGGAGGGGCGGGGGGGTTTCTGTTTTTCAAATGTAGTGCACCTTGCAGTATTTTATTAATGTAAAAGGTCAATGTTGCTATGTTTGCAATGACTTGGCAGATGCCTCTGGATTAGCGGGGGCCTGCATCATATGTGCTTGTTGACGAATAATCTTTTCTTAAAAAAAAAGAAATGTGAATGTCATTTGCATTGTAGGATCTGCTGTGATAGTCATGAGCACTTGCATAGTCCTGCCCTGTTTAGGTCTGCCCTTTGAGACAGCTGTCTCTCAAGACCATTGTTTGTAAAACAAAAAAGAAATGTCAATTATACTTACATTTATGGGCTATCGGTGGGTGGTCTTCATTAATTTGTCTGTTGAATTGTTGCTCACGCTTCTGCCAACCACAGCATAGGACAGTGCTTCACTCCACTTCGGCTATTGGCTGACCTCTATGTGACTCCCTGTATTTTGCTTTTGTACATCTGCAGTGGAAATAGTCCTCTTCGGTTCCAGGGCTGGAGATGCAATGTGGGCCACTTTTAGTTATGTTTGCTCTAAAAAAATAATACTTCTACCATCTGTGGTATCATAAACACCTAAAATCATGCCTTTTGGCATACATCGAAAACCTAAACCATTAGAGGTTCTTGATACAAGCAGAACTCTAGTAGATAATAAAGTGTCACATAAGGGCAAAAGGAAGTGCACACCTATTCCTTCTACACCCAGAAGATAAATCAATATTGACTCTTTTGATAAATTACAATGTCTTATAAACCAGCTTCACCTCCTACTTCTCTATGAAAGCATTACAACCTACAAGACTATTTGAGCCACTGGTGCCAGTGTTGCCCTGAAATAGCCCCAGCCACAATTAAACCAGCATTTCTAGTGTTTTGAAAGATGTATAAGGCACCGGAACAAGTCAAGTTTTTTGGAGGGACAGCCCTGACTCTGTAAAAGTTTGTGGTTAGAAAACGTTGTGCATCAGCCCCCCTGACCTCTGTCTTCAGACAGGGAGAGTAAATGACAAGTCTCTTTTGGCAGGATAGTTAATGGCCTGCCTGGATTGGCTCCAAGAGCATTCAGAGGGAGCATTAGTTGGACCATTTTGATAGGTCATTATTGGGATTGGTGTAACAGTTTGCTAAGTACATTTCTAAGCACCAGAAGGAAGGTTTTCAAAATTATTTGTCATTTCCTCACTAAATACAGCATCTGCATATTGCAGCAGACTGTTTTTAAGTTGGTCTTCATGGCTATGACTGACAAAGTCTGAAGCTAAGCAAAACGTAATGAATTTGCCATTCACTAATGTTTACTTTAAAGGGATGCATTGCATAGCATGAACACAACAGCAGAAACACTAAAGACTGTGGGTTTAAAGGAAATTCTGTAAAAGTCAGTACAAATTCCAAGATTTGTGCTACCACCAGCTGCAGCAGGAGGAAGTTCCAATGTATCGCTGGCAGTACCAGCACTCACAACAGCAGCATTACTCACCAAGAGATATGCCCTTTTAGAGGCAGTGTATGTCCATCATCGGTCTCCATGGGGAACGACGCCCGCGACATCAAGACAATGACTTTGCATCTTCCCTACTATTGTACACCACTCCACTTCATCACTGGAAGACAAATGGGTGCTTAATATTGTGCAAGATATTTATGCGTTTTGCCTCAAGAAATGTCCTCCAAAAATACAGCAAAGCTAACAACTTAATCATTGTTGAATAGTTTTTCTCACTCAATGAGGAAAAGGAGTTTATTTTACACTATTTGTTATCCCAAAGACGAACACCACAGAGAAAGAATTCAGATCATTTCTAGATCTGATTAAAAAAAATAATCATAAAAGAGAATTTGTGAATGATGGCACAGAATCCGATAGCCTCACTGCTTCATCTGGGAGATTGCATCTGTTTAAGGTTCATATTTTTATATACTCAGAGGATGACAAACAGAAATATTTTTCGTTTTTATCGCGGGATGTGCACCCAAACAATGCAGTGTGCTTCATTTCAATCTGAAATCAGCAAAAAAACACCATCTCCCAGAGTATGGGAGTGATGACCGCACACTTACGAACACAGAAAATCTTCATCTACCTATAATCCAGGTCATCTTCCCTCAGAAAGCCTAACAAGATTTCAAATCACTTGAGTTTCAGTACCTGGGGCTCTGTGCCATTTTTCCGTAATCTACTCCAAAACCAGTCCGGAGAAATAGAAAGAATATTATAATTTTGAAGAAAGTGTTTTTGCATCATGATTTTATTTCTGGATTCACATGATGTGCATTATACAGACATCTAGTGGAGTGTTTTGTTTCTGCTTTGGTGTCGACCAGAGATGGGCTTACCCGTCCCCTATGAAATCAAAGGCATAAAACAGGCCTCTGTTAGTGGTCACCTTTGGGTACAGGAGCAAGGTCCACAGCTCTAGGTCAAGAGCACTGACGTTTTTGAAGAAAGTGACGGAAAAACTGCAAAGCACAAAAAAAAACCACAATTGTCGTCGGAGACGAAACCACTCCTGAGGGGGACGCCACCAAAGAACACATCTGAAAGTCGCAGATTTTTCTTTTGGACATCGACTACGTGGTCTGAGAATGGACACTGGCGGGGAGGTGGTAGTAGTGAAAACCCCACTCAGGCCTTGAAGGAATGTTAACACCCATTTCAGATATTTACCACCACAATGTCATACAAAGGCATGGTGTGCAATTTGTGCCTTTCTAATACCCCCAAATGGAGAGGTGTTCAGCATGTGCTGAGTTCTTTCCCTGACTCCTTAAGGTAAGGGAGAAACAAAGATGGGAGCATTACACCATGGCACAGTCAAGACAGTCACTTTAGGACTTCAGGTTCTCAAGCGATGAAAAAATCATTGAGGACCCCAAGGTTGCCCAGGGAGATCAGGGGTCAGACGCCTAAGAATTGATGCACATAGAGTTACATGGAAGACCCACACAAGAAGGATCACTAGGAGGCGAAAGCATTGAATAAAACACACTGATAAGAGTGCAAGACCTAAGTGGTACCGAACCGAGGCTTTCTGGGTTGAAATTACCTTTGTTGTGGCATCAAGGTGGTCTAAGGCAGGATCAAAACTAAGGATCTCCATACGTCCAAAACAAACGACCCCGCTAAGAGCGCGCCTTCTCCACCTGGCTCAATGTCGAAAGGCGAATGTGACCATTCGAAGGGCAGGGAGGTGTAGAAGGACTTTTCGACTCTGAAAAGGAGGTTATGATCAACATTGGAAAAAATGGTTATCGATGTTGAAAACAAAATACACAGGCTACTGCAAAGAAAAGAGGACTTTGACAAAATTCCTCAAGTGTCTCAAAATCCCACACAAACCAGCAAGGGTAATAGTGCAGATACTGTTGCAGGGATTCTGTTTGGGAACAGAACTGTTCCTTGAGAGAACAGGACGTGTACGTAGGGACTGAGTGTCTCTACCATGTCAGTACCTGTAGGCCCAAATCCGGCTAGCTCACAGTTCCTCACCTGCACTCCTAACCTTTCCAGAGTAGCAGGTGATTTCAGCAAACCTAGAACACTAACCTCTAGTCCCCAAGAGAACCGTGGAAATAGATCACCTTTCATTCTCACTCATGCATGTCCACAGCAAACAGAAGAAAGAAAAAAAGGAATTTTATGTTTATGTTTGGCTTTTTGTAAAGCACATGGCTGACCAAGGGCTTCCCAGCCCAGTGCTGTGAGAGTTGCTGGCGAGGGTATGAGTTTGGACAGTTATCAAGGGAATAGCCATGCCTTGAGCTTCTTCCTGAAGCTGGGTTCTTCTACAAGCAATCTCAGCTCCCACGGCATGGAGTTTCACAGCTTCAGGACCATGTATGAAAATGATATGCCTCCCCATCTTTTTTTAATTTATTTTCTATTTATCAATTCTGTTTATTAAACATGAATAAATGGGTCATGCGACTCAAATAATCAATTTGCGCATTTACAGAGAACAGTGTCATTACAAGCGTTGGTGTTTTGCTTATGTTATCAAAGTTGCAGCAATAGTACATGCAATTGGTTTCAGATCGTCAAGTGTTCGTCAGGGGAGGGAACAATAGGGGGCTCGCACACTCCTCCCCGGTATACATTCCACTTAGTCCAGATTGCCATCCATTTCCTGGGCCATCCACGGGCAACGTATACTGTTTTCTCTCTTGTCATACACCAATCCATGTCCTCCCTCCATCCCTTCACTGTTGGCGGTGTCGCAGCCCCCCATAGCTGTGCTATGTTGCGCTTGGCAATCATCTGCCCGAGTGTAACCCAGAGCCTTCCCTTCACATTTAAGTCTGTGGGCTCCCAGATGTTCAAAAGGCATCTTTTAGCTTCGGGCCGAAGGGTCACCCCCCCAGACCGTACTCATACACCCTAGGATTTTCTGCCAGAAATCTTGAATTAGTGGACACTCCCAAAGAACGTGTAGGAAGGTACCCTCCAGCCCGCATTTTCTCTTGCACATCCCATCCTCACTTCTGCCCATGAGCAGTAGTTGCCGCCCGAGTGGTAAACCCTGTGTACATTTTTTACTTGTACCAATTTCAGTTTTGCCGAAATGACGACTACTTTTGGTGAGGAAAGTGCCTCTTGCCACTCTTCATCATCAATCTCCAAACCATCCCTCTCCCATTTCTCCCTAAATGTTGTCAAAGGGTCTGGAGTGTGGTGAATGAGTTTTTTATATGTTAGGGATATACTTTTTTCTGGTAAGTGTCCATCAAGGAGTCTATCCTCGAGAGGGGATGACTCAGGTAGTGACGTCCCAGCCGGAATGTTGACCTGTAGGGAGTGTTTGACCTGTGCGTATCTAAAGTCATCCATCTCGCATGTCTGCTGTAGTGTGGTGAATGTCGCCACTCCATTCCGCCCCCAGACGTCTCTTATATGTGAGATACCTATGAGGACCCATTTATCAAACCCTTTCGTACGTCCTAGAGTTCCCAACCGTTCTCAGTCCCAAAGGGGAGTCGCTAGCGTGAGTCTGTTGGCCCATCCCAGAGCGCGATTAACCACGTGCCATAAGTGCACCACGTGTTTGGTAGGCCCAGTGAGCGGGAACCTAGCCGGTCTAGAGTATAGTGCTCTCGTAAAATCCCCTCCCGGTAGTAGCCATCTATCCATACCATACGCTGGGTCATCCCCGCCTCCATACTGGCATTGGTTTATTGCGGACAACTGTGCTGCCCAATAGTACTTCTTGATGTCTGGTAGCGCGATACCCCCGTCGTACCATCCAAGCGTTAGCTTCCGGAGTGCTATGTGCGGTTTCCCATCCCATAGTAGATCCCTTTGCAAAGTTTCAATGTCCTTAAAGAACGTGTGAGGTACCGGGTCTGGGTAGTTCTGAAGGGCATATAGGAATCGGGGTAATGCCATCATTTTGAAAAGTGCTGCTCTCCCGAGGAGAGATAAGGGCAGCTTCTTCCAGGTGTCGGTGTCCCTTCTAAGCCTCTGCAGCGGCGGGATGAGGTTCCGCTCATATCGAGTCTTGGCATCTGTGGTGACGAATATGCCCAGGTATTTAAATCCCTCGACAGCTATCTGGATTGGGCAGTTCCTGGGTAGGGGTGGGATTTTCCCATGGAGAACATAGAGCATCGACTTGCTCCAGTTAATTTGGAAGCCCGAGTTTGTTCCGAAACTGGCAAAGATGTCACACACCACCCTTAGTGATCGTGAAGGGGAGGCAAGATAAAGAAGGATATCATCAGCGTATAATGAGATCTGATCCTCCCATCCCTCGGCCCATCGAAGTCCCCGGATCGAAGCATCACTCCGTATCCAGGCCGCGAGCGGCTCGAGGGAGAGTGCGAACAGGAGTGGCGACAGCGGGCATCCCTGTCTGGTACCCCTGCCTAGTGTGAACACATCTGAGGTTTTGTTGTTGACCGTCACTTGGGCCAGTGGCTCCGCATATAGCAGGTGTATCCACCCTATAAATTTGAGGCCGAAGCCCATCTTTTTAAGGACTGCAAAGAGGTATGCCCATTCCAGAGTGTCGAATGCCGTAGTCGCGTCTAGCTAGACCACTATTGCGTCTTCCTGGATACCGGGGCATCATCCCAGTACTCCATGGAGACGCCGCAGATTAAGGGCCGTATTACGGTGGGGTATAAATCCCGATTGGTCAGGATGTACCAGCTTAGCTATAATCAGCCAGAGTCTATTGGCCAGTAGTTTAGCGAGTATCTTGGGTTCCGCGTTTAGCAGGGATATCGGTCTGTATGAAGTACATTTGTCGTTTGGCTTCCCCTCCTTGGGAATGGCAACCAGTGTGGCTATACGTTGGTCTCTTGGCAATTTCCCTATTTTCTTGCTATCCTCATACATGGCTTTCAGATGAGGCGCTACTTTATCTGGCTTGAGCTTGTATAGCTCAATGGGAAGGCCATTAGGCCCTAGCGCTTTGCCCGCGCTGAGATCTCTTATTGCTTTGGCTAACTCGTCATTTGTGAGATCTCCCTCCAGTTTTTCACGGTCCTGCTCAGAGAGGGTCTGTAGGTGAATATCTGCCAAGAAATCAGAGGAATCGTTTTCTGTGAGTTCCGAGCCCCTCTGGTACACTTTTCTAAAGTGAATAGCGAACTCTCTAGCTATTTCGTGGGGCTCAATGAGCACCCTGCCAGCAGTGTTTTTTAGTTCAGACACCACTCTTTGCGCTCTCTCTTTTTTATTTAGTCAGGCTATCAGTTTGCCCGCTTTGTCGCCCTGATCATAGATCCGTCCATCTCTATCCCTTGCGAGGGTTTTTGCAGCATCGGTCCCGATTGCTTTATATTCAGCTGCTTTTATTTGCAGTTGATGGGAGATGGCATGGTCCACGTTGTGCCCGGCTCTCTCCTCAAGGCGGAGGAGGTCGCGTTCAACCTCAGCTAACTGCTTTTCTTTATCTTTACGTCTTCCCGCCACGGCCGATATTGCGCGTCCCCGCAGCACCGCCTTGAATGCTTCCCACAAAGTAGTGGGGGAGTTCACCGTACCCTCGTTGTCGAGGAAGTATTGTTCAATTGCCTGCACCATCGCGGCTCTGGTATCTTGATCTTTCAGATACCAGGGATTAATCGGCACGACCGCTGATTCTTTTTTTCCCCAATAGTAAGATGGACCCATATGGGGGAGTGGTCAGAGATACCCCTCGCCAAATGCTTGATTTCACGTGTGTTCACGTCTGCCTGAAAGGGCGCGAGAACGTAGTCCATCCTCGAGTGGGTATGGTGGAATCCCGATAAAAATGTATATTCTCTGAGAGAGGGGTGTTGCAGCCTCCAGAGGTCACTGAGGCCAAAAGCTTCAAGAAAGTTCGGGAGCCATTGCTACCCCGAGCCGATGTCTCACGGTGGGTGTCTGTCCAACTCCCCTGATGCAACGGAGTTAAAGTCTCCCCCAATCACGAGGTGCCCCTCAGGTAGGATGAGAAGAAAGGTACCAAGGTCCTTATAGGATTGGGCCTGGGGGGGATGTATGCAGCCACTAATGTGAGTGGGCGCCCTTCCCACCTCCCTGTGACCGCTGCGAAGCGTCCTAGTGGATCTGCCCATGTGTGCTTCGCATCGAAGGGGAAGGTGTGCCTTAGAAGGATCCCCACCCCTCGGGACCCAGTTGAGAACCCGGCGTGTGCCACCATTCTATAGCCCCACCTGTTAAGCGCTTTACAAGTATTACCAATTAGATGTGTCTCTTGGAGTAGTGCGGCATCCGGCATGTGTTTTTTGAATTGTTGTAGCACTATGCTCCTTTTTTATTTTATCACCCAACCCGTTGACGTTCCAACTCATGAGTTTAATACTTTTATCCCAGTGCATGCCTGTTACAATAGTGGAGCTTGATGAACCACCCATAAAGCCTGTGACCCAACCCCTTTACCAATGAGATTGCATGACCAACGGAAAAAAAAAACCCGTTCCCTCCCCCCCACAACCAACAATAAAATTTTTGAAACCCACAATCTTCCTAACCCCTTTGTTTCAGCCCCCCTCGCTGCTACCCTGCCACGTAGGTTCGAAACTACCCACATCCCCAACTAGCAGAGTGCCTATCGCCCTAATAGGTGATCAATGATCAACTGTGTCGTGGGGAAGTGGGCCAGAGCCAACTCCGGCCGCCTGAAGTTCTCCCCCTGTGTTGCTTGAAATATTGCGAAGCACGAGATCTAAGAGTGGCGCCCCAATAATTGAGCAGTAATGATATGCTAATCAGGAATGCATCCTGCATATTATAATTATCAAATGGGTCGGACCAACGTTCGGGTGCCTTCCCAGCACTGCAAAGAGTTCTTCAAAAGTTAATAGGTCGTCTCTCAGTTCTACGGACCCCAACGTCGGTCGCCCCATATTTCAACAACATATCTACTTATACATTACGGTTTGATGAAATAGCCTCCGGCTTCTGTTCTGGAACCCCAGTTTTGTCAGTCTCTTTGTGCCCCTTCGAAGGAGCACTGCTCCTGCTGTACCTTGAGAGTGAAGTCCGGGACAAACCGGATATTAGCGTTGTCGTAGTGTAGGTCCCCTTGGACCCTCGCTGCCTGTAGTATCGCATCACGGTCTCTGTAGTTGAGGATCTTTGCAATAATCGTCCTAGGGGCCGCACCTGGCTTGGGTTTGGGGACCGGTGCCCTTTCCACCGTGAAGAGTGAGGAGAGCCATTTTGGTTTGAGGTGATTTAGAATGAGATCCTCAAGGAAGAGATCGACACTCTGTCCCTCCAGTCCCTCCGGGACTCCCACCACTCTTATGTTACTGCGTCGGGCCCTCCCTTCCTGATCCTCGAGCTTTAGGGACATTTGGCGGTGCTGGTGGGTCAGGGCGTTAAGTCTCTCTTCCAGGCGTTTAGTAGTTGTCTGGAGGTCTTTGACATTGGTTTCATTCACTTTGACTCTCTCTGCGGTTTTGCTCATATCAGCTCTCATCAAGTTCATCTCGATGGACATTTTGTCCATTTTTGTTTCGAGGGTAGTTCCCAGCCCCTTGATGTCTGCCATTATAGACTGTAGAGACGGCTCCGCTTCGCCCGGCTGGTCCTCCTGCGCCCCATCAGCCTGCGGCGTCGTTTTGGGGATGGCATATTTGTCCAACTTGTTAGATTGCACTGTAGCGGTATTCTTAGGTCTCATGGTGGTGGTATGAAGGTCACTTGTGCACCCCTCCAGGTGTTACTTCTCCCTTTCAGGTGTTATAGTCTATTGGGGCAGCCGCTTCCACCACGATCCAGTCACCAGATTTCACCGTCTGATCCTCCGCCACAAGTCGTGTGGTTGACAAGGCCGACCCCACCCCTACCATCGGAGGTGCACAGACCAAACCACCGGATGTAGCGCCGTACCGCTACTCATATATGTGTTTATTAGACCGGATATTCCGTCTGGCGCACATTGAGGCCTAGCGTCAAGGAGGGCTTACGAGTCAGACCACCATCCCCTGTGTCGTGTTTCCCTCGTCCGTGGGCTGGCAACGCGTCCGCCCCTCGACCTTCACCAGTGCGTCCTGTGGCCCCAGCGTGTTGTGTTCCAGCAAGTTCTCCACTGTGCCGTCCGATTGTAGCCTCTCACTGCCTGTCACGGGCAGAGCCCACCCCCGTCCAGGCGATGAGGGTACCCCCCGCACCGCCAGTTACGCTCCTTCCTACCCCCCGTTGATATCCGGCAAGGGCCCCAACAGTGGTACCTGCAGTCTTTATTGGTCCACTCCTATGCGTGTGGTCTCTTCTGGACTTCCCTGCGAGAAATCACCCCGGGGACGCAGTGGGAACACCCCGCGCCGTAGTAAGGGTGCCCGGCGACAACACTAATGTGAGAGGCGCACCATGTGGGCCTACGCCGCCCGTCGAAGTGCGCCGCATCCACCACTCAGTCGGCGTCGCGCTTTATGCAATTTCACTTGGTGTACGGACCTTCAAATTAAGGTAGATGCCGGTTCGCGAAAGTCCATCCACCGGCGAGAGACTGCACTACTCCTCCGCTTCACCCTGGGTGTAGGTGCCTCCCCTGGTCTCCTAGTGCACAGCCGGCCACCTGTTGCTCCACACTCGGCGTTCTCAGTCGGGTGGAGGGGGGAAGGGTATGGCCCGGTCCCTGCTGTTGTCCCCTCCTCCGCAACGCCGCACCGGTGTTCCCTGGTCGCGCTCCCTCCAACACTTCGCCTAAGCCGCACCCTCCACCAAGCCGGTGCCGCTCGCTATGCGACTTCACCCAGGCGGGGGGCCCTCCAGGTCAAAGTATGTGCCGGTGTGCGAAGGCCCATCCGTTGGCAAGGGACACCGCCACTCCTCCGTCCTACCCTCGGTGTCGGCGCCTCCTTAGGTCTTCCAGCCGGCCACCCTTCACTTCACACTTTGTGTTTTTTGGGCTGGGGGGGGGAGGGAGGGACCCGGCCCTCGTTGTCGTCTCTCCCCCGCGATGCGTACAGCGCGAAGGCCGAGCGCCGCCCCGGTGCTTCCTCGGCAGCGCTCCTCCCAAGACGCTGCCGGCGCCGCGCCCTCCGGGCCTCCATGCGTCCTCCGGCCTCGATTTGTGCCGTAATTTCGGGGCTCCCTGATCCGGTCCGCCGCCGTAGGTGTGGGGCGCCGTTCTGACTCCGCCCCGCTGGATTTTGTCGGAGATATAGGGGGTTTTGATCCTCGGCTCCGACGGAGCTTTTCGCTTAGGCGGCCATTACTGTCGGCGCTAAGCCACGCCCCCCATGCCTCCCCATCTTGATCTCTTTGTCCTTAGCGTTCCCATAAGGCGGTCTTGTGAGGACTTAAGACATCTCTTTGGTACATATGGGGAGGGTAGGTCTCTGATTTTAAGCAGGGCCCTGCCATTCATCCTACAACCATTGTACCATCATTTGATGCTGCTCTTCTTTACCTCATTGTGTGCCCTCCTTCTTAGCCCGCTATATACTTGTTTATTGTATTACTCTCCTTAAATCAATTGTCTTGTAATTATGCGTTTAATACTGTTTTGTATTCTTACTTGATGTCGATATTACATTTATGTCCTTACTTCCATCCTTTTGTAAAGCGCTCTGATATCCTTCAGAATCTTGTTCACGCTATATAAAACTTTATAGATTAATAAATAAATAAATAATATCTTTGTGAGCCAGGCAGAGACATTTAAACTTGATCCTGCCTTGAATGGGTTGCCAGTGAAGCAGTTTCAGGGAGGTCTTTACTGATTTGTGTCTTGGGATTTTGAGAAGTTGCCTGGCTGCTGCATTCTGTGCTACTTGCAGTCTGTTAGTAACATATTTAGGTGGGCCCTGATACAGGGAGTTGCCGTAGTCCAGGCAGGAGCCCACGAGGGCTTTGATTACAGTTCTTCTTAGCTGTTCCTGGATAAGCCCTATGATCTTCCAGATCATTTGAAGTAGGCTAAAACAGGTTGCCGCTAATTTGTTAGCTTGATCTTGCACCGTTAGTGTTTTATCCAACCACATGCCCTGATTGTTTATAGGAGATTTGGGAACGGGAGAGTCTCCCCAGACATCCGGCAAGCTAATCATAGGCCTGGGACACTGGTTATTCCCTATGATCATCAGTTCCGTTTATATTCAGGCGATAATAGGTCATCCAGTTAGCTAAATGGTGATGTTTCGAGTTAGGCCCACCCGCCACTAGACCACCAGTTACGTGTCATTTGCATAGGAGACAATAAACAACCTAAACTCCTGTACAGTTTTCATCGATGGGCACATGTATACGTTGAACAATGTAGGACTAAGCGACGAGCCCTGTGGTACTCCACATAAGGTGGCATTGTGTCGGAGACAGGTGGTTTCCATGACCTGAAATGTTCAATCGCTCAAAAAGGAGGTAAGCCACTCCAGGGAGTTCACTTGAATTCCAACTTCCTTTAACCTTTTTAACAGAATTGGGTGGTCTATGGTGTCCAATGCCGCGCTTAGGTCCAGGAGCAGGATTGCGGCAGGACCCTCTGATCCATGATGCTTTCGAGCTCCTCGGTGACCACCAGAAGTGCCAATTCTGTGCTATGTTGTGGTTGAAAACCCATCTGTGTCTGATGTAGAAGGTTGTTCTCTCCCAGAAACTGAAATAAGGTATGGTTGACCTGTTTCTCAAGTATTTTTCCTAGGGTGGCTAGGAGCGAGATGGGGTTTCTTCAGCAAGGGACTAATGATTGCATACTTCTTTAGGACAATCCCGGACTCTAGAGAGAGTGTGAGCAGCTCTACTGTGGTGGGGAGAATGGATTCCCAACCCTTGAGTAAAATAGGGGAGGGTGGCGGATCTAGGGCAGATCCTGATTTGATCCTCATTCAGGACTGGAATGTGATTCAGAACAGGTGCGGCTTAGATCACTGTGGAGTCTACTCATAAATGATGTGCCTCTGCTGGTGGAATTTGAACCCCTAACCGTCACCGAAGTGTTGGGAGGCCTAACTAATATTAAATCAGGTTCCCCAGTTGATCCCCTTCCGCCCCGCTCCTGTTAAAAAATTATCCCCCAACTTGCAAATATACTAACTGCAATCTTTAATATGTCATTAGAGCAAGCTAAAGTCCCCACCAGATGGAAACATGCCCAAGTCAAGCCTATCCTTAAAAAACCTTCGGCTGACCCTAATCTACCAGTTTACTATCGTTCCATTTCATTGTTACCTTACTTTGGGAAGGTGTTAGAACATCTAGTTAACAAACACCTCACTGCCCATCTTGAGAACCATGGTCTCCTCGACCCTTCACAATCGGGATTCCGCGCCGCTCATAGCACGGAAACTGCGGTTGTTGAGATCACTGATAACATCAGGCTTGCATTTGATAAAAGAAAACTACAATGTTGGTTCTCTTAGACCTGTCTGCAGCCTTTGATACCATCTCCCACAGTATCCTGAAACATTGACTGTGGGAGGTGGGAATTGGAGGGAAAGCCCTAGATTGGTTTGAGAACTATTTAGCTGACCGTTCTACTACCGTTCTCGTAGAGACTATAGCCTCGTGCAGTCGACCAGTCAGTGTAGGTGTCCCTCAGGGCTCCATTCTTAGCCCCATGTTGTTTAATCTTTATTTAACACCTTTAGCTGGTATTATCAGATCATATGGTTTCGAAACCATGTCGTATGCCGACGACACTCAACTGCTTGTCACCTTCGGTCCCCATTACGCTGATACACAATCTCGTTTCAAAAACTGTATGGTCCAGGTAAACGATTGGATGGGTAGAAATAAATTACAACTAAATGGTAGCAAGACCGAGATCATCCTGTTTGGCAGAGAAGAGGAATTCTGGGCACAAGACTGGTGGCCCCTGGAATTGGGCCCATGTCCTTCCCCCAAGCTAGCAGTACGCAACTTGGGAGTTACCATCGACAGTTCATTGTCTATAAAACCCATGTCAACCAGGTACTTGGTGCCTGCTATGGGATTATGCGTAATCTTCGCAGAATCTTCAAGTGGCTACCCATTGAAGCCAGGAAACCTCTGGTGCAGGGTCTTGTTATCAGCCGACTGGATTATGGGAATGCCTTGCTGATGGCACTCAACGAGGATCTGCTTTCCAAGCTTCAGATTCTTCAGAACACTGCTGCCAGACTCATTCTTAATCTCCCTTCCAGATCCCCTTCTGCCCCAAACCTTAAAACTCTTCATTGGCTTCCAGTGCGACAAAGAGGCCATTTCAAAATCTCATGTCTCACACATAGGACAATGTATGACACCGGCCCAAGATATCTAGCATAAAAACGTCAATGGTACATTCCAGGAAGATCGTTACAGGTTGGATGGGATAAATTGTCGCCAAGCCATGAGATTCCATTACGGTCTATGCCACAGCCACAACCCCAATATCCCATGCATCGAGAAGCTAGATCTCATGTCGCAGAAATCCTTGAAAAATTGGAATATCAAGGTGTAATTGAAACGTGTGTCACCCATGAATAATCCTCTTTTCACTGTAACCAAACCTGATGGGTCGTACCGCCTAGTTTTGGATTATCGGCATTTGAACTCCCATTGTCAGACGTGAGCGGTACAAAACACCCACAGTTCTGCCCTCGTTGATAGTCTTGTGAGAAAAAGGTTTAAGACCACACTTGACATCTCCAATAGCTTTTATAGCCATAACCTGTCCTCTATTAGTAGTCAATGGACAGCCTTTACTTCTGGCGGCAAACAAAAGCAGTTTTAAAGATTAGCCATGGGCTACAAAAACAGTCCTGGTGTCTTTGCCGCATGTGTAGTCTCTCTGTTAGAGAGAATTGACCCTGATGCGTACTCGTATGTTGATGATATTTATCTCACAGACGACGAATTATGGCCGAATCTGTGTCGCGTTGACCGCATCATTGTCATGTTTGCGGACTTCGGTTACAAATTTAACTTTGCAAAATCACACATTGCAGAGTATACAGTGTTGTTTTTGGGCTATGAACTCAACAACGAAGGTCGAGGTTTACACCTCACTTCCTGGAGAAATGCCCATGTTTGCGCGCTCCATCAACTCTGAAAAAAACTACAATCTTTGCTGGGCTTTTTGAATTTCGGGCATACTTACATTCCCGATTATGCCCAGCGTATCAAGCCGCTATATGCCTTGGTACAACCTACCTTTACCAAATCGAGCTGGCTGCCAGAACATTCAGCTATCCTGCACTCTTTGCAGGCTGATCTTCTTGTTTTTAAGTACTTATTGACACATGATAACCACACAAACCTTGTCATCAGAATTGTACCTGGCGCAGTGGGTTTCACGTACTTGACATTTAATGAAGGGGACACAGTCCTAATTGCTTACAAGTCACACTTGTACACTTCGGCTGAAATGCGCTTTTCCACTGTCAAAAAGGTTTTGACTGCAGTGAAGATGGCGATTCTAAAAGAGAGAGCGCTGTCGCAAGGGAAACACATGTTGCATGTCACACCGTATCCTGCCCTTGAGGCAGTGACGAAAAGGCCAGTGTACCTTATTCTAAAGCTTTGCATCCACGTTGGATACAATGGGCCACTTCTTTGACGTCTGCGGATGTCACTTTCAAATTTGATACCTCATTGCAGACTCCGGAGTATTTGCAGTATGAATTTGTTTACCCAGCTCCTCTGTCCTTGCGCCCGCTTGAGGATTACCATTGTATCATTTACACTGACTGTTCGGCGCAACCGGCGACGGAATCTAAGCATGCTTATTCAGCGACCTGCGCAATAGTGGCTGGTACTTTTGTGAATGGAGAATTCAAGTCTGATGTTGTGCATACGCAGACATTGGGTGATTGTACCTCCCAGTTGGCAGAGCTGCGTGCTCTGGTGCTTGTACTGGAGTTTGCTGATCCTCGAGTTACTACTCTTATTGTAAGTGACTCATACTACTGTTTTCAATCTTTCAATGTCAATTTATTCTTTTGGTCTCAAAATGAATATAGTGATTCCAAACGTAGCACAATCAAACATAAAATGCTTTGGGTTCGAGTCGCAGAACTTAAACAACATCTGCCGCTCATGAATGTAATTCATACTCTTGGTCACCAGTACGTAGGGGTATGCGCTGTTGGCAACAGTTTAGCTGACGAAGCAGCGAAAACAGCAGTGGCAACATATCTGGTAGCAGCAGTTACAAGATCCAAAAGTAAGATTGATGATGACATCTTGGCAGCCATTGCTGCAACAGAGAAGGGTGATAATTACCCTCAGGGGTTCCCTTCTAAATACTCGTATCATTTAAGTCCTGATAAAGTTCCCTATGTGTGAATTAACGACGTTGGCGACAGGTTGATTTCCAACACGGACCGCAGACTTGCCTTGATAACAGCCGCTCATGAAGGTATGGCTTTTGCCCATGCAGGCGTCTCAGCGACTGTTAATATATGACAACAACGTTACTAGTGGCGCGGATTGTACAAACAGACTCATGATTATGTCCTTAATTGTGACATTTGCCAGCAGATTAAACCTTCGACTGCTGCAAGTCCACCTCAAACACAGTTGTACATATCTAATCAACCACTTGGGTGTGTTTATTTAAATCACTGCGGTCCTTTCTCCTCTGATACTGCGTATAAGTACATCTTAGTTGCAGTGGATTCATGCACACGTTTTCTATGGTTCTGGCCACAAAGGAGTGCTGATGCTCGAACTGTCATCAGGGATTTGCGTGTCTTTGTGGGAATATTTGTGTGTGGTACCCTCCATTCGGACCAGGGTCCAGCGTTTGCCTCTAAGGCGTACAAGGATGCCATGAGATCTTTGGGGGTCCAGGTTAAATTTTCGTCTCCATATAGGCCTGAGGGCAATTCTGTTGTGGAGCGAATGAACCGTGACTTAAAGCAATCCTTGACAGCTAGGGTTTTATGTACTGGCAGGAACTGGTTGGCCCATTTGTATAGCGTTCAACGTGCTCTTAATCTCTCAAGAAGGTCTCTGGGTGGGCGGACCCCATACGAAATGCTCTTTGGCATAAAAAATGTTGTCTCCCACCTTGATGGTCTAGACATGGCGGCATCGGCCGCACCCTTTGACGTAGATGATCATTCTGCTGTGTCACAGAATCTACAAGAGGCTCAAGACAGTCTTGCAAAGGAACACTTGCCCTCCACAACTGATGCTGCACTTCCGATTCCGGAAGTTGGCTGGCTACCTCGAGTTGGTGACCTGGTCCGTGAGAAGGTGGAGAACAAGGAGTTTGGCCCCTCTTATCGTGCACCTGTTCCAGTGCTTTGGTGTGCAGGGTACAAGAACAGTCATTTTACCTCCACTTCCTGGTCGCAAGGATAACCGATACATCTCCATTGACAATGTCAAACTACAACGAGTGGCCGATTCTTTTTAGTATGACTCCAGCGTCTTATGTCCAGCAATGCTGAGAAATTCTGTTTTGGCTTCGGCAAATACGAACAGGCCTGACATTGCCATCGAGATGCATACAGTTACTAATCCATTGTTGAATGCACCAGCTGGTGGTCCCCATGAAGATACTGAGTATACCTATCGCACAGATGTGTCGTTGCCTGGTGTACAATCAAGTGCAGTTGACCAGTCACGTTTTTCATTTGACACTAACTCTACAACATTGAATGCCCCATCGAAAATTTCTATTTTTGCTGTTTGGTTTAAAAGACATTTTTGAATTCCCCCTTGGACTTACATTTGGCTGGTGCTCATATCTATTTTATTGTTCATGTCGATTGGATTTGTGGTTGTCTTTTTTCGTCTAGTGAATGGACATTATCTTACCGAAAGATCTGCAAGTAGATTAATTAATGGAACTTTGGCACCACACTCCTCATCGCACATCATGAAAGGGACCAGACTTTTGTTAATCTTACTGCCTGGCCTGTGTTAGATGGGATTGTATGGGATGCTGTAAAATTTCAAATTCATGGCCCCACAGAGGTGGTTAATGTCCCCAATGTACTGCATGTTCTATGGGGGATGTTGTGAAATAAAACATACACTCTGATGATTGGGATGTCCAAGCCTTAGAGGCTCTTTTTTCTGATTTGAAATATTATGCCGCTTTTGATGCTGAAGATTTATATTTAGACTCGGCGAATTATGGTGAGTTGTTTTGCTACCAACACTATGGCAATCATTTCCTGCATAAAGCGAATACATTTAGGAATATCGTTAATTATACACAATGGCAACATTGTCCAGCTCCCATTGAAGGCAGCTCCAAAATTCGTGTGAAAAGATTTACATACTTTACCGATTTCAGTGTATCTAAACCTGAAGCCTTTTATTTTAAAATGTCTGCTAAGTCAGCTTCCAAAGTTAGACTGACACATACTGAGTTACTGTATTCGAAGTCTTTTATGGATCAATTAGCTATAGGGGACTATGAGCTGTGGAAAAATACCATTGATCTTAAATCTGTTTGGGGTTCTAAAACCTGGCAGGTGCAAGGCTCTGAGGCTTTGCATTGTGCGTGCCTTATCCCGAACCATATGTTATTTTTAAATTCTACTATTTTTCAAACCACCTGCTTTGGATTGGCTACTTCTAAAAAGATGAACGCCCCTACTATTCCTGATCTGGGTGCTTATCCTTCCTGGGATAATCAGATCAGAGCATTGATGAATTGCAGTCACTGATTACAAATACATCCTTCAATATTTCCAGCTTAGATCCCCAAGGATGGTTGATATGGCAAAAATCTTCTGACTCGTGTCAACATTGTTTTCTGGGGCTGAAATGCAGCTAAACACAGGTTAGGGTTGACCCCCGGTTTGAATCTTCCCATTCTGTTACTACGTATTCAGTAGGAAAATTATGTCAAAACTGGCTTAACCCTTTCCATGTGAGTGACGGAGCGGTTCCGTCATGCGCGTCGGTTGCGCTGTGCGCATGACGGAACCGCTCCGTCATGGCCCCGCCCACGCACGGATCCTTCAGCGCAGCGCGGTAATCCGCGCCGCGCTGAAGGGGTTAAACATTCCACCTTGGCGTCAGTTAAACTTCATTTGTCCAAATTAAATGACGAAGTAGATTTGAATGATTTTGTTAAAGGCCCTGTGGGTGGCAGGTCCAAAAGATGGATATATGCTATTTGCAACGAAGTTTGGAAATTATCTCAAATTGAAACTGCTTCTAGATTGAGAGCTATTGATCTAGCAAATTTAGAAAAAGTGCTTGCTGTCATTGATAATAACATTAACACTCTTTCTTCCAGGATTTGCACATTAGATAATATTGTTTCATCTGTTGTGGATAGTGTACAGGATGACATGTCTGGCCTATACCATGGTCAAAATCAATTGAGTTCTATAATGCAGTTTGCATGGACTTTACAAACGTTGAAGGCTGGGAAAGTTCCCTGGGACTACATGAATACAACATCTTTATTCCTGTCGTTTAATCTGACAGATTAACAACAGTTCATGTCCATGAAGGATGCGACATATTCACTATTGCATATTGAGAAGTTGGAACCTTTACCTTTCTCTGTAGCTGAATCAAACTCAGCTGTGTGGCTTATCCATGGGTTAATCACACTACCCTTTCCATTGTTTAAGTACAGTTCATGTATGAAACACTATGCCTTAGGCAGATGTGAACCACTAGGTACCGCTTTCCTACATGAAGTTTGGTCGCTCCCATTTACATACAGGCGCATGAGAGAGGGTAAAGAGGTTTATTTAAAAGGAGAGGATTGCACTTCCACACCTGATCACTCAGTGGTTTGTAGGAACATCCAATTGCATGGCGCTTGCAATGTTCACGCCCCGAATTTGGCTTGTATTTTGAAGGGAAATCCTGTGCCAGCAATTACGCCAACTTTCACGTTATTAGCGAACGGTAGCGATTTGCTTTTAAATAATGAGGTGTGTTGCGGGATGCTAGCTGGTATTCCGTACATTATAACTGTCTCCCAACGAGTAGTCTGTTTTAAGAATCTGCTTTTCCCACCCCCGCATGGGAGACTCGATGTATCCATCTGGCCTTCCATACCAACCTTGAAAGCAGAGTTCAACAAGATGAGCAGAATAAGGGCTCTATTGTCTCAAAAAAGAAGTCACCCTAAGTTCTTCTCGTGAAACATTTGTCCTTCACGTAGCTAACACCCACACCGAGGTGCATGCTCTTTTAAATACTGATTTCCCACTTCATTTCGGCACTCTGATTCACACTATATTCAATGCCTCGCAAACAACTGGCTTGGCACATTTTTTCAAAGTTGTGGGCTCCGGCCTTGTGACCTCGTTCCAAACAATATTTGGTGTGATTCCGGCATTTTTTCATTCTATTTTATATTCCATTAATCCTCGCCTTGACTGCTGGTGTGCTGCTGTTGATTTGTTTGCTCGGCAATGGCTGCGCGATCTGTGTCACACGACAGCCTGCCCTGGCTGCTCCAACTGCGCAACCGGATGCTTGAATACTGTGGAACACTACCACTGGCCACTTTGAGCATAGCCTATGTATTGTCCTTCCGGGTCTCATACTTTACTTGCGTGCAACCTGTTTTCCATTGCCTAGATTGTTCATTCGATTGGGCACTGGATTTGTGCTTGTCGAACACGGCGTCTCCTGCCCCGGATTATGATCGACTGATGAGTCCCTTAGTGGCTCATGAGTTGGACTGTTCTGGTATCGGGATTATGGCCTGTGCAGCTGCGCACGGAATCCTAGGAAATTGGGATATATATGCAGCAGCCCATGACTTCCTGGTGCGAAGTTATCTCGAAGAACACGCAAGTTGTCCTCTGATGGTGCTAGAGGCTCTGGTAATCGAAAACCATGTATGTTCGTTCACCTTATTAGATTGGATGGCTGAATCATTTACTGAAGAGTACAATGACTTCCTCTTGGAGGCTGTTGCGACATACTGTGCCTATGGGTTGATGGATTAAATTGGCGGTTCTCCATCTTCCACACGTACTAACTCAAATTTTTTTTAACTTTTTATTTTTTACTCCAGGCGGGGCTGTATATCGCCTCGAGTTGATTTTTTTAGTTTTTTACTTTTTCTCGACAAACTTTTCGAACTTTTCGCTACCAATCATACGGATTGGCAATATATGAACTTGGTTCTGTCTCACTCGAACTTGAACTCTGCGTTCCTACATTGTTTCCCTATTTTGTTCGTGGTCCGATCAATGGAGGGTGTAGTGAAGATAGGGTTTTGCCTGCACACATTGCTATGTTAGCATAAGCGTTTTAGATGTTAACGCCATCTTGCCACCGTGCTGCTTTTACACACGACACTACAGGTAGTTGTTATTACAAGTAAAACTGCTTGCTTGGTTTTTCTTCACATGAGAACGGTCTGTTTTTCACATCCCTAGACGTGCACCGCGACCTTAGTCTGAACACTGTGTGCAGAATCGTCAAGGTCAAATAACAATGTATGCTGTTGAATTCAGGTTGATCGGCCCACGCTCTAGACACAACAAACACACAGCTGCAAATATCTGAAACTCGGGTGCCTTTAATATTGCATTGCATGCATGCATGATGCTGAGACACTTGGAGAAAACCTTTCCAGACACAGAGAGCAGTGCTGATCCTGTGATGTGTTTCACCTAAGCAGATCTTGAAGGTATGGGGTTCCCCATTCAAACCTAGACACGTTCTATTATTATAAAAACTAGCTTACTAGCCAGGGGAGGGTGGTACACAAGGTATTATAGGACCTGTTTCCACTATCAATATAATATGATTTCTCCCTTTGTTTTTTATGGAATTGTAACAATGCTGATGGTTTTATTTCTGATCATTTGTTTGTTTATGTTGGCCAAAGTACTCCATCTTAGAGCACGTAGTTAAAAATAAACGTTTTAAACTTTTCTGTGTCTCTGATTACTCACGTTGTGGACTGATATGAGAATAACAACGAATAGGTGTTCTTGATTCCCACCATTCCTGAGAGTACTCTAAGTCGCTTGTTCTGGGTTGTCTAATTATTGGTAGCTTCGATATGATACGGAGAGCGAATGAGACACTGATGCTAGTCGGATAGGGGTTCTAGGTACTGAGGTGAGTTTTTTGGTACACCACAATTCACTGAGGTCCTGATTTCCTGCGCATAGTTCTGTGCATGAGTAGAATGCCCGCAACAGGACACTCTAAAGGCGTGTGTCTAGAGAAAAAGAAGGAATTCTGGCGCCAGTAAGGCTGTATGACCGTAGGCCTTTCCATCAGAGGGTTCAAACCCCTCAGTGGTCTCAGAGGCAATATCACCAGACCAAAATGCACTACCAGGGACGTCGTCCTTCCTTTGGTAGAGGTGCATCTCGACAACCCTCCTCTACCACCAAGTACACTGCCAAACAATGAGCAATCGCTTCCTCTGTCTCCATTACCCACTCCGGTGGGGGTAAGTATCGCCTACCATGTGCAAGAGTGGCGCAGCATTACAAAAGATCAATGGATGTCAAAAATACTGCAAAACGGATATGCTCTACGTTTCCGCTGTCCACCGCAATCCACTCCTCTGGTAAAAACAGTTGTCACCAACTGTCGCTGCTACAGCAGAAGGTACCCACTCTCTTACGAAAAACTGCCATATCTGAAATTTCTCCCTCACAATGAGGAAAGGGGGTTTTCTCCAGATACTTCCTAGTAAGAAATGCCAAAAAGCAGGATTCAGTCCTATATTGGATCTTCCTATCCTCAACAAAGCCATACAATAAGAGAAATTTTGGATGCTGGCGCTCCATCAAATATATCGTCATCTCCAACAAGGAGGCTGGATGTGATCCATAGACTTTCAGGATGCATACTTCCATGTTCCAGTTACTTTATGCCACTAGACTTTCCTACGCTTCATGGTTGGGTCCAAACACTATCAGTACAAAGTCCTGCCGTTTGGCCTGAAGTCAGCCCCTCGAGTGTTCACCAAGTGCATTACCGTGGTAGCCACTGCTCTGCATCGCCAAGGACTGTTTATCCGTACCTCGACGATTGGTTCCTAAAGAGCTCATCCCCGCACAGTGTGAAAGAACACTATCAAATCTGTCTGAATTTGCTACAGCAGCTGGGCCTTCAGGTCAATCAAGAGGAATCAGTTCATCAGCCCACTCAAAAAAAACATTACCTGGGTGCTGCTCTAGATGCCAGCACAGGAAGACTGTATCCTTCGGATGAGAGACTATTATAAATCAGGCTGAAATGCGATTGTCTGCTTCAAACTCACCAGCCATCTGTTCGGCGGGTTGCTTCGCTCCTGGGGTCGATGGCATCTTGCATTTTGCTAGACGCGAATGCCAGGCTCAGGTTGAGGCCTCTGCAGCAGGACCTGGAAGACAAATGGGATCAGAAAACCGCTCGATGGTACGACAAGATTCTACTTTCTCATGCTGCAAAATCATCCTTCCCATGGTGGTCTCATCAGAAAAATCTCCTGATGGGGGTTCCCTTGCACCAGTTGCCTGCAACACAATCTCCGATTACAGATGCCACCCTTCAGGGTTGGGGAGCGCACCTGGGCCCTCTGCAAACTCAGGGCCAGAGGTCAAGCAGAGAACAAACTTGTAAGCACGTTCCTGGGTAGGAGAGTGTCACTCGTACTGCACTCAGAATCGAGGACGAATCCTCTTTCAATAAAGTAATTCCAAGAACAAGTTATTCCATGGTCAATTATTTATTAGACCTTTATCTTAGGTAATCACGTAGAATTATACACATTCTGTTGAGTAAGTATAACGTTTATCTGAATGCCCAATGCATTTCGGGCTGTCAAAGCCCTTCTTCAGGGGAAGCTCTCTGAAAGGAAAATGCCAGGAATCAGCCTGAGTATTCAAACAATCATAATTGACTATAAACTAAACATGAACTATTGTGAAATAGTCCCAAAAAGGTAAAATCATGGATAATCAATCCTGTAAAGGTTAAAGGAGAGAATACTCTGTGCTGTGGTTAAAAAACTTAAATCGTTGTGAGTAACACGATAACCAAAAGATGGTGAAAAAAAGTGTGAATCATCCCTGAGTATGTGAAAATGAAAAACAAACGTACATACAACTGTAGCCAGAATCATGAGAAAAAAGCCGTACAAGGTTGTGAAAAATAAAAACCCTTGTGGAGCGAAAACATATGTGTATTTACCCAAGGCTTGATCTGAAAGTCAGGAGCGGTTAGAAGGTGAAATCGCGGAAGTGTCGACAACAACATGCTCGCGGTAACAGATTGAACTTATGGTAAAGCATTCAGTTTTGGGCTTCTCCATTAGCATGTGCTTCTGTCGGTTAATCGCGGGAGTGTCGACAACAGCATGCTCGCGGTAACGAGATAAGCTTACGGTAAAGCATTCTAGTTTTGGACGTCTCCATTAGCGTACGCTTCTATTGGTTAGTCAAGTTAGTAATCTCAACCGCTAGCTATCATGTGATGGTGGGGGACATGAATATTTAAGAGGGTGAAGGAAGTGAAACTACAAAGAGAAAAGACTTTTAGTTTTATCAAAGAGTGAAAGACTCCGTAAATTCAAGATCATGTGACAATAGGAAGTGTGAATGTAAAACTACAAAGAAAAATGACTCATAGTTTTATCAAAAAAGTGAAAAGACTCCATGAGTTAAACAATGGTACATGTAACCAACTGAAGTATATTTGCCGTATAACGGCTCTGATGAATACTGTGGCTAGGTTGTGTAAGTAATACAACAAAGAAAAAACATAACTCAATTCTGATTATTTACATGCGTGAAAACCTTGTATCGTGTGACCTTGTGACATCGTGGACATATCACGAAATGTATAATTCAAAACAATGTTTCGGAAATTTGATGTCACACATAGTCTGTTATAACACAGAAATCTGTAAGTGAAAAGAAAGCAAAAAGAAATATAGACAATTTTATAAACACTTCTGAAGACCGGTATGTTAAAGTTGCCAGGCTCCAAGAGGAACAATCCACAAAGTCTGGTATGGTAATTCATAGGAGACTCGTTACAAGAAGCAGCCAAGGTCATAGCGTTCATTAAGACCTTTGGGCTGTATAGAATTTAATTTGTGTATCCAAAAAACTTCACGTTGCAACAGATGTTTGTTGTTGTCTCGTCCCTTCATAATGGGTATTTGTTCGAGAATTAAAAAACGCAATTGACAAATGTTATGTTGAAAATCATGAAAGTGGTTTGTAATGGGAGATTTTGTCTGTCGGGTTCGTATATTACTTTTATGTTTGTTAAGTCTTATACTAATTTTTCGTTCTGCTTTTCCCACATAGACTAAGCCACATGGGCATTTCAGCATGTAGATTACGTTTTGGCTGTTGCATGTTGCTGTCACCTTGAGCTTGATCGGGTAACCTTGTGATGGATGTTGAATTGTGGTACCCTTGATAATGGAGTTGCAACTTCCACAGTTTAGGCATGGCATGGTACCTTTAAAAGCGCTAGTAATTGGTGCTTTGCTTTTGGATAGAATTTGTTTAAAGTTGTGCAATCTCTGGTAAGCAAATCTTGGGGGTGTGTCAAAAATGCTCTTGAAGTCTGCTTCAGTGCTTAACATTGGCCAATATCTGAGAATGGTTTTTTTGATATTAAAACTTTGTGTAGAAAATGTGGACACAAATGCCGTTCTCTGTTCTGACGTTTTGACTGGTTTTTGTTGAAGCAATATTTCCAGTGTAGATTTTTCTGCCTTTGTAATGGCGTTTTCCAGAATATCTGCTGGGTACTTGCGTTGTTCAAACTTAGCAATGCAGGAGGCTTTGCTTGTTTCGTATAGGTCATTGGTGCTTGATATCCTTTTTAGTCTCAGTAATTGCGAGTATGGAAGGTGTTTTTTTAGTGATGGTTGATGAAAACTATGAAAGTGCAAAAAATTGTTGCGATCAGTCGGTTTAGTATATACTTGAGTAATGAGATTTCCTTTGTTGTTTATTATGAAAGTGTCCAAAAATTTTATGGAATCATTGCTTATGGAGTGAGTGAATTCGATGCGAAGGTCAACTGTGTTGAGAATTTTGATGAGAGTTTCCAGGTGATTGATTGAGTCTTTCCATAAAATGAAAATATCGTCAATGTACCTCTTGTAAAGGATTAAATTGTCAACCCATTCTGATTTGGATAGAATATTGTCCAGTTCAAATCGGTACATGTACAAATTCGCATACGTTGGAGCAGCACAATTGCCCATAGAAGTGCCAGAGCATTGAATGTAAAAGGTCTCGGACCACTCAAAGTAACTGTGATAAAGTGTGAAATGAATGAGTTCTATTAGAAATATCTTGAGATTGTTTGGTTTATCTGTGTTTACGAGAAAGGATTCAATTGCTTCTATTCCTTTGTCGTTGGAATGGAAGTGTAAAGCGATTTAACGTCTATAGTACATAGTATAGTGTCAGGTGTAATTTGATCGTGAACAGATTGTAAGATGTTGAGAAAATCGGTAGTATCCTTGATGTATGTGGTCATAGATTGAACTAGTGGTTGTAGGTGCCTATCCAAATATCTTCCAACGGGTTCATGTATTGAGTTAATTGTAGAGACAATGGGTCTGAATGGTGGCTTTATGGCGTGTTTATGAATTTTGGGTAACATGTAGATATAAGGTATAGATGGATTCTCCTTGATTAAATATTTTTGATCTTCCTCACTGATGGTTCCTTGTTCAATAGCATTGTTGATGATTGTTTTGAGAACGTGAAGAAATTCAATTGTAGGATCGGATGATATAGGCATGTATGTTTGCAAATCTTTAACATGTTCATTAACGTTCTCTTTATAAAAGGTTGAATTCATAATCACCACAGCTCCTCCTTTATCAGCTTGACGTATTGTGATTTCTTGCTTGTTGGCTAGTTCTTTTAAAGTTTGTTGTTCTTTTTGGGTGATGTTGCTGAACTTACTCTTGTTATGATATCCAATCTTTTTAAGATCTTTACTAACAATAGTTTCAAAAGCATCCAATGTTTTGTGACTCATTGGTGCTGTGTAAGTGCTTTTGTTTGGAAGACCCAATAAAGTATTGTTACGTGGAGTGTCTGGTATATCCATGATGTTTCGAAAATAATGTTTCAGTCTAAGTAAGCGCATGAATTTAAAGAAACTGATTTCTGTCTCAAGTTGATTAGAGTGGTATGTGGGAACAAAAGAAGTTCCTTTCTGTAATGTTTTAATCTCAAAATCTGTGAGGTGGTAGCTTGAAATGTTGATCACAAGGTTTTTGACTGCGCGTGCTCTTTGCCACTGATTTTGCTGATGTTTTTCCTCCTGGATCTCCGAGTGGCCTTGTGCTTGCCCCTAAAAAATGTTGTCTTTGATCACTGGTTGAAGGGCCTTCGCTGGCTGATTGTTGTGAGTCACCTGTATCTGGTGGTATTATATTTGACTGTGAAGTTTGAGGGATTATGGGTATTCTATCCCTTATAGAAGAGTCATCCGATGATGTTGCATCTGTATCAGATCTTTGACCTGTTTGCCTGCGTTGTTGTCTTTTATGTGCATATGCTTCAGCCCATGTATACACTTCTCCTAATTTGTAATCCACATTGTCACGTTTAAATTTCCTAATTTTTCTCATTTATTTCCTTGGTATATTCCTCAAGTTGTTTATTAAGATCTACCAGGATGGTGTTCCAATCTGTGTCTGTGGTTTTAGTTAAAATTTCTTGTCGAAGTTCATCAATTTCCTTATTCAAGTCTTCAAGAAGTTTAGATAATTCTTCTACAATTAGCAGTATCAGATCCAGTGAACATTTGTTAAGGATAGCTTCCCATTTTTCTGTGAATCGTGGATTGTTTTTACATAGTGTAGACTTTAAAGCGATTCTAAGTCCTCTTGGAATCCGTTGTAGTTTATTATACCGGATTAAAGTACTAGCGTGAAGTTTTTGGTTGATGGCTCTTTTAGAGGTGTATAATAGTTGTCTAATGTTTGATTGAATGGATGTAGTGCTGCTGCTGGTTCCTGAGGTATCCTCGAAGAGTGCGTATATTCGTTGTGTTTCTTCGTTGGTATACGCAAAAGTTTCAGCTCTCCGTTCGGAAGTATTCTCAATTTCATCTATTGGTAAACCGGTGCGCTTTCTGTGTACTCAGAAAGGGGAATAATGACTAATGAAAAGCAGAATATGCGCATATTCTGCTTTTCATTAGTCAAGCAGAGAACAAGCATATCACATCAACAGGCTGGAGCTATCGCAGTGCATCTAGCCCGCAAAGCTTTCGACCCTTCAATTCAGTCTCAATCCATAATGGTCCAAACGGACAATATGACCACGATGTAGTACCTAAACAAGCAGGGAGGGATCTGCTTTCACCCCATGTCCCTGGAGTCTCAGGCGATCTGGCATTGGCTCCTGGCCAGACAGCTTTCATTCACAGCACTCCATCTGCCAGGAGAACAAAACACTCAAGCAGATTCCCTAAGTTGCTACTTCGAAGACTGGGTTCTGCAGGACGAGGTAGTGGCAGACATTTTTCAACAATGGTGTCAGCCAAGTATCGATCTCTTTGCAGATGATACAAACAAAAAATGCAACGACTTTGCGTCAAGGTTTTACTGGCCAGGGTCGAAAGGGAATGCCCTTTTGATAAACTGGTCAGAGGACTTTGTACACTTTTCCTCCTCTTCCTCTCATCCCAAAGGTCATAACCAAGCTCTCACACTCCAGAGCAAGGATGATACTGATAGCACCAGACTGGCCACCCTTCAATCCAGGCCCACTGTATTTTTAAAGCAGTACACCAGCAGACTCTATAATTGTGTCCATGGCCTGGAAAAGGTCCAGTGCTCCCTCCGTCACTGGTCCACCGGACAAGGAAAACAAAATAATTGATATGGTGAGCAGACAAATAGAGACATCAGTGCCCAAATATCAAATTCTCCTAAACCTGTGTGGCTACCAACAATGGGATAAAATAGAAGTATAAATGTCGCTGTTTCTAGGGAGGGCAAGAGGCAGGAGTCAGACACCCTTAGGGTTAACAACAACCTCCAAATGACTGGTTAGGGCAGGACTCCTGACAAATAACACCGGTAGGGTGCAAAATAAGAAGTTTCCTTCAAGAATGGGGCAAAATCACCTTAGACAAATGTATACTAAACATAATATCATATGGAAGACAACCCACCAAATATAAAACTAAAGAAAAGGTTTTACAAAGGCAGAAAACTCAAATTCTTGCAGCAAAAAGTAAAGGAACTGCTACAAAACAAGCCACAGAGGACGTTTTCCCTGTGGAACATAACATAGTTGTGTACTCCTTGTATTCTCTGGTTCCAAAATAGGACCAAAAGTGAAGTCAATCATAGATCTGAGATCTCCTCAACAAATACATAAAGACTTAAATGTTCAAAATGACCATACTCCAGGAGATGATAATCATTTTAGAAGAAGGAACTAAATGGCTACGGTAGACCTCATGGGCACCCATTTTAATATACCAATTAACAAGCAGCATAAGACATAGCTCAGGTTTGTGGTAAACCACTCACATTACCAACTCAAAATACTACCATTTGGGATAAAGTCATCACCCAGGGTATTCACAAAGTGCTTTGAGGTGGTTGCAGCTCACCTCAAAAGGCGGGGAGACATGAGTACCCTTATCAAGAAGTCTGGATGATAAAGACGTACTTCATGCAGAAATGTATGGAGGTCAAAGGTAAGTCATACATGGTTCACAGGTTGGGATTAATCACGAATATGGAGAAATCATCACTAACATCTAGGAACAAACAAAAGATTTTTCTGGGGGCAACCCTCACGTCCTAAAAGGGGTTGACTTTTCCAGTACAGAAAATAATCTCTGCACTAGCTGAACAGGCTCATCTCTACCAGGAGGGATAGTCTCTCATAGTGAGAACGATGATTATCCGAGGCTAACCTTCTATCTCCTAAAATTGGCTCGACTAGATTATTTTTAATACAGTACGTGGATGATATGGTGCTATTGGACAACAACATTAACGACTTAAGGGCAAATGCGGGAAAAAGAAAGGTAGTAATATTTGGGAAGTATGCCAATAAACTCAGACAACATTGGAGACTGGGCATCTTGAAAATAGCAACAACTACCAAATACAACTTCCTCGGAGTTTGGCTCACTAGCAATGGGAAATCCACGGCACACATCGCTTCCACTGAAACAAAAGCTAAGGCAGTGACATATGTCCTATGCAAACTGAATTCTAAGCTAAGCGGGCCATCCACTAAATCCATCAGAAAGGTCATATGTGCCAAGCTGCTACCTTCACTCACATACGGTCAACTAGCATTCCCGGCGGCTTTTAGTAACATCTTGGAACAAGCCAACTGCTGAGTGTTTAAGCGAATTTTCCAAATACCAACATGTGCTCGGAATGCACTGGTCTGATTGGAATTCAGGCTAAACAAACAGAGTTACGAGTATTCGGCCTCGATTGTGCAGTTCTATCGAGGGGTATGTGCGGCTCCTCTAGACTCAATGAAAGGAAATAACTCGTGGTCCAAAGGCCTGCACACCGCCTGCACTGAATTGCACCTTGACATGTCCAACTGGTAGGATTTTATTCATCAGCCCGGTACCCTAAAATCGATCTTAAAAAACACAAGTTAGACTACTCTCTAAGGAAGAGGACATGAAGGAACGGAATCTCTACAGCAGCAACATTAGGATACTTGCTACCTCTTATGAGGACCGCCTAAGGCAGCCATACCTTGATGCAGCTTTAAACAAGTCAATTTTAAAGCGAATCTTAGCAGTGAGACTCATGGTGCTGCCGATAAAAGACATTAACTTGTGCTGGAAATCTTTAGAGGTGGTCAGTACTTGCCGACTTTGCCAATAGTATGAGGAATCCATGGCCCACTTGGTTTGCATATGCCCCTGTTTGGCACAGGCACGTCGCACCCTACTATAAACCACTGTTTTTAAAATACGGAACACGCACATGCCAAGATGCAATGAAATTTCTTTTTAATTTGGATATGCCAATGGAATTGGCAAGACTTGCGAAATTTGCACACAAGGTGAAAGAACTTTTAGGCAACGGCTCGCACGACGCACTTTTTTAAAATCTCCGTGGCTAAAGTGTCGAACACGTACCTGCACAGTCGCCACAAAATCTTTTTTGGCCCCATAGAGATAAGCGAAAATTTGCACTTCAGTGAAAGAACTCTAAGTCATTGCCTGAATCAGGATTAGAACTAATTGAAAGCTTCGACAGTTGACCATTTGCACTGTTTTTATTTGTTTTATCGTCAAATGCAGTATTTTAGATCTGTTTTATTCATGTATTAGAACGGTATACATTAATGGTTAAACACGTACCAGCGATAACTGAAGTAATTAAGTGCTGGAATATCTCCGATTGATCTTCATTGTAACAATTTTAAATTAATTGAAACAATAAAAATGTATTCATTCAGTGAGAACGGTGATGAAACTAAATGGTCAGATGACCTTTTGCATTCCACTTATTCGATTCTCAAGAATACACATGAGACCCATTCAGGAATGGTTACAAAGCCAATGGTCACGGACAACTGGAGCATCTAGTGGTTGTCACAGATTATGAATTCAATGGTACAAAGTTCAAAATGTGTCAGACGGCAGAATATTCAAACAGTTGTCCACCTCTAAGACCATCTCAGAAAATGCATCACACACAGGCTAGGGAGTTCACATGGAGACACTTAAAATCAGGGGCCAATGAAGGACTCAGGAAGCGATCAAACATTTAAATATCCTAGAACCCAAGACAGTCCTCCTAGCTCTAGCATTTCACTTACGTGTCAGGGGAAGATGGTACTGATCTAAATAAACAACAGAACAGCAATGCTTTTTCTTAACTAACAGGAAGGGACCAGATCTTATGCCCTGTCCTGGCTAGGAAATCGTTTTGGAAATTAGTCATTGAAAGGTACATGATGTTAAGAGCCATACAACTGTCATCCGCACAAAATAAAGAGGCCGACAAACTATGAAGCTCACTTCACAAATGTTAACTCATTACATGACATTTTCCAGGAATAGGACTGTTCCCATGAGGCACAGGGTCACTTTGCCACTGGATTCAAGCTAGCCTGGCTGAAGAGGGGTGTTACCCCAAAAGCAGTCCCAGGATGCTTGTTTCTGGTTCAGGGAAGACCTGGCTTAGCAGTTCGACTGGACTGTTACCATGAGGCACAGGGTCAAGACTGATTTGCATATAGCTGGGTCTGAACTAAGGTGGCGAAGTGAGCTAAAGAACTATGATGGCTTCAACCCTGATCTGTGACTGGGGTGAGTGTCTGAAAAGTTTCAGCCTCCGTCCATCATCTCCTTGTGTTTGCTTTGTTCACCCTTAGTTGGCAGGGTATGCCCAGACGTGGTCCCTTGCTCACTGTGCCACTGGATTCAAGCTAGCCTGGCTGAAGAGGGGTGTTACCCTGAAACCGCTCCCAGTATACTAGTTTCCGTTTCAGGGAAGACCTGGCGTGGCAGTTCGGGCTGGACTGTTCCCATAAGGGACAGGGTCAAGACTAATTTGCATGTAGCTGGGTCTGAACAGAATTGGTGAAGTGAGCTGAAGAACGATGATGGATTTAACCCAGATCTGTGACTGTGGGTGAGGGTCTTAAAAGTTTCAGCGCTCCATCCATCATCTCCTTGTGTTTCCATTTTCAATGAATAGGCCACACCTCTTATAGACCTGTTTGCTACACCTGCAAACAGAAAAGGCCCAAGTGTCTCCTCCAGGTGTCCACACCACTAGTCTCTAGGTAATTCACTATCAATAAATTGGTCATTGACCTTTGCATAAGCTTCTCCACTAAAAACACTTATTCCACTAGTCGTAAGCAAGTGCAGACAGACAACTATGACAATGATGCTTCTAGCCCCACAATGAGCCAGTCACAAATGGTACTCAGACTTGGTGGTAATAGGACATGGCAGAGAAAGGAGGCTGCCAATCTCTCAAAACTTGTTAACCAAACATGCGGACGAGTGTGTTACCCAGAAACAAAGGTTCTCAGTGTGGTAGCATTCATCCTGATAGAAATGGAGTTTGGGCACCCGGGCCTGCCTCAGAGATGCATGGATGTGCTAAGGAAAGGAAGAAAAACAGTGACATGGAAATGTTACACAGCCAAGAGGAACAGATTAGCACACTGGTGCAAAAAGGAGAAATTAATACAACACATCATGTATCTTGCACACCTATTAGACAAGAAACTCTTGTCTGCATGAAGGTCGATCCATCAGCCACTGTGTATACTCCAGGCGGACCACAGGCAAATGTTTCTTTACCTCCACAGTTGTGGAACTTTATCCTGGTGTTAACTCAACTGATGAAAACTCACACATCCACAGTTCCTGCCATAAATAATGTCACAGTTTCATGTTAATCAGGGAATCCAACCACCAACCAACTGCAAAGAAAATCAAGAAGAAAGAGCACTCCATATGCTAAATGTCTGGAGAGCAATTATGTACTACCTATAAGTAAACAAGATAGTACATGAAGGGAGACCAATTCTTTATTTCCTTATCACCACAAACATGGGTTCACAAGTCAAAAAGGGGACAATTGCAGGATGGATGGTACACACCATTCAAACATTCTACATGACAGCAGGGGTACCTCTAGAAGTAAGACTAAGGGCTCGTTCCACCCGGAAGAAGGGGGGCACTTTAGCCTTTACAGATAAGACATCAGTAAATTAGATTTGTAAAGTAGCAAGATTATCATCAGTTTCCACAGTCACAAAACACTACTGTGCAGAAATCCAAGCCAACAAGGAAGCACAAGTAGGATAAAGGGTATGAAGACAACTGTTCATAAACACACACTCACTTCAACCCAGCTTGTGTGATGGGGGAATACTGCTATTTGATCAAAGCATGTGGCTCCAGAAAAGATTCACGCTGCAAAACAAAATGGCTGTCCTGAGGCAATCCTACCGGACTGCTCACTTGCCGTTCATTTTATTTGAATTGTGCTGCATTCTGTGTGGTCACTATTTTTAAACTGGGTGTCCATCTTGGAATGGTAATATCCATAGTATATCATTGTTTCACCGTTCCAAGATGGCGACCATGTGTAGAAGCTTTATGTTGGCCTCCTTGAATCAGTGCAACAGCGATGCACTATACATATTAGCATATGGGGATCCAGAAAGGTCTTCAAGTTTTAAAACTGCTCTTATTTGCAGGAGAGTACACAGCCAATGGCATGTCAAATCTTTTCTATCATAGGATCCTGTGATGTGTTCCTTCGTTATTTCAAATTGCAGTCTGAATACCTGACCCCTGCTTAGTGCATGTAGGACCAGTGGAGTCAATTAAAAGACAATTGGTAGCAGAAAGTAAAACTGTCTGAAGCAACCCTCCAGTTTCTGCCATAGTGGTGCATCAGCAAAATCAGCTACCTGTTCTGTTTTACCAGGATCTCCACAAACTGACGATTGCCATGGATGCATATCGGAGTGTCCGGGGAGCTCACCTGGTTGTGCTAACTGTTCAAGGAATCTCAGAAAGGAAGGAAGATATTGTGAGACCCATTTGAAACTCCAGGCTTTGCATCTAGCCTCAACGCTTTCTTTCCAGCTCTGATGCCAAGTCATGTTATCAATCAATAGCGGAAAATATCACAACCATGTACTACTGTTATAAAGTTTGGGACAAGAAATGCAGAACATTTTCTGCAAAAATGTAAACAATCTAGAAGTTAATTGCGAGGAACTTGTTGATAAATGCATTATGTCTTCGGGTATCGACAATGTTTAATCCATAAATGGGTCTTAGATAGCAAAGTTGTAGTAGACTTCTTCTGAAAATGTTGGTTTCCCCAAATTGACCTTTAAGAAATGAAAGTAAACGGGAGAAAAGTACCAATCTTTGCATCTAAATTACATTTCTGATTAATTTGTCTTTAGCGTTTCTCTTGCTTTCTGGTCCCGGTCAAAATGAGGCTTTCCAAAGCCATGATGATCCTGATAGCTCCAAAACTGCTGTGTCAGTAGTCATACATGGACCTCCTACGCGCGAAGGAGATTAATAGGAACTTGCTGTGCAGACTGAATCTAATACCTAGGATGAGCTTACTATAGGTGAACTTGACAGCATGGCTTGTGAATGCACCCTCCATGGACATCGTTTAGTGGCTAAAACAATGGTACCAGATTGGCCATTCAACCCAGATCTGTGACTGGGGGTGAGCGCCTGAAAAGTTTCAGCGCTCCGCCCATCAACTCCTTATTCGTCCTAAGTTGGCAAAGTATGCCCAGACGTGGGTCCCTTGCTCACTTTGACACTGGATTCAAGCTAACCTGGCTGATGTAGGGTGTTACCCAGAAACCGATCCCAGGATGCTTGTTTCCGGTTCAGGGAAGACCTGGCTTAGCAGTTTAGGCTGAACTGTTCACCATGTGGCACAGGGTCAAGACTGATTTGCATATAGCTGGGTCTGAACTGAGGTGGCAAAGTGTTGAGACCTAGCTATTTGACTGATGCCCGGTGGAGCTACCTGATAGCTGAAGTGGAGATGGGCTGCGGATTCCCCCTCGGCCGTCACCTACCCAGCCGGACCTTGGGCAAACTTCCCCTTCGTCTCTCCGTCGTATCTATACCCTACCCCTTTTTCCTTTGCCCCCTCTCCCTTCCCCACCCCATTTTCCTTTTCTTCTATGCTCCTTAAATGTTTTTACTGGTATCTTTGGTAACTTGTAACTGATGTAAGTTTGCAACTATGTGGAACCTTATGTAAAGCGCTCTGATACCTTCGAGTCTAACCTGCGCTATATTAAACTCTTTAAATAAATAAAAGTGAGCTAAAGAATGATGATGGATTCAACCCAGATCTGTGACTGGGGGTGAGTGTCTGAGAAGTTTTAGCGCTCCGTCCATCATCTCCTTGTGTTTACCAGATTAGCCTATTCCTTCAAATGGAAGAGATTCTGAATGAGTTGTCAGCAGAAATGTATCATTCCTATTACCTGCTGCATCTGGTTGCAGTTCTCTCACATCACTGTGTCCCTTGAAACCATTACAGCTTACAGAAAAAAAGTACTTCTGGAACATCTTTTTTCACAGTGCATGTGATAAAAGATTTCTTAAAGAGGATAAAGAAAGTTGCATCATTCACCGCCTGGAGGCCACCTCTCCTTGGGAGCTTACTACTGCTTTGCCAAAATTAAGGTGTTTACTATTTAGACCTATTCACACAAAAAAGAAGATTGCTTTTTAGTTGCAACAACTTCAGCTCATACAGTTAGTGAGATTCAAGCCCATTGTTCTCATGAACCTTACATGTTCTTTTACATCAATTTTTGATATTAACTTGTCCCAGTTTCCTTTCTAATGTGATTTTGGTCTTCCATGTGAACCAAAATATTTCTTCGCTTGTATTTGGAAAGAAATGCTACATCACCAGCAGAAATGTCACTGCATGCTTTAGATGTTAGGAGAGCCGTCGGATTTTACCTGGACAGCAATAAGCATATTACAAACTCTTACCAACTGTGAATTATGGTCTCAGTAGATCTGAGATTTCTTCATCCAAATAACCTGTCTCTAGGTAGAATGCATTTTCTTCTTTTATATTATGTATATTGATAATGACTCCATGAAAGGAAAACCTAAAACCCATTTGATACAACGTGAAATGGGCACTATTATGAAATGTCCTAAAGTCTGATATTTGCAGAGTAGCGATACTGGATCCAGAGCTGATACTGAAGTCGACCACGCTGCTTTGAGGAATCTTTTTTGGTTAGGCATTCTCTACTGAATTTCTAATATTTTCCTATTTTGTAGTTCACTATTGTCTGAGGTGACAGCTTGGTATTGTATTCAAGGGATTGACTAACAATGTAGATCCTACGATCGAAAAAGAATTACTGTTAATCCTAATTTTACGTCATAAGAATTTGCATTGATATTTAAAACAAATATTGAAAACAACCCCTCTTACTCTGGTGAGGAGAATCAGTTGTTTTACAGCAGGAATGGTAAAAACTATGAAGTGAGAATCCCTTACTCCCTCTCAAAAATAGCTGAAGAGCATGAGTAACTGCCAGTACAAAGCATGATGGAAGATGCAAACATTTCAAACAAGCGGTGTAAAATTTCAGGTTTCCATAGCTGCTTCATATCTGCCTGTATTTGCCTCTATTTATTGCATGTTTTTCTTTACAGTTTGGTAGAAAAGTTGGAACTGTTGGTTTAATTTACATTTTAATGTTTATTTAAACATATTTTAAATGCAAGCCAAACAAAATTGAAAAAATCTAGCCTAATCTGCTGTGTTTAAACTGCTTCTAAAAAGCAGAGATGAAGGTCGGAGGGAGGTGAGGCCAACTGGGGCACAAGATGACAGCTCTTATTGGGAGTCTTGTTAGGGTTCTAGCCTCTCCCGTTTTGGCAGACCCAGATTGCTGCAGTTACGTCTTAGCATAGAAAAATGTGGTGAAGTGGTCAACTGGAGTAACATAGTTACTCCAACTACAATCTGATGGCAATCCTATCCAAGGCCCTGTACTGAGATGGTTTTGGCCAGGCGGAGGAGCACTGTGTTCCATACGCCTGACATCTCAGTGCATGCAGTGCTGGCAGCCTTGCAAAGGTGACAGCTGGGGGTAGAAGCCTAGTTCTGCTGAAGACCCAGGAAATGACCAAGACGGTGAGATGTAACAGGGCTGCTGTGAATGAAGATGTCGGTGGTCAAAGGGGTATGGGTCTTGCCGGAGATTCGTTTCTGAGCTCCTGGGATCAGCCAGTGATCAAGTTTATGGAGCATTGCGGAACATGGAGTAGTCTGAGTCTCTACTGGATCCGTCATTGGTGAAGGGAAAGGCTGAGGAATGTCTGAGTGAAGGGGGGAACATACACCTGGTGTATGTAGGCCATGAATTGAACTTCAGAACTAGGTGGTACTGCTCCTGAAAGAGATGAGGAACAGGTGGCGACCCAAAGGTTTTTTTTCCATTCCAGGAGTGCACCATGGAGAAGTAAAGGAGGGCAAGATACTGGGGCTGCTTTTAAAGAAGATCTTATAGCTAGGGAACGGGCTTACTGAGATCCATTAAAGTAGTGGGAAGCGATCTGTCTGAGAAGATGGCCCTATAAGGCAAGTTGTATGGATTGATGAATGGTTGGTAATAAGACATGTGAGGAGAAATCTGCGGCGAGACTCCAATCATTGGAACATTAGGTCAAGGACTCCAGTGCAGAAATCTGCGGTCTGGTGTCCTTTAAAGTGAAGATGGTAAAGGGCTTGGGTTTGACGTAGACCAAATTAGAACCTAAGGAAAATCTATACTGAGAGGCATGATTGCAAATGTTTAGGGTCCCTATGCAAATCCCACCAGAGTGTAAATGGAGGAGATGCTAAGAACTTTGAGGAACCTATTGATGCTGAATCTTGAGGAGGTTCACCAAGCCGAATGTGGAGCATTTAATTTACAATAGAAGTCACGTGGCGATGATGTGGAGATAGGAACATTTGTGATGGTTACGCTGATGAGCCTGGAAGTGCTCATCAGTGAAGAGAGTGCAAATGCTTTTGTACAATAGAAGACTCTTCCTATTCTCCGACCTGAATGGCAAGACTTTGTCCAGAAAGAAAGCTGTTGCCTTCCGGCATAGTTAGCAGTCAGCTACTTGATAGAAATAGTACACAGCTGTCAATTTTCTAGCAAAATTGCGAGTGGACCATAAGGGAAAGGAGTATAAATATTTACACAGATGAATTTTACCAGTGCCAGTCTAGCAAAACATCCCCCCGCAGATACTGTGAAACTGCAGGTACTTTTGTACTAGTTACTTTTTGAGATTAATGTTGAGGGCTTGGGTGGGATGGCTGTTTGTGGACAGAGACTCCTCCTTTTGGGGCGGGGGGGGTACAATCACTGGGCACTCTGAGTTGCATATGTTGTGTTGTTGTTTTTCTACACTTTGTGCTTGGTTGTTCTCACCTGCTACTTCCTCCTTGCTGATCCTTTTTGGACTGAATAAGTGATATGTGGTGTCAATCCTGGTCTTTCACAAGATTGTCTGTATTCCCCACATGAGATGTGCTCAAAACCTGAATCCAGCAGGTTGATGAGGAATTGGTTCAGCTGTCACAAGGGTCCAACTGGGCAATAAATCAGCAGCACAGTATACATAGTTCCCAAATGAAGATAAACACTCTTAAAGTTTCAAAGTATACGATACTGTTCTATGTGAGCATGACCAGTCATGGGGCAAGTGTCAAAGTCTCCCCCTCTGTACACAAGCTTCAGCTATCATTTCCCCAGCCTCCTGTTCGAAGTCTCTTTCCTTTGTCTCTATTTCCAGAGTATACTGAGCAGAAACTGCAATCCTATTGGGAAATGCTTTAACCCGTAACGTTTGGAGGAGTTTATTCTAAAAGGACATAATTGTATCAGTTCTGTCCTTCAGTGATGAAGAGGGGGTTGTTGTTACTGTTCGTCCAGACAGGAGTACGTGTTCAAGCCCACTGTTTTACTGTCTGATTTATCGATTCAGGTTGGAGTTCTGACCAGGCACAGCGGACAGTTGATAGACAGGAATATATGTTTTGAGCAGGTGCTCGTGTAGAATGCAGAGGTAAATTGTGTGAATTTGTTGTTACAGCAGTTGACACTCAGACTAGACATGCAAACTACAGTGAAAATAAAAAAAAATTGTGTTTAACTTGGATGAGGATGCCAGCTGGCTTCTTCTTAAGGCACCTTCGCATACTGCCTTTAAACATGGTGGAGTCCAATTTATACATATATCGACATATGGGGACAAAGGTGTAGAGTAGTCTTTCTGGTAGGTCAGGGGTTGTAAATTGGGGAACCCATTTGGTTGATAACCAAGGAGTTTGTTTTAAACTGTGCTGTATTACTATATAAATGATTTGAGCCATATGAATGCTCTGTTTTTGCATACAAGTATAAGCTTGCTTTGAAAAGCTTTTCAGGGATCCTGCCCATGGGCAGGGGCCAATCAATTGTTTGCCTTCAATGACAATTCCTTTGATGCAGAAATATGAATTGCCTTCACTTAATGATTAATGCCAGTTACCACCATTTTTAAACTAGGCCAAACATGAGAAGCAGTCCCCACTGACAATGTTGAAATGAGTCTGATTAATGTAATTCCTTATTAAGGTACCTAGTTCAGTTAATAGACCAGCTGGAAACAGTTATTTGTTATAATCGGAGAATGTAGCCCTACTTTTTCCTGCAGCATTACATGGTTCAATACGGTTGTTATTGAATGCTGCCTTTACTTTAGTACCTTTCACAGAAGTGCGCTGATCCACAATATGCCCACTTACGTTTCAGGTAATTTGCTATTGACTTTGTCTCTAAAAGCTTTACATTGCACATCTGAATTATACATTTAAGTAATTACAGCTTACCACCATACTGCCTGCACCATTCTGTGTGTGTCTTCTCTTTTATCATTCACCTTGTGAAAGGGAGAGTTCTTGGTTGAGAATCCTCTGCGTTGGCTGACCAAAGTGGATTTGAAGGCTTGCAGTTAGTGTCCCAACAAGATCACGCCTTTGGTTTATATGGTCACTTTCTTTGACATCTGTGGACAGGATTACTGATAGAGCAGTGTCATGTCTCTGCACTACGTATACTGAAGTGGGTCCTCGTTCACTTAACAGACAGGCCACTCTCCTGGTTTCTTTGCTAAGTTACCATGTAGTTAATGAAGTGCCCTTCCTTCGGTGTGCCTTATTTAGCTTATTTAGTGAGTTGTTCAAAATTTTCATGTCTCCTCTTCTCACTTCTCAGCCAGCACGGATCACTGATGTTGGGTTGGTGTTCGAGGCAGCTTGATCGACCTACCGTTCCATGTAAAAGTGAGTGAATACTTTCCTCTTCTAGGCAAGCCGGAATGCTGTATTCTCAGTTAGCTCTTTGCCAAAGTGTTACACTTTATAGGACTTCTTTGGCATCCCTCTTGAAATAGTGTTTTGTTGTCAGGGGAATAAACTCTTCGACTCATGTCCATTCAAACCTGGTGTCTCCTCCATTTGTGTTTTCACAAGCTACAAGGTCTTGTAGCATCTTGCATTTATGTTGTGCCCCCTCCTTTCCTCAAGAAAATAACTCTTGTAATGATCAGTTGGTCCCTCTTTGGGATCAGGTGGAAAAGTCTCAATTGAAGATCAGAATATCAGATCAAGCCCAGAACATCCTATTTTGATTTTACTGTCCAGATATTCAAGAGGTTCAGCAGCTCTGAGATGATAATCGTAGCTTCCAATCTGCCTTATCAGATTTGGTTCTCAGACCTCCTTCTCTATCTTTTATGTCACCTCCTTGAGTTATGGGCCGTCTTATTTAGCTGCAATCTGAGGGGTGTTTTTCCGCCATTCTTTCTGTTGCTCAACCAGAATATTTACTTTATGGGGAGCAGCAAAAATATTCTGATAGGCGTCAGTGAAAGAGCAAGTATATTTAAAAATAGATTTCAGTCTTTTATAAATGTATCTGATTGATTCTTTGTCTTTTATAACTCACCTTGCAAATGTACGAATTCTTTTGAAGTCTTGTGAACACTTTATTTTATATAAAGCGGCCTTTCTTGAAGAACCATGCCAGAGGGAGATATTTTTATGGGTTATATCATTTTGATCCACGAATTAGTCTTTTGAACACATGACTTCCTTTAGTATCAGTCTTGAAAGTCAGACATTTTGTTCAGAATTTTGATGACTGTAAGGATTAGCAAGCTTTCGGTATTTGCCTAGGCCCAAATATTGGGCACACATGTGAATCGTTGATTCATTTATTCTGAAGGCCCTGTATTCTTCATAAACAAAGATATTCTTCCATTTTCTATCCCAGAGTTATCATAGCTAATCGACCAAAATAAGTCTGCACACAGTGGATATTTACCGGAGTCTAAATGTATTATATTGAGAGGAGAAGGCCATTAGGAATTTGGACCATTTCTTTATTACCTATGGTGTCCTTTGTCCAGGATAAAAGTCTGTGAATGCTACAATTACCATGAGGATAGTTTATTTTATTGCCAAGTCCTATAAAGTTAAAGTGGTCCAGCCACTTTCAAGACTTAAATGATCTTCCATAACTGGTAGTTACATGCTGCCAACCTCTCTAATAAAAATACAAAACATGGGTGTTAATAGTCTTTGAAGGACATCATTAATCCTATTGTTTTCTTTTTTTAACCTGTAAATTAGGTCTGCCTAGAACAATTGAACTTCAGATTATGTACTTCATCCAACCATCTTCTCGGGAAAGACAAATTGCTGAGTGTATTACTTGCCCCTTATTTATCCATAAATGTTCACAACTAGCATACTGTGAAATCAATGACTTTTCTTTCTAGTACCTTCTTGTACCCCCTTCCCTATTGCTAGATTACCATAATCTTCCTTTCTTTTCATTTTTCACACTTGAGCTTAACTCTCAACATTTCCCACCTCCAGGTACTTCTATTGGGACCTAACCTCCCTAATATGTCTTCTGCTGTAATTTGCAGATTTTAACAAAAAACATTTTCTCTAGCTCAAACTGATCAAAAGGTATTAAAAACACAGCTACACGTGATGCCGCACAGTGGAAGGCCTGTCGCAAAGGCTGACTGGTCCTTTTTCAGTTGCTTCAAACTATATTTGGGTGATACATTGCTACTAATAAGCAAATATTTGCCTAGACTTGTGTAAAATGACAAAATAATGAAGTAATACTATAACAAAATGTCCTGCATTATGCTGCAGAATTGTCCTATTTTGCCTCATAATTTAGGTACGTCTGCTGCATAATTTGATCCTCCCTTGTTGCATAATTTGAGTGTCTCTGCCTACCACCAGTACAGGAAATGAGGGGAATCCAACCAGGTACTGGATCTGGCAGCTATTATTGAGCCGTGTCCTACTGGAAATATGCTGAATTTGTTTGTGTGAATTTTTTCTCACCGGGAAACATTCAGCAACGTCCGCATGTTGTCTGCATTCCCTTTGGTGCAGCAACCCGAGGGAGTTTTCGTATTTTCACTTCCTGCTGAGCCCAAACAAAGGCCTTATTTAAATGGCCACCAGCCCTTTTTTTGTTGAAAGCTATCTGGAGCCTACCTCCTAAATTCCACTGCAATAGAAGGAAGCAAAGGCACACAGCTTATTATCACCTTACAAATACTTAAAAGAAACTATCAATCAATCAACCCGGATCTGTAGAGAGTGGTGAATAACCGGAGAGAGTATCCAGGTGTAAATCTCTTGCTGGGATCAGTCGAAAAGCCAGGTCTTGAGTCCCTTTCTGAATTCCGGAAATTAAGATGCTGTTCAGAGGTGAAGGGGAAGGTCGTTCCACGAATTGATGCCGTGGTCATGTAAGTGTTGAACAGGGTGGGGCTGAGGGATTACCCATGAGGGACTCCGAAGATGATGCTTTTGTGTTCCGAGGTGAAGGGTGGTAGGCAGAGTCTCTGGGTTCGTCCTGTAGAGAAGGATGCGGTCCATTTAAGGGCGTCTCCTGGATTTCAATGTGGTGGAGTCTCTTGAGTGTGTGGTTGCATACAGTGTTGAACGCTGCTGAGAGGTCCAGGAGGATCAGGCCTGCTCTTTCCCCTTCAGTCGAGGAGGGTTCTGATGTCGTCAGTGGCAGCGATCACAGCAGTCTTGTTGCTATGGTTGGTGCGGAAATCGGATTGGAAGTTGTCCAGCAGGTTGTTTCTCTCTGGGTGTTTGGTAAGTTGATACTTACTGGCCTTCTCAAGGTCTTTGGTGGGGAAGGGGAGCAGAGGGATGGGGCGGTAGTTCTTGAGCTCACTGAGGTCAGCGGAGGGTTATTTGAGGAGGGCTCTGACCTCTGCTTGCTTCCATTTGTCGGGGAAGGTGGCCTTGGTTATGGATGTGTTGGGGATGGAGGTGAGTTTGCTGCTGATTTTCATGCTCCAGAGGTTGAAGAAGTTGGTGGGGTCAAGGGTCCGTTGGTGCTCCAGAGTGGATGGAGTTCATGGTGGCTGTGGTGTTCTGAGTGGTGAGCTGTTCCCATGCAGTGAGCAGGTGGTTGTGGGTGGTGTCAGTCAGTGCAAGGAGGTTGTGGAAGTTGGTGGTTTGGGGTTCGAAGTTATTGTAGATAGTGGATGTGTTGTTGTGCAAGTAGTCCACCAAGGTGTTTCAGCGTTCCTGGGAAGGGGAGATCGTGTTCTCAGAAGCTGACGGGCATAAGAATTCTCTGACAAGGCTGAAGAGTTCCTTGCTGTGATTGGAGCTTGCTTCAGTGTAGTCTGCCAAGGTGCTTCTTTTTGTGTTTTTAGGCCTTAACCGTATTTGTTGAGGGCTAACTTGAACGTGGCTCGGTCTGTAGGTTCTTTGCTGGTGCACCATCTTATTCTAGCCGTTTGCAGCTGCGTTTGTGTCCCGAGTTCTGGTGTATACAAACTGACTTGTTTGGTTGATCTGCCGGTCCTAACTGGCTTGATGGGCGCCACTCTGTCGGCACAGTTGTGATCCAGGCAGAGAAATTCTTGATGGCCGATTTGAGATTGGTTGTGGATTTGGGCTTGGTGGTGTTGAGAGTGTCTGCCCATTGGATCTCAGTCATTTGTTCCATCTACGGTAGGAGGGGCTGAGAGGTCTGGGAGAGGTGCACAGGAATCCTGCGATGGTGAAATAGATGATGGTGTGGTCAGCCCAGGTGATTTGGGGGACGTGGCTGTACTTGACTCTGTCAGTGGCAGTGAAGATCGGGTCAAGCGTATATCCTACACTGTGTGTGGGGTCGGTGACCAGTTGGGTGAGGCCCATGTTGCTCATGCTTTCCAGGAGGTTGGCGGATTTAGCGACTTTGGGGTTGTCGAGATGGAAGTTGAATTCCCCAAGTAAGATGTAGTGCTTGGAGTCAATGGCGAGTGGAGATGGCGTTGCAGAAATCCAGGCTATGGTCCTGGGGGTTTGTAGGCAATGTTTTCTCTGATGGTAGTTTTGCCATTGGTTTGGAGTTGGAAGTTGAGGTGTTCCAATGTGTCGTCTTCGGTGGTGGTGCAGCAGATGGTTGCTTTGTGGATGATGGCGATACCTTCTCTTTATTTCTTGGTGCAGTGTATCATTTTTAAGCCGTTGGGGATTTTGGTGGCGATTTCGGGGAGGGAGGATGGGTTGAACCAGGTCTCTGTGATGAAGATAACGTTGGGGGTTAGGGTGGTCATGGTGTCCCAGATTTCGGTAGCGAGTTTGCCGAGTAATCGGGCTTTGAACAGGAGGCAGTGGAGTAGTTCTGTGATAGTTGGGGTCCTGGGGTGTGGGCAAAGAGGCAGAGGAAACATTTCCTACCGTTGATTGAGGAGATGCGATGCAGCAGTTGTTGTTGCAGCGTCTGGGGTCAAGGGCTCAGAGCTCTGCAGTGGAGCATCTGTGGGTGGCCGGAGGGTCAGGGTTCCTGGTGCTGGGCACAGTCCAGGCACTGAGGGGGCACAAACTGACTTGCCTTTGGTGCGTTGGTGGTGCGGTCACAATGCAACCTCCATTAAGCATTAGCTACTAATTGGAGGCAGGTTTTTTTCTTTGTTTAACTCCTGTATCTAAGAGAAACACACCCATGAAAAAAATGTTAGATGGGTATGTCTGCATAATAAAGCAGATATCTGGCAGAGACTCCTAGATGGTGAGGCATCACCCAAACACCTCTGACAAACTACCATTGTCTCCTGTTTTATTTGATCATACCTTGATTACTGCTCTTCCTTCTGTATTGCGCTCCTTGCCTAATTTCTTACTCTCATGCTTCTTAGTGCTAAATGGCTAACTCCTTCTATCTAGTCTAGTGGTGGCTTGTGACTGTTTCACTTGCGTCTTCTATTTCTTTTTTTGTGTATAACCTACAAATGTCTTTATGGTCTGCTGCCGCTCTGTGTTCTGCTTTTAATCTCTATGATCCCTCTCACACCTACGTCTCTGTGCTACTGTTCTGTCTTGCTGCTCCTATTCACGTCCTTTATCGAAACTCAGTTTGAGGACTTTTCTCTTCTGGCCTCTAATCAGCAGAACACTCATTTTTGCTAGATTTTCTGCTACCAAGCTCCACTCATTTCATTCTCTCCTAAAATATTACATTCTTGCTTCTAGCTATTCATCTGACTTAAGACATTCTTTTCTATGTTTGTTTATTAATATTTTATTGTATCACCTTTTAATTAAATTGTTGAATGTATTTTCATTCTCCTAATAGATTACATTCTTGCTTCTAGCTCAGGCTTCTCCAACAAGTAGCTCAATAGGTTGCTCTCCAGGTACCTGTAAGTAGCTCTCATGTGTGCAGCCCAGACTACTAAATTAGAAGCTTTGTCTTGGTTGAAATATTACATGTATACCAATGTTAGAGTGTATACTTGAGAGGAAAATGTGTTTATTTTCAGAACTCATAAGCTGATATATGGAAAAAATGGCTGAGTTTCCAAATTAGATTTAGGGCTGATATTTGAGTGATAAATCATGTGGCATTGGCAAAAAGTTTAATAAATGTTAGCACCTTGGGGCCAGAGTCATTGCTACTATGGCTATTATGTATTACCCATGTAGAGGAATTCCATATTTACAAAGCTTTTTATATGTTACTGCCTGCAACCATGCCCGATGTATGTAGTACGACTGAAAACTAAGCCTTTTCACTGGTCATCATTTTTTTCCCCTCTTTGGAGAAGTGTCTCTTCTCTTTAATGCCCGCTCATGGGAACTGAAATGTTAGTAGAACCTTTTGGAGTTGAGAAAAATACTTACAGTCTGCTGTTCAAAGACCTTTCCTCATCCCTCAACCATTACTATCCTCTCATAAGCTCAGATTCCAGCCCCTAACCTTACTCTCCCGCAGCCACTGCTGCCCTTCTTTTGTTTTTAAATGTCATCTTCTGAAACTTCAGTTTCCCAAATGTGTTATATGTAAACCAATATAGCACTGTGGGGTGTGGTAAGAGCTGTATAATAACATAAAGTGACGAGCATTGGCAAAGCCAAACGATCTTCCGTTGATGATGCAAATGACAAGCTGTTGCCCTTGCCAATAATTTTGGATTAAAAATTACCAGGGCATGTATCGGAGGGCTATCCTTGAATGCCTTTTGGTTGAGACTACTGTGTCCAATATGGCCGCCGGTGCATCACAAATCATGCACATGCATAAGCAGCTGTCTTGGATTTTTTGTTTGTTTGTTTAAATAAAAAGCATTCCAGGGTGGGCATGTCGTGATGTAACAGCATATGCTTTGTGATGCACCAGCAGCCATTTGGCTTTAACTGCATTTTCCTGTGCATGGGCATCTGCAATTATAGAGTAGTACATTACAGCGCAAAAAACTACACTGGAGAGCAACAGGGAAAGAAGCAAGTGCTACAGTAGAAGTATGCAGCTGTTGAACACAAAAATATTTTTTTAACACAACAAAGAAAACGGTTAATAAAGCTCTGGGGGAGGAATGAGCAGACTGTGGTTTGGGGTGTGCTATGAAAGACATGCACTCACATGGAGTGCTAAATATAAACGGCGGCTACCCGAGCTCATAGCGATAAGGCAATGGACTCAGCCCGGGCCTGGGGAGCTTTGACAGAGTTACTGAAATCCACAGACTGAAGCAGATGTGGGTTCGGGGACGAGTGTGGCGCAGGGTCTGCCCTCCCCTGGGCCTGATTAGACAAGAGCTGCGAGGGTAGGAGGTAACCCAGTTAGGATATTTGTGGTCCCAAGCCAGGAAAATCCAGGGTGTACCCTGTAGTGGTAGGAGCTACTATTCTGAGTAAGAGAACTGAATGCCTTGTTATGTATTTAAACAATCAGTCATGCCGGGGGAGTTTGGGGGGAGGGGAGGAGGGGGGAGGGGAGTTAGACTGGTAGAGATATTAAGATAGCTGCTTTTTTACGGCATTACGAGATGGAGCTTCCCCATGCCTGTATTGTTCTTACCGATGCCAACTCTCACCTAGATCAGGAAACATGAGGGCGGAACTGGTGGGCGGAACGCTGCAAGGATTAGTGAGGGATGAGGGCAGTGTTGCCCGCGCATCATGGGGCAACAATGGATGTGGGCGAGCAAGGATTATTGTATGTCAGGACTATTTTCCATGTATGGATTGTTACTGAGGGCGTTATGAAGATGCTTGATACACCTATTTGTAAATGTATCCTGTTAATGAAACCTTGAAATGCCAATAAAAATATGTTTAAAAAAAAAATGGAGTGCTAAATATAAATTGAAAAAAGAACTTACCTTATATTTGCTGTGTTAGGATAATAAGTCATTTAGTCAGAAGGGTAATAAAGAGGAAATTCTCCAGGCCCGGGACAAAAGATGACCAGGTAGGAACACCATCAAACCAGGAACATGGACCTGGGATAGACAATAAAGCCACCCACTCATGAGTAAGGAACTGATATATGTATATTGTACTGGAGTTAATAAAAATAGAGAGGGGAATGAAAGAAATATATGCTCCAACACACATCCTTCTTTACTTGTTCTGTGTGGATGATGGGCCATCTGGGCAAGGTTTCCCTAGTGGGCCGTGATGATCTTTCAGGATGCACTGACCCTCACCCACTGAAGTGACATGCTTTATCATCACTATGCTCCTTGTTAGGTAGGCAATGCAGTACATAGCGAGCTTCACAGGGCATAGAGCTCTTTGGTGGAGATCTTTTCTCTTAGTTTATGATCAACTCGACTGCAAATGCAAGCCCTTGCCTCTTTTCAGCAGGTGAATTGAAGGTAGATTGTAGAAGTTATCCATGTTAAGGTTTGAAACAGAAATGTGAGATCAATAGTCCCATTGTTAATTAGTGTTATTGACATGCTTCTTGCCATTATTGCCCAGGCGGGCTCAGTAGCAGTTCTTCAGGTTTTTCATCACCCTAATCTACTTCATAGGACACTCCGAGTGAATAGATATTATATTAAGTGTCCCCAAGAAATAGAACTTCGACACCAGGCTGCTAAAGCTGTTACTAAGTGAGACCTGAAAATGAAAAAAATACATTATGCTATTCACTACAAGCAAGCTTCAGTTGTCTGTATGGACCTCTTGTCTGCACACACCACACAACACTCTAGAAACCACACAAGTACAAATGAGGGCTTGCTCAGCCCTTTTTAGCCATTGGCTCATTTGGGTGCAACCCCTTCATGATTTGCTTCCATGTGACTTAAAGTCCTACGGTCGGACTCCATTTTTGAGTATGCCCCAAATCCATATATATTTAAGGATTCTTCTTTCCCCTTTGATGTTTCTAAGTCCCCTTCCTTCCTGACACCCAACACCAGTTCTACTAATTTCTTCACACATTTTCCTACCCCTTTTACTCTCACAAACTTCATTACGTTTAAACATGACAACTCTGTTTCGATTCCAAATGCGTGAATCTTCTATTTTCACCACATCCGTAAACCGCATGATCACTCTGATGAGAGCTGAAAATTTGGGTTCTGGTTGTTGCGTAGTGATTTCATTATGTGAATCTAATCACCCACATCAACCTCTATTTCTTTTACCACCCTTTCTGCACCAAGCTAGGCATTTCTTTCCTTAGTAATATCATTTACCCACACATATACCCACACTGCTGACACAACAGTTTTGGGCTTTCTTCCTTTGAACCACTCTCAAAGGGTATTTTTCCAGGACCCGAGTGTGGAATAATTCTGTCTACCTTTACTATTCTATATACTTGATGCTCCGATTCCTTCTCATTATTTGTTGCCATCCCAATAATTCCTTGTTAAATCGTTTCATCATTGCATTGACTTCTGGATGGAATAACACACATTTTTTTTTATGTCTTATCCCATTCCTTTCCAGAATTTCCTCCATCTATCTAGACACTAATAGCACAACATTATCTGTTAATAGAGTATTGGGTGTGCCCTCTTTGCAAACACACTGTGACATTTCTAGCTTAGATTCCATACATGTAAAACACCTCGGGTCACATGGACTACAGGACCATAACATACACTTGTCTTCAGCCACCAGTCCCACAATGTATAATGCAACATCTTCCCATGGAAGTGTAGGGAGCTTCCTGATAACTATGGTATGTGCATGAGGTGTGTCCATTATGTCAATGAGTACAAAACACATACAATCTCTTATCACCCTTTCCAATAACAGATCCATGCCTGGCTACTAATATGTCATTCTCAGTCTCTTCTTTCTTTTGGACATACCTTGGTGTCCCTTGTGCGCTAAGTTCACTAACTCTTCACTAAATGATTTCAGGTTAACCAATCTGGTTCACCTATGGACCAACCCTTGTCTTTTTACCAATTCATCTTTTACAAACCAAAACTTCTTACACTGTACACCGTATTATTCCTTTTCCTCCACCTATACACCATGTGGCCTAAGACCGTTTACATCTCTACATCTTCCTCAAGACCTTAATTCCATTTTCTTTCTGTTATGATACCCTCTTTGGTTTCACACACTCTGGTTTACTCTTCTTCCTCTAACTCTTCTTCCATCTGAATGCTTGGCTTACCAGTCTAGACAGAACAACCGCTGTGTGTTTCTTGATACCAGGTATATACTCTACTTTGAAACTAAACTCTTGAGGGATATTACCTATTTGGCTATTTTTTTCCTTGAAACAGAATATATGCCTTTCTTTTTAAATATTTCTTTTAGAGGCTTCTGACCCATTTTAACTTTGAACTCTCATCCCCACATAGACCTCTTAAATTTTTTCATTGGCCAAAACATTTCTAGGGCCTTTCTCTCTCAGTAACCGAGTACCAAGTGTGGTTCTCTTAAGTTCCATGACCCAAACATGTTTTTATTTTTTTGGACTTAACCGTCAACTTGCACCAAAACCCCACCTAAGCCCTTGAGACTTGTGTCTGTGATCACTGTTGATTTTGCCAAGGGTCAAATCTCTTCAAGTTTGGAACCAAAGCAAGATATTTTTTATATCACACTCTTGATCTCACACAAAATTTGCTCCTCCTCTTTCCTTCACATTTCAGCTCTTCATTAGACCTGGAAAATTCCATATTCTGATGGATATATCTGCCTGTGGATTCCTCATCTTTTGAATTACCCTTGTGCTAGCATACCGCGGAAACTTTTTCTTAGCTCTTCCACGTCGACGAGGACGTCACAATGGCCCGGTTCTGCTCAGGACTCTGTATGACATCACCGGAGCCATAATAAGACCTCGTCGGCATGCTGACGTCAGTTCCCTTTTTCCGCGCCTTCGGCGCCTAACGGTTTTCTGGGATTCACCAATTTGTTTCGTTATTACTTTGTTTGTACTTCTGTCTTATAGTAGCAGTGCTCCGGCTACTTTGACGAAGTCTCAATTCAAGTCTTGCAGGGAGTGTGGGGGACATATGTCCATCACGGATCCCCACGACGACTGCCTCTGGTGCATTTCGTCCGGCCATGACGTCGGAGGTTATTCCATTTGCCAGAAGATGAATCCAAAGTCACTGAAGGTGCGTGAGGCTAAGCTTTTCATGGCACGAGCGAGAAAGAGGAAGATGGGTCGTAAGAGATCAAAATTGAAGTTGTCGACCTCGCATACCTCAAAGACGAGGAAACATATGAAGAAGACAAGGCATGGATCTCGACTTCGATTTTTGAAGGGTAGGGCTTCGATGTCGCCTTCACCGGCTCCGCAACGTCCTTCTAGGGATGTCGTCTCGCCGTGGCCTTCTCCTTCTCCTCAAGCGACTCCGACACACTCTTTGACCCTGAGGGGTTCTCCGGCGCCCAGGGTTTCACCAGCGCCGAGGGATTCTCTGGACCCCAGGGAGTCTTCTTCTGTTCCTGTGGCTTTGCTTGTACCAGATCCGTTGTCCCCGGTGCCACAGCCTCAGCCTTCCACACGGCCCAAGTGGATCCTGACTAGGCTCCTTATCCACCCTTTCCTGGGTCAGGGTCCGATCCTTCGCATTTTCTCAATGCGATGTTTGGCATGTTTGCCAGGGCATCCTACCCTACCAGTGCGTCGTCTGCGCCTGGGGTCCGCTTGCCTTTAATTTGGGCAACCCTCAACAGTATGCCTAGGCACCCTTCATGCCCTTAATTGCCGACGGCGCCGTCTGGGCAGTTTCCAGCCCAGAGATTTTGGAAGTTGGCACCATCTGGTGGGCCATCATCCTCTCGGCTTCGAGCGGTGCTGTTACCCACTTCGGAGGGTCCTCCTTCGGCGCCGATGTCTCTGGCGCCGCACTTGGCACCGCCGATCCTGAAGATGCGGTCAAGGAGAGAAGCTCAAAGGCTGCTGGAGGAAGAGAAATACCAGCAGGATGAGGCGGAAGAAGGTGAAATCAACAACTCCGTTGATGACTTCGAGGGCCTTCGCGAGGCCAGTGGTTTAGACACTTCCCCGGAGTGGGAACTTTCATCGCTAAAGGCCTTACCTTCTGAGGATGTTGCACCATACCATGCTGTTATCAGGAAGGCGGCTGAACAACTCCAGGGGACAAAGTCTTATCTGCCCAGAAGGTTTTCTCTTCTGCGAGTATGCGTTGAAGTCAACTAATGCCACATGCTTGTTATAGGTATAGCCATGCCTTAATGGACTCTGCTAAGCAGTTGGCTCCTAAGTTACCAGAGAATGACCGTGGTTCTTTTTTGGAGGCTGCCTCCCTTCAGGTAATCCAGTCAGGTCTGGATACTGCGGATTCAGTAGGCAGGGTGATGGATTCCTCTGTGGCTACCAGGAGTCATGCCTGGCTCAGATATTTGGGGTTCTCTCCGGATGTGCAAGCTACTCTTCTTGATCTGCAAGTGCAAAGGCGGATTCGGCACTACAGCAGTTCAAAGGCAGTAGAGCTACTGCAAAGTCCTTAGGTCGACACTCCCAACCTAGGGGTTATGGATGTAGGAGGTTTCATGGTTTTGGAAAGACGGTTTCAGTTGGAGGCCGTCAGCAGCCTCAGCAGCAGCAGCAAAACTCTCTGTACAAATCTGTTCTGCTTGGGTTTTCGGATCAGATAGAACCCGCTCAGCAGAGCCTCTCTAACCCAAACCAGAACGTTACCCCCTCCCTAGGGCCTATTTACACCTAAATAACCACATATATGTACCACCTAAGGACAGGGAATTCCTACTATATATACCAAGACCTACAAGTCACAGCCTCGCGGTCCCAAACGGACCCAGGACTTCCTGCCCAGACGGCAGCCACAGACTTCCTGCCCAGACGGCAGTCACAGCCTCGCGGTCCCAAACGGACCCAGGACTTCCTGCCCAGACGGCAGCCACAGCCTCGCGGTCCCAAACGGACCCAGGACTTCCTGCCCAGACGGCAGCCACAGCCTCGCGGTCCCAAACGGACCCAGGACTTCCTGCCCAGACGGCAGCCACAGCCTCGCGGTCCCAAACGGACCCAGGACTTCCTGCCCAGACGGCAGCCACAGCCTCGCGGTCCCAAACGGACCCAGGACTTCCTGCCCAGACGGCAGCCACAGCCTCGCGGTCCCAAACGGACCCAGGACTTCCTGCCCAGACGGCAGCCTTAGCACGAGTTCATCCTATAATTACCACGACATACAACAAGGGAATCAGTGTTACTATATATCAGATCACACAAAGACAGCTAGTTGAGCACAACTTGTTCCCCAGTTCGAAGGGCCCCTTTCTCCCTTATTCAGTTACCACCTACCTGATCAGGATTAACATCTGTTCATGTCAAGTCACAGCTGACTAGAAGAATAGGTTACCCTCTTACACAAGAACACGTAGCACATATTGCTTTACTACAAACTGAATACTTTATTTAGTTATTACATGCACACTCACGGAACATAATACATATCACATAACCTGCAAAGAAAAGTGAAAGATTAAGTTGTACACTCTAATAGTAAGGGGTTGACATCACCTTGGTCGTATGTAGCCTGCACTCAATGGTCATCTAGGTTCCCTTCTCGTCTGCGCCTCGGCTTCGCCTGGAAGTCACACCTCCGCAATCACGGGTTTACTCCCGTCTCCCTCTCCGAGTCACTGGGACCTCTTCCTCATCGGCTACTCTCTTCTCTTTGGAATATCTATTTCTCGGTTTTTCTCCACCTCCAAGTTTGTCATCTGTCTTCCCTGGAATAAGTAGCAGCTTTACTACTAACGGTCAGGTGCCGCCTATGGACTAGAAGCAAGTGCCAGTATCTGCCTCAAACTTTTACTAATATAGATGTGCATTTCCTCATGGAAAATTCCAGCCCGTAACCTGCCGCCCACCAAATTCTTGTACCTCCCCGTGCCAAGGACACGTTCCCAGCCGGCCGGCCTGATGTAGTGTCTTCGGCATGAAGAAAAATACAATCCTTCGATAAGGGCCGGCCTGAACCGGTTCTCTCCAAGCGAATAACACCTCCTAACTAAAACACTGCCTATGACCTAGAAACATCCCAAGCTGCCAGAGCAGGAGGAAAGATGGAGTCTCTCCCGTTTAAGGCCTACCAGGCCTGAATTCAGCACGGCTCCATGAAATACCCTCACTACAGAACAGATTACCCCTAATGCTAACGAATCTATCCCCTAGGATATGTATGCAAACCCTGATCTATGGGGAAGAACACAGGATCATGTCGAAGTGCCTAATAAATAGGCTCTATACACTACTCTAACCCTTAGACTTGAATGGAAAGAGACTGAAGTCACCTAAATCACCCTTCAACACAATAAGACCGGAAAAATCGAGCAGTACATTTCACCCTTGACTTCAGTCTATTATACATTCATTAAATGGAGCTAACATCTGTGGAAGAATAATATGAAACAAAGCTAACTGATCTATGTCTAGTACCAAGTGTGCAGAATTGAAGTAATGAAGGAATACACTGAATAAAGCAACAGATAGAAATCAAAACAGCAACAGCAATCAAAATACCACCTAATATTTGGCGTAGCATGTGTATATCAGGTAACCAATTAAAGAGCCAGTCAAACCAGCCCTGGTCAATGTGTTTTCTAACTTCTTCTGTTAAGTCACGCAACTTGTCGATGTGAGCACGAATGGATTGTGTATGGTCAGACAAGTTAAAACAACAGAGACCTTCGAAGTCCGAGCAATCATGTCCATGTTTAAGCAAAAGATGATCAATGGCTGCTCTATTTTGCAAAATGGCCCTACGTTCACCCTGGGCGTCTAATAGCATGTCAGACAAAATTGTAGAAGTATGATTAATAGATTTCACCATCCAGCAGGCCATTTTCCCAATAGATTTGGCATTATAAACCGCCAAAGCAGGAACACCAATAATTGAAACAGCTAAGCTAAGGTATTCAGACTTGGAATATAAATGCAAAGATGGGTCACAATCCTCCTGTAACATTACAGTATCTCGAAGCACACGAGAGTTGGCATTCGGATGCGATGCGAACATCAACAAACTGAGTCTCGTAATGGCACAAGGGCCTCCGGAAATGTTTGCAGGGACAAATGGCCAGGAAGTATTACCACATGAGAAAAGCCATCCGGCAGGTAGTAACATCGTGCGATAGTGACTGGGGGTAACTACCAAACTATTACAAGTCATATTGTTCTGAACTGAAACACATGTGGTCGGTGTCCTTTGAAAGCACAAAGTCCGTTCGTGAGCGGTAAATGAAGTGGCGCCTTTTAGTTTGAGGCGTAGACATTCAGAGATCGCACTAGGATTACACGTAAGAAAGAAGCACAAATCACCTTGTGTGATATTATAAGTAAGTATTTGGGACTGGATGGGGGTTTGCTCGTTCGGCAATTCAATACATAGGGGGCAATATACATGGGTAGCAAAATCACCCAGGAGAATATTGGGACGGGCCTTCGAGACATTAAAAATATGAGTTAAAGTTTCCAATGAGGCGGGGACAGCAACCAGACAGGTCGCCAGAATATCATGTACAGATCTCATCGGTGTCAAACAGAAGTGAGGGGCGTCAGTCACCCTCTTAGCTAATGCGGTCCAAAAGTTCGATGATGAATCCCATGCAGCAAAGGAACGCAACACTCGGGTTCCCAGTTCATCCCGGGTTGATAGGATCCCTCCTTTCTCGTCGTACCAGTCCGAAAACAGTCCGGCTCCGACACATCCTGCAGATCTGAAAGAGAACCAAATACAGGCATTAATCATTCTCGTAAATAACATTTATCAGCCGGGACCGCTTCCCAGCTATCTTTCCCTGGTCTCATAACCAAAATGGTATTGTCCTGACCGGTGGCAATGACCTCTGCTTGTTCAGGGGGATTCTTAGGCGACTGCACCCAAACTCTGGCCCCAGGATTATCCGTGGAGCCAAAACCTTTCTGGCCACGTACAGTTAGCAACGTTGGAGCAGTGCCTTTCATTAATACGCCACTGAAAACAGGCATTATGAGTAATTGAGCCACTCGGTCAGTGCGATGTATCAGTAAGTCAACCTCACTGCTATTCAGCAGGAGCACCTTAATCTCTCCCTGATAATCACTGTTGATAATTCCTCCAAGCACCTGAATGCCTTTTATAGCCAGCCCCGATCTAGGGGCGATCAATCTGAAATTTCCAGGTGGTATCTGAACACCAACACCTGTCTCTATGATGACTCGATCTCTACTTTTTATAACAATGTCATCCATAGCATGCAAGTCTAAACCTGCCGACCCTGGGGTCGCTCTACATGGAGCCAAAGCTCCGGGAGTAATTTCCCAATACATCACAGTTTCTCTGATTTCATTAGGCATAGCCTCAACATTCGGGGGAAACAAACGCATAAGTGGAGATTCAGCATTTAAAAAAGGACGATTATTCAAAATCAATAGTGCTTGGGGCAAAAAGTCTCGCCAATTTTTATACTTGTCATCCGTTAACTTACGCAGCTGGTCCTTTAGCAGGCCATTCAATCTCTCCACCAGGCCCGAGGCCTGTGGGTAGTAGGGAATATGGAATATCCATTCAATATTGTTTTCCGCACAGAATTCCTGTACCAATCTTCCACGAAAATGGGATGCATTATCAGATTGAATTTGGAATGGCACACCATAGTACATCATAATTAATTCTAATGTTTTAATGGTATTCAATTGGGTAGCTTGCTTACAGGGAAGGGCTACCAGCAGGCCACTGTATGTATCAACAATAGTGCAAACATATTGACAATTCCTACTCATGGGAAGTGGACCAATGTAATCGATCTGCCAAATTTGAGCGGGCAGTTTGCCGCGATGTAAATGACCTTTAACAATTTGGGGCACCTTACGCCGTCTGATATGCTGACAAACGGGGCAGTGTAAAATAACATTTTTTTTTTTTTTTGTTTGAAACCGTTTATTGCAATCTCAAATATATACAAGTATGGGCCTACAACCTTCCGGCCGGCCGCTAGAGTGACAGGAGCATGACATACATACAAAAAAAAAAGGCTCTTGGCGTTGCAGAGAGGAAAATCAGGAGGTATCAACGACGTGGGCCACATGACTCCGAGCCCGCAATACGGTTTCATTTTATAAGAACACAGCAACACAAAAAAACCACACCCGCAAGGCAACCCGCAATCCGAAGTGACAGCACGTGCTCCTTAAGTGGGGGACCCCAACCATCCACAAGAATCTAAAGAGGGGAACGGGAAGAGAGCAGGGACTGGGGGACCCTGTGCCCGGGGCCGGGGGGAGGGGGTCAACTAGGGGGACGGAGCTGGCGAGGCAGCCGGCAGCAGCGGTGGCTCACAAATACCCCCGCGGTAGGCGTTCCAGGGGCCCCAAACTTTCACCCACGCCCAGGCTTACCTCTCGCCACGTACACCACCTTTTCTCGGAACATGCACCAATCCATGTGTTCTTTCCAGGCCGACACCGCCGGGGGCCTCTGGGATCCCCACAGCTGCGCGATGTCACGCTTAGCTATCATATATCCCAGAGTCACCCATCGTGTCTGCGGAACCGAGTAGTCAGTTGGTTCCCACACATTCAGCAAGCATCTCCTCGCTTCAGGCAACAGCGCGACACGCGTAACCACTCGCAGGACCTCATGCACACCACGCCAGAATCGCTCCACCTTCGGGCATTCCCACAGAATATGCAAAAAAGTCGCCAAAGCACCACACCCACGCTTACACAGCCCATCCTCGGCATAGCCCATACGCAGAAGCCTTGGCCCCGTCATGTAAACCCGGTGGAGGATCTTTAGCTGGACGAAGCGAAGGCGAGCCGGTATGGCCACCTCCTTTGGAGAGGCCACCGCGGAAATCCAGTCCTCGTCGTCCAACTCCAGCCCATCGGCAACCCAGGCCTCGCGGAGGCCAGTCAGCAAGCCCGAGCGATCATTAATCAGTTTTTTGTATATGAGGGAGATCGTGCTGTCCGGAACATGGCCATCCAGCACTCTATCCTCCAGGGGGGATGAGTCCGGAATGGAGGCGACGTCTGGGAAGACGGAGCCCAGTGCGTGGCGGACCTGCAAGTACCGAAAGTATTCACTGCCCTGCATCTGAAACTCCGTCTGCAGCATCTCGAATGTTTTAAATCCCCCCCCTCGTCCAGAGGTCCCCCACTGTACTGATGCCGATCGTGTCCCACTTCTCGAAGCCCTTCGAAGTCCACAGGGAGCCCAACCTCTCCGACGCATATAGCGGTGACGCCCGGGTCAAACGGTCCTTCCACCCCATAGCTGCGTTAGCCGCGTGCCATACTCGCACCATGACACGCGTAGGTCCCGTCAGGCGGGGGTCGGGCGCGCCAGAGTAGAGCGCTCGATTGTAGTCGCCACCAGGCAGGAGCATCTTGTCCATTTCAAATGCCGGGTTTAAGGCGGGCCCGTAAAGGCCATGATTAATTGCAGCTAGCTGGGAGGCCCAGTAATACCGTTTAATATCCGGGAGGGCAACCCCCCCGTCGTACCACGGGAGCGTCAACTTCGCCAAGGCAATACGCGGCCTCCCGTCCCAGAACAGGCGACGCTGTAGACTCTCCACCTCACGGAAGTAGCGCGCCGGGACCAAGTCCATAGTGTTCTGGAGAGCGTACAGGAAGCGTGGCAACGACATCATCTTAAACAATGCCGCCCGGCCGAGCGGCGAAAGCGGCAGGCGCCGCCAACGCGCGACGTCCTCCTTCAAGCGCTGGAGGGGGGGAAGCAAATTCCGCTCGTAGCGGGCCTCCGGGTCCAGAGTGATATAGATACCCAGGTACCGGAACCCCTGAGAGGCAATCTGGATCGGACAGTCCCGCGGGAGGACGGGAGCCTCCCCGGAAAGCACATACACACATGATTTAGCCCAGTTGATGACAAGGCCTGAGTTGCGGCCGAATGAGCGCAAAACATCAACCAGGACAATAAGTGATTTACGCGGGGAGGCGAGGTACAAAAGGATATCGTCAGCGTATAGGGACACGCGGTCCTCATACTCGGGGGTCCAACGGAGACCACGGATGGATAAAATAACATTTTTGATTAAATCTAAGGGAATATAAATTCCTCGATCAGCAGCCCACCTGCTAGTGGCCTTCTCTCCAAAATGTCCTGCCTTCTGGTGTGCCCATTTCGCCAATCCCGCAATATCAGAATCTTGCCTGTCCACCACTGCCTCAGCAATTTTAGACTTCTCATCTGCAATGTTATGAAAAAATTTGTCAAGAGAATCTATCGGGGTGTGAGCGTCCACATGGAAGATTGTAACAGTACTCTGTGGGAGCATCTCCCAAATTTCTTGCCATAACTCTTTTCCCCATAATTCTTTGGAATGTAACTTCCAATTATGGGAATGCCAAGTTGGCAACCAAACAGCCAGTCCATTGGCAGTAGACCAAGAATCAGTGAAAATATGACATGTACCAGGTAACTCTTGTTTCAAAACTTGGTAAACAGCGTAAAGCTCGGCAAATTGGCTGCTTTTACCTTCACCAGTTGTGCTCAACAATTTCTGTGTGATCGGATTATAGGACACCGCCTTCCAGTGCCGTGTCATCCCTATAAACCTCGCTGAACCATCAGTGAACCAAACATGGTTTCTTTCCGCTGCGGACAAATCATCCAAAGGCTTACCCCACTTGACAGGAGACTCCTGTGCTAAAGGTACGGAACATTCACTCTCAGTCTCAGTCGATGGCGCTCGCGCCACCTGCTCATGTAAAGAAGCAACTCCTTTCGGGCCCACACGTGCCCTGTCTTGTATGTACCATTTCCATTTAATCACACTCGCCTCTTGAGCGTGTCCAATTCGGTGAGTTTTCGGCGAACTCAGAACCCACTGCATGATAGGAATTTCCGGACGCAGAACTATATCATGTTCCAAAGTCAATTGCTCGGTATCCACCAGAGCCCAATAACAAGCAAGTAACTGTTTCTCAAAGGGTGTGTAACGCTCACCAGCATCAGGTAACTTTTTGGTCCAAAAACCTAACGGTACTTTACTCCTGCCTTGTTTCTGCCACAAACTCCAATTTGCATAAAGGCCCTGTACAGACACATTCAAATCCACGTCACCATCACGTACAGGCCATAAATCCAGAGCATGTTGAATTGCCTCTTTTGCCAGACTAAACGCATCTTGCTGTGGTTTATCCCATTCAAATGCATTCTTTTTACGCGTGACCCGGTACAAGGGGGCCAATATTTGACTCAAATGAGGAATATGCTGGCGCCAAAAGCCAAACAGACCAATGAAGCTCTGGGCTTCTTTCCTATTTCTAGGAACTGCAAAATCAAGAATCTTCTGTTTAACCTGAGGGATCACTTCACGGTGCCCTTCATGCCAATTAATACCCAAAAATTTTACAGCCTGGGACGGACCTTGCAATTTATCTGGGTTGATTTCCCAACCTTTCTCACGCAGGCACTCAATGACTCTGTCTAATTGGGTCTGAACTTCCTCTTGTGTTTCGCCTTGGATCAAAACATCATCAATATAATGACATATCTGAATTTGGGGATGAACCGGTACCTCAGCCAAATGCTCTGCCACCAGCCGGTGACATATCGTAGGACTATGCACATAGCCCTGGGGAAGACTTCTAAACGTCATCTGACGCCCGTTCCACGTAAAACTGAATTGTTCCTGACACTCTGGGGCAATCGAAATTGAAAAGAAAGCATTAGCAATATCAATGGACGCGTACCATGTACCTGGATGCTTTTGGATTCTCTCAATTAGTGTAATAACATCCGGTACTGCAACAGTCAAAGAGGGTGTGTGCTTGTTCAATTCTCGATAATCAACGGTCATGCGCCAAGAGTTATCACTCTTACGCACCGGCCAAACAGGATTATTCCAAGCAGAAGTAACTGGGGTTATGACTCCTGCATCCACTAACTCCTGAATTATGGTACTAATCTCCTCATGACCACCTGGAATACGATACTGCTTCTGACAAACCACTTTTGTCGCATGGGGAACTTGTATGGGGGGCATTCTTAAACGACCAACCCGTATAGGTCTGGACGATATATAATGCGTTGTTCCAAATTGGTAACATCCGTCATCTAGATGCAAAGTCATTCCTCTCAAAATATCAATCCCAATTATGAATTCTAGAAGTGGCACTACTAGTACAGAATACTCTTTTCTAGGAATTCTACCTATTCTCATTTCAAGCAAAGTTTGAACTGCAGGGGTTTCTTTTCCACCTAATCCGGTAATAGTAAAAGGCTGACCTGTAAACTTCTTCGATTTTCCATGAATAAGAGTGGCCTCCGCTCCTGTATCTACCAATGCTCGGGCCCTTTGGATATTACGATGTCTCCAATAAATATCAATATCTACATAGGGTCTATTATCTCTGTGAGCCCATCTGTGTACCGGAGCTTGACCTATTTCCTAGTCATTCTTACTGCATTCTGTGTACCAGGATAAATCAGGATAAAGACTCTCACGCTTCTTAGGTATCGGTACCTCCTGTTCATATCCATTCCCAGTACGGAACGGATTCGTATCTTCTGCATTGTACTGCGGGTTACGATCGACCAAACTGTGACGAACCTCTCTCCTCCTCAACTCAGGGAATTGATCCCTATCATCTCTACGTCTGCTGTAAACATAGTCAGTTCTCCCCCTTTCTCTTTCCCCCTCTCTCTCCCTGTCTCTCTCTCGACGGGGGGACACATCACGTGCAGAACGTCGATCATCACGACGAACAGAGCGCCCACGGCGGTCGTCATCACCGCTACCGTCAGAACCACCACGATCACACTCAGTGGTCCGAACACGCCGGGCACCCTCCTTTCGATCCAAGCCACGTTTGCGAAACAACTCCCACAAACGAGCGGTAGTCTCACCATCAATGTCCTCCCTCCGCACACCATCAGCCAGAAGACCAGAAAAAATATCACGTCTAGTAAGTTTATTTTCACCAGGAGTACGAGTGTCAGGCCGGGACTGACGTTCAGGTTTAAACCACTCACCCAACTCACCGAGTTGGCGCACCGATTCCAAAACCGTAGATAATACGTTACCAGTCTGATTAATCAATAAAGTCATCATGACCTGCTTATAGGCAACAGGGGAAGATCGAATGATACGGTTCCGCACAGAAGATGTCAATGAACCATCAAGCAACCTGTCAGCAGTACCCAGAAAAATTGCCGTTTTCATCACCTCCTCTTTGAGACGTTGAGCAGCATCACGCAAAGTATACCACGGCTTGTCATTCACAGGCCAGTCAGATTCAGAAGGATATTTTAGATTACAACCCTCAGTCGCCAATTGGAGTAAAGAAATCTGACCAACACCATTATAGTTACGAAAATGATCCTGCACAGTAGAATCCAAACTCAAGGAACAGAACTTTAAACAATCGCCAGTATCCAACATAATACCAGCAGCGCCCAGTTCATAAAGGCGCACCATCCATGTGAGCAAGGACTCACCAGCTCGCTGCCGAAATCGCTGCAAAATATCACTAATTTCCTGCTGAGTAAAGTCTTCTAAACAGTCCAAAGAAATACCCTGCGGAGCATTGGGAGACTGCTGCAACTTCCGACGGAAAACTGGATGCGCAGAAACCGCGGGACGAGCATCACAAGGAGCCCGATCAGTACTCGTAGAGGGACAATCAGTGTAAGAAGCATTGATCCCACTCGAAGAACGAGCGTAATCACGGGGTGCACCATCAAAGGTGCGAGAAGCAGACTTACAATCATGGCGGGAGCGAGAAGACTCGCGCTTGGCAGACTCCTCACCCGAGGAACAAGAATCAGTCGAGTTCCAGATATTACCATCCCATTCATCAGGATTCCAATCCAGCCCGGCTGTCGCCACGACCAGACGCACCTTTCGCGTCGAAACCCGACCGCGCCTGTTCTTGTATTTATAACGAGCAATTCGCACAGCCGCCCGTTCGGCAATAGTTTGGTAAGTCTCAAGTTTATCAGCAAGCAACTTATTTTGACACCGCAACAAAGTATGAGAATTCTGAATCTCAACAAAGTGCGCTTCCACATCTTTAAGAGATATCTGTAACTTCAACAATCTCTCATGCAGAATCCTGTATGCAGACAAAAGAATCCAACCTCTGCGCCCCAAAATGGGAATCTCCTCACCCTTCGATACGGGTGCCTTCTGCAAACAAGCAATCACATTAGCCGGCTCTGCCAGCTCCAAAGAAGAATTCCAATTCTCACTCAAACCAGTAGAATCAGCCCACTCACGGGCCAAGGCTTCATAAGGCGTTGAATCCCATCCGGGAATATCAACGGGCAACTTAAAAGTAGATTTAGACCTTCTAGAAAACATCGTGAAAAAGGAAAAAGAAGAAAAGAAGAAAAAGAAAAGAAGGAAGAAAAATAAAAACTATACACAGAAATATACAAAAATAAAAATGCAAACAAAACCACGCACGCGCCGAAAGCAAACACAAGACAACCACAACGCACACAGGTTTCGTAAACGGTTCGTGACGCCAAATGTTCTGCTTGGGTTTTCGGATCAGATAGAACCCGCTCAGCAGAGCCTCTCTAACCCAAACCAGAACGTTACCCCCTCCCTAGGGCCTATTTACACCTAAATAACCACATATATGTACCACCTAAGGACAGGGAATTCCTACTATATATACCAAGACCTACAAGTCACAGCCTCGCGGTCCCAAACGGACCCAGGACTTCCTGCCCAGACGGCAGCCACAGACTTCCTGCCCAGACGGCAGTCACAGCCTCGCGGTCCCAAACGGACCCAGGACTTCCTGCCCAGACGGCAGCCACAGCCTCGCGGTCCCAAACGGACCCAGGACTTCCTGCCCAGACGGCAGCCACAGCCTCGCGGTCCCAAACGGACCCAGGACTTCCTGCCCAGACGGCAGCCACAGCCTCGCGGTCCCAAACGGACCCAGGACTTCCTGCCCAGACGGCAGCCACAGCCTCGCGGTCCCAAACGGACCCAGGACTTCCTGCCCAGACGGCAGCCACAGCCTCGCGGTCCCAAACGGACCCAGGACTTCCTGCCCAGACGGCAGCCTTAGCACGAGTTCATCCTATAATTACCACGACATACAACAAGGGAATCAGTGTTACTATATATCAGATCACACAAAGACAGCTAGTTGAGCACAACTTGTTCCCCAGTTCGAAGGGCCCCTTTCTCCCTTATTCAGTTACCACCTACCTGATCAGGATTAACATCTGTTCATGTCAAGTCACAGCTGACTAGAAGAATAGGTTACCCTCTTACACAAGAACACGTAGCACATATTGCTTTACTACAAACTGAATACTTTATTTAGTTATTACATGCACACTCACGGAACATAATACATATCACATAACCTGCAAAGAAAAGTGAAAGATTAAGTTGTACACTCTAATAGTAAGGGGTTGACATCACCTTGGTCGTATGTAGCCTGCACTCAATGGTCATCTAGGTTCCCTTCTCGTCTGCGCCTCGGCTTCGCCTGGAAGTCACACCTCCGCAATCACGGGTTTACTCCCGTCTCCCTCTCCGAGTCACTGGGACCTCTTCCTCATCGGCTACTCTCTTCTCTTTGGAATATCTATTTCTCGGTTTTTCTCCACCTCCAAGTTTGTCATCTGTCTTCCCTGGAATAAGTAGCAGCTTTACTACTAACGGTCAGGTGCCGCCTATGGACTAGAAGCAAGTGCCAGTATCTGCCTCAAACTTTTACTAATATAGATGTGCATTTCCTCATGGAAAATTCCAGCCCGTAACCTGCCGCCCACCAAATTCTTGTACCTCCCCGTGCCAAGGACACGTTCCCAGCCGGCCGGCCTGATGTAGTGTCTTCGGCATGAAGAAAAATACAATCCTTCGATAAGGGCCGGCCTGAACCGGTTCTCTCCAAGCGAATAACACCTCCTAACTAAAACACTGCCTATGACCTAGAAACATCCCAAGCTGCCAGAGCAGGAGGAAAGATGGAGTCTCTCCCGTTTAAGGCCTACCAGGCCTGAATTCAGCACGGCTCCATGAAATACCCTCACTACAGAACAGATTACCCCTAATGCTAACGAATCTATCCCCTAGGATATGTATGCAAACCCTGATCTATGGGGAAGAACACAGGATCATGTCGAAGTGCCTAATAAATAGGCTCTATACACTACTCTAACCCTTAGACTTGAATGGAAAGAGACTGAAGTCACCTAAATCACCCTTCAACACAATAAGACCGGAAAAATCGAGCAGTACATTTCACCCTTGACTTCAGTCTATTATACATTCATTAAATGGAGCTAACATCTGTGGAAGAATAATATGAAACAAAGCTAACTGATCTATGTCTAGTACCAAGTGTGCAGAATTGAAGTAATGAAGGAATACACTGAATAAAGCAACAGATAGAAATCAAAACAGCAACAGCAATCAAAATACCACCTAATATTTGGCGTAGCATGTGTATATCAGGTAACCAATTAAAGAGCCAGTCAAACCAGCCCTGGTCAATGTGTTTTCTAACTTCTTCTGTTAAGTCACGCAACTTGTCGATGTGAGCACGAATGGATTGTGTATGGTCAGACAAGTTAAAACAACAGAGACCTTCGAAGTCCGAGCAATCATGTCCATGTTTAAGCAAAAGATGATCAATGGCTGCTCTATTTTGCAAAATGGCCCTACGTTCACCCTGGGCGTCTAATAGCATGTCAGACAAAATTGTAGAAGTATGATTAATAGATTTCACCATCCAGCAGGCCATTTTCCCAATAGATTTGGCATTATAAACCGCCAAAGCAGGAACACCAATAATTGAAACAGCTAAGCTAAGGTATTCAGACTTGGAATATAAATGCAAAGATGGGTCACAATCCTCCTGTAACATTACAGTATCTCGAAGCACACGAGAGTTGGCATTCGGATGCGATGCGAACATCAACAAACTGAGTCTCGTAATGGCACAAGGGCCTCCGGAAATGTTTGCAGGGACAAATGGCCAGGAAGTATTACCACATGAGAAAAGCCATCCGGCAGGTAGTAACATCGTGCGATAGTGACTGGGGGTAACTACCAAACTATTACAAGTCATATTGTTCTGAACTGAAACACATGTGGTCGGTGTCCTTTGAAAGCACAAAGTCCGTTCGTGAGCGGTAAATGAAGTGGCGCCTTTTAGTTTGAGGCGTAGACATTCAGAGATCGCACTAGGATTACACGTAAGAAAGAAGCACAAATCACCTTGTGTGATATTATAAGTAAGTATTTGGGACTGGATGGGGGTTTGCTCGTTCGGCAATTCAATACATAGGGGGCAATATACATGGGTAGCAAAATCACCCAGGAGAATATTGGGACGGGCCTTCGAGACATTAAAAATATGAGTTAAAGTTTCCAATGAGGCGGGGACAGCAACCAGACAGGTCGCCAGAATATCATGTACAGATCTCATCGGTGTCAAACAGAAGTGAGGGGCGTCAGTCACCCTCTTAGCTAATGCGGTCCAAAAGTTCGATGATGAATCCCATGCAGCAAAGGAACGCAACACTCGGGTTCCCAGTTCATCCCGGGTTGATAGGATCCCTCCTTTCTCGTCGTACCAGTCCGAAAACAGTCCGGCTCCGACACATCCTGCAGATCTGAAAGAGAACCAAATACAGGCATTAATCATTCTCGTAAATAACATTTATCAGCCGGGACCGCTTCCCAGCTATCTTTCCCTGGTCTCATAACCAAAATGGTATTGTCCTGACCGGTGGCAATGACCTCTGCTTGTTCAGGGGGATTCTTAGGCGACTGCACCCAAACTCTGGCCCCAGGATTATCCGTGGAGCCAAAACCTTTCTGGCCACGTACAGTTAGCAACGTTGGAGCAGTGCCTTTCATTAATACGCCACTGAAAACAGGCATTATGAGTAATTGAGCCACTCGGTCAGTGCGATGTATCAGTAAGTCAACCTCACTGCTATTCAGCAGGAGCACCTTAATCTCTCCCTGATAATCACTGTTGATAATTCCTCCAAGCACCTGAATGCCTTTTATAGCCAGCCCCGATCTAGGGGCGATCAATCTGAAATTTCCAGGTGGTATCTGAACACCAACACCTGTCTCTATGATGACTCGATCTCTACTTTTTATAACAATGTCATCCATAGCATGCAAGTCTAAACCTGCCGACCCTGGGGTCGCTCTACATGGAGCCAAAGCTCCGGGAGTAATTTCCCAATACATCACAGTTTCTCTGATTTCATTAGGCATAGCCTCAACATTCGGGGGAAACAAACGCATAAGTGGAGATTCAGCATTTAAAAAAGGACGATTATTCAAAATCAATAGTGCTTGGGGCAAAAAGTCTCGCCAATTTTTATACTTGTCATCCGTTAACTTACGCAGCTGGTCCTTTAGCAGGCCATTCAATCTCTCCACCAGGCCCGAGGCCTGTGGGTAGTAGGGAATATGGAATATCCATTCAATATTGTTTTCCGCACAGAATTCCTGTACCAATCTTCCACGAAAATGGGATGCATTATCAGATTGAATTTGGAATGGCACACCATAGTACATCATAATTAATTCTAATGTTTTAATGGTATTCAATTGGGTAGCTTGCTTACAGGGAAGGGCTACCAGCAGGCCACTGTATGTATCAACAATAGTGCAAACATATTGACAATTCCTACTCATGGGAAGTGGACCAATGTAATCGATCTGCCAAATTTGAGCGGGCAGTTTGCCGCGATGTAAATGACCTTTAACAATTTGGGGCACCTTACGCCGTCTGATATGCTGACAAACGGGGCAGTGTAAAATAACATTTTTTTTTTTTTTTGTTTGAAACCGTTTATTGCAATCTCAAATATATACAAGTATGGGCCTACAACCTTCCGGCCGGCCGCTAGAGTGACAGGAGCATGACATACATACAAAAAAAAAAGGCTCTTGGCGTTGCAGAGAGGAAAATCAGGAGGTATCAACGACGTGGGCCACATGACTCCGAGCCCGCAATACGGTTTCATTTTATAAGAACACAGCAACACAAAAAAACCACACCCGCAAGGCAACCCGCAATCCGAAGTGACAGCACGTGCTCCTTAAGTGGGGGACCCCAACCATCCACAAGAATCTAAAGAGGGGAACGGGAAGAGAGCAGGGACTGGGGGACCCTGTGCCCGGGGCCGGGGGGAGGGGGTCAACTAGGGGGACGGAGCTGGCGAGGCAGCCGGCAGCAGCGGTGGCTCACAAATACCCCCGCGGTAGGCGTTCCAGGGGCCCCAAACTTTCACCCACGCCCAGGCTTACCTCTCGCCACGTACACCACCTTTTCTCGGAACATGCACCAATCCATGTGTTCTTTCCAGGCCGACACCGCCGGGGGCCTCTGGGATCCCCACAGCTGCGCGATGTCACGCTTAGCTATCATATATCCCAGAGTCACCCATCGTGTCTGCGGAACCGAGTAGTCAGTTGGTTCCCACACATTCAGCAAGCATCTCCTCGCTTCAGGCAACAGCGCGACACGCGTAACCACTCGCAGGACCTCATGCACACCACGCCAGAATCGCTCCACCTTCGGGCATTCCCACAGAATATGCAAAAAAGTCGCCAAAGCACCACACCCACGCTTACACAGCCCATCCTCGGCATAGCCCATACGCAGAAGCCTTGGCCCCGTCATGTAAACCCGGTGGAGGATCTTTAGCTGGACGAAGCGAAGGCGAGCCGGTATGGCCACCTCCTTTGGAGAGGCCACCGCGGAAATCCAGTCCTCGTCGTCCAACTCCAGCCCATCGGCAACCCAGGCCTCGCGGAGGCCAGTCAGCAAGCCCGAGCGATCATTAATCAGTTTTTTGTATATGAGGGAGATCGTGCTGTCCGGAACATGGCCATCCAGCACTCTATCCTCCAGGGGGGATGAGTCCGGAATGGAGGCGACGTCTGGGAAGACGGAGCCCAGTGCGTGGCGGACCTGCAAGTACCGAAAGTATTCACTGCCCTGCATCTGAAACTCCGTCTGCAGCATCTCGAATGTTTTAAATCCCCCCCCTCGTCCAGAGGTCCCCCACTGTACTGATGCCGATCGTGTCCCACTTCTCGAAGCCCTTCGAAGTCCACAGGGAGCCCAACCTCTCCGACGCATATAGCGGTGACGCCCGGGTCAAACGGTCCTTCCACCCCATAGCTGCGTTAGCCGCGTGCCATACTCGCACCATGACACGCGTAGGTCCCGTCAGGCGGGGGTCGGGCGCGCCAGAGTAGAGCGCTCGATTGTAGTCGCCACCAGGCAGGAGCATCTTGTCCATTTCAAATGCCGGGTTTAAGGCGGGCCCGTAAAGGCCATGATTAATTGCAGCTAGCTGGGAGGCCCAGTAATACCGTTTAATATCCGGGAGGGCAACCCCCCCGTCGTACCACGGGAGCGTCAACTTCGCCAAGGCAATACGCGGCCTCCCGTCCCAGAACAGGCGACGCTGTAGACTCTCCACCTCACGGAAGTAGCGCGCCGGGACCAAGTCCATAGTGTTCTGGAGAGCGTACAGGAAGCGTGGCAACGACATCATCTTAAACAATGCCGCCCGGCCGAGCGGCGAAAGCGGCAGGCGCCGCCAACGCGCGACGTCCTCCTTCAAGCGCTGGAGGGGGGGAAGCAAATTCCGCTCGTAGCGGGCCTCCGGGTCCAGAGTGATATAGATACCCAGGTACCGGAACCCCTGAGAGGCAATCTGGATCGGACAGTCCCGCGGGAGGACGGGAGCCTCCCCGGAAAGCACATACACACATGATTTAGCCCAGTTGATGACAAGGCCTGAGTTGCGGCCGAATGAGCGCAAAACATCAACCAGGACAATAAGTGATTTACGCGGGGAGGCGAGGTACAAAAGGATATCGTCAGCGTATAGGGACACGCGGTCCTCATACTCGGGGGTCCAACGGAGACCACGGATGGATAAAATAACATTTTTGATTAAATCTAAGGGAATATAAATTCCTCGATCAGCAGCCCACCTGCTAGTGGCCTTCTCTCCAAAATGTCCTGCCTTCTGGTGTGCCCATTTCGCCAATCCCGCAATATCAGAATCTTGCCTGTCCACCACTGCCTCAGCAATTTTAGACTTCTCATCTGCAATGTTATGAAAAAATTTGTCAAGAGAATCTATCGGGGTGTGAGCGTCCACATGGAAGATTGTAACAGTACTCTGTGGGAGCATCTCCCAAATTTCTTGCCATAACTCTTTTCCCCATAATTCTTTGGAATGTAACTTCCAATTATGGGAATGCCAAGTTGGCAACCAAACAGCCAGTCCATTGGCAGTAGACCAAGAATCAGTGAAAATATGACATGTACCAGGTAACTCTTGTTTCAAAACTTGGTAAACAGCGTAAAGCTCGGCAAATTGGCTGCTTTTACCTTCACCAGTTGTGCTCAACAATTTCTGTGTGATCGGATTATAGGACACCGCCTTCCAGTGCCGTGTCATCCCTATAAACCTCGCTGAACCATCAGTGAACCAAACATGGTTTCTTTCCGCTGCGGACAAATCATCCAAAGGCTTACCCCACTTGACAGGAGACTCCTGTGCTAAAGGTACGGAACATTCACTCTCAGTCTCAGTCGATGGCGCTCGCGCCACCTGCTCATGTAAAGAAGCAACTCCTTTCGGGCCCACACGTGCCCTGTCTTGTATGTACCATTTCCATTTAATCACACTCGCCTCTTGAGCGTGTCCAATTCGGTGAGTTTTCGGCGAACTCAGAACCCACTGCATGATAGGAATTTCCGGACGCAGAACTATATCATGTTCCAAAGTCAATTGCTCGGTATCCACCAGAGCCCAATAACAAGCAAGTAACTGTTTCTCAAAGGGTGTGTAACGCTCACCAGCATCAGGTAACTTTTTGGTCCAAAAACCTAACGGTACTTTACTCCTGCCTTGTTTCTGCCACAAACTCCAATTTGCATAAAGGCCCTGTACAGACACATTCAAATCCACGTCACCATCACGTACAGGCCATAAATCCAGAGCATGTTGAATTGCCTCTTTTGCCAGACTAAACGCATCTTGCTGTGGTTTATCCCATTCAAATGCATTCTTTTTACGCGTGACCCGGTACAAGGGGGCCAATATTTGACTCAAATGAGGAATATGCTGGCGCCAAAAGCCAAACAGACCAATGAAGCTCTGGGCTTCTTTCCTATTTCTAGGAACTGCAAAATCAAGAATCTTCTGTTTAACCTGAGGGATCACTTCACGGTGCCCTTCATGCCAATTAATACCCAAAAATTTTACAGCCTGGGACGGACCTTGCAATTTATCTGGGTTGATTTCCCAACCTTTCTCACGCAGGCACTCAATGACTCTGTCTAATTGGGTCTGAACTTCCTCTTGTGTTTCGCCTTGGATCAAAACATCATCAATATAATGACATATCTGAATTTGGGGATGAACCGGTACCTCAGCCAAATGCTCTGCCACCAGCCGGTGACATATCGTAGGACTATGCACATAGCCCTGGGGAAGACTTCTAAACGTCATCTGACGCCCGTTCCACGTAAAACTGAATTGTTCCTGACACTCTGGGGCAATCGAAATTGAAAAGAAAGCATTAGCAATATCAATGGACGCGTACCATGTACCTGGATGCTTTTGGATTCTCTCAATTAGTGTAATAACATCCGGTACTGCAACAGTCAAAGAGGGTGTGTGCTTGTTCAATTCTCGATAATCAACGGTCATGCGCCAAGAGTTATCACTCTTACGCACCGGCCAAACAGGATTATTCCAAGCAGAAGTAACTGGGGTTATGACTCCTGCATCCACTAACTCCTGAATTATGGTACTAATCTCCTCATGACCACCTGGAATACGATACTGCTTCTGACAAACCACTTTTGTCGCATGGGGAACTTGTATGGGGGGCATTCTTAAACGACCAACCCGTATAGGTCTGGACGATATATAATGCGTTGTTCCAAATTGGTAACATCCGTCATCTAGATGCAAAGTCATTCCTCTCAAAATATCAATCCCAATTATGAATTCTAGAAGTGGCACTACTAGTACAGAATACTCTTTTCTAGGAATTCTACCTATTCTCATTTCAAGCAAAGTTTGAACTGCAGGGGTTTCTTTTCCACCTAATCCGGTAATAGTAAAAGGCTGACCTGTAAACTTCTTCGATTTTCCATGAATAAGAGTGGCCTCCGCTCCTGTATCTACCAATGCTCGGGCCCTTTGGATATTACGATGTCTCCAATAAATATCAATATCTACATAGGGTCTATTATCTCTGTGAGCCCATCTGTGTACCGGAGCTTGACCTATTTCCTAGTCATTCTTACTGCATTCTGTGTACCAGGATAAATCAGGATAAAGACTCTCACGCTTCTTAGGTATCGGTACCTCCTGTTCATATCCATTCCCAGTACGGAACGGATTCGTATCTTCTGCATTGTACTGCGGGTTACGATCGACCAAACTGTGACGAACCTCTCTCCTCCTCAACTCAGGGAATTGATCCCTATCATCTCTACGTCTGCTGTAAACATAGTCAGTTCTCCCCCTTTCTCTTTCCCCCTCTCTCTCCCTGTCTCTCTCTCGACGGGGGGACACATCACGTGCAGAACGTCGATCATCACGACGAACAGAGCGCCCACGGCGGTCGTCATCACCGCTACCGTCAGAACCACCACGATCACACTCAGTGGTCCGAACACGCCGGGCACCCTCCTTTCGATCCAAGCCACGTTTGCGAAACAACTCCCACAAACGAGCGGTAGTCTCACCATCAATGTCCTCCCTCCGCACACCATCAGCCAGAAGACCAGAAAAAATATCACGTCTAGTAAGTTTATTTTCACCAGGAGTACGAGTGTCAGGCCGGGACTGACGTTCAGGTTTAAACCACTCACCCAACTCACCGAGTTGGCGCACCGATTCCAAAACCGTAGATAATACGTTACCAGTCTGATTAATCAATAAAGTCATCATGACCTGCTTATAGGCAACAGGGGAAGATCGAATGATACGGTTCCGCACAGAAGATGTCAATGAACCATCAAGCAACCTGTCAGCAGTACCCAGAAAAATTGCCGTTTTCATCACCTCCTCTTTGAGACGTTGAGCAGCATCACGCAAAGTATACCACGGCTTGTCATTCACAGGCCAGTCAGATTCAGAAGGATATTTTAGATTACAACCCTCAGTCGCCAATTGGAGTAAAGAAATCTGACCAACACCATTATAGTTACGAAAATGATCCTGCACAGTAGAATCCAAACTCAAGGAACAGAACTTTAAACAATCGCCAGTATCCAACATAATACCAGCAGCGCCCAGTTCATAAAGGCGCACCATCCATGTGAGCAAGGACTCACCAGCTCGCTGCCGAAATCGCTGCAAAATATCACTAATTTCCTGCTGAGTAAAGTCTTCTAAACAGTCCAAAGAAATACCCTGCGGAGCATTGGGAGACTGCTGCAACTTCCGACGGAAAACTGGATGCGCAGAAACCGCGGGACGAGCATCACAAGGAGCCCGATCAGTACTCGTAGAGGGACAATCAGTGTAAGAAGCATTGATCCCACTCGAAGAACGAGCGTAATCACGGGGTGCACCATCAAAGGTGCGAGAAGCAGACTTACAATCATGGCGGGAGCGAGAAGACTCGCGCTTGGCAGACTCCTCACCCGAGGAACAAGAATCAGTCGAGTTCCAGATATTACCATCCCATTCATCAGGATTCCAATCCAGCCCGGCTGTCGCCACGACCAGACGCACCTTTCGCGTCGAAACCCGACCGCGCCTGTTCTTGTATTTATAACGAGCAATTCGCACAGCCGCCCGTTCGGCAATAGTTTGGTAAGTCTCAAGTTTATCAGCAAGCAACTTATTTTGACACCGCAACAAAGTATGAGAATTCTGAATCTCAACAAAGTGCGCTTCCACATCTTTAAGAGATATCTGTAACTTCAACAATCTCTCATGCAGAATCCTGTATGCAGACAAAAGAATCCAACCTCTGCGCCCCAAAATGGGAATCTCCTCACCCTTCGATACGGGTGCCTTCTGCAAACAAGCAATCACATTAGCCGGCTCTGCCAGCTCCAAAGAAGAATTCCAATTCTCACTCAAACCAGTAGAATCAGCCCACTCACGGGCCAAGGCTTCATAAGGCGTTGAATCCCATCCGGGAATATCAACGGGCAACTTAAAAGTAGATTTAGACCTTCTAGAAAACATCGTGAAAAAGGAAAAAGAAGAAAAGAAGAAAAAGAAAAGAAGGAAGAAAAATAAAAACTATACACAGAAATATACAAAAATAAAAATGCAAACAAAACCACGCACGCGCCGAAAGCAAACACAAGACAACCACAACGCACACAGGTTTCGTAAACGGTTCGTGACGCCAAATGTTCTGCTTGGGTTTTCGGATCAGATAGAACCCGCTCAGCAGAGCCTCTCTAACCCAAACCAGAACGTTACCCCCTCCCTAGGGCCTATTTACACCTAAATAACCACATATATGTACCACCTAAGGACAGGGAATTCCTACTATATATACCAAGACCTACAAGTCACAGCCTCGCGGTCCCAAACGGACCCAGGACTTCCTGCCCAGACGGCAGCCACAGACTTCCTGCCCAGACGGCAGTCACAGCCTCGCGGTCCCAAACGGACCCAGGACTTCCTGCCCAGACGGCAGCCACAGCCTCGCGGTCCCAAACGGACCCAGGACTTCCTGCCCAGACGGCAGCCACAGCCTCGCGGTCCCAAACGGACCCAGGACTTCCTGCCCAGACGGCAGCCACAGCCTCGCGGTCCCAAACGGACCCAGGACTTCCTGCCCAGACGGCAGCCACAGCCTCGCGGTCCCAAACGGACCCAGGACTTCCTGCCCAGACGGCAGCCACAGCCTCGCGGTCCCAAACGGACCCAGGACTTCCTGCCCAGACGGCAGCCTTAGCACGAGTTCATCCTATAATTACCACGACATACAACAAGGGAATCAGTGTTACTATATATCAGATCACACAAAGACAGCTAGTTGAGCACAACTTGTTCCCCAGTTCGAAGGGCCCCTTTCTCCCTTATTCAGTTACCACCTACCTGATCAGGATTAACATCTGTTCATGTCAAGTCACAGCTGACTAGAAGAATAGGTTACCCTCTTACACAAGAACACGTAGCACATATTGCTTTACTACAAACTGAATACTTTATTTAGTTATTACATGCACACTCACGGAACATAATACATATCACATAACCTGCAAAGAAAAGTGAAAGATTAAGTTGTACACTCTAATAGTAAGGGGTTGACATCACCTTGGTCGTATGTAGCCTGCACTCAATGGTCATCTAGGTTCCCTTCTCGTCTGCGCCTCGGCTTCGCCTGGAAGTCACACCTCCGCAATCACGGGTTTACTCCCGTCTCCCTCTCCGAGTCACTGGGACCTCTTCCTCATCGGCTACTCTCTTCTCTTTGGAATATCTATTTCTCGGTTTTTCTCCACCTCCAAGTTTGTCATCTGTCTTCCCTGGAATAAGTAGCAGCTTTACTACTAACGGTCAGGTGCCGCCTATGGACTAGAAGCAAGTGCCAGTATCTGCCTCAAACTTTTACTAATATAGATGTGCATTTCCTCATGGAAAATTCCAGCCCGTAACCTGCCGCCCACCAAATTCTTGTACCTCCCCGTGCCAAGGACACGTTCCCAGCCGGCCGGCCTGATGTAGTGTCTTCGGCATGAAGAAAAATACAATCCTTCGATAAGGGCCGGCCTGAACCGGTTCTCTCCAAGCGAATAACACCTCCTAACTAAAACACTGCCTATGACCTAGAAACATCCCAAGCTGCCAGAGCAGGAGGAAAGATGGAGTCTCTCCCGTTTAAGGCCTACCAGGCCTGAATTCAGCACGGCTCCATGAAATACCCTCACTACAGAACAGATTACCCCTAATGCTAACGAATCTATCCCCTAGGATATGTATGCAAACCCTGATCTATGGGGAAGAACACAGGATCATGTCGAAGTGCCTAATAAATAGGCTCTATACACTACTCTAACCCTTAGACTTGAATGGAAAGAGACTGAAGTCACCTAAATCACCCTTCAACACAATAAGACCGGAAAAATCGAGCAGTACAAAATCGTACAGGGGAAAGGGTAGAAGTCGTCTGCGGGGGGCATCTCTGCAGCTCTCCTCCCCCTCCTCTTCTTCCTCTCCTGCCCCCATAGCTGGTACTACGAGAAAGCAGCTCTAGACCCCCATCTTGGAGCATGTTGGTCCTGTAGCGGGTCGGGTGCCCCATTTTCTACAAGATTGGAAATCTATTACATCAGACCTTTGGGTTTTGGATATTGTGGAAAATGGGTACGTCCTACCCTTCAGAGAGTTTCCACCTCCTTACCCGCCTCGCCAGGGCTGGTGTTTGGAGGCTCGTTTGCTGCTTCTGCAGCAGGAGATTCTTGCTTTATTGCAAGGTGCGATAGAGGTGGTTCTGGAGCAGGAAAGGGGTCAGGGATGCTACTCCTGTTATTTCCTGATCTCCAAGAAGGACGGCAGGGAAAGACAGATCCTAGACGTCAGGATCTTGAATTTTTGCCTCAGGCAGGAAAAATTCAAGATGTTGACCCTAGCTCAGGTTCCTCTGGCGCTGCAGCAAGAAGACTGGATGGTGTCAATCGATTTGCAGGATGCTTATTTTTACATTCCCATCCTGAAGTTGCATCAGAAGTATCTCTGTTTTATGGTAGGGTCTCAGCACTACCAGTTTGCGGTCCTCCCGTTCGGCCTTACTTCCGCACCTCGGATCTTCACAAAGGTGATGGCGGTGGTGGCAGCTCATCTCAGAAGGTCAGGGATTCCTGTTGTCACTTATCTGAACGACTGCCTGCTCAAAGCGAGATGGTGCTGCATCATCTGCAGGTAACAACACAGCTGTTGTTCGACTTGAGATTCTTGATAAATGTACCGAAATCTTACCTAGTGCCCTCTCAGTGCAACCTGTTCATAGGGGCAGTACTGGACACTACTGTCGAGCTTTCCTGCCTCCTCAGAGGATTCTCGACATTCAGGAGATGATTCCTTTGTTTCACCAAAGAGTGGTTGTTCCAGTCCTGCAGGTGCTACGCCTGCTCGGTCGTTCAATTCCTGCATACTGTTGGTCAACCATGCATGCTGGCACATGAGGGCACTCCAGTGGTTCCTCCGCAGGCAGTGGTATCAGCACAATGGAGATCTCGGGGAGATGGTCAGAATCTCCAGAGACAATGCAGTGGGGCTGTCTTGTTAGAGTGTGGAGGGCAACCTGTCTGAAGGGAGGCTCTTTCTTCTTTCTCCACCGGTGGCCACGGTGATATGCCTCCACTTTAGTTTGGGGTACTCATCTGGGGGATCTGGAGATCAAGGGTCTTTGGTTTCTGGAAGAAAGGTTGCATCACATCAACCTTGTGGAATTGAGGGCGATACGTTTGGCCCTCAAGGCTTTCCTTCCCTCCCTCCCTTTGCGGTCCGTCGGTTCAGGTCCTAGCGGACAACACTACCGCGATGTGGTACATAAACAAACAGGGAGGTGTAGGGTCATATCATCTCTGCAGAGAGGCTCCGCGGCTCTAGTCCAGGGACCAGGATCATCAGATATGTGTAGTCGCAAATCTGGCCAGAGTGCGGACAGTCTCAGTCGGCAATTCACGGCCGATCAGGAGTGGGGTTTCCTCGGTTCCACCTTTTCACCACTCAAGAGAACCCGTAACGCCTGTCGTTCTGCAGTCTACAATATACGATTCGGGAAGCGTTGGGGGACACGTTTCAATTGGATTGGGGCTCACAACTCCAGTACTCGTTTCCTCCTATACCCTTGAATCTTCTGGTTCTGATGAAGATTCACCAAGACCAGGCTCAAGTTATATTGATCGCCCCGGATTGGCCAAGAAGGGTGTGATACACAGATCTTCTTCACCTCTCATCGCACCCTCTGCTCCGTCTCCCTCTCAGGGCATATTTCCTCTCGTAGTCGCAGGGGTAGGTTCTACACCCCCACCTCCAGAGTCTGCACCTTCATGCCTGGAGATTGAACAGACAATCTGAGTTCTTTCTCTCTCCCACAGGATGTGGTGGATGTTATTTTATCGTCCAGGAGACACTCCACCAAATCTGTTTATTCTTCTAGATGGGCCAGGTTTGTGAAGTGGTGTGGAGAGAGGTCCATTGATCCTTTGAAGGCCCGTTTATTGGATGTGCTTAGTTTTTCACTTTCTTTGGCCCAGCAAGGTTGTGCTGTGGCGACGGTTAAGGGCTACTTGTCGACCTTGTCGGCCTTCCTCTGTTTGCCGGACCAGCCGTCTTTATTTAAGTCCCCTATTGTTTAGAGGTTCATTAAGGGCCTCATAGATTTCCTCCCACTCCCTTCATAATGCCTCAGTGAGATTTGATTTTAGTTCTTACGTTTCTGATGGGGTCTCCTTTTGAGCCTCTTTACAGTTGTCCTTTGAGGCTGCTTTTTTTTAAGACTATTTTTATGGCCAGTAGGATATGTGAGCTGCAAGCTCTTAGTTCTAAGCTCCCTTTCACTACTATCCATGCAAGCAAGATGGTTCTTAGGACTTGGGCCGCTTTCCTGCTTAAGGTGGTTTCTCCTCTCCATCTGGGTCAATCTATTACATCGCCTACCTTCTATCCTCTCCCCCACCCTTCCAATGAGGAGGAGAGACTTCACCGCCTGGACCCTCGAATAGGGTGACCAGGTGTCCCGGATTTCCCACTAGGTGTCCCGGCAGATTCCTGCAATTTTGCCTCGTGTCCCAGTTTTTAGACGGGGTCAACTGGAAACAGTGAGAGGCGCCTTTTAGGTGTTCTAAGGCTGTGCTAGTCAGCAGATGTTGTAAGTAAGCAATTTAATCAACTGGCACAATGCTGGTTTTAGAAATTACATTACATTTATTTTCTTAGGGCCTCTTCTGTGTTCCTGTGTTGATGAGAGCTGTCATTCTGTGCCGATCCCTTGTTGTAAAATTGTAGTCCTTCTATTTTTGCAAAATGTCCCGGTTTTTGGTTCTCAAGATCTGGTCACCCTACCCTCGAATGGCGGTTAGCTTCTATCTGGACAAAACCAAAGACTCAAGGTTGGATGACCAGCTCTTCGTTGGCTTTGTGGGGAAGATGAAGGGCAAAGCTGTCCACAAGAGAACGCTATCCAGGTGGATCATCTTGTGCATCAAGATATGCTAAGCTCTGGCCAAGAAGGAGCCTCCTGAAGGTATCCGAGCTCATTCTACTAGAGAAAAGTCTTACACATCTGCTTTGGCTAGAGGTGTCCCTGTAATGGATATTTGTAAGGCTGCAAAATGGGCCTCCCTCCACGCTTTCACAAAGCATTTTTGCTTGGATTCTGAGGTGAGGAGGAATCGTCATTTTGCAGGTTCTGTGCTGCAGGACTTTTTGGTATGAGTAGGTGGACACCCTCCTCCGGGATCTGTACTGCTGTGGGATTCAATTCAAAAGGTGAGGAATTCACAGGCAGATATATCCATCAGAAGAGCAAGTTACTTACCTTTGGTAACGCTTTTTCTGGTGAATACAGTATCTGCCTGTGGATTCCTCACTGACCTACCCTTCTCCCCGTTGTCCACCTTCGGATACCTAAAAGTCTGTTATTGTTCAACATAGATGTTTTCCTATGTCTTTTGCTTGCCATATTGTTGGTTGTTAGGAAATGCTTTGTTTGTTTAGCTTTTCCTCTTTAACAATATACTGTGTGTATATATTGTATACTGTGTATACTCCAATTATGTTGTCGGTCCACCCGTTCGTCTCGAAGGCACAGAAAAAATGGGTGGAACTGACATCAGCACGCCGACGAGGTCTTCTTATGGCTCCGGTGACGTCCTACGGAGTCGTGAGCGGAGCCAGGCCATTGTGAGGTCCTAGTCGATGTGGGGGAGCTAAGAAAAAGTTTCCGCGGAATGCTGGTGCAGAGGTAATTCAAAAGGTGAGGAATCTACAGGCAGAAACTGTTTCCACCAGACAAAGCGTTACCAAAGGGAAGTAACTTGTTCTTCTTGTGCATGGCTAACAAGCCTCGAATACAGCAAGCACATTACCCAGAGTGATGATATAGGTCCAGCTGGACTTGCATTCGTGGTTGGTAGTCAAAATATTGTGATAGTATCCGGCTGCGCCAGACGTTGTATAAATCCTGCTTCCCTGGAAGACATTGCCATGAGCTTTTAAACTCTGCCCACAGCCTACCAAAAATCATCTGTGGGAATCTGTTCTTCTGCATTACCCCTTACTTCTTATTTTGTGCCAGTTACCCTGCCCTTCTAAGGCTTACTTGTGGTCATTCCGCATAGGACTTTTACCTTCTGCTGTCTGATGGTTGTTGCTTGGTCCTGGAGCTGCACGGCCCTCTGCTGGCTTGTCCACAGCTCCTTGGCAGAGTTGGAGCATGGATATTGGAGTAACAATAAATCAAAAATCTTTATTTTGGGCACAAATGTGACCATAAACGCACACAATAAAAAATAACAGCCCAGCACCTTTTTTGTAGTAATGGCTGGAGAGGTTAGGGCAGGTGTCTGCAAAGCTGGGGCTGCCATTCTCCTATGCCCTCCTTCCCTCCTCCAGCCCAATCAGTGAGCCACCACCACTGAATTTGAAGCAGCCCAGGATGTGCATCTATCCTCATACTCATGCAGACATAGGCTGGTACACCCCTTAAGCAGATCTTGGTTTCGGAGACGCCCTCACCAATAAAGCCACCCATCTTACATCCAGCAGAGACAGTGCACCACGGGCAACAACTTCAAGTAGGGGAACATAAAGGATGTACTAATGTCTTATATTAGCAGCTCATGTCCACCATAAATTTGTTCCGAGCACTACCACACAGGTCATGGCTGGGCAATAGTGGGCTTTTTTAAAGGTAGCCTCCAATTGGTGGGTATATTTCTCCACTTTGATTCTCTCAGAGAAGTTGTTGGTAGTCTGGGCAGCATAATCGACAGATCGGATCTCTGCTGTGTGGAGTGTTATTAGGCAGATCTTTGGTTATCCCATGGAAGGTGCAAGAGACTCACCCAGGTATGTTTTTTTGTCCTTTGCATTCTGATGCATGGCGCACTGGTGCATATTTTATACTTCTTGAGTGCAATGGGCAGGATGCAAAGTTCTGAGTGAAAAATTCACATCTGACATGGGTTTGTTTTGATACCACTGCTGTGGAGCTGTGTTATGGGGAATACACACTTTACTTGTTCTGGCATGCTTCCACACCTCGGTTTATAGATTTCCATATAACTGAGGCTGTCTGTTAGACACTCTTGGAGCTTTGTTGCTCTGAAATACATTCTTCTTTATAACCTTCACAAGCCGTTACAATAATGTATCTGTGACTTTTTTTTTTTTTAGATCATTGTGAGATGATCACTGTGACTTGATGTCACCTTTTAAGATGACTCCCTAAGATTAGAGCTTACTTTCCGGAATCTCACACGCTGCAGTGGTTTTTCGTGGCGGAATCAAGCATTTCCTTCTACTTGCCTATTGGCTGTAGGGTGATATCTCCTGATAACTGTTTGCTGGAAGGTGGGCACGTGGTCATACGGAATATATACTTTCCACTCCAGGTTACAGCTAGGTGGCACAAGCGGGGCACTGATAGCAGAGCCTCAAACAAGGGGCAGTTGAGGTTCGCCCTCCAGTGGTGCATAATTTGGGAATGCCTTGTGCCTGGTCTGCTGCTAGGAGGGGTATGTCTAGAGCTCTTTTGAAATGGATTAAACAGGATTACAAATTCTAGCATGCAGCAAAAAAAAAAAAAGTCTTTGGATGAGCTATACAAGAATGGTACTATGTGACTTGAGAGAGAGCTTATTTTAGAGGCAAAATGGTCGGTGTGGATATAGCCATGGCTCCTTAATGATTCCACAAGCATAACACATGCCCACATTCGTACCTGGGCAGACGTAGTGTTTGAAGCCCTCCTCTGTGCCGCTGAGAGTCAAACCGCACTTGTCACCCTTAGGTACTCTTCTGTGGGCGAACACCCATTACAACGATGTTAGAACATCGCGGGTGCATTACAATGCGAACTTTTACAAAGCCATCTTTTACATCGCGCATGCTGTCACATCGCGGTTTTGCACATCGCTGGGATTTTACATCGCGCATGCTGTTACATCGCTATACGCACAACTCATTTAAACAGTGGATGACCGATTGTTAGACGGACCGGGAGGGTCGGCCGAGGACAAGGGGAGAGGTCTCCGGGGAGAGCCGTCTCCAGCGATCGTACAGATGAGTAACTTCCCCCCCACAGATATACACCACACAAGGATAGGATTTAACGTTCTTTATAGGCGATTTCTTAAGGTATGATGAAATGGTACAAGGAGGTCTGGACTCAGGGGTCCCCTCGATTCTAGTCTCTTGGTTTGGGAAAAGGGGGTAGCGGGACAGTCTGGTTACCAATCTGGTAGCTGAGATGGTACGGTGGATAGCTCACAATCCTCGAGCTCGGTGTTCTAGCTTGGACGGGCCGCGGCAGCGCCAGCAGGTCCCGGTGAAGGTGGTCGTTACACGGTCCGCGGCAGCGCCAGCAGGTCCCGATGAAGGTGGTCGTTACAACGGTCCGCGGCAGCGCCAGCAGGTCCCGACGAGGATGGATGATGCAGAAGGCCGCGGCAGCGCCAGCAGGCAGGACGATAATTCACAAGGCAGAGCTACGGCAGCGCCAGTAGTCCGTCAAGGCTGAGTTCTTCTCGGTGTCTCTCGACTCCAGGATACAACTGCCTTCCTGCTCTGGAGCTGCCCTAGTTATAGGTCTGGCGCCCTTTGATGTCCGGACCCTCGCACTTGGAGGTCGGGGGGTCCGGGATGAGGGAGTCCAGACACCCAGCAGGGGGTGGAGCCAGCGCCCGGGGGAGCTGGAGGGCGATCGGCACCTGGCGGGGAAGAGCCATCGACACTTCTTTCTCCCATTGACCTGCCAAGTGGTCCGTTCGCCTCCTGGGTGGATGGTGGTGCCGGGATGTCGGGCCGGGCCCGGCCCAGGGTTAGGGTCGAGCTGAGGCCACGCGGCCTCGTGGCGCAGTGTCCAAGATGGCGGCTGATCCGGCCGGGGGAGCCGGTAGTGGTTCGGCCCCATGATACATGGATGTCCGGGGGCAGGAGTTCCGTCGGGAGACGGGGTGCGGGTTGCTCTTGTGGGTAACACCTGGGAGTCCGGGGCTTGGGCCGTGTCATGCGGGGAGGGAGCAAGCCCTTCATGTGGCCTGTCCAACATGCGTCCCCCCCAGCTGAAGGCGGGGAGAGTCACCCATCCTCTTGGGGACTCTCCTCGTCGCGGCGGAAAAAGCGTGACAGGCCATCTGCGTTGGCGTGGTCTTGGCCCGGTCGATGTTCCACAGTGAAGTCCATCCCCTGCAGGGAGATGGACCAACGCAATAGTTTGGGGTTTTCCCCCCGCATCTGCATTAGCCACTGCAGGGGTCGATGATCTGTCTGCACCCGGAAGTGGGTACCGAAGAGATAGGGCCGGAGCTTTTTGAGGGCCCACACCACTGCGAAGGCCTCCCTCTCGATTGTGCTCCAGCGCTGTTCTCGGGCCAGGAGGCGTCTGCTGATGAAGGCCACCGGCTGATCAAGACCCTCGGGGTTCAGCTGGGAGAGAACCGCCCCGATGCCGTGGTCGGAGGCGTCCGTTTGCACAATGAATTCCCGACTGTAATCGGGGGCCTGGAGCACAGGGGCGGTGCACAGGGCGGCTTTCAGCTTCTCGAAGGCCGCTTGACAGTCGGGGGTCCAGTTAATCTTCTTCGGGTGGTTTTTGGACGTGCGACCCGTGAGGGGCCCCACAATGCTGCCATAGTCCCTCACGAACCGCCGGTAGTAGCCGGTGAGTCCCAAGAAGGCTAGGACCTCGGTCTGCGTGACAGGGGGTTGCCAGGACTGGATGGCAGTGATTTTGAGTTGCAGAGGGGCCACCAGACCGCTTCCCACCTGGTGTCCGAGGTAGGTCACTGACCCCTGACCAATTTGGCACTTGCCGGCCTTGATGGTGAGGCCGGCCCGCTGGAGGGCTTGCAGGACCTCTCGGAGGTGGTGGAGGTGGTCGGACCAGTGGTGGCTGTACACAGCGATATCGTCCAGGTAGGCGGCGCTGAACTCTTCGAGCCCCGCCAAGACCTGGTTCACTAGTCGCTGAAAAGTAGCTGGGGCATTCTTCATGCCGAAGGGCATGACCTTGAAGTGGTAGTGGCCATCGGGGGTAGAAAAGGCGGACCGTTCTTGGGCACGGGGTGTGAGACCGATCTGCCAGTAGCCCGCTGTCAGGTCGAAGATGCTGAGGTAGCGGGCAGCCCCCATGCGGTCGATCAATTCATCCGCTCGGGGGATGGGATGAGCGTCGGTCCTGGTGACAGCATTCAAGCCCCGATAGTCGACGCAGAATCGGAGTTCAGGAGTGGTGCCGGGGGCAGCGGCTTTGGGGACCAGCACGACCGGGCTGGCCCAGGGGCTGTCCGAGGGCTCGATGACCCCGAGCGTGAGCATCTTGGACACTTCCTCTTGGATGCAGGCCCGCACCCGATCTGGTACGCGGTATGCCCGGTGTCTGATAGGGGGACTGTCCCCCGTGTCCACGTCGTGCAAGCACCAGGGGGTGACCCCTGGGGTGAGGGAAAACAGAGTAGCAAACTGCAGCAGGAGGTCCCGGCAGCCTTGGCGTTGCTCTGGGGTGAGGGCATCGGAGAGCCGGACCCCGTCCACGGAACCGTCTTTCTCCTGAGTCTTCAGGAGATCAGGGAGAGGCTCGGAGTCTTCTTCCGCCCCACTGTCTGTAGCCATCAGGAGGCTGAGTTCCGAGCGCTCAAAGTGGGGTTTGAGTCTGTTGGTGTGGAGGACCCGGAGGGGGTTCCGGGGAGACTCCATATCGATGAGATAGGTGACGGGGCTCTTGCGTTCTACCACTTTGAAGGGCCCCGTCCACTTGTCCTGCAAGGCACATGGTTCGGTGGGGGACATCACCCACACTTGTTGACCAGGTTCGAATTCGACGGAGGAGGCATTTTGATCGTACCATTTTTTCATGTCCTCCTGACTGGCCTCAAGATTCGCTTTTGCCATTTCCCTGAATCGCCGGGTCTGATTGCGTAGTGCCAGGAGGTACTTGAAGACGTCTGGAGGGGTCTTTAGGGGGGCCATCTCCCAACCTTCTTTGACTAGGCTGAGGGGCCCTCGCACAGGGTGCCCGTACAAGAGTTCGAAAGGGCTAAAACCGAGGGACTTCTGGGGAACTTCTCGATAGGCGAAGAGGAGGCACGGAAGTAGTACATCCCACTGGCGACGGAGGGGCTCTTCCAATCCCCCAATCATTCCCTTGAGCGTGCGGTTGAATCGCTCAACTAGTCCGTTTCCTTGAGGATGATAGGGGGTCGTGAATCGGTAGGTGACCCCGCACTGTTGCCGAAGGGACTTCATATATTTCGAGATAAAGTTTGTGCCTCGGTCGCTGACGACTTCTCGGGGGAAGCCCACCCGGGAGAAGATCCCCATTAAGGCCCGGCCGACCACCGGGGCTGTTACCGTTCGCAGGGGCACCGCCTCGGGGTAGCGGGTGGCGTGGTCCACCAGTACCAGGATGAACCGATGTCCTTGTGCTATGCGGGGGTCCAGGGGCCCCACAATGTCTATTCCCACCCTCTCGAACGGGGTGGTGACAACTGGGAAGGGTTGCAGAGGTGCTTTGAGCTTGCGGCCGCTCTTCCCGCTGGCCTGGCACGTGGGGCAGGACCGGCAGTGGTTGAGGACGTCATTTCACATCCTCGGCCAGAAAAAGTGGGTCACCAGGCGACTGTAGGTTTTGTCCTGGCCCAGGTGTCCAGCCAGAGGGACATCGTGGGCCAAATTTAGCAGGAAGTCTCTGAAACGGAGGGGGACCACCAGCACTCGACTGGCCCCTAACTCCGCGATTCTCTGTTCACTGTATAGCAGGTCGTTATCCCAATAGACCCAATGGGCTCTGGTGGAGTCCCCTGCGCTCTGGGCGATGGCTTGCTGGCGGAGTCCCTCGAGGGAGGGACAGGTCTTCTGCTCCTGGCGGAACTGTTCCTGGGTGGGCCCTCCTTCTTGACGCCACTGAGCCAGGCCGGGAAGGTCCTGGGGCTGGGCGACCCCTTCGGGGGTTTGCTCTGGGGGGTCGGTATAGTCGGTGTCCTCTACTGGAGCGATCGGGGGAGGAGGTGCAGGCCATTCTGGTTCTTCTGGTCGGGGGATGGCACGGGCGGCCATGGACCGGGTGGTTACGCACGCCCAGTCCGGGAGGCCCAGCATCCCCAGGTGCTCTCTTCTTTCGACGGCGGCCCACGGGGAACTCTCAAGATCATTCCCCAGGAGACAGTCCACGGGGGCATCATCCCGGACCGTCACCTTCAACATGCCGGAGACCCCTCCCCATTCGAAGGGGACGCAGGCCATCCGACATAGACTCTCGGAATTGTCGGCTGAGCGGACGGGGCAGAGAATGTTCGGCAGGATCTGCTCTGGTTTTACCAGGTGACAGCAGACGGCCGTCACACTGGCCCCTGTGTCACGTAGGGCTTCGGCCCGGCGCCCATTAATGTTTACCCACTGGCTATATTTTCTGGTGTTGGCGGGTAGGGGGGCCCGCGGGACCATGTCTTTTCCCCCTAGGCACGCTAGAACCATGGCGGCCGGTTCCCACTCTTGTTGTGCCTGCTCGTATTCTTCTTGTTCTTCGGAGATTTGTTCTCCCCCCAGGGCGGCGGCAGCTACCTGGCGGGGTTTTGGAGTTTGGTTCTGTGGACAGTTCGGGTCATTGGCGTAGTGGCCGACTCGCTGGCATCGGTGACACGTGACGTTGGCTCGGAACCCCGGGCGCATCGGGGGGTTCCCCCGGCTGGCCGGGGGCGGGGTGCTGGCAGCGGGAGTGGCCGGGACGGTGTCACTCCCTCGCCCCTGGCCTCCTCCTCCTCCTCGGGGACGGTGCTGACCTTGGTTGTTCCGGTTCTGCTCGTGTGGCCCTCTCCGGCCCACTCGGGTGCTTTCCCACCGGTCAGCTTCGGCGGCGAGTTGCCGTGGGTCAGTCAATTTACTGTCGAGGAGGTGCTGCCTGAGCTCGACGAAGCAGTTGTTAGACAGGTGCTCCCACACCATGAGATTAAAAAGTTGCTCGTAGGTCGTTACGTGGCTTCCCTTGATCCAACCCTCGAAGGCTCGGCTGAAATAGTTGACATATTCCACCCACGTTGTACCCGGGATCCGGGTGCAGTCCCGAAACCTCTGGCGGTACATTTCGGGTGTGAGCCCATATCGGGTGAGGAGGGCAGCCTTCATGTGGTCATAGGATGACATCTGATGGTCTGGGAGCTGCAGTAGGGCATCGCGGCCTTCGTTGACGAACCTCCCCCATAGGCCGGCTCCCCAGTCACTTCGATCGATCCGGTGGGAGGTCATGGCGATCTCGTAGGCCTTGAACCACTGTTGTATGTCGTCCTCTCGGACATACTCTCGGACAACATCCTTGGGGATGTGGACTTTCTTTTCTGTCGCTCCCGGGGTGCGCGGTCGCTCGGGCACCTCCGGTTCTTTGTTCTGCTTCCGTAGTTCTATTTCTGCCAGTTTGCGCTCGTGTTCGAATGTCAGTCTTTTTTCTTCGAGCTCTCTCTGTCTCTGTTTTTCCTCCCGTTCTTCTCGGAGCCGCAGATGTTCTAGGTTCAGTTTCTGCTCGGCTACTTTTAGTTCACCGTCCATTTTGAGTCGTGCCATTTCTAACTCATGTAATCTGTTTTTTTCTCTTTCTTGGATCTCTTCCTGCGAGAGGCCCGTTCCTCGCTCCTCGGGAGCCGTGGCGTTCCTCTCCGATGCTGCACCGTTTTGGTCTGGGGATCCGGCGACCCCGGTTTCTGCCCACGACTCAATGGCGTGCTTAAAATCGTCTTTGGTACTCAGGCCGGTGGTAGCAATGCCTAGTTCCATGCAGAATCGTTTCAGTTCACGATGGCTATACTCTTCCAATTTATCCATCTGGAATTTCTCGGTGGATCCGCTCTCTTTGGTTGACATCGTGGTTTTGTCGTGGGGTGAGCTGCTCTCTGTACGATTACGCGTTGATTCGGATCGCGCCGCTGGCCACCAATGTTAGACGGACCGGGAGGGTCGGCCGAGGACAAGGGGAGAGGTCTCCGGGGAGAGCCGTCTCCAGCGATCGTACAGATGAGTAACTTCCCCCCCCACAGATATACACCACACAAGGATAGGATTTAACGTTCTTTATAGGCGATTTCTTAAGGTATGATGAAATGGTACAAGGAGGTCTGGACTCAGGGGTCCCCTCGATTCTAGTCTCTTGGTTTGGGAAAAGGGGGTAGCGGGACAGTCTGGTTACCAATCTGGTAGCTGAGATGGTACGGTGGATAGCTCACAATCCTCGAGCTCGGTGTTCTAGCTTGGACGGGCCGCGGCAGCGCCAGCAGGTCCCGGTGAAGGTGGTCGTTACACGGTCCGCGGCAGCGCCAGCAGGTCCCGACGAGGATGGATGATGCAGAAGGCCGCGGCAGCGCCAGCAGGCAGGACGATAATTCACAAGGCAGAGCTACGGCAGCGTCAGTAGTCCGTCAAGGCTGAGTTCTTCTCGGTGTCTCTCGACTCCAGGATACAACTGCCTTCCTGCTCTGGAGCTGCCCTAGTTATAGGTCTGGCGCCCTTTGATGTCCGGACCCTCGCACTTGGAGGTCGGGGGGTCCGGGATGAGGGAGTCCAGACACCCAGCAGGGGGTGGAGCCAGCGCCCGGGGGAGCTGGAGGGCGATCGGCACCTGGCGGGGGAGAGCCATCGACACTTCTTTCTCCCATTGACCTGCCAAGTGTTCCGTTCGCCTCCTGGGTGGATGGTGGTGCCGGGATGTCGGGGCCGGGCCCGGCCCAGGGTTAGGGTCGAGCTGAGGCCACGCGGCCTCGTGGCGCAGTGTCCAAGATGGCGGCTGATCCGGCCGGGGGAGCCGGTAGTGGTTCGGCCCCATGATACATGGATGTCCGGGGGCAGGAGTTCCGTCGGGAGACGGGGTGCGGGTTGCTCTTGTGGGTAACACCTGGGAGTCCGGGGCTTGGGCCGTGTCATGCGGGGAGGGAGCAAGCCCTTCATGTGGCCTGTCCAACACCGATATACAGTGTTATTGTGAACATTTAACGGATATACGCACAACACATTTGAACAGTGGATGGACATTACGCACAACGCATTTGAACAGTGGATGGACATTTATTAACGGATATACGCACATACAAACCGTGTTGGATAAAAGGTTGCGTGTATGAATGATGGATGGAAGGATGTGTGAAAAGATGGGTGAATGAATGATGGGTGGATGGGTGAAAGGGTGGATAGATGAAGGATGAATATGTAAAAGGGTGGATGGGTGAAGTGTGGATGTATGGATGGATGGATGAAGGGTGGATGTATGGATGAGGCATACGCACATACAGTGTTAGATAAAAGGTTGCATGGATGAATGATGGATGGATGTGTTAAAAGATGGGTGGATGAATGATGGATGAATGATGGGTGAAAGGGTGGATAGATGAAGGGTGGATGGGTGAAGGATGGATGTATGGGTGGAAGGATGAAAGGGTGGATGGATGAAGGATGGATACATCCATCCACCCTTTCATCCTTGAGGCATTGCTAGATAAAAGTTAAAAGGTTGCATGGATGAAGGATGGATGGATGGATGTGTGAAAAGATGGGTGGATGAATGATGGGTGAAAGGGTGGAGAGATGATGGATGGATGGGTAAAAGGGTGGATGGATGAAGGATGAAACAGTGTTAGATAAAAGATACAAGGTTGCATGGATGAATGATGGATGGATGTGTGAAAAGATGGGTGGATGGGTGAAAGGGTGGATGGATGAAGGATGGATGGATGGATGAGGCATTGGCAATCTTAATGCACATTCAAATATTTGCACTGTGCGGGAATTACTCACTGCGCTGGTTAGATGTTAGGCAGGGCCTATCGGGGACCACCATGTGCTTCACAGGACGGCGGAGATGGCCACCCGAACCGCCAGCCTGCGCACCTTGCCGCCTGCCCGCAGTCCCGCCGGCGATTCACTGGAGCTGCAGACGCCACACGCTGGGGTGTACAGGCACACAACGGTGTTGTTGGGGCAGGGGCCGCAAGCACGGGAGGCCGCCCAGCTAAGACTCTACTGCCCAGCGTGAGTGAGATCCGGGCCCTGCGCCACAGCGGTCCCAGGCCCACAACACCTCGCTGCACACTCTTCTTGCCAGCAGGGTCACAGGGCCTCCTCCGGGACCTGGTAGTTCCGCGCAGGGGTTCCTTAGGGGCTCTCCACTGGTCGCAACCAGCACCAGGGCCACCGCCACTCCGGAGGGCTGTGCTCGTGCTGGGGGTAGTGTGTGTTATTTCGGAAAAAATATGCGATGTTAAAGCATGCGGGGTGTTTGTGTGAGTAGTGATTGTGTTTTATATTCATTTCAATGGTGGAGCAAAGTAATGGGTTGCGTTGTGACAGCGTGCGTTGTGAATGTGTGTGCGATGTAAAGACGGCGATGTGAATGTTTGCGATGAAAACGTTTGTGATGTAGCATCATACATCCCTTCTGTGAGCATGAAGGGTCGGATTAAAAATGGATCTCATGCCCCCTTTCTCCAGGGATTTCTCGGCAGATGAGTGTATATAGTAATGTAGACAAATACTCGCCCCTCCCTTTCAAGATATACTCAGTCCATGAGTAAACATAGTGGCAGAAGCATTCCTCTGCCTCCCTTAGATATCCTTAGGTGCACAGGCAGACCAAAAGGCAAAAACAAGCCTTAAATGACTTCCCTGTCACAGATTCCATACATTGGTAGGTGTTGAGTAGAATCCAGACTATTCGCATTTGAAGTTATGGGTAAATACCCCATGTGTAGAGCTACACATTCTAGAACATAATGATACGATTGTGTCTACACGTTTGTTACAGATAGTTTCTTCTTTTTCCATATTTTCACAGTTAGGTTATTCGTACACTGTTAAAAATTGAAAAGTGCTGCATTCAGTTCCTTTTGTTACACAAACTCGCACAAGGACTACTGGCAAAGGATTAACAGGCCTCCACCGCCTTCCTTTAACTCATTTACGGTGGACAACAGACAATGTGCAGCCTTGAAAAAGGCCTGGAGTTTGTGTGCCTCATGTGCTTTCTATAAGCACGTGAAACACCTTCCAGAATAACCTACCTGTGAAAACGTGGCAAAAGCAAAAACAAAACAGATCAAAATGTTATATTAAAAAAAATATATATATGTGTGTGTGTGTGTGTGTGTGTTCGAGGCATGTGTGCTGTAGATACACATGCTTTGCATACCCCTGCCATCTAGTGTTTGGTCCGGATGTTTGCAAGTTGTTTTTCTTCAAAGAAGTCTTTCCTAGGCACGAGGTAAGGTGACTCCTCCTTTCGGTGATACTGCCCATGGGCATCAACTCCATTGTTAGATTGTTTTTTTTCTGCCATTGGACTCGGACGTGTTTTGTTGCGCTCTGGTTCTAAACCGTCATTTGGGTTCCCCTCGGTGCACAATCCACTCTACCCTCGACGGTATTGTTACCGTACGCTTTTCCCTCTCTCCGCGTATCCATTAGATTGTGAAAGTCTCATCTTCGATGGCAAAACATCGTGGACGGCCTTCGGGCCTAGCTGCGTCGTTACACTCTTCTGCCGATGGAACGGACCCTGTTTCAATTCTGTCCTCTGTGCCATGCCAAATACCCTCGCACTGATCTACACCAAGTCTGCAACTTGTGTCTCTCACTGGAGCACAAGGAAGAAGATTGTGAGGCCTGTCAGTCATTCTGATTGAAAAAGACTCTTCAAGATCGTCTGGCTCGTCGGCGAGGAATGCAGCGCAAAGCACTCAACATACTCCGGATATCTTCAGAGAAGAATTGGAACATGAAGCCACAGCTGCGGAAGAAGAGGAGGCCTTCTCGGTTGCAGAATCGGATTCGGAGCTTGAGATCGAATTAGAGTCGAAAGACATCCCAGCGGGACAGGTGGTCGTGAGTACCCTATTAGGCATCTTCCACTTAACATAAGGCTTCGGCACCACCTCTGCCTTCGGTCGGCACCGAAATGATGTTTCTGACGCCCCACCCTCTGGTCTTGCACCGAAACAAGTAGTCAAGCCTTCCGGCTTGAGATCAAGCCAAGACAGATCGTCTTTGGACCTGAAACATTCTGCTTCAAAAGACAAATCTGGTTCGGAGCTCGGCGTTCGAATCCTCTGATTAAAAACAAAAGTCTGCTTTGGAGCCGAAACCTTCCGCTTCGGAGCTGAAAGCTTCTGCTTCCAAAAACAAGACTGACTAGTCCTTTTCGGCACGGAAACTTTCGGCACCTACATACAAAGAAGATATTTCAGATCCCCCGAAACCAATTTTAGACATTATGAAAGACAAATTATATCCAAAGCAAAAAAAGCTTTATATCAATCCAGACACTGGACATATATTAGCCAAAACTCCTTCCAAAAGTAAAGTCAGTTCAGAGGACACTGGATACAAAATTCCCCTTAAGAAGAAGAAAGACTTTGCAACAAGTCCTATTTATGCATTCTCATCCTCTCCACCACTTCCACCATCTTCACCTTTACCAATACTGCCAGGCTTAGATCCACTACATACAACACCACAGCGATCTCCTCACACACAACCTGATTTAGGAGATGGAGATGATAATGACGATGACAATATTCCTTTACCCACAGATCTGTGGGATGATTATAATATTGATTCACCGATAAATAATGATCCAGACCTATACCCTGCAGAATCTTTACCTCCAGATGATAATGTTTCCTATCTAGAGCTAATTTCCAGAGCAGCAGCATATCATGGGGTTGCACTGCACAAATAGACCTCAGATGAGGATTTTCTATGTGAGACACTAGGGTCTTCACACAGAGTTAGCCAGAGTCTCCCTATGTTAAATGGCATGATGAGACATTTTTAAGGACCCTCTTCGTGCACAAATTTTAACACCTAGGGCTGATAAAAAATATAAACCATCATCCTCTGATCCGGTTTTCATTAAAGGACAGCTCCCTCTAGATTCAGTGGTAATTTCCAACGCTCATAAAAGAGAGAACTCACATACATCTGGAGATGCACCTCAACCAGATAAAGAATCAAAGCCTATTGACCCATCTGGTAAAAGGGTTGCCGCTAAGCACTGGCATGTTGCAAACACACAGGGCCTTCTAGTTGAGTATGACAGGGCACACCAGGACGAGACGGAAGGCCTACTTCAATACCTCCCAGAAGACCACAAGAAGAAAGCACAAGAGCTCTGTTTAACAAACAACATCTTTTCGAACCTCAAGTTGATGAGGCTTTAGCAAAAATGAAAAAAGACAGACGTGGCAAAATCCATGGGAGCACTGCAATCTCCCTCAAGCAGAGGCTCCTTTCGTCACTCATTCTATATAGCAGGGTCTAAAAATACACCCTCAGACCCTAGCACTTCTCGTCCAACACACAAGCCTCTTCCCGTAGAGGTTTCTTTAGAGGAGGGTACAGAGGAAACAATTTTAAGGGTAGAGGTAAGGGCACGTCAACACGTAGCTCCCCTTATCCCAATAAGCAGTGACTTGCCTACACTTCCCCGACCATCTAACACCTGTCGGGAGAAGACTTCAACAATTTCTCCCCATTTGGCAATCCATAACATAAGACAAATAGATGCTAGACATTATTCAACATCGTTATTGCCTGGAGCGCACCAACAATCCTACCAAGATTCCACCCCACACTCACAAACTCTTGTCAGAACACCTACACCTTCTCAAACAAGAGGTACAAGCTCTTTTTAAAATAAAAAGCTTTAGAACCGGCCCCATTACAGTACCAAGGTTCAGGAGTGTACTCTCTGTAATTTCTAATCCCCAAAAAGGACGGCTCCTTCAGATCAATTTTAGATCTAAGGACGGTAAATCTGTACATACTTTTAGAACATTTCCACATGGTCATGCTTCAACAGGTCTTTCCACTGCTACAGCATGGCGATTTTATGTCTACATTGGACTTAAAAGACGCATACTTTCATATTCTGGTTCACCTAGCACATTGCAAATATCTCAGATTTGTGATTGCAGGAAAACACTATCAATTTCAAAGTACTCCCATTCGGAGTAACTACTACTCCCAGAGTATTCACAAAATATCTAGCAGTAGTGGCAGCACATCTCAGAAGACAACAAATTAATGTCTTCCCGTATCTGGACGACTGGCTCATCAAAGCCAGCACACACCAAAAGTGTCTATATCACACTCAGACTACATTAGACCTACTGTACCAATTGGGTTTCACATTCGATGCTCAAATGTCCCACTTTCAGTCTTCCTAAATGCAGTCTTATCTGGGAGCAACTCTAAACACTTCCACAGCTCTAGCCTGTCCCAATGCAGCCAGAATTCAGAATATTTAATCTCTGCTGATAGTTTCAGGCCAATCAATACTTAGCAGCCAGAACGTTAATGCAACTGTTAGGGATGATGGCATCTTGCAGCATGATCGTGCCTCATGCAAGATTGCACATGCGTCCTCTACAGGAGTGCTTAGCATGTCAGTGGTATCAGTCTCGTGGTCAATTAACAGATCTAGTGTTGGTAGACCGCTGCACCTGTCGCTCTCTGCAGTGGTGGAACACACCAAATTTATCAAAAGGGTGACCTTTCATCGACCCTTTTCCACAGATCATGCTAACAGCAGACGCATCCCTCACAGGTTTGGTTGCCCATCTTCACAACTTGATAATTCAAGGTCTATGGGAAAACAGGTACAGAGCTCTACACATCGGTTATCTAGAGCTTCTAGCTGTATATCTAGCACTGAAAGATTTTCAGTCTCACCTCATAGGGAAAGTAGTCCTAGTCTGCAACGACAGCATGACAGCAATGTACTATGTACAAAAACAGAGGGGGGGGACACATTCTCTGCAACTGTCACGCCTCTCTCAGACAATTTGGTGTTGGGCATTTTATCACAAAGTCCATCTTCTGGCAGAGCATCTCTCAGGAGTGGACAATCAGATTGCCAACCTCCTAAGCAGAGGGCTGGAACTACACCCCCAGGTTCTTCTTCCATACTTTTAACAATGGAGATTCTCACAAATAGATCTGTTCACCCCAGTCGACAACTCAAAATGCCCAAACTTCGCCTCCAGGTTCACACACCCTCTATCCAAAGGCAATGCCCTATGGATGAATTGGTTAGGGATATTTGCCTATGCTTTTCCGTCTCTCCCTCTTCTTCCATTTCTGATTCGGAGGCTCAGTCAAAAATCCCTCATACTAATTTTAGTAGCTCCCACTTTGGCTCATCAACCGTGGTTCATGACACTTTTAGAACTGTCAGTAGTTCCGCATCAAAAGCTACAACTCAATTCCAGTCTTCTCTCGCAGAACCATAGAGAAGTCAGACATCCAAATCCCAAGGAGCTCATGCAGCTAAATGTAAACGGTTTGTTATGTATAATACTAACAACAATATTGATCCTCTAAATGCATCTATTCAAAATATAATTTCTTACCTTATGCATTTACAGCGTGCTTGTTTAGCCTACACTTCCATTCGGTTGCATCTTGCAGCAATAGCTGCGTATTTGCAAAACAGACATCATCATTCTCCGTTCAAGGTTCCAGTAATTAAAGCCTTTAAGGAGGCCTTTACCCTTTCGCTGCTAGGCCCCCCACCCCCCTCCCAGTGCTAAGCCTTTTTTGGGCTATTTGGGGTATTTCACGCTCAGGCCCCTGTAACTGTTTGGCCACATAAGGCATCCACGGCAAATTTGCATCCTTTCCTTCCAGCATCATGGGGATTTTAAAGGTACCCAGGGTTTGGTGATTCCCGTGGAGGGGATCCAGGAATTAGCCAAAATACAGCTAAATTTAGTTTTGGGGGGGGGGAAATGGGATGCTGCAGAAGTGTCTGTTTTTTCCCCTGCAAATGGTGTCAACAAAGGGTTTGTGGTGCTGAAATCACCATCTTCCCAACTGTCAAGGACTGCCAGACGTATGTCAGAAAACCAAAACCTTTTACACCGTTTTGCCATTTTACTGGGACATAGCCTATTTTTGCTATTTTTTGTGCTTTCAACCTCCTTCCATTTAGTGGTGGAAATGGGTATGAAAGCAATAATGGATCCTGGAAAGCTATACATTTCAGAAAAGTAGACAACATTTTGAATTCAGCAAGGTGTCATTTATGTAGATCCTTCAAGTTTTTTTAATAGAAACTAACAGTTGAAAATAAGAAAAATTGAAAATGAGTTGAAAAAACAGCAATTTGTGTGGAAAAAGTGTTTTTTTTCAGCTAAGTTTAAGGTTTGCGTGGGATTCTGGGTAAGAAAACTCTGGGGGATCCATGCAAGCCACACCGCCAGCCAAGAGTCAGTACACTCACACCACCAGCCACACACACCACCAGCCAAGATGGATTAAGTCAAGTCATTCAAACCTGCTACACTAAAGCTAAACAATCTTTAGCTATACCTCCTAGAGCACATTCTACTCATAAAATAGGAGCATCTATGGCCTTTTTAGGTACTGTGTCTATAGCTGACATTTATGAAGCAGCAACATGGTCCACACCACACACTTTTACCAAACATTACTGTGTGGATGTGTTAGCACGTCAACAAGCCAATGTAGGCCAAGGATTGCTGAAAAACACGTTTAAACAGCTGCAACATCTACTGGTTAGCCATTACTTTGGGAGAAAACTGCTATTTAGTCTATGCAAAGCTTGTGTATCTATAGCACACAGGTCTCAAACGGATTATGCTTCTTTTCCAGTCCGCATCTGTTCTTGGCATGTAGAGCTGTAGATTCACATGCGCCCTCCCAACTCCCCAGGCGCCTGTAGCTGTTGCAGTTTTGCATTCTTTACATTACATATACATGGACATCTCTGTACTACTTACTCCATTCTCACCCTCTTGCGGGAAAACAATCTAACACTGTGTCGCTGCCCATGCGCACTATCACCGAAACGAGGAGTCACCTTACCTCATGACTACGAAAGACTTCTTGGAAGAAAAACAACTTCCAAACATCCGGACCCAACACTAGATGGCAGGAGTATGCAAAGCATGTGAATCTACAGCTCTACATGCCAGGAACAGATGCTTACTGGGTAAGTAGCATAATCCTTATAGATTTTTTCCCCATAAAATGTTTCTCTGTATTGGTTATTTAACCATAACTTAAGGTGCAACAGTCTTGATCTTGTGTAATATTTTTTTTGTACTAAGAGGCTGTGGGAACAAGCAGAAATGAGACTTTCAGTTTATGTTGGCTCGTCCTGGAGGATACTAGAAACATTGCAGCCCTCCACCCCCCTCGCACACCACTATTGTATTAGGTATATTGACTTGCGGTGCGTTTATGTTTTGTAAGAAGACTCCAGCCAGTCTTGAAGTACTGATGAAACCCTCACACACTCATCACACCCCCATCACCTACTTCCATTAGCACTCTTAACACCCTTTGCAGTCTAGCAGTCACACACCAGACAGGACTCCCACACCTCACAGAATAGTGCCGCACACTAACAGTAGTGCCCTGTCTCCACTCTGAGTAGCACTCACACTACTGATGTCACTCTCACACAGCAGCAGTCCCACACTGCAACGACTCTTATAGTACAATAGCAGGAAATGGAAAAGCCAAAAGGTCTGGCTTAGATCTGAAAGTGCAGTCCTTATCGAGTGTGCACAATCTCCATCTCCAGTGTAAGCGACCAGGTCTTGTCAATTACTGTGTTCCCCTCTAACGCTATACATATACATATATTTCTTAATCGAGATGGTACTGTAGGCCTCTTGGTGTTGTCAAAGCTTGTTGTAAGAAGCGCTTGATGGAGGTGCTCCTTACACTGGATTCAGTACAGCCCATGTTAGTAAAGTAAACTTCTAGAGTGATTTCTTGTTCTTATTCACGGCCTTGCTTATGAAAAGTGTAATTTAGTTCTGAAAAGCATGCGAGTGCATTAGTTGGTAGAAACAAAAGTGATTTCTTATGGGTTTGTGTACAAACAAAATTGACCCTGTGGCCCGGGTGTCCATTGTAGCACTGAGAGCAGTCATTTGTTTTGACAGCAGAATTAATTGAGGCTAAAACAGTGGAGTTTCCTTGCATCAAGCTGTTCATTAGAAATTGCTCTCTGGCTTTAGTGCTGTCAGAAAAATAAGCGGCCCCGCGGTGATTAAATAGCAGAATGATGGTTGGTCCGCTGCATTTGCGAGAGAGGTTGAATAAACTTTCTGGTGAGGAAACAATTCAGAAGTGACACGCTGCAAGGGGGGTCAGAATGTGCATAGATATCCAGCTGAGCTGTCAGCTGGCGCCGAGCCAGTCACGCAAACCCTCAGCATATGCGGCTAAGGAGAGGGAATACAATCTCTTACTTTCACGCATGATCAAATGTGTAAAGAAATGGTTTTCTGCACAAAACCGTTCTGCCAAACGCTACCTTGTTTGCAAATAGACATACATTTATAATTCGTTTCCAGTTTTACAGATGCGTCTTTTTTAGCATTTCTCCAGTGTTAAGTGAAGTAAAATACTTTATTTAGACAATCCAGTCCATAAAAGTTCGAAATACAGGAAACAAAGAATTGTACTAACATAAAAGTAAAAATGACTGTTATGCAAATAAGCAGCGTCTTGCAATGTGCTATATTTAAAACTTGATTTTAAAACCCTAGAGCTATGGTTAAAGTGCAATATTGTTAAAGTGCTAGTATCTAAAAATATAAAAGACATGAGTGTCCGTTAATTGTGCAGTGTAGACTTTGTAACAAATTGTCTCTTGAGTATCGTTTTTCAGGATGGATAAGTAGTAGTAAGTGCTCGAGTTCCATAGTGTGCCCATGTGCTTAGCGTCTTGCCCTTTTTCCACAATTTGTAGGAGTTGGGCAGGCCTTGCGTAGGAACCGGCAGGCTTCCAAAAATAAATTTCCAAACTGGGCTAATTCTTTTGGTATCACTGTGGTGTAGATTCGTATTAGTGCCTCTTTGCATGTTCTTGACTGTGCTGCAAAAAGATAGGCCTTGGGTACTTTCGCCTCTGTTGGTGCAGGCCTGCGCAGCAGCATACAGTGTGGGCAGCCGCTTCTGAGGGATAGTGGCACACCCTACATTGCCCATGCCTCTGTGTCAGGTTCTTCCAGTGCGCCCTGTATTCCCAGATGGACGTTGTTAAAAGCCTAAGTGCTAGTATAGTCTTAAAGGCTTGCTTTCCAATGGCTGATTTCAAGTATGATTGAGAATGTGTGGCACTGTGTGATGCCGAGAGCCCCTCTGCTCCTCTAATATTTCTGATTTGTTTTATATTGTGCTCTCTTGAGGCCATCATGCCCTGTTCCTTTAGTTTTTTTTCTTTATTTCTGCTGTGGTAATTGGGGGGTTGGTCGAGTTTTCTGCATCCGTATTTAATGTTGTTCTCGCTGAGCCAAGGTACTGGGCTCCGACTTGCTTTTTTTATTCAGCATTTCTCGAGTGGATATTTTTTTATGATAAATACTTAAATCCATAAACAAAACAAAATATGCATTATAAACGTGAATTAAGTGCATCGCAGTCACTGTCGCCAAACGTGTAAAGCTTCATTCTTTTGGTGCTGCGATACTGAGTCTGAATTCCTTAGCCTCTGGGTATGCTTCTTCTATTGTTGATAAATAATTCGATGACTTTGATGATTTTAATTTATTGTACATTTTTATGTTAATATTTCATTTTTCTTCCAACTATCCAACACACTTCATTGGTTTATGGCATCATCTTTGATAAGGCACTTGCCTATAATGCTTTATATAAAACTCCATCTGTCTTAGTGAAATGTAAACCTAATACTGTTTGCGACCATAAAATCTAAATCTTGATTCACAGCAATGTTATAGATTAGTAAACATTTACATTCGAAAAGTGTATTGCATGGTGTATTTTACAAATGCTGAGATTTACTGCATTTTTAAATGTAAGGATTCTAGGCCTTTACAGGTAGACCAGCCTGTAGAGGTAGGTGAATGCACACAAATCCATACATTTCAGGGAAATCGCATACCTTTTGCAGATAGTTTAATACCATAGACACATGAAAATGTGCTCATATCCGAGGCAAAAGTAAGTGCCTTTGCAGGGTGAGAGTCAGGAGTTGCATGTTCAGAAGCACATTTGAATCACATTTCTGCATTGAGTGTGCCACGTGATGGAAAAGGATGAATGTCCTAGCTTGAGTGACTTATCTGAATTGCATTACAAACAAATAAGCCTCCATTACTTGCTTTTAGTTTTAATGCTACTCCTGAAAAAGAGCACTGACAGACTTAGACTAACTAGGAATCTCATTCAGGAAAGCATCAATATGACAGACTGTGGAGAGACTCTATAAGAAAAAATACGACTTCCCTAAATCAAGTCTAATAACATTACAAGACTGTGAAATCAACCAATCCCTAATTGATGAAAATATCACTTTACAAATCATTGAGAAAAGAAAAAAGGAACCCCAGCCTTTAGAACTTTCCTCCCTTTAGTCGAAAAATACTTTTGATAAAATAGTTATATGAACAAATGACCTTCAAACTTTAGGATAATACTACCCTCTTGTACATATACCTTACATGACCTTTCCTCTCGAGCAAATTATGCCATAGAAATATCTATACCCGCTTGCCGCATAACTGTTGTAAGCCATTCAGCGATTGTTAGGTTTTCTGGGGACTGTGAGAAGTGTGGAGTATGCATGATTGGAAAGACCCACTGGTCTATGGTACTGTCCCTCAAATTCAAGAGGAAGCCCTACACTATTATCCCCTCATAATCCCAAGTTATTGTGAACCGTCAAAATATGCATCCCTTAAAGTGGATTTAGGCTAGAGAAATCTGTTGCTATTGCCTGCCTCACTTTTCTTTTTTACCATTCACAGACAATGAGAATTGCTGGGACTATAGTGGTGCAAGTGATAGGCACTCTCCTGGGTATCTGCAGGGACTGTATTCTTTAAATCTTGTGTACTGCAGGTGAAACGTTCTGGTATGAGAGGACAGTACAAGAGGCAAGCTGTGGCTTTACTGTTTGAAGTTATCAGTATTTCACCAAAGAGCTATGCCATCAAAACTGGGCTGAGTATCCCATGAGAAGCCAGAAGGCTTCATCTAAGTACATGGGATGGAGGTCTTGCTATGATGCAACCTTCTCATCTCATATTGGCTCTGAAACTGTATTGCAGATGTGCTGTAGTGGATGGTTCACAGCCAAGTAATCTCCCAAAATACGCGGGGCTATCAGAGCAAAACTCCAGATGCAAAGTCTAGCCATATCAAAAGCATAATATGATTGTTCTCTGTTGGGGGATAATAGACAGTGCAGGATTTAGTAGAAGATACCCGCAACACCAAACTCTCAAGCATCAGATATGTTTCCAGCTACAGCAGGGTGGGCTGCTATGATAGGGTTGAGAAAGGCCATAAATCAAAGCAAATACAGTTGCAACTGTGAATTTAGTTCTCCAACTGCTTTATTCATAACTACAACAAATATGTGGTTTTCTTCTGTGGGAGGAACATCATTTGTGGGAACTCCAATTCTAGTGTGGTTTCCACCACACAGGTTTTGTGTAAACCACTTAGAATCCCATGACAGGGCTACGGTGGAGAAGGTGGTTTTTAAGCTTTTCAATCTGCATCTTATTTTCAATCATTATGTGGTCAAGAAAAGCCAGGAGCACCTGAAACCAAGCAAAACAGGGTCTAAAAATAAGTGTTTATATTTTTATTTGCCATCCAACTCCACTGTGGCCACCTTCTACTTGAATATCTTTAATATATGGTCTGTCACTAGAGCAAGCGGTATACAAGAAAAACGTGCTGCCAGTACCGAACTCTCAATGTAGTTGAAACTGCATTCCTTGTTTGACACATTGGCATCCGTCATGAGTGTGCCTTCAATGATATTGAAAAGAGGGCAGAGTGAGGCCAATATTTTCCTTAGGATCTGCTAAAATTGAGACCCAGCCCCTTAACTGTGTGGTAAAGACCACTAGTAGATAGTCATAAACCATTCCTTAACATAACAGGGCGAAAGCTTTCTCATGGTCTAGATTTCAAGAAGCAGATCCAACTGGCAGATAGTTTCAATGGTGCACCTCTGAAATCATCCTGGTTTGTTCTCGGTTTCCTCGCCCAGAGTTTTCTGTTTATGTATATCTTTTCGTTATGAAGAAATTCAAGATAAAACAATGGACTTATTCTTTGATGGCAAAACACATAAAGTGGCAGAGAAATGTAAATCTGGTATACTTGCTTTTACGGTTATGTCTGCCCCCACTTCCCTGCCCCTCTCCATCCCTTCCAGAGACAGGGCTCCCACCAGCCTTATATATCTGTTAAGGCTAGTCAATGTTCTAAAGGGAAACATGAATCCTCTAACCTTTCACTTGCCACACACCATCACTTTTCAAAGAAAGTAACATGACATATCCTTCGTGGTGCAGTGGACTCCTCTGAAAATGTGTGAGTGTAGTAGGTAAGACAAAGTCTGTTAACTTTTACCATCACTGGCTACTAATTAAAGGACAGTGGCTACTCAACATCAAGAATTGTTATACTTTGATATGTCACTTGTTTTTTTTTATCTTATGTGCCCCATGTTTGCAGAGATCCTCTTCATGACTTCTAGAAAATATACCAACACTTCTTCTTTTAAGGGCAGTAAAACTAGCACTGGAGCATGAAAGAGGCAATGGATGTTATTCAAAATATTTTCATGTGTCTCAAAATACCTGATTAATCAGACCACAGTTCTATCTTCCTCATTTGAACCAGTTTCTTATACTCAAATCTTTCCCCATAGTAATATTGGCTCCAGTAATAAAGATGCTGACATGGGACTGGATGACATCTGAAGGAAGAGCATTTCCTTATTGCAAGGCTTTCCAGACGCATAAGGTCTGGTCTTTCCTACCAGCCTATATTTTTGTTGTCTTATCTTAGACTTTAACATTATTACATCAGCTTTCTCAAATGTTTGCGTTCGCTCATTGCACCTCCCTGAAACTGGCTGTTTACTCAATCCTTAATCTCTCGAACTCTATTCATTTTGGACAGTGATTGTATTTAAATGCAGAAATCGTGTGCAGTGATCACTCAGTGACAAATAAACACTATGAAATATGTGTTTACAGATCAAAGACAAAAAGCAAAGGCCCAATAAGGACAGTATTTGGCAGTAACTGAATTAAAAGCGTTCTAGTCTAAAGTAGGCATAAATTCTTGGCCTGATTGCATGTAACGTTGATGGGTGGCTCTTCAACCCTATCAGGACAAATTAAATAGTGAGCACTCTTGAAAATGTATTTTAAAATCAAAAAGAAATGATACATATTGAAATAAGCTCCTAAAACTTGTAGCAAAGATTCGCAAGCTGGGATTAGTAATCTATTCTTCCACTAGTCTTTACTTAAATATTTACCAATTTCATATGTAATCTCCTCAATAAAGTTTTCACTGGAAACTTGCTCTGGATGTTTTCGATTGACTTAATTTTTGGTATTACATCACTTTGGTGGATAAGAATTGTTGTAGTTCTGTACCCCAAATAATTTTTTTTTTTTTAGGATTACTTCTCTCTAAACAGCTATTATTTCTCCACTGCTTGTTTCTTCATTGTTGTCCATTTATTAAATCTTAACTACAGCCATGAACTGCGGACGATTTATCTGATTACGAACATGAGGATAAAGCTAACTTTAACCGTTTCCAAGTCACGTGTTCAGGTGCAAATTAAAAGTACCATGAAGAAGATGCTGTTGCTACCACTATATAGTACCCCAAGCTCCCACACATAATTTATTATAGGGGTATTTTATCCTTACTTGAGTTCAGCAATGTGTGTTGCTATACCATTGTTCTTTAATATGTCCATATTCCAATACCTTTGTTGAAGACAAGCTATGCGTTGGCCACATTTGTGATAGCTTGTTTCTGGTTTGATTACCACATTTCACTTGGTTTACCCTTCGTTTCATATGATTTTGTATGGGATGTGTTTGTACCAGTTGTTATTTTAAAGTACATGCTTCTTGATTCCATACAAGTGATTGATCCATTGGTGGAGTCAAGTGAACGTGTAGCAAATCCCAGTTTCTTCTGATTAAATTGAATATGTTTCTACTGGTCTGGTTGTTTGTTAATAAACAGACTTTCCTCTATTCAGTGCACAGTTATTCCTCTACCTCTGAGAAACTGTCTGTTTTGTTTTAAGATTGCTTTCAGCTCCCTTTGAGTCTATTCTCTCATGTGATCTGAATATTTCTTGTCTGTTTGCGTTCATTCCTTTAGAAGAAGTGAAATATATGTGTTAGACAACAAAGGCTAAATCAAATTTAAGTAACCCTCAAGACCTACTATGGATTGCGCCTAAGGTAGTTTCTGACTTTTGCATTAACCAGAGTATCTTGCTACCAGTTTTCTTAAAAAACACCACAAATGGCACTTTACGTACCAGACATCATGAGGATGCTAAACTATAATAGTGAATGAACAAAACAATCCCAATTTTCTTTTTTTTTTCTCACCTCATGACGTTCGCGCCAATACTCCTCGCGGAGTGATAGCCGCGCTTTATAAATAAATACTCAAATTCAAATCCTGAATTAACCCACAATTGTTCATTGCTTATGACTCAACCAAACAATTGCATACCTTATCAAATGCTGAAATACTCTGGTGGCATCTAGACTGCAGCAAATATTTGCCTGTGTGAACAAAAAACGCATTATGGAGGTTAATGAAAGTATTTTGTCACCTCTGTTATCTGGACATACCGGGGTGAACACTGGAATTTGTTTTTACTTATCTAGTAATGTAAATTCTGGAGAATCATGTCGCTTACAGATTGGGATTTTACTCATTTTGCCTTCCCGTTGTAGATGGTGGTAAGAATATGGTTGTATACTTGCTCAGAATCTGAGAATAAGGGGTTTGAGATACTGGGATGTGATTGGTGGGAGTAAACCAGTCTTTTTAACACTGGGGAAACACCCTGAACGTTGCCTTTTGGAAATAAACTGGAAACGTGCTCATTAATTATTTTACTGAGAATCCCAGGCTGACATCAGAGGAAACTTTCAAAAAAGCACTTGCTGAAACTAGTTGTAGAGGTCCAAGAGCAATCAGGTGTTATTGGGTTCCATTTGTATCAGCTGGTGCCTTGTACCTCTGGTCTTACTATTGGACCCAAAATTGAGCAACAAGTATTCCCCTTTAGCACCTCTCAAGAAAGCGATATGGAGGAGTCCAAAGTTTTCCTAGGGAGTTTGTGGGCTAGAGACTTGGAACTCGGTGAAGACAGTGACAACACTGAATGATGCTATCTATCCAGACCATGCTTTATCGTATTAAATGAAAAGTAATTTGTTCTACACAGTGGAACACTACACATGAAAATTAATGCCTAAATTCATATGGGTCTATTCAGTAGGTTCTGGCCGGGTTAAACGAATTGCAGGCCCAACCTACTGGCTTGTAGTACGGGTCCTGTTGCAATCCCAACACATACCTGGTCTCTCTTCTATGTTTCTAGGAACAGGTAAAGAGTTACTCCTGCTCTTCTGTTCTATGATGTGGTCTTGCTTGCTCAGTTAAATGGCTACGCAAACACCTTTGTGAACTCTCCACAGCTCCGAGACTTTGATTGCATATCCCCATGCAGTTTTCATTAGTAGATTGGCTTGTCGGACTAAGGGGAAAGTGCAGCGGAGTTGCCTCATAGTGCTGTTCTCTTCTGGGGAACAGTGTGTCAATGTTGTTGCTGGCAGATACAGCTCCTCTTGCCTCACTGCTTCCTCAGACTTGACCTTAAACCCACCATCAAAGTGACAGATATCCACCCCAGCGCACACTGGGCACCCTTCAGGCAAAGGGTGTCAAAGAGAGCTTAGTTGTTAGGGGACCACAAGTTGTGTCCATGTACTGAAATTACTGGGCCTAACACTGCAAAGTAGAGAGGGGAAGAAACGCTATACAGCAATACTTGGAAGACCACTGACTGTGGTGTGGTTAGTTTAGGAGCTGCCATAATTAACTTTTGGCTTGCATGGGGGCTGCAGCACAACAGGTGACATGGGAGCCATAAATGGGGCTCCTCTGGAATGGGAATTTTTAATCTGGATAGCTTCCTAGCCACTGGGTAGATTTGCATGCAGTATGTGTATGATTGCTGCCTTTGCCTCACCCAGCAGCACCACCACCAAAAACCTCTAAGCCTGGATAGAAGACCAGCTGAGCTAAAGGTCCAGTTATTGGTGACATTGCAGAGTCCAAGAGTCATATTTCAAAAGGAAAGCAAGTTCTACTGAGCCCTGACTACAGTAACGCTTCTGGAGAAGAAATAGAAATGTTCTGCAACATCTCTTATTCGGAAGGTTGACCTTCTCAGAATCTGGCCATCCGAGCTGGAAATACCCCCAGCCCCTATCATGGAGGCCAAAAATTTGGAAGTTAAAATTGATACCTCTCTTTCCTTAAAACCTCAAGTCAGCGCTATGATCAAAATGTTTTGCATTATTGAAATCAATAAAGTAATGTTCAAATTTCTACTAGCTAATACACGCAAGTGCATTACTCATGTCTTACTCACGCCTTACTCACATCTAGGCTTGACTACTCAAATGTCCTGTTACTTGGGGCTCCTCAAGTGGTTGCAAACAGATTGCAGCGGGTCCAGAACGCTGCGGGTCGCCTTGTGCTGAGCATTCCACAACACAACTTAATTTGAAATGGGCTGAAAACACTGAACTGGCTTCCTATTAAATAAAGAATAACATTTAAAGCACTTGTCTTTACCTTTAGGGCAATGAATTAGATGGGCCCAACCTATATTCAAAACAAGATCAAAAGGTATCAACATCACAGAAACCTACCGTCAACCACCGAAATCTTTTTATGTATCCCCAGAATTAACAAATTCAGAGCTGGAGTTATGGCCTTCTAATTTCTGGCACCAAAATTGTGAAATTCACTTCTTGATTAGCTTTGGAACGTATCGTCAGAAGCTATGTTTAAAGCCCTTTTAAAAATTAATCTCTGGGCGTGGCCAAGATGACAACCAAGTGAGACTTTCTTCTCCGTCTCTCCGGCCCCGCCGCTCATTTCCACCACCATACATAGCGCAGCCTCCCTATTGCAGCCACCCCATAGTCACTGGGGAGCGAGACCTGTTGTACCGGACTGTAGCCCCGGTGAGATCTGGACTAACGCCTGGAGACATTGCTGATCACGCTAGGCAGCCGGTGAGACGGGAGCGGGCCCCAGGAGGAAAGGTTCCAACACAGGCAGGCCCCACTTGGCGCAACGTCCTATGGCCGTGAGGGTGTAGACTTGTGGCCTCGGCGGCACTGTCGGTGGCTCTTATCTCCACAGCTGTTTGGGGCCCTGCGGAGAAACCCAGCCGGGCTGCCCAGATCCAAGGTGAGCCCGGCTTGCGGGCGAAGAACTGCTCTGGCCCCAGGAGCCTGAGGCGGCGTTGGTTGGGAGACGAGATCGGCACTCCTAGAGAAGTGAGCCACGGAACCAGCTGCCGCCCCCCCTACCAAGGTCAGAGCGCAGGCGAGGGCACACCGTGGTGCGACGACAGAGCCCATGGTGGGACTGCACTGGGCCTGATATGCGTGTGGGCCAGGGGGAACGGCTCCGCAGCGAGAGGTGCAAACGAGCGTCATGCCTTAGGGCGGCAGTGAATAGATGATCCAGATACTTTGTTCCCAGACGCTGGTTGGGACAGGGCCCCAGGCGGTTCCCTGTATGATGCCGGATCGTTGGGCCATGGGGGGGCGACACGTGTGAGGAGCGACGAGCGGCAGATGTAACCCCCGGAGCCTGCCAGTTGGAACGGGCATGTCACACACTGGGACATTGGGCATTTACCAACTGCTTCCGTTCCTGGCGAGCGAAGAGGGATAGACCCTTGGGGCGAGGCCCCGTAGAGACGCTGGCACAGCTCTCCCCTCTGGCCCTCTGTGAGATTTGCCGGGCTGCTTGCCCAATCGGAAGGCAACCTGAGACGCGCCTGGGGCCCCTAATGGAGACACGGGTTTGAATCAGCTCGCCTGCAACGCCCGGATCGGCGACACCAGGGGAGGGGCCAGGCTTAGCGGCTTCATTACAGCCCCCCTATGGCTGCTGAGGCCTGTGCATCACTCGAGGATGGCTCGGAGGAGCCTATGACTCGCTCCTTCCTTGAGTCTCCGTTTACCTCCCTCTGAGAGGATCTACAGGAGGTCAAGAAGGACCTCTCCAGCGACATAAGGGAGCTCAGGAGAGACATGTTCTAAGTTCCGGCTCTCAAAGGGGGTTGTAAGAGACTTACAAGTCTAGGAATGAAAACACCATGAAGCCCGAGATCAGGAATAAGAGGCTCATTCAGGCCTAACTTGTTTAATTGAGATTAAGGTAAGAACAGTCAGTCTTTCCTGTTGGCTCCAAAATAAAATACTAAAGGAAAACAAGAAATGAAAAATCCTGGGGGTTTAGTTTCTGCGGAGTGAAAGGGTTGGCATAAGAGTCTCTGGGGTCCCAGTTCCTGCTCAGTGGGCCTTCTTGTCAGGTCCTATTTTCACTTGGTGGCTTCTCACGTCCTGTGCTCTAGAGATACTCTAGTCATCCAAAGAAATGGGGGAGGGCCGAAAGAAACCAAGAACAAAGCAGGGGTCAGTCTCTGGTTCGACTTCCCCGGGGTGCTACCAGTCACCAAAATGCTGCACCGTCACCAAATGTGAGGGAAAGGGGGGGGGGGGGTGAGGAACTTAATATATATCGATCGTGCCTTCAGTCAAGCTGTGTCCCCCTTCACCACCCTCCCGTCAATCTCTTGAAATAGTGTAACCAAGGCACTTGCCTGGGGCCACGGTCCTCCGGGACCGCAGCAAGGGGTATCACAGCGTCCTGAGGTCCTCCGGGACTTCTGGATACTCTAGTGTCCCCTCTTGGGTAGGATTTGAGTTCTCTCTGTGTTTCTCCCTCTTTTGGACAACTCCGCACCTCTTTTACCGTTTCCACTTCCTCGCTGGTTGCTCAGATTCCTCACCGGTATTCTTCCCCAAGTTCGATCTCCTTGCTGTTCTTCGCGTCCGTTTTCTCCCAGTCAGACAGCTCCAGTTGTCTCCGTCTCCGTGACCAGCAGCTGGATCTTTTGGCACACCCTGAAGATCTAGAGAGCAGATCTCGCTGGAACAACATCCAGGGGTATATCCTTCAAAGCGGAAGGCAAGGACCCAGTTGGCTTAGTCGCCAATGTCTTCCGAGCGATTCTTGAAGCTCCCCAACTATGGAGATAAAGATGGATCAGGCTCATCAGGTCGGCCCCCCAAGGGCAGAGACAGCCCCTCCGGCGGACATACTGGTCTGCATGCACGACTTCAGATGAAGGAAGAAATCCTGCGCAAGGCCCAGGAGAAACACCCTCTCAACTTCAGGGATCAAACATCTACCCTCTATTAGGACCTGGCAGAGACCACCTTGCAAAAGAGGTGCACTTTTAGAATAGCAACTTCCCACCTTCAAAACATGGGAGTGCCCTACTCCTGGAGGTCATACAGCCGCCTTATTTTAAGATTGGATGGGAAGCTTTTCCAGCTGAGGTCGCTAGAGGAAACTTGCAACATGCTGCACATTGATCTGTTGACGGATGGATCTGTTGACGGATGGCACCACAGCCACACCCTGCACCACTGACAGTCGCCCTCGGTGGCGCTCTCATGGGTTGGTGGGAAATTTGCCCGACTATCCGGTCACAATTGCCAAGGGCCAACAGGCTGCATTGGACTCGATTCCTGGGGCACTAGTTAAGACATCCTCCTCATGACACAGCTGGGCAAGTATTACCATAGACTGCACTGCTGGCTGTTGGGCGGCGGGCCCGGGGAGGTGTGGTCATGGATTGAACCCCTATCCCTGATGTTTGGAACTGTGGAACTGCTCCCTGCTTGATTGAACACCTATGTTCCTCTTTCCATTCATGCTTGTTTTTTCTCATGGGCTTTTGTTTGTTTTGGGGACACACTCATGTTTACAGCAGTTACAATACGGAGCACATTAAGTGGTGGCGAGTCCATTGGCGTTCCAAACTAGATCCTGCACTTTGCATTGGACACCACTGGGGTTAGCTGTAAGATCCTCCCAGATGCACAATGGGAGGCACTCCTTTCAGGGTTATCCCCCTTAATGTAAAGGGCCTTAACAGCCCAGGTAAGGGTAGGGGGTCCTCTCATACCTAGAGAACTCGAAGGCTGATGTATGCCTACTCCTGGAGACACTCCTCCTCCCACAGGATTACCATAGGCTCCGCTCACAAGCTTTGGCGCACCAATTCTTCTCCTATGGGCATACTGAACCAGCGGGGTGGCTATCCTGGTGGCTCAAACTTTTAGGGGACAAATGGATCCTAAAGTAGCAGAAGTGAAAGGCCACCTTCTTGCACTTCCTCTTACTCTCAACGGCTGGTCCTTTGTAGTGGCATCCATTTACGTTCCAAACGAAGGTCAGGGGGCATTCTTTCACAAAGCTCTGTCAGACGTCTTACATACTCGGGAACAGAGGACCCTGGTGCGAGATGACCTCAACTTGGTTTTGGATAACAACCTAAACAGATCGACACATAGACATGGCCAGGCCGGGGCATTAATGAAGGAGGGGCACAGGTGGCTGAAAGACTCTGGGCTTTTAGATAACTGGAGGACACTTCGTATTCATACCTGCGACTACCCCTACTTTTCCTGCACATAAGACCTACGCCCGATTAGATCACTTCTTGGGCACGAAAGACAATCTCACACTCCCCTCCGCTGCAGATCCTGCCTGCCGCAGTGTCAGACCATGCAGCAGTTAAACTGGAGATGAGGCTTTCCCCCATGCACCGCCCGGCTCTGACCTGGCAAATGAGGGACACCCTACTACAGCGCCCTGAAGTTGTACAACAAGTTCACTAGACCATCACTGACTATATCGCTCTCAACAACACCCCTGACATTTCCATTGCTACGCTTTGGGAGGCCCCTAAAGTGGTCATCCGCAGGGAACTCCTCACCATTTTGACTGTGGCTAATAAGCTACGGATGATGCAACCATTATGTATACACTTACGGACTACTATGCAGAGCTATACTCTGGGCAACGTCTGGACCCCGCAGATGGCACCTCCTACCTTTTAGACTCCCACCCGTCCTCTCTGCCTCTAGACCAATATGACTCGCTAGACCAACAGATCCTAGTGGAGGAGGTTATCTTGGCGATCTCCCGACAAAAGACCTTGAGGTCTCCGGGTCCAGATGGATTACCGTCCATATTCTATCAAAGGTTTTGCCATGTTCTAGCCCTGCTCCTGACACAGCTGTTAAACCCCAGGGGCTATTGCTCCCTCAATGTTGACGGCCCTGATAGTGGTTATCCCAATGCCTGGCAAGGATAAGCAACAATGTAGCTCATACCCCCCAATTTCCCTACTGAATATGGGCCTCAAATTGTTCACCAGCATCTTGGCGTCCAGACTGGGTCCATACATGCCATCTATTATAGGCCTGGACCAAGCAGGCTTTAACCCTCAGTGCCAGACTAGTGACAATACCAATTGCATGTTGCATATCGTAGAAAAGGCCTCTCGCACGCTGGGGGAGTATATGCTCCTAGTAATTGACACCAAGAAGGACTTCGATAGGGTTCATTGGCCTTTTTTAGAACAAGTATTGGCCCACTTTGGCATAGCTGGGAGATTTCGATCTAGGGTGTTAAATTGTTGCCTCTCCCCCCACATCATTGGTCAGGGTGAATGGCTGTGTCTCCACTCCCTTCGCTATTAGTAGAGGTACTCGGCAGGGATGCCCCCTGTCACCCCTACTGTTTGCCCTTTATATGGAGCCTTTAGCTCAAAAGGGTCCGTGAAAACCCTAAGATCATTCGGACCACTGTGGTGGTGGTGGTGGTGGGGGGAGGGGGCGGGGGGGTTTTGGGGGGACACAACACAAGATTAGCCTATACGCTGATGATGTGCTGGTGATACTGGATAGCCCGGCATAAGCCCTCCCGGCATTTATGACTGAGCTGGAGATATTTGGCCTTGCCTCTGGATTCTAAGTCAATGTTACCAAATCTCAGACACTGAATCTATCTATGCCTCCTGCACTGGAAACCCAATGTGCTTAGCAATACCCTATCCTATGAGTGAAGTCATCGGTCCCTTACCTGGGGATCCGATTGGCCCCCACTATACAAGCAACCTCTTTGCCTAACTATCAGTCCCTACACAGACACATCAAGTCCAAATTAGCCCGTTGGAGACAACACACTAACTCCTAGTTGGGTAGCATCACAGCTAATAAGATGAACAACTTGCCCATAATCCTGGACCTCTTCCAAACACTGCCCCTGACACCCCTGAAGGGGATGATTCCTAAAATACAATCCGAACTGCACCAATTTGTCTGGGCTGGGAAGCATTCAAGAATAAAGAGAGAAATTAGCTATCTCCCTCTGGGTGCTGGGAGCCTTCTGATGCCGAACCTCTATCTGTACTTTCAGGCAACATAACTAAGATGCCTAGTTGAATGGAACAAAGAGGAATCGGAATAACATTGGCTTTTTCAGGACCGGGCAGTGGCATGCACCTCCCTATGGACGATCCCCTTCCTGAAGAAGTCGCATAGACCCCAGAACCTCTACCTCTCTCAGATTACGAAAGCAACAATGGAGGCCTGGGACTGGTGTGGCACTAGATATTGTCTTTCCTCCTTTCCCTCGCCGCTGATGCCTCTGCTCGATAACCCAGACTTTCTACCAGGTAACAGTCCCGGGGCATTTACTAAGTAGATACAGACCTTCTGCCGTTCAGCCGGAGATATGATGGATGAGAAGGGTGATCCCCTTCACACAGTTGCGTGCAGACTATGCCATTCCCGCGACGGAGTGGTTGCATTGTTGGCAGCTTCATCACTGCCTTCTTCATCCTGACAATAAGACGGCTGTGCAGAAAAACCTTACTCCTTATGAAAAGTGTCTGGTCTTTAAGACTTCTGACAAATGGTTGCTCTCTGATCTTTACACCTTCCTAACTCAAACCTCTAGACATATCTACAAACCTAATCAGACTCGTTGGGAAAAGGAACTTGGAAGAAAGCTGACCAGTAAGGAGTGGGAGGATATAGATTACATGGCCCATCATACCGCTTGCAACACAGCTCTTACCAAAACACTTACTAAGTTGGCCACATATTGGTACCTAACCCCAGAACGCTTGCATAGGATTGACCCGAACAAAAGCGTGGTCTGTTGGAGGGGGTGCAGTGAAAGGGACGTGGGGGGGCTGGTTCATCTCTTGTGGGTCTGCCCACACATTCAAACATACTGGACACAAGTGCTTGATGACATTGACCAATACCTAGACACACAACTTCCCCAATTTTCCTCTTACACACTTTTGGGTCTACCTAAACCTGTCACTTACTACCTGAAATCCTGACGAGGGTGGCAGATTGGTCTGGTCTTGGACGCGGTGATCCAGAATATATTGTTACACTGGGGAACACACACCTGGGGTGGCTTCACTGCCTCTGGCTCATACTTGGCATGGAAAAGGTCACACTCTCTATTACCAATCTCTCCCTTCACAGGATTTCTGAGAAGTAACCTGCCCCAAATACCTACGTGTCTTACGGCTGTCGGAATCGGCCCTCACCATCGGAACCAAGACTGTCTCATAAACTGAGAATTGCTAATACTGTTGATGCAATTTAATGGAAGTAATCTGAGCGCTTTGTGAGGGAGGGAATATGGCCAGGGGTGAGTTTTGTTTAGTTTGTTGATTACTCAAACCCTAGTCTGTGGATTTCCACAAGGGTGATGAATACAATGTCGCTTTACTATGTACTTCTTAGTATAAATGAATAAAGAGATTTAAACCATAAAAATTAATCTCTTTAAAGAGTTTTGAAATTTTTCCTTGCTCCTTTTTGAACAGAAAAGAAATTGGTAGTTGTTCTGCTTTACTTACTTGTAGCTAGTGCCGGAACGCTCCCGGTGGAGCAGCTGTTCACGCTTTGTAAACTTCTTTCATTCAAGGTTGGGAATCTTAAAGTGCTTGCTGCTCAGGTCAAGGACCTGGGCAGCAACCGCACTGCTCCACCTATAGGTAGCCTCAATAGAGCACATACACTGGCTTCTGATGGATACTGCTACCTGCAGATGCATCACATTTTGAATATCCCCAAGTGCCATATTCGATTTGGATTATTTTCAAGCACTTATTCCCATGAGCTGGTAGGTCGTACCCTCGGGCTCTGCGATTCCACCTCTAGAAGGCAAAGCACAGAGCTGTAAATAGGCACCATAGCAGTGTGCTGATATGATTTTCCTTTTTCCGTTCCCTCCAAAGCAGATCTGGAGCTCTTCACCCAACTTACTAACCCAATGCTGCAACAGCAGGAAGCAGCTGTCGATCAGATGCATAATGTGTGCTTGTGGTGTCCAGCTGCTGTTCATGACTTGAAGTCATACAACAGATGCTCCCGGGTGCACCTGAAGGCGACCAAGGAGCAGGAAAAAAGACTCTGGTGCAGAACATAAAAAGCGTCATAGATCTAGACTAGACTAGAAACAATCAACCCACTCCTCTTCTAAGACATGAGGTCTCCCCAGCACTGACTGGTACATTGGGTCTCCTTCTGGCTCCCTGTTGGCACCACCCCCTATTTCCTCACGGGCTTCATAGGACACTCATGTCCAGACTACTCCAGTGCCGGCCCGAACTCCAGGGACACCCGTGCCAAATCCAGTTCTGACACCCATTTCTGACCCAGAGTTGATGTCTGCCTATGCTAGACTCATGTCTTGCTGTACGATAACCAATACACATCCTATAAGCTTGGATGATCCTCAGCCTCTTCCTCGATGCCAGTACTACCAGGGCCTGAATGCTGTGTTCGGGTCTGATTCATACACTGTTAAATGTCTCCAAAATATTCTACATGATGACTATGAGAAGGTGGACTGCTTGCTCCTCTCTCAGTATACTCATGCAGAATATACTTGAATTTTCAAGATGCTAGTGGCCTAGATACTTCTCCTGAAAGGAATTTATGATCTCCTCTAGGACCCCACTGTGTCCCCAGAGGAAAGATCCTCTTTCAGGGTTGTTGTCTACAGAGTGGCAGAAGTGCTAGATTTACAACTTCCAACTATTGAAATGAAAGCTCCCTGATGACATCATGCAGGAATCCATATGTGGCTGCCCTAGTTAGCCATCCAGTTATATGGTGGCTTACACCAGCCCCTGAAGTCCTGGCTTTTCTAACTCTGCACTAAACCCCTGAGAGCTGGTGCAAGCTTATATGAGTAAGGTCAACCCTAATGCATTTCATTTTGGACTGCCAAATAGGAAGTCAAAGCATATTCACACGTTTGGCAAAAGAGTGTTCTCTTCTGCCAGCTTGTTCGTTAGGTCCCTGAACACTGTCTGTCCCCTAGGCAGATACTCGTACACCCTTTGAAACCTGATCTGCGAGATCATGCCTGCTGTCCCTTATGAATTCAGTCTTTGCCAAAGCAGTTCAGAGCTAAAAAGACACTGAAAAATATGCTTAGGGTCCTGTCTTGATACAGTGGACTCTGCAGGCCTTACCATGAGCATCCGTGTCATGCCCAGACCTAATGCACAGTGACGTATAGGCATACCTTGTGGACATGACTTTTGAAGGTTCCACACTTTTTTGGAGAATAGACTGCCTCAGCTGTAAAGCATAATAAAGACTGCCACTTTGAAGCCTTGCCCCTAAGCTGATTTGCACCAACTCATCAGTTCCATCAATAGTACAGAAAATGTAGAGGGTATTCGCAAAGCCTAGCTTATTGCCAAAGGCAGCCTTTGCAACCATAAGATTAGCCAAACCAGAATCTTTGGGCCGCAGGGAAAGTGGATGTAGCAGAGGTCATGGACACCAGCAAGGACAATAATCCTCATTTTCCTCCTCACCCACAGCAGTAGCTATCAAGCCACTTTGATTTTACCTCCTAAGAAAATTCCCAGCCAGTAAGGAACAGGATTTGATGTTGTCCACATGGCTGGAGAATTAGAACATTAGATCAATATGAGCTAAAATTGTACATAGGGAATGGTCCCTGCCCTTCACTATTACACTTCCTTGTAACCCTCCTGTTTCCACTCGCACCTCTGTGGATCATGTCACCGGCCTTGTGCATGAAATGTAATTTCTTTTGGGCCTAAGGGGGCATAGAGAGGGTCCAAGAGAAGGAGAAAGGTTTAGAGGCATTATGCCTGCTATTTCTGGTCCCCAAAAAGGATGGAATGCTAAGGGAGATTTTAGATCCACACCCTCTGAATGCCTTCTTGTGAAAGGACACATTTAAGATGCTAACTTTGGCATTCCCTTTAAAAGGGCTGCTTTGGTCACAGTGGCTTTCAACGCTTTCCTGCCGCCTCAAGTCTAGGATATTCAGGTTATGGTCCTGATTTTTCAGGCTCCATCCATGCTTCCAGTGCAGAAGATTCTGAGGGTTCTTGAACTTTTGACCTCTTGCATTCTGGTGGTCCTATGTTCCTGCTTCCAAATGTGGGCCTTGCAATGGAACCCTTACCTTCAAAGCATTCAACACCGGGGTTGTCTTTCAGAGACCCGCCACATATCGAAGGATGTAAACCGTGACCTTTAATGTTGGCAGATAAACACCAACCTGCTCAGTGACGGACAGTTCTCACTACCTTACCCTGAGCTCAGTACTGACAGATATCTGAAAGTGACACGTTAGTGATAGATTCCTTACCTTAGAATATTCCCCAGTCGTCAGTCAGTCAGTCTGGATCCGGAAAGTTTTCTGCTTAGCAGTACCCCTCCACGCCAGTAGGTGGCTCAGTGCGGCTCCGCGCCCGTCAATGGCGTCGTGCACGCCGGGACGACGTCACGGAGGCTACTTAGGCACCACCCATGCGCGCTGACGCCAGTTTTCTTTTTCCGCGCCTAAAGCGCAGATCCGGATTGAGCACATACCTCGGTCAATTTTTGACCACTTTTTGAGACTTTTTGTCTTCTCTTGTCTCCTGTTGCACATAGGGATGCCCGGCTTTAAGTCTTGCGGGCCACTGTAATATGTCGGTGGCGGACCCCCATGATGTCTGCCTCTAATGCCTGGAGACCGACCACGACTCCCGGGATTGTCGGGACTGCCGTGCCATGGCCCGAAGACATTGCGGGAGCAACGCCGGAAGTTGCTGGCAGTCCGGGACTCCTCTCGCCACCGCTCCGGGCCGAGTGGCCGTCCGCAGGACCGCTCGAGGGACCGCAGCCGTCGCTCCTTGGACTCTAAGTCTTCACCTTCAGATTCCGTAAAGCGACGCCATAAGAAGTCGAAAAAGCATGTTCGCTCTCCGACGTCCCCCCGTCGCTCCCCGGAGGCGGACGTGGGGGACAGGGGCTCCGCCCCTGCGGCTCCTTTGGAGCCTGGGAGTCCCGCGGCCTACCCGCTCTACCCGGGTCCGTCGGCAACTCCCGAACAGCGGCAAGAGTTTCTTGCTGTCTTGGACCGCCTGTTTAGGCCTCGGGCTCCCGCCGGTGCTCCTGTGGGCCCCGCGGCCCCGTGTCCAGATCCTGTTGACCCGGCGGCACTGCCTCCGGCGCCAGCCCCGGAGCCACTGGATCCAGTGCCCGCGGCTCCGGCGCCCCAAGGTGCAGCACCGCTGGCTCCGGCCCCGGTGCTGCCCTTGGCTCCGGCCCCAGCGCCGCCCCAGGCTCTGCCACAGGCACCGCGCTGGGAGCCGTTTATCCCGCCCCTGCCTCGGTTCTCGGACCATTTCGTTCCGACCTGGGATCCTCATTGGGATGGGGCTCCGGTTCGGCCCCGGCCGGTGCCACTCCCGGCGCCGCTCCCGGCACCGCTGGCTCCCCTCTCCGGCTCCGGTCCTGCTGCCGCGACCGGCTCCTTCTACCCCGGAGCCGGATGAGGACTGGGACGGATCCGAGGACCCCCTTGCGCGGCAGTGTGACTCCGAGCAGGATTGGATGGATGACCTTCAAGACGCGGGTGAACTTGATGTGTCTTCTGACCCGGAGTTTGCCTCGCCTCCGCCTACTATGGAGGAGGGCGCTTCCTACACTATGGTGCTGCGTCGAGCCACGGAGACTCTCCACCTCGACCTCCCTACGGAGGCCCTTAAGACCAACCTCCTTACGGCGTCTACATCGTCGGAGCCGCTGCTCCCTTTCAATGAGGCCCTTACCGAAGTCCTCTTGGGTACTTCGTTGCGGCCGGCCTCGGGGGCGCCAGTGGATAAGAACGTCGCTAGGCGTCATCGCCCGGCGCCTGGTGATCCCGCCTTCTTGCCCACTCAGCCCACACCTGAGAGCCTGGTCATTCAGGCCTCGACATCGCAGAGAGCCTTTCCCTCGGCTCCGCCGGACAAGGACTCTAAGAGGCTGGACCAATATGGCAAGAGGTTGTTCTCAGCCAGTTTGGGGTTGAGATCGGTTAATACCGCCTGCTTATTGGGCCGTTACTCCCACGCAGTGTGGGATTCGGTGGCGGAAGTTCCGCCTCAGTGCTCTGAGGAGGTCCAGGCTGTCCTTTCCCAAGCAATTGTGGAGGGCAAGGATGCGGCGAAGTTTGCCATCAGGTGTGGTTTGGACACCGCTGATTCGTTGGGCAGGGCGATTTCCACAATGGTGGTGTTGCGGCACCACGCCTGGTTGCGTTCCTCTGGCTTCTCACCCGATGTCCAGAGCTCGCTCATGGACATGCCCTTCGATGTTCACCGTTTTCTTAAGGGCATTACACATACGTTCCCACCTGTGCCCTTCATAATGACTCAGTGGGACTTGAATCTTGTCTTGACTTTTCTGATGTGCGCTCCCTTTGAGCCCCTTCATAACTGTCCCTTACGTCTTCTTACTCTCAAGATGGCTTTCCTGGTAGCTATCACCTCTGCCAGGAGAGTGAGTGAGCTCCAGCCTCTTTCTTCCAAACTTCCTTTCCTTTCTGTTCATCCGGACAAGGTGGTTCTGAGGACACGTCCTTCTTTCTTGCCAAAGGTTGTCACGCCGTTCCACATTGGGCAGATCATCACTTTGCCCACCTTTTTTTCCACCTCCGCATCCTTCACGGGAAGAGGAGCGGCTCCACCGTCTGGACCCTAAACGTGCGCTTGCATTCTATCTGCAGCGTACACAGCAGTTCCGGGTGGATGATCAGCTCTTTGTTGGCTACGTGGGTGCCAAAAGAGTCCGGCGGTGCACAAACGGACCATCTCCAGGTGGGTTGTTCTGTGCATCAAAGCATGTTACTCCTTGGCCAAGAAGGAGCCTCCTGTGGGTCTGTGTGCCCATTCGACCAGGGCAACTGCAGCCACTACTGCCTTGGGACGCGGTGTCCCCTTGCAGGATATTTGTCAGGCAGCTACGTGGGCCTCGCTGAACACGTTTACCAAGCACTACTACCTTGACAGTCAGGTCCGGAGAGACTGCTTCTTTGGCCGTTCTGTGCTCCGTGACTTTCTGGTGTAATCTTGTTCGCAGACCCACCACCTGGGTTGGTATTTCTGGGGTCTCTATTCTAAGGTAAGGAATCTATCACTAACGTGTCTCTTTCAGATACACAAGCTACTACTTATGTAATGCTATATCTGTAAGAGACATTAGTTAGTGATAGCTTCCTTACCGCCCCACCCATCCTCCCCGTTCTGCGAACTGCTTACTAGGGTTAAGGTCATCCCCTTTTAGGGCCCTAGTTTTATGCACCAAAGGTCAGTTTCTCGCATGATTCTGCGTTTCGGCGCGGAAAGTTGTGTACAGAACTGACGTCAGCGCGCATGGGTGGCGCCTAAGTAGCCTCCGTGATGTCGTCCCGGCGTGCACGAGGCCAGTGACGGCCGCGGAACTGCACAGCGTCACCTTCTGGCACGCAGGGGTGCTTCAAAGCAGGAATCTTTCCGGATCCAGACTGACGCCTGGGGAATATTCTAAGGTAAGGAATCTATCACTAACTAATGTCTCTTATAGATATTTCGTTACACAAGTAGTAACTTGTGCGTATCGTCTCTGGGATGGGGCAGCTATCTGGGATAAGTGAAGATAAAGCTTTTGGTTTCCAGGGAAGCAGGAGCTCCACATCAATCTTCTGGAGCTCTGTGCCATTTGAATGACCTGCAAAGCCTTCTTCCCATCCATCAAGAGAAATCCAATTCAAGACCGCTTTGTGACATTGCTAAAAAGCTAGACTGTCAGGTTGTTAATTGAACTGTGTCGGGAGGCACTACGCATTTGGAGATGGCAACACCTATAAAGAATTTCCCTAGTAGCAAATCATTTAGCGGGCTCACTGGAATCCTGGGTGGACAAGCTTAGCAGATGTCAGCTGGCCGACCATGAATGACATTTTCATCCAGAGGTGGTTGAAGGCCTCATCACCCAGCGGGGCTTGCTTTGGTTGAATCTTTTGGCCACTGCCAAGATTGGCAACTGTCATGATTAGTGTTCATTGGAGTTCTCCCTTGAAGGCTTCATGGGTGACACATTTAGTATTCATTGGTGCACAAGTCTCCTGTATGCTTTCCTGTTACTATCCCTTCCACCCATTATTCTCAAAATCTGGACGTACTGGGCTCGGGTCATTCTGATTGACCAGGATAGTCCTGTATTCTGACCTGTTGATGCGGAGCATTTGACCTCCATTCCATCTACCTCACCATGATGACCTACTGTCTCAGCGGCACTGTCCTACACATGAATCTTCACAACCTACACCTTCATGCGTGGTGATTGAACAGTGACAACTGAGTGGTTTTGATCTATCTGTTGAAGTAGCAGCTGTTATTCTTGAGGCTAGTCATGCAGCTACCAAATCTGTTTATCTCATTGTTGGGCGAAATCTTTGGCAGCCTGACACAGAGCATGTTTAGTTGACCCTCTGCATGCCAAGTTGTGTGATGTTTTGTTGAATGTGCTGTATCTGGTCCAGAAAGGCTTTGCAGTGGGCACCATTTGATGTTATTTGTGTTTCATCCTTTATACGTTTACCTCACCAACCTTCATTATTCAAGTCACCGGTTGTGATGCGTTTTATAAAATAATTTGAATGCATGTTCCTGCCAGCACATTTCAGTATGCCTCATTTGACCTTACATTCCTATGTGTATGTCTTTCAAGCCAGTACACTGCTGTTCTCTGCTACTGCTGTCAAATGAGGTTCTTCATCGCAATTACTTGTGTCATGGTAGTGTACTGCAGGTGCTGTGAGTACAAATTCAGTACATCACCACTTCCCAGACAAATTGATGCTACAGACCCGTCCTTCCGTTTTGCTGCCCGTCATGTTACCCTTCCACATGGGTATTCGATTACCCTTCTTGCTCTTTTCTCTCCGTTCATCCCTCTGAAGAGAAGGAGATTCTTCACTGGCTGTGCCCAGAGAAAACTCTCAGCTTTTACTCCAAGCACACAAAGGAGGACCTAGTCAAATACAAGCTTTTCATGGGCTTTGCCACTGATAAGAAAGGGAAGTGATGCAGAAACAATGTGTCCAGATGGATTGTCTTGTGCATAAAACATGCTATGCTCATTTGAGTCAAAGCTGCCCCAGCAGTAATGTCAAAGGGTATTCCAGTACTGGACATCTGCCAGGTTGTGTCTGTGTATACCATCGCTGCATTCTGCAGGACCTCTTGCTGTCTGTCCACTCCTCAGACCCTCCGTGTTTGAGAGGTACTGTTTTGACATCTGTATTTGAAAGGTGAGGAATCTGCTAACAAGTTACTAACCTTTGGTTACTCTCTTTCTGGTGGATACTTTATCTAACCACAGATTCTTCACCACCTTCTCTCCTCCTTTTTCTGTAGAGTAGACTTCTGTTGCTGTTCAAATGTTACTAAGTTAGATTTGACACATTGTCATCTCCAATCAATCATGGTTCATCCATGTCTGAGGGTGCGGAAGAGCACAGAGTAACCTTATGTCAGCACGCTCGAGTGGCACCTGTATTCAGTTCCACAATATCACTTTGTAGGTATGAGGGCCCTGCAGATTCAGATGGCAACACCAAGGTTCAATCAGTGTAATAAAGCATACACTTTAAAATATGCTAGGTTGCACCTCCCCATTCAAAACAAACCTGAAAAATTGAATTTCTACTTATTTCTTGCTCACAGCGTTTTGTCAACCTACCCTGCTGTAAAATGTATGTTTTTATCGAAAATCTGAGAAGGTAAGTATCACTGTTTGCTGTGTAACAACCATCTTAGTCTTAATGTCAACACCAGTAATGGAGAATGCATTTCACTTCTAGCCATATGTCTTTTGAAAAAAAAAGATATACATTCAGACAAGCGACCTTGTGGAGATGGTCTTAATCCTATGCAGGATCAGCCGCAGCAATGTCCAGCTGACTTGTTTCCCTAATTCCATCCTTATAAACCAAGTTACACTGGCGCATCGTCTGGCCTGCCTAATCTTGTGTGCCTCCACTCCCCTACAAAACACGTTACCCCTTTGCGAGTGTCTGTGTGTGAAAAGAGACTAGGTGTAATACAGGCATTTAACTGATCCTTTCCTACATAAGAACCTTAAGTGTCTCTCTGCATAGTTCTTAACGCTCCAGGCTTCAGGAGAGCGCTCTGGACTCATGTATTCAGTAAGTATATTATTAGATAATGCATTCTAGGCTCTTCCTTTTTTGTAGTTAATCATATATTATTTTCCAAATGTCTAATTGACCAGGATTTCTTGCCTGTTCACTACACCATGTCTTGTCTCATCAAAAGTACGTCTGCACTCAACAAAACGGCAAACGATTTTGGCAAACATTTATAACAAATTAAATGATGTCATACTCTTTACTGTCAATTTTTAAAGGAATAAGTCAGAATACACTTAATGATCTAGCAGGCAAGAAAATTTAAATTATGTTCTTTTCTTTAAGGTTGCATTGATTTTGAGGAATGCAACGCAGCAAGTGCAGTGGAAGGTGAGTTGTTATTATTCACCATTGCTTGAATTTGTGGTTTTCTGGTTCCTCAGCAGATGTAGTTTGTAAGGAGAATGTTATTTTTATGTAAGTACACAAGGTTCAGTGCTGCTTTGTGCAGAAGATCAGTCAATGTTTGTTTGAGAGTGGAGGGGACCTACTTGTTTCATGAAACATTACAGGGTATGTTCGCAAAGGTAAATCTCCACAGTCAGATTTAATACTAGTAAATTTACTCTTTAATGTTTAAGTAACTTTACTACTTTGGGAAGTTTACAAAATCCAAACGTTAAGTTACTCATAAATACACACTTGCATGTCTCCACGCCCTAAAAGAGGGGATTTAGCCACATTGACACATTTACAGCACCACCCATGGCCAACCACTTCTATTGCAGCACCATTCATGGAAAATAAACGAATTAAAATAAAACTCCATAGGAAATATTTTTAGGATGTTATTTTAATTAGCACAAATGATATTTTACTTAATGTTAAACAAAATCTAAAAATAAATCGTTGTTTAAAATATTTAAACCTTTTTTAATTAAAAAAATTAACATTTTTTAATAAAATGTAATTAAATTACTTTTGAATAATTCTGTACATCACCTTTAATCATTTTTCTTACATATGAACATATTATTTTCTTTACTTCTTATATTCACAATTACATTTTAAATAAAATTAATAGTGCTGTAGCATTTTTTTTTTTCTAAATTTAAAATAAGTATGTAAAATTAATTTACATTAATGTGTAACAAAAATATCTTTGTCAGTTCGAGGTAGTGCTTGGAAGTTGCCATTGTCAACAACAAGGTAATGAATTGAATGCTTGAATTAATCTCAGCCACTGGCAATTGTTCTGGGCCGCATCCCAATCCATTGTTTTTAGCCCACCATGCTACCTCAATTTGGACCCAGCCATATGCAAGTGAGTCTTTACCCTGCTTCAATGAGAACAGTCCAGCCTTAACTTCCAAGCCACGTCCTCCCTGAACCAAAACAACAGCAACCTAGGACCGGTTTTGTCCTTATTATGGGCTCTTCAGCCAGGTGTAGCTTGATTCCAGTAGCACAGTGAACAAAGGAACCTCGTTTGGGCATACCCATCGCATTTAAGGAGTCCATTGCAACAAAAACAAGATGTTTTTGTTGCACAAACAATGCAGCTTCTGGCAATTCCTCAGGCGGCATTCCCAATCCATTGTTTTTCCATAGTTTCTGGGCTCTTCAGGAAAGTGCTGAAGAGCCAAGGCGAAACTGGTTCTAGTTTGCTTGTATTCCATTTAAGGGAGGACCTGTCCTGACAGTTCGGGCTGGACTGTTCCCATTGGAACAGGGTCAAGACTGATTTGCATATGGGTGGATCAAAACTGAGGTGGAATGGTGGCAGAAAAACAATGGATTGGGTTGACATCCGAGAGATTGCCAGTGACATCCATCACCTCGTCGTTGTTGTAGTTGACCCCCTAAGTGTGAATGGTGTGCTCAGACGGTATGTCAGAAGAAAAAACAAAACAAGTACACACAACAATATATGGAATCCTCATACTTCACAGGCGGGTCTCTTCTTTTCTTGCCCCTTTTACACCGGAATCCACCGACTTGTCCTCCGTGTCTCTGTTCAACTCCAAACCACCATCACCTACTTCTTTCTGAACACAAATGTGTCAACCGTGGCCAATGGCCTGAGATAGTGGCTCCATCCGATCCATTCGCAAGTTTTTAGTTCTAACCAGATATCCTTCTCATCCCCGTTCCATTTCTTTAACACCAACACCACCTTCCTGCACTGTGCCTTCTGTAGTTTTCAACTCTCCTGACATTCCACACTTTACCATCTTGAGGAGCCACACTTTAATTACTTTTACAGCTTTACCATATCTTGGCTTACCTTTTGTCAACACTCCTTACCCAATCACCTACAACAAATTCGGGTTGCTTAACTTTCCATTTCTAATCATACCTCATTTTAGCCTTTTCCTGCTTTTCCTTCACTTTCCTGGACACCTGACCAATGTCAAACTCTTTTCCTCCCTTGCCACAGTTCTTCTTAAACCACCACATACATAAATTAGAAGCAGGCTCTCTTCCTTTGAACAATTTAAAAGGTCTGACCTTAGTACTAGTATGTGGTGTTGTGATACATCCACAACTTCTCCCTTAACACATTTTTCCACTCACATCCACTTTCCGTACCTCCATAATCCCTCAACACACAAGTTTAAATCTCTCTAATTGACCGTTACCTCCGCGGCCAGAGGCCAGATCCGGGCCCTCCACTCTGTGGCGAACTACATTGGCATTGATGCCAACCATTAAGATTCTTAAGCATCAAAAGAAGTTACAAACTAATATTTTTCGAGCTGTTTTTTTCTCACATGATACACATGTGACATTTTTAGATGACCGCTTTTTCTCTCCAGTAGGGAGCATGAAAAATCTCTACACAATAAAGAAGGTGTAGTCCTCGAATCTTCGGCACTGATCTCCAGTGCTGTCCTGAGTACCTTGCCCTGGATTTCCTCTGCGCCCGTCATCCTTGACAGAAGCCATGCCATGCCTGCAGTTGAGAAAAGTTTTTTATTCCCCAGTAAAGAGTAGCCAAAAAAACATGCTAACCTCCTTTGCTTCAGATCTCTCTTATAGCCAGAAGTGTACTGATACTCCATATTTAAGTGTTCGAGGCATGTGGGCTGCTGAATTCATATCTGTGCATAGATCGCCGCCTAGTGTTGGGTCCGGATGTTTGCACGTTGTTGTCCTGGAAGAGTCTTCGAAGTATCCTGGGATAGGTGACTCCTCCCCTAGACTACAGTGCGCATGGGCATCCTCTCCATCCTCAGATTGTTTTTTTCCGCCATTGGGTTCGGATGTGCTTATCTTGACTCAAGTTAGGAAAAACTTTTTCTAGGCCAAAAGGCCTTTAGTTCGCGTCGGTACTGTTCCCGATCGGTATCGATATTATCTTGTTAGTTTACTAACTTCCAGAACCAACTTTTTCGCATTTTACCCGACCATCGACCCGTCATCGACGATGGAATCGAGGACACCATTCAAGCGGTGTCCTGTATGTAATGCGAAATATCCCCACATCGACGTCCATCCGGTGTGCAACAAATGCCTTTCACCAGATCACGACGAATCTACATGTATGGCCTGTGCCCGATTTCGATCCAAGAAGACTCTCCGGAATCGACGAGCAGCGAGACTCGAGGCGCAGCAAGCGGCACCGGCCCCGGCCGACATCTTCAGCGCCGAGAACGAAGATGTCGAAGAAGTGGAGAACCTACCCTCCAGTCCCGCTTCCGAACATGACTCCGGATTGGAAGACGTCGAAGAAAGACTCTTTCGCAGAGATGAAGACGACACCGAGGTAGGAGACTACAATGAGGCCTTAGGGGCCAAAGAGAGTATCTCCGGTGACGAGCAAGGCCTACCCGTACAGACTGAGGATATCCTAGTGCGCCAGTCTATGGCTCCGGTCGAGGGATCGCCTTCGGGCCTTACCCAAGACCTATCCCGCAGTTCTTCGGCCCCGCCCTCTGGCCCGGCCTCGGACATTCAGTGGCAGCCATTAATGCCCAAACCGGCTGGTTTCCCTGCTTCGAAACCGAAACCAAAAGCTGTATTGGTTCAACTGAAACCGAAACCGAAAGTGGCGCTGGTCGGATCGAGGCCCACCACACCTTCGACGCCAGCAAAACCCGTTGGCACCGAGCGCACCAAACGAGACTTCGGTGCCGAGCTTGAAGCGGCCGACGTCGGAGTCGACATACGGAAAAAGACCTTCGGTGCCACCAAACCTACTCAGCTCCCGGCACCGACGCAATCGGCTCCGACCCCAAAGGTCAAACTGCCTGCTGCGTCTCACACCGCTTCGACGGCACCACCAAAGCCACACTCATCAAAGACGTCGACGGGCATTACCGCCCCTCGACTCGATGACTCACTCACCGGCGCCGAAGAAGTCCACGCCCGCCTCTACAGAACCGGTCGGCGCAAAGGAATCGATGGCGCTCCAGGTGCGACCCGTTGCTGCGCAACGCACCAAAAACAAAACGGTCCTCCAGGACACGTCGGGCTCCGGCCCGATAAGAGCTCCAACAGCCTCTTCGGCACCGGCCAACATTACTTTTGGCCTGCCACCATCCACGGCCCCGAAACTGTTCCAAATCAGGATACGGGTCACCCACACTACGATCACGCCTGCCGAACGCTCTGCGGAGACGTCTCCATCACATCTCATCGACGCCGACACGGGCAGGATGATTATCCACAAAAGGAGAATAACTTCTGAGCCAGCTTTGGACTCCTTCCGGATCCCGCTTAAGAGAAAGCTGCCAGTGGCTTCGGAACCAGTTCTTTACGAACCTTTCCATTCACCCTACCAGGATCCACAGTCCTTCTCTCCCACACACTCCGACACGGATGCGTTGGAGGACTACATGGGTGACCAAGTCCCCTACCCCGGAGAGATGGACCCTGAAGGCCAACAGGACCCTGATCAAGCTTGGGATGACCCTGTAGACTCAGGTGCACCTATGGATGCACAGGACCCGCAACTCTATGGAGCAAAAACATCTCCCACAGAGGACACTGCCGCTCTAATTGAACGTGCTGCGGCCAATCACGGGGTGCAACTTCACTCTGACACCGTCGAGGACGACTTTCTCATGGATACTTTTGCATCCTCAGAAAGGAATATAAAGACTCTGCCCATGTTAAAGGGTGTCCTCAAACCAGCAAAGGACATCTTCAAGGAACCCACCAGGGCAAGAGTGATAAACCCCAGGATCGACAAAAAATACAGATCGGCGCCTGGGGACCCTACTTACATTAGAGGCCAGTTACCTCTGGATTCCATTGTCGTTGCGAATGCTCGCAAGAGGGCACACTCGCAAACAACAGGTGATGCTCCTCCCCCGGACAAAGAGTCCAAGGTGCTAGAGACCTCTGGCAAACGGGTTGCCGCCCAGGCAGCTAACATATGGCGCATTGCCAATACTCAAGCGCTCCTCGCTCGCTACGATCGAGCGCACTACGACACATTAGAGCAACTACTCCAACATCTCCCTGACCAATTCAAAGAAGGTGCAGAGATCCTCATCAGGGAGGGACAACTGCTCACAAATGCATCCATTAAGTGTGCACTGGATGCCGCGGATACAGCTGCCAGAGCCATAAACACTAGCGTCATGTTGCGACGACACGCCTGGTTGCGAATCTCCGGATTCAAACCGGAGGTACAAAATAACATCCTCAACCAACCTGTCAACCCCGACTACTTATTCGGGCCGGAGGTTGACACCACCCTAGAGAAAATAAAAAAGGACACAGACACTGCAAAGTCCATGGGGGCCCTACAAACGCAGTCCTTTCGGAGCGGCTCCTTTCGTCGCCCCGGAAATAGAGGAGCAGGTAGAGGACAGGGGTCACAGCAAACATACAACAAGGGCAACACACAAAACACCTACGATAAAAACACCCGGGGTGGATATCGTGGCTCCAGCACTAAGGGCAGAGGACGCGGCTACGGCAACACCTGGTCCTCCCCCAAGAACAAGCAGTGACGCCCTCTCCCTTCCTCCCGACCACATAACACCCGTCGGGGGAAGGCTACAAAGGTTCCTGTCCACGTGGAACTCCACCACGGACAGGTGGGTCAAAGATATTGTCAAATACGGTTACTGCCTAGAATTAACCTCAACTCCACCCACAATACCTCCAAAAAACCGTCCTATGTCCTCAGAGCACTTAACGCTCTTACAGCAGGAGGTGCAAAGTATGCTACTAAAAGGCGAAATAGAGGTCGTACCCGTCCACGAGCAAGGTACGGGGGTGTACTCCCTGTACTTTTTAATACCGAAAAAGGACGGGTCACTCAGACCTATATTAGACCTGAGACCCCTGAACCAGTACATTCTTTCCGAGCATTTTCACATGCTCACTTTACAGCAAGTCCTCCCGCTGCTCAAGCAGGGAGACTTCCTGGCCACACTGGACCTCAAAGATGCGTATTTCCACATACCCATTCACCCCTCACACAAGAAATACCTCAGGTTCACTGTTCAGGGGCAGCACTACCAATTCAAAGTCCTTCCCTTCGGCGTGACAACAGCACCCAGGGTGTTCACAAAGTGCCTAGCTACTGTAGCGGCACATCTACGGAGGCAGCACATACACGTCTACCCTTACCTGGACGACTGGCTTGTTCAAGCGAAGTCAGCCCAGCAATGTGCCAGCCACATGTCCCGCACCATTCACCTCCTTCACAGTCTGGGTTTCTCACTAAATTACCCAAAATCCCATCTCCAGCCCGCACACGTACAACAGTACCTAGGTGCGACTATAGACACTCTGGCGGCCACAGCTCAGCCAAATTTAGTGAGAATCAACAGCATGCAAATGCTGATTTCCAAGTTCAAACCACAACACTCCCTTCCTGCGCGAGTGTTCATGCAGTTGATAGGCATGATGGCCTCCTGCATTTTCATAGTCCCACACGCGAGACTACATATGCGCCCGCTTCAGGAGTGCTTAGCACGTCAGTGGAATCAGGCTCAAGGACAGTTGAAAGACCTAGTGTTGGTGAGCGGTCGGGCATACAACTCTCTGCATTGGTGGAATCCACAAAACCTTTGCAAGGGCCGACCGTTCTAAGAGCCTGTTCCACAGATAATACTGACAGCGGACGCGTCTCTCCAGGGATGGGGAGCTCATGTACTCAATTACACAGTGCAGGGACTATGGACAACACAACAAAAGAAGATGCACATCAACCTTCTAGAACTGATGGCAATCTTCCTGGCTATGAAAGCATTCAAAGTACACTTGTGCAACAAAGTCGTGTTGATCCGGACGGACAACATGACCGCCATGTACTACATACAGAAGCAGGGAGGAACACACTCTCCACAGTTGTCTCATCTGGCTCAGAGCATGTGGAAGTGGGCCATTCAGAGGAACATGTTCCTCATGGCAGAACACCTCCCCAGCAAGGACAACCAGATGGCGGATCTGCTCAGCAGACACAGCCACCAGATGCACGAGTGGGAGTTACACCCATCAGTACTCCAACCGTACTTCCAGCAGTGGGGTCATCCAGAGATAGACCTATTCGCCACAAGAGAAAACGCAAAATGCCAAAGCTTTGCCGCCAGGTTCCCACATCCGCAGTCGCAGGGCAATGCGATATGGATGAACTGGTCCGGCAGATTTGCGTACGCTTTTCCCCCAGCACCACTGATACCGCTGGTGGCACGCAAACTCAGACAACACTCACTGACACTCGTCCTGGTTGCTCCAACGTGGGCACGCCAACCGTGGTACACCACCTTTCTCGAACTTTCCGTGGTGCCGCATCAAAGGCTGCGGATCAAACCCGAGCATTTGACGCAGAACCCAGATCCGCAACAGCTGAACCTGGCAACCTGGCTCCTGAAGTCCTAGAGTTTGGCTACCTAAACCTGCCACCTGACTGTATGGACATCATTAAGGAGGCCAGGAGACCCACTACCAGAGCTTGCTATGCAGCCAAATGGAAAAGGTTCGTCATTTACTGCAATAATAATGACATTAACCCGCTAGACGCATCCATCCAAAACATTATTTGTTACCTATTACACCTATACCGATGCAATCTGGCGTACACCTCTATACGTGTTCATTTGACCGCAATATCAGCCTATCTACAAACCAGGCAGCACCTCTCTCTATTCAGAGTGCCTGCCATCAAAGCATTCTTGGAAGGACTCAAACGAGTCATTCCACCTAGCCACCCACCAGCTCCAATGTGGAACCTCAACTTGGTCCTCACACGCCTGATGGGTCCACCCTTTGAACCTCTACACTCATGCGAGATTCAATTCCTTACCTGGAAAGTAGCTTTCCTAGTAGCGATAACTTCTTTACGAAGAGTTAGTGAACTCCAGGCACTAACCGTTCAAGAGCCATTTATACAGGTTCACGACAACAGGGTCGTACTACGTACCAACCCCAAATTCATGCCTAAGGTGATATCGCAGTTCCATATGAATCAAACTATTGAACTGCCTGTTTTCTTTCAAAACCCACAGACTGTCGCAGAAAGGGCACTCCATACACTAGATGTGAAAAGGGCCCTCATGTATTATATCGACAGGACCAAACCCTTTAGGAAAACAAAACAACTTTTCGTTGCCTTTGCCCCACACCACAAAGGTAACGCTATCTCCAAAGCAGGTATAGCCAGATGGATCGTTAAATGTATTCAAATTTGCTACCAAAAGGCTAAACGCACATTAACGATTCCACCACGAGCCCACTCAACACGTAAGTTAGGGGCCTCCATGGCTTTCCTAGGAAACATTCCTTTGCATGATATCTGTAGAGCAGCCACCTGGTCCACTACACATACATTTACCAAACACTATTGTGTAGATGTGCAATCAAAACAGCAGGCAGCTGTAGGACAGGCTGTTCTCAAAACTCTTTTTCAGACCGCTGCAGCTGGCACTGGTAGCCGCCGCTAATAAGAGGGCACTGCTATATATTCTATGCACAGATATGAATTCAGCAGCCCACATGCCTCGAACTGAATATGCTACTTATCAGTATGCATCTGTTCTTGGCATGTAGGGCTGCTGACATTCATATCGCCCTCCCTCCTCCCCGGCGCCTGTAGCAGCTGCAGCTCTCAGAATTACTGTAAAGCATGGTCATCACTGTATCTACTCCATCACTGCCACAATGGCGAAAAACAATCTGAGGATGGAGAGGATGCCCATGCGCACTGTAGTCCAGGGGAGGAGTCACCTATCCCAGGATACTTCGAAGACTCTTCCAGGACAACAACGTGCAACCATCCGGACCCAACACTAGGCGGCTATCTATGCACAGATATGAATGTCAGCAGCCCTACATGCCAAGAACAGATGCATACTGGTAAGTAGCATATTCAATTCTTTTTGTGCATAATACAGACACAGGAATCAAGAGGCCAGACCTGTGACCAATTGCCACTAGATGCCATACACACTGAGGAAAATAAAATTGATTGACGGATTGCTTGACTTAATATCAGCCACTGTTAATTACACCAGGCCACAATCCAGTCCATTGTTTATTTTGCCCACCATGTCACCTCAGAATCAAACCAGCTGTTTGCAAAAGACCTTGGTCCTGTTGGAATATGACCAAATGCAGGTCACCTGTGAACAGGAACACAAGCAGCCCCAGATTGGTTTCAGCATATTTAGTCCTTACTAGTAGGGTGCAGCTTGAGTCCAAGGACTGTGTTGCAGTGTACCTGTAGGTGATGGGGCGCATGGAGGTCAGATGTCCTAGGAGAGCAAGGGCACAGGGCTTAGCCTGATGTCAGGAAATGCCACCCATCACAGCTATGGATGGCAGAAGGCTGCACAGTGAAGTTTTACTGTCAGCAGCAGATTGGGAATAGGTCTCCCTATGCAACCCCTGGTATAGGTATGATACGGGGCCTTACCATAGATCATGATCTGCATTCATCTTCTGTTTGAGTAACGTTCAGGTGCTGTAACTGTAAAGTTGTTTCTCCAGTATTGAATTTTTCATAGATTCACATGCTTGTATCTTCCCCGTCGTCATGGTGGGAGTCTCGTGGTAGTTAGAAAAGAAGTACCATAGAAGTACATAGAAACCATCCAAATACAAACTTTGTCAGTCGTCAGCCTCCTTATGTAGGTCCAAACTTTGGCCAATCACAGACCAGCCCTAGACCTCAGCTCCCCAGTCAGAGCCATCAGACCTCAGATTTCGCGCACAAGTGTGCTAAGGTAAGAAGTAACATGAGATCAGAAGTGGCAAGCCTAGATGGGGATGAGGGAGGGCCACATGTGAATCTATGAAAGATATCAATACTGGAGAACCACAGTGTACAGGGAAGTAACTTGTTTTTTCTCCAGTATTGAATCTTTCATAGATTCACATGCTTGTATCAGAGTAGTTCGCTGTGTAGTTCCATTAGCTTGCGGCTAGGCGAAGACCTTCCAATGCCATAACAGAGACATATTGACATATACTAATACATATGAATCATAAAACCGATTAAATCGTAAAATATACAAAAGACTGAAAACTAAATAAACAAAGTCAGTAGAATTAAAAGATATGAAAGACTGTACCTTAAACAAACAGATGTCTCAGGACAGCTTGACCCACAGCAGTGTCCTCTTTCCTTGCCAAGCAGTAATGCGTAGTAAATGTATGTACGTTGGACCATGTTGCTGCTCTACAAATGTCTGGAAGCGATACACCGACAAACAGTGCTGTAGAGGATGCTATCTTCCTCATTGAGTGTGCAGACACCTTCGCAGATAAAGGCTTGCCAGCCTTGGTGTGGCAGAAAACAACCGCAGAGGAAATCAAACGTGCGATACTGGTTCTTGAAAGGGCTTGACCCTTTCTTGGTGATGTAAAGGATACAAATAACTGATCCGATTTTCTGAAAGTCTTTGTCCTGTGCATGTAGAACTTGATGAATCTTTTTACATCTAAAGAGTGCAATGCTCTTTCCGCGCTGGTTGAAGGATTCCTAAAGTATGTAGAAAGCACAACTAGTTTGTTCAAGTGAAATGAAGTTGGAACTTTAGGAATGAATTGAGGATTTGTTCTCAATAAAAGTTTATCCTGTCTGATTTGAAGGAAGGGCCCAGCAATCGTGAAAGCTTAAATCTCGCTGATTCTTCTGAATGTGAATCTATTAAAGATATCAATACTGGAGAACCACAGTGTACAGGTAAGTAACTTGTTTTTTACTACAGGTTATATAAAGATCCCAGGGGATGGTTTGGACACCTACCCCTACAAAGCATCACCCCCTGATAACATTTCTATATACAATGCATTGGTTAAAAAGGCAGCTGGCACTTTACCTTTCCAATCTGTAAAGTGTATCAAGTTAATTCTTACAAGAGATGCAAAGCTCATGCAAGTTATTTGCTGAGTGATCTCATTTAAAAATGTCTTTCTCTAGGAATCGTACGTGCTCTAAACAATGCCCGGACTTTGCCATTTGGTTCCCCAAATACTTTTTTCGTTCATATTTTCCTTCTGAAATGTGTAATCTTGTTCTAAAAACGAATCAATGAACTATGGTGAATTGATAAATCTGTGGTGAGTAATTTAAAATCTTTTTAATCTTTTCAGGTTTTTGAAAAGAATAAAATGGGTCAGATCTGTCGGCAATGTTAAAATAAGAAAACCTTTTCTGAAAACTTTTGTCCGTTATTCGGTGGGGAGGGTCCACAGTGCTCCCACGATGTAATTTCCTTGGGTTGATAGGTGAATGTAGTGATATCTGTAAAGAAGGATAGCTCTTGATGATTCTCTGCATCAAGATATGTATCTTCATTGTCCAGTGATGCATGCAAACTCAAACTAGATATCAGTTAACAATGCCCCATAAACTTGCAAAAGTACCTGAATTACTGAAGTCCTCCAATGATATTCTCAAAACAAAAAGAATTCGATAATTTCATAATGGCCCTTTTCATATAAAACACCAACAATCAAAGGGAACATTCTGATGTTGTGTGGCATGGTAATATCTATAAGCTCTGAAGACTGGGGCTGCAGTTCCTGAAACACCGGAGATGGTATTGAACTTTCAAAAAGATAATGGCCATGCACCATCAGCAAGACTATATTTAACATTATAAGCCACACAATAAATGATGATACTGCAGCAAAGATCCAAATGTAGGACCATGGTGGGCAGACATACCTGTAATGGCCCCAGCAACAGGTAAGAATCTGTCTGTTGCATTGACTAATCACAGAAGTGGTTGTCTCTCGTGTTTATTCATGAGCAGGAAGAAAAACTGCTCCTGTTTCAAGGTTTGGATGTGGCTCATTTATAGTCAATGCGATTTCTGGCATCAGTATCATTTCAATTGATGCACATTCTTTTGGTGGTGCACCGGAGACTTGAGTTGCAGAAGTGGCAGTAGCTGATAAGACTGCACCATATTAATTTGTTGAAGACAATGCTACCACCACTATCAGATCAGTACTTAATGATTGGTGTAAACCTGGAGGCATAACAGGCTAATCGATCCCCCGAATGGGTCTAATGATTATAATATGGCTGTACTCTTCAGGCATTTCAAGAATAGGGAAGTGATTCTCTGAGGTAAGCTGGAGGCACTTTGGTGTCAGTGAGGGTTTGTTGAAAAGAATCTGCCACATATTGCTTTTAGTGTGATTGATCAACACAGTTCTGCTTACTTTTACACTGGAAAGTGGTGGCATGATTACAGTTTATGTTCCTTCAACTCTAAGATCTGGAACAGGTGGTCTTTAAGATTCTTCCAAAACTTGCTTGTCAGGATCTTTTCTTGAACTAGCCCCCCCATTCACATGAGCTACCAATCTGCAGCTTTATCTCATTTATATATCATATTTTAAGGAGTTTTATATAGCGTTAGCCAGACACGAAGGTATCGGAGCGCTTTACAACACTTTGTAACGAGGAAAACACATATTATAGCAGTAGTAAACAGGATACAAGGTGCAGTAGAGGTCTTCGTGCGTTGTATAATGCTAGAGGCTGGAAAGTTACATAGTCTCGTAATAGTGAGCACAGTAGTAAAAGCCGCACATTTTTCCGATCAGGGGGGATAATGGGAAGGAGTCTGGCTAGGAGTGATGTAGAGGTCTAAGTTTCAAAGTGTCATTGTGCCATTGTGTGCACGCTTGTGAGTTTTGGTGGCAATCTATCCATTTGGGAGAGTACGCTTGAGGAAGAGGTCTTTGAGCTGCCTTTTGAATTTTAGAAAGGAGGGGGTGGTCCTGATATGGACTAGGATGGAGATCCAGATTTTGGGCGCATTTCCAGAGAAGGATCTGTAGTAAGGACTGCTATTTATATACGTACATTGCTAAGTTAGCACAACCGCGTTAGATGTTAGAAAGCCATCTTGCCACTTTTGCTGCTTTTGCACATGACACTGCAGTTACATGTTATTATTTGAGAAATGCTTGCTCGCCTTTGCTTCACATGAGAACTGTCTGTTGTTTATATCCCTAACAGTGAGCTGCGACCTTGGTCTGAACATTGTGTAAAGAAACAGTCTGGGTCGCTAGACGGTGCATGTTGTTGGGTTCTGGTTGATTGGCCCACTATTTAGCCATAACACGCACGCAGCTGCAAAGACCTGAAAGTCGAGTGCTTTTAATATTGCAGGCTGCATGCTTTATATACATTCGGAAGAAGAGTTTTCCCAGGAGCAGAGTATACCTGATCCTGTGATGTGATTCCACTAAGCTGATCTTTACGGTATGGGGTTCCCTATTCAAGCCTAGAGACCTTCTATTAGTTTAATAATAATAATATTAGTTTACTAGTGAAAGGAAGGTGGCTGTAATCCACTGTCATTTTATTATGATTTCTCCTTTCATTTTCTATGGCATTGTAACTATGCTGATGGTTTTGATTTTAATCATTTGTCTGCTTATGTTAGCCAAAGTACTGCATCTTAGGACACGAGGTTTATAAAATAAACTCTTTAAACTTTACCGTGTCTCTGTTTACTCTTGTTGTGGACTGATATGAGAATAATTACTAACAGGTATTTCTGATTCCCACCATTCCTGAGAATACACTAAGTCTCTTGTTCTGGGTTGTCTATACATTGGGACCGCCGAGATAAAATCGGATAACGAACGGGACACTGATGCTGGTCGGATAAGGGGTTCTGAGGTGAGTTTTTGGTACACCACAATTCACTGAGGTCCTGGGTTCCTGCGCATAGTTCTGTGCATGAGTAGAATCCCTGCAACAGATCGGGCTGCGGTTTTTTGTTTACGGGTTTTCGGCGGGATGACGAGTAGAGTGTTGGAGCTCCTGAGGCTCCTTGTCTGACCGGCCTTCGTGAGTTTGGAGGCCAGGTAGATAGGGTTTTCCTGTGTGTAGGGCTTTGTGCGTGAGGCAGGCAGTTCTGAAATTGGCACTCATTTCAACTGGGAGACATTTCAACTCTTTGAGTGCGGGCGAGATGCGGTCATATTGTTTTACTCCGGTGACCATTCTTGCAGCTGCATTAAGAGTTGACGGAGGGGAGCTAGGTGTGATTTTGCTGTGCCTGTGAGGGTTGCGTTCCCGTAGTCTAGTCTGGAAAGTGCCAAGGATTGAGTCGCTTGTTTGAGGTCGTTGGTCGGGATGAAGGGTTTTATCTTATTGAGTAATTTCAGGTTGTGGAAGGTGCTCTTTGCAGTGTTCTTGATGTGTTTGTCCATGCTTAGTTTAGGGTCCAGGGTGATTCCCAGCGATTTGACGGAGTCGGCAAGGTAGATATTGTTGTTGAGAGCATCAACTGCTTTTAGCCATTCTGCGACTTGGGGGCTCTCTGTTTTGTTGGAAATTTGGAGGATTTCCGTTTTGTCTTGATTCAATTTCAGGTGGTTTAATGAGAGCCAGTGTTGGACTTCTCTAAGAATGTCGTTGAGTTTCTGGATGTCTTCAGTGGAGGAGGTATCGAGATAGATCTGGGTGTCTTCCGCATAGAGGTGGAAGGGAATGTTGGATCTTTTGAGTATAGTGGTGAGGGGTTCCATTTATATGTTGAAAAGTTGCCGGGAGAGGACTGATCCTTGGGGGACACCACTGCTGACAGGGTGAAGGTCCGACGAGAAGTTTTTGATTTTGACTCTTTGAGAGCGATTCTGGAGAAAGGAGCCGAACCAGTGTAAGACCACCTCTCCAACCCCTAGCCTTTCTTGGAGTACCTTAATGAGTAGTTAATGGTCCACCGTATCGAAGGCTCCCGATAGGTCCAGGAGGATGAGTAAGGAGCATTGGTCTGTATCGAGGGGACTTGTGTATATCATCTATGTTATTAAGGATCGCTGTCTCTGTGCTGCACCCTTTTCTGAAGCTCGATTGGTGGGGGTCCAGGAGTTTGATGCTGTCCATGTGTTGTCAGTTGAAGGAGAACACACTTTTCCATCGTTTTGGCCAGGAGAGGGAGATTGGAGACAGGTCTGTAGTTTTTCAAATCATTGGTGTCCAAGCCTGTTTTTTTCAGTATTGGCGTGACTTGGCTAACTTTGAGGCAGTCTGGAATGACTCCGGAGCTCAGGGAGCTCTTTATGATCTTGGTCCAGAGCGGTGCTAGGGAGAGTTTTAGCTATCTTCAGTTGCAAAGTCCTTTTTATTGGAAAGGTTCTTTCTAATTTCTTTTTTTTTTTTTTTTTTTAAACCTTTATTACAGTTTCAGAGACATACAAGTATGGGCCTACAACCAACAGGCCGGCCGCTAATGCACAGTGTAGACTTAGGCACAGCTTAACATTCACATCGATAAAGCAACAAAAGAGCTACTGGAGTGCTAATCAACTCAGCCGGCCGCAGCCGCAGTCCATAGACAAGCAAAGAAAGGTTTCATATTTTGAAAAAAACGAAAGACATCACACCCACAAGGCAGAGGGGGTTAATGGCAGTAACATGTGCTCCTCGCATCGAAGGAGTAAACAAACCCGGGGAGACAGAGGGGGGGGGGGGCAGGCAGAAGAGACCAAATTCGCATGTCGCAGGAGCATGTAGGAATGCGCGGGCTAGGGAGACAGAGCAGCATCCATCTCACGCGTTTGGGTGGGGCGCAAATACCTCCACGATAGGAGTTCCAGGGACCCCACACCTTAATCCACTTCCCAGGCTTGCCTCTCGCCACATACACCGTTTTCTCTCTGAACATACACCAGTCCATGTGTTCCTTCCACGCTGAGATCGTTGGTGGCCTCTGGGAGCCCCACAATTGTGCAATGTCACGCTTCGCTACCATATAGCCCAGGGTCACCCACTGCGTCTGCATCACATTGTAATCAGTCGGTTCCCAGACATTCAGCAGACATCTCCGTGCCTCCGGCAACAAGGCAACATGCGTGACTTCTTCCAACACCGCATGCACTCTACACCAAAACCGAGTCACCTCCGGACACTCCCACAGGATATGAAGGAAAGTCCCCAGTAGTCCACAGCCTCGCTTACACAGACCATCCACCGAATACCCCATACGCATCAAACCAGGCCCCGTGACGTACACTCTATGAAGTATCGTAAGCTGGACGAAACGCAAGCGGGCCGGGATAGCCACCTCTTTCGGGGAGGCCACCGCTGACACCCAATCCTCGTCATCAAGTTCCAAACCGTCGGCAATCCATGTCTCCCGCAATGAGGTCAGCAAACCCATTCGTCTTTCTAATTTCTTGAATATTACGTAAAACAATTCAAAATAAAATAAAAAATCCAGTTGTGAAACTTGATCACATGATACTCTTCCAGGCAGATTAAGATGTGGTACATACATAGGAGAAGCCATAAAACATCTGGTATGGGGCTTGGCTACCTCGTACTTATCTATGAAAGTTATTTAGTAATCTCAAAGCTCAAAATAATTTATGAAACCACAGCAATCTGCTAGAGGTCAATGCTTGCTTAGGGTACCGTTAGCTCACTCACCCATAATGTTTGATTCAGTATGGGATAGATACCAGAATAGTAGTCGTACTTCCAGAGCAGTCATAGAATTGAAAAGTGTCTCAGCAACGAATGCAGAACCCTTGTCTGAATTAAATGCATGAACTTCTCCCATTGCTATCAAGTTCTGCTTGTCCCTTGTGACTCTTTGAGCAGTGGCAGTCTTTTGTGGTCACACCCGAAAGGATCAATCACAACCAATATATACCAATATTGATTGACTATTTGTAGTGGGCCAACATGTTCGAGGAACATGACCTCAAATGTTTTTTATTGGATATCATGAGGGCAGTAGGGTCTGTTCTTCCAGCAGTTGAGTGCTTTTTTGCTGAGAAGGTTTACATTACTGCGCATGATTTTTTTGACGATGTTAGACATGGACCAAAGGAAACTTGTCCTGTAGAACAGCTACTTTCCCCAAAGCTGCTTTGGTTTTATCAATGTAACTTTTCAATCTCTGAATATGTTGGTGTCAATATGCTAAGTTCACGTTGTGACCCTGTACCCAGAACGCTGAATCTGACCTAACTAGTGTGGAAACTGATGGATCAGCGCTCTGAAGAGTAGCAAAGAAAAAGTTACTTACCTGCAGTAATGATCTTTCTGGTGGATACTCTAGCTACCTGTAGATTTCTCACCTGTAGAACAACTCTAAGCAAAACCAAAGGGGATGATGGACGGAGTGTTGAACAGTGCAAGCACTCACCCCCAGTCAACTGATCTGGGTTTAATGCATAATGTTTCTTTAGCTCACTCCGCCACTCCAGTTCAGACATGGCTATATGCAAATCAGTCTTTCCCTGTGCCTCATGGAAACAGTCCAGCCCAAACTGCCAAGCCATGTATTCCCTGGACCGGAAAAAAGCATCCTGGGACCGGTTTCGGGCTCACAACCCTCATCAGCCAGGCTATCTTGAATCCAGTGGCAAAGTGAGCAAGGGGCCCACCTCTGGGCATACCCTGCCAATTTAGGGCGAACAAAGCAAAACCAAAGGGGTGGTGGAGTGAGCTAAAGAATGATGATGGATTAAACCCAGATCAGTTGACCGGGAGTGAATGCTTGCAATGTTCAACACTCTGTCCATCATCCCCTTTGGTTTTGCTTTGTTTGCCCTAAGTTGGCAGGGAATGCCCAGACGGTGGTCCCTTGCTCACTTTGCCACTGGATTCGAGATAGCCTGGCTGATGAGGGCTGTGAGCCCGAAACTGGTCCCAGGATGCTTGTTTCCATGTCCAGGGAAGACATGGCTTGGCAGTTCGGGCTGGCCTGTTCTCATGAGGCACAGGGTCAGACTGATTTGCATATAGCCATGTCTGAACTGGGGTGGCGGAGTGAGCTAAAGAATGATGATGGATTAAACCCAGATCAGTTGACTGGGGGTGAGTGCTTGCAATGTTCAACACTCCGTCCATCATCCCCTTTGGTTTTGCTTAGAGCAACTCTAAGCGTCAGACTGAATCCAGATACTTCAAAGTTTAAGGTTGCCAGTAGAGGGCGCTGGACTCGGTCAGTGCCAGAAGTAACGCCAGATAACGCCACATAGCCGACAACGTGTCCGCCTTGGTGTACCAAAGCCAATTACTCTTGATTTTCTCCAAGTCTTCGAGGCAAGAGGGCAGAATGCCGACAGTGAAAGCCTTTTGCAGTACCAAAAGAATACATAATGTGATCTTATTAACTGATGCGTATAAATTATCCATCCAATGCAGAGGTTGGTAGGTCTGTGAGGAATATGCAGGTGGATAGTATCCACCAGAAAGATCGTTACCACAGGTAAGTAACTTTTTCTTCTGATGAATACTGCTACCTGCAGATTCCTCACCTGTAGAACAGATTCCACAGCAATAAACCTACCTAGGAGGAGGGTTAATGGCTGATTGCAGTAGGAAGTCCTCTAGGACTGACCTAGTGAAGTGACCATCTTTTCTCACTTCCAAGTCGAGACAATAGTGTTCAGCAAATCTTTGCGGACAGGCCCAAGTTGCTGCCTTATGAAAATCTGCAATTGGACCGCCACAAGCAAGAGCACAAGTGGTAGATTTGGCTCTGGTGGAATAAGCCAAGTGCCTCTTTCTTGGCAAAGCTTTAGCAAGTTTTAATGCAGAGGATTATCCCTCTTTATAGTATCCTTTTCTGAACCACCTTCCCCTTGTTGACACCACAGTAGCCAATGAAGAGCTGATCCTCTAACCTGTGTTCCTTAATGCGGTCTAGGTAGTATTTGACCACTCGCCTAGGATCTGACCAAAGTAACTCCCCCTCATTCTTCTTTGTTGGATGAGGGGGAGGGTAAAAGGTCAGATGGGTTATGGACTGGGGAAGGGGATGACCACCAGGGGAAAGAAAGCAGTCCTAGTTCTCAACACAAATTGTCTGGGAAAAATATTGTGAAAGGAGGACTTCAGCTAGGGTCTTGGAACTCACCCACCTAGCAGGCGTTATTACAACCAAAAACACAATCTTTATATTTAACATACCAAGAGTACAACTGTGAAGGTCTTCAGACGGAGTCCCCATCAAAAATGTGAGAACCAAACTTAAGTTCCTTTGAGGAACTACAAAGGGAGTGGGAGGAAAAATTGAGAAAATACATGACTACTGGGGACATAAACAGGGAAGACTGATCATGCAGACAGAAGAAAGCAGACAAAGCGACTAAATAACCCTACACAGTACTAATGGCACATCCCCTCTGAGCTAAAGAATGTGCAAACTGCACATGTGGCATAACTTGCCCTGCAAGGGATTCACAGCATAGTCTGCACACCATGCAACAGAGTTGCACCATCTGCTGGAATAGACCGACTTAGTGGAGAGGTGTCATGCAGATAAAATGACGTCCACCACCTTCTATTGGAACAGAAAAAAGCTCATTACCCTCAATCTCCAAGCATGTAGGTGGAGGTCCCGGAGATTTGAGTACAGAACCACCCCTTCCCCCCTACTGGGAGGGAAGGTCCAGTTTGAATGACAGGCATAGCGGAGGATATGTGGAGAATTGCAGGGCGTCTGCTTACCACACCCTTCTCTGCCAATCCGGGGTCATGAGAATAACTGATACTGGAAGGTGCAGAACTGTGGGCATTGAGCATTTTCTGCTAGATAATGTCAGCTCTGACTGTGGGCTCTGACATTCAGAGACCCCGCTATGTGATTGGAGACGAGCCATACTCCCTGGCAGTGAGTCTCAATGCTTCCAGACAGCGGAGGTGAGATCCTACTCCCTCTTGCTTGTTGACATATCACATGAATGTTATGTTGTCCATCAAGATCTGGATGGATCAACCGGTGATTGATGGGAGGAAGGCTTTCAGCGCCAGCCAAATCACCCGCAATTCTAGCACGATGATGTGAAACAACTGCTTTTCTAGGGACAAGAGTCCTCTGATCTTCCGATCCTACAAATGAGCACACCACCCCAGAGTAGAGGCATCCTTTACTTCTGCAGTCACAGCTGGGGGATGATTAGGGCCATCCTCTACGTCCGGTTCACCTTGTTTCCCCACCAAACCACTTCTGCCGTAGCACTAGGGGATATCATGATAGAGTCCGCCACATCTCCCCTGTATTGTAGCTAATGCTTGAAGAGGCACCACTGCAGGGCAGTAACTAGGAGAATACAGGAACTGCAGGAGTTTCAGGACTGATATTGTTGCACCTGGTTGGAAGAATGAATTTATTTCCAGGATGTTTTGGACTGTCTGCGAAGGTGGAATGGCGTGCCGGAGGTTGGTGTCCAGTGCCAACCCTATGAACTGGATACGTTGGGAGGGCGACGGGTAAGATTTGGGCTCATTAATCGAACAGCCCTGGTCGAACAGCAGAGATGCTGTTGACTGCAGATGGAGCTGAGTCATCCAGGTACAGAAAGATGGGGATGCCTGACTGTCTGAGATGGGCCTTCACCACTTCCATCACATTTGTATAGTCTCAAGATGCCGATATCAACCCAAAGGGCAGTACCGCAAATTGATTGTGTGCAGAGCTCACCACTAATCACAAGTAATTTAAACAAGACTGCAGGATAGGGAAGTACGTATTCTGCATGTCTAGGGACACTATCTGGTCTTCAAGCTCCAATACCAGTAGCACTTGAATTAGGCTCAGCATCTTGAACCTTTCCTTCTTGAGTAAGAAGTTCAGGCTCCTGAGATCCAGGATAAGGCTGCGACCACCAACCATGAAGTAACGTGTGATAACCTTGGTACTTTTGGTTTTCTGGCACTAACTCCACTGCACTTTTGAGGAGAAGAGATCCATTTCCTATTGCAGAATGCCCAGGATGGAATGGTAGGCAGAATTTATAGTAAGGCAAGGGAGTAACCCTACAATTTGTAAGACCCATTGGTCCGATTTGATGGTCTTCAAGTGGGGTTGTGGAGTTGAATTAGGCCTGCTTTTACTTGGGTGGCTGGGAAGGAAGAGCTGGAGGAGGAGCGTTACTGCATAGAGCCTAAAACATTTGCCCTGCCGGGCCTCTGTACCACCTGACAAGAGGGATCTGCTGCCATATTTACTGCAGAAGCGATCATGGGTACTGACAGAGACGAAAGGAAAATCCTCTCCCAAAGACTCGTATGATGAAAGCTTCTGTAGCCCTTAGCAGGTGAGGTTGAAAGACTAAGAATCTTGCAGTGCCCTTGCTGATCTTAAACCTCTCCAGTACAGAGTCGGCTTTATCCCCAAAGAGTCAAACACCGTCAAAAAGGAGATCCATGAGAATGGCTTGGACAATGGTGGAGAAATTAGATGTCTGGAGCCAAGCATGGACACAGAGCGATGGGCACTGAAATGGAGGTGCCCATTGGTCTAGCAACCAAATCTGTGGTGTCCATCCCAGATTTTCTGATCTATCGCAAAGCATTTTGACCATTTGCTATTACTTCCTGGAAGTGTTCCTTAATGTCAGGCGGTACCTGAGGGAGTATCATTTGCGCCACCTCCCATAATGCATGCTTGTGCCGAGCGACCAGTCAATAGGTATGAAGAGATTTGAGGGCAATGCGCCTTGCTGGAAAGACATTCTTCCCCCAAGCCTCCATTCATTTTGATTTTCTGTCAGAAGGGACTGTCGAAAAGGTGCCACCAGTTTGTGGCCCTGAAAAGGCTTGTACACGCAGGGTTTCCAGGGATGGATGGAAGTCAAGAAGGCTGGGTCCACCAGGTGCTGAACAATACTGGTACCTCAGTGAAGACATTTATTTTCATCTCAGTGGTTGGCAATTTCAGGTTTACACCTCATCAGCCTTGAGCATCACTTTGTAGAAGTAGACAACCTCTGTAGGTGGGCCTGTGGGATAGTCCATAGTGAGTTCAGGTGCGGTTTCCAACCCTCTTGCAGAGGACAGTCCTTGAAAATCAGGAAATCCTTTTTGGAGTTGTCCTCAGAATAGTGCTGCACTGGGTCTGAACCAGTCCTGAAGATTTCATAGAAGTGAGCTCTATACGTCGCCTCATCCAGAATCTGCTGGGCCTCTCCACAAGAATGAACCTGTGATTTGATGTCAGGTTGTGGCACCGGTGGCTCCATGTGGAACCGTAGAAGGAGGTGGACGTGGAGTTGGTGGCGGCGGTGGTGGAGATGGTATCAGCGCCATGGCAGTGCCATTAAGAAAAGTGCAGGGTCAAACCAGTATACAGTCTGCTCTGAAGTAATGATCAAGAAGGGCATGAAGAGTGGGAAGCGTTGCGGCTTTGTTGGGCCCAAAGGGGTGCCGGATGGGATCGACACCTTTGCCAAAAGGGCATACATCGCGTTAACACTGCTGGATCCGCACCGGGAAGTCAGGAAACACCTGAGCTGGCGTCGAAGAAGTTGTTTGAATCGGGACTGGAGGTTGATCTGAGCCAGTTCCTCCAGGAAAGAAGAGATGTGCTGAAAATACTCTGTGGGGATAAGGATGAGATCCGGCTCCGAGGATGAGGGTCCTGTTGGAGAGGATGATCGATGAGGAGACCAATCTACCTGCCTACCGCTAGGCCATTTCTTGAACTTCTTATATTTGTGCAGCTTCTTATCTGATTACATCGATGGAGATTGGATGAAAGTGAGACTGTTTTTGGTAGCGCTGATCATACTTTCCCCGAGCGATAAACAGTTTGGACTTGTGCTCTTTATTGGCGGAAGGATTCATGCTGAGGCATGAAGAACATGATTTAGAGTTTTAGTCAAAGCCTGGACACCATAGACCAGGCTTCACCAACGAGTAGCCTGCAAACTAGCTATTGGTAGCTCTCCAGCTACCTGTAAGTATCTCTCCTCTGTTCATCCCAGTCTTCCAAATAACAGCTTTTTTATTGGTTGAATTTATGTATGTATTTTTGAGACAAATGTGTGTATTTTCTGAACCCATGAGCTGATGTTTGGAGAAAAATAGCAGAATTTCCAAAATATATTTCAATGTGATTTCCGAGTGAATAATCATGTAGGGAGACTTGTTACTATTATCATTACCTCTGTGCAAGGGATGTTGCAGCTATGACTGTTTTGTATTACCCATGTAGAGGCGTTCCAAATTGACAAAACCCTTTTTAGGTCTCGCCTAGCGTTGTAGCGCGCCTGCGTTGCTCGCGTACTGAGATTTATTGGGGTAAAGTATTTTGTGTAGAGGGACTTCTGTTACCGCCCATGCTTTCAATTGGGCAATGTTGATATTTATGTAAAACTTTCTGTTGTGATTGGTGTGCAGCGGGTTTTTGATACCACCCTATATTTATTTTGACACGCCCTTAGGACAGCGAGTGTCTTGCTCACGCTGCCTGGACGCGCCAGTCGGCTCTCTGATTAGTTGGCAACTACCAAATAGGCACTGTGATTGGTGGACCTTGTCAACCAATCAGAGAGCCGACTGGCGCGTGCAGGCAGGGTGAGCAAGACACGCTGTAGACTCGCTGTCCCACGGGTGTTTCGATGTTCAGCCTTCGGTTTCACGTCGTGCAGTCTTGTTTTAAATAAACACGGCCGCCCCTCCTGCGCCACTTAAAGTGTCCTTGGAGGGAGGTCTCCGGACGGCTCTGCTCCATGTCCTATCGATTTCTGATATGAATCGGATGCCGCCGTCTCTGCAGCAGATTTCACTCTATCCTCCCTTTAAAGATCGCCCCCAAGAGCTCCCTGGGGCGCTAATAGAGCATGTAAAGGGGCTGATAATGTAATCTTCCTCATGAGCTAATGATTATGCATCACTCATCAATAGGAGGCCCCTCCCCAGGCCCGGCTGCAGGTGCATGGGCAGGGTCGACGAGCTGCAGGGGGGCAATGTGCAGAATCCTGTACCTATATGACTGCTTCAGAAAAAAAGGCTGCCGCGACACAATCTCTTGATGGGGCTGGGTGTCCGCGCTGTACCAGAAGTAATAATGGGCAGTTTGCAGGAGCGCCCCCTTTTAGCTCCTGCAGGAGACGCAGCAAAAAAATGAGCTAAGTGAGTTTGAGTGACGCATATTAACTGAATTATGTCTTAGCGTTCAATAATAAGTGCTGTTTCCCATTTTAATGAACTAGTGTTATAGATATTTGAAGGATAAAAGAGTCTGCCTGCTGGATTCAAGTCAGTTGGCCTACCGGAAACGCTCAATTTATCATTTGGCCACAGCTCTCAATCTGCAGCGGGGCTGGCTGGTGACAGAACTAATGACCTGGCACTTCACATCCCAGATGTGGGCCGAGAGAGAACAATGTCGGGTCGTTAAATCATTATCTGGGCACATCGATCCCTCTGACTTGGTCGTTACAGTTCTTACGGACAGCGGGACGGAGCGCGAGAGGGTCTGCCGTCAGCAGGGGAAGGCTCTTGGGGAACCGGTCGAGGACGGCTGGAGAGTCAGTGAGAGGCAGGGAAACTAGCTGCAGGCAGGTCTAGGGCCAGGGACGGCAGAAATGGGGTCTTTGGGGAAAGGGGCTTAAGACGAAAAGTAGAATGACATTGAAGAGCAGTTCTGGGTTGAGGATGAGCAGGCGAGGGTCTTTGAGGAGGGCATAGGGAAGCAATGCAGAGGAGGGGCCACGAGCCAGGTGGAAGAGCATGGAACTATCTTGCGGGCTTGTGGTGGAACAACACTGTGAGCACCACCTTGACGAGGAGAGAAGAACGGGAGGTCACGAATACAAGGTGAAATAACCCACGAGTGAGGCCTGTAATTAATCTCAGCTACCCCCAGAGCGTGGGGAGAGGCCCTCATCGTGACCCGCGGCTGGTGCACAAACGGCAGCGAGTCGGTACCGCGCGGCCATTCGGGCAGCGGATACCAATCTCGGGAGGTAAACAGGAGCAGGGCGACGGGACCTCCAACACGCAATAGATATCGAAGAGTCCTGGAGGCAGGGTGAGTGTGCGGCAGACACCGGAATGTGCCCCTCACACCGTCCTAACGCACCCCTCCGTCTGACAGCCTCTCGCCCCCTCTTTCTTTCCCCTACTGTCTGTCATCCAGTCTCTTTAATGTTCCTGTCTGTACACCTTCTGCCTTCTACGCTCCCTGTCTTGATCTTTCTCTCCTTTGTGGTCACTGCCATACCGGCATCTTCCCTCCTCCCTAGCTCTGTTTCTCATCTGTTTTCGTTTTGTCGTTTTATTTCCTACTCCCCCCCTGCTCCTCGACGCTTTGCCCTCCTGCACTCTTCTCCCGTTGCCGCTTCACTCTCTTCCTGTCAAACCTTTCTCTCCCTTTCCTCCTGCTCGTCGCTTCTTCCCAGTCATGTCTCGCCCCTTCATTCTTCCCTCGCTCTCTCCCTCTTGCCTCGCTCTTTCAATCAATCAATCAATCAATCACAGCATTTATATAGCGCGCTACTCACCCGGAGGGTCTCAAGGCGCTTGGGGAGGGGGGGGGTCCGCTACTGCTCGAACAGCCAGGTCTTGAGCTGCTTCCTGAAGGCGAGGTGGTCTTGGGTCAGGCGGAGATGGGTCGGGAGGGAGTTCCACGTCTTGGCGGTGAGGTAGGAGAAGGATCTTCCTCCTGTGGTGGCTCTTCGGATGCGGGGGACGGCGGCGAGGGCGTGGTTGGTTGATCGAAGCTGGCGTGTGGGAGTGTAGAAGTTGAGGCGGCTGTTGAGGTATCTTGGGCCTTGGTTGTGTAGGGCTTTGTGTGCGTGGGTGAGGAGTCGGAACGTGATTCTCTTGTTGACCGGGAGCCAGTGCGGGTCTCTCAGGTGTCCGGAGATGTGGCTGTGTCGGGGGATGTCCAGGATGAGTCTTGCTGAGGCGTTCTGGATTCGCTGGAGTCTCTTCTGGAGTCTGGCAGTGGTTCTGGCGTAGAGGGAGTTGCCGTAGTCCAGTCGGCTGGTGACGAGGGCCTGGGTGACCGTCTTCCTGGTCTCGGTGGGGATCCACCGGAAGATCTTGCGTAGCATGCGCAGGATGTTGAAGCATGACGAGGAGACGGCGTTGACTTGTCTGGTCATGGAGAGGGAGGAGTCCAGGATGAAGCCCAGGTTGCGTGCGTGGTCTGTTGGTTTGGGTGCGCTGCCCAGGGCGGGGGGCCACCAGGAGTCGTCCCAAGAGGAGGGCGAAGATCCCAGGATGAGGACTTCCGTCTTGTCTGAGTTCAGTTTCAGGCGGCTGTTCTTCATCCACTCGGCTACGTCTTTCATCCCCTCGTGTAGGCTGGCTCTGGCGGGGTCGTTGGTGAGGGAGAGGATCAGCTGGGTGTCGTCGGCGTAAGAGATGATGTTGAGGTTGTGTTGGCGTGCGATGGCCGCAAGGGGGCTCATGTAGACATTGAAGAGGGTGGGGCTGAGCGAGGAGCCTTGAGGAACGCCGCAGATGACTTCGGTGGCTTCTGATCTGAAGGGGGGGAGGCGGACTCTCTGAGTCCTTCCGGCGAGGAAGGAGATGATCCATTCTAGTGCCTTCTCTTGGATTCCGACATTGCTGAGGCGCTGCTCTAGGGTGCGGTGGCAGACAGTGTCGAAAGCCGCGGAAAGGTCCAGGAGGATGAGGGCCGCTGTTTCCCCGTTGTCAAGCAGGGCTCGGATGTCATCAGTGGCAGCGATGAGGGCGGTCTCGGTGCTGTGGTTGGCCCGGAAGCCGGACTGCGAGTGGTCGAGGGATCCATTCGTCTCGAGGAAGGCGGCCAGCTGCTTGTTGACGGTCTTCTCGATGACTTTGGCCGGAAACGGGAGGAGTGAGATGGGGCGGTAGTTTTTGAGTTCGGTGGGGTCCGCTGATGGTTTCTTCAGTAGAGCGCTGAGTTCGGCATGCTTCCAGCTCTCCGGGAAGGTCGCTGTGTCGAAGGAGGTGTTGATGATGTCCCGCAGGTGGGGTGCGATGACGGAGTCGGCCTTGTTGAAGACGTGGTGAGGGCAGGGGTCGGTTGGAGATCCGGAGTGGATGGAGTTCGTCGTGCGTAGGGTTTCCTCGGTGTTGATCGGGGTCCAGGCGCGGAGGTTGGTGGTGGGGGGTGCAGGTGCTGTCGTGGGGTGCGTCGGCTCTGTGCTGAAGCTGTTGTGTATGTCCGCGATCTTGTTGAGGAAGTAGGAGGCGAGGGAGTTGCAGAGGTCTTGTGATGGGGTGATGTCGTTGTTTCCGGCGCTGGGGTTGGAGAGCTCTTTGACGATGTTGAAGAGTTCCTTGCTGTTGTGGGCGTTGTTGTCCAGTCGTTCCTTGAATGCGGTTTTCTTGGTGGTGTGGATCAGTTGGTGGTGTTTTCGAGTGGTGAGCTTGAGGGAGGTCATGTTGTCTGGTGTTGGGTCTCTGCGCCAGGCTCTCTCGAGGGCACGGCAGTTCCTCTTGGAGTTCTTGAGTTCGTCGGTGAACCATGGTGCTTTCTTACTGCAGGGTCTGCTGGGCGGGGTCCTTAGTGGGGCGAGATCGTCTGCGCAGTTGCTGATCCGCTCTTTGCTCTCCTCTATCCCCTATCCCATGAGAGGGCAGGTGCAAGGGTGGGAGTCGGGGGCAGTCCTATTTAGCACATTAATCTTTTCCAGGCTGTGCACAGGGGTCCAGACACATTACGAATGGTCAGCTTTAATCATGTTGTCAGCTCATTAACCCGCAGAGACCCCTCACTGCAAAACCATTTCAGAGCCTACAGCCCTGCCCATGCAGACACACACCCGACGGTCCAAGTAGACCTGCTTGGCCCCAGCCCTGCCTGTCCCGCATGCATCACAGTCCCGTCTCTGCCTTCAACCCTGTCTATGCCTTCACCTCCACCTGCCCATATAGACCTGATTGTCCCCAGCCCTGCCTGCCCTGCACGTCCACCCTGCCCTCCCTTCAGCAGTGCCTGTGTCTCCATACCTGCCCGCCCCGCCTGTTCCTTCAGCCCTCCCTGTCCACCCAAACCCGCCTGCCCGTAACCCTCCAGCACTCCACCCTGCCTGTCTCTCACACTCCGACTGCCCGCTTCGCTCCCGCCGCCCGCCTGGCTCTAGTACTGCTTTCTCCGCCTGTGTTTTCATACCTGCTGTCCACCCAGAGCTGCCTGTCTCCTGCTATGTCTTTCCACCAGTCCTGCCTGTCCACCAAGACCACCTGTTCTCGGTCTTGGCTGTTTAGCGCCCCCTGCTGGTTCTCTAGTACTGATTAGACATCAGTACAGCCCTTCATGCCCTAAGTCTGTGGTTTCCCGCGCTCTGCCTATCTCCGGGATACGACCTGTCCCTCTCCATCACCTGCCCACTTAGGCCTTGCTTGAGTTCATGACTCCCCAGCGCTGCCTGTACCTCAGCACCACATGCCCCACTGACCTACTTCCCCAGCTCTGCCTGTCCCCTCTCCCGCGCGGTGGGTCTGCCTGACCTCACCTGGCTCCTCGCCAGTGCGTGGGCGTATTTAGGGCAGCCCAAACAGCAGCATCTTCACATGGCAACATATGCACACCTGTTTTTACATTCACACTATTATTTGTGCACATAGTGTATGTTCACAAAAATACAAGCCGCTTGCAATGTGAGCGACTGCATAAACACACCGGGTATTAAGTACACCGTCATGGTTTTATGTACACACCTCCAGGGGGTGTTAGTGCACACAACAGAATGGGTTGAGATGTACGAAAGTGAAAGCAGAGAGCTGCTTTCTTCCCGAAACATTTTGGATAGTTGCATTAGCGCTATATAGATGCAAACTTTTTTTGCCCTTCTATCTCTTCACTATCCGGCTCAATCCAAATAACTGACTAACATATCCACCACTCAAATCACTTTCATATTTCACTATACTAATTTGCCACTAATCCTTTATGGGTTCCGGAGTAGCGTGCCACCTGCCGAAAAAGCGCTTCGACGCCTCGTCAGGGGTAGTAAGCAGTAAATAAATGCAATTGTGGGCTGCGTAACCCTATAGTCTGGCATTTTTATATAGTGGTTTGCGAAATGCACCTTTCTTTTGCATACTTACTCCAAACACTGGAAAAATATGCCACATTGCATGAAATAATGCCAAATACAAATTTTACATTTTGCGCGATTTTAATGGACGCAATGATAAACTTTGCGCTAAAAAATAGCGCAGACTGTTGGCAATGTCTGCCCCCAGGGAAATGACCAGAAAGGACTGTCATTGGGAATGTTGGGAACAGCCACAAGCAAAATGTTTGCGGACATTCCTTTGTATTGTACTTTCCCAGTCCAACTGTTTGATGAAATGTGCGTTAATGGTGAGAAAGTGACCTCAAAACTCCTGATCATTTAGCGGAGGTTGGAGGAGCAGTTTATCCACCTGGATTAGAAAAACACAGGGACAATAAAAGAACACGGAAGACACATTTCCTTTTATTCTAAATGGAATGTTGTCCGCTTGGAGAGAATCCGCAGAAGGGAGGAGGTGGTGCAATTATGAGAGCACACTTTTCACAGATACTCATGCAGACACTTTCTTTTGCCCACTGGCCTCAGACTGCATCAGCTAGCGTGAAAGAACAGACATTGCCTGAGGATCTCAAGTAATGCTCATGTCAAGCTTCTACAATGGAAGTATTTACACAGAACATAAGTTACCCTAACTAGGATACAGAACATCTATCCATCCTGCCAAGATTCTCATCTCAGAAAGACCTCTGAATACTCAAACTTAATTCATTTGGTTTGGAACTGTGTGGCTGTTGCTAGCTAGTAAAATGTAGTGGTCTCCAGACTGAAGTCAGTGGTAGGTAGTCTGAGTGGATGTACAATTGGACATTGTCAACAGGGGGTAAAAGACATTGTCATTTACAACGCCATTAGTTGATTAATGTTTCACGAAGGGAAAAAAAAAAACATTTTCAATGCCAATAGCTGAAAACAATGTCATTGCAAGACCTATTGCATTGTAAATGCTTGTTTACATTACTGCTGGCAACTATGTTTGATGCACTGAGGTGATCAATGCCAATAATTTTACATATGGTTGCCACTAATGTAAATCTTATCTGATGTGGTCTCTATTACAAGACAATAATAATGGTAGCTCACAATGATTTTCTTTGAACACAAGTAACTCATATTACACAAAAAGTTGAAGACCCCTGCCATAGACCGATTTCATGGGGAACTGTGATAGACATTTGTCATTCACAGTCTCTGCAGTGTTTAAGCCCTGACTTTTTCGGGGGGAGACGTTCTTTGAAGAAAGGTACAATGTTTTTGAAGAATTTGTGTGGAATGATTTCCCTTAGAAGAGAATCTTCAAATCTGCATTGAAGGTGCAACAAAAATATGGGCTCAGTGGCGTCATCTGATGTCACATCTGGTGCCAATTGAGTCCAGCTGACGCCAAATCTGGTACTGATAGAGTCCACCACCCTCTACTGGCGACCTTGTAGCTTTGAGGTTTCCGGATCCAGTCTGACACCTAGGGTTTTCAGAAAAGACATTTATTTCTGTTCTTTGTGCTGTGAGGTCACCTAAAATCTTTGTATGTGTACACAGTGCCTTTGTGTCGCCGAGTTAAAAAATTCCCTGCACTGCAGCACAAGCCACAGAACATATTTTCTTAGTGTCTATGAGGGCCTGCAGATAGCCTCCCATGTAGAGCACACTCTTGTACTTGTGTATGGGTAAAATGTTTGGAGTTTGTAGAATATTTTGTGTATATTGTAGAAACTCTTGAGTCCAAGTGTTAGTTCTCGCTTAAACTTTACGTCAGTCGCATTTTGAATCGTTGCTCGCCGCACCCAACGAAAACATAGATTTTGTTAATTGGGAATACTAGCTCTACTAGTTGCCTAAGCGCCCCTTAAAAATGGCTGCCTGACTGCCATACTAATGTTCTTAGTAGAAAAGTTATTCCGCTCCAGTAGAATAGAAGTGTTATCTGTATGGTATGGGGTCGTCTGTCTCTCATTTTAAACTATGTATGTGTAACCTGAAGTGCTAGGAACAACCCCAATTACTAGGTTCATCTTGTTGTCCTGCATCGTCAACGTGCCTGCTTGCTGTCCACGTGAGATAGCAGTATAGCAGTATGTGTTTTTGTTCAACTTTTCTGTATGTATGATTAAATCTTATGAATTCTTAACCTGCTAAGCTTAATGTAGCAGCCAAGCTCTTCCAAAGTTGAAACATCTCAACAAGGCTTGCAACTTTCTCATTGTTTTTAAATGTTGTAAATTAGCACACAATGCAAGAATACCAGTGGCAGTCCTTTATTCTCTCTGGATAATTCATATTCAAGGAAAGTCATTAAGATGAGCAGTCTTAGAAGTTTTTAAGTTTATTTTATACCCATGCCACTCTAGAACTATTCTGTCAGCCCTATCTAAGTGCTCTATCAAATCATTGGTGATGTAGATCATCAATGTATTATAATAGCTTTGGATTTTCTTGTTAAATCTCCATTATTCTTGCTGCAAAAAACCCAGGGCTAGTCTCTCTCATATAGGGGCGCTGAAACCTGCTGAAAGAGAAAGTCGTCATAAACTGAATTCAGACACTGTATTTTTGCTAAAGAAACCTGGACTGATGTGCTTGTTGTTCCTGTGATAGTCTGTTCAGTCCTCTGTCATTCTACTTTCCCTAAAGTTCTGCAAAGAATGGAAATATTTCTAATTCAGGTCCGGCTTTTAATTTTTTCATGGTCCCTCAAGTTGTTTCTACCCATACTGGATTGCTGCTGTGATGGAGATCTAGTCCTGGATTTCTGTTTTTCTTTTTCTTTTCTGGAACCCTCAGTCTCCTTTTTTGTTTTGAAGCTCAAGACCTTTAACCCCTTCGCTGCCAGGCCTTTTCCCCTCCTGTGCCACGCCCTTTTTTGGCTATTTGGGGTAGTGCGCGCTTAGACCCCTGTAACTTTTTGACCACATAAGGTATCCACGCCAAATTTGCGTCCTTTTCTTCCAACATCATTGGGATTCTAAAGGTACTCAGGGTTTGTGGATTCTCCCAGAGGGGTCACAGAAATTAGCCAAAATACAGCAAAATGTTGTTTTTTTCGGAAAAATTGGAAAAACGGGCTGAAAATGAAAGCATCTGGGTTTTTCCCTGCAAATGTTATCAAAATAGGGTTTGTGGGGTTGGAATCACCATTTTCCCAGATTTTCGGGGATACCAGACTTTTATCAGAAACCCAACATTTTTTACACAGTTTTGGCATTTTTCTGTGACATAGCCTAATTTTGCTATTTTTTGTGCTTTTGACCTCCTGCCAGTTAATGGCAGAAATGGGTACAAAAGCAATAATGAATCCTGGAAAGCTATACATTTTCAAGAAGAAGACAAAATTCTGAATTCAGCAAGGGGTCATTTGTGTAGATCCATTAAGGCTTTTTTATAGAAACTAACAGTTAAATATAGGATAAATTAAAAATTAGTTGTAAAAAAAGCCTTTTGTGTCAACGTTTTCACCTGTAACTTCTTTTAATTATGACAGTTCTTTGAAAGCAATATACCATTACATCCGCTGGACATTACTGGTTGTGGGGATATATAGGACTTGTAGGTTCACCAAGAACCCGACGAACCCAGAGCCAAAAACTGAGCAGCAACTTGCAATGGTTTTTTATTATGTACCGGGTATATAGTAATTATTCTGTAAAAATGTGTACATGGAAAAATCGGCATGAAAGACACCTATGTATTTCTGAAATGGGAACAAAATATAGAGTATAGAAACAGTAGATATTTGCACATTTCTGAAATTGGGTATACTCATACTAGCATGAGAATTATCAGTCATTTTTTAGAATGACTTCTTTTTTACACAATATCTTTCATTTGAAAAGGCAGAAATGCATCGAAAGTCAATAGATAATAACAGTTCCTTTACAAAACTTAATTACCCTAAGTCTCCCGATACAAATGGTACCTCACTTGTGTGGGTAGGCATAGTGCCCACAACAGGAAACGGCGCAAAACGCAACGTGGTCACAACTCAATATCGCAGTGAAAATTTACCCTTTTTTGGCAAAGTGCTTAGCTCTAGTTTTTGAACCCTAGCTCTGCGGGCACCTTGGGAAACCTAGCAAACCTATACATTTTTGAAAACTAGACACCCAGGGGAATCCAGGATGGGGTGACTTGACTGCCTCCCACCAGGGTCTGTTACCCAGAATCCCTTGCAAACCTAAAAAATTGTCAAAAAACCCACATTTTCCACACATTTCTGTGGTGGAAAGTTTCGGAATCTGCATGGATCCACAAATTTCCACCCTCCTTGCGTTCCCCAAAGTCTTACGAGAAAAACGGTACCTCACTTGTGTGGGTCGGCCTAGTGCCCGCGACAGGAAACGGCGCAAAACGCAACGTGGTCACAACTCAATATCGCAGTGAAAATTTACCCTTTTTTGGCAAAGTGCCTAGCTCTAGTTTTTGAACCCTAGCTCTGCGGGCACCTTGGGAAACCTAGCAAACCTATACATTTTTGAAAACTAGACACCCAGGGGAATCCAGGATGGGGTGACTTGACTGCCTCCCACCAGGGTCTGTTACCCAGAATCCCTTGCAAACCTAAAAAATTGACAAAAAAAACACATTTCCCACACATTTCTGTGGTGGAAAGTTCCAGAATCTGCGTGGATCCACAAATTTCCATGAATACAAATAGGGGGACTAATGAGGCCGTTGTCCACTCAGAAGTGAGTGGGAGGTCCAGTAGGAACAGGGGCCCCAGATACGGAAAAAACAACAATTGTTCCTATAGTTCCTCAAAAAAGAGAGAGATAGGGGGGGGATGATGTCAACAAAGAGGCTGACATATGTTAGTAGCACCATGTGGACCCAATTGGGAAATCCATATGTCGGATTTGAATGCCCTCACACATCCTTGCAGGTGTCATGCTTCATCATTTGGGCTGCTCCTCGTCGGGCCGGCAGTGCAATGCCCGACGGGCTCCCTCGAAGGGGCACTTTAACGGAGATCTTCTATCCGACTGCCGTAAAGATGAAGTGCGGGTATGGGACCTGGTAGTTGTAGATATGTAGTAATGTGATTAAAAGGAGGTAAGGAGTGTCCGGATGAAAGCAAAGTTTTATTCTGGTGGCCTCCTACCTGTGATTAAAAACGTGTGTACATAGCACTCATACGGGTACAATGTCCCTAATTAAAGTGGCATGTAGCTATCAAGGTTCGGTCAACATGTTTCTCGCTGTGAGTATCTCTACTCGCGATTCTTCAGGACCTTTCTAAAACAAATATATATATCTACAATATGTGGACCTATTTAGGTTGTGATTGTACAAGGGGTCTACAATTATAGACTCAATACCTGTTGGTGTCAGGAACTACCTGAAAAGGAAAACAGGTATAGTAAACAATACAAACAGTTTCTACTGGTATATGGTGGTACATTTGGAGACCTAGTTGTGACTAACACTCTCTTAAGTACCTGGTGGTGCAGGGTCATAATATCCATCAAGTTTAAATAAAAAGACAAGGTGGTGAATCCCTTGGTGAGCTAGAGTGATTACTCGCCAAAGTGAATCAACTAATAAAAGCAGCAAACGTTCATACATCAAAGACTCACCCTAGTTGGTTATTTCCCTGTCATCAACAGTACTCGGTGGACTATCCTAGGGATCGTATTCCTCAATGTTCATGGACTGGATTAAAACAGAAACTGCATAAACAATATTGAAGCAGAAGGACTCGACATAAAAGGACAAAGCACGGGACAATCCAGTATCGTGAGAAAGTTGTCAGCAGTACTCTATGTTTGTGAGTAATGGTGTATTGAAGCAACCAGTCGTGTATTGGAGCAACTGGAAAAACGATAGAGTAATCCTAAGTATTCGACGTATAAATTCCCGCTCTAACCGCTGTTAATCAAGCTGTACTATGTAGAATAGGGGGTGTTAAGTAAATCCCGTGGAGTAGCTGGTGGCCCACTCACCCCACAAGGTAGGGCGGATGTGTTAAGGACAGGAATACAATGTACTGACGATCGTGAACACAGTCATTGGCATCCGTGAAAATAAACTATTAAACAAGTGGTTAGCTGTCAATGTAGTGGGGACTCAAAATTACAAAATGCTAGCGGTCATTGAATAGCGGTGACAGATGAAAGAGGCAAGTTAGTGGGTGCTCTAACAGTGTGGCGTCCGGCGTACGGGAGCCCGCAAAGGCAAAGTAATTAAGGCGCATGTCTTCACTGGTCTAAGTATCAAGAACTATGAAGACGGCAAGGGAGAGTTAAAAAGGGGGGGGGGGGGTTTAAGCAAATGCTAAACGAGGAACGGGGGATTCCGTATAATGACGGAAAGGTGTACTCACATAGCTTCTTCCCTCGACTTGTTTAATAGTTTATTTTCACGGATGCCAATGACTGTGTTCACGATCGTCAGTACATTGTATTCCTGTCCTTAACACATCCGCCCTACCTTGTGGGGTGAGTGGGCCACCAGCTACTCCACGGGATTTACTTAACACCCCCTATTCTACATAGTACAGCTTGATTAACAGCGGTTAGAGCGGGAATTTATACGTCGAATACTTAGGATTACTCTATCGTTTTTCCAGTTGCTCCAATACACGACTGGTTGCTTCAATACACCATTACTCACAAACATAGAGTACTGCTGACAACTTTCTCACGATACTGGATTGTCCCGTGCTTTGTCCTTTTATGTCGAGTCCTTCTGCTTCAATATTGTTTATGCAGTTTCTGTTTTAATCCAGTCCATGAACATTGAGGAATACGATCCCTAGGACAGTCCACCGAGTACTGTTGATGACAGGGAAATAACCAACTAGGGTGAGTCTTTGATGTATGAACGTTTGCTGCTTTGATTAGTTGATTCACTTTGGCGAGTAATCACTCTAGCTCACCAAGGGATTCACCACCTTGTCTTTTTATTTAAACTTGATGGATATTATGACCCTGCACCACCAGGTACTTAAGAGAGTGTTAGTCACAACTAGGTCTCCACATGTACCACCATATACCAGTAGAAACTGTTTGTATTGTTTACTATACCTGTTTTCCTTTTCAGGTAGTTCCTGACACCAACAGGTATTGAGTCTATAATTGTAGACCCCTTGTACAATCACAACCTAAATAGGTCCACATATTGTAGATATATATATTTGTTTTAGAAAGGTCCTGAAGAATCGCGAGTAGAGATACTCACAGCGAGAAACATGTTGACCGAACCTTGATAGCTACATGCCACTTTAATTAGGGACATTGTACCCGTATGAGTGCTATGTACACACATTTTTAATCACAGGTAGGAGGCCACCAGAATAAAACTTTGCTTTCATCCGGACACTCCTTACCTCCTTTTAATCACATTACTACATATCTACAACTATCAGGCCCCATACCCGCACTTCATCTTTACGGCAGTCGGATAGAAGATCTCCGTTAAAGTGCCCCTTCGAGGGAGCATTGCACCGCCGGCCCGACGAGGAGCAGCCCAAATGATGAAGCATGACACCTGCAAGGGTGTGTGAGGGCATTCAAATCCGACATATGGATTTCCCAATTGGGTCCACATGGTGCTACTAACATATGTCAGCCTCTTTGTTGACATCATCCCCCCCTATCTCTCTCTTTTTTGAGGAACTATAGGAACAATTGTTGTTTTTTCCACAAATTTCCACCCACCCCGCGTTCCCCAAAGTCTTACGAGAAAAACGGTACCTCACTTGTGTGGGTCGGCCTAGTGCTCGCGACAGGAAACGGCGCAAAACGCAACGTGGTCACACCTCAATTTCGCAGTGAAAAATGACCCTTTTTTGGCAAAATGTCTAGCTGTAGTTTTTGAACCCTAGCTCTGCGGGCACCTTGGGAAACCTAGCAAACCTATACATGTTTGAAAACTAGACACCCGTGTGCTTCCAGGGAGGCATGGCTTGCGTGGATCCCCCAACGTTTCCTTACCCAGAATCCCCTGCAAACCTCAATTTTAGCTGAAAAAATAAAAATTTTCACACATTTTTGTGTGGGAAAGTTGAGGCATCACCGGGCTGACACAAATTTCCTACCACCCAGCGTTCCCCCGGGTCTCCCGATAAAAACGGTGCCTCACTCGTGTGGGAGGCCCAAGTACCCGCGACAGGCAAGGCCCCAAAACGTATTGAGGCGACATGAAAATTGCCTACCTCAAAACGACCTGGTTTCGCAAGGGGGGTCACCTGGGTTTTTGGCCCGGTGCTCGGCGGCCACCTAGGGGAACCTACCAAACCCACACATTTCTGAAAACTAGACATCCGTGGGATTCCAGGGAGGTATGGCTTGCGTGGATCCCCCAACATTTCCTTACCCAGAATGCCCTGCAAACCTCAAATGTAGCTGAAAAAATCACCTTTTTCACACATTTTTGTATGGGAAAGTTGTGGCATCACCGGGCTGACACAAATTTCCTACCACCCAGCGTTCCCCCGGGTCTCCCGATAAAAACGGTGCCTCACTCGTGTGGGAGGCCCAAGTACCCGCGACAGGCAAGGCCCCAAAACGTATTGAGGCGACATGAAAATTGCCTACCTAAAAACGACCTGGTTTTGCAAGGGTGTCACCTGGGTTTTTGGCCTGGTGCTCGGCGGCCACCTAGGGGAACCTACCAAACCCACACATTTCTGAAAACTAGACACCCGGGGGATTCCAGGGAGGTATGGCTTGCGTGGATCCCCCAACGTTTCCTAACCCAGAATGCCCTGCAAACCTCAAATTTAGCTGAAAACATCCCCTTTTTCACACATTTTTGTGTGGGAAAGTTGAGCCATCACCGGGCTGACACAAATTTCCTACCACCCAGCGTTCCCCCGGGTCTCCCGATAAAAATGGTGCCTCACTTGTGTGGGAGGCCCAAGTACCCGCGAAAGGCAAGGCCCCAAAACGTATTGAGGTGACATGAAAATTGCCTACCTCAAAACGACCTGGTTTTGCAAGGGGGGTCACCTGGGTTTGTGGTCCGGTGCTCAGCGGCCACCTAGGGGAACCTACCAAACCCACACATTTCTGAAAACTAGACACCCGGGGGATTCCAGGGAGGTATGGCTTGCGTGGATCCCCCCACGTTTCCTTACCCAGAATGCCCTGCAAACCTCAAATTTAGCTGAAAAAATCACCTTTTTCACACATTTTTGTGTGGGAAAGTTGAGGCATCACCGAGCTGACACAAATTTCCTACCACCCAGTGTTCCTCCGGGTCTCCCGATAAAAACGGTGCCTCACTCTTGTGGGAGGCCCAAGTACCCGCGACAGGCAAGGGCCCAAAACGTATTGAGGCGACATGAAAATTGCCTACCTCAAAACGACCTGGTTTTGCAAGGGGGGTCACCTGGGTTTTTGGCCCGGTGCTCAGCGGCCACCTAGGGGAACCTACCAAACCCACACATTTCTCAAAACTAGACACCCGGGGGATTCCAGGGAGGTATGGCTTGCGTGGGTCCCCCAACGCTTCCTTACCCAGAATGCCCTGCAAACCTCAAATTTAGCTGAAAACATCACCTTTTTCACACATTTTTGTGTGGGAAAGTTGAGGCATCACCGAGCTGACACAAATTTCCTACCACCCAGCGTTCCCCCGGGTCTCCCGATAAAAACGGTGCCTCACTCGTGTGGGAGGCCCAAGTACCCGCGACAGGCAAGGGTCCAAACCGTAGTGCGCCTCAACAGGCAAGGGTCCTAAACGTAGTGCGCCTCACTACGTTTTGGGCCCTTGCCTGTCGCGGGTACTTGGGCCTCCCACACGAGTGAGGCACCGTTTTTTGCAAAACCAGGTTGTTTTGTGATAGGTAATTTTGATGTCTCCTCAATAGGTTTTGGGCCCTTGCCTGACGCGGGCACTATGCCTACCCACGCAAGTGAGGTACTATTTTTCTCTGAAGACTTTGGGGAACGAAGGGTGGGTGGAATTTTGTGGACCCACGCAGATTCCAGAACTTTCCGACAAAGAAATGTGAGGAAAAAGTGTTATTTTGAACACATTTTTAGGTTTGCAATGGATTCTGGGTAACAGAACCTGGTGAGAGCCAGTGAAGTCACCCCATCCAGGATTCCCCTCGGTGTCTAGTTTTAAAGAATGTACAGTTTTGCTAGGTTTGCCTACGTGCCAACTGCACTAGGGCCCAAAATCTACAGGTATGCACATTGCAAAAAAAAAAAAAATCGGAGCCCAGTGGGCTTTCTGCCGCCCTGGGGGGGAATCTGGGAAGGGGGTTTCATCCTGATATGCCCCTAAAGGGGCAGAAAGACTGTGGCTATTTTTTGTGGGGGTGGGGGCATTGGTATGACCATTTTGGGTAGCCCCCACCCCCACGCATAAAAAAAGCCTGCATACTCGCTGGCGCCTACTGGGCTTTCTGCCCCCCCAGGGGGCAGATCAGGGGCCACTGCCACCATCTGCCCTCCCGGGGGGGCAGAAAGACTGGAATTTCTCTGGGGGTGGGGTGGGGTATTGTCATGCCCATTTTGGGGAACCCCTACACTAATAAAACAAAAAAATCCATGGTTTCTAGTCGGCATTCTGCGCCCCCAGGGAGGGCCAGATTAGGGGCTACAGCTCCCATCTGCCTCCTGGGGGGCAGAAAGACTGACATTTTTGTGGGGGGGAGAGTGGGGGCATTGGCGGGCCCGTTTCAGGCAGCCCACACCCTAAAAACAATTGCGCCAAAAAAATCCCTGGTGTTTAGTGGGCTTTCTGCCCCCCACCCCGAAGGGGCAGATTAGGGGCCAATGCCCCATCTGCCACCCAGGGGGGGGGGGGCAGAAAGACTGTAATAATTGTGGGGTGGGGTGGGCCCACCCCTGTTTTTTTTTTTTTTAACAATTCCCTGGTGTCTAGTGGGCTTTTTGCCCCCCCGGAGGGGCAGATTGGGAGCCGATGCCCCATCTGCCCCCAGGGGGAGCAGAAAGGCTGTAATGGTGGCGGATGGGTTGGGGCATTGGCGTGCCCGTTGCGGGCAGCCCCCACCCTAAAAATAAAACTAAAAACGAATCCCTGGTGTTTAGTGGGCTTTCTGCCCCCGAAGGGGCAGATTAGGGGCCAGAAAGACTGTAGTAATTGGGGGGGTGGGGTGGGGGCATGGGCCTGCCCGTTTTGGGCAGCCCCCACCCCTATTCTTTTCTTTTTTTTTTTTACAATTCCCTGGTGTCTAGTGGGCTTTTTGCCCCCCCGGGGGCAGATTGGGGGCCGATGCCCCATCTGCCCCCCAGGGGGGGCAGAAAGGCTGTAATGGTGGTGGGTGGGGGCATTGGCTTGCCCGTTGCGGGCAGCCCCCACCCTAAAAATAAAACTACAAACTAATCCCTGGTGTTTAATGGGCTTTCTACCCCCCCGGAGGGGCTGTTTAGGGACTAATGCCCCATCTGCCCCCGGGGGGGGGCAGAAAGTCTGTAGTAATTGGAGGGGGGTGGGGGCATGGGCCTGCCCGTTTTGGGCAGCCCCCACCCCTATTTATTTATTTATGTAACTTCCCTGGTGTCTAGTGGGCTTTTTACCCTCCCCCCCCCCCCCCGGGGGGGCAAAAAGACTAAAATGTACAGGGGGGAGCAAAGGCCCTTGCCCAAGGGGCCGCTCCCCCTCCCTGGTGTCTAGTGGGTGGATCCCTGCTTGGGGATCGCCCTCCTGTGGCGATCCCCAAGCATGGATCCACTGAGGAGGGGTACCATTGGAAAGGGGAGATTCTCCCCTTTCCAACGATACCTCTCCAGTGTTTGTACGTGCTCAGGGGGCTGAGATAGTCCTGGAATGTTTCTAAGCACTATTGAAGAGGCAGTCTCAAATTACCCATCGGTTACTTCCTGAATCAACAGCTTGAGTGCTCTGTGTTCCCGTAACACTGCCAATGAGGGTGTGCCTTGGGATTTAAAGTAAATAGTTACAATTATTGTTTCCTTTGGAGTGTAATCCTTTGAGGTTGGCACCATATCACGTGAAATACATAAAGTTAACATGCTAGGCTTGATTTGGCTTGTGGTATGATGATAGACCGCTTAAGAGCAATCCAAAACTAGGGGGGCGTGGCTACGCAAGCCACGATGGCGGACATGCATTGCTGAGGCTCCGTGCTCGGGCGCCTCTAACAGCTAATTTCGAGCGTCGCCGCGATCGACCAACAGACCCAGAAACGTCGGAACCTGTCTGCATGGCGGTGCGGTGTGTGCGGAGGTCCGATAACACGACTTCTGACCGGAGCTTCCTTCTACGGAGCCGCCGGTGCCGCATTCCGGATCATCTCAAAATGGTGCCGGGGGTCCTCCGAGCGGAAACGGCGGTGGTGTGGGGAGAGGCCCTAGGACATTAGCACACCACGCCCAGCTCGACTCGGCATCTGGACGCCGTGGATCCGCGGCGAACCGGAGCAGGGCTGCACAGAAAGCCACGGTGCAGACGATCGTCGGTGCCCTTGACCCACCGCCATCTCGAACGTTGTGCATCCGACGCAAGCTAGAAGCGGGCCTCGTCCCCCCCCACCGGACATCCCAGGTACCCAACACAGCCTGCTTACAGGGGGACCGCGGGGAAGCAAGGAATATTGGCGGGGGCGACGTGATCCGAGGGCCTTCCAACTATCCACATCGGACCCTGCCTGACCTCTGCATGGCCACCCATACAGCGCCTGACTCCACCGTACACCCTCGATGGGGGCCCTGATCCCGCAGCGACAGCCCCTCCGGAAGTGCCCGGGGGAGCTGACACACCGCGCCCGGTCCGCCCACCCTCTGGCCACAGCGGACCACCAACGAACCCCCCCAGGACCTCAAGGGACACCGGAGATCGGTGAGGGTCAGCACGACAGATCACCGGAGAGCGCCGGCGCTCGGCGCGGGTTAGTGGCGGGCCCTGAACCACTCGCAGGACATTGCAGGTACCTGCCGTGGTTGGCGCATAGTGGGGTCAGGAGGGGACCACGACTCTCAGCAGGGGCGACTCAAGTCCCGGCCCCTCAGCTACCTGAAGACGGACTTTGCCTGACTTTAATATGGCCGCCTGCACAATACCCGACCCTATCGCACACCCCCAGCGAAGGCCCTGATCATACTGGGACTGCAGAGATAGCCCCTCAACCTGCACGGGGCGCGCCCTCCATCCATGCGGGCGACACATGTGACCCTCCACTCGTACCACCGAGAGCAGGTGCGGTCTTCGCGAGGGCGGCCTACCGCTCGGAGCAAATCGCCCACAACCCCCCGCACCTGACGTAGGCGATCTCTACGCCTAGACCGAAGAGTGGGAACCGGAATACCAGCGAGGACTATCTTCTCCCAGGGACACGCTCCCGCCATCCATCGACATCGCAGGGCCCCGCTTCTCTTATTTGCTGACTTCCTGCACCCCTCAGGACTTGCACGACCCATCCAGCAGCAACACTCCCCCATCACATAGGGCTTGATGGGGAAACCAAAGCCTGCACAGCACAACACAGTACCGGAAACCGCCCCGGAAAAAATGGCGAAAGCCTCAAATTGGTCCCCCAATACAGCACCTTCACCGGACCTCTCAATCTCGGACAAACTGGACAAAGTCCTCGCCGCCATCGAACTGTCCCGGTTATCTATGGAGGAAAGACTCGGTACATTGGCGACGGACGTTAACCTCCTCCGAGACGATCACCGTAAACTGGCTGATCGAGTGAGAACGGAGGAACGGGTGCTGGAGGAAATGCAGCCAACACTGAAGGAGCATCAGACGACGCTCCAAGGAATCCTCACCCGCTTATCCGCGGTGGAAGAGCGTGCACAGGACTTGGAAGGCCGCTCGCGACGCTGTAACATTCGGGTGCTGGGACTACCAGAGGGCGTCGAGGGAGCAAATCCCATAGACTATATGAACACATGGCTTAAATCCTTCACCCCGACATCAGACCGCACAGCGTTCTTCTCAATTGAACGAGCCCACATGGTGCCCGCCCGAAAACCCCCACCTGGCGCAGCCCCCAGGCCGCTGCTAGCTAAATTCCTACACTTCCGGGACCGCGATGCAGTACTCTGGGCAGCGCGACTAGCGGCGCCACTACGGGTAGAGAACAACCAGATAATGATCTTCCCGGACTATGCCCGAGCAGTGCAGCAGCAAAGATCCTCCTTCCTGGACGTAAAACGGAGACTGCGTGAAAATAACATTCAATATGCTCTACTCTTCCCGGCCCACCTCAAGATCCTACACAAAGGCTCTTCCCTTTTCTTCACGACCGCAGAGGCCGCACATGACTGGGCCGACCAACACTGCACGCGGGCACCCAGCACTCACCCCCAACGGGGCTCACCTCTCAAAACTTTCTGTGCTCGAAAATGCCCCATGAAACTCCGCAACACCGAGACAAAAACGGCGATCGGCATCCACGACTCGCCTGATCTAGAACAGATCATGAGGGAGAGGCGCGAAGCTGTGCAAGCAGCAACGGACCTACGCTCCACTCAACGCTCGGAACCCAAAGATCGGCCCCGCATCTTTTCTCATCGGAAGGCGAAAACGACAGTGACGACAACACTTCGGGGGTTGACTCATTAGCACCCCCCCACGCCACCCCACAAACGGCAGACGGACTGTTGGATGGACAAGCCTCTCCTCTCTCACCTTGAAACAGTCCAGAAATACAGACTGTCAAATTGTATCCTTATGAGTAATGTCCATTACATGCCCACTGCCAAAAGAATAGGGTTTGATACCCTGTAAGTGACGCACATTGATCCTTCTATATGCCCGTTTAGCGCGTGGCCTTGCTCTTGCATGTCGCCACCCCCTATCATATAGAGCAGTTATCTCCCCCCAGTGTAACGGGAGGAAGTTTGGACACACCGTTTCCCGAACTATGAGTCCTTTGTATTGGGACTGTTTCCCGAACCCCTACACGTCATTTACACCCCAGTTCATACAAGTCCCACTCCGTCATGGAACTCCACACCGTAGAACACCTGAGCGGCCAGGCTCACCCTTCACCTACTCTCCCCAGGCGTGGCGCAGCGCATCCCTAGGAGACCACTTAATGACCTATCTAGTGGGTGCCTCACCCAACCCACACACAGCATCGATTGCTCATGGCGACGTTGACGAAAAACACAGACATTAACATACTCACACTGAATACACGCGGCCTACACACCCCACATAAGCGCTACGCGATCTATGCCTACGCGAAGCGGCAGAAAGCATCCATCCTTTTCTTGCAGGAAACCCACCTCGACTTAACTGAAGCAGGCAAGTTACGCGCAAAGTGGCGCGGCCTCATTTGTGCTACGACCTACTCATCATTTGCCCGCGGGGCGCTGATCTGGGTCCGCCCAGGGATCCCATTCCGGGAGCTCAGACGGGTGGTGGACGGGGATGGCAGGTTCGCCCTCTTAGAGGGGCTCCTGGATGGTCAGGCTGTCCTTCTGGGAAGTGTGTATGCCCCGAACGTCGACCAGGACAAATTTTGGGACGACTCACGAAAACCCTAGCCCAATTCACACATGTACCCTGGATTTTAGGGGGGGACTACAACTGTATCCTGGACCCAGGACTGGACCGTTCCCACCCCCTGCTCCCACACTCCCCCACTTACAGACATATTGACCGATTCAAAGCATGGGTCGCACACTGGTCGCTCACGGATGCATGGAGACTGCACCATCCTCAAACACGCCTTTACTCTTTCCACTCCATCCCCCACAACCTACAAGTCCGGCTCGACCGTTTCCTATGTACGGCAACACTTCTCCCGCAAATATGTCACTCGGATTATCTAGGCAGGGTCGTCTCAGATCATGATGCACATCTCCTCAGCCTTCAGTGGAGACCTCCACATCCCCCAGTCCCCACATGGCGCTTATCACGAGACTGCCTGACGGACCAAGTCTTTACTCACGAGCAACAACGTAGCATTCAAGAATACTTTACTCACAACACGGGAACCGCATCATTAATCCTCATTGAGTGGGACAGCCTTAAGGTGGTGGCCCGTGGGGAATGTATTAAACAGAGAGCCGGGGCGAAGCGTACCCTGGAGCAGGCCCTTGATAAAGCGGAAAAGTGGCTAGCTACTTCCACTAAGGCCACCGACCAGTCAGCGGCAGCGGCGACACAAATCGCCCACGCCAAATCAGACTACCAGGCGGCATGTGCGGACCTACCGCGGCACAACTTTCGGGCCTATGCGACCCGAATGCATAAAGACCGTGACAAAACAGGCACACTGTTAGCGTGGCTAGCTAAACAGGACACAGAGGTGCGGCCCATCACCGCGATAATAAATTCCCACGGCACCCTAGTACACTCTCAGGATGAGATCCTCCAGGCATTCCATCAACATTACTCGGCAGTCTACAATATCCCCCTATCACTGCATCTGGAGGCAGTTAACCACTTCCTAGACCCCCTCCCCCTTCCCCAGATATCTGACGCAGATAAGACGGATCTGGATGCGAAGATACAAACCACTGAGATTACACACGCTATACGAGCCCTAGCCCGTGGCAAAGCCCCAGGTCTGGATGGGTTTCCACTAGAATATTACGCCACCTTTGCCTCCCAGTTGACTCCCCACTTATCGACAGTGCTGGACACAGCACTACAATACGGCGAACTGCCCAAATCCATGAGACAATCGGTGATCGTTACGTTCCCGAAACCCAACCGTGATCCCCAGCTCCTAGCCTTCTATCGGCCTATCACGCTTCTCACAGCCGATTGTAAAATCCTAGGGAAGATCTTAGCGGATAGATACTCCCAAATTATACGCCCACTAGTGCATCCGGACCAGTGTGGCTTCGTCCCGGGCAGGAATATGTCTCAGAACATACGCCGTCTTTTTCACATCCAGGATCAGATCGGCGACCGCTTTCCCCGGGCGGCGTGCCTGGTCTTGGACCTTGAGAAGGCTTTCGATACCCTAACATGGCAGTTCCTCTTCCCAGTTCTCAGGCGAGCTGGACTGGGCCCCACTCTCATAGCTTACACTCGCCTTCTCTATACCAAACTTACCTCCCGGGTCCGCCTTAGACGATACATCTCCCCGGAATTCGCGATGCATAGGTGCACACGACAAGGGTGCCCCCTCTCACACCTATTATTTGCGCTCGCTGTTGAACCTTTAGCTATCCGTCTCCGCCGGGAGGGACAAGGTTGGGGCATCCCACTCGCAGACACCACGCATTGTGTGTCCATGTATGCTGACGATCTTCTTATCTATATATGGGATATCACAGCGGATCTCACCCTACTCGAGATCGCCTTGACAGAATTTGCCAATGCCTCGGGCCTGATAGTAAACTGGGATAAATCTATGGTATACCCCCTTCACCCGAACGCCCCCCCCCCCCGAGGAAATTTGGATTGGCGACCAGAAAATAAGTTGGACCGCGGAAGCCCCCCGATATCTTGGGATCCGCTTATACCACTCCCCCACCGACCTCTTTGAGGGCAACCATTGTAGGGCACTCGCCAGTATACGATCCACGATTGGGTTTTGGCGGAGTCTCCCACTGGCCCCATCGGTCGGGTAGCTCTTGCAAAAATGATACTGGTCCCACGACTGCTGTATTATTTTACCAACCTCCCAGTAATCCCGCCCGATCCTTTTTTAAAGATTTGGACACACTCCTTAGCTCTCTAATATGGGGTAAAGGGCGACACAGGATTGCGCTGGCAAAACTAAAACTCCCCACGACTCAAGGAGGCCTCGGCGCTCCATCATTCGAAGCCTATTTTCTGGCGGCGCAGCTTCAGTGGCTTTCTTACTGGACGGCAGATAGGTACACGGCAGATAGGTACACATCCGAAACATACACTACCGCGGGCCGGGTGACAACACCAGAGTTGCGTCGCCTACTCATACCGGGATCCCGTCCCACAAGGACCTACCCCCTCCAAGTGGAAATAGCCCGGAAATGTGTCCAGCGCATACACCGCATGGCATCAAACCGTCCCCCATACACACCATTACTTCCATTAGTAGGCTGGCCCAAACACACAGGGTTTTTTGCTCCTGCCATGCTCCAGGAATGGACGTCCAGAGACATCGCCGAAGCAGAAATACTATTCGAAGAGGGACAGCTTAGACCGTACCAACAACTCGTGGACGACTACGACCTCCCCCCAGGTCAGTTTCTATTGCACTGCCAACTCCTCAGCCACTACCGACCGTACTGCGACCTCACATTAGGGGAGCCCCTCCACGCACCCAGTTCTTCACAAAATACTACGAATGGGAGCAGGCCGCCATCTTACTACATGGTTGTACAAATCGATCAGGGAACTGGCACCCCCACTACTTGAACCCCTGCGGACTCTCTGGGAGGAGGAAGCGGACGGTCATTTCACGATAATGAATGGGAAAGGGCGATTGAATTCTCCAAAAAAGTACCTAGGAACGCCCGTTTTAAGAATATACAATTTCACATTCTACATAGGGCTTACCTGACACCAGCACACCTTCAGCACTTCTACCCCGATACGACCTTTCTCTGCCCCCGTTGTCAGGCGCAAGCTGCAGATTTTTACCACATGTTCTGGGCCTGCCCGGGTATCCAAGCCTATTGGTCGTCTATTCACACGACGCTTCGAGACCTCACCGGACTCACCCATTTAACCACCTGGGAGGGCTGTGCGTTAGGCATAATCGGACGGAGGAAACGTCACAAAATACCCATACGCTTTGTCTCCCTAGCCCACCTACTGGCCAAACGCTGTATAACTATGCACTGGCGCTCCCCTTCGGGCCCCCCGATCGCAGCATGGGAGGGGGCGGTGCTTAAATGGGCTACAGCTGAGGAGGACGCAAGTGTGCGACGAAGAAGCTAAAGGCATACGTAAAACCCCAATTTCCCTGGAATGGGCGCTCCTGCTACACCAATTCAAACAGTCCCGGTCCCAAGAGGACCCGATCACTGGCGCGGCTACCCCGACACCACACAGCTACCTACTGTGCATGCCCACATAGCGGGGGACCCCTCCCGATCACTCACGCCTCCCTAGGGCCCGCTAGTCTTCCGCTCCCACTCACTCGACACACCAACCTATTCCCTGCACCCGCCTGCACACCCATATTTTCCTTAGTGAGATGCAGCTGAACCGCCGAGCAGATACCCGTGAAACCATGACATCTGTCTGGCCCAACTACCTAGAATCCCATGACGACCCCTAGTTTGGTTCTCCCCCCCCGGTTTCCTTTTTGGCAAACACCTGCTACAGCACATACCGCATTACGCGAAATAGACGCAAATGTCTATAATGATAACAGCTGATTTGGATGCACATGTACAATACTCATGCGTACGGAATGCATATGTTCCACGACTGTAATAACATGCCAATAAAAAGAATTTACAAAAAAAAAAAAGAGCAATCCAAAACTAAATTGTGCAACAGCAGCAATCAAAACACCAACCCCTACAGTCTGAACATACTGTTGAAGTTATTCTTCTAAAGTCACTAATTCATTTAGTGAATGGCTTAATTCCGTAGAAGTTAGATTTCTTGCATTAGGATGTGGAATATAATCAGCCAAAAGGGGCCAGGTTGCTCCCGGATTTCCTAAGGGACCCTTTCTAACAATCTGTACTATGTGTGATAAATGTCCACTAACAGAAGCTTGGTGTTCCGGATTTCCTATTTGGATTTTCTAGGTATTGATCAGGGTCATATTCAGGCAGTGGGCAGCTGAAAGTGCCTAGTGTTTGGATTTTCAGGCTCAAACTCCACCCATGAATTTATGACAAAAATTACTTCAACTCCGCCTCTGTGAAATTCCTTCCGTGGAGGTTCAGTGTTTATGGTGCCATGAAGATATCACCCTTATCACATCAGATTGTGCTGCTATTGAAAGACAGAATCAGAATGAGACTCAAAAAATGAAATCAAATGTGGAATGCCTTTTACTAGTCAAGCACCTGACAAACCTGCAGCTGAAACGCAGTTCCTGTCTGAACGGAGGGATAAAACAACATTGCAAAAGCTGTCTTCACTATTAGTAATTCTTTGTAAAATCTTGTGTGTGTTACCCAGGGATACTCAAAGACCACCCCACATGGACACCGCTGATGTGTTTTTTGCTAACGTCTGCAAAATGTTGCCCAATTTTAGTTAATCTACATCCTCTGGCCAGGTACAGACTCATTGACAACTTACTGCCGTGAAACAGGAAACCTGGTGGACTGTAACATTACATGAAGGTGGTGTGTTCTGGGCAACAATCACTCCTGTGAGACGTACTGGATTCTTTTTTGTCAGTGATCTCCAAACTCCTTTCACCATAGATGGGAAGGGTCCTAATCTATCTAGTGCTTATAATATGTATGGATTTAACTATGAAAACAAACAAAATAGTGGCAATGGAAGCAATTAATGAACACAATATTTCAACATTTTGACTGTGTTTCAGAAGTTCGTTGCAATGCGCTGAATGATAGAGCTAGTCTTTGTGCACCAACCCTTCCATTGTAGCTCCTAGCTAACGTGTCTTTGTACCAAAAGTGCCCACCTGAGGTTTTTTAGGTGACTTCTAGTCTGCACACCTTAGCTGAACAACAAGCCTCTTCAATTGTGTTCCGTACTTCGGGAAGGGCATTCTCTCTCTGTCCGAGTTATGGCATTCCTAAGCAAGCTGATAAGGCCAAGTTGGCTTAGAGAAGCCAATGACTGCATTATACTTGGAATCCTACTTTTAAAATGAGAATAGATAAAGCTATTGGGCAAGTAGGGCAAGCAAAGATGGGAGAAAATACGGTATGCTGACTGTAGATTAAACTCTTTTGTAGGGCTTTGATGTATTTATATATAGATGTTATTTTTTAGTGAGGATTCTTTGATGGGGAATGTTGGAAAATGCTCCTTCAAAGATAACAATGCTGGAGAACTAAATGTTTAACTGTTAATTTCGTGATATGAATATTAAACAATACAAACGAAGTAGTAGAGAAAATGTTACATTTCTGTATGGCACAAAGTTTAATTGTGATAGTGATTGCAAGAAACATAGCTGTTGGAAATTGTCAAGTTCTGGGTTTGGACGCATCTAAATAGCAAGCAGTAATATGACCAAATGCCGTACCATATATTATACTGCCTTTTTTTAAATCAAAATAATACAAAGAAAAGACTAATTGTGGAGCAACTGTCATTTTTCTGCAGGTGTGAAACCAAGGAAAAGGAAAACATTTGGTTTGCCGGGAATTATTAAGAAGGATAAAGATACAGAGTCTGTGTAAGTGTTGCTTGAGTTTCGACTACTTTCTTGTAAAAAGTTAAATATGGGGAACAATTTCTTTATTAGGTATCCATCATATACTGCTCAGGGCAAAATGTTAAGACATTCTTTAAGCTAGCTGTTCTTAACCTGTGGTCTGGGGAGCTCTAGGGGTCTGTGACACCTACAAAGGGGATCCGCTATTGCTTAGAAAATTAAATAATATTAACAGATTAATAAGGAGTATATAAATAAAGAACCAAAATGCCAAAAATGAAAACAGAAATTTCCTATAAATATAAAGAAATTTGAAATTGGGTGGTATCATTGGACTGATTTGTGGGAGCAGTGCAAGTCATGGGTGGCCTAAATTCAATTTAGAAAAACTCCAACCTTCCAATTAAAATTGCAATTTAGATTTATTTTATATTTGTGAATTACATCAAATATTTAATAATTTGTGTATTTGTTAGATGAATACTTGTTTCCATATTGTAGTGCATTGGTTTGCAGTTCAAATCATTAACATTGCTTAGGCTGGTTCCATGGATTTCAATAATGGCTAAGTGGGGGCCCACAGAAGTTAAAAGGTTAGGAAGTGGCTTAAGCAATCGTCTTGATGGTATCCTTCTTGTATGTTTCTCCTCTGCACTGAAAGATTAAGAACCATGACCTCCAAGTTACTTCTTCTGCAGATATGTTATTTTTCCACCATTTCATGTTGTTTTTGATCCAATATTTATTTAGACCACTATAATATTGGGTTCTTGTTGATTTTTGGTTATGAGTTCAGGCAAATCCATTGCTGTAATTTTTCATGTTGGTACCTCTTAAAATCATTGTTTTTTTTATGCTGCCTGCTTACAATTTTGGGAGCAGTTGACTTTTAATTGCCTTTGGGGCCAATGAAATCATATACCAAATCTGAAAGAAACATGTTAGTTATAGATTCCTTACCTTAGAATTGCCCCCAGGCATCAGACTGGATCCGGAAATTTTTTCGTCAGCAGTACCTATGCGCGTCGGAAGGTGGCGTCGGTCAGCTCCGCGTTGGTCGTTGGCATTGTGTCGCTGGGATGCCCTTGCGGCAGCTACTTTGACGCGGCCCTCGCGTGCTGACGTCAGTTCTTTCTTTTTCCGCGCCAGCCAGCGCCGATCCTAGAAGAGCGGTACCTCCAGTCACTTTTTGACTGACTTTTTCTCGACTTTTGTTGATTTCTTTTTTTGAGTCCATCAACTCCTGGTGCACGAGGGATGCCAGGCTTCAAGGCATGCGGTTCCTGTAACCGACTGATGTCAGTGACCGATCCGCACCCCCTGTTCCTCTTTTGCCTTGAGTGTGACCACGACCCCAAGCCGTGCTCCGACTGCTGAAGGCTTTTTTGGGAGCGATCCCGAAAGCTGCTTGAGTGCTGGCAGTCGGCTTCGCGCCGTTCGAGGTCCCGGTCGCGAGGGAGGTCGAGGGACCGGTCGTGGAGCCACCACCACCATTCGTCCAAGTCATCGAAGTCTTCGCACTCGGAGTCGGGTAAGTCAAATCATAAGAAGAAGTCGGAGAAGCATCATCGCTCTTCGTCTTCTCTTCGGTCGGCCGACCTGACGAGGGATGTGGGTGGGCCGCTTCCACAGCTCCGCTTGCGGAGCCGTAGAGTCTACTCCGCGTTTCCCTCCCTTCATGAGACCCGGAGCAACTCCTTCTCAGCTTCCTACGTTCTACGAGGCGATGCATGCCATCTTTGGGTGGCCCGGACCCACCGGCGCGCCTTCAGGCCCCGCGGAACCGGTTGGGGGGCCTAGACCTCCTCTGCCGACGGCTCTGGCCCCGTTGCCTCAGGCCCCACTTGGATCCAGGCCTGAATCCGGATGGGCGTTGGTTGACCTGATTACACCTCCATCAGCGCCGATTCCTCCGGCACATTACCACATTCGACGCAGGTTGGCCCCCAGGCCGGTGTTGACCCCGGCCTCCATCCCGACGTGGACCCGGAGCCCGACCGGCATCACCCGACGCCGGATCCGGCGCCAAGAGGGTTTTTGTGCCTCTGTGCACTCCTGGGGTCCCTTTATATCCAGATTGGCACCCAGAGGATGAGGAGGAGGACTGAGAGGGTTCAGGAGACCCTTTAACTGATCAGATGGAATATGAGGAGGACCGGGAGAGAGAAACTGGGGGATGCCAATAGTCTGGACACCTCCCCTGAACTTGGCATGTTGTCTCCTACCGTGGCTATGGAGGAGGGAGCTTCGTACGCAGTGGTGTTGCGTAGGGCAGCCGAGTCTCTCAACCTCGAACTCCATACTGTGGCAGTCAGGACTAACCGCCTGATAGAGGTGCTTCAGCCGGCGGCAAACTCTTTCGGAGCCTCTGCTTCCGTTCAACGAGGCCCTTACTGGCATCCTTTTGGGCACCTGGTCCAAGCCCAACATGGGGACTTCCGTGGATAGGATGATTGCCCGACGCCACCGACCGGGTCCAGGTGACCCCACTTTCCTTTCCCAATACCCCACCCCTGAGAGCTTGGTGGTCCAAGCCTCTACTTCCAAAAGCACATTCCCTACCGCTCCACTGGAAAGGGAATCCAAGAAGCTGGATCATCTTGGAAAGAAGATTTTCTCTTCCGCCAGCTTGGGACTGCGGTCAGTAAACACCGCATGTCTATTGGGCCGTTATTCCCACTCTGTGTGGGACTCGGTTGTGCAGGTGCTGCCTCAGTGTCCGGAGGAGACCCGGACAGTGCTCTCCCAGGCTATTGCCGCCGGGAGGGATGCAGCCAGGTTTACCATCCATTGTGGGCTGGATACTGCCGACTCTCTGGGTGGAACGATTTTCTCCGTCAGTAGCTCTTAGACGCTACACCTGGATGAGATCCATTATCTTTTCTGGGGATGTTCAGAATACCCTCATCAACATGCCCTTTGATGGCCGTTCTTTTTTCGGCGACAAAGCGGACAACGCCTTAGAGTGTTTCAAGGACTCACGAGCTACGGCCAAGTCCTTCGGCCTCTCCAGCCGCCCCGTGCAGTCTGCTTTTCGCCCCTTTCGTGGCTACGGAAGGGGTGCCCCGCTACGTCCCGCCCAGAGCCACAGGCCACAGCTAGATAGTCAACCTTTGCGCGGCCGGGGACATGGGAACAACCATCGTGCTTCCGGGGGCCAGCGGGCGGGCCAGTCCACCAATCCCCCTTCTGCACCAGCCTCCAAACCTTCCTAGTCTGACATTTCGGGCCCATCAAACACCAGTGGGCGGCAGGATTCGCCATCACCTCCCCCACTGGCGCACCATCACGTCGGACAGGTGGGTTTTACAGATCGTCCGAAGGGGCTACTCCCTCCCATTCCAGGCTACCCCTCCAGCCATGCCACTGCAATACCAACGCATGTCGGAGGATCACCTGGCCCTTCTCCAGCAGGAATTTACATCTCTTGGCCAAGGGAGCCATTGTGCGCGTTCCTGTCCCAGAAGTAGGTCGTGGTTGTTATTCCCACTGCTTTCTGGTTCCCAAGAAGGGCAAGGGCCTGCGCCCTATCCTGGATCTCAGGAACATCAACCGCTTCCTCCGTCTGCCCTCGACCTGCAAGACTGGATGGTTGCATTGGGCTTGCAGGGCGCCTATTTTCACATCCCTGTCCTGCCGACCCACCGACGTTACCTGAGGTTCACGGTAGACCACGAGCATTTTCAGTTTACCGTGCTCCCCTTTGGCCTTACCAGCGCCCCTCGGGTGTTCATGAAAGTGATGGCGGTGGTTGCAGCTCATCTGCGCAGATCAGAGGTTTCAGTCTTGCCCTATCTTGACGACTGGTTGTTGAAGGCGGGCTTGCCCCAGGCAGTCGTGTCCCACCTCCAGACTACGGCCGACGACCTGCATTCTATGGGGTTCTCCATCATTGTGACAAAGTTACACCTGAGTGCCTCTCAGAAGCTCCTCTTCATCGAAGCGGTTCTGGACACGACACGGTTTCGAGTCTATCCTCCCGAACAGTGATGGATGCATCTCTTCTGGGATGGGGCAGCCACATGGGAGAGGCGGAAATCAGAGGCCTCTGGTCTCCGGCCGAGTTCGGGCTCCTTAACAACTTTCTGAAGCTCCCGGCGATCCGTCTTGCACTCAAGGCATTCCTTCCCTCTGTCCGGCGAAGAGTAGTGCAGGTGTTCCCGGACAACACCACCGCCATGTGGTACTGCAACAAACAGGGCGGGGTTGGGGCGTGGACCCTATGTCAAGATGCCCTTAGCCCCTAGACATGACTGGAAACATCAGGGCATATCCCTGGTGGTTCAACACCTGGCAGGTTCACTGAACGCCAGGACCGACGAACTCAGCCGCTGGTGCATGATGGATCACGAATGGCGTCTTCACTCGGAGGTGGTGCAAGGTCTCTTTCGACAGTTGGAAGAGCCTTGGTTAGAACTATTAGCCACTGAAGACAACGCCCGTTGGAATTTCCAAGGCGGCACTCGCTAGGCGACGCTTTTCTTTGTTTGTGGACTTGCGGTCTGTTGTACGCTTTCCCGTTTATATACCACTTGTGCCCAGAGGGCTGAAGAAGATCAGGCGCGACCGGGCCCAAGTCATTCTTGTGGCTCCGGATTTGGCACGAAGAGTCTGGTATCCCGAGCTGCTCAACATGGACATTGATCCTCCGACCCGTCTGCCTCTTCGGGAGGATCTTCTGTCACAGCAACAGGGGATGGTCCTCCACCTGACCTATCCTGCCTCCACCTCCTTGTGTGGAGATTGAGCAGCGGCAGTTGACTTCTTTCGACCTGCCTCCTGAAGTCTGTGATGTAATTCTGGCAGCCAGGCGTCCCTCCACTAAGACGGTGTACGCCTGCCGGTGGAACAAATTTGTGGCATGGTGCACAGCAAAGGCTGTGGATCCCCTTTCTGCCCCTCTTTCTGAGGTTCTCTTGTTCCTTCTTTCTTTGGCCCACAGGGCTCTGCTCTGGGCACTATCAAGGGCTATCTCTCGGCCATCTCTGCCTTCCTTCGGCTTCCAGATGAGCCTTCCCTTTTCAAGTCCCCGGTTGTAAATCATTTTCTTGAAAGAAATAACTCCTCTCTTTCCTCCTATTCCCTTTGTTATGCCTCAGTGGGACTTGAACCCGGTTTTAACCCATTTAATGTGTGCTCCCTTTGAGCCGCTTCACAGCCTCTGAGGCATTCTTCATCTGGGTGGCGACCTACATCCGTGCTCCCTGGAAAGATGCCCTTGCCTGTTCCACAGAAGTCCAGCGCATTAAATAAAATCGAGGGATGGTCAGATTGGACATGCAAAGAGTTTACAATAGTTAATATCTGAATATATTTCACGGACGCCTACAGACCAGTGATCTTGTCTAGTAGTGAGATGTCACTGTATTTAAACCTCCTCGCACAAGTTAAGGTAGCGGCTACTGTCTGTACTACCAAAAGCACATAACTGGAGCACTTCCTTTTACAGTAGCTAATGTGCACAGCATATAGGCAACTTGACGTACATTTACATTAAGGCCAACGGCATACGCTAAATCAGGGGCCTGCACTCGGCGCTCTCACATATAACACGATTACTTCACCCTTACATGAAGAGGAGAGTTGGGCGCTCTGTTTTCAATGCCACGCTCCTAAGAGCTACAGCCATACTCACGTAGGGGCAGAGTATTAGGGCTTGAAGACGTTGCACTGCTTTACGTTCACTTCTCATACGCCATTTCCGCATACCGTAGTGACGCCGCCCTATGAATTACGCAAATGATCCGTCCTCTCCTGCTTGGCCTGTCCAATGATAGCCGTTTACAGCAGGTTTGGAACATGTAGTGGGAATAAGCATCTGTTATTCAGCACCAAGATACCCCTTTGGGGGTGAACGTGTGCTTTTACAAATACACGTTATTTAATCGTACATAAAAGGCGAACTAATTCAGTTAGCTTTTTATGCCACTATCCTGCGAATATTACAACTTCGATCAGTTGAGTGTTAATATTGCAGACCTCTAGGTATAAGAATGAATTTACAAGTCCCAGTACGTACAAGGTTAAACGAAAGCACGGACTACATTATTTTCATTGCTCCGATGGCCCTGCTGAGATTTAAAACGTCTCCTTCACATGACCGACAGATCTCTGCACTGTGTGCGTTGACCCACTGGGCTAATCTACTGAATGGTGGTGAAGTCTTTGTTGTGTGCAGTGCCACCCTCTCTTTTTTCCTATGTATTATGCAATGTTACGATTACGGCTCCCAGTTTTCCATTCCTACTGATTTTTACAGATGTAGACAGACAACAATATTTTTTGGGTCTGTATTTGTTTTAAACGGAAAAATACGCAAAATAATGCTTCTCGTGGGTGACTTTCCATGCAGTCTTTTGTGATTTCCAGAATAACAACTGAGCAGATAGACACCATGGGAAGTTCAAAAACTGTTCTAGATTTCCCTTTATACAGGCACGTGTTAGCATATATTTGTATTATAATACTGATATTTAACAGGAGGTGTAACGTTTGGATATATTTGTCTGCTTAATTTGCTAAAACTGACAGGCAGCAACGTTTGAGTGCATGTTTATCAGTTAAACAAAATGGGGAAATATATGATTCAAAAGTTGGTCGCACTCTGCTCGTCACACCAGCAAGTTGCCCCAAGGAACTGTGGTAGATGTAGTGGCGACGGCGAGTACGCCTATGCCACGATGTATGTAGAAAAGTATGTGTATGCATTAGCCATCCCTGGACACGTGTTTCGAGGTAGTTGCCTCTCGTCAGCAGGGAGCAGGTCAGTGTAAAGGGGTGCCGCGTGGACTGCCAAAATGTAATTAAAACAGGTGAAGTACCTCTCATGGCGCGCAGGTGCAGGTGCAGGTTCAAGGCTCGTCAGCCCGTTGGCTCAAGGGAGCCATAATAAATGATTCAAAAGTTGGTCGTACTCTGCTCGTCACACCAGCAAGTTGCCCCAAGGAACTGTGGTAGATGTAGTGGCGACGGCGAGTACGCCTATGCCACGATGTATGTAGAAAAGTATGTGTATGCATTAGCCATCCCTGGACACGTGTTTCGAGGTAGTTGCCTCTCGTCAGCAGGGAGCAGGTCAGTGTAAAGGGGTGCCGCGTGGACTGCCAAAATGTAATTAAAACAGGTGAAGTACCTCTCATGGCGCGCAGGTGCAGGTCCAAGGCTCGTCAGCCCGTTGGCTCAAGGGAGCCGTAATAAATGATTCCAAAGTTGGTCGCACTCTGCTCGTCACACCAGCAAGTTGCCCCAAGGAACTGTGGTAGATGTAGTGGCGACGGCGAGTACGCCTATGCCACGATGTATGTAGAAAAGTATGTGTATGCATTAGCCATCCCTGGACACGTGTTTCGAGGTAGTTGCCTCTCGTCAGCAGGGAGCAGGTCAGTGTAAAGGGGTGCCGCGTGGACTGCCAAAATGTAATTAAAACAGGTGAAGTACCTCTCATGGCGCGCAGGTGCAGGTCCAAGGCTCGTCAGCCCGTTGGCTCAAGGGAGCCGTAATAAATGATTCAAAAGTTGGTCGCACTCTGCTCGTCACACCAGCAAGTTGCCCCAAGGAACAGTGTGCGACCAACCTTTGCTTAATTTATTACAGCTCCCTTGAGCCAACGGGCTGACGAGCCTTGGATCTGCACCTGCGCGCCATGAGAGGTACTTGACCTGTTTTAATTACATTTTGGCAGTCCACGCGGCACCCCTTTACACTGACCTGCTCCCTGCTGACGAGAGGCAACTACCTCGAAACACGTGTCCAGGGATGGCTAGCGCAACACATACTGTTCTTTATACATCGTGGCATAGGTGTACCCGCCGTCGCCACTACATCTACCACAGTCCCTTGGGGCAACTTGCTGGTGTGACGAGCAGTGTGCGACCAACCTTTGCTTAATTTATTACGGCTCCCTTGAGCCAACGGGCTGACGAGCCTTGGATCTGCACCTGCGCGCCATGAGAGGTACTTGACCTGTTTTAATTACATTTTGGCAGTCCACGCGGCACCCCTTTACACTGACCTGCTCCCTGCTGACGAGAGGCAACTACCTTGAAACACGTGTCCAGGGATGGCTAACGCAACACATACTGTTCTTTATACATCGTGGCATAGGCGTACCCGCCGTCGCCACTACATCTACCACAGTCCCTTGGGGCAACTTGCTGGTGTGACGAGCAGTGTGCGACCAACCTTTGCTTAATTTATTACGGTTCCCTTGAGCCAACGGGCTGACGAGCCTTGGATCTGCACCTGCGCGCCATGAGAGGTACTTGACCTGTTTTAATTACATTTTGGCAGTCCACGCGGCACCCCTTTACACTGACCTGCTCTCTGCTGACGAGAGGCAACTACCTCGAAACACGTGTCCAGGGATGGCTAACGCAACACATACTGTTCTTTATACATCGTGGCATAGGCGTACCCGCCGTCGCCACTATATCTACCACAGTCCCTTGGGGCAACTTGCTGGTGTGACGAGCAGTGTGCGACCAACCTTTGCTTAATTTATTACGGCTCCCTTGAGCCAACGGGCTGACGAGCCTTGGATCTGCACCTGCGCGCCATGAGAGGTACTTGACCTGTTTTAATTACATTTTGGCAGTCCACGCGGCACCCCTTTACACTGACCTGCTCCCTGCTGACGAGAGGCAACTACCTCGAAACACGTGTCCAGGGATGGCTAACGCAACACATACTGTTCTTTATACATCGTGGCATAGGGGTACCCGCCGTCGCCACTACATCTACCACAGTCCCTTGGGGCAACTTGCTGGTGTGACGAGCAGTGTGCGACCAACCTTTGCTTAAATGGGGAATTATACCATTTTATGAGTCAGCTTATTCTCAAAACACAAAATAAATACGGATAAATACCAATAAGATGGCCCAAAAAAATATGGATACAGACAGAAATGTTAACAAGCATTGGCATAGCCAATAGGTCTTGCTTTTGGGACCGTCTAAGTATTCAGTTATGCAGCACAATATTCTTGGTGCAACAACAATTGTTGCATAGCTTAACACTTAAAAGGTCCCAAAGGCGAGACCTATTGGCTATGCCAATGCTTGTTATTTCTGCCATTGGCCAGACTTTTTGATTTTAATAAATTAATACATATCTAATGTACCCATATAGAGGATTTCAGCCAACCCTCTTCACCCATTGGTCTGTTGTTAATTTATAATTTTCTTGCACCCACTACATCATATGGCATGGGGTCAGCCAACCTTAGCCAATGGCTAGTGGTACTGTGAGTCCAGCATTTTGATCTTTCACAAGGATGACATCAGCCCACATAGTAGTTCCTTTTTTGCCAGGGTTACTATAGTAATGTATGCGTTTTGAGAGCAAAAAATAATAATATTTTAGCCAATTTTGTTGTTTAATATTGACCTGGACCCAGTAGCTCCTCTAACAATAAAGGTTTAGAAAAACTATGACAGCACAAAACAAGCTTTGATAAAGCCATAAAGGCTGCTGTCTTTGCTAGTGCAGGTGGCTGTTGCTTTCCATAACCTGCATTTTCCTGTTTGTTTCATGGCCGTCTTAAAGAAAGGCAAATTGATATTGCAACATTCCTTCCAGGTACTTTATGGTTACATAATACACTTAATTTATTCTTAGTGGATACCACTAAATATAATCTCATCTAGTTTAAGTGCCAAACAGATGAAAGAGGTAAAGCAAAAGATTATGTTGTTTTCACCCATTGTGTCTTCTGCTGCAAAATATGTGATATAGATGAACATACAAAACATTTTTTGTATTGGCGATGAGCAAAAGTTGGTATAATCTGATGATTACCCAATGCCAGTCTGGTAGGCAGTTGATCCTGGTGAACATAATTTGCCACTGACTCTACCACTAAACATATTATTTAAAGATGTGCTCTTTTTATAATCCTCCATTTTTTGGTGTCTTATGTTCATAACTATAGCATGTGGAACCACACATTGTTTTACATCGTTGTACTCTATCATGCAAAAGTGCTGGTAAATGTATATTATATGTATTATAGAGTGGCGGTAGCCACTCCATAGTTCTATTTAGGATTGCCAGAGATAGGAATTCCTCTGGTTTTTGACCGTTAATAACTTTGCGCCTGTTTGACAAATTTCCATAAAACTTTGGCGACCTATAGGTTTTCCAACATTGGTGGATGATGCAAAGTTTTGCGGTCATAGGTCAACCAATGCATTTTCCATAGACTTTGTACTTATGTGTAGCGGCGAAACAACCAGTTGGATTTACATGAAATTTGGCAGGATTATATACTATGATGTGCAGGTGATCCTTTTTGGTAGTACATGTAAGTAGGGTAAGTAATTTTAAAGTTAGAAGGCATTTAGGGCCAGATTCACAAACAATAGGAATGCCTATTTCCTAATTGCGATTATCTATGAATCACAATTAGGAAATTGGTACTCCTAATGTATGAAGTACTTGTGTTCCCAAATAGCGATTCCTAGTAAGTTGCAAATGGACCTTCCTCATGAATATTAATAAGGTAGTTCTTAATTTTCAACCCATTAGGAATTGCAGCCATCACAGGGATGTGGCCTGATGAGGTCCACAGACCACCATGTCTGTGGTTGCTTTTTAATAAAGCAATCTTTTTTTTTATGCAGCCTGTTTTCCTTAAGGGGAAATGGGATATGTTTAAAAAAAAAACCAAAAACTTAGAAGTCCAATTTTTTTAAGAGTAGGCAGTGTTACAGTTTACTATGTTCCACTCTGTGGCACTCCACCCTACGCTACTCCATTCTACGCCATTCAACTCTACGCCACTTTACGATATTTCACTCAGCACCACTCCACTGTACTCCATTCCACTCTACGCCACTCCAATTGACCCAATGCCACTCTACTCTACATTATTCCATTCTACACTACTCTACGACACTCACACTGCCTTGTACGACAATATCCTCCACTTCTATACAACTCCACTTAATGACACTCCACTCAACGCCAATACACTCTGCGATTTGAAACACTTTTTTATTAAAATTTAAAAACCAACTAAAATTCAATTAAAAAAACAAAAGTTTTGATCTTGTTTCTCATTCGACGCACATCTCTCCAAACTTGAATTCTTCGATTCCAGTCGTCGACGCAGGCCTTCGGGCCTAGCTGCGCCATTTGGCCTTTGGCTCATGGAAAGGACTCCTTTCAAAAAGTGTGCTCAATGTGGATCCAACTTTCCACACGCCGATCTTCACGAGGTGTGTAACCTCTGCCTTTCGCCCGAGCACGAGGCCAAAGACTGTCCAGCTTGTGCCTCTTTCCGCTCAAAGAAAACGATTCGGGGTCATCGAGTTCGAAGAAGCATGGCTCGATCTTCAACATCGATACCGGACGATATCTTCCAAGAAGGCATCAATGTACCGGAGCAGGAGCAGATCGAAGAGGGCAACATTAGCGCCTACGACGCCGATGACTCCGACGTCGAAGATATTACTCCAGGGCAGCAGGTCATAAATACTGACGTTGATGCCCCCCCCCCCCCCACACCCATTCACAAGAAGGCTTCGTTCACGCCTTCACCTTTGTGCCTAGGTGCACACCGGGACAAAACTTCCCACACTCCGCCTTCCGGCTCGGCCAAGAAGTCGATAATAAGCCTTTAGGCCACTCGAGATCGAGTCAGCCTACCGTCGGTACCGAAAACCTATTCCCGGCACCAAAGACGAAACCACTGTCTTCATCCGTACCGACACATGGTTCTACATCGGCGCCTTCGGCACCGAAATACACTGGTACGGACGTCTCGGCTCCGAAAAAATCGTCGGAACCAGCCAAACAACCGGTTCCAAAGACTGACGCTCAGTCTTCCAAAAAAACATCGAAACCAAACAAGCAAGCGGCTCCGAAGACCACTGGTGCTCAACCTTCGGATCCGAAAAAATCAACAGAACCAAAGAAACAGTTGGTTCCGAAGACCCCAACAGAACCCAGGAAACCCCCCGATTCAAAGCCTAAGGAGCAGCAAACCACTCCAAAACTTGTGCCACACAAACAATCGGACCCGAAAAAATAGGCACCGAAACACACTCCTGAGGAGGACCTTTTTCGGCCTGATCCAACCCAAAAAAGTCTTGAAATAGACCCAAAGACAGGTCAACGTATACTTAGTCCTTCCAGGAAAAGGAAAATGGACAAACCTGTACCAGCTCCACGCCCAAAGAAGAGAGACATTGCCACTTCTCCTTTCAGAATGCCTTCTCCACCTCCTCCTCCACACCAAATCTCTCCTATCCCATCTCCAGTACCCTCACAATCTCCTCCACCACAGGATGACTAGGACACCTCCGGGGAGTAAGGGGATAATGACCCTTTAGGGGAACCTAGTCACCCTAACACCCCAGAGGACCCATGGGAAGATTATGGCACACCTGATGTCCCTAATGCACCACAAGATGATATCTACCCATCTAGACCATCCCCTCCAGAGGACACTATAGGGTTCACTCAGCTGAAATTCAGAGCTGCAGAATACCACGATGTGAATGTGCACACAGACCCTTGGACACTTTTGCACCATCTCAAAGGTCCACTTCCATTCTCCCATTGCTAAAAGGGGTAATCAAACACGCTCCTGAAGTGTTTAAAGATCCTGCAAGGGCCAGAGCCATTTACCCCAGGGTGGAATAGAAGTACAAGTCTGCCCCAGCTGACCCGATTTATATTAAAGGGCAACTACCCTTGGGTTCCTTAGTAGTCTCCAACGCCAGGAAAAGGGCTAACTCCCAAACTACAGGCGATGCTCCACCTCCTGATAAGGAGTCCAAATTGTTGGACACATCTGGTAAAAGAACAGCGTCCCAAGCAGCCAACATATGGAGAATTGCCAACACACAGGCTTTGCTGGCTAGGTATGATAGGGCACACTATGACGAGCTAGAGACCTTACTGCAACACCTTCCAGATCAATATAATACAAGAGCCAATGATCTCATCCAGGATGGCAAACTCATAACGAATATGTTGCACTCTGGATGCTGCAGACACAGCATCCCAAGCTATTAATACCAGTGTCCTTTTACGCAGACCTGCATGGCTACGCATTTCGGGCTTCAAAACAGAAGTTCAAACTACCATATTAAACCAACCGTTTGACCAGGAAAACTTATTTCGGCCTAGTGTAGATTCATCTTTGGATGAGATGAAAAAAGATACAGACACTGCCAAATCAATGGGAGCTTTGCAATCGGAAGCTCCCAGAAATTCCTTTCGTCGCTCCTCTTATAGGGGCGCCTCTAGAGGCTTTACCACTGACAACCCCTCCACTTCCTACAAGAGTCCCACCCAGACCTCATCTACCAGAGTCTATTACAGAGGAGGCTACAGGGGCAATAACAACAAGGGTAGAGGCAAAACTACCAATACTCGCACTGCCTCCACCCCCAAACAATGACTTCCCTACACTCCCCCTGGACCACTCTACTCCAGTCGGGGGAAGATTGCTTTAGTTCCTATCTGCCTGGAACACCATTACCACGGACAGGTGGGTGAGACAAATCATCCAATCCGGTTATTGGCTAGAACTCACTTCAACTCCCCCAAACATATCACCCAAACAGCGCCCAATGTCAACAGAGCACTTAACGCTCTTAAAACAGGAGGTGCTTTTCCTCCTACAAAAACATGCAATAGAACCAGATCCCCAGCATCACCAAAACACAGGGGTTTACTCCCTGTACTTTCTCATTCCACAGAAGGACGGAACTCTGAGACCCATCTTGGACCTTAGACCATTAAACCTCTACATACAATCAGACCACTTTCATATGATTACTCTTCAACAGGTCCTTCATCTACTCAAACAAGGCGACTTCCTTGCCACCTTAGATCTCAAGGACGCCTACTTCCACATTCCCATTCACCCTGCTCACAGGAGATATCTCCGGTTTGTTGTAGATGGTCAGCATTACCAGTTCAAGGTTCTCCCATTCAGAGTCCCCACAGCACCCAGAGTCTTCACAAAATGTCTGGCAGTGGTAGCAGCCCAATTAAGAAGACAACAAATTCACGTCTTCCCATATTTGGACGACTGGCTCATAAAAGCCAAGTCGCATACCCAGTGTGTAAATCACACACACCACAATCCAACTACTTCACGACTTAGGGTTTACCATAAACTTCACAAAGTCTCACCTCCAACCATCTCACAGCCAACAATATCTAGGTGCCACAATACACACCTCAAAAGGCCTTGCATATCCCAGTCCAGCCAAGATAGCAAGCATGCAAACCCTTATAACTAAATTCCAGCCGCAACACTCACTTCCAGCTCGAGTGTTCATGCAACTAATTGGGATGATGGCCTCTTGTTTATTCATAGTACCTCATGCAAGACTTCAGATGCGCCCCTTACAGGAAGGCTTAGCACGTCAGTGGAACCAAGGTCAAGCTCAGCTAACAGATCTGGTGTTGGTGGACAGCCGCACACATCGCTCTCTGCAGTGGTGGAACACCCAAAACGTTTCCAAAGGACGACCGTTCCTAGAGCCGGTTCCACAGATTGTGCTAACAGCAGACGCATCGCTCACCGGCTGGGAAGCTCATCTACTACATCACACCATACAGGGCACATGGACACCTCAGCAAAAGTTACTCCACATCAGTCATTTGGAGTTACCAGCAATCTTTCTGGCATTAAAATCATTCCGGAAACCGATATCAGGAAAAGCTGTCTTAGTCCGCACCGACAATATGACAGCAATATACTATTTACAAAAACAGGGGTGGGGGGGCGCACTCTCTGCAGCTCTCTCAACTAGCACAGAGCATATGGAGGTGGGCTATTCCTCAAAACATATACCTTTTAACCTAACATCTTCCAGGAATTCAGAATCACATGGCAGATCTGTTAAGTATAAAGAAGGGGAATTGACAGAGTGCACACCTGTTTTTTCTTTTTTTAGTCATTTACTCCTCTTTAGACTCTGATTGCGTGCAAGCCCGGAATCGTAGCTCTGCCCTGAACCACGTGCGTATAATAACTAGTCAAGATGAGGCGATATTTCACCCCAATGCCGGACGCACAGCATTACTTTAAGCATAATTATAATGCCAAACTTTAATCCAATTTCATCATGTTTATTCCATTTCATCCAAGTTTCTCTTTTTCATCCATTATTCTCTTGTCACAAGAGAGACGACTTATGTATTTTACTGTATCCTTATAAACTGCAGTTAAAACCACTACAACTCAAGAGCATAATATATAAAATAATGTTGCATTAGCGTCGTTGGTCAGCAGCTTAATGGGATAACAGTAGTCTTGGAAAAACTGATGGATCATTTTTGATGCTCCATCGGATGCATATTGTCAGAATGTAGTAAATGAAATGAGATTATTCAACCATATTACTACTCTGTGATCTGTTCTCTCCTTTTCTTGTGGGTTGACACCTCTTCTCCAATGATGTATCACTCTTTCTCTGCATTGTTAGGATTTTCCCTAGGCGTGCAATCTCATATCTTGGCCAAGCCTCTGGGGTTAAAAAAAATGATTTGCTGATAAATTTAATTAAACATTCATTACATTTAAGGAATGCAGAAATACGCCAAGGTCTTTGTCTACTTCACTCCAATTTTACACTATAGTCTAGGCTTTTAACCACAGACCTACTTTTGCCAGGGGGCATCCTGTTTTTACAGGAAACATTCCAAGGACAATAGAAAGACTAGGCAAGCAATAGAAAGATAGGCATGGACCACAGCTGCTGTGGCTTTAGAGAAGTTGTTTTGATAACCCCCCTCACATTATTTAACATCAGCATGAGGGTAATTTTGAGTTCTATATGGAGTCGCAAGGACTGTCCTTAGATCAGTAGATCCTACAGATATTGAAAACACAGCATACTCTTCCACTGTAGAGCTTTCCTTCAAACTGTCCTCTAGAAACCAACAGCGGAAAGACACAGAAGCATGCTTTTAGAGAAGGATTTCCCAATACTTCTGTAGCAGGTCTTAGAAGGCCTGTTGCAAAAAATGTGATTTTACTCTTGGCATTTTCTTCTTACAAACCAGCAGACAGGGAAGCGAAAGCTCATTTGTCACCGGAGGGTCTTCAACAAGCAGATACAACCTAGGGAAGTTAAGGGTAGTCTTGCTGGAATTCAGAGATTTTCATTTTGATGCAGTCTTTGGGTTTGCAAAATACATTTTTTCATATACCAGTTCTTCCAGCACACCTATGATTTTATGGTGGAAGACTAACATTTTCAGTTTACAGTTTTGCCACTCCTGACGTCAGCACTTCAAGTTTCATGAAGGTACAGGCAGGAATGTCTCTCTTCTACGCTGGCAAGGACCTCCGGTATTCACTCAACTAGACAATTAGCAAGTGAAAAATACCTCCAGAAAAGGGCTGGGTTTTTTTGCACTAAATATGACAATCACATCGCTGTACATGATGGGATCTTCTCAAAAGGTAACTGATTGTTCACAGGCATTGCATATCCTCTACAGTGCCTAAGGATTATCACCGTTGGTCTTTACTGTAGGCCCAAATTCAAATCCTGATTTTTCTTATAGGAGCTATACAGGGATTAGAAGCTAGTTCAGGTTGCAGTAGGTTCAGTTTAATATGACCATTCAGACTTATGACTTCTAATGTTACTGGTAAGTAACTTTTGTCTGTGCAGAACTTGCTAAACAGACGAGAAAAAGTGCATGAGCAAACTTCAAAACAGATTGTTTTCTTATATTATGTTTGCAAGACTGGTACATTTTTAATCTATCTTTGCTATGTATCAAGGATTTTGAACCAATTTTACTTTTTTCACTAGGGAAAACGCTGATGCAGATTCAGTGGTGAGTATCTAATTATTTATTATCAACATTTATACCAAGACATTGGATTTGTTTTTTTTAACAATGATGCTTCTTAAATCTAAAGCAATTATTCATGAGAAACTTGAGGCTGTTACTTTTCCAGGCTCTGGTTATGATCATGATCTCAGCATTAGCAATGATGATTTTAGCTCTATACAGAACAGGGCAAGCCATCCCTCTCATTCACAAACAGCTGCTGTTAAGGCAGACTCACACATCAGGGAGCAACTCCAGCGCTTTGAGAGCCTCGCAGGTGATTTGCAGCGCTTTATAAATCTTGGTCGATTGAGCGTGTTGGATTCATTGCACCTCAGACACCCCAGCTTGTCTCTAGAGACTTTTGTATAGGGGAGGCAACACTTTCAGTGGCGGCTTGCAAAAGTCACGCTGTGGGGCGACGGGGCTGGTTGGGGGGGGGGGGGTAGTGGAGTCCGACATACGACGGCAGATATTTATTAATGTACGTTTACCTTTGCTGTCGTATGGCGGACTCCACTACCCCCCACCCTGACCTGTCCCGCACCACAGTGTTTTTCCTGCGAGCCGCCACTGAACACCACTACCCCAGATTGTATCGGCTCACTCTCCAGTGCTCTCTTGCTAGCTATAATGTTGCAAGGAGGTATATAGGTTCTAGCAGTTCGCATAAAATGCACTCTTGGGCAACGTGTTGAAGACCGAGATCTGAGCTACTGTAATAAAATACTTCTATACGGATGCTGGGTTGGTCCCTTTTTAATGTCTGTTCAGGATGCATTTAAAGTGCATCTGCTGAGCATTTACATTTCTAAACAAGCTAGGGTGTTCCAGTCCATTTAATTCCACCTCTCTAGATTATTGGAGAACGATATTAGGCAATTAGATGATTGCTATGCTGCAAAAGGAAAGGGCAATGTACTGTTCGTAGAAAATTGCAAACTAAACTATATTGATAAATATGCATCAATGACAGTATATGTTATGGTGAATGGCCACACAGGGCACTAAAAACGTTATGGAGACCATCATGGAGACCCTAATATTTGGTTAGGTTTCAAAATGATGATTGGACACCGGCTTATATATGACTCAAGTAATGGTTACAAAATAGGGGGTGCACTCCTAAATGCGTCAAAATTATTCAGACTTATTGTGGTGCTGCAGCAAGCATGAGTTGTCCACTGATGCTGTAAATGATTCAGTAAATAACAAGATCGATCAACTACATGGAGAAAACTTGTTTGCCGTAAGAACGTCACTTAAGCTCACTGATTAATTTAGCGCCTTAAAGACTTTGCACAAACGTCAGTGAGGACGGTTAGGCATTGATTACTATGACTTGTATTGAAGAACTGCCCCTGAGGAAGGAACCGTGTGGTTCCGAAATGCATTGGGCTTTATCAAACTATTGTGTATACAAATGTACATGTGAAATAACTTTTGTAATTAGCATCCATGAGTAATAGATGCATGATGTAAAAAGTTTCTTTCTGAAAGCAAAAATGTTTCTGTGAAATCGCACAGGAAAATAAGGATTATTTGAATTAAAAAAGCATTACTGAGAACACAGTTAAATTCTTTTTTGAACTCATGTTTAAGTTATGGTGTGTTTACACCAGGTGAACAGTGCGCAGCATACACAAGTTTCCAACCTTGTTATTTATGACTCAGACATATCATGCATGCCTTCATGGAGCCAACCTTTATTCATCAGTGGTTTCTAAAACTAGTCATGATATGTCTGCTTACATAAACAAGGTTGCATTAGCCTTGCTGGAAGATGCATATAGAGGATGTTTAATGCAGTGTCTCTCACCGTCGGAAAATTAAAAAAGTTTTAAAGAAAATGCTTTGTTGCAGAGGACTGGGTAGTGATGCTCTTTTATACGTACTGGAGATTTCTGAAGGATACTTCTAACTTCAGATTCCTCACCCATGGCGCCAGACTGGATATAGACTCTTTTCCAACAATTGCTTCAGTGTACCTGTCAGACTGTAGTGACCTCGTCCTATCTCCAGAAGTGGCAGCACAGAGCCATATACAGGTGTCACCACTGTACGCTAACAGACGTTCTTTTTCCATACTCTCTGAAGAGGATTCTGAGCTCCGCACCTAAGCTTTGTCAAATCTTTACCGACTTCTCTGACTGGTTTCTAGGGATGTCTCCCCCGAAGACTTACGGCTTTAAACTGTGCCACACCTGCAGGATATAGATGTTAGTTACAGATACATCTGTCTTTGGCATTTTTGGTCTAAGCATGATCTAAAGTCATGCGACAAATGCTCTCTGATGCACTTGAAGCCCATCAGGGAGGCAGAAGAAAAGTTTTATCTTGCCAAGACTTGGGCCTCAACTCACCTCAAGTCCAAGCTGAGGTCCCCTTTCATGATTAAATCTAATATGATGTCCGAGGACAAATCTCCAAGCAACCACAAGAAGTCAAGATGGGAGGCCTCACTCTCTCACCTACTCCAAGTCACTCGTGCTCCAAGGAAAGATTGTGCACGCCACATTCTAAAGGCCAGACTCTCGGCCAGCCTTTGGACTCCAATGTCATGCCACAGCTGGAGTCAGTTTGCCCAGAATGTCCTGGGCCACCCTTCACTCCACAGCTGCAGATTTTCCTGATTATTATAGGTCCTCCTGGAGCTCATCTGAGCCCCATGGATCTGCTGGAGTTCCCATTTGAACTTTTTCTGGCATATCATACCCTGGCACCAATTGACCCTACTAGACCCCTGCCCATACCCTCACTGGTAGTCGGCCGCGCTGGTTCTGGTCTAAGTGGCTTTGCCCATGGCTCCAGAGGGTCCGGTTATAGTTTCAACACTGATACCTTATCAGGAACTGAGTTTGGCTAGATCAACGCCAGTGTCTCAGTATGAGAGTTCTAAGACACAGCCAGTGATGTCTGAGGACTCTTTGACAGTGCCTTTGCCTCAGTGCCAATATCTTTGATGCCTTTTTCAGCTCGATTCAGATCCTGTACAAGGCTTGCAGAATGTTCCATATGGCTGGGATAATGAATTTGTTGCCCCTCACAACACGGATGATGAATTATATTTAGATCCCCAAAATGCTGGTAGTCTGGACACTTAACCAGAGACAGAATTTGACACTCCGTTTGTACCCCCCACTAAGGAAAGTGCCTCCTTTCCTGTTGGCATACATATGGCATCAGAGGAGTTTAAACTGCAATTGCTAATAGTGGACACTAAGGCCTGTCTTCTTACTGAAATTTTGCGACTTGTCCCTTAAACTTCATAGGCCTTGCTGTCTTTCAATGAGACCTTCACAGACCTTCTGACAGTGATGTAGGTGAAGCCTTACTCGGTGCCACCGGTAAGTTGCCCATTCACTAGGTGCCATCGGCCTGATTTCTATGGGCCATTTTTGTTCAGCAATTACAGAAGTTCAGGGTATACTGCTAGGGCCTAGTATACTGCTAGAGGCAGCTATGTCTGCCCATGCGAGAGTCCCTGAGAAATGGACACTCAGCAGGTGCTACTCCATTATCTTGGTGCCCAAAAAAGCAGGGTGGGCTCAGGTAGATTTGAGACCATCTTTTTCTGAGCACCTTCCTTCGAAGGAACAAATTGAAGCTGCTGACTCTGGCCAAGATCCTCTCTGCCGTAGACCCTGCATATTAAATAGTCATTAGACCTGAAGGAGATGTACTTTCATATACCCGTCCTGCATTCCTATAGGTGGGTCCTCACTTTGTGGTAGAGAGGAACTACTTTCAGTTCAATGTTCTGCCTTTCGGCCTTAACTCCCTGTGGATTTTCCGAAAGTAATGGTGGTGGTCATGGTCCTTTTTTGCGGGGAAGAGGTACACTCATTCCCATTCCTCAACTGGCTGTTACATGAGAGTTTGGCACCTTCAGTCCAAGACCACCTGCTGATGACCATCTCTCATCTCGCTTCCCTAGTGAAATTACACCTTCAGCCAGAGCAGAAGATTCTCTTTATATGGGCCTTTCAGGACACTGGTTTTTGAGGCCTTTCCACCTCTCACCAAGTGCGGAACATTCAGGCTGATGATCTCAATGTTACAGATTTAGCTCTTTGTTCCGGACTGGACAGTTCTGAGGTTTCTCTCTCTATACTTCTGTCCTCGGTTCCTGTCCCTTTTTCTTCTTTTCTTTGTCCCTGTCTCTATTCCTCCACCTTTTCTCTTTCCCTCGCCCTCCCTATTGCTGTTCTTCTTGATGCCACTGCTCTTCTTTCTGTAGCCACCTCTCACTGTGCCCTCTGCCTTTCTCGAAATGATGGAATGAATCGAGAGTTACTAGGTAGTGAATAGATAATGAAGGGGAAGCAAAGTGCAGGTGATAGGGATAAGAGTAGGGCAGAGGGAACAGAAGAGAGGGATACAGGGCAGAATTCAGAATACATTGGAGAATGATGAACAAGCCGAAGAAGGTGGGTAGATATAGGACAGTAAGTGAAATAGGAGAGCAAAGATATATAGGAAGTAAGGAAAAGATAACATGGAACAAAATAAGGGAGAATGGAATACTACACAGGAGAAATGGAAAGGGGAGAAAAGGAATGGTGTACAGATACAGGGACACTAGCAAGAGAAGAAAAAGAGCTTAGCGGTATAGGAGGAAAGTGAAAGGTAACTAGATATGGATGTCTACAGAGATTCAGGAGGAAATGGAAAAAGTTGGTGAGATAAAGAGAAGGGGAGAAAGTGGGTAATACAAATGACTGATGCAGTAGAAAAAAAAGAGATGTGGGTTAAATGCAGTGTATAATTAGAACATCAGTGCAGAATAGAGTGAGGGGAAGTGGAGAGATACAGGTTAGAGTTTGGGAGAGTGAAAGGTGGAAAGTGGCTAGATGGAGAGGAAACAAGAGGAGGGGAGCATGTAGATAGTAAAGGAAGGATGTAAACATGAGAAGAATAAAGAAGAGTTGGAAAGTAACTATATATGGGGCAGAGGAGGGAGTGAAAGACAAGACAGGAGAAACGGAAGAGAAAGCGATGGAGAGCTGTGGCATAGCTATCAATGGCACACTAAATCGTATTTACTGCTCTATTTTGCTACCCAAACAGCACTTATGGAGACACTTTTCCTCGTTGTACTGGGCGAGTGGCACTCTTGCTACATACGCCACTGCAAATGTCTTGCTGTTCAAATAAAGATGTTGGGTTCCCTGAGGCTGGTATAACTAATCTTAAAATCACAATTTACAGACTATCCTTGTTAAGCTCTGTGAACGAATGGTAGCCACGCAGTATAGCTGGAAAACCTTTATTTAGTCTTGCTATACAACTTCGGTGGGGGAGGTTTCTGTCCCTGACTTTGACATATATTATTATGCAGCTTTGACACACTGCCTACTGGAGTCACCTAAATTGATATTTGCTACTCCTTGTAGAGGATAGGGTCACCTTTCCAGACCCACTGAATACTGTGGGTGTTAATAGAAATGCATGTACTAATTGGACATAGCGCCACCTGGTTGCTTCACAGGTCCCAAAATATTGTACTCTTCTGTAGTTCTTCTAACTGACAACCCATTGATGACGTAAACATATGGGCCCAGAACACGTTCACAGTTCAATAGGTTGTGTCTTCGACAGATTGGGACATTTTCCCAGAAAATCACTACATCACTTCCTCACAATGCACAATTCAAATCCAAGGAAGGGGCAGCCACACTGGATATATTCTTATATTTGTGCGCGTAAAATGCAGTTAAGGATGTTATACGCTGATGGTATAAGATATGTTTGAGGCATGCGAGCTGTAGATCACATGCTTTGCATACTCCTGCCATCTAGTGTTGGGTCCAGATGTTTGCAAGTTGTTTTCCTTCAAAGAAGTCTTTCCAGTCACGAGGTAGGTGACTCCTCCTTTCTGTGATGGGCATGGGCATTGACTCCATTGTTAAATTTTTTTTTCCGCTATCTGGTTCCGACGTGAATTGCGGCGCTCTGGTTCGGCACCGTTTCTCGGGTTCCCCTTGGTGCGCAATCCAGTACCCTCAACGGTATTGTTATTCTATCGCGTTTCTCATTCTCCACGTATCGTTCCGACTGAGAAACTTTGTGGAAGGCCTTTGGGCCTAGCCGCGTCGGGTTAGCTCGCTGTCGATGGAACGGACTCCATTTAAATTCAGTCCCGGGTGCCGCGCCAAGTATCCGTGCACCGACTTGCACGATGTGTGCAGCTTGTGTGTGTCCCCGGAACACAATGAACAGGACTGCGATGCGTGCCGATCTTTTTGATCCAAGAAGACGCTCCATGACTGTCGGGCTCTACGTTACGAAACCTAAATCTTCGGATCTGAACATCTCTGCACCGAAACCTTCGGCACCGAAAATTCTGGCACCAAAAGACAAAACAGCTCCTCCTCCATCCAAGGAGCCTCGTTTCGACGTCCCGCCTTCCAACACGGACCCGAAACAGAAAGAATTTATTAATCCCGAAACCAGACATAGTCATGTAAAATTGCCAGTTAAATGCAAGGCAGAAACGGAGGAAGCTTACCACATTCCCCTTAAAAAGCAAAAATGTGGGTACTAATCCTTCTCCTGCTCCTCTTGCACCTCCTTCCCCACTTGACCTCAATTTGCTAATTACACCTACAAATTCACCATCAGCCAGGATGATGTGGATGGGGATGCCCCAGGTGATATTATTCCTGATCCATGGAGTGATTGCAATACAGATCCTAACACTGATAATGACACAGATCTATACCCTTCAAAAGCCTCTCCGATGACAATGTAGGGTACATAGAGTTGATAAATAGGGCTGCTCAATACCACAGAGTTCAGCTTCACAAAGAGGCTTTTGAGGAGTACTTTATCTTTGAGGCTTTAAGTTCTTCTCAAGGAGCATACCCTTAAGCATACCCATGCTTAAGGGTATGCTTAAACACGCAGACGATATTTTTAAGGACCCGGTGCATGCAAGAATTTTAACACCAAGGGTAGATAAGTAATATAAACCTGCACCTACAGACCAAGTCTACATCAAGGGTGAACTCCCTAGTGGTATCTAACGCCCGCAAAAGGGAAAACTCACAAACAGGAGATGCCCCTCCTCCTGACAAAGAATCCAAACTCATAGATGCATCAGGCAAAAGAGTAGCTGCGGAGGCAGCCAATTATTGGCGTACTGCCAACACGCAGGCTCTGTTAGCGAGATATGACAGGGCTCACTACGACAAACTGGTGCAATTGCTCCAGTTCTTGCCAGATGAACACACATCTAAGGCACATGACTTAATTCAGGAAGGAAAGCTTATTTGTAACACTTACATTAGGTGCGCTTTAGACGCAGCTGACACTGCTGCTCTCACTGTTAACACCAGTGTTCTGTTAAGAAGGCATGCCTGGCTCAGAATTTCAGGGTTCAAACCCGAAGTCCAGACCTCTATTTTGAAACTACCCTTTGATAAAGAACACCTAATAGGGCCTGTGGTAGATACTTCTCTGGAAAAGATGACGAAGGACACAGGTTGCAAAATCCATGGGAGCTTTGCAGACCCCATCCAATCGGGGTTCCTTTTGCCGCTCCTTCTATAGGGGTGGCTCAAAGAATATCTCCACAGACAACACCTCTACTTCATATAGAGGCAACAATCAATCACCCTCTTCAGGAGGTTACTTTGGAGGACGATTTTGAGGCAATGATGGCAAGGGAAGAGGTAATGGTAACACAACCTGTACTTGCCCTGCAGCAAACAAACAGTGACTTGCCTCCCCTCATCTGTCGGGGGGCGTCTCCCTCAATTTCTTCCCGTCTGGCATACAATAACTTCAGACAGATGGGTCCTAGAAATTACCCAATCTGGTTACTGCCTGCAGCTTACCGACAATCCCCCAAAGATTTCCTACATGATCACACAAAATGTCACTAGAGCATCTGCACCTTCTCAAACAAAAGGTTCACTCGCTGTTGCAAAAGGGAACTATAGAGCCCGTACCATTACAGTATCACGGGTCCGGCGTATACTCCCTATACTTTCTCATACCCAAAAAGGACGGCTCTCTCAAGCCTATACTAGACCTCAGAGACCTACATTTAATCAGATCATTTTCACATGGTGACACTCCCAACGAGTGCTCACGCTCCTTCAGCAAGCCGACTTTCTGTTTACTTTAGACTTAAAGGACGCATACTTCCATATTCCAATACACCCTGCTCACCCCAAATATCTCAGATTTGTGGTGGCGGGACATCATTACCTGTTCAAAGTGCTTCCATTCGGAGTCACCACTGCTCCCAGAGTATTCACCAACTGCCTGGCAGTAGTCACTGCTTACCTACAAAGACAGCATATTCACGTCGTCCCATCCTCAGACGACTGGCTCATCAAATCCAACTCTCACAAAGTGTTTACAGCACATGCAGGGCACAGTACAATTACTGCACTATCTGGGGTTCACAGTAAATCTGTCGAAGTCCTATCTCCAACCCTCCAAAACGCAAACTTATTTGGGAGCCACTCTCGATACACAGAAAGCTCTAGCCTCTCCCAATCCGGTCAGGATCCGCAATATTCAGGCTCTCATTTCACATTTTCTGCCATATCACTCTTTACCAGCTCGAGTATTCATGCATTTAATATGAATGATGGCCTCTTGCATCATGATAGTTCCCTATGCAAGACTTCAGATGTGTCCACTCAAGAATGTTTAGCACTTCAGTGGAACCAATCTCAGGGTCAATTGTCAGATCTAGTGTTGGTGGACCACCGCACTCATCGCTCTCTGCAGTGGTGGAATCCACAAAACCTATCCAAAGGGCGGCCCTTCATCGCCTCTGTTCCACAGATAGTACTAACAGCAGACGCAACGCTCACTGGATGGGGAGCTCATCTCCAAACACACAATTCAAGGCCTGTGAAAACAACTTCACATAAATCAACTAGAGCTGCTAGCAGTATTTCTAGCGCTGAGAGGCTTCCAGACTCACTTTGTAGGCAAAGCTGTCCTGCTACGCACCGACAACATGACAGACATGTATTACATACAGAAACAGGGGGGAACACACTCTCTTCAACTGTCACACCTTACACAAGCCATTTGGAAGTGGGCCATACATTACGAGATTTAACTTCTAGCGTAACACCTCACAGGAGTAAACAATCAGATCGCAGATATGCTCAGCAAGCAAACACAACAGATTCACTAGTGGGAACTTCACCCTCAGGTTTCCTCCCATTCTTTCAAATGTGGGGCTTCCCAGACATAGATCTGTTCGCCACACACCTAAATGCAAATGCCCAAGCTTTGCTCCAGGTAGCCACACCTATCGTCCAAAGGCTATGCACTATGGATGAACTGGGCAGGGATATTTGCCTATGCTTTTCCGCCTCTCACACTCATTCAACTAGTGGTTCGGAAGGTCAGGCAAACATCGCTCAGTCTAATCCTGGTAGCTCCTACATGGGCTCGTCAACCCTGGTTCACTACCCTGCTGGAACTCCCAGTAGTTCCTCATCAAAAACTACATCTCACATCTAGTCTCCTCACGCAGATCCATGGAGAGATAAGACATCCAGATCCCAGACATCTCAACCTTGCGATCACGCACCTTAAATCATAGAGTTTAGTTATCTCAATTCTCCACCAGACTGTATGAATATCATTAAAGAATCCAGAAGGCCTACTACTAGAGCTTGCTATGCAGCAAGATGGAAGCGGTTTGTTATATATTGTAACAACAACCATATCAACCCTTTAGATGCTGCCGTTCAGAACATTGTTATTTGCTTTATTTACAGCAAACAGGTCTAGCGTATACATCCATACGCTTGCATCTCGCTGCAATAGCTGCATACTTTCATAATAGACCACATTTGTCCCTTTTCAAAGTACCTGTTAGCAAGGCTTTTATGGAGGGACTCAAAAGAGTTATTCCACCAAGACTTTCACCTTCCCCAGCGTGGAACCTTAATATTGTCTTTCACAGACTAATGGGTCCGCCCTTTGAGCCATTGCATGAATGCGAACTGCAATTTCTCACTTGGAAAGTTGCTTTCCTCATTGCTATTACTTCACTCAGGAGAGTGGGTGAGCTTCAGGCATTCACCATAGAAGAAATATTTTTCCAAGTCCACCAAAACAAAGTGGTTCTTCACACCAACCACAAATTCTTACCCAAAGTGATATCTGCCTTTCACATCAACCAATCTGTTGAGTTACCTGTGTTCTTCCCTCAGTCAGATTCAGTGGCAGAACGAGCTCTACACACTTTAGATGTAAAACAAGCACTTCTATATTACATAGAAAGGACTAAACCTTTTCGTAACACCAATCAACTCTTTGTTGCTTTTTGCTCCACCACACAAAGACAATCCCATTTCAAAATCCGGTATTGCACGGAGGATAGTTAAATGTATTCAGACATGCTATGCAAAAGCCAAAAGAACTTTACCAATTCCCCCTAGAGCGCATTCCACCTTCAAACTAGGGGCTTCTATGGCTTTTTTAGGAAACATCCCTATAGCTGACATCTGTAAAGCTGCAACATTTACAAAACACTATTGTGTAGATGTGTTAGCCAGACAACAAGCTAATGTAGGCCAGGCAGTTCTTCGTACACTTTTTCAAACAACTGCACCAGCTACAGGTTAGCCACTGCTTTGGGAGATTACTGCTGTATAGTCTTTGCAAAGTATGTGATCTACAGCTCACATGCCTCGAACGGAAAATGCTACTTACCGAGTAAGCATCTGTCTTGGCATGTAGAGCTGTAGATTCCCATGCGCCCACCCACCTCCCCGGGTACCTGTACCTGTTGCAATATTCTCTTAGTTACATACATACAAATGGACATCTCTATTCTACTCTTACTAACTCCATTCTCACCCTCTGTGGGAAAACAATCGAACAATGGAGTCGATGCCCATGCGCACTATCACCGAAAGGAGGAGTCCCCTACCGCGTGACTGGAAAGACTTCTTAGAAGGAAAACAACTTGTAAACATCCGGACCCAACACTAAATGGCAGGAGTATGCAAAGCATGTGAATCTACAGCTCTACATGCCAAGAACCGATGCTTACTGGGTAAATAGCATTTTCCTTATCCCTACTCGGACGCCACCAGCAGTAATTGCCATCCACTGGAGCGAGGGAGATTTCATACATCTTATGAATTTTTCAAAATACATTTTTATTGATTTTCACTTTAAACGTATCAGGCCTAAGTTACAGAGCATTTTTAGATACTAAGGTGGTTCCCAGGACGAATAACTTTGAGTTTGGATCGATTGTGGTCTGTATAATGACTGTTAGACATGCCCTTACTCCCTGCCAGAAGGGCTTTTCCAGGATAGACCATATTGTGAATGGAAAAGTGCCTATTTGACTGCATCTCCAACAACGCTCATCTGTATTGACACTTCTAATTCTTACCTTTGGAACCCATGTATAATACTTTGTGTGCAATTTCTTTAACTGTACCAACCTTACCCATGCTCATATGGCTAACTCTCTGAGTCCTTGTAGTGTTTCTGCCCCACCTCCTCCAATTCTCCCAAACCTGTAGACCACTTCTTTCTTAGTTTATTGAGTGTGTTGGGTGCGTTGTTGATCATCTTCCTAAGTATCATTGAAATTGCAGTTTTTGGGTAGGGTGTCAGTCAGGGTTCTATCTTCTAATGGGGAGCTATATTTAACCTGTGCAGTTACCCTCATCCCCTCTCAAAATGCACAGTCATTAAGTGTCTGAGCTGCATATATCTGAAAATGCCCTTATTTACCAATTCACAGTCCATCTTAAATGTTGTAAAGGTCTTTATTTGTGTTTCATCCCAGACATCCTCTAATTTGTCTATGCATCTTAGGTTCCATTTTTAAAATTTGTAAAATGTCACAGTTCCACAGGAGATGCTGCCTTACTCAGGACTCCATCTCATGCCCAGTATTTAGTTGTTGCCTTCAAGGTCCTTACCACTGACCACTTGCCTTCTGAGAATCTCTCCAACCTTCCACTCCAGTACATTGCAGTTGGGTAGGTTTCAAGTCCCCAGCTCATGCAAATCTATCCAAAGTAAAGGTTCTTCTTGGGAGGAAAAGACCCACTCATTAACCACTGTCAACTGTGTGGCCCAGTAGCACGCCCATACTTCATGAAGTGACAAATGCAAAAACAACAGTTGATGGACAGAATGCAGAACAATGTCATACATTCACCCCAGTACAGAGATCTGGGCATAAATCCATCGTTTTTTTGCTCACCATGCCATTCCAGTTTGAACCCTGCCATATGGAAATCAGCCTTGACCCTGTACTTCATGGGAACAGTCCAGCCCGAACTGCCAAGCTAGGTCCTCCCTGGACTGGAAACAAGCATCCGAGGACCGGTTTCGGTGTTTCACCCCTCTTCAGCCAGGATAGGTTGATTACAGTGGCATGGAGAGCACGGGGCCCGCGTCTGGGCATACCCGTACCACTCGGGGTGACAAATGCAAAAACAACAGTTGATGGACAGAATGCAGAACAATGTCATACATTCACCCCAGTACAGACTTCTGGGCCTAAATTCGTTTTTTTTGCTCCCTATGCCATTCCAGTTTGAACCCAGCCATATGCAAATCAGTCTTGATCCTGTGCCTCATGAGAACAGTCCAGCCCGAACTGCTAAGCCAGGTCCTCCCTGGACTGGAAACAAGCATCCTAGGACCATTTTCGGGGTTTCACCCCTCTTCAGCCAGGATAGCTTGATATCACTGGTTTCCCCCAATTGATACACAATTCCGGATACTTCCCAAAGACTCCAAAAATGTATAATAATCTATGTTTGTTTATGAATATGCTACAGAAAGAAGGAAGTCCTCTGTATATGATGATATTCTGGGATCCCATATCTCATTCCATCTCAGATCCCTTACCAGTGCATCCCCTGATCCAGATCGTTAGGACCTCTAACACCAGGTAGACTATCAGTGGGTAAAAGTGGCAGCCCTGTCTAGTTCTTCTTCCCAGAGAGAGAGTGAGAGTTCTGAGAGTGCCCTGTTCACCCAAACCTTCACCACCGGTGCCCTATATAGTAATTTAAGCCAAGCCATGTAGTGAAGGCCAAATCCCATGTTCCTAAAAATCTCAGTCAGCAAGTGCCACTGAAGCTAGTCAAATGCTTTTGATACATCAGATGACATCATGGCCACCAGCTACAGGACCTTCTTGGTATATGACATGCAGCACAACAGCATGTTCATCCTGGTGCCTCTACATGGCATAAACCCTGATTGAGCTGGGTACACTAATGCGATAATTTCCTCCTCCAGGTGTGTGGCTTTAGCAAGTAGTTTTGTGTCTACATTCAAGGTTGATATTGGTGTGTAGGATGAGCACTCATCTTAGGGTTCCTTGGTTTATGAATGGGCAAGATTCTACCTGCAAACTGTCACTTGTCAGTGGTTCAATGTCTTGGTGAAAGAATTCCTCTGGCATACCTCTAGAGCACGAATTGCCCTAGCCAAATCCTAGCAGGCTACATATGGAGACCTAGGTGGGCCTAGCCTCTACCTCTGTTACCTAGCAACCCAGACCCTAGTCATTAATGAATAGTTTAATGGAGGTTGGTCAGAGCTGGCGTACATAGTCGAGTTGAGCGCGATCAGCTTTGAAGCCATGCCCGGGATGCTCTACGGCACCCCTGTTCCTTCCCTGAGATAACTCGGGTGGCCCTCCTTAGATGGCGTGCGGGTCTTTGACACAAGGGCTGGAATTCCAAACTTACAATTCAGGCCCCTTTATGACGAGGGACCCGCTGCGTGAAACAACTGGCATGGAGGGCTTTACTCACTGGAAATTGATAGGAATGCCTCTACTAGGGGATATGTGGTTGAGTGGACATATACACTCCTTTCAAGAGCTGCAATCAGATTATGCTTTATTGTAAACAGATTTATAAATATCTTCAACTGCGAAACGTAGTGAGAGTGCACATTTTTCCAGACACGGAAATCCCCGAGCATAGTCCTTTCCGGGCTAAACTCTTGATGGGCGTGCTGGTTAAAGGGGGAGCTCCCAAATCTACTGCTCTGTAATTATTATCGATCCTGAGAAATTTGCACCAGTGCGAACCTTGTCGGAGGGTTGGGTTGGTCCCTTAGAGGAAGAAGATTGGCACAAAGCTAGGATGGCCCCTTGAACCATGGCCATTTTATCTAAACCAAGATGTTGCAAGTGCACTACCTTCATTGTGCCTATCTCGCCCCACCCACCTTCACCGTGTATGTCTCCTCTTGAATCCCACGTTTTAGATGACCCTTCTCACCTGCGGTCTTCTATCATATGGTGTGAAAATGCCCCCTGATCGTCAGGTGTACGAAGCCCGGGGCTGCCAACAAAAACACACCAAGATATGGAGCAAATGGTAGGACCAATTTGAGCTGGCCATCCCACTGTAATGCTTAGCACATTTCCCCACAGGAGGGCTCTGACATTGCTATGCTCTGGCATATGGATCATTCTGAAACTGGAAATGCATTCTTGTTATGTGGCATTTTGTTGCTTTTGTTATCTTGTGCAAAAAGTTATAAATCTGGTTGTAAAACAAACAAATAATGATTGCCCATGACAGTGGCCATCATTAGTACTTACAGTAGAGTACCCTCTGTTTTAGCTGCTGTGTACATCTTGAGAAGGAGTGCAGTTAACTTAGTGGCCAATTGTTTATAAATCTCAACAGGCAGCCTATTATGCCCATGCGGCTTACTCATTTGTAATGCACCAATCGCCTCTGCAATTTCCTGGGGGCTAATTTCTGTCATACAACTTGGTTTTTGTCATGGACATTCTGTGGTTGCAGGCTAATCGACAGTTATAACTTATAATGTCTAAAAAAGAGTTTCTATGTGCTGAGTGAGAGATCCTTCAACCATCCATTTATTGCAGCAGCGTGCCAGATTTCTGCATTACACTGCTGTCCTCTATCTTACATCCAAGGGAGACCCCTTAGAAATGGAAATAGCCAGGGGTTTGAATGATTTAAATTGATGTAGCTGCCTTCACACTAGTTGATGTTATGGCCTGAAACAATTCAGTGCACTATCTTGCTGGGTCGCTGCAGGTGATACTGAATCGATGTTAATGGTATCCCACCTCCAATTACATTTGCATGTGTCACTCTTTATTGCCTTTCCCAACCAGTTACATCAGCAATTGATGCAAAATTCTACTATATGTAAACTTTATATTTATCAATGATGTTCATCAATTCATGGTTTTATTGTGCGTCGTAATGTAGAGCTGCTGTAATTTGTAATGGCATGTCTGTTTTCTTGCATTTGGCACTTTAAATGTTTTAAAAAGGCAATCGGGTGTAAAATTACTCACAAGAGAAGATCAGAGAAAAAATACAATTTAAAAGAAGCTGGCAGACTGCAAAAAACTATTTTAAGATAGGTGCAATAGGTGGTGGCGTTTTTCTTTTTAGACCATTAACCTGGTAGTCTTCAGAGAATAGCCAGTGTACAGTCACTTGCTTGGATAGTATTGAAATCTTCATCCAGGTGAAAATCTCAGGAGGGATGTAGTCTTTGGCATTCTTGGTTCTTTAATAATGAATGGCAAGATTACCCAATGGAAGGTGTTGTATCCAAATAATTATTCCAAGGGCCACACTTACCATTGGCCCGCAATATTAAGTAGAATAAGGAGCAGTTGGCAACGTGGAAGGTTCAAACGTTTATTAGCCACCATAGATCTCTATATAGAGGAGCCTCGTCGATCCTCACCCATCAGGTGCGCCGAGGAAGACTGCTGGCTCCTTGACAGTAACACACTTTTATACATTATCAGTACAGCATACAAAACCTTATATGTGGAAAAGTACCAGTTAGTCCTGGCGCCCCTAATGAGCTCATGCCTATTTCTAGTTTCGGTTACACATACAAAGGGTTACTATCTTTACAGAGAAGGTCGAAAGGGTGACTCCCTTCTCGTCCCAGGTCTAGAGGAATTTGCTTGATACTCCCTTTTAGCAGATGTGACCTTGCTTCTCAGCAACTCAGCCTGTCTCCTAATAAATGCATGTAAAAGGGGGAGGCAGATGGTGTGCGGAAGAGGCCACGTGACTCCCAAACGAAAGAGCCGCAATCCAAGATGGAGGCGGTTCAGTTCTCGGCCCTTTTTATCATGCTAAACATAACGGGGATTTCGATCCTTTGAATACACCATAGCTAATCATACCATCATTAGATATGCTGCGCTAATCATACCATAATGACTTGAATACTTCAGAACGGCCCTTTTAGCGCAGCATAGCTAATAACAAAGTCAGTCTTCAAAAATACCCTCATCGATCTGCATTAAGTCATGTATCTCTTTCTGAGCCCGCTGGGTATCTATCCTGGTTTGGTTAGGCTTGGGTCTAGGGATGGATCGGCGAACCTGAGTAGCACAATATGCACAACAGGCAGGCCCGCACTGTAGACAAAGGCAGCAGGTGAAAATGAACCCTACTACTCCCAAAAGAATCATGAATAACTTCCATCCCCAGGCGGTCACTAAATCCCAAAACCATCCGGACAGAGACCAAGTACCAGTCTCAGTGTGAATTTCACTGGCTAGCCGATGCAGTTTCTGGATGGCTAAATGGACAGAAGGGGCGGAGTCGGGTATATATACACAACAGGAACTGCCGATGACTCTACAAGCTCCTCCACGATCAGCTAGGATAACATCTAAAACAAGACGATTTTGAAGGGTCACAAGCCGGGTCGCCTGGAGCTCCACTGTGATATTAGTTAATATTCCTGCAGTGGTATTAACCACCCCTTCCACCACTCTAGATAGCCTCCTAACTTCTTTACTATTGAGGATGGGTCCCCATATGGGTAACACCCCTTTTATGATATCAACGAAGTGTTGGGCTGGAGTGTCAGTCTGGTCAGTGGCATCATTACTGGCGGCCTCAGCTTTCAGGCTCCGCCGATTTAAGGAATGAGACTTATGATAATCAGAAGGAGCTATGTAAACCGGTGGGTAAAGAAAAGATAAGTAACACCTACCCGCCCATCCTCTGGGTAGCCAAGTGTATGCGTTTTCACCGCACACAAAATAAACATTGGGAGGGGTGAGTGTTGGGGGGCTGCTGAACGTCTGTAATCTATAAGTGTAATTGCATCTACTGTAACCTACGAATAAATGTCCAGTACCCTGCACGCAGAAGGATGAGGATGTATTCAACACCGGGACCGGAATGATTTTCTCATCTGAGACATTTCGCTCCTGGAAGTATTTGAAATACTCAGTAAAGTTAAAAGTCATGAAATCCAGTACTTCATCCCTCAACCAGGTATCATTTTCATGATCAGTGTATACATTCATGCAGGCGGTAGAATCAAGGGTACCATCCGTTCCCTCGGAATTAGGAGTAAAACCTTGGTGTTTCTCTATATAGGCTAAAATCAAAGCATAATCCTTCTCTGAGAATCGACGTTCATCTATAGTGTAGTGTTCGTACAGCATGGATAACATTTTGAACCAGGCTTCGCAACTACCTAAATAAGATAAGGGCATTGATATAAACAAATCTTGCTTATGCATCACTGACGGGAGAAGACCACAAACCCAACAATCAGTAACATTTGTGGAGCTATGAGTCTGGTGCAGCATCTCAATGAAGGCATTATGTACATATGTCTGTCGGTGTCTTTCCTTATGAGGGGCAAAGGTCTGGAAATGATGTTCCTTAGGAGCAGGGGTAGACACTATCAAGGTGTGTACAGGATGACGGAACTCTAGATATATGAACAAACCTAAGCATAGTACAAATGATATAATCAATATAGAAATGAAAACAATTTTAACACGCAAGCTCCATGAGGAGAACATTGGCAAATGCGGGGGAATGGTACGGGGTACTATGGGACGCCCTTCTTCAGGGACAAAACGAGCAAAAGGGTACATTTCTCACTAGAAGTCCAATATAATCTCGGGAAAAAGGGGTCTACAAGCAGTCCGACCTGCCGGAGGGTGCTTCTTTCCTGTGTCCGTATAGAGCCTCACAGGCAGACTCCTATTGTTCAGAAAAAACAAAAGGTAAAAGGATAAAAACTTCTCGCGTTGGGGTCACACTTGACGCAACCCGTGTTGAAAAGAAACTCCACCTGGACCCCACCAACTGATCAATGTCTCTATCTTCGTTCTGAACAGAGCTCTACTCAAAGTTCCATGCTCTCAACGAGTACAGTCCAGTGTTCCAACAATCCTCAGGTCTTTGCGGGGGCCTCCAACTTCACTTGTCGAGGCTAGACCTGGGATTGTCTATTTCCGGGGCCGCAGGTGATATCGATCCCGACCAGGGGTTTCAGGATTAACAAACAAGGTGGGCACAGTGGGGTCAGATGAGGAGCTGGGCTCCCGACCAGAAGCTTCACTTTGGGCAATTGGGTGGCCACAAAAAGGGGTTTCCACGCTCACAGCACTCTCCCCTCGCCCGTCAACCTCTCTGCGGGTGTCCAGGGAAAGTGACTCTTCAGTGCTGGGTTCGCCTTGAGTTGGCAGACCTTCCTCCTGGTCAAGTTGCTCCCTAGGCAATGGGAGGGGAACTCGCTTAAGATGGGAGATATGGATCCAGTGCTGCTTCCCTTCCACTTTCACCGCCGTTCGCGTAGCCAGGAGCACCTGGTACGGCCGGGACCAGCGCGGATCCAAACTCGACTTCCGTTGGTAGTTTCGGACCAAGACCCACTGTCCCGGTTCTACGCTGTGTCCAGGACCCTCCGGCAGGGGCTGCAGTACGGCAGATATCTGTTGATGAATGGAACGAAGATCTTTAGTCAAAGCATACAAATAGTCAGTCAACATAATATGGTCAATGTCCCTGAAAGATTTGGGCCGGGGTACTCCCCATACGTTGGCAGGTCTGCCAAAAATTACTTCATAAGGAGAGATGCCGCTCCGTGAATGGGGAGTAGTTCTTACAGACAACAGGGCCAGGGGCAGGAGATCGGGCCATTTTAATCCTGTCGTGTCCTGAAGTTTAGCCAATTTTAACTTCAAAATCCCATTATATTTCTCAGCCAGACCTGCTGACTGAGGATGTCGAGCTGCGTGAAACTTCTGCCGGATGGACAGACCCTTGCATACGTACTTAACTAGGTTAGCATTAAAATGTGTCCCGTTGTCACTCCAAATCACCCGTGGCAACCCATATCGAGGAAAGAACTCTTTTACCAGAGCGTTCGCAGTTGCCAGGGCAGTATTTTCCTTTGTGGGATACGCCTCCACCCATTTACTAAAAGTACAAATCACCACTAGCACGTATTTCAGATTGTTAACTCGCTCTAGCTGTATGTAATCCATTTGGAGTACTTCAAAAGGCAGAGTGGGTGGCGCAAAACTACCCGCCAGGATGGGAATACTGACCCCAGGATTATGCTGGAGACAAATTATACAATGCTGGACCAAGTTCCTAGCTGTCTTATGGATGTTAACATTGTACCAGACAGGATCCAATATGGCACAGATGCCCTGAACTTCCACATGCGAAGGTCCGTGTGCCATGGTTACTACAGCATTTACAAATGCGTTTGGCAGTAACCATCTACACCTTTCTGACAAGTCGGTCCAACACCCATTCTCATCAAGCCTCCCCACCTGTTCTTGCCAGTATGTCAGCTCTTCCGGGGTCACCTCCTTTTGTAGCTCTTTCACACTATCTATGGTGTTGTTAAAAACCCCTGCTTCTATCATTCTTGTTACTACAAACATAGAAGTGGTGTCAGACTGGGCCGTTTCCTTGGCGATTCGATCCGCAAAGAAATTTCCCCTCCCCATATCATCAATTATAACTTTGTGTGCACTGCATTTGACTATAGCCAGGGTCTTGGGCAATGTTAATGCGGCTAGTAATCGCTCAACTAATGGTCCATTCTTTATTTTCTCGCCATGGGATGTCAAGAATCCTCTTTCCGCCCATAACCTCCCGAAGCTATGTGCTACACCGAACGCATACTGGCTGTCGGTGTAGACATTTAGCCTTATGCCTTTTCCCAACTCGCAGGCCCTGAATAATGCAACCAATTCGGCCGCCTGGGCCGACCGGTATGGTATCTTTGCTGCCTCAACTACCGTTTGCAGGGTAGTGATCGCATAAGCCGCAGCTTTCGTACCATCCGGTAATCGGAAGCATGACCCATCAACATACAATTCCCCTTGGGCATCAGATAGTGGGGTGTCAGTTAGATCTATCCGGCCCTTGGTTTCTTCTTCAGTTCGAAAGATACAATCATGTATGTCTTGTCCACCGTCTCCCGAAGGGAGGGGTAACAACGTGGCAGGGTTCAAATTAACACATCTTTTGATCGTTATATGAGGTGCAAACAGGGTCAATTCGTACCCTGTAAGACGCGCACTAGTTAAGTGCTGCGTCTGTGTCCTGTTTAATAATACGTCCACAGCATGAGGCACCATCACTGTCAGATCCGTATTCAGGACTAGCCCTTCCGATTGTCTGATTGCTATGGCCACTGCCGCTGCAGCCCTCAGACAACTGGGAAGTGCTCTGGCGACATTGTCCAAAACCGCCGAGAAATATGCACAAGGCCTTTGCTTACCACCAAAGTCCTGTGTCAACACTGAAAGAGAACAACCGTCCACCTCATGCACGTAGAGCACAAAAGGTTTCTGGTAGTCAGGGGTGCCAAGCACAGGAGCAGAGCAAAGAGCAGTTTTCAGAGCGGAAAAGGCAGTCTGACATTCATCAGTCCAAGGTAAAGGTTCATGCACATCCTTCGTAGTTAGATACAGGAAAGGTTTAGTCAAGAGAGAATAGTTAGCAATCCATTGGCGACAGTAGGAGGTTATACCAAGCAAAGCGCGGACATCACGTTGCGTGCGAGGAACAGGCATGTTAGTTATGGTTGCGATGCGCTCAGAAGTCAACCGTCTTCCCTCCTTCGACAGGAGATGACCGAGATAGGTCACCTCCGGTCGACAATATTGAAATTTAGAGAGCGACACCTTGTTACCGTGAGTGGCCAAATGTCGTAGCAGGGTAACCGTGGCAGCGCGGCAACCATGTTCTGTATCAGAGGCCATAAGGAGGTCGTCGAAATATTGCAATAGGACATTACCTGGTGGCAATTGTAAAGAATCCAATACTCTCTTTAGGGCTTGGCTGTAGATACTAGGACTTTCGGTATACCCCTGGGGGGCGCGCCAGAATCTAAAGCTGCGGCCCCCCAATGAGAAACCAAACAAATGTCTGCTATCTGGATGTATGGGAATACTAAAGAAAGCATTCTTCAAATCAACCACCGAGAAAAATGTTGCAGTGGGAGGAATCATGGTCAAAATGGAATTAATGTCCGGTACCACAGGATACTGGGGTACCACAATCTTATTAACCTCTCGCAGGTCAATCACAAATCGATAGGTATCAGCATAATCAGGGGACTGGGGTACAGGGGCTCGTTTAAGAATCGGAAGAATAGGGCTGTTGCAGATGTTGGAAGTCGTTTCCTCCACCACCCCTGTTTTAATCAGATCAGAAATAATGGCCAGTAAAGCGCGTTCCCCCTCGGGGGCTATTTTGTACTGTGGGATCCTCGGCAATGTGGCATTCTGTTTCAAAGTGATGGACACTGGGGGGATTTGTAGGAACCCTACGTCAGTGTCCCCCAGGGCCCAAAGATCCCTCGGGAGTTTTGCAAGCTCAGGGGGTAAGGAGTCCGTTTTTGAAAAACATTGAATGGAGGGGATAGAGGTATTCCTAATGGTCAGGTAAACTCCATCGGGGGAGCAAAAGATGCGGGCATGCAATCTTTTTAATATATCCATACCCAGGAGATTTTCCCCACACTGGGAGGTGAGGAGGAAAGGCGATTCAATCGTTACCGGTCCCACAGTAAGGGAAAGTGGCTTAGAAATGGGGCTCACCACCGGAGTTCCAGAGAACCCCACGGACACATTAGTCTGGCCAGACAGAGCGGCCCCCGGGACCAGGGCACGTGAAACAGAACTGTTCATAGCCCCTGTGTCAACCAAAAACTTACCTGATGCATCCAGTAATTGTGCATGGACATAAGGTCCAGCTTGATCTATCGGGATTGACACATGCCCCTTACTCTGCCCTTGGCTATCCTATGCTTGAGTATATCCGGTGTCTTCGTCCGTCACACGTCCGTCATGGTAGTACTGTTTACCTTGGCTTTGGTCGAAATAATTCTTACTGTTCTCACCCCGTGCTGCCTGTTCTTGTCTTGTGTATCCGCCTCGGTGCCCACTCATTCTTCCCCGTCCACGACCCATTGAAGCAGTATTCTGCTCATACAACAACGGGCACTGCGCTCTCCAATGCCCCTCCTCCTTACAAAAAGCACATTGATTTATGCCTAGATCCGTTCGCCCAGTCGTTTGCGCGGGTCCCGCCCCTCTCGGAACGAAATTCTGCAACCCTCTTCCTCTTCCTCTTCCCCTCTCCACTTGCTGCAGTAACACTCGTGTTTTCAAATCTTTCGACTTTCTTTCTGTCTTATCCTTGCTCTCATTTTCCCGATGCTCATAATACTGAGCCATGCTTAGTATCGTGGAAGGCGTGGTGGTCGTCCAGGTACTCTCAGCTGCCTGTAACCGGGCCGATACCTCAGGTAGCAAATTGGTCACGAATCTATTAACAAATAAACGCACACCCCCCTCCGTGGCCAAGTCCTGTCCGCTGAAATCAATGAATACTCCCTCAAACCTTGTGAAAAAATCGGATACACTCTCATCCTTCTTTTGCTTACAAGCCGTCAGCTTATCCCAATCTACTTTCCTGGGTGGGATCAATGAATGCATATAGGTTATTATTTTTTCAGGCAAGGTCAGTATCTCAGGTCGGGGCTTGTTCCCCGGTTTACGATCTCTATCCCAATTTCTCAGTTGGTCCCATGTCCCACCAAATTCCGTAACATGGTCCTGGTCATGTACCTGGTGCCAAATGTCCACCGGTACTAATAAGGCAAAGAATAATTCAATATCCGCCAACGTCATTACTGCTGACGAGGCGGCCTCGGTCAGTTCCTTGTAATATGCAGTGGGGTTTTTTCTAGGATCTAGCAACTGGCTTTTTAGGGACAATACCTCACTCCGCTTCCAGGGGGTATAGACCCATTGTTCCTGGAACCGGGCGTCTATTCCTGGGCGGGTAACAACACCCTGGGCATCCACCACCTCGGTAACTTCCGGATGGAAGATAGGGTGTACTTCCCGCATAGGGAACTGGGAGGATCCGGCGGGAAGGGCGGACTGCAAACGAGTTCTATAAGAAACCAAAGTCTGCACCTTCCCATACACTTCTTCAGGCGTCAACTGGGATTTGTGAATCTGATCAAGGATATCATACAATATGGCCGGAGCTCTCCCTCCCTGGTGTACCTGTTCCCATACAGAAATAAGACGGTTGGCCATATGATCCAGGGCATGCTGTTGCATCACCGGTTCGTAGTCTCTCATGGTACTCCAAATATCAGCAAGAGTATAAATAGGATGTCGCATCCACTGGGACGCTTGTGTGGCAATAGTTTCCCTTTCTTCCGTTCCCAAGGCAGAACGAGTGAACAACCTCCTACCCTCCGCTAGACTGGCCGGATGTATTGGAGTAGTCACAGCTGTTACCGGCGTTGTACTAGCGGAGGAGGAGGGCAGAACAGAAGGGGAAGACATTGACCCCGGCAACAGCTGAGGGGTCCCGGCTGCAGCTGCCGTCAATAAATTAGGCAGCATGGCTATAACTTCAGACACAGATGTCGGCAACCGGGAGAGGTTCGGCAGGGAGGGAGGGGTAGTAGTGGCTGGGGGAGCCGAAGCCGAGGCCCCCAGAGACATATTTGGGGCCGGGGCCGAGGCCCCTGACACCTCCGGATATATCCTCTGCGGTACATAAGGGGGCGGTGGCCTGGTGTCCAACAAATCCTCTATTTCATCTTCCGCATTCGGGCGGGTCACATAGCTCTTATCAACCTTCAATCTAAACTCGCGATTCATGCAATCCAATCCCTTTTCTACCCTTTCTCGGTCATAGGCCATAGCTTTCTGAGTAACGTTCTGTCCTGCCTTAGCTCTAGCTACTTTCTCTTCCCTTATTCGCCGTTGTTTGGCCTCCTTCTGCCATGCAATTAGAGCATCGAACATGGCCTGCCTACTTCGCCTAGAAAACAATTGTTCCTGTAGGAACGCAATTTTCTTCTCATCAAACGAACCCGTCTTGGGCCATCGTAACTCCTCATTTCCCTTGGTATACTTATGCCACAGAGTGCAGAACAATAAAGGAGAGATCCCATGTTTGACATACATAAAATGGCTCGGGCTGCCCTCCGGCGGGGCGGGTTGGCTCTCAGCTAATCTGGAGTCACTTGTGCGGCAGCAGCAGCCAAAACAATTCAGTTTACTAAAACAGGACATTTTGGTTAGTTTTCAAACATGTACACATAGAACAACAATCAGCACAACTCACTCACAACATACAATCCGTATCAGAGAACCAAGCCCGTCGACTCTGGTTCACAGTCCAGACACCAAACTGCACGCGGAATTCCGGCCACCCTCCTGGCTCACCACTAAGGCCAGCCCCCCAACGAGGACTTGCCCCGTCGGGAGTATGCCCTGTGGCTACCCAGTCTAGGTCACAGGTCCTTCCACGTGCAATCCGTCTATATTCCTCCGGCGCGCTATTTCTAATCAAATCAATACAATCTGTACGTACTTCGAGTCAAACCACTGTAATGCGAACCCGATCAAGCAAGACACCACCCTCCGGTGCGTGCCTTCAAATCAACGCACCGCTGTCCAGGGCGAGCTTCAAACAAAAGCAGTCAGTGTTCAAATCAAAAATGCATCGTTTTCAACGAATGCTCTTAAGTCAATCAAATAGCACACCGTCTCCAACGCGTGCTTCAACAAAAAATAATGCACCGTTTACAACGCGTGCGTCAAACCAAATCAATCTATACTCACCGGGTGCACCCAGATACGAATGTTCATTCTCCGCTGCCAACTCCTCCTGATCAAATCAGCCCATGTTCCGGGTTAGGCCCGTAGGACCCCGGTGAAGGGTGACTAGCAGCAGGGGACGTACCGAAAAGTCGCGCAGGGTGGGAGAAATCCTCAGGCTCCTCTCCCGTCAACCGATCAGGACGCCCCCAATCCCACCACCCGAATACGGGGGGGGGGGGGAGACCCTGTCACGGGGTCCCTTCGTGGTCGCCAACTGTTGTATCCAAATTATTATTCCAAGGGCCACACTTACCATTGGCCCGCAATATTAAGTAGAATAAGGAGCAGTTGGCAACGTGGAAGGTTCAAACGTTTATTAGCCACCATAGATCTCTATATAGAGGAGCCTCGTCGATCCTCACCCATCAGGTGCGCCGAGGAAGACTGCTGGCTCCTTGACAGTAACACACTTTTATACATTATCAGTACAGCATACAAAACCTTATATGTGGAAAAGTACCAGTTAGTCCTGGCGCCCCTAATGAGCTCATGCCTATTTCTAGTTTCGGTTACACATACAAAGGGTTACTATCTTTACAGAGAAGGTCGAAAGGGTGACTCCCTTCTCGTCCCAGGTCTAGAGGAATTTGCTTGATACTCCCTTTTAGCAGATGTGACCTTGCTTCTCAGCAACTCAGCCTGTCTCCTAATAAATGCATGTAAAAGGGGGAGGCAGATGGTGTGCGGAAGAGGCCACGTGACTCCCAAACGAAAGAGCCGCAATCCAAGATGGAGGCGGTTCAGTTCTCGGCCCTTTTTATCATGCTAAACTTAACGGGGATTCCGATCCTTTGAATACACCATAGCTAATCATACCATCATTAGATATGCTGCGCTAATCATACCATAATGACTTGAATACTTCAAAGCATGACACAGAAGGCAGTGCAGTAACAGTTTTTGTCTCTGAACAATTTCTGGAGAATTTCAAGGATAGTGGTAATAACACAAAATGGAAAACTACTCCTGATGGACATTGGTCAAATACTCATCACAGTTCGCCCCACTGGTTGTGCTTCAGAGAAATTAAGCAGTAAGAGCTTTAGAGACATGTAGCTCCTCTATCCATTGACTGCTGGATGCAGTTTTTCCATCAGAACTTGCATGGACTAAGCAGCTTCAGTGTTTACTTGCTGCAGATTGGATCAGAATCAAGACTTTGAATGTATTTCCTCTTCACAAGCCTCAGTCAATAAATTTAGGGATGGTTCCAGGGATCACTATGCATCTTGCACTGACTTTGTTGTGTGACTTTTTCTGGTCATCTAAACACTGATCTAGAAACATAAACATAAAGGAGCCTACCATTATCATCATCAACAAATGTGTATACTGCACCTCAGTACAAGCAGGTGGCCCTTTTACCATGGAGAGAAGTGTACCACATGATCAGTTAGCATTGTATATAGAAGGAGTTGTTTTTAAAAAATACACTGGAGAACAGTAGGCCTCCTTGGCTTAAAGATGATGAATCTTGCAGAAAGTGACTTTGGCCCAGATAAGACTTCATGTCTCACTTAAGTGAACTCCAAAGCACAAACCATTTTAAAACCAATTTAAACACCAATGCCAAGGAAAATTGGATTTGAGTTTTACTCCTGCTTCTACCCTACCATATCCAGGGAACACTCCCTTTAGGACACCATCAATCTCCAGTGACTCGTCTTGTGACTTTACCAACCGCTCCCTTACATCATCTCTCATCTCTCGGGGAGCATTTCACAATATGTAGGCAAGATGAACTGTATTCATATCCAGTCATTTAGTCCAGATGTATGCATTAACTCATTTAGGCTGGTGGTGTAACGCTAATGTGTGTAATTGTTTTTTGTACAGTGTTAAAATAACGTAGGGCAGTTGGGAGGATCAATAGATCAAATAATGGGGAATTATCGCTTTCTTTGTAAGACTGTTTTTGTCTACATTGTGTTAGCAGCATTAATGGAATAGGTAGAGGCGAAGGGAGACATTGCATCATTCCTGACTAGTTATGCAACAGGGAGTGTCTGCTTCCCCTGAGGTCACTCGATAGAATTCTCTAAATTAAGCTGTTCTCTGGGTACTTTCCCTTTGAGAATCAGAATCAGTTACCACCTCCTTTGAGTTGTCGGTACTGGGTCAGTAGTTTGCAACCATATGTAGATCGTAGTTGCAGACCATTGACATATATCACACTGATTCGCAATTAGACAGGAATGCCCTTTTACGATCCTTTCTAATTTCGATAGGGTACGAGTCTCTAAACATATTTTGTGGTTCGGAAATGCATTTCCGACTCCCAAAATGGGTTTAGTATAGTGTAAAAAACTGTTTGTGTTCAGATCATGTGATTTTACGAATAAGCACGTTTTGCCAACACAAAATGGTTTCAGTCATCTGGGCGCCAGGTTCCTTTTGTGGGCTACGTTTTGCAGCGTGAATCCTTTTCTGGATTCACATGCTGTGCATCATTCCGCCATCTAGTGGTTGGGACTGAAATTGTCTTTGTTTTTTTTTCATCTTGTTTTGGTCGCTGTCGACCACCATTTGGTGTCAGGTATGTCCCCTGCATGACGTCAGACGGCATCCTGGAGGTCGACGTGCGTGGTGGCCATCTTCAGATTCTTTTTCCACCGTTGGGTCTGGAAGCAAGACGGAAGCTCAGAAGAAAATTTGTTTTTCCCCAAAAAACGTAAAAAAAATATCATCGTCTAAAGCATAAACAAGCAGAGTCGTAGACAGCAATGCAGCGGCCTGCACCAGAGGACCACTCAGGGGCACAAATGGCGAGGTAGGGGCCATGGAGAAGACCCCTTTTAAATTCTGCCCCACAAATACGCACAGCGGGATCACCACACTGTGTGCAACCTCTACCTACCCAAGATTCCCCAGGATAAAGACTGCGAGGCCTGTGCTGCTTTTCTGCCAAAAACTCTCAGGACACCCCAAAAGCAGAGAGAGGCCCACTATGCCACGATGTCGATGCCAACAAAGAAACCTTCCATGAGCGAGATGGGTTTCTCTAGCGACGAAGTGGAACACGCAGCTCCTGCGGAATCTACACATGAAGGATCGGACGTCGAAATTATAGAAAAGGACGCCGAGAATATACGCGTCGAAAGGAAGGCAAAGGAATCGAAGAAAAAGATGGACAAGGTAAGAACCAAAGATCTGTCGGAACCGAAGGGCCACGAACCAAAAACAACCAAGGCAGCCCGACACCGAGCAAAAAGGCGATCGAAGGTCATCAGCGACGGAAAGAAACCCACGGCACCCACCCAAAGGTTGCCGAAGAGGGGAAGTCGCACAAAGCTCCCAAGCCAAGGGTTGACGACATCGAACCTGCTAAAAAGGCATCGAATACAGACGTCGAAAAGAAAAGGAAGACCCCAGTATCCAACGCCGAAAGGGCCCTCAAAGTCGAAAAGAAGACTCGAGGAAGAAATGGCTGCGCTATTGCAAAGGAAAAAGGAGTTCGACGACTCACTAAAGGAGTATCGAATCTTCAAAGCTCCGGAAGTTGAACCTGAAACCGTCGACACCGAAGAGTGAGAAGATGCCGAAGAGGAGGAAGATGGTATCCTCCAATCCCCACCAATGCCGGAACCTTGAGGCAAAGACCCCGAAGAATACGATAACGTACCGGAGGAGGAGGAAACAAAGAAAACTTCGAGGACAAATGGAATGACCTCCACACCGAGAGTCCGGAGGAAGAGATCTGCAACTATCCCTCAAAGGCATCTCCCCAGATGGCATTGCCTCCTACAATGAAATTGTTAAAAGGGCTGCAAATCAGTTTGGGGTGCCCCTAGAGGAAGAAAAGGGAGATACATGTTTCCTGTTGGAAACCCTGGCACCTTCAACTAAAGGAACACAGTATATTCCCATGTTGCCAAGTATTCTGGACCAAGGCAAGGAAGCCTTCAAGGAGCCAGCATCTAACAGAAGGGAAACTGCTAGAGTGGAGAAAAAATATAAACCCTCTTCAAAGGACCCAAAATATATATACATGGAAAAGTTATGCCAGATTCCATCATCATAAAAACGGCCAGAAGGAGAGCTAACGCAGTCTCAAATACAGGACCTCCTCCAGAAAAGGAGAGTAAAAGGATGGACTTAGTGGGCAGAAGAATGGAGAAAGAGGCAGCAACGCAGTGGCGCATTGCCAACTCAAATGCCCTGCTCAACAGATACGGCCACCAGCAATGGGATGCAATGGAGGAGTTTATAAGCAAACTCCCAGAGGAGGACGAGAAGAGAGCAAGAGCAGTGGTCCAAGAGGGAAAAAATGTAGCTAATACCTGTCTCAAATCTGCACTAGATGCAGCAGACACCGCAAGCAGGCAAATGTGCACAGGAACCATACTATTTAAAGCAATCCTCCTGTTCACTGCCGTGACCCTTCCCTGAGCGCCAAGAAACCGTTGGTGTATGTGCGCTTAATGAATGTTTTTAACATAACATAACAACAAGAAGACATGCCTGGCTCAGGATCTCTGGATTCAAGCAAGAAGTCCAGACATCAAATATCAACAGACCGCTTAACGGGCTAGAGTTATTTGGCAAGGAAATAGATGAATCCCTTCAACAGATCAAGAAGGATAATGAAACAGCCAGGGCAATGAGGGCCCTACAACAGAGAGGATCTTTCAAGAGAGGAGGTTTCTCCAATAGAAAGACCACAGAAAGAGGCAGCTTCGGCCAAAACCAGCAGATGCTGCAACAATCGCAGGGGCAAAGCACAAGCCAACAAGTGAGTCAACAATCTGGTTAGCATGGATGGCAACAACAGAAGCAGCCCTTTCGAGGCCGAGGAAACGGCAGAGGAAGAGGCCAAACCTCCAGAGGGAGGGGTAATTCCTCTAACTGACTTCCACACTAAAAAGGACCCACACAAAACACCAGTGGGGGGAAGAATATCCTTCTTCCACAACCAGTGGGGAAGGATTACAACGGACAAATGGACTTTAAATTTGGTACAACATGGATATTGCATAGAGCTAACAAGGACACCACCTGCAAATCCACCAAGAATAAGAAAGCTATCAAAAACAGAACAAGCACTGCTAAACGCAGAAATCAAGGAACTGTGTCTAAAACAGGCATTAGAGACCGTACCAAAACAGGGAATGGTACAATGGAAACTACTCACTATACTTCCTGGTACCAAAACAGGACTTAACCCTGAGACCAATCTTGGACTTAAGATTCATAAACAAGTTCATACGGAGACAGTACTTCAAAATGTGTACCCTTCAAAAAATAATCCCGCAAATCCAAAAAGGAGATGCCTATTTACATATTCCAATGAACAAGACACACAGAAAGTACCAAAGATTCCTACACAAAAGAACACAGTACCAATTCAAGGTACTCCCGTTCGGAATAAAATCAGCTCCACTGGTGTTCACAAAGTGTCTGGCCGCAGTGGCCGCCTACCTAAGAAGAGAAAAAAATCCATGTATACCCCTATCTGGACGATTGGCTAATAAGGGGACGCACAAAACAAATATGCCACAAACAGGTTCAGAAAACAATCCAAACACTTCAAGGCCTAGGTTTCTCAATAAACCACAAGAAATCATCAACAAACCCACAAAGGGAAAAAACCTTTCTGGGGCAGACTAAATACAAAGAACGCAAGGGGGTACCCTACACAAAACAGGATACAAGATATCTACAAGGAACCAGCCCTCTACCAGAAGGGACAGTCTGACAGTGAGGAAGGTAATGAAACTCAAGGGCATGATGGCATCATGTATCCCACAAGCTCGCCTACACGTGCGACCATTCCAAGAATGGATCGCCAACAGCTGGTCACAAGCCACAGGGAGTTGGTAAGATCTAGTGGTTGTTACACAAAGGATACAGACAGAGACACAATGGTGGGCATCCAACAACTTAGGACAGGGGAGACCTTTTAAGAACACACAACTCCATCTGTGACAATCACCACAGATGCATCCCTCAACGGTTGGGGAGCACATCTGAACCAACTACAGATTCATGGGCGATGGAGCGAAGAAGACTCCATAAAACACATCAACTTCTTAGAGATGAAAACTGTTCTTCTGGCACTCAAAACATTCCAGAAACCGTTTCAGGGGAGAACCATCCTGATACAAACAGACAACCCAATGACAATGTTTTACCTGAACAAACAGGGTGGAACGAAATCCTTCCCCCCAAGCAAACTGGTGCAAGAAATCTGGCAATGGGCAATACCACAGCAAATCAATCTGCAAACAGTACATCTACCAGGGGTAGACAACATCACAGCAGACCGGCTAACCAGACAAAAAAGTTACTCACACGAATCGGAGCTAAAGCAAACATCTGCTAGAGACTACTAGCCGCAGATTCCTTCATGTAGAATTATCCCCAGGTGTGAGACTGGACCCGTAAAACTTTCTTGCCCAGCATCCCTGTGCGCCGGGAGGACGGCATCACGCGACTCCGCCCAGGCGTCGTCCACGCACGTGACGTCAGCGAGGTCACATAAGTCCCACCCCGGCCCGCCTACGTCAGTTTTTTCCTTTTCCGCTTGCAACGCGGATCCAGTTTGTGCTCTGGGCCTGTTTAGGCCTTTCCCTTATGCTATTGCTGCGTGTGTGGGAACAGAGTGCGAATGCCTTGGGGCTTTAAAACATGCATGTCGTGTGTCCGCCTCATGTCGGCGACGGATCCTCACCCCATCTGTATGTGGTGTTTGGGCGAGCACCACGACTCCACTGATAGTGAGGCGTGCCAGCAGATGAAGCCGAAGTCCCGGCGGGAGCGCCGGATAAAACTTCTTTCGGCTTGTGTGTCCAGGTCGGCGTTGTCATCTCGCCCGGCCCCTGCGGAGGGTTCTCGGACCCGTGGGTTCCCTCGCCGACTTCGATCTTCTCCCAGGTCGCAAGAGCGCTGCTCACCTCTTGGTATGTGTTGCAGTTTGTCCCCAAGGGTCGGGTTCCGGTCTGTCGGGGACCTGGGCTCTCAGCGGGTGGTGCAGCCCCGCGTGTCGTCCCCTTATCTGCCGTTTCCCGGCGTGGGGGCGACCAGAGCCCAGATGTAGACATATGCGGCGGCTTTGCAGGCCTCGATGGCTTCTCCTCCTCCTCCTTCCCCACGTGCAACGCGGATCCGGTTTGTGCTCTGGGCCTGTTTAGGCCTTTCCCTTATGCTATTGCTGCGTGTGTGGGAACAGTGTGCGAATGCCTTCGGGTTTTAAAACTTGCATGTCGTGTGGCCGCCTCATGTCGGCGATGGATCCTCACCCAATATGTATGTGGTTTTTGGGGAGCACCACGACGCCACTGATTGTGAGGCGTGCCAGCAGTTGAAGCCGAAGTCCCGGCCGGAGCGCCGGATGAAACTTCTTTCGGCTCGTGTGTCCAGGTCGGCGACGTCATCTCGCCCGGCCCCTGCGGAGGGTTCTCGGACCCGTGGCTTCCCTCGCCGACTTCGATCTTCTCCCAGGTCGCAAGAGCACCGCTCACCTCTTGGTAAGTGTCGCAGTTTGTCCCCGAGGGTCGGGTTCCGGCCTGTCGGGCCTGGGCTCTCCGCGGGTGGTGCAGCCCCGCGTGTCGTCCCCTTATCCGCTGTTTCCTGGCGTGGGGGCGACCAGAGCCCAGATGAAGACATATGCGGTGGCTTTGCAGGCCTCGCTGGCTTCTCCTCCTCCTCCTTCCCCTCCTCCGACATCAGCGGATCCCTTGCAGTGTGCGGGGCCCTCTGCGGCGTGGCCTGCAGCTCCGGAACCAACTGGTTCGGATCCAGGCTCGGAGGATGTGGTGCCGTTGGGATGCGGCCCTTCGGGGGTCCCTCCTTCGGACCACGGTGCCTCTGCTTTGCCGCAAATTCCCGCGGGAGTCCCTGTGGTGTCGCGTGAGGTCACCGGGGCTCGGGTCGCACCCTCAAGCCCCTCTCGGTCCCCGGGACAGGCGGCCGCCTTGTCCGAGGCCGAGGTGACGCTGCTACGGCGCCGGCGGCTGCTGGCGGTGCCGCAGGGGTCAGCGGAGGGCCCATCTCGCCCTGTCACGGGTTGCGGCTGGCTCGTCCCTCCCCGGGCCCTCCTCGTCCCTCCACGCAGACGGTTGCCTCGTCGGAGGTCCGGTCAGCGCCCTTCGCCACCCCGGCTCCGGCCCAGCTCCGGTCTCCTGCGCCGTGTGCTGTGTCGGAGGTCGCCCCGGCGTCTCCTCCGGCGCTGGTCGCCGACGGTGTCCTGCCTCAGGTTGCAGACTCTCCGGCACCGGGCCGACGTCTCCTCTTCTCCAGAGGTTCGGCGGTTGCTGGTGTCATCCTCGCCGGAAACGTGCCGCTGTGTTGTGGCTTTTTCCCCGACGTCGTCTAAAGGCGGCTGCTCGCCGTCTCCACGACCGCAATCTTCGCCGGAGGAGCCGCAGGTCCCCCACTTCTCGGTCCCTCTTCCTTCCTTCCGGCCTTGGCCCTTCCTTCCTCCGGTTGGCTTGCAGCCGTCACCTAACTTGGAGCTGCTTTTCCCTCCGCTGGGCCCTACGGAGGCGGGTGCGGCTTTCGCCTGAGCTGTTTCCATGGCTGTGGGAATTTTGCGCATGGGTGATCCAGCTACCCATTTCCCCGCAGATCATCTTCTGGAGGTTCTCCATCAGGGCTCTGGTGGTAGGGAACTGTTGCTTCCCTTCAAGGGTTCACTCCATTCTTCTCTCTTGGGGACTTGGGGCCGCCCTGCCATGGGGGACCCGGTGCCCCGGCACCTTCTACACCGCCACCATCCGGCACCCCATGATCCGGTTTGCCTTTCTCTTCACCCTTCGACCAGAGGCCCACTTTTGCAGTCTGCTTTTCCTGCTTTGCCGCTGCTGTTGTCTCCCCCATCACGGGAGGCCCGCTGGCTGGACTCCTAGGGGCGCAATATGTTTGCCTCGACCAGTGCGGCGCTGCGGGCTCTTAACACACTGTGTGTTTTGGCTAGAGCCACTTCTTGCTTGTGGGATTCGGCGGAGTCCCTTATGTCTGCCGCTTCTCAGGAGGGTGCCTGTGTGGATTTGAGACCCCATGTCTTGGATGGTCGGGAGCTGGCGGCGTTTATCCTTCGCTCCTCTCTGGACATCTCGGAGGTGCTGGGTCGTGCCATGGCTTCTTCGGTTGCCCTTAGTCGCCATGCCTGGCTTCGGGACAGTGTGTTCCCCGAGAATGTTCAAGAACGGCTGGTGGACCTTCCCTTCGATGGTGCTCTTTTGTTCCATGCCCCTGTGGACTCAGCCATCCAGAGGTTCTTGGCGGGGCTTTGCCTCCTCCCCCTCCTTCTCCTCCTCAGTGACCTGGTTCTTGGAGCTGTTCTTCCATTGGGGCGGGTCGCCCCGGTTGTCTGTTCAGTGTGCTTCATGGCCACTCGAGTCCTCCTTGCTGAGGCTGTGGTTCTGCTGGCTTCTGGCCAGCCCTTTTTAACGGTGTGTTTTTCCTTTGGGTTTTTTACACCATGCTGGGCCTGAGTTTGGGTCTTCTGCGTTTCCCCTCTGGCTGCTTGATAGGTCTTTTTTGTTGTCCTTGGCTGCGGAAGTTTCCTCCGAAGAGGTTCCCATGTCTTGGGATATGACATGCCCAATGTGGGGCAGGGTTGGCTGTTATATAGCCGTGGTATCTGCTGGGGAGTTGTGGTCGCCTGCGGGCTTCTGCTCTTCGTGGCGTTATGGTATGTTGCGGATGTAACCTTCTTCGCCTTTTTGCTTGAGTGTTTCGTCCTGTGGTGTCCCTGGCGTCTGGCGGCGCTTGCCAGTGCCGCCCTCTTGTTCTTTCTGCACCGTTGTGCCTTCTTGGGGCTTTAGTGGGACTGTCATCCTGCCTTCTCCGCTGCTTCCAGTGGGCCTTGCACTCTGTTCTACCTCTTCTCCCTGTGGGGGGGATGGTCCCTGCCTTCTGGACCCTCTTGCGGGCGCAGTTTGTCCCTGCGGGACGTTGGACGATTTTTCCTGGGTGTCCTTGAGTTCCCCTTTTCGGCTTCCGCCTGCTTCTTGCTGCCGGCACCATCCTGTCTGGGCTTGCCTTTGCTCTGCCTCTTCTCCTTGGAGTCTCTAGGTTGCTCTTCTCCTTCGGTGCTCATTTCCTTGGCCTTGGGCGGAGGTTTTGTTGCCTCACATGGACGTGGGGTGTTTAGCCTCTTTGCGCCTTGCCTTGTTTCCTCTGCTGAGTGAGGACAGGCTATCTTCTTCTCTTCTTCTCCCCCTTTGGGGTTGGTGGCCTCCTGCTGGCGGTGGTTTCACTTTGCCTGGGGGGCGGGGCTCCTCATCCTGTTTTCGGACTCTGGCCCCATGCGATCCTCTTTTATGCCCAGGTGGGTGGGGTCCTCTCGCAGACCCTCCTTCCCCTTGGGTATGGCTAGGGTATCTATTCTACGTGAAGGAATCTGTGGCTAGTAGTCTCTATCAGATGTACGAGTTACTTACCTTCGGTAACGATGTATCAGGTAGAGACGATTCTAGCCGCAGATTCCTTCACGGCCCGCCCTTTCTCCCCGTTCTGCGAGGGCTTGTGATTTGGTCTTTTGCACTCGCTTCCCTGTGGGTGGCTGTGTCTTCTATGTGTACATTCTTTCCCTCTTTCTGTCAGGCTGTCCCTTTTTCCTATAAACACTGAATCAACCCGGGTCTAATGCTGTGTCAACAAAAAAGAAGAAAGCACACCTACTGATTCCGACATCTCTTGTTAATAGAGAACCCTTCTAGGAACAGAACCCATCAATCACAAAGGAGTGGTGTATTTGTCATCATTTGGGTCTGTATATCTCGATACAACGCCCCAGGTCCTGATGGGACGACCTGGTGACGAGTAAAGAGAAGTGGCATACAAGGGTTGCTGTCAGATCTCCAACAATAACAACAAAAGAAGTATAGTAAGCCCTCGCTTGTGTGAAAGGGGTCCTAAAAGTGCAGCACTAAATCATAAAAGTGACGATAAAAATGGCTAGGGGAACTCAAAAGTGCTTTAATTGGTAGAGTGCCTCTGCCATCATTAAAAAGCAAAATGGCAACTTAGCATAAATAATTTGTCATTATGCTCATTGTCCATAGTATTTGGTCGACATGTTTCTGCCCATTAGGATCTGTATAGTATCAAGGGCATTCATCAGGACCTTAAATGCTGCTACTATGTAAAAAGGTGTATTAAAGTATAATGAAAATACAGACAATCCTACCACACCGGTCAACTCTACAGATGTCGAAACCGGATACCCCAAAGCTATGGGTGATACCCTCACCTCAACCTGGTCTCTGCTCAGGGAAAGGGGCCCCGCCGACGGATAGAGCGGGGCCCCTTTCCCTGAGCAGAGACCAGGTTGAGGTGAGGGTATCACCCATAGCTTTGGGGTATCCGGTTTCGACATCTGTAGAGTTGACCGGTGTGGTAGGATTGTCTGTATTTTCATTATACTTTAATACACCTTTTTACATAGTAGCAGCATTTAAGGTCCTGATGAATGCCCTTGATACTATACAGATCCTAATGGGCAGAAACATGTCGACCAAATACTATGGACAATGAGCATAATGACAAATTATTTATGCTAAGTTGCCATTTTGCTTTTTAATGATGGCAGAGGCACTCTACCAATTAAAGCACTTTTGAGTTCCCCTAGCCATTTTTATCGTCACTTTTATGATTTAGTGCTGCACTTTTAGGACCCCTTTCACACAAGCGAGGGCTTACTATACTTCTTTTGTTGTTATTGTTGGAGATCTGACAGCAACCCTTGTATGCCACTTCTCTTTACTCGTCACCAGGTCGTCCCATCAGGACCTGGCGTGTTGTATCGAGATATACAGACCCAAATGATGACAAATACACCACTCCTTTGTGATTGATGGGTTCTGTTCCTAGAAGGGTTCTCTATTAACAAGAGATGTCGGAATCAGTAGGTGTGCTTTCTTCTTTTTTGTTGACACAGCATTAGACCCGGGTTGATTCAGTGTTTATAGTGATTTAAATTTGAGGGATACACAACCTGCTGGTCTTTAAAATCTTTTCCCTTGGACCTCCTCCTACTTTGTTTTGTTGTTACTGTCCCTTTTTCCTCCCCGTTGTCACATGGGAGGATAGGTTTGTTGGTACTTCTGGCTCTTTACGATCCTTGAGGTTGGGGTCTTTTGGCTGTGCCTCTGTCCTTGTTCCTGTTGGGGGTTGTCTCACACTGTGATGGGGATGTCTTGGAGTTTTGTCGTTCCCTGTGTGTCCCCGACTGGTTCCCCTTCCTTGTCTTTGGTTTGGGTTGTAGTCTTGTTGCATGTTATTGTGACATTTTTACATATGTCCCTTGTCTCCAGGGAGGGCTGTCTCTGTACTGGCAGGGTTGGTGCTCTGTGCTTTATTATTTTTCTGCCTTTGGGTACTGCAGTGCCGGGCACTGCTCTTTATGGTGTTGTTCCTCACCTTTTTCTGCACTTTCGCATACTGTTCCTTTACTCGCACAGTTGTGTCTGTTGGCTCTGTGTTGTGGCGCGGAAACGTTCTCTGAAGAAAACTGACGTAGGCGCGCTGGGGTGGGACTTATGTGACCTCGCTGATGTCACGGGCGCGGACGCCGCCTGGGCGGAGTCGTGTGATGCCGTCCCCCCGGCGCGCAAGAAAGTTTTCCGGGTCCAGTCTCACGCCTGGGGATAATTCTACGTGAAGGAATCTGCGGCTAGAATCGTCTCTACCAGATACATCGTTACCGAAGGTGAGTAACTCGTACAACAGTACAATACCTGTTCAAAATTTGGGGAACGCCAGTGTTGGATCTCTTTGCAACAATGCAGAACAAGAAATGCCGGAAATTTGCATCCAGGTTTCCACACCATCTGTCAGAGGGAAACGCGCTTTCACTCAATTGGCCTCAGACATTTTTCTATGCCTTTCCACCAATTCCCCTGATGCAAAGAGTACTACAAAAAGCAAGCGAACCAGGAACACATATGATTCTGATTGCCCCCTGTTGGCCAAGACAGACATGGTACTCAACACTCCTGGAACTCTCCAAAGGAGAGATGATCAGGATCAAAGCAGACCAGGACCTGCTAACAATACAACAGGGCCAAATCTCTCACCCAGAACCAGCAACGCTGCAATTAGCAGCCTGGCAACTGAATACATAGCATTTGGACACCTCAAACAGCCGTCCAAAACCATGGAGATTCTAAAGGAGGCAAGAAAACAGTCAACAAGGAAATGCTATACAGCTAAATGAAAGCGATATACCACATGGTGCACCGCTAACAACAAAACTTCAACAATACATACACAAGAAACAGTAGTCACATATCTTACCTACCTCTTAGACAGCAACATCAATTTTTCAAGCCTAAAAGTACACCTTGCGGCCATAGTGGCATACACAAGAGGAAAAACATGCAAAAGTTTATTTACTAGACCACTCATCAAAAGATTTTTGGAAGGAGCTAAAAGAGTCTCTCCTCCTAGAACAGCTCCTGTACCAACTTGGAATTTAAATACAGTGCTGTCTCAGCTAATGGGAAAACCGTTTGAACCCATGCATACAGCAGATATCAAACATATCACTCTTAAGACAGCCTTTCTCATTACAATAACATCACTACGGATAGTAAGTGAACTACAAGCATTAACTGTATAAGAGCCATATCTACAAATCCACAAGGATAAAGTAATCTTAAAAACGAACCCACAGTTTTTACCTAAAGTGGTAACTAAGTATCACCTGAATTAAAACATCATCTTGCCAGTTTTCTTCAAGGAACCAAAAAGTAAGGCAGAAAGAAGCCTCCATACCCTGGATGTAAGGAGAGCTCTACTATACTACCTGCAAAAAAACTGAACAAGTGAGGAAAACAAAACAGTTGTTTGTGGCTTACTCCCATACTAATAGAGGATCAGCTGTCACTAAAGCAACCATTGCAAGATGGATAGTACGAGCTATACAACTAAGCTATACCAATGCCATAAAAAACTGCCAATTCAACCAACAGCTCACTCCACTAGAAAGAAAGGAGCAATGCTGGCTTTCATGGCAAATGTACCCATCGATGCCATCTGCGCAGCAGCAACATGGGCATCACCACACACATTTACAAAGCATTATTTTGTGGCTTTACAGATAAATAAGGAATCTCAAATTGGACAAAGGGTGCTTCAACACCTGTTTGCTAAGTCTTCCTCTCAGCACAGCCTCTCAAACACGGGAGAAACCGCTACATAATCTGATGCACAGCATGTGAATCCAGAAAAGGATTCATGCTTCAAAACGAAATGGTTACTTACCAGTAGGAGTAGTTTTGCATCCATTTCGTTATTACGTATGTGCGCACCGAGGACTATGGTGTATATCTGGCAATCATTTACTAATTTGATTAGTGAAGGCATCTATTGTGTAGGTGAAATTTGAACTACTGTTTAGCTGTCCACTACAGTTTGATGTCATGACTGCACCATAGATTCCCTTGAAGGGCCATGTCACACTGTGTTCATGGTATAAAAATGATACTCCAGTTGAAGTCAGTCATTGTGTTGAGATTTACACAGGGACACCAGATGACTTTTGCTTGGTATTTCCTAATCCCCTGGACCTAGTTATAGGAAAACGGATTGGTAAGAAGTTGTTTTAAATGGTCTGTTTCTGCAGTGTCCACAGTTCCCTAATATGGCAATAGAATATTAAAGTAGATAAAATCTTTTGTAACAGGTCAATTACTATAAAATTTAAATTGTTATTGAAGAATGTTTTTGAAGACTGATCCTCACAAACTGAGTGTTATATAGAGTTAAAGCCATTGCACACAAATGATTGTATTCTATCTACACTTGATGATACTATTAAGATATACTGACTTCTTGACTGATCCAGCATTGCACAGAATGTGTGTTTTAGGTGAATAGTGGAACATACCAGAGAAAAGGTGCTTTGGGGTCTTTTGTGGAAATTTTCCAAAAAGCTTTCATTCTTAAAGTTTTAAGGCACAAAATGTAAAGTTTATAAACCAGCCCTAGAGTGTATTAGAAGGTGGCGATGATGTTAATTTGCTGACATTTTATATGAAACCGGTGTGGCCTTTAGACAGCGTTGGCTGGTTCATTAGCCTCATGTAATCAAAAAAGTTCATACATAAGAGTCGCACATAGAGTGGTTTTGGGTCAGCCCTCTTCATGCATGGACCTCTTCAACCGTCATTTACAGTTTACTTCTACCTTCCACCGTATAGCTCTATGCATTTTGCCCGATTACACCTGCACATCTGCCTAGAAAGAAGTACAGTTCAGCAACAGGATTAAATACAATTACCTGTTAGGAGGCGCCCATATTCTATTGGAGTTATTTATATACGATGGTTACATTTTGTTTACATACAATTTTATATATATTGCATCCTATGGCCGCCATGTTTAGGTGGTGGCATGTTTTCTTTTTTTCATTTGTTATTATTGTGGCATATTCTTGTATTTAACAAAAAATCAAAAGTCATACCAGATTACCAAGCCCAGACTTATTGGTTTTGCCAATTCTTCTTATTGCTGAGTTTGAGGAGTTCTACTCCCAATGTTATTTGTATTTAAGATGTATAATGTTTGTTCTAAACCAAAGATAAAGTAGTTTAAAGACAAATAGTTTTTAACACACAAATGATTCTGAGTTCTCCCAAATGCAAGTGGGTGGCAAAGAGCAGAGTATGTGGCAGTGTAGTAAATGTTTCTACAAAATAATTCCAAATAACTTTATCATTATGTAAAAGGGTTGGAAATGCTCCATAATTTATGCAGAAAGCACAGGGCTAGTCCTTCACTCACGACATACTGCCATCAAATTTCGACTTAGCAAAAATAGTGTAGAATATTTTCTGAATGATTAACAAATACTGCTTCAGAAGTCATTCGAGTTGCACTGGCTAAGGCACACACAACTTAAGCTTGATCACTGATATGGGCAACAAAACCTTGTTGTACAACACTATACGTAAACATGGTCTTTTCATTTTGGTCTCATAGTGACTCCAAGGAGGCATTCACTTAGGAAGAGATAGTTGTGCGCCACAACCAACTCATGTATAGCATTACAGTTTAATGTAATGTATTCCTGTTCAGTTGGGGTTAGTTATTGGTTACTATTAAAAAGCAACACCTTTAAAACTGTGTATTTACTATGACGTATATATTGAACATAAATACATATCAACTCCATTTCCCGTGCTAAACTCAGAGGTATTTTATCCCATGCGTTCTTTCCATGCAGCTATACATTTTTCTTAACACAACTCTTTATCCCATAATCCGAATTGTAGATTGTCGTGTGTCTGTTTAGTTTTTTCTTGCCTGTCGTATGTGGTATTACAGGTAATTTTCAAAATGGTGGTTGGCTATTAAAAACTATTCTTTGAGGCCTAAAATATAGGCTAACAACTTCTTATATATTGCTTTTTAAAGCTATTTGCCTACACTGTCCCTTTTGTTGCAGTCTCTTGCTTCTTGAGTCAAGTTCAATTCAACTCTGGAAGGGAATTGTTGAAGTGTATTACAACAAAGCAAACAGTAGTTTGCAAGACTTTATGCTTTAATTCTGCTTGTCTATTTAAAATCCCATTTATATGAGTAAAAGCTACTTGCATGTGCCTATTTTTAATCGCATCTAATTCTTATTGTGGGTATTATTTGTCATAATAGACATGTGGAAAAAATGTTTTCCATTCTTTTAAAAGTGTTGTTTTCGGAGCTTGTAAAATGTATGATTAAACTAAATGTTTCGCTTTCTTTTTCTTTTAGAGCATACCAGCAGTTGACGAGGAAGGGTACAGTATTAAACCAGAAGAAAATGAAAATCAAAAATATATCCTTTGTGTCTGTTTGACTTACCGTTTTGAAAATTTGTTTTTTTGTGTTGACGAGACAGTATGAACACACTGTCCTCAAATTGAGAGGCCCAGAATAACTCCATTGTTTACCCTCGCTGTTATTACTAATCCCATTACTGGTCCCAGTAAGTCCCTGAGCTGGAAAATAGAGGGGAATTACAAGATTTTGGGGAAATAACATGCAAGAATCTGGGTGTCCGTGCTGATTCCCTTTTGTTTTCCCCTGGTAGTTCACATGGAGAGTTTGGAAGCCTTAGCCCCCCCCCAACGTAAAAACATTGTGATTCATCATTCTGATGGGCCCACCAACTTCTGTTATTGGGCCCTTTGACATTATTGATCCACTTCTAATGAGTGCCAATGTGTTTGACACATGGTTTTATTAACTGGGCAGGGCGCTTCCCCGGGGCGGGGGGTGGTGGGGATCGGGGGGAGGATGGGTTATGAAAATGTGAAATAGAGCCCAACATGAGGGAGGATCATGAAGCAATAGAAAAGGGGTTCTATTTGACTTGGCCAATGCAGTGAAAAAGCATGAAAGCCAGGGATAGAGAAGAGAGGTTCCTTTCAATTGGTGATGGGGTTAGAGAAACACAGTGGACATAAATGTGACCTAACTACCCAGATCAGGATACAAACTATTACGAAGACCACCCAGAGTGGTGTTATTACATGAATGGGGAACCTAGCAATGAGCCCAGGTTGAATAAACCCTGAAACACTATTGTTTTTTTCCTATGTTGTCCATCTGTGACACCTATTATTTCACAGTGCAGTGGCTTAAAGTCTACAAAGACCTATGACTGCAAGTTTCTTGGTGTAGGTGTGATGAATTTGAATATCCTCTCAGCTCTTTCCTAAATTAAAGACGGTTGGGGTGATTCTAATGGATACTTGTCCTGGGTGTTCAAATGGGCAAAGCCTGTTTCCTTGTTTATTAAGTTGCACTTCTTTATCTCCAGTCTGATGGTGTCTTGGCTGTGGATGTGCTGTAATCTACTTGAGATGGTGAGCTTCTCAGCATGCATCATCAGGGCCCAAAACAACCCATCATATCCCTCCTACCCTAATTGACTTCCATTGGTTTCCCTAGCCTTGAAGCTGGTGCGAGTTGACAATGCGAGCCTGTGGAGTTCTATTTGGGTGGGTGTGATGTGATGTGATGGTATTTCTTTGGGCCCTTAATGATGCATGATATGGCATGTAGGATGTCCTTAAATGGGGTAAGTGTAGAATCTGGGAAGCCGTGGAGCAGGGCATTGTCACCATCCAAATGCAAGAGTGCATGGTCTGGAACAGTAGTTCTGAAGTCACTTTCTGGGAAGAATGATTTCACTTTAGTGGAGAAAGCTCAGGCCAAGTTTTTTTGGTTTGCTTAATGACATGTTCCTTGCTGGTGAGGTCGGTGTCACAACGGAATCAGAGTGACTTTCTTTGAAAGTTGGACTGTAAATTCATCTGGTTCCGTGTTGCTGAACCAAGCTTGTACTAACTTATGCTTGTTGTTGGCAAATAGGAGGAATACAATTTTGGTGTGGGTACGTTTTAGCTAGGTAATGAACATACTTGAAGTAAGGGTTGTTTACAGCAGAGGAGATGTTAATGGGCAGTTTTAGGTTATCTGCATATTGATGAAAAAGTTATTGGTGAGTAGAGTTCAACAGGTTTCATATAGAGGTTGGCGTTTATGGGGGCAAATTGGATCATTAAGGGACTCCGGTTTTGATGGGGAACTTATAGGATCTTGAGGTGCCCCAGTGAGGGAACTGGTGTTGGTTAGAGAACATTGACTGTGAATCCCATTCAGGGACATCTTAAGGATTTTAGGGGCCCTGGGCCAAACATTTTGGGGGCCCCTGTGAGAAACAGTCTCAAATTTATGATCCTATTTCAGCTCTTTCATGCCCTCTTTGGCCGTGTCACTGACTGTGCGCAGACACACTGGTCCAAATTCTATATGTGTTTACATGTAATATGAAGGGATACTGATGTGGGTTTTCAATATTGTAAACAGCAGCTGCTAGCTAATGTTATTGCAAATTATCTCTGTGACACTCTACCATTTCTCATAGTGAGGTCCTGATTTGATCTAAAAAACTATTTTATGGATGTTGCATGAAACATAAATACAAAGTTTCTCTACAAAATGTCTGTAATAGGCACACATATCACCCACCTTGAAAATAAAGCAAAGGAAAGTGGTAATTAAAAAATCTGTTTAAGAATCATCAGGGTGGGGCGTGGCCAAGCAACATGGCTGACAGGATGTGAGCCTTCTGAGCTCCCGGTCCGCCCAGTTATCCTGTTAAATATGAGGCAGAAACTACCTAGAATAGCAGGAATAGGTGAGCATTGGCCCCTTGACCCAGCAGAGATGATCGAGGCGGACCAGCGGCGGTAACAGCGGGCGAAAGCCAATACTGTGCAGAGACTGCTGTGTGGGCCTGTGACGGGGGACGGCCGTGGATTGATACTGCTAGCCGTCACCCTGCGGACAAACTGTGTTGGGCGGGCGGCTGAGAGTTGGCTGGCACTGGTCGTGCTGTCGCTGGGACCCGGATTGGCTGACCTGAAATGCCTTCTGCTGCGTGAGGAGTTGCGGCACTGAAAGGCTGACGCCGCGACTCGCCTGCCAGGAGCGGGGGCGAAACAAGCGAGGGTGGTGGAGCCGACTTGGACCAGCTAGTGGCTTGGGAGCCCTGATGGTGATCCGCGGTAGTGGAGAGAAGTCTGCGGTGGAGTCCTGCTGGGGGGCCTGAGCCCTGCCCGAAGTAAACGGTGGTGCTCAGACCTCTCGTGGCGGGCGGGGGTAGTGGAACTGCTGCGCCACTGAAAAGGAGCTCAGAAGGATTTGCCGTCTGGTGCTTGTGGCGGGAGCGCCCTGCTAAAAGAAATGGGCCCAGGACTTGATGGAGATCCTCTGAGGAGCCCTAATTGGAACTGGAGGTACGGGCACAAGGATGTGGAGCGCTGGGAGTGATGCAGCAATCAGAACCGAGACATTGGGACATTGGGGAGGCCTGAAGGTTACTTACCCCCCCCACACCCCAGTGATGCACTAAGAGCAACTGGAGGCGATAGTGAGCAGCGGCCGGGTCGGTGAACCCTATGCTCCTGAAGCAGAAAGACAGTTGCAGAGGCAAGAGACTTGGTGAGGCCTGGCCTGGCTCTGCGGTGCAAATATCGTCAATGTTGGAGGGGGCTCGGACCTGCCGGTGGTACGCTCTTAGCCATCCAGCTGGATCTCCAGTGTGAAAATAATAAGGTTGTGGAAATCGCAAATAATCTCTGTTAGCATAAGCTGAAACCATCTTGTTTGTGGCTTCCATTTTGTCAGCTATGTAATTCTTCCATCCTCTGCTGCTCGTCTTTTTCCCTGCCTGTGTTGTCTATTTTAGTTAACTTCCTGAATCAGCTAAAGGCAATATGCATGCTAAAGAGTTTGTAGCTGCCAGAACACCTGGTCTCAGACTCAACTGTCAATCTCTTAGTGCTGCCATAAGCACTCCTGCTCCCCCTCCCACTTTGCTGACTAAGTGATTTTTCATTTGCCCATGTTTGTCGGTAGTTATTCCTGTGTAGGCCTGTACCTTCTATTTGTAACTACATGCTTACCAGTGCAGAAAACTCAGTATAAAAGCACCATGGTCTGTGTATCCAAAGCCACTACCTCCTGGAACACTTGAGGGTGTTGTATGGACGTGGTCTAACTCATGAGTGAATAAACTTGTTATTTGATATTTCAGCTTCCGTGCCAATCTCTATTTTGTTGATCTAAGGACCCGTGGACAGATAAGGGTGAACCCCTGCACCCGTGGGCCCTTAAAAAGGCTCATTTTTACAGTTTGGCGCCCGACACGTGGGGCTCATCGGAGACGTGGCCGTCCGAAGGAGTGGTCATGATGGAGGACAGGAATCTTACTGAGGAGGTACCCTGCACGGGGAGACCCTTTGTCTTTGCAGACCGAAGTGCTTTTCCGGTTTTCCCGATCTGACCCTCCAGGTGGTGGCCGGTCCCCACTGAGATCTCCTTTGGCATAAGAATTGTAGTGACCATAGGTCGACCCAGAGCTTGGCAGGTGGAGATTGGAGACTTTGGTTTGGTAAGGTCGCTGAAGCGACACTCTTGTTTTGGATTTGCTAGGCCAAGATTCTGGTTTTGTTTGTTTGTTTATTGCAATAAACGAAGGCAGGTAATGAGGTAGATAGACGATAATTTATCTTATGGTGATCATTGGGTGCATTTAGAGGCAATAGACGCTGATAGAGAGCCCGCACAGAAACCACAACAGGTGATATTGGATGTTCCCAAAGCTATTGTAACTAAGTTGAAAACTCTTATACCTCCTAAGAAAATAGATTGGACTACATTAGCGTCTTGTAAGCAGAAAGTGGATGAGTCAGTTTCGGATTTCTTTGCACGATTCGAAGAGACATTCCATGACTTTAGTGGGCAGTCGTTGACAGATGACACGGGTAAGCATCTGTTTGTCTACAAATTTGTTGCTAACATGTTGCCAGAAATAGCTAGTCGTCTAAAGGCCAGCGAGAGTTCATGGACTACGTCTTTCCCTGTCTCTGTTTTGACTGTGGCCCAGTATTATGAGCGTCAGGAATTGGAAGCAAAAGGCAAGGAGGATAAAAAGTTAAAGGATTTAAAGACGAAAGTTATGTTGGCTCAAGTCTATGGTCCCTCATTTAGAGGCGGTGGTAGAGGTTGACGTGCGATGTATCGCCCTGGTGTGCCCCCTTTCCCTCGAGAAACTTTGTCTTCTGATCAGTGTGCGTATTGTAAAGAGATTGGATATTGGCGTTCTGAGTGCCCCCATTTGTATCAGAGGGGTAGAGGAAGTATTATAGGCCGCCCTGGGAACACAGCAAATAGGAGAGGCATGGATAATCGTACCAGAATTGAGGCAGTTGAAGACAATCCTAATTCTTTTAATACCTTTGATAGGCGAAACCAATACCAAATGGCTGATTATGCAACTGATGGTCCTAAGGAATCTGATTATGCATAGGAATGCCTAGGATGGGGTAAGGAACCGGTTGAGGTCCCAGTAGATCAGAGGGGTCCCTATGTCGATGCAAACATCTTGGGTTCTACTGATTGCTTTCTGGTCGATACGGGAGCTACTCGTAGCGCTCTGTCTAAACAATTGGTTCCTAGGGCTCCCCTGTCTGGCACAACAATAACATCGATAGGATTCGATGGGACACCTTCCCTTAGCCCACTGTCGCAACCACTTGCATTTCGTCTTGATAAATTCACTGCTACATGTCCACTTCTGCTTTCCCTTAACACGCTGGATAACATTGTGGGTATCGATATGCTTAAAATTTTTCGTGCTACAATATGTTGTTTCCCAGAAGGTGTGCGTGTCATTTTAAACGACAACTATGTAATGGTTGAGAGGTCTTGCCTTATTAAAGAGGATATTGCTTTGGAATCGCTACCTAGTACCTTGTGGTCTACATCAGATACCGATGTGGGTCAAATGGTTATCCTACCAGTACATATTCAAGTGAAGGAAGGTGCTATGTTGCCCCAATATAAAATCTCTTGAAAGGTGAAGAAGCATTGATACATATTGTTCAGGATTTGATCAGAGTGGGGGTTGTGGAAGAAGTTCCTTGCAATATCTGTAATTGCCCTATTCTTCCCATTTTGAAAAAAGACACTGATTCTAAAGTTTATAGATTTATCATTGACTTGAAAGAGGTCAACAAGATAGTAGTGCCCCAATATCCGGTAGTTTCTGACATCACAACACTTCTTACTATGGTTCCTCCTACTGCAACTACATTCAGTGTGATCGATTTGAAGATTGCTTTCTTCTCAATACCTATTCATCCTGACAGCCGTTATTTGTTCGGCTTCACTTTGAATAATCGCTCATTCAGATTTTGTAGCGCTCCACAAGGGTATTCAGAGAGTCCCAGCATTTATAGCCAGGCATTGAAAAGGCAGCTTGATTCTTTCCCTGTGCCAAAAGGGGTGGTTCTTATTCAATATGTCGATGACATCTTGTTGGCTGCTGATACCCCTGAACAGTGTGAAGAAGGAACACAGTTATTGCTATCATTTCTTGCATCTCAACATCACAAAGTATCTCGGAAGAAATTGCAATATTGTAGACAGCAGGGTACCTACTTAGGTCACCTCCTGTCTAAGGAGGGACGTGCACTCACACCAGACCACATTCAAGCTATTTTAGACACGCCTGTGCCCCATATTCAGAAGGATGTTCGTGCACTGATTGGTCTTACTTCTTTCTGTAGGCAGTGGATCCATAGCTTTTCCTACATTGTTAAGCCCTTGTTAGCCCTTTTGACTAAAGACACTCCGATGCCTCTCCCATGGACTACTGAATGCCAGATTGCTTTCCAACTCTTTGCTCTGCACCGGTATTAGGAACTCCAGACTCAACTAAGACCTTCACACTCTGTGTACACGAGAGGGAAGGTTGCGCTGTCTCGGTTTTAACCCAGATACACGGTGATAAGCAGCGCCCTTGTGCATATTTCTCAGCTGTCCTTGATCCAGTCGGCCATGCGTTGCCTGGGTGTTTTCGAGCGGTAGCGGCGACAGCTGTGTCCATACGTCAAAGTGAGGGAATAGTCTTGTCACATAGATTGCTAGTGCCCCATTCAGTTGATGCCCTGTTAAACCAAATGAAAACACAACATTTGGCTAGTGCTCGATTGACAGGATATTAATTGGTTCGAGGCATGTGGGCTGCTGAATTCATATCTGTGCATAGATCGCCACCTAGTGTTGGGTCCGGATGAATGCACATTGTTGTCCTGGAAGAGTCTTCGAAGTATCACGAGATAGGTGGCTCCTCCCCTGGACTACAGTGCGTATGGGCATCCTCTCCATCCTTAGATTGTTTTTTTCCGCCATTGGGTTCGGATGTGCTTATCTTAGCTCAAGTTAGGAAACTTTAGTTTAAGGCCAAAAGGCCTTTAGATCTCGTCGGTACTGTTCCCGTTCGGTATCGACCAGTTTCTTTAGTGTTTTAGCACCTTCTTCACGCTTTTCGGATCCGCTTTGGTCCGAACATCGAACTTCGATCGACGATGGAATCGAGGACTCCCTTCAAGAGATGTCCTTTATGCCACCCGAAATACCCACACATCGACGTCCATCCGGTATGCAACAAATGTCTCTCACCGGATCACGATGAGTCAAAATGTATGGCCTGCGCCCGGTTCCGCTCGAAGAAGACTCTCCGGAATCGACGGGCAGCAAGATTGGAGGCATAGCAATCGGCGCCTGCCCCGGCCAACATCTTTAGCACCGAGGACGAAGACGCCGAGAGCGTAGAAGACGTAGACTCCAGCCACGCTTCCGAACACGACTCCCGATCGGAAGACGACGATGAGGTGATCTTTGAGGGCAAAGACGTCGTCGAAGAGGTAGGAGACTACAATGAGGCCCTTGGGGCCGAGGAAGATAGCTCCAGCGAAGAGCTAGGCCAACCCGTCGATACGGAGGCCGAGAGGCTAAGTCGTCATAAGGCTCAGGTCGAGGGATCGCCTGCGGGCCTTACCCAAGATCAATCACACGGTTCTTCGGCCCCGCCCCAAGGCCCGGCCTCGAACATTTCACAGGAGCCATTATTATCGAAGACGACTGGATTCCCTTCAGTGAAACCGAAACCGTCCGTCGCACCGGTTACATCGAAACCGAAAGTGAACCAGGTTGCGATCGGATCGAAGGCCTCGAAGCCCTACACTCCTTCGACGCCGGCAAAGGTCATCGGCACCGACCGCGCCAAAAGAGATTTCGGTGCCGAGCTCACCGCGACGGGTCCGGGTGCCGAGCCAAAGAAGAAGGCCCTCGGTCCCCACAAGGCGCCTCGGCCTATGGCCCCGAAGATTACGGCCCAACCCACCAAGGTCAAGGTGGCCGACCCGTCTGCGTCGACATCGAAGACGGCGGCGCCTGCCAAATCATCGACTCCGACGAGCGTCGATACCTCCCTTCGGATCGACGACCCAAAGACTGGAAATAAGTCTGATGCCGCTTCGACGCCTACCTCCAAGTTGCCGATCGGTTCCAAGGCGCCATCTACGTTCACCTTGCAACAGGTCTCAGCATCGTTGCAACGCATCAGAGACCGGGCAACCCTCCCCTCTACGTCGGGTCCCGAAACACACAAGGCCGCAAAATCACACTCGGCGCCAGCGCACATCACATTTGGATTGCCGCCACCCACGGCACCGAAGATGTTCGAAATTCGGACACGTGTCCGCCAAACACAGTCCCTATCCACTGGCCAAACCGATATCGAGCCTTCACAGGCACACTTTATCGACGCCGACACTGGTAGGTTGATGCTCCACAAGCGGAAAATCACGCCAGAGAAGGGCTTGGACTCATACAAAATTCCTCTGAAACACAAATTGCCGGCAGGTTCCAAACCAGTGCTTCATGAACACTTTCAACCCTTCCATCAGGATCCGCCGTCCTTTTCTCCTACGCATTCACAGGCAGACGCAGGAGAGGACTATATAGGGGATGATACCACCTACCCTGGGGATATCGATCCTGATGATCACTTGCAAGACCCAGATCAGGCATGGGATGACCCCACCGACCAGGGTAACGCACCAGATACTCCTGACACGCAGCTTTACAATATAAAGACATCTCCCACAGAGGACACTGCTGCCTTTAATCCCCTCATAGAACGGGCTGCTGCCAATCATGGAGTGGAACTCCATTCTGACACTGTAGAAGAAGACTTCTTAGTGGACACTTTCGCCTCCTCTGAGAAAACCGTCAAAACTCTGCCAATGTTGAAGGGAGTTCTAAAACCTGCAAAATACATTTTTAAAGAAACAACCAGGGCACGGGTGCTGAACCCCAGAATTGAAAAGAAATACAAGCCTGCACCCGGAGACCCTATGTACATTAGGGGTCAGTTACCTTTAGACTCCATGGTTGTTGCTAATGCTCGCAAACGAGCCCATTCACAAACAACGGGTGATGCTCCTCCCCCCCAACAAGGAGTCCAAAGTGCTGGAGACATCAGGCAAAAGAATAGCAGCGCAAGCGGCAAACATCTGGCGCATTGCCAACACACAGGCACTCCTGGCCCGTTATGATAGGTCCCACTACGACACACTAGAATCACTGCTACAACATTTGCCAGATGAATACAAAGAGGCAGCGGAGCTCCTTATCAGAGAGGGACAACTCCTTACCAATGCGTCCATCAAATGCGCACTGGATGCAGCCGACACTGCAGCAAGGGCGATCAACACAAGCGTCATGTTGAGGAGGCATGCATGGTTGAGAATCTCAGGCTTCAAGCCTGAGATTCAGAACAATATCTTAAATCAACCGGTCAACCCGGACTATTTATTTGGCCCTGAAGTTGACACTACCCTCGAAAAAATTAAGAAAGACACTGAAACTGCAAAATCAATGGGGGCTCTGCAGTCGCAGCAGTTTCGTAGTGGCTCCTTTCGTCGCCCCGGGAATAGAGGAGCAGCTAGAGGTCAGGGGTCCCAGCAGCAGTACAATAAAGGGGGCACACAAAGTAACTATGATAAAGCCACCAGAGTTGGATATCGTGGATCCAACACCAAAGGCAGAGGACGTGGGTACGGCAACACCAGGTCCTCCCCCAAAAACAAACAGTGACGCCTTCTCCCTGCCCCCGACCACATAACACCTGTCGGGGGGAGACTCCAGCAGTTCCTGTCAGTCTGGAAAACCATCACCACAGACAGGTGGGTCAGGGACATTATCCAGTACGGTTACTGTCTAGAATTAACGTCCACTCCACCCAACATACCGCCAAAGCACCGTCCTATGTCCGTAGAGCACTTGTCATTATTGCAGCAGGAGGTACTAAGTATGCTGCAAAAAGGTGCAATAGAAGTCGTGCCCGTCAACCAACAGGGGACAGGGGTGTACTCTCTGTACTTCTTAATCCCAAAAAAGGACAGTTCTCTCAGACCTATACTAGACCTGAGACCCCTCAACCACTACATTCTATCAGAGCATTTCCATATGCTCACCCTACAGCAGGTTCTACCGCTACTCAGTCAGGGAGACTTCCTAGCCACACTGGACTTGAAAGATGCGTATTTCCACATACCCATACACCCATCGCACAGAAAATATCTCAGGTTCACTATTCAAGGGCATCACTATCAGTTCAAAGTTCTCCCCTTCGGAGTAATGACGGCACCCAGGGTCTTTACCAAGTGCCTAGCAACAGTGGCTGCACATCTACGGAGACAGCACATTCACGTCTTCCCTTACCTGGACGACTGGCTTGTTCAGGCAAAGTCAGCCCAGCAATGTGCCAGCCACATGTTCCTCACCATTCACCTTCTTCACAGTCTGGGATTCTCACTAAATTACCCAAAATCACATCTCCAACCCGCACACGTACGACAGTACCTGGGCGCGACCATAAACACTCTGACAGCCACAGCTCAGCCAAATTTAGTGAGGATCAACAGCATGCAACTGCTGATCACAAAGTTCAAACCTCAACACTCCCTTCCTGCGCGAGTGTTCATGCAGTTGATAGGCATGATGGCCTCCTGCATTTTCATAGTCCCGCACGCGAGACTACATATGCGCCCGCTTCAGGAGTGCTTAGCACGTCAATGGAATCAGGCTCACGGACAATTAAAAGACCTAGTGTTGGTGAGCGGTCGGGCATACAACTCTCTGCATTGGTGGAATCCACAAAACCTTTGCAAGGGCCGATCGTTCCAAGAGCCTGTTCCGCAAATAATACTGACAGCGGACGCCTCTCTCCAGGGATGGGGAGCTCATGTACTCAATTACACAGTGCAGGGACTATGGACGACACAGCAAAAGAAGATGCACATCAACATTCTGGAACTGATGGCAATCTTCCTAGCCATGAAGGCATTCAAAGTACACTTGTGCAACAAAGTTGTGTTGATCCGGACGGACAACATGACTGCCATGTACTACATACAGAAACAGGGAGGAACACACTCTCCACAGTTGTCTCATCTGGCTCAGAGCATGTGGAAGTGGGCCATTCAGAGGAACATATTCCTCATGGCGGAACACCTCCCGGGCAAGGACAACTAGATGGCGGATCTGCTCAGCAGACACAGCCACCAGATGCACGAGTGGGAGCTACATCCGTCAGTACTCCAACCGTACTTCCAACAGTGGGGTCATCCAGAGATAGACCTATTCGCCACAAATAAACGCAAAATGCCAAAGCTTTGCCGCCAGGTTCCCACATCCGCAGTCACAGGGCAATGCGATATGGATGAACTGGTCCGGCAGATTTGCGTACGCTTTTCCCCCAGCGCCATTAATACCGCTAGTGGCACGCAAACTGCGACAACACTCACTGACACTCATCCTAGTTGCTCCCACATGGGCACGCCAACCATGGTACACCACCTTTCTAGAACTTTCCGTGGTGCCGCATCAAAGGCTGCGGATCAAACCCGCACTTTTAACGCAGAACCATGGCGAAATTCAGCACCCAGATCCGCAACAGCTGAACCTGGCAATCTGGCTCCTGAAGTCTTAGAGTTTGGCTACCTAAACCTGCCACCTGAATGTATGGATATCATCAAGGAGGCCAGAAGACCCACTACCAGAGCTTGCTATGCGGCTAAATGGAAGAGGTTTGTCATTTACTGCAACAACAATGACATTAACCCGCTGGACGCATCCATTCAAAACATCATCTGTTACCTCTTACACTTCTACCGATGCAATCTGGCATACAACTCCATACGTATACATTTAACCGCGATAGCAGCCTATCTTCAAAACAGGCAGCACCTCTCTTTATTCAGAGTGCCTGCCATCAAAGCCTTCTTAGAGGGACTCAAACGAGTAATTCCCCCAAGACACCCACCGGCACCAGTGTGGAACCTCAATGTGGTCCTCACCAGAGTAATGGGTTCACCTTTTGAACCTCTCCATTCATGTGAGATTCAATTCCTCACTTGGAAAGTAGCTTTCTTAGTGGCAATCACTTGGTTAAGAAGAGTTAGTGAACTCCAGGCACTAACCATTCAAGAGCCATTCATACAGGTTCACGCAAACAGAGTTGTACTACGTACCAACCCCAAATTCATGCCTAAAGTGATATCGCAGTTCCACATGAATCAGACTATTGAACTGCCTGTTTTCTTTCCAAGTCCACAAAATGTCGCAGAGAGAATGCTCCATACACTAGATGTAAAGAGGGCCCTCATGTACTATATAGACAGAACAAAGGATTTTAGGAAAACAAAACAACTTTTCGTTGCCTTTTCTCCACAACACAAGGGCAACGCCATTTCCAAAGCAGGGATAGCCAGATGGATCATTAAATGTATTCAAATTTTCTATCAAAAAGCTAAACGCACATTAACGCTTCCCCCACGAGCCCACTCAACACGAAAGTTAGGGGCGTCCATGGCTTTCCTAGGAAACATTCCTTTACAGGAAATATGTAGAGCAGCCACATGGTCCACTATACATACATTTACCAAACACTATTGTGTAGATGTACACTCAAAACAGCAGGCAGCTGTAGGACAGGCTGTTCTCAAAACTCTTTTTCAGACTGCTGCAGCTGGCACGGGCAGCCGCCGCTAATGGAGGGACTGCTATATAATCTATGCACAGATATGAATTCAGCAGCCCACATGCCTCCAACTGAATATGCTACTTACCAGTATGCATCTGTTCTTGGCATGTAGGGCTGCTGACATTCATATCGCCCACCCTCCTCCCCGGCGCCTGTAGCGGCTGCAGCACTCAGAATTACTGTATAGCATGGTCATCACTTACTGTATCTACTCCATCACTGCCACAATGGCGAAAAACAATCTAAGGATGGAGAGGATGCCCATGCGCACTGTAGTCCAGGGGAGGAGCCACCTATCTCGTGATACTTCGAAGACTCTTCCAGGACAACAATGTGCAATCATCCGGACCCAACACTAGGCGGCGATCTATGCACAGATATGAATGTCAGCCGCCCTACATGCCAAGAACAGATGCATACTGGTAAGTAGCATATTCAACTCTTTTGGTCCCTCATATCACACTGAAAAGATGTTCGACTCTGAATCCTGCTACATTATTGCCATTTCCAGCTACTCAGTCCCAGCCACAAGAGTCACATGATTGTATATCCCTTACTGAAAAACAAACAAAGGGTCGTGTTGACCTACAAGATATGCCCCTTTCTAGTGTTGATGGGGATTTGTGGGTTGACAGGTCTTGCTTGAAATTGCCCGATGGCATGACATCTGCTGCCTACGCAATTACAACACTTCAGACAGTAGTTGAGACAGCTCGTATTCCACAGAAGTCAGCTCAGGCAGCTGAGTTGATAGCGCTAACAAGAGCATGTGAGCTTAGTACGGATCTACTTGTTAACATCTATACCGATAGCCGATATGCTTATGGAGTGGCTCACGATTTTGGCCAACTCTGGAAGGAAAGAGGCTTTCTTACTTCACATGGGACACAAATAGTTCATGGGGAATTAGTACATAATCTTCTTACTGCCTTGACATATCCTAAAAAAGTGGCAATTGTCAAGTGTAGCGCACACAAGAAAGCGACTGATAAAAAAGGGCAAGGAAATGCCTTTGCGGATCACACAGCCCGTGAGACTGCAATGCAACAAAGTACTACATCTATGTATGTGGTCAAGTCACAAGCTGAACATTGGCTTGATGCCAGGCAAGAAGTACTGGACATACAACAATCTGCTTCTGTTGATGAGTTAGACCAATGGTCTAAGGAGGGAACATTGGATGATGAGGGCTGTTGGAGGAATAAAGAAATGACAAAATGGAAGTTACCCACAGCCTATTTACATCCTATGATTCACATGGCACATGGGCCAGCAAATGTTGGAGCGTCCACAATGACGAATCAATTTATGCAAGTTTGGGATCATCCAGATATTGCCGGCACAGCTAAAAAGATAGTCCAGTCTTGTCTGATTTGTCTCCAGTATAATCCTGGAAAGGGAACACAAACTCCAACAGGAGGGTTTGCCATACCTACTGCACTTTTGGGGGTGCAAATGTATTATATCCAGCTTGAACGCTGTAATAATCTGAAATATGTTTTAGTGGTGGTCTGTGCCTTCAGTAAGTGGACAGAGGCATACCCCACGAAAGATAGTACAGCTCTCACTACTAAAAGAGCTTTTTCCTAGATTTGGCATTTGTCGAGTTTTGTGGAATGCCAACGGACCCCATTTCATTGGGCAAGTTGTTGATTATCTCATGAAAGGATTGGGAATTAATCAGAAGTTCCATGCTGCTTTTCACCCACAATCAGCAAGGCTAGTGGAACGATACAACTCTCCCCTTAAGCTAAAGTTGGCCAAAATACAGGCTTCCACATCTCTGAATTGGCCTGATGCACGGCCCTTGGCATTGCTATCCATTAGATAGATACCACATACACGATCTGGCCTCGCACCATAAGAGGTAGTTTTTGGGAGGCCAATGAATATTTGGGGGATTCCTAAGCCACGCCCTATACATGATGTACCTTATGTATTGACGACACCCAGCTGATCCTCTCCCTCACCAAGGACCCCCACACGGCCAAACCAACCTCCACGAAGGAATGAAGGCCGTCGCCGACTGGATGAGGAACAGCCGACTGAAGCTGAACTCTGACAAGACTGAGGTCCTCATCCTCGGATCCACCCCGTCGGCCTGGGATGACTCCTGGTGGCCAACTGCACTAGGGACACCCCCAACACCCACCGACCACGCACGCAACCTAGAGGTCATCCTCGACTCCACCCTCTCCATGACGAAGCAGGTGAACGCCGTCTCCTCCTCCTGCTTCAACACCCTCCGCATGCTTCCCAGGATCTTCAAGTGGATCCCCACCGAGACGAGAAGGACGGTCACCCATGCCCTCGTCAGCAGAAGACTAGACTACGGAAACACCCTCTATGCAGGAGCCTCGGCCAAACTCCTGAAACGGCTCCAACACATCCAGATCGCCTCCACATGCCTGATCCTAGACATCCCTCGCCGCAGCCACATCACACCCCACCTGAGAAACCTGCACTGGCTCCCTGTCCACAAGAGGATAACCTTCAAACTCCTCACCCACGCACACAAGGCACTCCACAACACCGGACCAGCGTACCTCAACAGCCAACTCAGCCTCTACACCCCCACCCGCCAGCTCCGCTCCGCAGACCGCGCCCTCGCCACCGTCCCCCGCATCCGAAAAGTGACCGCCGGCAGCAGATCATTCTCCCACCTCGCCGCCAAGGCATGGAACACCCTCCCCATCCGCCTACGGCAGACCGAAGAACTTCTGACCTTCAGAAGACTTCTCAAGACCTGGCTCTTCGAACAATAGCAGCTCCCCCCCCCCCCCCCCCCCCCCAGCGTCTTGAGACCCTCACGGGTATGTAGTGCACTTTACAAATACTATGATTGATTGATTGATGAACGACTATTTGTCCCATTTGACTGACAGTTTGTCTTCTATTCATCAACCGGTTCGGGAAACGCTTCCAGACAGGTCGCAGGGTGAGGGCCATGATCTACGGGCCGGGGACTTTGTGGTGACGAAGTCCTTCCAGAGAGCCAGCTTCCTAGCACCGAGGTGGCGTGGACCAGAACAAGTGCTTTTGGCCACCAGGACTGCGGTGCGAGTGACCAATCGGAAGAACTGGATCCATGCAACCCACTGTCGGAGGGTTCCGCATGACCTAGTGAGCCGTGCTGCGTTGGCAGATCATCGCGACATCCTGGACACAGAGAAAGGACAAGCCACGTCACCTAAAGAACCTGAGGAAGTCTTACCGTACCACACGATCCCTGGTACATCACGATATCATCTGCGACCCCGAAAGAGAGAAACGTTGTTGCTGAAAAAGACTGTTTGAGCCACTGTCCTGGGTAGTGAAAGACTGAGTTACAAAGGGGGGTACTCTTTTAGTGGTTACTCGTCTCAACCGCAGAAGAAACTAACGTCTGCCCAGGACCTTGGGGCACCATCTGTTCTGTTGTTCAACGACAAGATGAACATGCCTGCGCAGAAGAAATCAACTGCTGCAAAAGTTTGTGATCGAAAGAGTATGTTCATTATTGGACTCACTTCATATATTGTTCTGATTGCTATAATCACATGGGGTGTAGAGCGAGTAACTCCTGCTCTAAATCTACTGACTGCTACTACTCTTGTCCCCATTGAGCACCACTATTTCGCTCTTACCTATCATGAAAAGAAGCACTGAATGTCATATCTCAATAACCCTTTCTGAAGAGCTGCATATGAAGACTTGTAGAAAGGATGATAAATTAGAGGAAGATGTCGCAATGTGGAGAGAATTATGCAGAAAATTACTTAATCCAACGGGAAATGGAAGCGAACAGACATTCACGTCCGACAATGAAAGTGATTTGTAATGTGACATTTTTATTATTATGAAGACGCGTGGCATGCTGGTAGAGGTACCTGCATTTATTATTATGATATGTACCTCATTGTATTTTCTTTTATCATACTGAATGTGCTTGATTGCTGTGTCGCTGGAGATCTGCTCCTTTTGAAAACGGGCTTACTGATGATCGCTCTCTAGATCTGTGTACAACCAACCTGTTGGGGTTTAAAATTCAATAAATAAAGTTGTAAAAAAAAATAATCATCAGGGCAAAATCTGCAGAACAGAGCTGGTTCACTTAGGCGGCCCCCTGAAAGGCTGGGGCCCTGGGCCAGAGCCCACTTTGCCCATGCCTTAAAACGTCTCTGATCCCATTCGAGATTGAAGAATGTGAATGAGGGTGAGATGTTTTGAAAGCAGCAGTATCAGGACACAGTTGTCCTATTTATCTGGGTTCAGGAAATTGTTGTCCATGAATTGTAAAGTAGTTGTTTCAATGCTGCATGATGATCTGAAGCTGGATTGGTAGTCATGCATGAGATAGCTGGACTTGACGTGATTTAGAGTTGTACATAGACTTATTTTTAGATAATCTTGTTGATGAGGGATCGGTGAGTGAAAGAGGATCAAGGTCTAGTGTGGGTTTCTTCAGGAGAGGGAGGATCTGGTCTATCCTGAGAGCTTCTGGGAAGACTCCTTGCTTGAAAGAGGCTTTGATGATTTTAAGTAATTAAGAGGGCTTGTCCTACAACAGCTTTGGTGAATGAGGATAAGACATCTTCCTAGACTGTGGCTTTCAGGGTTTCAGTATGTTGTTGAGGTCCGCGAGTGACAGAGGTTTGAAGGATGACAGTGTGGAATGAAGCAGAGAAGGTGGGATTGTAAGAGGAGAAGTAGGCATGTTGCTCTCACTGTGCTGTTGGATCTTCTGTATTTTTTCAGTGACAAAGTAGTTTCGGCTAGGACTTGGGTGTTTTAATTGAAGTTTGTGTGTTCATATGATTGTTTAGAAATGAGTTGAGGTCGTTTAGAAGGGAGTTAATGCTGGATTTTGCTGTTGAAGTGTTATGGTGAGAGATGGATTTGTGCTTCAGGTTAATAGAGAAATTCTCTAAGGATCTGAGAGCTTATTCTCTTTTGGGTTGACTTTACAGTGTTGGTAGGACGCTGAGCAGAGTGATGGGGATGGCATTGTGGTCAGTTTATTCCAGAGGTATGAGTGGTTTGCATTGGATGGTTGGTAATGTCAAGAAGATGTAGCTGACCATTTGACTTTTGGAGTTTATTGGATGGGTGACATGCTGTACCATGTTGGTTGGGTTGATCCAGAACGACTTTTTTGTTAATGCTGGGAGGTTAAAGTTTCTGAGGAGAGTCGTATGGGCGTGTTACCAGGATGCAATGGTAAGGAAGTCTTAGATTTCAGCTTTAAATCTCTTGCTTTGACCAAGACGTCTGTAGATATGGTGGAGTGGGCTGCAGGGAGTAGGAATTGGCACGTTAGAAGCAACATAGAGTGGAATGTTGGGTACTTGCCTAGGGTGAAGAAAGTAGGAGGACAAATGGATGACTTTGAGGTTTTCCCTCTTTTTAAGAGTGTGGTCTGTATGTTAGATTCTGGAGAATGTGGGAACAAGGCCATCTAGGATGTGAAAGAATGTTGAGATTGATCCATGTTTCTGTGAAGAAGAATGTATTGAGCTTGTGATCAGTAAGGAGGACTGCAGTGTCTGGAGCCTGCAGTACTGCAGAGAATGCGTTTATTAGGAGGAGTTAGAGTATGTTTTCAGTTGTTTGAGGGTGTTTATCACGTGTCTGTATGTTATGAAGATTCATGTGATTTGGGTGATGGATAATAACGGATGCTAGACTAGGCTCATGATGAAGTGTTACTCTGAAGGTGGTTGCCGAGGTTGCTGTGGAGCAAGGATTGTGGATCAAGGCCTTCCATGGCTTTTAAAGGCCCAAACAATTGTTGATTTTGTCTGTGCCTTCCTTAGCTGGGAATACCATGGTGGTTTGATTGAATTATGGGAGGAGGCAAGAAGTTTCAGGTGAGAGACCAAAGATGTCTCTTCCTTTTGGGAATGATGGTGTCAAATGCAGTGATGTCCCTTCTTTAGAGATAGATACATGGAGAAAGTGCCCCAGTACTCTAGTTTCCAGGCCTGCTGCAACATTACTCATTCAGGGTCCACACAGCCTGAGGAGGAAGGAGGCCAAGGTGCCAGGAACAGACTATAACATTAAAATAAGTATGAATCTAATAAATGGTGTTAGACGTCCCTAGGGAAAGGCAAAGCATGGGTTGAAAAAGGGGGTCAGAAGGGGATTTAAAACGGTTTAAACAAAATAGGGCAATGAAGCTGGCAAGAGGGGATTATGGTGGAGCTAAGGTGTGAAAAGTTGATGGAAAAAGTCCCCCATTTTACCCTGTGAGGAAATAAGAACATATGAGTTGCAAAAAAAATGTTACGGTAGGGGGGTGAAGAGTGGGATTGATAAAAATGGATGGTTTGGTGGGTGTTTTCCTGAACACTACTAATTTTGGGAGCACATTGCTTTACTATCAGACACCACTCTAAGCACTAGCACTGCTAGCTTGCCCACAGATAACCTAATCACCCGCTCTCACCCCCCTCCCTCCTTGTTTAAAGAGCTTGCTCAAGCTCTGTTGTCATCAAACCTTCACTGAGCGTTGCGCGCCTTCACAAATGCATTTTTTTAAGAGCTCTGAAACGTCGTGCTTTAACTTTAAATATTTGTTATTCATTTTTTTTTCTTTTCAACATCGGTAAAATGCTGCACTTCAACTTTTAAAATTTCAGCTTTTTAAGCAAAGAATAAATAAGAAAATAAAAGATCGGCAGGAATTCGTCATCACTGGCACAGAAAACAAGCATTGGCATAGCCAATCGGTCTCGCCTTTGGGACCTTATAAGTGTTTAGCCATGCAACAGTTGATGTTGTTGCACCAAGGATATTGTGCTGCATAACTAAATACTTATAAGCTCCCAAAAGCGAGACCTATTGGCAATGCCAATGCTTGTTTAAACAGCAATTGCTTACAGAGGAGGGCATAAACACCCATGGGTGTTTTGGAATCAATTGATTAATGAACCACTACTTTAAATAGAAATTTAATTTTACTGTAATTCAGCTGTGACTTTAAATTTTGGCCACACATAGGACTGCATTACATCTTCAAAGATCTTCCAATTATCTCCAACTTCCAACCACTTCACATTCTCTTACCGATAGGTTCCAGTGTATTAATTCCTATGATCTTGCTAGGAGTTATATCATCTTTTCATCAGTATTTATATCCTTCAACTATGCACAGGCAGGTTACAAGATTACACTCTGGGGTTGTGCAGTCAGGTGCCAGCAAAATGACATTAAAAAAAAACTGTTCTTGGTCGTTTGATCATAAGTGATCGGGGAAGTGTTAATTATGTGAAGTGGTAATTAAGGAAAGAGGGGTTCAAATTACACGACAGCTCGTTATACTAACGCAGCAAAATATTGTGGTTGTGGTTTGATGTTACAGGGTTAGCGTCAATAACATGCAGATACATTCAATATCTAAGCGCGACTCCAGCAAACCTGTGGCACCGCATGCTACCGTCAACCTCTCACACCTGCTCTCCATCAGGTGCCATGCCCTTTCAGAGGCCGTGCTGTCCTAGCCATTCCCAGTTCATGCACCGATTAAACACACTAGCATTTCCAGCAAGCAACCAACAGAAAGCTCAATGCCAGAAAACCAGACGCAGTCAAAGGAGAAACTTAAAAAAAAAAGTCTATGATTAGAGAGGTTTCAGTTCACAGAGATTACTGTGTATAATGAACAAATAGCACGGACTGATGGACTACCTAGAGATGCACTCTTAGGCTAATAAAACGTGGAATGGAGAAACAAATTGTCCAGTCACTGCAGGTGCAACAGGGGCAATACATGAAAGCTTTTACAGAACACAGGCTGCCAGAGGTGTAGCAATATATGAACTGCACAGAGAAGCTGTCTTTTCAACAATGCAGGTAATATAGCCACAGCAAACTCAAGAAATTAATGCTGAACATTATGCAAACAACGTGCAACTCTAGCAGAACTTGGAGATTACTAACCCATAGCGTTCAGTTGACATATGAAGCATTTAGAAGCTAGGTAATCGGTGAATGTGTGTTGTATAAAAACTCAGTTAACTATACAGAACTACAACACACATTTTTAAAGGAACACAAAACAGATAGGTAAAGTAAAAGCATTTATAAAATTCTATAAATGAAAATTACTGGATGCTGCATTTTAGAAGAAATAGGATTAATCATTCCTTAAAAATACCATGCTCATGCAGTGACAGCTTCTAACTTACTGGTTACATGTGATACCTTCAACTAGGCCTCATTTTAAACCAAAGACGTTTTGTATTCTGGGGCTGGTTTTTGGCATTTCTCACCACATGAATGGGCCTGCAAATCCCAGTGAACAGTGTTGTTTACTAAACACCAGGTCTTGGTAGAGATGACCCTACACAAGACATGACGCTGCTTGACAGCTAGGTGCCTTTACCAGTGCATTTACTTGTTAAGTCCCCCCTTTGAGTACAAATATCACAATGCAGACAAGTATAGACAATACTGTTCATCTCCCTCTCCTTGGTGCCCCGTGGGCACAGGGGCCCTCACCTTCCAGCAGCTCGTCCAGGCTGGTGACTTCCTGCCGCCGTCGATGGTGTAGATGCTCCGCACTCCCTGGGGAAGATTGACGTTGTCGCAGAGGGAGCGAGTGAGTGAGCTCCATGAGCAGGGTGTCGAAGGACCTGAAGCGGTCGGCGGAGATGGCGTAGACCAGGCCCTTGAAGTAGCGGTCCCCATTGCGGTAGAAGCACACCTTCTTGGCCTTCTTCTCTGAGTTGAGCGCCTGCAGGGTGCACATGCGGTAGAAGCTGCAGTGGGCGCTGTGCGCCGGGCACCAGCCCATTCCGGCTCTGGCCCGAACCCGTGCTTGAGCCCGCCGCTCCGCGCCATGACTGCCGCTACCGGCGGTCCCGCTCCTTGAAGTGCTCTAGCTCGATGTTCCGGTGGGCTGCCATGGGCTTCTGGTAAGCCCACTTCGCGGTGCGCGGGTGTCAGACTCACAAGAGAGTCTATTCCCTGAACCGTCGTTTGCAAAGACTTAGGCGAACAACTCCACAGCCCCTGGAATAGTCGTAGTTGCCAATTCCTCCAGAGAATGAAAAGCAAAAACAGAAATTGCACGGCCTTCCCTTCCACCGGCACAAATTAAGCAGTGGCTAAATTGGTACCTAGCTGGGCGTCAGCTGTGTATCTTTTGCCAATCAAGACAAGCGCACGCGCCTCACGCTGAAATAGGAGGAGGCAGCAGGTGGAAGGGGAGACTGGAGGGGGCCTGCGCCTGTTTCCCTTGCAGGAGCGAGCAGGAACCATCTGTTAATTACAAACAGATGGTTTTAAAGCTCGCTCCTGTGAGGGAATCGCCAAACATGCACGCGTTGCCATTGAAAGCAATGCAACGTGTGAACGTTTTTAGGCCAAAATCGATTACTAAAGGTCTCCTCCTAATCAGCGCATGCGCGCTGCGTAGGCAAGACCTAAAAAGTTACTCGTCTGTCCTAATTTTAGGGCACAATCAACACCAAGTTGTTCAGCAAAGCAATACAATGCAGGGAGAGATAAAATATTATTTATTTCCATGACTCTACTTACCGGTACTGCCGAAACTTGATCATTTACAATATTTTTTTTAATGTTGTGAAACCAGTTATACATTAAATACTTGAAGGGAGGATAAAAAAGACAGTGATGGCGCATGTTTGGCACTTTGTACGCACTTGTCATACAACTTATGAGTATCCCCTCAATTATTTAAAGAACTCTGACTTGCAATGTTAACTCAACTTGGTCGGAACGATGGTGCTAGAAAGATCAGTGTTGTGGAGGGAGGTTGCATAAAACAATGAATAAATACATTGCAAGTTTTCTCGTTCTGTTCCAAAGTCGACTTCACAGGAACAAATCCAGCAAGAATTTCCCCTTTAGAGACCACCACTGGCAGGTAAAGCTCATTTTATAAAGCTATGTTTTCGAGTTAGTTCACTCTCCTAGAACGCTTTTAAATAATGGATGAGGAGTAACTGTCTGGAGAGAGGTAGGGTGATTACTCGTGGCTATCACACGTGGTGACTGACTGCTGTCTGGCCTAGGGGTGGAGATTGCTTGCTTGAGGAATGAATTACGCTTGCTGCTCAAAACAGATTTAAGGTCAAAAGTGGCAAAGACATTGTTTCCAGCTGCTTTTATTGATTTCTCTGCTTAGAGTCAATCTTGGCTCCTATAAGCATAGGCGCTGGAAGTATTGGTGCGGAGGTACTGCAAATCAAAACAAGCATTTGCAATGCAATAAGTCTCGCGAGAGTTTAAGCGATTGTAATTGTAAATGACGATGCCTTTTATTCATGTTTGAAAAACCAATACGTAAATAAAAAGGCATCGTCATTTACAATGCCAATTGCTCAAATTCTCGCAAATGCGAGACCTATTGCATTGCAAATGCTTGTTTAATGAGAGAGCTTTCAGGTTGTCAGTAACTTCGTGTTCTGCTTGATGCTAACGGCAGTTGCAAAACAATGCAATCTGTTCTGAGTTTTCTGTTGGTCCAACGAACACTAGATCAGCCATCATTTTGGTAATTGGACATCTTAGTAGTTGGGGATGGATTCCTCCTACCTTGCTTGAAGACGCACGTTCCACTGTGTTTATCTCCATTGAGGTTCCCGACATGACTAAGGCAGCGCTTTCTCTCTGCAGTTTCTAAAAGCCTTTCCACGGTTTACAAGATTGTCGGTCTGCTGTGTACAACTTTATTAATTACATACATCTCAGATCCAAAGTATAGGTAAGGCCCTGTTATTTCTATTTCTTTTAGCCAAGACTGAGTTTGCTTGCTTGTTTGGTGGTTCATAATTCACTTGGGTTATTTCCTCCGGTTCACCCTCTTCACACCATCCAGAATTGGAGCACTCTTTCAGGTGATTAAGAATCTGCAGCAAGACAGTGCTCATGCTTTTTGAATTAAGAATCTTTCTCTCTGTTATCTGTATCCTTTTGCAGCTTCCCAAGTACCTTCTCTGTTTTTCTCTTAGGGTTGTCTAAAGCCTTTTGATTAATAGTCCAGGGGTATTTTGATGAACTAAGGGTGGTAGGTGCATGTGTTACCTATATCATCACGTGAAAAGATAGTTTACCCTTAGGGTAAAAATACGTGTTTCTGTTGCCTCGCTATGGGAAAGGTTTCCAGAGCACTGAATGGCGGCAGATGAGAAAATATAAAAATATTTCCAGAAAAATGCCTACTTGAATTGTAACTTTTTTTGTTATGCTTTAGCTTGGCTCTGGTATATCTTATCTAGGGGTCCATCGAGAGAAAAATATAATTGTAGAAATTAGAAGTTGTTTTCATTCCACAAATTTGTTTAAAAACCTACCAGGTTATTGATATGTGACAGCAAGATTGTGGTGACTGAAAATGCAGAGTGCTGCCACTCATAATGCTGCATTGGGGCAGATTATGTTTCATATGTCCCACCCTACTGATTAAAACCCAAGAAATTGATGCCCGAGATAATTTTGAAAAACCTGTTTGATGATGTTTTGAACAGGGAGAGTGATGCTTTCCCATTGAAATCATGATTTTACTGTTTTGCTAAACCAATATCCTTAACTGTAACAAACATATAAAAGGGAACAATTTCTACTCATCCAGTGACTCTGAATCTGGGGATGAAGAACCAAAGAAGTTTCATGTCGAAATCAAGCCGGTTACAGATAACAATGGATATTCGCACACAATGCAGTCTTTAGATGAACTAAAACTATCAGTAGGCAACTTCACTATCTCTCCATATGTAACTGTAAGTTTCTTTTATTGTTCAAAAGTAGTAGGATGTAGACAGACCGTGTTCATATTGTATTGAACATATTTTTAAATGTTTAATTTCTTAACCAGATTGTCATTAAATAAGAAAATCAAAATCTTTTATTACGTCTTTATCAAACTATTGTACAACTTAATGATGTGGACAAAGGAATCTCTGACCCTCAAACGTTTATATTTTCTAGTAAGAATTTGCATATCCATACTTTCTGTTTAAGCCTTGATTTAACAGTGGAAATCGTCTGAAAGTGAAGGACAACTGTTCGAAGTCTCCTGCTCTCAGGGATGTACCCTCTATAGATAATATTTCTACTTCAGGTCATCTTGCACGTACAAGTAAAGAAAGAAGCATAAGAAAGAAGCATAAGAATGCGCAGTGGGGGAGCGCTAGGTGGCGCCTGCCCGTCATGGACGCCTTTCCGTGAGGCTCCCGGCGCCGGTCCCCGCTGATCCTCTTAACTCCCTCCTGCCCTGCCCTGGCCGGCGCGCTCTGGGTGGCGGTGACCTGGGGAGCTGCCCGGCTGTCCCGGGCCTGATCCGGGGGCGCCACAGACATTGCGGGACCCGCTCGGACATCGCGGATCCTGACCGGTGGCAGATGGTGGCGGCCGCGGAGCTCTGGCCCGGCCGCGCTGAGCAATTGAGCCCGCGGCGCCCACGAGGGGCACAGGCCGGATCCTGCAGAGGCCGAGGTGAGGGCGGCCGCGAGGCTTCCGCGGGTCCTGGCGGCACCGGGGGGGGGGGGTGCGGCCCTCCCCCACTGGCACATCGCTGAGACCCGGGAGTGGGGCGACGACCCCCTGTAAAAGATGACAGCAGAAAGAAGTAAGCAGTCCTACCTTTGCAGCCCCCCCCCCCCCCCCCCTGAGTGGACTGAAGCTGTGGGGCGGGTGGTGAATGCGGCTGCGTGGGACCGTCTGAGACCGGGCGCGGAGGGGAGACCCCCCCCATCGGGCTGTACATCGGCAGCCGGGGGCTCGGGCCCCCAGCTCCCCCCCCCTCTCCCTCTTCCCCCTGGCTGCAGTGCTGCACTGGTCCTACGGGCCCGAGGTCGCCTGCTGGATTCCGGGCGCAGAGGCGCCCTTCTTGACTCGGGCCGCACATCGGCGGTCGGGGGGGCGTGTGTGCCGTTCCTTCCCCCCCCCCCTCCCATCGCTTTGGGCCCCGGCCGAAGAGACCCGCCGAGTGACGACTTGCCCCCCCCTGGGGCTGTGGGGGGACCATACCGGTGAGGCGCAGCCCCGGAGAGGTGGACTGTGCGCAGGAGTCGAGGCCTGGAGGTTCTCAGCTGCGGGGCACTCGGGAGAATCTCTAAGGGCCCGGGACCTTGGCCCTCACCTTGTCGGCAACGGGCGAGACTGTGGCCGGGGGTCAGATCGGCTGTCCCGCTGGGAGTCCCGCTGGGGCTTGACCGCTGGACCGCTGGGGCGGGCGGTGCCCCTCCACTTCTCACTGCGAGACCCCCCGGCCGTTCCTCCTTCTGCTTCCGCTTCAGCCCGGGCACTCGTCCTCATTCCGCGGGGGGGTCTTCATCCTGTTGCCCGGCTTTGCTGAACGCCGCCCCCGCCATGGGTAACGACAGGGCCACCAAGCCGGCGTCCGGGGCCACCCAAACCAGGATGGACAAATTCACGACCTCTGAGAAGGGGTCCGGCCCCACTGGCGAACCGGCCCCGGCCCCCGCTGCGGACCTGGCTGCCATCCTGCAGGCCATCAACTCATCCCGTGCATCCCTTGAAGGCATGGTGGGAGAGGTCAAGGTGGATGTTGCTCTCCTCCGGCAGGACCTGCGGAATGCCACCACCCGCATCTCGGAAGCCGAATCCAGATTATCCACCGCGGAGGATGACATCCGCCATCTCCAAGACCAGGTTCGGGAGCTGACCACCCACTCTAAGGAGCTACATCGCCGGGTCGAAGATGCAGAAAACCACGCTCGGCGCCTGGTGGGTTTCCCGGAGGGGGTCGAATCGGGCCGGGTGGATGACTTTATGGAACGCTGGTTCCGATCCTGGATGCCGGCGGACAGCCTCTCTGCTTCGTTCGTGGTGGAGAGGGCTCATCGCGCCCTGGCCCCCAGGCCCCCTGGGGCGCCCCCCCGGCCATTCATCCTCAAGCTCTTGAATTTCAGAGACAGAGACGCCATTCTCCGCGAGGCCCGGCGCACTGACACCCTCCACTACCAAAACCACAAAATTATGATCTTCCCGGACTACACTCGCGAAGTTCAAGAACTGCGCCGCTCCTACACTGAAGTGAAGCAGAAGATGCGTTCTCTGGGCCTCCAGTACCAGCTTCAGTTTCCGGCCCGCCTCCGGGTCATCTTCCAGCACAAGACATTGTTCTTCGACACGCCACGAGCGGCCTGGTCCTGGCTGACGGAAGAGCATCCTCTGCACCGCTCTAAGCGCGGCTCGCCTGCGGGTGTGCAGGGGGGACGGGGGAGGCCCCGGACATCGAAGACCCGCCGGCGGCACCGCACGTTACCCCGGGAGCGCACGGCGGAGTAGGTGATCACCACGCGCTCTGGGGGACGGCCGCGCCGGGGGTCGAGTGCATCTTCTGCCTCCTCGACTGCGCCCGCCAGTCCCGCGGCTGACGGGTGACGGGCCGTGTCGCCCCGGCTTACGGGCCCTGCGACCCACTTGGCTGACTTGGTGGATACTTCAGACCTCTCTCGCAGTCCTGCCATTTGACTCTGTGTTTCTTTGGGGGGGGAGGGTGTTGGGTGCCCGGGCGGGGGCTGGAGTGCTCCGCTGTTAATGTTGCTCTTGGCCAGGGCAGGTGAATCGGGCTTGATTTCCGTTGTACCAGGGGTCCACTAGTGCTCAAGCCCGAGCGTTCTAGCTTGGTGGTTCTTTCACTTGGTTCGGGCGACAGATGCTTCTGTTTTCGAAGTATAGGGTGGGGGGTGGGGGTTTGGGGTTGGTTTGGGGTTGTTTCTTCCTCATGGGGAAGGTTTTGTTGGTGGGGGTTACTCCTTCTTTGTTGTTGTGCCAAGGCATCTTGTACTCTTTGACCTGCTCTTCTGCCCGATGTCCTGCTGTCCCTTCCTTGTAGGGGCGTGCCCAGCCGCGCCTCCAATGGCCCCCTCTTCTGTCCTGGACTATGGCTGACCCACCTGTTCCTAGGGCCGCCGTGCGTGTACTGTCCTGGAACGTTAGTGGTCTTCTAGACCGTTTTAAGCGCATGGCGGTCCTCAAATATGCGCAACACGCGGAGATTGATGTGCTCCTCCTCCAAGAGACTCACCTTCTGGGCAATAACTGTCCTTTTCTGTCCCGCTATGGTTATGACAGGGTGTGGCACTCCGGTTTTGCGCGGGGGTCCCGAGGGGTAGCTATCCTGCTCCGCAAATCCTTTCCCTTCGTCCTGACCCAGGTGCACTTGGACCCCCTGGGCATGGTGGTGGTGGTATGTGGTACTCTGGAAGGGCGACCCCTCACCCTGATGTCCCTCTACGCGGCTCCCTCCCTCCTGTCGTCGGCCCTCTCTTACACCGGGGACCTCCTCCCGAAGCTTCCGGCGGGTTCTCTCATCCTCGGCGGGGATTTTAATGCGGTCTACGCGCCCCATCTGGACTCGACAGGTCCGGTATCCCTGGCCCGCGTCGCTCGGGCAAAGCAGCTTTCGACCTGGGCCGAATCTCAGGGCCTCTGTGATGTTTGGAGGATCTGGCACCCGCGGGCTCGCCAGTACACCCACACGTCGGCGGCACATCACTCCCATGCCCGGATCGACCTCATCTTCGTCCCATCTACCGACTGTGCCGGAGTGCAGGATGCGCGCATTCTCCCGAGGGGCCTCTCGGACCACTCGCCGGTGCTCCTGGCTCTTGGCCCCCCCCCTCTCTGCCCGTCCAATGTGGCGTTTGAACGCTTGGTTCCTCCACGACAAGGCTTTTCGGAGGGTGATCGGTGGCGAGATAGCCGATTATTACTCTCACAACGCGGGCTCCGTCTCCTCCCCTGCTGTCCTGTGGGAGGCCGGCAAGGCGACTATTCGGGGGGCCGCTAAGGGGCATCTGCAACGGCAACGGCGAGCTCACTCTCAGAAACTCGCGGATTGCGAAGCTCAAGCCTTGGAACTGGAGAGCAACCTGGGGGAGTTGGGAGACAGCACCCGGTCGCGTCGCTTGGCCTTCCTGCGGGAAGAAATTTGCCTACACTCCCTGGAGGCGGCAAAGACGTTGTGGCGCTCCTCGGTGGCCCGGGTATACGGCTGGGGGGACAAAAACGTCACTCTTCTCCACCGGCTGGCCACTTACCCTCGGGCAGGCAGGATTATTCCAGCCATCGCAGACTCTGCGGGCGGCCTCCACACAGCCTCGGTGGCGATGGCCCAGGCGTTCGCTGGCTATTACTCCCGGCTGTACCGACGCCGGCCGTCCACGCTCTCCCTGGAGGAGTTGCTGGGGACTAATGGAGCGGTGCTCAAGCGGCTGCTGCCCGAGGTTTCGGAGACCCTCGATTCACCTATCGAGCTGCAGGAGATCGAGGCCGCGATCAGCCGCCTGGCGCCCGGGAAAACCCCGGGACCTGATGGGTTCCCTCAGGAATACTACGCTCACTATCAGGAGACTCTGGCCCCGAGGCTTCTGGACCTGTTTGCGGACGCGGTGGAGAAGGGTTCGTTCCGGCCCGAGACGGACACAGCAACCATAGTTGTCCTCCCTAAGACGCAGCCCCCTTCAGAGTCCTGCTCGGACTACCGACCGATATCCCTTATCAACACCGAGCTCAAAATCTATGCCACGGTCCTCGCGCAGCGGCTGCGCCCATCTCTTGCCTCCCTGGTCCACCCGGACCAATGTGGATTCATGCCGGAACGGGGGACCAGACACTGCCTGCGGCGCCTGCACCTCGCTCTAGCGCACCGCAGCCGCCTTTCCCCCTATCTGGCCCTCCTGCTGGTCGACTTTGAAAAGGCCTTCGACTCAGTGGGGTGGGAGTACCTGGGCGAGGTCCTGGAGCATATGGGCTTCGGCCCCCAGTTCCGTGCCATGGTTGCGGTCCTATACGCGAGCCCGCGGGCCCGTGTTTTAGTCAACGGAGCTCTATCCCGCCCGTTTCCCATAGGTCGAGGAACGCGCCAGGGATGCCCGCTCTCGCCCCTCCTTTTCGCTCTGGCCATGGAGCCCCTGGCGGTCTTGATTCGCTCGTATCCCGCTCTTCGCGGGTGGGACTGGCCAGGTATGACCCCCGATAAGATCGCCCTGTATGCGGACGACGTCCTCCTCTATCTCTCTGATCCAGCGACCTCGTGGCCCCGGGTCCGCTGGATCCTCCGTCGGTTTGGCCAAGCGTCGGATGTTCACCTGAACCCTAAAAAATCCGCTCTAGTCCCGCTACACCCGTCACTGGACTGTTTCGACTGGCAATCGGACATTCCCCTCCGGAGACTCTCCTTTAAATACCTGGGGATCTGGGTCACCCTCCTTCCGGAACTCTGCTGGGCCCTCAATGTGGCTCCCATAGTCAACAAAACCAGATCAGATATGCTCCGGTGGCAGACACTCCCATTGAATCCGTTGGGGAGAGTCGCCCTTTATAAGATGATGATCCGCCCCAAGTTTCTGTACATGCTACAAAACACCCCGTGCCCCTTTCCGCGCCCGTGGTTCCGGGAACTGGATAAGATGGTGGTCAAATTCCTCTGGGGCGGCGGCAGGCCCCGGCTGGCCTTAGATCGCTGCAGGGTCCCCTCCTACGACGGCGGCCTGAGCATGACTAACCTATATCTATATTACTTGGCCACCCAGCTGCTGGTGATCCACGACTGGTTCTCAAGTGGATGGGGCGATCCGGCCTACCGCCTCGAGGTGCAATGCCTCGGATTCTCCTCTATCCAAAACATGCTCTATGCATCGGTCCCCCTGTTGCTCCCTGGCGTCGTGCGGGCCCCTTTTCTCGCGTGGCGTGCAGCTCTGAGGCACACTCGATGGTCGGGGACGAAAACACGGCTCACACCGCTGTGGCACGGGACATGGCTTCGGGAGGTGGTGGGACTGGCGGGTTTTCGGCAATGGGATCTCCTAGGGATCTCCACTCTAGGCGATATATGGCGGGGGAGCCACATGTGTTCCTTCCAGGAGCTTCAGACCCGCTTCTCGCTGCAGTCTTCCCAATTCTATCGCTACCTTCAGCTACGCCATGCAGTTCGGGCCCACGTCCCTCTCGACTCAAGATTGCCTTCTCATAGCCCACCTGAAGCTCAGGTGATGTTGGGGTGCCTGGGGAAGGGTGGAATATCCCGCATTTACAAATCCCTGATTAACAATACCCCGGTAGACTGGACTGAGGCAGCGATGGGAGGTCTGGGTGGGACCCCTAGATGACGCGGATTGGAGGGACGCCCTTATGGCCCCTCGATCGCTTACCACCTCCGCTAGGCTGCGGCTCATCCAGCTCTATTACCTCCACGCCGCTTACCTGACTCCGGACCGCCTCTACCGGGCGGGCCTCCGCGTGGACGCCTCCTGCGCTCGCTGTGGGGTGGCTCCGGCGGATTTCTTCCATATGGTGTGGTCTTGCTCCCGCCTGGAGGACTACTGGGCAGCGATTGAGACCGACCTAGCGGAGGTCCTGGGATGGGAGGTCCCCCATGAGCCTAAAATGGCTCTGCTGGGCATCACGGACGGGCTGGATGGGTCCCGTAACGACAAGTATTTTATCACTACTGCCCTAATGGTAGCTAAGAGGGATATAGCGGCCGTGTGGTCACAGCCAGACCCACCTAGAAGGGCTACTTGGAGTAGAGGGGTGGATTGGTGTGCGGCCCAGGAGCGGTCGTTATACGCTGCCCGGGGCTGCCCCAAAAAATTCCGCAAGATATGGGGGAAATGGCTGGGGGGCATAGTTTGAGGAGTGGCGGTGCGGGGGGCGGGGGATGGGGGTGGAGGGGGGGTCTTTACATCTGCTTGTCAATGCTTCCCTGATTGATGTTACTGATGCCGTGTTCAATGCACTGTTGTGTATCATCCTTGACATTGTCCTTGATGCCGAAAATAAAAATTTGTTTATAAAAAAAAAGAATGCGCAGTGGGACTCTTCCATGTCCTGCCGCTCTCATTCTGAGAAGCCACGTGGACTAAAAGGTGCCACTTGATCTTGGCCTCCCGATTTCCCCAACTTGTCCTAATGTGACCTTAGTTTCCAGGGTTGTCGGCAATGTTGCAGCAGGTGGAAGCTTTCAAGGAGGCCGCGTTGTTTATCTTGGGCATCCCACTGGTACTGTCTGGTTCGCCTTTGGTTCCGCAGATCTGAGGGGGTCTCCAGTCGAGTTACCGCTAGCAGATCAATCCTTGATGTCTCCCAACTCCGCATAGGGATCTATCCCAACTCGATGGCACAAGCCTGTTCTGGCACCAAAACCCACACCCGTCCCTTCTGCGTCAAAGTGACTCCCAATGTGAGAGGAAGCGCTTATTGTTTTATCGAACACAGAACAGAACCCAACACACCCTTGACTGTAGTCGCCTATACCACCAATATTGCCTCCATCGACACAGCCTCTTTCAGACTTGAGTAGAGCTAACATTACCTCAGAACAAATATTCTCTTCCTAACTTCTTTGACTCCGATTCAGACTATAGCCAACATGGCCATGATGATTATCAAGATAATGTCTAAACCTATGGTGATGAACATTTCTATATGGGTCTACAGGAAGTCAGTGGGCTGGATACTTCCTCTAACATTGAGTTGAATTCCAGTTCTGGTCTCCCTAGTGAAGATTCCACCTCCTTTGCAGTGGTTTTCCGCTGTGCAGTGTAAGTTCTTCATCTCCAATTATTTTCTGTGTAAATTAAATCAACAAGTTCACTGAAGCCTTGAAGACTTCCTCTGAACCACTCTTACCATTCAGTGAAACACTAACTGATATGTTTTCGGGTGCATGGTCAAAAACCCTGTTCCTACCTGCCTGTAAAAAGGCAAGTAGCGAGGCGACTTATACTCGCATTGGGAGATCCAGCCTTTCTGTTGCAACACCTTATGCCAGAAGGTTTATGCCTGGTCCTGGCGTCCACCAGCAGATGTAATCATTTCCACTACCACTCCAGTTAGGAAGTCCAAATGTATGGAGGGTTTTGGAAAACAGATGTTCTCTTTCACCAGTCTGGTCTTAAGATCAGTCAGTGCCTGCTGTCTCCTAAAATATTACTCACATGCATTGAGGGACATGGTTGGCGAGAACTTGCCGACAGTCCCAGAGGAATACACAGCGAACCTGGTACAAATTATACAGGATAGGCAGGATGTGGCGATGTATGTCCTTAGATCAGGATTGGACACTACCGACTGCTTGGGCAAGGTATTTGGTACCAGCATGGTGTTTAGGCATCGCACCTAGATGTAATCCACAAGGTGACGTCCAGGCATCTCAGATGGGTATGCCATTTGACGAGACTTGTCTTTTTGGGGATAAAGCAGACTTTGCACTAGTGTGCTACAAGGAAAGCAAGGCGTTGGCCCACTGTCTTGGTCTTTCTATGCCCATGGAGCAGTATCCTCAACAGTTCTCTTATTTTGAGGCTTCAGAAGGGTTTTTCAATAAAAAGCAACATCAAGGACCACCATAACAGACCCCTCCAATTCCCCCAGCTCTTTTGGTTTCGGGGTCGGGATGAAGCTGACTGTGCTTAAGTCCTCATGGACAGAACACTGCACATTAATCCGCCCCTCCGCCCCAGTCACAAAATTGCATTAACTGCTCCCCTTGAAAAGTGGCCACCCAGCTGGAGGCAGGAATTAACATTTTCTTCAAGGGTGGCATAGAATCACCTCAGATCCGCGGCTGCTCCTGATTGTCCGACAAGGATACCAATACGCCTTATCATTCTTGGCCGATCCTCTAGATATACCTCCCATTACAGACCATCTTTTAGAGGACCATTTGTCTATCCTTCAGAAAGACATGGAAGCTATTTTGGCCAAAGGACGCATTGAGAGGGTCCTGGCACCAGAAATAGCAACTAGATGGTATTCCCGTTATTTTTGGTGCAGAAAGACAGAGGCCTTCGTCCTATTTTAGATCTTTATCCTCTCAACCTAATTCCTAAGGAGGACAAGTTCAAGATGCTTACAGTGGCCCAAGTTCTATATGCCCTGGGCCCAGGTGACTGGATGGTAGCATTGGATTTGCAGGACGATTATTTCTACATCCCCGTCCTGCAGCCCCATAGGCATTAGTTGAAGATGGACCACACTTACTCCAGCTTAGCGCATTAGCGTGCAGCGCTTGACCAGTGTACAGCCACTGCTGCTTTTAAACCCCCGTTTTGTGTACTTTGGTTTGTTTTCGTTTTTATTGTATTCCCTGCTCTTAATAATCACCCTTGACTACCAGCTTAGCTCATTAGCGTGCAGCTCAGCGCATTAGCGTGCAGCGCTCGACCAGTGTACAGCTACTGCTGTTTTTAAACCCCCGTTTTGCATATTTGGTTCGTTTTCGTTTTTAAAGTATTCCCTGTTTTTAATAATTGCCCTTGCTTACCTGCACTGCTGTCACCTCAACTTGCACTCTAATTGGACTATCTCACCGCATTTTTTGCGGGTCCCTCGCCCTTGTCACGGTGGCGGCCATCTTGCGTGAGGAGCGATCCATTTCGCGCTCTAGTCTTCATCTAGGAGGCTCGACCTCCATATATTGCAGTCATGCAGACGCGCAGCGTCATCGCGCAGCGGGGTCGCCGGTCTTCCGCCGGAGTTACGCCAGAGTTCAGCCCGTCTGCGCCCGTCCGCGCTGAGGACGGGCTGCAGGTCGGGCTGGACCCGGTTTTCGTACCTTCGCTCCCTGGTAAGACATTTATGCGTTATTCTTCATCTGCGCTTTTGGCTCTCAGACCTCCCACATGCCCCTCTCTACATTGTTTTACTCCGCTGGGGTTATTACATTCTCGCCGCTGTACGGCCTGCTCTTCCTCTTTCCATCCCCTTGTCACCTGTTCTACTAGCTTCTGTTCTTCTTCCTCTAGGTCCACAGCTTTTCATAACACTGGGTTTCTATTAAATGTGCGCTCGCTAATCAAACATAATCTTGCCTTCCACGATTTTGTGGACGAAAGGCAGCCAGACTGGGTTTTTATCACAGAGACCTGGGCCACTGACTCCTCGGGTCATGACCTTCTTCTAGCCATTCCTGAGGGCTACTCCTTACATAGGCATGATAGACCTAAACGTAGAGGAGGAGGCATTGCCATTCTTTTTAAATCCTCCCTGCTATGTACGGTTAATCCACTTTCCTCGCCCCAAGATCGCTTTGAAGCTCTATACTTCTGTATTACATGTGCCCCTTCAGTCTCTTTTACGGGTATACTGACCTACAGGCCGCCTGGTCACAGAGCTAATTTTGCCTCGGACATATTGAGAATCCTTGAACCTTACTTCGGAAAGCCCTCCTTCACCATTTTAGGTGACCTCAATTTCCATCTCGATGAGGTTCACTCTAAGGATACTATATCATTGGTTGAATCACTCGGAGCTTGTGATCTCATTCAGCTTGTTACCAATGCTACTCACATAGCAGGTCACATCCTTGATGGGGTTTTCTCTAATGATCTAAGACTCTCCAGCGGCACACCTTTACCGTTGGTGTGGACAGATCATCTTGCGGTTCCTCTGCAGTTAGCCTTTTCTACTTCTCATTCGACTAAGAAAGGGACTACCCCTTTCGTTTCTAGAAGAAATTTTAGAAACCTTACGAATGAGGCTTTTGCTCCTTTTGTTCCTACACCAGAGGCTCTCTCCCTAAAAGACGCGGATGAGGCAGCACAAGATCTGCAGGATTCCATCACTAATGCAGTAGAAAAACTTGCCCCTGCATCCCTGCGATATGTAGCCCGGCGGAAACCATCAGCGCCATGGTTCTCGGACCATCTTAGAGTATTAAGACAGGGTTGCAGAAGCAGTGAGAGGAGATGGAGGAAATCCTGGGATCCCATGGATAGGGAGGCCCACAAGTCTGCTCTACGGGAGTATAAGCAGAAAGTGATAATGGAGAAGCAGGAATACTTCTCCAACCTTACCAGTTCACTCACCTCCTCTAGGGAGCTTTTTAAAATTGCTGACTCGCTGTGCTCCCTCCAACTTCCAGATCCCGTAGTCAGCTCTCAACGTCTTTGTGACGACATTGCAGACTTTTTTCATACAAAAATCCTTGATATTCATACTTCCTTGGAAGTACAACGTCTCTCCTTGGCTGAAAATCTCCCTCCAGGCATAAGTTCTTTTGAGACACTGGATATAGTCCCTTCCAGCCTCCTTTCTGTTTTTCCTTCTATGTCTCTGGAGGGATTGAATCTTCTTCTAGACAAGACGAAATCCTCCTCTCCACTAGATCCATTGCCTCTCAAAAAGCTAAAAGAGTGTAGGAACAGCCTCTTTCCTCCCCTACTTGAGGTGATGAACAAGGCAATTGTTCAAGGTACTTTTCCATCAATATGGAAGAAGGCCATTGTGAAGCCGCTCCTTAAGAAGCCTTCACTCGATCCCGGCCTCTTGAAAAATTTTAGACCCATCTCTCTGCTCCCTGCACCTGCTAAAATTCTAGAAGCACACCTGAATCGCCATTTATCCTCTTTTCTTGAAGCTTCGGAGTATCTTGACATTACCCAGCATGGATTTCGAAAACATCATAGCACAGAATCTGCCCTTACCTCTGTAGTCGACAACATCCGACGCAAGGTTGATGCTGGACAAACTACTGTTCTTGTGCTATTGGACCTCACAGCCGCATTCGACACTCTGTCTCCTGCCATTCTAACATCTCGGCTTAGGGAGGCAGGTGTCACTGGCTCGGCCCTGAGTCTCCTCAACTCCTTTCTCCTTGATAGGGAACAGAGAGTGATGCTCGGCAACCACCTCTCCCCAGCAAAGTCTTTGCAATGTGGGGTGCCACAGGGGTCGGCATTAAGTCCGACCCTGTTCAACATCTACGTGGCCCCCCTTGCTAGGCTAGTAAGATCGCAGGGGATGGAGATGGTATCATACGCCGATGACACCCAGATCATGGTCTCACTCACTCAGTCCTCTGTCATAACATCTGCCTTTAGCTTCAGGTCCTGTATGCAACACGTTGCAGATTGGATGGTTACCAACTCCCTGAAGCTAAATGGCGACAAGACTGAGGTCTTGATCTTTGGGAAGGACCAAGATATCTGGTCGAGTGAGTGGTGGCCCTCCTCTCTTGGCACCTGCCCCACTCCCTCTCAATCTGCCAGAAATCTGGGTGTAGTGTTCGATACTTCACTCTCGATGTCCTTACAGGTGAATCGGACTGTTTCGACCTGCTGGGGCGTGATCAGGACGCTCAACAGAATTCGCAGCTATCTGTCTCTTCAAGCACGCAAGCAGATTGCAGTCGCCCTTGTTGGTTCCAGGTTGGACTATTGCAACTCTCTCTACATGGAATCCAACAAGGGCCTCATACATCGACTGCAAATCGTGCAGAACGCTGCTGCACGTTTTGTCCTGGATCTTTCCAGGGCCTCTTCTGCCACTGCTGCGAGGAGAGACCTCCATTGGCTGCCTATTCAGCACAGAATTTATTTCAAAATTCTGTGTCTGACCTATAGAGCACTCGAGGATGGATCTAAAGGCGCTATCAGCTCCCTGCTTACCCGTTACCACCCCACAAGGTGTTTGCGCTCTTCGGGACTATTCCAACTTGTTGTCCCTCGTTTTAAGCTCACCAGATGGGGAGCCAGGGCTTTTTCAGTCGTTGCTCCACAACTCTGGAACATCTTGCCGATGGAGATGAAGACCTTACCCTCTCTAGCGCTGTTTAAAAAGGCCCTAAAAACGTGGTGCTTTTCTAGAGCTTACACAGGTTGAGCTGCAGGGGCTTTGTTATGAGCTGGATTTGGAATTAGGCGCCTTGACGCCCATTGGGCTATGTTTGCGCATGATAAGATCCCTTTATTATTATTACATGCATTTTCAGTTTTCTGTGCTTCTCTTCAGCCTCACCAGCACCCCATAGGTGTTCATGAAAACTATGGCAGTTGCAGCACATCTCTGCATTTTTGGAGGTTGGGGAATACCAGTCTTCTCATACCTCAACGACTGGCTGCCGAAAGAGAAGGCTTGTAACAGTCAGTGGTAGATCACCTCCAGGAGCGGCAAACCTCCTATCTTTAGGGCTCTCGATCCAAAGTCACACCTGACTCCTCCTTAGTGGCTTCTGTTCATCAGACTTGTTTTGGATGTGCTGCTTTTTTGTGCCTTTCCACTGAATTAACGAGTCCAGGACATGCAGGTTATAATCCTGATATTTAAGCCTCTATACTGGGCCTTGGTGAGAATGGCTCGGAGGCTTCTTGGCCTTCTCGCCACCTCCATCCTCCACAGTGGACTCTGAAGTCTCAGTGGGCTCAACACCGAGGTAACCTGTCTGATTCCATCCAGGTTTTAAAGGAGACTGCGAAAGACCTACAATGGTGGCTGCTCGACCGCAGCTGGAGAGGTGGCGGCCCTTTTCCATACACCAACTAGAGTTGACGGATAGATTGTTGCTGGGCAGGGGACGGGAGGATATCTGGGAGAGGTGGACATCAGAGGATTCTGGCCTCCAGGGCTGAGCTTACCTCCACAATAATCTGTTGGTTTTTGCAGGAAATTCACTTGGCACTAAAGCCCTTCCTCCTGTCCAACAAGGGAAGGCTGGTTAATGTTCTCACGGACAACATTCCATCATGGAATCCTGCAACAACATAGTGGAGTGGGGTGCTGGATCTTGTATGAGGAAGTTCTATGCCTTTGGAACTGGCTTAGACGCCATGGGTACTCCCTCGTAACCAGCTACCTTGTAGGATCTTTGAATGCCAGCTCAGACAAACTCATCCAGCATTCCCTATTGGATCATGAATGGCTGAAACACTCAGAGCAGTTGTCAGAAATGGCCGTAAGATGTGCTCTCCCTGATTTATACATTGGAACATAAATGGAATTTACTCTCAGAGGTGGCACAGGGCGTCTTCTAACAATGGGGAGAATCCTGGCTCTATCGTTTTGCCACTGCCAAGAACGCAGTGTCCAAGCTTTTGCACGTTGGAGTTCTTAAGGTGACTTACTTGAAGACTTTTTCAGCTTAGAGTGGAGCTCAGGACTCTCGTATGACTTCCTGCCTCTACCTTTCCTGGCCAAAGATCTGAATGAGATCAGGAACAACCAGGCCAAAGTAATCCTAGTGACTCTGGATTGGGCCAAAAGAGTGTGTAACCCAGAACTTCAGTACTATCACTAACAAGAGGAACAGGGGCTTGGTAGGTCCAGCATATTGACAGTCGGTTGTTTTTAAAAGTAGCAGAGGAATCCAGTGAATAACATTGGTTTTGGAAATCCCCTAGCTATTTTTACTTGCACTTTTGTTCCCTATTTCTACTCTATGCACATACGCCCCCATACCACTCACGTCGGCAACCAGAGAAGAACTCCGGCAAAGAGCCCGCCTGTGGGGCCCGTTGGGCATTGCAGCGCCGATCCAACTAGGAGCTATGATGAAGCATGACACCCTCTGGGGTGTGTGAGGGCCTGTGCTCCTTATTGGAGCTACTCCTTTCACAGTCCACATTCTAGATTTTGAACACCTGACACCCCATTCCCTTCTTTTTTTCAACCTCCCGCACTACCCTTCAACGTCCCCTAGGAACTGCATACCTTTGTATTTGACCCAGAACTTCAGGCCATTAGCATCTGTCCGCCGATCAGCCTGCTGCTTTGTGATGCTGCTGTGTCAGTAGATTCTCCCAGAGTTCTGCTGCCAGGCCTTGACAACCTGCAACTCAGTGTGTGGATATTGAGCTGCAATAGTGGCTGCTTTCAACCTCCCTCCCTAGTTAGTGGATGTTATCTTGGAGGTCAGATGTCCATCCACAAAAAACATTTATGGTGGAAGAAGTTTGTGGATTGGTGCACCTCTTGGCAGATAGAACTGCTGCTAGTTAGATTGCAGGATGTCTTGCTAATTGTGCTATCTTTTGCCCAGTAGGGGGCTTGCTGTGGCCACGGTTAAAGGTTGTTTATCGTCCTTGTTGGATTTTCTACATTTACTAGATCAACTGTTATTGTTTAAAACATCTGTTGTGATGTTTTGTCTGAAAGGGTTACCCCAAATGTTTCCACCCACACCTTTTATAATGCCATAGCGAGACCTTAATTTGGTTCTCACATACTTGATGTATACCTCCATTTGATCCAGTGCACACTGCCCTGTGTGTTGTTTGCCTCTGAAAACGGTTCTTCTCATAGCGATAACATCAGCCTATCGCACAAATGAGTTGCAAGCGCCTTCTGTCCTGTAGCTGCATACTATCTTTTTCCAGACAAACTGGTGCTAGGGACTAGAGCGCCATTTCTGCTCAATGTAGTGATGCCTTTCCATATTGGATTCTTGCTATTGTCAGTGTCTTAAAAGTTCCAACACATACCCCGGATCCTCTTTCTTTCATGAAAGTAGACCCCTCAGAAAAGCTATGTCATAGATATTAAAGTATGCAGAGGTGTGGAAAAAAGGCTTATTCGTGACTTTACTTTTTTGATGTAGAGTAGCTTGTTTGATAAAGGTGCAACAATTGCACAATTAAAGTGGGTGACCAGGCATTGAATTTTAACAGCACAAGATGTGCCCAAGTGTGTTATGTGACAGCTGGTTGCTAGGGATCGGTATGAGCATACTGGTAAGTAGCAAGACGGTGAGGGAGGGAGGGAGGGAGGGAGATAGTTAAAATTGCAAATATTTTGGTTTTAAAGTCCGTTATATGTTCTATGCACCAAGTCTGATTGACAGCATACAGTGAAGGCCTTCATCGAAGTAATTTTGACATCCATGAATCAGAGTAGGCTACGAGATAAGCATGGCATATCTGGGTTGGCTTATCAGTGACCTGTCTGAACATAGTCCAAGCCAATGACACTTTGTTCCAAACCTATTGATACGTAACATAAGGGTGGAATTGATTGTTAGATGCTTAGATGGTGTAGGTTTTGGAAAATCAGCTAGTTGTTCCTTATTGAAGAACTCAAACTGTATAACCCCAAGACTCCCAGGAAGATGTCTCCAGAAGACATAATTTAGGCCGAAAATGAGTGTGATCTCTCATCTCGTATGACATTGATGGAACATGGTGGCTTCCAATATGGTTCTTAACTGGGGGCTTACCTCTTCAAAACATGAGTGTTTTGAGAGGTGTTGCATAGTAGCTCAGGGATGTGGTAAGTGACTGGGGCAAGTTCTAGTAGTGCTATAATTACGTCCTGGCTTGGGCTGTGATGAGGGGGGCAAGGTAAGGGGCATAGCTTAGACTGAATGTGGGTGTAAAGACCTATCCACATTTGACTAATGTTGCACACTTCCTCTACTAACATTGTTTTTCCAAATGAGATCTGGTATCTGTGTCCTTCAATACTAAAGGCTTATTTACATTTTTGGGGGGCTTTCTGTTCACTAGCATGTTTTAACCACATTAAATCTGTATAGTATCTGGTTCTGGTTTGCAGAACGGTGTAGATGTTGGTCAACATACTTATATAGGCACCTTAGTTTGAGTGGGTCTACGTTCCTTTACAGAAAAGAAAGTAAGCATCTCCCAGACTTATTAATTCAGAAGACACTAAATATGGGCATATTTTTATTTCATGTGTTACTAGACACAATTTTAGCATTTAATGTAGCCAGCATTTCACACATGGGTATGCCCTTTTACTAGCTACTGCTCTAACTCAATATCCTTTAACCCCTTCGCTGCTGCGGACATTCCGCTGCAGCGCTGGGGGGGCAGGGGGGCAGCGCGGTGGGCCTGTGCTCATGACGGAGCCGCTCCGTCATGAGCCACAGTTGAGCTGTGCTCATGACGGAACGGTTCCGTCATGACTCCGCCCATTTGCGCTGTCCCCCCGCACAGGCGGGGAAACAGCGCCGCGTAGGCGGAGCGGCCGCAAACGGGCGTGTCATGACGGAACCGTTCCGTCATGAGCACACGGCAACCGTGGCTCATGACGGAACGGTTCCGTCATGAGGGGGGAAGGGGTTAAGATGGCCTATGTGGGCCATCTTTCTTTTGTGTGTCAGGGTTGACTTTCCTGAGAGACAAGGTTAGATCTTTATTTGTCTGAATGTTTTAGTAACACACTAAACATACTGTCTTCTTCTGTTCAGCATGTCTTATGAGTTTCTATGTGAATTGCCTTGGCACAAGTATGCATTGGTTCAATGATCCACAAAAGTGATTGCTATATTCTGTCTTTACGTGCTGTGGACTGTAAAAAGGCAGGAGATGTGTTATGGCAGGAGGAACGTCTAAGTGGTTTGCAGGGTCCTTTGTGCTCTTAAGTGCATGTTTGTATTTCTTCATTGTTTAAAGCAAAGAGGGGTTGTGGTCAGATAAATTAGTCTCTAAAATAGATTCTTTGCTCAACGTGAAGTTGGTTGCTTGAACGCAAGGCTAGTGATCAGATTTATGTCAGGTTTCTCTTGTAGCTATTGTTAATATCCTTCCACTATATTTTTAGGTTTCGCCTCGGCAGCGCTTGAGCTGTCTCTTCGAGACATACCATATACAGGATATGGGCATAAAGCTCCACCCACTTTCTGCCCATCTTTTTAATTGGCTCCTGTCCTTTGTAACCTCCCATGAGGACACCCCCGTTACATGTGTTGTTACTCTCTAGGTTTTAATTACAGCCTTAAGCCACTATTTTCTTAAAAGGCTTCACGCAGTACACACACTTGGTCCTAAGCTAGGCTGGCAGTGATTAGTTCACTCACTAGAACATCACACATTTATATGAGACCATCTATAAATTTTCCTTCATCAGCTCCACACAGAGTACACCCTAATTCGAAATTAATGTAATAATTATTTTGTCACATTTTAAAACTACTAATTGTATGTATGGACATAGCTATTTGCATGTACTCATAATACTGTCTTGCATGCAATGTATTATGGGCAGGGTGGATTTACTATATCTTCTGCAGGGTGCAGTACCATATGTGATTAAAAGAGGTACTCTTTTGGCAACATATGGTACTGAACCCTGCAACATGGCTAGGTAAAAAACATTGCCATTTATAATGCCGATAACGCCAACTTTGTAGACATGCAGTGATGGTGCCTTGCTAACTAGGGATCTCTAGGAGCAGCTTGGGCTACTGCACCTAGACGCGAAGTGCTGATGCCTTGCTCACTAGGGACCTCTAGGAGCAGTTTGCGGTTATGTACCTAGACATGTCGTGCTGGTGCCTTGCTCACTATGGACCTCTAGGAGAAGCCTGAGGCACTGCACCAAGACATGCAGTGCTGATGCTTTGCTCACTGGGGACCTCGAGGAGCAACTTGCGGTACTGCACAGAGACATGCAGTGGCAGTGCCTTGTTCACTAGGGATCTCTAGGAGCAGCTTGCGGTACTGCACTGAGACATACAATGCTGGTTCCTGCCTCACTACGCAAGCATTTGCAATGCACTAGGTCTCGCATTACTGAAAGTATGAGCTATTGGCGTTGCATTATTATTTGCAACGCCAATACCTCAAACTATCAGTAATGCAATATCTATTGCATTGCAAATGCTTGTTTCAGTTTAGCAATCTATTTGAGGCCGAGTGTGGACAGAAGGACTCTAACAGGGTCTATAGTGGGCAACACTTTATGTAAAGTGCTTGAGATCTTTTCCATAATATGCCTTCTGCATGTTGCACAGAATCTTGTAGTTAATTCTGCTTTAGTGAGTGGTAGTGGAGGGGTTTCAGCACAGATGCTTGTTGGCTGGGGTTTTCCGATTGAAAGGAAAGCTATGCTCCTTTATTTTGTATCAGGTGTTTAGCACTCTTCTTCATAGTTGTGCCTTCATATATATCAATGGATAGAACCCTCCTATTGGAACTATTAGGCTTAGGCCCCTAGGCTGTCGAAATTTTGGGTCCCCCCTTGCAAATTATCGCCTAATACCCAATGTACAGGATTGTTTTACAAACTGACAGCTGCCAAACTGCTATGTGAATCTGAAGTTTCTGGTTTATGTACTTTAAGTTGTTTTTTGTTTTTTTTGTTTATTGGCATTTGTAATTATGTACAAACACAAAAAAAAAAAACCAATCATAACATTGCGGTCACGTCACAACAGCATCCTTCATCCAATTTTATCTATTCATTTCCTAAGCAGGAGTCTCCCATACCCACCGCCATTTATCACATGTGCGAGTCGCTTATTAAGTCTGTTGCTGCAGTTGCAAATATTGGGTTAGATACACCCAGTAGTCCCTGGGTTGCGATCCAGCTGGAAGTTCTTCTTCATAGGTCTTCAGGGTATCTCTACAATATGTTAAGTCCGTGAGCCAGTCCTTGGGCTTCGGGCTGCGCCTGCCATTCCAACATATCGAGACCCTCCTTTTAGCCATTAGTAGCGCAATCATACAGAATTTGCGTTTCAGGGCACGAAAGTCAGGCAGCAGCCCCAGCAAACATGTTTTGACCTCGCATCGCACTTCCCCGCCCACCATAGCCCCAATCTTCTGCGTCACCTGCACCCAGTATTCTCCAACTGCCTCACATGACCAGGCTAGGTGTATGAAATCTGCCCCGTCTGCCCCACAGCGCTCGCATCTAGAGTCCTCCCGCAGCCCATATCGGTGCAGCCTGGCCGGTGTGTAGTATGTCTAGTGTAAGTATTTGAAATGCAGAATGCGGAGATTGCCGTTCGGTGTCAGCATGCCCGTTAGAGTACAGGTGGTAGTCCATTCAGCCTCCGTTAGCGGAGTGTCCAGACAGCCATTCCACTTCGCCATGGAAGCAGTCGTGGTTGCCGCTATGTCCTCCTGCATCTTCATGTACAGTGTGGACACCAAGTGTTTTCTCGCAGGTGTGGTGATCAGCCACTGCAGTGCGGTTAGCTCCGGAGGTTCCAGCGGGTATGTTGGGTACAGCTGCTTCATAGCCCTCTGCAGTCTGTGATAATTAAAGCGAAATAATGCAGTCATGTTACTAATAAATGTCAGGTTTTCTAGCGTTTTAAAGGTCCCATCTTCGTACAAGTCCCCCATGGTGTCAATGCCCACTTGGCGCAGCAGTTCCAGTCCCACTTTTTCTTGCGTGACCGATATCGCCGGGTGCCACTGAAGCCGGAGTGCCGGGGCATACAGTGGCAGTTTATTAGCTTTTCTGCCCATTGTATGCCACGCTTTGTTCGTGGCATCGATGGTGTTTATGTCGTTCATGTGCAAAGGGGGCCTGCGATGGGTGATAATCGCCTCCAGTGGAACCGGCATAGCATCCCCCTCTTCAATCGCAGTGTGGGTGAGAAACGGGACCTTGTGATACCATAAATGTGCATACTGTGCTTGTGCGCAGAGATAGTATAGACAGAAGTCAGGAACCCCGTACCCCCCCCTACTGTAAGGCAGCGTCAATGTCCGCATCTCTACCCTAGCCGTCTTCCCCGCCCAGATAAGGCGAAGGACCAGCGAGGTGATCCGTCGGAACACCTCCGCCGGAGGATGAATTGGGATGTTAGTGAAAAGATAGAGTAACTTCGGCAGCACCACCATTTTAACAATAGCGATTCGGTCAGCCACCGACAGTGGCAGCTGGATCCACCTCCCCACCTTCGCGTCTAGTGCGTCAATCACCGTCCCGTAGTTAGTCCGGATCACGACTTCCGGGTCCCTATGGTACCACACACCCAAATATTTTATCGGGTCCATCCTCCATTCCAGAGGATAGTCCATTGGGTGTGGTTGCGTGCTGTCGGTCAGTGGAATGATCATGGACTTGGCCCAGTTTATAATGACCCCGGATTGCTGCGCGAATTTGATATACTCCCTCAATAGCCGATTCAGATTGGCCTGTGGGTCCCTCACAAAGAGTAGCATATCGTCTGCGTACAATGATGTGTAGTGGCCGTTGCGGGAACTGCAGTGCCGAGTAATGGTGCCCCTGTCGTATTGTGCACGCAAGGGGCTCCAGCGCCAGCGCGAACAAGAGAGGGGACAGGGGGCAACCCTGCCTCGTCCCTCTCCGAATGTCAATGGGGCCTGAGATATAGTTATTCACCTTAACCCGTGCCACAGGTGCGTCATATAATAAGTTGATCCATTGGAGGAACATGGGCGGGAAGCCCATCCTCCTCAGCACCTTGCTCATATAAGTCCATTCCAGAGAGTCAAAGGTTTTGGCCGCGTCCAAAAAGACCGCCGCCGCCTTCGTCTCAGGTGTTAGATAGTGCGTGAGTGCAAATAATGTTCGCGTGTTGTGTGCCGTGGAGCGTTCCGGTATGAATCCAGATTGGTCAGGCAGGACCAGTCTGGGCATGAGCGGATTAAGTCTGGCCGCAAGCAGTTTTGCCAATATCTTGTTGTCCACGTTTATAAGGGACAGCGGCCTGTAAGAGTCGCAAAGTTCCGGGTCCTTTTGTGGCTTGGGTAGCGCCAATAGTAATGCCTCTCGCAGGGTTGGCGGTAAATGTTGTTGCTCATGAGCATTGCCATACATTTCCACCAAATGTGGGGCTAGTTGGTCAGCAAACGCCTTATAAAATTCGCCAGTGAATCCATCGGGGCCCGGCGTCTTGCCATTCGGCAGTGACTTAATAACCTCAGTGACCTCCTCGACCGTGATAGGCTGGGAGAGGTATTCGCGGTGTGAGTCTGACAGCCACGCTATCGCCACGTCTTCGAGGTAGTCCGCGATTTCGGTCTCATTGGCCGTTGGCCTGGATGCATAGAGTTCACCGTATGCAGCCACAAATTCACCTAATATTGCTTGTTCACCATATTGCCGCTCCCCTTGGCGCCCACGAATCACCTGTATGTTTTGTGGGGCCCGTCCCTCGCATATGGCAGTCGCTAGGCGCCTGCCCGGTCTGCCGCCCTCCCCGTATGCCCTCGCCACTTGTCTTTTAGTTATGTATTTAGTTTCGTCGTCCGCTAAGCTCTGGGATTCAGACAGTGTTTTCCTAATGTCCCCTAGTAGCTGAACATTCTGTGTGCTCTCATATTCCCGTTCGAGAAGTCTCAGCTTGTCTTCCCTGGCTCGTATCTGTTGTCGCATATCCTTTAGAATACCTGCGTTAGTGCTTATGCAGACTCCTCGTATGGTGGCCTTGCAAGCCTCCCATAGTACTCCCGAGTCGGTCGTAGGAGTCGCATTGTTGTCAAAAAAGTCCTGTATCGCACTCCCAATGGTATCTGCATAGACAGGATCCATCAGTGCTTTAGCATTAAATCTCCAACTGAATGGAGGTGGCGTGTAGTTCGGGAGCTCTAGAGAGAGGAGCACCGGGCTGTGATCTGAGAGTGTTCTGGGTAAGTGCCTAACTTCCCGTGTCCACAATGCTATATCCCCCGTCACCAGCCAGTAATCTATGCGGGACCAACTGCCGTGTGATGTAGCTACGTGTGTGGCCTCCAACTCTCCCGGGTGTCTACTTCTCCAGATGTCAGTGAGTGCTCTATCAACCATTATGTCATGTAGGACACGTAATGCTCGCCTATGTGGCTCCGTCGTCGTTCCGGATCTGTCGACATCCTCCAAGAGCGCAAGGTTAAAATCCCCACCCCAAATCACGTGCGGCGCCTGCAATTCACGCAGTTTACCCCACAGTAAGTGGTAGAACTGTGGGTCATCCACGTTAGGCCCATATACATTTACTACAGCTAGTCTCTGTCCCCGCAGGACCCCAGTCAGTAGGACAAATCTCCCCATTGCATCCGTCTCCACCTTGTCTATCATATAGTTCAGCCCCTTTCTGATCAGCACTAATACCCCCGTGCGTATGAAGAGTAGGATGAATGGTATACCGATTCAGCCCATCTTCGTCCCACATTTATTCGGCGCGCCGGTGCGCAGTGCGTCGCTTGTATTAGTGCAATGTCTATGCGTTGCCTGTCTAGGTATGCTAGCGTTTGCCTTATTTTCTTGGGGTTGCCTAGCCCCCTCACATTCCATGTTAGCAGTCGAAGATACCCTTCACCTATCCTGTCCTCAGCCATCAAGCCGTATCAATATGTGTGCACCAGTCGCCCCCACTTTCAGTGAATGCTCCCAGCAGCTGTGGCAGCGGGCAAGGGCCCCATTAGTCCCCAGCAATGGTACTTGGAGTTCAGCGATGCATCTCATGCGCAGTGACCAACAGTTCAACATCTCAACCACAACCCATGTCCCCCCACCCACTTTAGCACCCCAACCATGCCAAAGACACACCCCAAATTTAACATCAAACATCAAATTAACTGATTTCGGGGATCACCCTCTTCGGGGGGACCGCCTAGAGCGCACCATTCCACCCAACTTAATGGATGGGGACGGGATTATGTTATGGTCCGGAACTCAACAGCTCCCATATTAATGTAGGCATCTCAACGATCCTTTCCCATACCCAGTGCAACAGCCCTTACGAATCATCAACCCCAGTACGCATCAGCATTGTCTTGCTATTCAGTGGGCAGTACACGGTCCTGCGCTTATTACCCCTCCCATGTCTGACCTTCGGGGCCCTGCTTTAGCTCAGACAGTCAGGGACCATTGCTCTTGTCATCCAGTTATCTGAGCCCCTCCCAGGCCCGCGACGTATGTGGCAACTCATCACATAGTGGTCAAGTTCATCATTATGTGGGCTCTATCGCTGTATGGCATTGTCACCCCGGAGTCCCACACACAGGAGCCAGCGCACACCCCCGCAGAGTTGCAATAGCAGTATAGGTAGCAGTCACCATTCTGGCACAAACCCAAATATCCGTGCTCGCAGTGGGCGCACTCACCGTCCACAAGAGTCCGTGTGTCTCAGTTTTATCCTTGTCAGACCCCACATATCTCGACAGGGTCGCAGATTCACCATGTTGTGTGGAGTATGCCCACCAGTTTTCTTGTGGTTCACCTTGTAACACGTCAGTCCGCGTCTGCACCATCATCAACCCTTTGTTTCTCTTTGCGCTTTGTTCCAAGTTGTTTGAGGAGGTCGTGCGCCTCGCGAGGCGAGTGGCACAGCGTCACTCGCCCTCCATGTGTTATGCGCAGCCGGGCGGGATAGAGCATGGCATAATCAATCTCCAGGTCACGCAGTTTCTTCTTGACCGGATTAAATTCCTTCCTCGCCTGTTGGACTGCGAACGTGAAGTCCGGGTAGAAGGCCAGTGTATTACCTGGGTGCGTGACCTGTTGTTTCTCTCTCACTATGCGGAGGATTGCATCGCGGTCCCTGTAGTTGAGGACTCTGGCGACTATAGGGCGCGGGGGTGCCCCTGGCTTCGGCCTCGGGGCCAGTGACCTGTGCGCGCGCTCAATCAGGAACAGTGGAGACAAGTGCTCTGCGCCCACAACGTCCTTAATCAGCCCTTCAACATAAGATTCCATCCGGCCAGTGTTGGTAGATTCCGGGACCCCCGTAATTCTAACGTTATTTCGCCTCGATCTCGCTTCCAAATCCTCCGTCTTGTTTTTTAACGCCTCCAGCAGTCTTTCCGCCTCCGCACATCTTTGAGCCGTGTTTTGTGAGGCGTCCTCTACCGCTCCAAGCCGGGTCTCCGCCTCCGTCAGTCGCTCGCCGTGCCCATCCAGTTTGGTCGCCATGTTGTCGACCCGCAGCGTGATGGTGTCCAGTTTACCGTGGATGTCGTGCAGACTTTGCTGGATGGCCTTCAGCGCCTCCGCCATGCACGAAGGTGGCAGCTCCCCATCGTCCGTTGCTTCGTCTTGTGGCGGTGTAGCGCCTTTGGGCTGACGCTTAGTTTCAAATGCCAGCTTGGTTTGCGATTTGTCCGGCTTCCCCATCGCGCCCTACTCCCTCGCCGGCCACCGAAGGTCACGCTCGTAGAATTATTTGGCTGCACTGTCCGCTCCGCAGTTGTGGTGTGTACCAGCTTGGCAGCACAGCGTGCGCGGATTAGAGCACGACCCCCCTCACCTGCACCTCAGTGTTTCGTCGTATTTCACCACTCGTTATCAGCCGGTGCCGCCCAGCTCCGCCAAGTTCCGACTGATACCTGGCATATGTTGTCTGCGGAGCAACTGCACGTGGCCATCTGCGTTTCAGCGGCGTCGTAGGATCCCGGCTGCCTGCCTGTCATCGGGCACCATCAATGGCGGCCATCATCGCACTGCAACGGCATCAGTGGTGGTCCCGTGTAATGGCAGCCTCGCGATCCAAAGATCCCGGTCGTGCTTCCATCATGGACCCGGTGTTTCGGAATTGCCTCAGCCGCCACCGCTAGTTGTCCCCAGTCATGCGATTGTGCCGGAGCCAGACAGCCAGCCTTCACCGCCGCATCAGGTAGGCATGCATGCGGGCGTCTCGCTACCCCCACACGCAACGAGTGTGTTCCCCCGTTTAGTACAGGGAGCAGTCCCAGCATAGGGCTAGCAGAGTCAGACAGGGCCAATTTTGCGTCGTTTCGTTTCCATCCAACTCACCGGAGCTTCCACAGCAGGTCTCCGCATTTAGGGGTACGCAGCGCCTTATGCGTATACTTGGCTAGCCTCCGGACAAACAGTTACGGCGTCCAACAGTAGCGTCTCGGTTATGTCCTCCCGGGCGCCGCCATCTTGTGAGCCGTTGCTCGCGCCCAACGCCGTGCGGAGAATTTCGTTTTTCTGGGGCTAGTCGGACACTCTGTCATCTCCCGCACTCTCCATCTGTGGAGCCCACCTTCCGATCTGTTCCATGATATTTGCGGGCTGCAGCACTCCGCAGATCATGCCTCTCGCGCCATTTGTTTGTCCCGTCCGGCGGAGCTGACTCAAGAGGCAGCCATTTCGCCGTGCGCCCTCTAGCGCCCCCCCATGTACATTAAGTTGTTAATGGGTACATTATATGAATACAGTATTTTCTCTATAGAGTCTTTAATATAAAATTGTCATTTCTTTGAGTGATTCATTTTTTTCTACCTTTTGAACACAATACTTAAGAAAGCTTGACTGTACTTTTCTTTCTGGATCAAATCAACATTATTTTGATGCATTGTCACGGGCCCCTTAAAGGAGTGAGCCAATAGACCAATGTCTACTTTGCCTATTTGGTCTTCCGGAACTGGGCATAGGAAGCTCTCCTTCATCCCAAAATATGAATGAATGAAGTTAAATTTATATAGCGCGTAGCTACCCGGAGGCCTCGTAGCGCTTAAGGACAGCAGAAAGCAGAAAGAAAGGAGGTTACTGGAAAGCTGAAAGAAAAAGGTAGGTCTTGAGATGTTTGCGAAAGGGAACAATATTGGGTTCGCTACGAAGCGTAAGTGGGAGGGTATTCCAAAGGTTGGAGGCATTCAAAGTGAAAGACCGACCGCCCCATTTTGCTCTACGGACTTTTGGGGGCGCGGTAAGGAAAGTGTTGCTGGACCGGAGAGACCTGTTCGGTTGATAGGGGACTATCAGAGAGTGTAGAATTTGGGGGCCGTGTTTCCAGAAAGCTTTGTGTGCAAGGCACATGGCCTTGAACTGGATCCTGGCGCGGATGGGAAGCCATTGTAAGGACATCAAGGCAGGTTTGGCTGATTGTCTACGGGGGATCTGTGTCAGATGACGTGCAGCACAGTTTTGAATAACCTGTAATTTATTTAAGGTGGACTGAGGAGCGCCAAGGTAGAGTGCGTTCCCATAATCCAGACGGGATACAATTAATGCTTGGACCATAATTCTCCTGGCTTGGAAGGGAAGTAGGGGAAGGATTTTTCTGATCAGACGTAAGAGACCGAAACAAATAGCCGAAAGCTTCGTGGTCTGATAGTTGAAGCAGAGGGTCTTATCGAGCCAGATGCCTAGACTTTTAATTTGGTGCTTAGGTGATGGCAAAGGTCCCATGCATGGAGGCCAGGTGAGGGGGGAGGAGGGCGAGGGGGACTTTCCTAGGAACATGAGTTCGGATTGATCTCCATTTAGTTTTAGGTGCGAAGTGTGCATCCAGTGAGCGACTGCCTCTAGACAAAGGCCAAGCGTGTCAGAAGAGCCCTCAGGGTGATTAAGTGCCACCACTAGCTGGGTGTCATCGGCGTAGGTGATTATTTTAATGCCGAAAGGGAGTACTACTTCAGCTAGAGGGGCCATATAAGAATTACAAAGGGTGGGACTAAGGGAGGAGCCCTGAGGGACCCCGCAGTTAAGAGGCCACTGCTTGGATGTGGCTGTCCCCTCAAAAACCTGATAACAGCGGTCCTCTAAGAAAGAATGAAGCCAGGTCCATGCAGTTTTCCCAATCCCCAGGTTGGTCAGCCGATCAAGGAGGATGTTGTGGTTGACAGTGTCGAAAGCGGCACTGAGGTCGAGCAGAATAATGGCTGCTGAGCTGCCCTGGTCTAAAAGTTTCCTGGCTTCTTCCGCAACAGCCAGCAGCGCAGTTTCAGTACCTCGCTGAGGACGGAAGCCAGTTTGGGAGACATGAAGTAAGTTGTTTGATTCGAGGTAATTGACTAGAGTAGAATTGATGTGACGTTCAATCAATTTACTCAGCCATGGAAGAAGGGAAATGGGCCGATAATTGGCCAGGATAGAGGGATCCAGATTAGGTTTCTTTATGAGCGCTTTGACCTGGGCGCATTTACACGCCCGGGGAACTCTACCAGAGATGATAGAAGAGTTAAGTATATTCAAAATTACCGGGCCTACCATGTGCAGAACCAGGGATAGTTGCTGTGGGGGAGCGGGGTCGGTAGGGGAGCCAGAGGTAACACTGGAACAGAGTGTCCAGAGCTTTTGCGTCAAGCAGTGGAAAGCTCTCAAGGGACTGTGTCGCTTCTGCAATAAGAGTGGAGTCAGAGGAGTCAGACACGTAAGGCGAGAATGACTGCCGAATAAGCTGAATTTTATGGTTGAAGTATTCTGCCAACGTGTTGCAATGGAGGGAAAGGTCCTTGATTTTGGAAGGTTCCGTGGGAATAGCTGATAGGGATTTGGCAATTTTGAAGATTTCCCTGGGGGCAGAAGCAGCGGCAGTGATCTTATCCGCGTAGAAGCGTGTTTGGGTGGATTTGATCTCTGCTTTATAAAATTTTAACGCTTCTTTATATATGTGTTTCCTATCATCCTCAAGGTTCTGTCTCCAACTTCTTTCTAGACGTCTGCATGATTGCTTAATTTTCCTCAAGTTAGGGGTATACCAGGGTGCCGATTTCTCCCTGAGTTTTTTTTGGATTGGTACCTTAGGCAGGAATGAGTCTAGTGAATTACAGATCCATAAGTTAAAGTTCTTATTCGCTAGCTCCGGATTGGGGTCATGGGTGGGTTTGCTAGTGGCTAATTTAGTGGACCAAGTAGTGGCCGAGAGCTTGATATGTTCAGACAAGTTATCTTTGCTTGATTCTACACTGCTCCCAGCAATGCGGATGTAGCTGGTTGTTCTCCATATAGCTGTTTTTATCTGCATACATTGCAACTAAAGTTGGTGTTTGTCTTTGTGCTATTCTGCAACCTTTTTTTTTTTTTTTTTTTTTTTTAAACCGTTTATTACAAAATTCAAAAAATATACAAAGATGGGCCTACAACCTTCAGGCCGGCCGCTAGCAAGCAAAAGGAGCATGTGATACAAACAATAGCGCGCATGCCGCGGCAAAGGGAAATGCACAGGAGTTAGAAGCGGTGGTAGCCACGCCATCCGGACCCCACATAACGGTTTCATTTTAATATAAATAACAACAAAAAACAAATCCACAAGGCAACCCACAATCGGAAACAGCAGAATGCGCTCCCCTCTCCCCTAGAGGGGGGACCCTACCAATCCATAGGAGTATCAAGGGGGGGAAAAGGTCAAGACGGGGATTAGGTGGACTCAGTGCCCAGAACCGGGGAGATAAGCTGGCTAAGGGGACGGGGCCGGTGACGGATCGGGCAATAACGGCGGGGTACAGATTCCCCCGCGGTAGGCGTTCCAGGGGCCCCATACGTTCACCCATGTCCCAGGCTTACCTCTTGCAACATACACCACCTTTTCCCGAAACATGCACCAATCCATGTTATCCTTCCATGCCGAGACAGTCGGCGACCTCTGGGAACCCCACAGTTGAGCAATGTCGCGTTTGGCCACCATATATCCCAGAGTCACCCACCGCGTCTGCCGCACCGAGTAGTCGGTTGGCTCCCACACATTCAGTAGGCATCTCCTCGCTTCGGGCAGCAGCGACACACGCGTAACCACCCGCAGGACCTCATGCACACCACGCCAGAATCGCTCCACCTCCGGGCATTCCCACAAAATATGGAGAAAGGTCCCCAACGAACCACACCCACGCTTACACAACCCGTCCACAGCATAGCCCATACGCAGTAGCCTTGGCCCCGTAACATAGACCCTATGGAGTATCTTGAGCTGGACGAAGCGAAGGCGGGCCGGTATGGCCACCTCTTTCGGGGAGGCCACCGCAGAGATCCAGTCCTCGTCATCCAGCTCCAATCCATCGGCCACCCATGCCTCACGAAGGTTAGTCAGCAGTCCCGAGCGGTCATTGATAAGTTTTTTATAGATTAATGAAATCGTGCTGTCCGGTACATGTCCATCTAGCACTCTATCCTCCAGAGGGGAATACTCCGGGATGGAGGCAACGTCCGGGAATACGGAGCATAGCGCATGACGGATCTGCATATACCGAAAGTACTCCCTGTCCTGCAACTGGAATTCTGTCTGTAGCATCTCGAACGTTTTGAATCCCCCCCTCGTCCAGAGATCACCCACCCTGCTGATGCCTATCATGTCCCACTTCTCAAAGCCCTTCGAGGTCCACAGGGAGCCCAACTGCTCAGATGCGTATAGTGGCACCGCCCGGGTCAAACGATCTTTCCACCCCATCGCCACAGTAGCCGTGTGCCACACTCGTACCATGCCCGTCAGACGTGCGTCAAGCGAGCTGGAGTAAAGCGCTCGGTTATAATCACCACCCGGCAGTAACATCTTATCCATTTCAAAGGCCGGGTTTAGAGCGGGCCCGTACAGGCCGTGATTAATCGCAGCCAGCTGGGAGGCCCAATAATACCGTTTGATATCCGGGAGGGCAATCCCCCCGTCATACCACGGGAGCGTCCGCTTCGCCAGGGCGATACGCGGTCTACCTTCCCAGAACAGTCGGCGCTGCAAACTCTCCACCTCGCGAAAGTAGCGCGCCGGGACGACGTCCATTGTGTTCTGCAGGGCGTACAGGAAACGCGGCAGCGACATCATCTTAAACAATGCCGCCCGGCCGAGCGGCGAGAGCGGCAAGCGCCTCCAACGCGCGACATCCTCCTTCAGGCGCTGGAGGGGGGGAAGCAAGTTCTGACTATATCGGGCCTCCGCGTCCAGGGTAATGAAGACACCCAGGTACCGAAATCCCCGCGGGGCGATCTGGATAGGACAGCCCCGCGGAAGGATAGGATCCTCCCCAGAGAGAACATAGACGCACGATTTAGCTCAGTTGATGACAAGGCCGGAGTTAAGACCAAATGAATGCAATACATCAACCAGTACTATCAGTGAGTTACGTGGGGAAGCCAGGTACAGGAGAATATCGTCAGCGTATAGAGATACGCGGTCCTCATACTCGGGGGTCCAGCGGAGACCACGAATAGAAGGTTCCCACCGCAGCCACTCCGCCAGGGGCTCCAAGGCGAGCGCGAAAAGGAGCGGCGATAACGGGCAGCCCTGCCGCGTGCCCCTGCCCAGCTCGAACGGAGCCGACACTCTACCGTTCACAACCACCTGCGCCAGCGGGCCAGAGTACAACAATTTTACCCAACTGATGAATCCTGGGCCAAACCCAAACTTCGCGAGCGTCGCCCAAATATAAGGCCATTCAAGCGTGTCAAACGCCATAGTGGCGTCCAAGGACGCCAAAATGGCCGGCTCTCGTATGAACGGGGCACGTGCGAGCACCCCATGCAAACGCCGCAGGTTAAGCGCTGTATTGCGATGAGGGATAAAGCCGGACTGATCCTGGTGAATCAAGTCACACACTACGCCGACCAGCCGATTGGCCAACACCTTGGCGAGGATTTTGGGCTCCGCATTCAATAGCGAAATAGGCCGATAGGATGTGACCCGGTCCCGTGGCCTCCCCTCCTTATGGATAACCACGATAGTAGCTAGACGCTGGTCTAGCGGCAGGGAACCTGCCGAGTGGGCCGCGAGGAACATAGCACGGAGATGCGGCGCCAGCGTATCCGGTCGCAGTTTATACAACTCGATGGGAAGACCATTAGGACCCATGGCCTTGCCGGAAGCGACCGAACGTATGGCGAGGGCAATTTCTTCGGAAGTTGGAGCGGCGTCCAACGACACTCTGTCCTCCTCCGAAAGGGAAGGCAGCGCGATATCCCTGAGCAGGGCATGGGAATCCTCTTCAGAGCGGGAGGACACCGGGGAATACACCCCACGGAAATAGTCTGCAAAGCAGGAGACAATTTCTTCTGGTTCAGTGACACACACACCATTCTGTTTCTCAATCAACGGGACAACTCGACTCGCTCTCTCCTTTTTGTCCAGCCACGCAATCAATTTACCAGCCTTATCACCCACATCATACAGTCTCCCCTGTTGCTCTCTACTGAGGCCCCTGGCCGCCTCCGTGACGAGGGCCTTATAGGCCGCTTGCTTGAGTCGGAGAACATGTAATTTGTCATCCGTCACCCCACATTCTAGAGCACCCTCCAACTCGGTTATCTCAGCCTCAACACGGGTCACCTCCTCCCGCTCGCGCCTCCGGGAATGGGAAATAAGGGACAAGGCCTCTCCCCGGAGTACCGTCTTGAACGCCTCCCACAGTGAGACCGCCGATGACACAGACCCCACATTCTCGTCAAAGTAGCGCTTAAGGGATTTAACCAGCTCTGCGCGAATGGTGGGGTCACGCAGGTACCAGGGATTAATCGGGACCACCCTACCCTCTCCCCTCGGAAGAATATCAAAGTGCAACAAGAGCGGGGAGTGGTCCGAAATACCCCGTGCCAAATGGCGCACCTCCCCTATCCTCCCCACATGCGCCGCCGGAACCAGGACATAATCTAGCCGTGAGAGACTACCATGAGCCCCTGAATGGAAGGTGTACTGTAGCTGCGTGGGATGTTTCAAACGCCAACAATCCACCAGCCCCAAGGTATCCAAGAGACCAGACAACCACGCCTGGGCACGGGGGAGATCCCTAGGGGGGTGACGATCCACAGTTCCGGAAACCACTGCATTAAAATCCCCCCCCACCACTAGAATCCCCTCCGGAAGGCCAAGGAGGAGGCGCCCCAGATCCGCAAAGGTGGTCGTCTGCAGCCCCGGCGGGACATAAACAGACACAAAAACGACCACTCTGCCCTCCATTCTACCCACCAAAACCGTGTAACGTCCCCTGTCGTCATGGAGCACTTCATCAATCTCCAACGGGAGCGAGTTCTTAACCATAATGCCCACACCCCTTGAACCAGACGTGAAGCCCGAATGGGCCACAAGGCGGTAGCCCCGTCGATTCATAGCACAAAAGGAGTTGCCAATGAGGTGTGTCTCCTGCAGAAAAACTATATCGGGCGAAATTCGCTTCAAGAACTGCAGGACCACACCTCGTTTTATCCTGTCCCCCAATCCATTAACATTCCAGGACAACAGACTCAGTCCCCTACCCCCCATCATAAACAGAAGCCATCACTCGTCCCCCAGAGAGCACTTTAGAAATAACACAACGATACTTTTGCCTTGTGGTATAAACGAACAACACCCCACCCCAACCCACCCACCCCAACAAAACTCCCCCCTCCCTGCACCCCTGCATGAGCCCAGACAGCCCCCCCAACTTGCAGTGTGCCTGTCGCCCCTATATAATGAAACTAGCTAAACCCCCTAGAGGAGGAAAGAGTACCCCTTCTAGACCCCACACAACCTCCAAGGGAGGGGAAAGAACAAAGACAGAAGCTTGGTCGAAAGTGGCATCATAGTCGTCCAGAGTGAGGCCCAATATCAACCCCTCAGTCCCGATCCTGTGGGCCGTCTCCTCCCGCCGCCCCCCCCCCCCCCACCATCTCAATCACTACCCCCAGGCAGAGTGTCCAGCCAGTCCCCGGCCGCTTCGGGACGATCAAAAAAGTGCGTGCGACCATCCACCTCTACCCGCAGCTTGGCCGGGAAGAGCATGGCGTATTTTAAGTTCATGTCCCGGAGACGGCGCTTGACACCCAGGAAACTCAGTCTCTGCTTCTGGACCGCTTGGGTAAAATCGGGATAAAAGTTCACCTCCATATTTTCCAGCTTAATCGGCCCTTGCAGTCTGGAGGCTTGCAAGATCGCGACCCTGTCCCGAAAGTTACAAATCCGGGCAATGAGAGGCCGCGGAGGGGTTCCGACCTTCGGCCTTCCCCCGGGAACTCTGTGGGCCCTCTCCACGGCAAAGAATTTACTCAGTCCCCGAGGCTGGAGATGGGTAGCGATCAGGTCCTCTACAAAAAGATCCGCCGCCGCCTCCTCCCGTCCCTCGGGTACTCCGATGATGCGGATATTATTCCTCCGGGCCCGACTCTCGGAATCCTCCAGGCGCCGATCCATAAGCGCACTCGCCTGACGAAGTCGGTGCACCTCCGTTTGGAGGGCCGCCACCTCAGTCGTGAGGCCCGACGTGGTTCGGGCCAAAGAATCAACCCGGTCGTTGGTCTTGGAGAGATCAGCCCTCACCAGGCCGACATCCACGAGGACCGCGTCGATCTTATGCGGTCGATCTTAGGTGTCGAACCGCTGGCCCACCGAGGCCTTCATCTCAGCAATGGCGCCCATGACGTCTTGCAGAGTCAGATCCGTGGGCAAATCCGGGGCATCAGGGGGGCCCTCAGAGGACTTGTGCGGTCCGCCGGGAGATCCCTTCTGGAGGGTATAGCGGTCCATGACGTTGGCCTGATGTACGGCGCCACGCCGGGTCGACTTGGTCTTCGACCGATCTCCGTCTTGTTTCGTGGCCATCGCCACGGGTCACACACCCGCACCAGCTACGCCGTTGAGGGCAGGCGATCAAGGCCACGAACTCCGGGGGGCCACCCCAGGTCGGCGGGGTGGGTCACAGCCGGCAGGCAGGCAGGGTCTCCCCACGAGGCCACACCAACACAAAGAGCTCCGCGATCTCACTTGCAGAGACGGCAAGGGGGTGCGAAAGTGAAAGCGAAAGTGCGGGGTACGCGACTCGCCAGGCCCAGCCCGCCGTTGTTGTTCACTTTGCCACTGGGTCACCCCCCAGCGCAAATCCGGGGTCCGGCGAGAAGTAGGCCGCAAACTTCAATCGGTGCTCACTCCGGTACCCGAAGTCCGATTCGAGAACGGGTACCACCTCGGCTCAGGCTCACCGACACAGTCCCCTCAACCGAGGCAGGATGAAGACAGGATAAACGTAGGAGGTTGCGTAGGTCCTCGGGAGCCTCGCACCTACGCGGCCATCTTGGTTGCGCGCTAGGCTCCTCCCCCTCTATTCTGCAACCTTAACCAGGACTCAGATGTATGCAATGTACATTAGCCAGGAAATACAGCATTGTGGTAGTACCAAATATCCCACCTTTTAAAGCTGGAAATTTCTGTGCCCCTTCTGGCTTGTTAACTCTGGTCCATAAGGAAGTATTTGATCCATTTGCGTGCCATACTAGAGATGTCCATCCAGTTGTCCAATCATGATAGCGATATTGTGGGACTCATTCCAATGTACTCTGTATGTAGGCCTTACAGGATTATAACTTCTCATTGCTTTTCAGGTAATGCTTAAGTCTTGTCTTTAACCTATTGTGGTCAATTCTGTTTCTTGCCAGATCTTATGCTGTATTGTTGATCCTGGAGTACGTCATTGGTCTTGGTGAACTTTAGAATTTGGTGGTCTACCTCTGTTTCTGTGATCATATTTGGGAAAGTGATATTTGACATTGGCAGCACATAAGGTGGGTCCAGGGAGTCCTGGATTTTCAATAACCTGTTTGAGTAGCTGGGCACAAGTTTAGGATTTTGGTGAAGTACTAAAAAAGTGTTGTGAAACGAGTTTTCATCCATGTAGCTTCATACAGCTGAACTGGTAGACTAGATGCTTGGATCTCAATGACTGTGTTTAGCAATTTGTAAATATTCATCGGTGTAAAGTATTATAGATGGCATAGTGTAAATGAACTGTACAAGAGCAACTATACTGGCTTAGGTGACTGCTTTACATGAAGGTTAGAAATTTATGATCCACGTAAAACAAGCATTAAAGGTTTTCACAAGAACCAAGTCAATTACTTGATGGAAATGTGAAGAACTCACATGAAAAATCATATTACTATATAAAAAACATAAAGAAAAGCACAAAGCAGCCCAGATGTCTCTTTGGCATTCTGCTGAAAGGCATGCAGTGATAGATCAATTCAGAAAGTTAATAAACACATTTACTGCATGCTAGGAAACAAAGAGTACTAGGTGTAACATAGGATAGCCGATCATGTCTTGTCTACCTGAACTGCGGCAATAGACTTCTCTCCATGTTAACACATAAAGAAGCCATCATCAACAGAGCCATGCTCCAGTATGCATCCTTTCTGTTGGGGCAGGGCTCAAGTGAGACAACACTGTGTTCATTGACTCCATTGGGTAGGTTGATGGCCTAGACAGGTTGCATACAGGAGCCTACCCTAGGGCCAAATCCTTAGAGCGCTTGAAAAAGGCTTAATACATAAAAGATCTTGTACTTCCCTGCACAGACATCCCACCTGGAACCACCAATCACCACCTAGTCTCTCCCACACATGAAACTGCTATGAGAAAACAGCCCTTCTTAAATGGCAGTGGTCAAGGCCCCTTCTGGGTTTAGAGACCTTCCATATAGGCAAACATGGACTAATGAGCCAGTAGGCACCTGGAAATAGACCGATAGAAACGGAAAGAGGTGTTGGGGTAAGGATCATAACGGGTATCCTGCGTATATGAATTAGAGGGAGAACGAGGGAAAAGGAGAGTACCTGGCCTACCCAGGGGGTTGTTGACCTGACCGATATCTCCTCCCTCAGGCATGTTTTATTTTAGCTTCATTATGGAATGGAGGGAGGACACCGATATTGAGTGCTGAAAACAAGGCGGGGACGACCTGGCATACCAAGCGGGCTGTTAACCAGTTTCCTGTCTCTCTCTCTTCCGAGAGCAGAATTAGCCCATGGCTTTTAATAACAGGCGGCAATTGAAGTGAATTTTCCAACAAGGGAAGAAAAGAGACTTTTCTTGATATTACTTTGAAGTGTGATTTGGAACTGGGTTTTTTTTACGAAATAGCCTTGGGATATGAACAGTTGCATACTACCTACTGAATAGCCTGTTTATATTGCATTTTGACAAATGGTGTCAAAAGTGGGATCAAAGTGAACCAACACATCATGGAAAATCTGTTACAAAATACTAGCGGAAGGGCAGCAGCAGCTCGGACAAGCTCTCCAGCTATCACAGCAGGCCCAGCCTGACCAACAGGTCTTCCAGCAGCTATCCAAATATAAGGGGCCCATCAGGCAACATTTTAAGAAAAGCATCAGGAGGGTCAGATGTAGTTTCAGCTTTACAAGTACACCCCTGTATCCTGACTTTGGACCTCCAGAAGTATGTTCTTGGGAATGATCCAGAATACTACTTTCTTAGTCTGTCTGAAGAAACAGTACCTGGCTCATGGAAGGTAGAGACATTATATTGTTCCTCTGCTAACTAGGGACATTGCAATTAGCTTATTCAGTATGATGATGTAAAGAAGGCTGTTTACAACTGAAACGCTGTTTTATGTCAACTGTACTATCATGCCGGGGGAGGTGATGAAGGCGAGGCTGATCCTTTGCGGCACTGAGCGGGGCTGGCCCGGATACTCTCACGTTATAGCCGGTGGCCTGCCTCACTCCAAGGTATTCCATATGTATATGTTTGCTGATTGGACCTGTATGTACTGCTTATTTCTGATGTCGGGGGGAGGGGGGAGAAATCTGATTGTTTGTCTTAAAATGAAAAATAAAGTTTTCAAAACAAAACTGTACTATCATGCCAAGGAAAGGGTAGATCAATGGTTAAAGATAACCACAGCATGTAAGGAGGAAATTGGGTACACAATAATGTAGCAATATGTGGAAGCTCTCCTGCCCCCAATAAACAGCTTCCCCAGTCCAGATCTTTGAAGGGTAGTGGATCTGGCATCCGCCTTCCATCACGGTGGAGAAGTGGAAAACCAAATACAGTCTTGAAACTCAGTACATCTGATGAAAAAGTGGCTCCTGTACAATCCATTAGCCAAGGTATTATCCTGAGTATAGTGCCCTAATGCCATGCTGCTTGGAATGAGGACATATTGCTTGTTATTGTCCCCATAAAGGAAACCCCTATTCTATGAAGATTGGACTAGTGCATGCAGCTTGTGAAGAAACGGAACCCCCTAAGATACCTGTATCGACATAAACTGAGTGCAAATGGTAAAAATACATGAATACTTCAAGGCTAGTGGGTAGTGGTTGTCTCCAATCAGTAGTGAGCTCTCAGTTGTGAACTTTGGAGGGTAGAGATCTGATCTCCATTACATGCATTAATGGCTATACCCAGTTCGACCGATAAAATGAATAGAGACACAAATAGGCAATCAAACATTTCCAGAGATTGTAGAAACATGGTCATGTTTACACAATGTAGTTATTTTTAATGGAGACTTCTATGCAGATTACTTACCTCTTGAATTTCCTCCACTTGCCAGGCTGGATACGAAAAAGGTAAAACCTTTTTTGGATAGATTGGTATTGACAGCAGGAAAGGAAATTGAGGTCCATCTGTATTGAGGGAGCTGTTGACTTATTCCCAGTCTCTTTTACCTGGGAGGTAAATTGGCGGGAACATCGAATAAAATACTGCAATAGAAGCGAATACTCAAATGTGGGAAGAAAGAGTTTACTTGATATTATTTTAAATAGCGCATTGGAATCTGGATTATGAAGTGGTAGCCTTCGAATATTGACAGCTGTATATGATTTCTTGAATAAACCAACTCCTATCTCACCTTCATTCTGGCTTCCTGTTTTTTGTGGCAGTGACAATGATTTGCTCTAAAAAATCCAAAGCTAACCCATCCTCTTTTCCACATAGTTAAGCCAACTATCCTTCAGGACCATGACTTTTCTTCGAACCAGCTGGCTTTTCTTTGAACCAAGGTGGAACCGTGGAAATTCAGCCTCTGCACTTGGAATGGTCACTGAGAAGGAGATCTGGGACAAACTCTGTTCTGTGAGACCTGGTCTGGAGATCTGCGTCCTTCATTTCTTGAAGGGCTTGGTACTAACTAGCACCTAAACTATTAGTCTGTCCAGTTAGCAATGCCAGATTTTTAAGTGCTTGAAACCAGCTTTGAAAAGAAGTCACTCTAAACCCTGTGGATTGAGCAAGCTACCAACCCATATATATTAAGGAACCCTCAGCTCTCTAAAAGAGAGACTTCAAAAAATGCAAATCTTTGCCTGAAGGATAGTAATCAGGGTTTCAAGCCATTTAACTCCACTGTTAAGATCACAACATTTGCTGGTGATAACAGTCCAGAGTTTAGGAAGCTTTTCTTGGTGCACACATTTCTCCTTGGCAAAGGCCCTAACCATTGGACTGCAGGAATCCATTGGTACACTGCATGAAGAAATCAGTGCTCCGCTATGGGCAACCATGCAGTGAGCAAAATAGAGCTGAGGAAAAACCTATGTGGGAAGATGGTAGTTTTGTTAGGATCAAAAGTTGGAACCAAGTTCCACTTGGCATGAGGTTGATGGGTGATCCTATCCTTTTCAAATCTCATTTAAAGACCTAGTTCTATTCCAAAGCATAGAATGCAAATGTACAAGCACCTACTGCTATACAATCTCTTTTAAAAGACTTCAAAGACAACTAGTCTCTTAAAAAGAAATCCTGGATTGACTTTCGACTCTAGACAATGATAAATTCTGCCTGTTGTGTATGACATTGACAGAGACATTAGTGTGAACATCAAATTCTGAGTCCAACACCTTGCGCAGCAAAGTGACAGAATGGCTGATAACACTCTTCTGTCTCACCTGCCTTCTCACACATCTCTCAGGTCTCGACAGACTGAAGAGGGGAGGGTTCTCATGCAGATCCTGTCAGTATGGTGCCTGCTCTGTGTGAGCTAATGGAGAGCACAGAGCGCCGCTTCAGACCGGAATGAGAGCAGCATAGGTTGTTGGGCAAGGGGGCAGGAAGCCAGGTATAGGTTTTTATTTATATTTAATGGGGTTTTGGAAGGCTTTATTGATGGTGGCGTGGAGTGTGGCAGGACGGCAGATATTAGGGTTTGTAAATATTGGGATATGGTGGATGTTTTGTGTATTTGGACAGTGGAGGGAACTAAAGCAGGCAGGGAGAGTATTTGGAATATTATTTCTAAAGCACAGTTAACTGAGGGCTGCTGAAGAATTTTAGGCCATGTGGTGTAGGGATTCCCTTTGTCTCCTCATCCTCTGGTCAGCTAATGATTAGGATCAGTTGTACAAGGGAAGAGGATTTGGGGGTGGGGGGCATACATAACATAAACCTGTAGATGGTTAGCAATCAATAAGGTGGAGTTTACCACATGGTTCCAAATGAAAATATAGACAACTGAAGCTTTGCTCTCTTTATATCTCAGAACACTTTGGTGGGAAATAATGTAATTATTGACAGTATTGACAGTAAGTGATCTGTAATCCTATTTATTGAGGGTTCATCTTTTTTTATTATTAAGATATGACGATAGCCCATGTTCAGATAGATTTCTGGTTCTTGGGATGTGAGCCTGATCTTCTTATTGAGCTAGTCTCCGTCCTAATATTTTCTTTAGTTTATGTATTTCAAGGCGATTTAAGAATTCTTGGAGGACATATGTACTACTGTTGTGTTATGCTATTTATTCATAGATGAAGCACATGGTTATATAAAAGATGTGATCACACTGACACTGCCAGCAGTGAAAAGTTCATAGAGAATATGTGATGTACCATAGCTGAGTTTTGAAGATTTGTCTAAGCTTCAAGTAATTATTTAATGTACTCAAACCATGTTTACTTATATAAGGCACAGTCATGAGAGGCTTGATTAGTGGAAGCATAGTGTAATTGCCTTATTTCCATTTAAATATGAACATCACACTGTTTTAATAACATTTCTGGAATTGTTTTTTATTAAATTGGAAATGAAATGATTATTTTAAGATATTGTCACTATAGTCACACATTTTATTTTGAGCATGTTAATAATTGTGTCCTTTTTTTCTGCATTCCTTCAACACGATTACCAAAGAGGCACAGTCCTGTAAGTACAGGTGTATTCTTTTTATTTATATTGTTGTTAAAATCTATGTAAAGTTGTGAACAATTCACAGCCAACTTCCTTTCTGATCATTAAGACTTGCACAAGTGTTTTAATGTTCTTTTTATTTTCACATGTCTTTTGGTAATACTATTCTTTGCAATTTTTAACTGGAATTTGAACTCTCCACTTAGGTGCATATTCACAAAAAAATGTTTGGGACTATGTGAAGTAGTACTAGTTTATGTATTCCAATTTGCAGTTGACAAACTTTCAGATGGACATTTCCGCTGCTGCCTCTCCTGTCTTTTCTGCTTGGAGATTTCTGCTCTGGTGGATGGACAAAAGAGAGTTAATGTAAAATAGAGAATAGTTACTACAAAATGGACGTTATGGGAATTTGAAGGAGGGATTTAAAAAAGACACATGGCAGTACAAAACACCCACCCACATAAGAATAATACAATTGTAATACACAAAATATACATTTAAATCTACTACAGTAGTATTACTGACAATTCAGGTTCAGATGTACCCCTGCCCTGCCTTGGAATAGGTCCAGCACCATGCATGCCTAAGCACTGATACTGCAACACACTCCCATAACAATTAGTAGAAGTAGGCAATAACACAAACACATAGGAAAATGTATAAAATAAACTAATTAAATTGCATTTAGATGTAAATATTTTTTTGATTATTTTTGTTTATTACTATGTATTTAAAAAAAGAAATATGCATTATAAAATGTTAACACATATTGTAAATAACATATTTTGTAAAACATTTAAGTCACAAATAAAATAATAGATCAGTTGTATCCAAAATTGTGACCCATTGAACACATAGGTAATGTAAGGGGTGTGGAGTAAAGATTAAAATTTAATTTAACAAAATGTGAATTCAAAAAGTTGAAATGTAAAATGTTAAGTTCTAGTGCAAGTGAAGCTCTTGTTATAGTGGTAGTCCTAAGAGAATATGAGTTAGAACATAGTTTTGATATTTTTCAAGTGAAAAATAATCTTTCTTTTTTCAACTTAAAATTAATTTTCTAAAAAATCCCTATTATTTTACATAGTGAGGTCTCTGCCACCAAGGCAGAGATCTCAGCAGAAGGTTAGTAATAGTAATGTTTTGGTAATCATTTCATTTGTAGTAGTCTCCAAATCCTTAGTTGATGGGAGTGCAGACTTGTAAGGGCTACATCTAGGTGTAAGTATATGCATGAAAATGTTGAATTCCACTGTTAAAGAGATTTACACCTAGGTGTATATGTACATGCAAGGAAATCTTTAGATGCGCACTAACCTTTGTGAATAGGGCCTTTGGTGTTTATGCTCTATAGCACATCCATGTTTTCCTCTTGCGCAATTACATCTATTTAGATATTTTATCATTTTATGTGTGATAGTAATACACTGTTAAGCTAATTGCTACTTTTTGTATTTCTAGGGGCTGAATACGAGAAATGTACCTAGTAAGATATCTTTATTTTTTACACTATATTATTCTAACGTATTTTTCTTTTGTAACATTTTACTTCAAATTGAGGCAGTGTATAACATAGAGAAAGATTAGATGAACACTGGATATTAAGGAATCTACTTCAATACACCGGTGTAGCACCAACTTACTGTTATACCCCTCTCAATGTCTCCTCACAAATACCCAGCTGGGAACTCTATCCCAGGACCCACATCTTAAGTAAAACGTGTTTTAAAACAAAAGTCTTTTTCACAGGACAACATTCCTTATTTTTTTATATGCTTATTAAGTTTTCAATAGTCATGGTAAAGTACATGGAAATACAATTCAATGAGCAATGTCCAGCAATAAACGACCACCCCCCCCCGGCATTTCAGATGACAGTACTTTTTTCATTTTAGTGAATCCTGAGCGTCACAAAAACATATGAGTGGTACATCATGAACACAAGTAAAGGAGGTAGTCCCAATTTCAGGCAAACAAAGTCCAAGCACAGGGCAGCATATAGACAGTAAATATATTACAGGTCAGGATGGCTCAGCAGATAAACTGTTAGCGGGACCCAGAAATCTTTGGGACGCGAGGCCTCGGGTAGCTCTTCCGCATAGGCCTTCAACTAGTCTCTTCAATAAAGTAAATCGCGGATCCATTTGTTTACAGTAGGAGTGGTTTTCGCCCCCCAACACTGCGCTATAGCCCTTTAGCCAACAGGGTCGAGACAGCGACTATGCGGCGGTCGCCGGGCTTTAGACTCCTCACACATCCTAGGAGGCAGACCTCCGGAGCACAGTGCACAGGTTCCAGCACAATGTCAGTAAGCACACGCACCACCCTGGTCCAAAATGCATATACACCTGCACACGTCCATGCCACATGAAGAAAATCGGCATCTGCCTGCCCAAACCTCACGCAGTTAGCAGTCTCTCGCAGACCAAACTTACAAAGTTGCAGCGGGGTATAGTATAACCGGTGCAAATACTTAAAGTGGATTATGCGAAGATTACAATTCGCCCTGAGGCGACCCGTTAGCTCACAGCAGGACTTCCATTGTTCTAGCGTTAGTCTAGACCCCAGGGCAGTATTCCATCTAACATAAAAGGGGTGTTCCTCTAGCTCCCGCTCCCGCAGGGAAGCATTATATAGCTTGGTAATCAGACCCTTTCTCTCTTCCCCTGCCAGCACCACCTGCAGCGCCAGCAGAGTTGTAGGTTCCGTCGGGTAATTCGGGTAGATCGCTCTAACTGCTTGCCGTACTTTGATATATATAAAACCACGATTCTGTCCCCCCTGTACATCCTGTAACAAACTAAACTGACCCTGTTTATACAGGTCGCCATCTGGGCGATTCCAACAGCTGCTAATTTTCGCAGCGTTGATGGCTCCCGCGCCGCCAAAATATCTGGATACTCAGCCAGTAGCAGCGATGGGGCTTATAGATAAGGAAGTTGTGACCTTTTGGCTAGTGTTCTCCAGGCCCATGTAGTACATTGTACAGGGTTAATTTCAGTCCTGGGGCCTCCCACACCCCTCAATAGGGTTGCCTCCTGCAGCGGCATTGGGAGAACAGCATTGGACTCTATAGCAGTGTGAGGCTGAAACTGCTGTGGAAAGTACCAATAGTGTGCAAACTGCGCCTGAGCGCACAGGTAGTATAATTGAAAGTCAGGAGCCTCAAAGCCGCCGCGGTCGAATGGCTTCACCATGTTATCCCAGTTGCATCTAGGCTTCTTGCCACCCCATACGAATGTGAGTAATGCGGACTGAAGCGTCTTGAACAGCAGAATATTCAGCTCAATCGGGATATTTACAAAAAGATAAACCAACTTGGGCAGGATAGCCATTTTTGTAACCGCAATTCGATCAGCAAGCGAAAGAGGCAAGCACACCCACCTGCTCAGTGATCCGGCTGATAATTCGACCATAGTTTTCAGGTATGACCCGATCTGGGTCCCTGTGCAACCATATCCCCAGATACTTCACCAGATCCTGAGTCCACGTCAGCGGGAAGTCTAGCGCCACCTCCTTCGTACCAGCCGTTAGCGGGAACACCATCGACTTCGCCCAGTTGATCCCGAGACCAGAGTATCTCTCAAATTTAACATACTCCCGGAGCAGTTCATATTATAAAAAAAAAAAGTGGCAGGCTCACGAACATACAGTAGCATGTCATCGGCATACAGTGAGACCACAAGTGGTCACTGCCAAAAACGCAATACAGCCGCCGCATGCGGCTGGCGAAGTTTACACGCCAGAGGCTCCAGTGTCAACGCGAAGAGCATCGGCGACATGGGGCACCCTTGGCGTGTGCCTCTTTCTATTGGAAACGCCGATGACACCCACCCATTGATGCGCACTCGAGCTACAGGCTCCGTGTACAACACCTTAATCCAGTGGAGAAAGAACTGCGGAAGGCCCATCCTAGTTAAGACAGTGAACATATAGTCCCACTGGAGGGAATTGAAGGTCTTAGCAGTATAAAGTAGCACAGCTTCGGCCTGAAAATCTGGGTCAAAGTAATGTAGAGTAGAGAACACCGTACGTGTGTTGCGTGCAGTAGACCTGGCATTCACAAAACTCGACTGGTCCGGGAGGACCAGGAGGGTCACCAGCGGCTGAAGATGTTGGCTATTTTTTTTGTCAGTATCTTGGCATCTATATTAATAATTGAAAAAGGCCTATAGGAATCGCACAGATTGGGAATCTTTTCGGGCTTCTAAAGTGTCACCAAAGGCCTTCTTTGAGGGTGGGTGGAAGTTTCCCCTCCTCATATGCCTCCGCATACACCTCCAGAAGCCTAGGGGCGAGCTCGTCCACGAACGCCTTGTAAAACTCTCTGGGGAGTCCGTCCAGCCCCACCGCCTTGCATGTGGGAAGTGACATAATGGCCAATTTAACGTCCTCAATATCAAATGGCCGTGTGATATATTCCCTATGTTCCCGGGAAAGCCACCCCAGTGCGACATCATGATGGTAACCATGTATATCCGCTGCCGGCACAACGCCCCTAGCAGCATAGATTTTGGTGTAGAAGCTGAGGACTATCTCACTAATTTCGGGAGTTGTGTAGTGCGCTACCCCATTGTCATCCAATAGCTCAGTGATGCATTCCTGACTGCGTGGTGCTGCCAACTTCTGAGCCAGAGAGCGGCCTGGGCGTTCCTCCTCCCCATATTAGCGAGCTGTACTGCGTCTGGATCTGTGTACTAACACTTGGTCCACAGTGTCGTTATGCTCTGTAACAAGGTCCCTTATTGCAGCTAACGTTGCTGAGGAGGGGTTCTTCTCATACTCGTGCTCAAGTGTAGAGATGTCAGCAGCTAGTTTATGTATTCTACGTCTGAGGTCCCGCAACACTCCCGCCTGCGCCCCTATGCATATTCCCCTGACGGTCACCTTAAATGCTTTCCACAGCACTCCTGCACTTTCGACAGAACCGTCATTCTTCCGGAAATAATTACGAATTGCCTCCCCAATAGTCTGTTTAAAAACCGGGTCAGTCAAAGAGACCTGCTGCAGGCGCCATATAAAGGGCGGCCTCTCACATGTAGGTACCTGTAGCTCAAGGACCACCAGGGAGTGGTCCGATAGCATTCGAGCCATGGGACTAACCTTCACTACCCAAGTACAGACCACCTCGGTAGCGAGCCAAAAATTGATGCGGGACCACGTCCCATGAACAGCGGATAAAAAAGTGCTTTCCCACGCCTCAGGATGTTGAAGTTGCCAGACGTCATGCAGATTGCCCGCATCCAAGATCCCCAGCAGCGTCTCAGATGCCTGCTTATGCTTCACCGCCCCACTGCTTACGCGGTCCAGGGCCACATCCAGGCATACATTAAAGTCACCTCCCCAGAGTATCTCGACCGGAGGAAACCCTGAGATGCGACGCCATATGTCCGCAAAAAAGGACAGGTCGTCCATATTCGGCCCATATACATTGACCAGCAATACAGTCATGCCACCTAATTGCCATGAACCATCGCTACTCACCCATGCTCATCCGTTTCAGCCCGAATTATAGTAAATAGGACACCCTTTTTGACAAGAATCATCATCCCCAGTGAATATGTAGAGTAAAAGGATGCAATTCTAACACCTGCCCAGCGTGCGCCCGCGTTTTGTTCCGAGACCTTAGTGAAGTGCGTCTCTTGTAAAAAGGCTACTTGCACATTCAACTTGTCCAAATATGCCAGTACAGATCGGATTTTCTTGGGGGTGTTAAGTCCCCGCACATTCCAGGTCAGGAACTTTACTCTACCACTCATTCAGTATGTGCTCTGGAGATCTAATACAATGGAACCCATACATGTGTGTCCATAAGTTCGTGATACAGCTCAGATTCAGATACACACTATACAAGTAATGCCGGCTCATCCCCCCCAATCGCACTCCCCCACCCACTTCAGCATCCCCAACTCGCCAAAGCCATCCCATTGTGATATTACCCTTCCCCAACAAAGAAAGAAAAGAACAATTTGCATGTGAGGTACACCCCTTGGGATTCGTGAAAATATTTGAATCACCATCGGGGCCTATCCGCAAACGAGCGGGATACAACATTGTGTATGGGACCCCCTCAGTCTGTAGAAATTTTTTCACAGCATCAAATTCCCTTCTAGCTGCCTGCACAGCCACGGTAAAGTTGGGGAAGAATGCCAGAGCGTTACCTTGATTCTCAATGTTACCCTTATCCCTGGCCATGCGCAGAATAGTGTCCCGGTCCCTGTAGTTTAATAGTCTTGCTATTATTGGGCGCAGAGGGGCTCCAGGGATAGGTCTCGCTGCTAGAGAGCGGTGTGCTCGCTCAGTGGTAAACATACTAGACAACTGCTCGGTGCCAAAAATGTCCTTGATAAAGTTTTCTATGAACGTCTCCATCCTCCCCACATTGGTGGATTCCGGCAGCCCAGTGATTCTAATGTTATTGCGCCGGGACCACGCCTCTAAGTCCTCATTCTTGGCCTGAATGAGGGCCACTACTGCCTCCATATTGAGCACCTTTCCAGCGACCTCACTCCTTCTGTCGCAGATACCCTCTGTTCAACCTCTCCCATGCGAGTATTTTGTTTTTCCAACTGCAAGGACATGTGATCCAGGCTGTGGTTCGCTGCCGCCATTGTGCCCTCAATGGATTGAAGGCTGTGCTGCATTGCCAGCAGCGTGGTCTCAAGTGTCGGAGGAGTGTCACTTTGGGCATCCGCCTCTGAGTCCGATGCAGCTTTCTGTGATGCTTTCGCAGGTTTTCGCAACTTAAACGTGAGGCGAGGGTGGGATTTATCAGTTCCCCCCCCCCCCCCCCCCCCATGTCGGCCCCTGCCGAGTGCACAACTGATCCCGTTGGTTAAAGAGCGCACCAGGCACTGAAGAGTGCGCACACAGCAGTCCCGCACCCACTCTGAGGCAGATAAAATAAAAGATCCAAGAATAGAAGGCACTTACACAGGCGCTGCCAGTGGGGGAAGAGAGAGTGCAAACCAAGGATACTCGGAGGCCCGCTATAGCGCAAGGCTCAAGCCACAGGGATCCCGCAGCACCCTCCACTCAGGGGCCCCCATGCAATCGAAGGGAAGCAGGGAGACGCTAGGTACACAACCTCACAACTTTCCAGCATAAAGCACAAGGCCAGAGAGACTACCCAGCACTGTGTCGAGTATCAGCACAAAACCATAAACACAAGGCCCAACAGCCTCAGAAGGCCTTGCTTAGTAGTCTCCTCTCAGGCAAATGTCCATGTCCTGCAGCAGCTCTAATATGGAGTTGGTCAGTCCCTGCAGCGAGCAGTAACCATATATCCCTCCACTCCAGAAGCCGGGAAGGGACGAAAGCGACCTGTAGCCACGCTGCCGATACTTTCCCCAGGCCGCTGCTCCTTCGAAGGTCGAGACACCACAACCTCGGGACAGTCTAAAGATTGCGCCACACACGAGGCAGTCAGGAGAAGGCCGCCAGGGAAATCCCCGCCGCCCAGCAACCGCTATGCAGCGTGGGTATGTATCTGTCAGGTTCACCAGCAGGTCTCCTTCATCACCGGCACACACAGTCACTGCGGTGATACCCACGCTGCCATATATCCCCTGGAGGAGTCACACCGACGGCTAGCGCACCTCAGGCGCCAACCCCAGCGCGCAGGTCACGACCCCCACCAAGGCCCACACCCAGCTACGGGCCCCGGCTAGGCTGCGCCCCACTTACCGAAGCCAGCACCATGAGCGTTGCTGTCTCCAACGGGCACTCAGCACTTCAGCGCCTGGCAAAGGAAACTCCAGCCAGACTGCCGCACCTCGCTGCGCCCATACAGATGCCCGTATTCGCGCTACCAGCACACGATATCCCCTCACTCGAGATCGCTGCTCCAGGGTTCACACAGCGACGGCAGCCCGCAGCCCTTCAGAGCTCGTCACTCCGCTTCTGCTCACTGGCGAAATCATCAGTAAGCGAGCTCCGTCAGTTAGGTTTCGCGGCGGCTGCCATCTTGCGTCCTCACACTAGGGCTCAGCGCTGCAGGGATCCAGCCTCCGTGGTGCTCCCCACCGCTCCGCAGTACCACCGATGTGTGCAGAGGGATCTCACAGTTTAGCTTGTGCGGTTTCAGGAATCAGATACAGTGATTCCAGGCAGATTAGGGGCGGATAGTGGCTCAGCCGGGCAGAGCTACACTAGGGTGCGGCCATCTTGCCGTGCACCCTCTTGCGCCCCCTCCCCTAACCCCCCATCGGACAACATTCCTATAAGAAATATTATCTTTTTTAATTTAAGTCAGCCAAATTAGAATTCAGTAATGTATTTGTTAGAAAACACTACTGAAGAACTGTGTTTCTAAAAGATAAGAAAGTGGGGATGGAGCTCCTACACCTGAATAGTGTGAATCTCTCTCTCTTTCTCTCATTTTAAGAAATCTGAAAGCTGCCTTCTCCCCATGGTGCCGAGCATACAGGCAGTTGGTTTTGATCCTTAACAAGGAATGACCATTATGACTTCAACCTTGTTTGATGTTTGTTTTTATGTAAAAACTCAGTGTTCCTGGTTATTTTTTGTTTACTTAACTTTTTGTTGCTTTTCAACCAGTTTTTAGTGTTTTTCTACTCTCATTTCTTTTCTCAGCCTCCATGCCTGCTTTTTTAACACATGCCCCTCCTATGGCAAGATGCCTTAGAAGGGCGTCCACGATGTGTACATAGTCTGTCTTTGTAACTTTTACATTGTGAAGGGTGTATCTTTCTTTATTAGACAAACAAGCATACTCTCTTCCCTTAGTATATTATTTATGCTGAATTTTGATTAGAAGAACTTTCTGCTAGCAACAATTCCAAAAGCAGCCATGTAGGAAGAAGCTGACCAACTGCTTAGGAGGGGTATTTGAGGTGCCCCGGCTCAGTGAAGACCGAGCTTAGAAGCGGTGATTGCGAAGGCAGTAAGACACAGACCACTGAGTCTATTTCTGCAACTCTGGGAGGACCTATAGTGCTCATGTTGAAGGGTGAGGGGCAGGTGACCTAGATGATGCTGCAGTGCTGGAACACTGCTCAGGAGAAATGGCTATGCAGGTAGAATGTTGTGTCTGTAGAAGGCTTGAGAGCTGCCATCGCTTCTGCCACCATGTGGTGGATCCGCAAATCCTAGACCGCCTCCTCATTCCCAACAGACTTTCTGTCACATTTGCAGGAGTGAAAGATGAGGAGGAGACCGAGTGTCAGAGGAGTAGGAGGAATCCTGCCAATGTCCATTTTGTGTGAGAATGTTTTCAGATTACCAATTAATCCCAAGCATGACATATTTCGGCTGCCACTTATCCTTGCCACTGCACCCATTCTGAAATAGTTTGCAAGTGGCCATCAGCCACAGTGACCCAAAAAGGAAGACCGCTTATGTACACCAATTAATCTCCTCTCTAACAGGCTGGGCTTGCAGAATAAGCAAAGCCCTGCTCCCGTAGCGGATTTGCAACATCAGGAAGCACTGAAGAAAACAACGTTTGGCCACACAAACACATTCCACCTTCAATAGGGGCCACTCAAACTATTAAACTGGGAGTGGAGCCAAGATGGCAGAAAGGTATGTCTCCTCTGTTGGCTGTCTACCTGAGCATGGCCGAGAACGAAGCCTTCTCTGCTGGGACAGAATTTGGATAGAGAGGGTTATGTCTGAAGACCCAAACGCCCAGAGAAACTTCAAAACAAAGATGACCCTGAGCTGCAGCAATCCCTGACAAGGCCTAACGCATAAACTTGAGAGGGTGGTGGAGGATGTGAGGACCTGGGATCACTCAACCAAACCTCCTCTGGCCCTGATCATACATAAAGCAGGGCTTAACATTCTTTGGACTCCAAGCCCTTCCGGAGATAAATCTGAGTGAGAGGTTCCTTCACTTAAGTCGAGTCAAGGAAGATAACATAACAGACAATGTGCTCTCAACAATCCAGGCACTGGTCAAATTTATGTTTCCTAAATGTTTTTCAGGTCTGGGAATGGGAGCTGGGATTTGTTGCAGTGTATTACTTGTATTCCCATATCTGGAGAGAGGTGACCGAGATGCTGGAGTGAGAGGAAAGTTTGTCTTTTGAAATTCTGTAAGCTTTTTGTTAGCTGTGAGATGCTGATTACGCTACCTAAGCACTACATATTGGTAAAAGGATAGGGGTGAGGGGTAGGCCTGCAGACTCAGTTGTTAAAGGTCAGGAAGTCTCTGAGTGAGTGAGAACTGCTGTGAGACCCCAGTTGGGAGGCCACAGGCCAGGCTAGGGCTTCTGGGCCATAGACCTGGAAGTTGGAATCTATTGCTTCTACTATCCTGGTGCCTGTCCTACTGAGGCTCTACAAACTGGAACAAGTACAACCCTTGCAGCATTTCGGTCTCCGTGGTAGCAATGACTATCAGTCGGAAGATTCTCATAGGTTAGTGTTGGGATTCTCTGGCGCAGCACTCAACATCTCATCCAGCAATGCAACAAGATCAGTCTTGAGCCTAGTGCTCCTCTTTTTAAAAGGCAAGTACGTTTTAACACAAAAAGCAGAAATAATACACTCATGTGGGAATACTCTATTCACGGATATGAGTCTTAGACACTTCCAAGTGGTTCTGCTCCCTCTAGGTGCTATATCATGTTTCCACCTCTATCTACATCTTACAGTCGTCATGGTTTGTGGCGCAGCTTTCATAAGGTGCCGCCACACTGTTTCACACACTGTCTCTAGGGTACAGGTTAGCTTCTCACCTGCCCTTTTTTGAATTAGCACAGGGGCTGTCTTGGTTCGTCCCGTGGTGGCAACTTCACCAGCGATAGGTAAGGCCTTCTCCACCCAGCATGCATAGTCCAAGTAAATGAGAACAGTTTCTGACTAAGCATGGGGTCATCCGAAAGGCTGCAGCAGGGGCAAGTTCTTCTGACGATAGCCCTCTTCAGTTGTCGATGTAGGTTGGTGCTAGTAGACCAGGGGGCTTCAGCAGGTACTTTGGTGACTCTTTAATAGTCAGTCAGATTGGGGCCTCCCCAGGGCAGAGAAAGCTGGCAGTCCTGCTTTACTGGTCACTGCTTTAAGGGAAGAGTGGTTCTGCCACTTAATAGTTTCAAAAGAGCATCTAGCTTATATTCAATTAGTGTCCCCCTCTCTTTGTAGGGCTAACATTTAATGAAAATACTAGTGTCTGTTAATAACATCCAAACCAAAAATAAAAAATAGAAATGAATCCTGTGTTTTTAGTGATTTCTGGAGAATTTATGTAACTCATATAATCAGAAAAATGAACAAATATATATACACACACAGATCAACAATATACCGTTACATTCAAATGACGTGAAGTGAACACAAAAACCTATATATATCACAACACAGTACACAAATAATACATCATTATAAACCCAAACATTACATTTAGACAAAGTGTGAAGTGTTTTGATTATGTATCATCCCAGTTTCGAAATTAATCAAGTTTTTACTATTGGTCTGGATGATCATTTGCACTTAATATTTAGTGTCGACGTTTCGACCCCTGGAAATATTGCGAAAGTGTGTTCGTCTGAGGGGGGTCTTCTTCAGGACTAGAAAAGAATCTGTGTGTGGCCTTCTGGAAGTTCCACCCTGATTTGTATGACAGCACGGCCGCTTGTGCATAACAGATGACCTGTATCCGACGTTACTCCTCTTATTGTGTGGGTAAGATTAGTCCAAGGCACATGCACTTCGTGCATATATATCTCCGGTGTCTGGCGTTCGGGGTTCCAAATATGAATCTCTCCTAATATCCAAATTATGTTTTTCGGGGCCTTCCACCTCCGGAAAACAGCCTCAAGGCTAAATATTTGCCTTTGAAAGCTCTGGCGTGTGACTATGCCTTCTGAGATTAGGGAACCTGTCCTTGTGTGAATTAGCACAGGGGCTGTCTTGGTTTGTCCCATGGTGGCAACTTCACCAGCGATAGGTAAGACCTTCTCCACCCAGCATGCATAGTCCAAGTAGATGAGAACAACTTCTGACTAAGCAGCAGGTCATCGGGAAGGCTGCTGCAGGAGCAAGTTCTTCTGACGATAGCCCTCTTCAGTTGTTGATGTAGGTTGATGCGAGTAGACCAGGGGGTCCAGCAAGTACTTTGGTGACTCTTTAATAGTCAATCAGATTGGGGCCTCCCCAGGGCGGAGAAAGCTGGCAGTCCTGCTTTACTGGTCACTGCGACCCTTTTCCAGATGCTGTGCTGGGATACAACAGCAGTTAACCAATAGGGCTATGAGGTGTTTTGTGCCTCAGCTGGCAGACACCATCTTCGGCATATAGTGCCATGAGGCGACTCCACCAAATCTTAAAAATCAGGGTGACCCTGAGGAACTTCTGAGCAGTGCATGATCATCTACTCATTGCGGGGCACCCCAAGTTTGATAAGTCTGTACTTCAATACCGGTACTGGTTGGTACATTCTCGGGCACACACGTAGCAGGTGCTATAACCAGGCAATTATCCCGGGATCGTTTGGGGCTACCAATTGGGCATACGTCTCCTGGTGCCTTGGGGTGATGATGGGGATAATATAATGAGATTGCCCACACACTTTGGCAGTGTTGTGGCTCTTTCAATGAAGCTGCACCAATGGATCAGCTCTCCCAATCTTATTGGTTGTGTTTAGTTGGCGATTCTCTGTTGGACTGAACCCCTACACCAGGGTCAGTTACTACACAGATAGGACTCCTTTTTTCCTAGGGACAAGTTCTGAAATTCCTCCTTCAGATTGGACTCCCGGTGATATTCCCTCACCTCTAGGGATTTGACTGTCAGACGGACACCAACCCTTGGTTCCACAGGAGTCCTGTGAGTACTCTGTGGTATCCCTTCCTTGGTCGAAGAGAACTTAGAACTTGAAAAACAAGTGGAAACAGCAGCTTCCACTTAATTTTATTATTGCAGACCGAGGATGTGGATTGCAAAGGTACCTTCATCAAACTGGTATGAAGTAGTTTCCCTGTCATGTGTCTCAGTCAGGCCATCTTCCTGGACTAGACTTTTTCTTCAGTGATCTTCTACACAGAAGGGCAGTTTCCAGGTGAAGCACCCACCACAGAGGAACAAAAGAGGTGTGAGCAGGCTGCACCTTGGCTATTTATGACCACTCCTGACCTGGATCAGGCAGGGACAAAGTTCTGCTCCCCTTCATCCCTTACAACAGATACTACAGTCCTAGTTCTTCACCCTCCTGCCTTCCACTAAAAGGCCATTACAGGTAGACTAATTAATAGCTCTCTTGATCAGAAAGAGCCTAACAACTTCTAATCGAAAGGCTGTCTCAGATTTCCTCGCTCCAGTGTCTGGTTTTGCCCCTCCCACCTCAGGAATACATTTCTGCCATCTAGGGAAATTAACCTCACCTTCATCTTGTACACATGCCCAGGGGCTTCCAAAATGGATCACACAGGCCTGTAACACTCTGGTTCCCCGAGACGCACATGTACATGCCTACTAGCATACACACATGCTCATTGTTTAGAATCTCTAAGCTATGGGCTGTGCGCAGTGGAACTTTCAGATGTATGGGCTTGAAGGTTTGCAATCACACAATACAGGTAAAAAGGCCTGGTCACTATAATCATCTATAAAACATGGTATGCTGCCCTCCCCGTGCTGCACTTGTGAAACCTGTGACAGGGATAGTCATCCTCTTTGTCACTATGAACCCTTCAGGTTTAGGGAAAGTCCAGAATCTGACTTACTCAAGGGCAGGCCTAGGTGGTCGCACACATACTACATTTGTGTGCGGCGAGGACAAAATGCAAAAACCAAGATCACAGATTCCTGTTGTTTGAGCACGCAGGATATGGGACACAACTGTACTTCATGAAGGGGACATTCCTGTCATAAATCCTGCTCTTTTGTTTTTTTATATATTGATTTTTTATTGAGTGTAAAGCCATATAAGAAAAATGTCTTAAGGAAGAAAAAACAAACTTTTTTTTCGAGAGCCCGGACATAGTCATGTTTGTCTCATTGAATATACATGTAGGGGTCCAAACATGTGGTGGTCAGTGACTGGTACCCGGCCTATAGACCAGTAATAAACACTCAAACCTGCGTTCTCGGCCCAGAAAAACAACCACTTGGTCTGCAACATATATTCTATACAGCAACTAACATTGCTTGTTAACCTTCATTAGAGAAATGGCCGCCCGCTATTGTTCAACCATCCATCCCTCCCCATTTCCTGTCGGTTTGATAAAGGGACAAATCAGTGTGACACCTATAAAATAACAACACCGATGTTATCAGTTCTTTTAGTTCCCTAATGGCATTGTCGCCAGCGCTTGGGAGTGAGGGTTGGAATGTTTCTAACTTCATGTTTAAAAATTATCACTTTTAATAAATCCCTCAATGCAGTGATTTAAACTGATGAACTAATTTGGAACGCCACAACGTATTGAAGAAATGCACATTTTTGAATTGACTTTGTTTTGTATGATGTTTGTTGCATGATAGACATGCCAAACATTTTCCTGACTGAGATCGTTCATAGGCTCTTGGAGCCAAGCCAGACCACTGCAGTGGCTTGGCTCTCCCTGTTAATTTGTTTGCTCACCCACCTCTTGTTTCCCCTACCCACGCTCTTGTGGACTACTAATGCAGCTTTTCAATTTCTCCTTGCCGCTCATTTCACCCTCCTTGGACTCATCTTCACCCTCCTTGCACTCATCTTCTCCCTCCAGGCAAGTGGAATGCCTTCCATGGGCCTCACGGGACCACTGCCCTGAAAGCGTGCCTCATTTTACAAAATAAATATTCCATTTCCATTAATTTCAGTGGGCTCAACCTCAAAAACACTCACTAGCCACTCTCCTCTTCCATTTCTCTGTTATCCTCCTTTCCTCGTGTCCCGCCCTTGGATGCCCTCTCCTGCCTGGTTTACTGGGGCAATAAGCATCCTTATAAATCCTTTCTCCCCGTTGCCTCACGGAGTCCTCCCCCCACCTTTTTTTTGCCACAAGCTGCCCACAAATTAGTCTACTTAAAAACACAATTGGAGTGTAATTTACAGGAAAGGGTTACTAGCAGATGGGAGGCAAGTAAAAATTCCCATTTTGAGTTCGGGGAAGCAGCTGGGAGGATGCTAGCGTGGAAAATAAAAGCAGACCAAGCAAAAAAATATATTAGACAGATAAAGTTGGAAGGCGATCAAAGTCCTCTTACTGCCACCTCTGATATAGGCAGAGCCTTTCAGGAATTTTTTCAGGCCATCTACTAAGATGATATCACTGATGATCCTTTTGTAAGGAATTCTTGGTTAGATAAAATATCCCTGCCGAGTCTCACCCAGCTCCAAAGCAGCTACTTGGATTCAGAAATAACCGAAACAGAGGTGAGAGAGGTTATTGGGCAACTTAAGCAAGGGAAGGCAGAAGGTACAGATGGCTTACCAGCAGAACTATATCGTGCCTTGTCCGAAGGTATAATTCCAACGTTGACAGTTCTGTTCAATAGTATTCTGTTAAAAGAGAATGACCCTCCCAAATCATGGAATGATGCCATCATAGTCCTGATTCTTAAACCGGGGAAAGACCCGACTGAATGCGGATCATACCGTCCGATATCACTTCTGAACAACGACTATAACATTTTTGCGGTCATTATGTCCGCTAGATTGGGGAAGGTTATAGCCTCAATAATCAATCAAGACCAAAAAGGGTTCATAAAGGGCTGCCAGTTGGTTGACCTTACGCACGATTTAGTCGGGGCCATAGATATTGCCTCTAGCCTCTCTCTGCCGTTAGCCACTTTCACGTTAGACGCAACAAAGGCCTTTGACAGGGTGAGTTGGCCTTATTTGATTGCGGTATTAAAGAAATTCAATTTTGGTGAGAATTTCTGTCAAGTGATCTCTTTTGTACAAGGCTCCATCTGCTAGACTTTTGCTAAATAACACCCTGTCGGAACCTGTAAATATTACAAGGGGGACAAGACAGGGCTGTCCCCTTTCTCCCCTTCTCTTCAATTTGTATATTGAGCCTTTCGCTCAAGTTCTACGGGAGGAAGTTAATTTCCCCTCTTTTAAATACGAGGGGTGGGAAAGGCGGGTAGCTCTTTACGCGGACGACATTCTCATTTTTACAGTAGACACGGTCTTAGCTTTTCCAACAGTAATTAAGTGTGCAGAAGAATTCGGGCGAATCTCTGGATATGAGATTAACGCCAGCAAAACCGAAATTATGGTGTGGAATATAAACAATACACATCTTAAGGTGACACCCTCAATGAGATATCTCTGTATCCAAATCACTCAAGACGTGGGGAATATTGCACAACTTAATTTGGATCAGATCTTTAAAGATTGTCAAAAAAAACTAAAAGCGTGGTCCTTTCTTCCACTTTCTATACTTGGTACAACTAATTTAGTTAAAATGGCTATCCTCCCCAAGTTTACTTTTTTATGTAACACTATCCCCCTGGCTTTTGACCCTAAACAAATAGACAAATTCCAGCGGGAAATTAACTCCTTCATCTGGAAGCACAAAGCCACTAGATTGGCGTGGAAAAAATTACGAAGGAGGAGGGAAAAGGGCGGGTTGGCACTTCCTGATTTACAGTACTATGCTTGGGCTTTCCAACTATCTTACTCCCGAATGCTTTTGAAAGTGCCATCTAACTCCTCGATAGGTCTAATGTTTAAAGCCATGTTGGCTGGGGCGGATCTACCCTCTCAGGGATTTATGTTTAAGTTTGGAGCCCAAAAGTTTTTTAAGAAGGTTAAATTAAAGTCTCTTCAATCTATGGCCAGTATCTGGGCTCAGATCAAAAATAAAATAGGGCTGTCTTACTTTTCAAACTATGCCCCGGTGTGGGACTCCCCGTGTTTACCAATGTGTTTGAGGGATGGGTTGGCGTCCCCCCTGATACATGCCGGTATTGTAAGGTGGGGAGAGTTGTTGGTAAATGACGCACTGCTGACATGGGATGCACTAAGCGATCCCTGAGCTATCAAGATTTAAATATATGCAGCTTGAGAGTTGGGCTCGGGCTCTAGCTAGGAAAGCTGTCCCGCTGGGTAAATTTAGTAATTTGGAACAACAGCTTGTCGTTAGGCAGGCGGGCGGCAAAGAGGTGGATTTTTGGTATTGGAGCATTCTGGGGAGAGGAGATGGGGCGACAGTTTGAGCAAATATGGCTTACTTCACTTACCATCCTACATAGATTAGTCAAACCTGCGTGGTTAAGGCGCAACCATCTATTCACCGTTCACCGCGCTTATCTCTCTCCTTTAAGACTATCAAAATTCCAGCCAGGAAAGAGATGTAACAAGTGTAACCTCTTGAATGCTTCGGATACACATATGTTTAAGGATTGCCCTTCTATCTGTACTTTCTGGGAGAAAATAAAGGACACACTGGACTCTATACTTAATTGCTCTGTGCGCATTACTCTGTCATTGGTTATCTTTGGCATAGACGAAAACATATTGGGTCAGGCAAGATTTTTCCTTTTTTACGCCATTCTCCTGGCAAGGCGCCAAATATGTAGGTTTTGGGTAGATGCCGTACCTCCATCACACGGAGATTGGCTTACATCCTTATACAATACATCTAAGCTGGACCTGGCTAGACGTGTCAACAAAAAAAAAGTGGCCTTTTGGGACCTTCTGTTAAACTGGTCATAGGAACGCCGGGTTTTTTTTTTTTCTTTTTTCTTTTTTCTTTCTTCTTTCTTTTTTTTTCCCCGGGTCCTATGATTAAGCCTTGGTTACTCTTTGGATCTTGAACGCCGGTCTCACGGTTTAACGATTCGCCCCACCAGGCTGAACAGATTCTTCGATCGAGTAATTAAGCTAACTAGCTTCCCTCACCATGGAGTTATCTTCCGCTATTCTGTGAATTGTGTCCTGGTATGCGAGTTGACTTGAGATCCTAAGTTGTTCTCCCAGCTCGCGACACACTAGGTGGCTGGTGATTCCTATAAGAGGGTTAATGGCAAATGAGGACTAAAAAAAAAAAAAAAAAGCTGGCCCACAAATGCACCGTAACAAGGAGAATTCAGAGTTTCACTGAACCGTTTTTTGAACAGAAAAAGGCGCCAGTCCCGTCGAGTTGTTCCGTGCCCCGCCCCCAGGGCAGCACTATATACTGCCAGAATCTGCCACCATTCATCATTCTGCTCCCAGGATAAAGTCGGCCTGAGCTGCGTCCAATGAGAGCAGATGAGACATGAACCAGACAGCACCTGCACGCACTGCCCCTAGGGGGCAGGTGAGAAAATATCTGTCGCTACACCGCAATGCAAAACAACGCATACTTTTACCACAAAGTTATTAGTTCGCAAGTACCACTACAGCGCACTTTTTTTCTACGCATACCATTAGATAGCAAGTTCCTGGAAATGCTTTTAAAATGTCATTCTAACAGATCCCTTTACCCCGCATACTTTTCCCACACATTTTTTGTATTAAAAAACACCCCTACACTACGCTAAATTCTATATCCAAATACATTACTACACAAACTCAACAACACTACTCTAATCCCTCAAACACTACCCCCACCATGACACTACCCCTTCCCCCAGACCTGTCCCTACACGCAAACACTAACACTACCTGCATGACTCACCTGACACTACCCTAAAACACTACCCTACACTACACAAACACCACAACACTACCCTAAACCACTACCCCATGCACGACCCTCTCCCTTCCCCCAGTCCGCTCCCTACACTCAAACACTACCCTGCACGACACCCCCAACACTACCCTAATCCCTAAAACACTACCCTACACTACACAAACACCACAACACTACCATAATCCCTAAAACACTACCATCTGCACGACCTTCCCCCAGACCTGTCCCTACACTCTAACTCTACCATACACGACCCACCTGACACTACCCTAAACCCTAAAACACTACCCCCTGCACGACCTTCCCCCCACCCCCCCAGTCCTGTCACTAAACTCTAACACTACCTGCACGACCCACCTGACACTACCCTAAGCCCTAAACCACTACCCTACACAAACACCACAACACTATCCTAAATCCTAAAACACTACACCCTGCACGACCCTCCCCCTTCCCCCAGTCCGCTCCCTACACACGAAAACACTACCCTGCACAACCCAAGACACTACCCTAAACCCCAAAACACTACTCAAACACAACACTACCCTTAATCCTAAAAGACTACACTCTGCACAACCCACCCCCTACCCTAAACCCTTTAAAACTACACAGCCCCTCTTACCTCTCTGTCCTCGTGATTCTTCTCTTCTCCTCCCAGCATCGTCAGAGGGGCGGTGCTCAGTGCACGTCGTTGTGAGGCAACGGAAGAGACTCCGTTTCCTCACAACGATGTGGATCGCATTATAACACTTGCGTTGTAACAGCGCATGTGATGTAATAACATGCGTAGTAAAGGCTACGCGTTGTTACAGCGCATGTGTTGTTAAGCTTGCGTTGTAATGGTATGCGGAGTAAAAGTCGCGTATTAATGGCTGGTGAAAGCCAAAACTAATGCCAAGACTGACAAACCCTGTGAACTTTCGATTCATGCTGTGCGGTTCCCTCACGAAACACTAGACCTTAAAGTAATTCAATGTATTTTTCTTTCTCCACCCAGAAAGGCGGGTTTTCAAGTTTTCTTCACAGATTTCAAATGTTTTATTTTCACTGTGGGTAACACCATTTCCTAAGTGCTTCACTTATTTTCCTTTCTTTAATTTTTAAGATTCCCTCACCTTAGACTACGGTCCCTGTCCTGAGAAGACCCCAGACTCATGGCGTTGAAACTTTATAATAGTATTTTCGAGGGGTCAAGGCCACTCGAGGATGCATCCAACTGGGCAAGGACTTAATACCGAATAATTTCCCGATTAGTATCACAGGTCCCCTTCCCGGAAAAATAATTGTTTTCCCACCTGATTGAATGTCCTATTTAGAGGTTCGTCATCAAATTAAACATATTATTTATGTGAATTTTGAATATCTTTTTCTCATTTGTGACGGCCATTATTTTTCTACTATTGAGCTATGCATTAATTCTGGCATTTCTTTAATAATCAGTGTTATTTTTATTATTGCCCTTCTTACCAATACATATTAAAAATGATATGCCAAGCATTTTTTGCTACTAGGTGATTTTAATATTCATAGTGAAGATAGTGAGAACCCAGATGCTGTTAATTTCCTGGCCGATATGGCCCCCAGGGCTTGGTGAAGATAAATTCTGGCCCTACACACTCGGCAGGTCATACCCTTGACGACATTCTCACGAATTCATCCTCCATACTTTCTGATCCCCTTTGCCCTCTGATATGGTCGGATCATTTTCTGATTCCATTTCGGTTTAACAGTTGCCTTAGAAACCAAACTGACGTATGTCCTCGGAATAGTCTCCGCAGGCGATGGCATAAGATCACGTATGACTCTTTTAGCAAAATATTTGTTCCTTCTGTTTTTAATGAACATATGGACAGTACAAATAAGTTTAGGGTTTTTAATGATGCCATCACTTCAATGATAGACCTTTTGGCTCCGTTGAAACATCAGCAGAGTAACACTCTGAATAAAAGTGCAGATTGGTATACTGCTGAGTTACGCAGTGAAAAATCCAGATGTAAACACCTGGAAAAAATCTGGTGCAAACCCCATTCGGAAACTGAGAAGCGTAACTATAAAGCGGCCTTTACCGCGTATCATAAAAACTTGAAACCCTACTGCCACGCAGCCACGCGCGACACAAACCCACTCGGATGACGCTCCCCCCTAATGCCTCACACCCACCCTGGAGTGACTAAGTTCCTATCCCCGCTGCTCCGGGGCCTGCACCTATGCCGTATGCCCGCCTGCATAGTCGTACCCCGGCCAGGGGTTCCCACTGCGTTGTTTCACCAGTTACCTAACGGACCACATGTGATATGGTCTGGCTGCCCCCTCTCTGATAGTCCATGACTGCCCCTAGTTTGCTCTCCCCCTCCCTGGTTTGTTTCTTCATATGGCAAACACCTGTCACATTGCATATAACTGCAGTAAAGGTACTTATAAATGTCAAGATGGACATCACCTGACTGGAAATATGTACTTAATGACACTGCGATCCAATACTGATATGTAACAACTGTACTAACAAATGCAATAAAAACAAGTTTCAAAAATCATAAAAACTTGAAAAAGGCACGGAAAGATCATGTGATAATTAAATTCAACCTAGCAGGAAACTCAACTAAAGATCTTTATAAAATTCTTAACTCCTTCACCAATCCCACGGCTTGCTCTCAGCAGATTCTCCCTTCTCAGGGACTATGTGACAGTATAGCTATGTATTTTGATGATAAAATTAATTTAATCTACAATCAATTCCCTCAAAACTCGTGTCACTCTGAGCCTTCTAATTTTGGACCCTCTACTCTAAGAAATTTGAGTAAAGGCCTTAAACATTTTATTGCCATCCAGGTATCTCAGGTGGAAGCCATGCTTACAGTAGCAAAATCTGGATCACCTCTAGATGTGATACCGGCACACATATTCGCTCTACTTGCACCTCTCCTGGCACCCTCCATTTGTGAGATTCTCAACTCATCTTTACGTGAAGGAATCATGCCACTTGATTGGAAGGCTGCTCAGGTGCTACCAATTAAGAAGAAAGCTCAGTTACCTGCCGAAGTGCTCTCTAATTTTCACCCCATGTCACTTCTGCGGCTTATGAGTAAAATGGCACAGGGTTATGTCAGTACTCAGTTCATGGGTTTCCTCGAATCCCTAGGCATCCTTGCCCCTTCCCAGTCTGGGTTTAGACCCAATTACTCTACAGAGACTACCCTCATTCAGGTTACGGACCATATTAAAATGGCTCTGGATAATAATAAAGCAGTGCTACTGGTCTTATTGGATCGGACATCAACACAGCCTCTCATCAGAAATTGATTTTCCAACTGAGAGAAGCCGGTCTGCAGGGACAGGCACCTAATTGGCTCATCAGCTTTTTAGTCCAGCATACCCAGACTATCAATCTGTGTCCCTACCGTTCCCAAACATTGAAGCTGGACAAGGGGTTGCCCCAGGGCTCTTGCTTGAGCCCTACTTTGTTTAATATCTATGTGGCCCCCCTGGCCAAGATCATAAGGGAGTACGGCTTTACTCCGTTTTCCTACCCTGATGATACACAACTACTTCTGTCCTTTGATAAGGACACAGAGTTAATTGATAAGCATTTTGCAAAAGGTATGCTAGCTATAGCAGCATGGATGACAGAACATTTTCTCTAGCTGAACGCGGCCAAGACTGAAATCCTGCTGTTTGGCACAGCTCAAACATCGTGGTCCCCCAAGTGGTGGCCTGCTGTGGTAGGCCCCACCCCTTCTCCTACTGTCACGAAAAATCTAGGGGGCAGTTTGGATGTTATACTATCAATGAGGGATCAAATCATGACTACTGTAGGGACTTGCTACCACACTCGAGGCTATTTCGCAGAGTGCTCCAGTGGTTGCCTCTGTTTGACTCAGGCTTTGATCATTGGGCGCCTGGACTACTGTAATGCGCTACTAGCATCTGCTAATAAAATCGCTTCTGGGTAGGTTACAGATTGTACAGAATGTTGCCGCACGCTTAGCTCTCAAAAAGCTGCCTTTCACCTCCTGGGGAGGTTGTTAAAACTACTCCATGGTACGAGCCTTAGCTACCTGGCGGATTAGTTTAAAGTATACTGCCCGAACCATCTACTTAGATCTTAAGGTAAAGGGTTGCCAGTGGTTCCCCGCTTCAGGAAAATACAAACAGGCGGCAAAACTGTCGCCCACCTTGCCCCTAAATACTGGAACACCCTGCCTAAGGATTTACGCAATGCTCCAGTTTTCAGCGCTTCAGGAAACTCCTGAAGACTGAATTATTCCAGGTCTGATCTTTGCATCTCCGGTACCCTCTCTGCGATAGCACGGAGAAATCCCTACAGGGGTGATTCCAGCGCCTTACAAATCCCTTACACACATACATACATAAATATCTTTATGATTTACTTTGATAGGTTATCTTGTGGACAATATATGGATTCCTGGGCAACTGAGATCTCTATTGTTCTTATATTGCATAGTTAAAAACTATATGGGAGGATCTCTTTGTATGTTTCACTACTATTCTGCGGGCCAATCTTCCCCACACGTATAGGCCACTCTCCTACACAACTAATCAATATTAACTATAACGTGGCTGATGGTGAAAGCTGTAACTGAAGAGGCCTATCAGATTTGTGCTGCCCATTGAACTCTGTCAACACAGCTTTAAAGCAGAAATTCCTCCAACACTGCCCAGCATGACTTTGGTGAGGCTCCGAAGATCAACTTGTAGGGGTCCTAGAAGTCCGATCTTCAGGTAATAATTATTTGTAGTAGCCCTCAGTGCCTCCTACACGGACAAATTAAAAAAATTATTTTTGTAGCTAGAAATATTCTTGTTAGGTGATGCAGCGATACAAAAATCAAAGTGAAGCTAAAAAGAGATTTGAATTTTTAGGACTACCAATCGCATCTTGGCTAATTTTTATATTCAACCTAAATTAAAATAACTTACAAGCCCTAGCCTCTCCCAACTGTTGTACCACTGTAACCCTTCTGGTCTGCGTCTGGCAGGTAGATTACCTTTGTAGTTGACAAACTACAGCCAAGGTTTCTTGGAAATGCTAGATCTGCGCTTCTGAAATGAAAACTTCCAGGCAAAGCTGCGACATAGTCCTTGAGACAACTCACAAGTCACTGCCAGTTAGATCATCCTCAGACCCTGAATTTAGAAAATTTACGGACTTTTGGTTTAAAATTATCTTAAGTGGCCTTCTTAGTTCCTCCTTGTAAATGGGGTTCTAGGGTGGCTAACATTTATTATATGGTAATTGGAACCCCTTACTTGATTCGCTTATTTATTAAATTTTGTAACTAGATTGCAGAATCTTCTGCTCCTACAGCCTATCATACTCCATACCTTTATGTGCTATTGGCCTTTATCCCTTACTTATTTTAAATAAGGTTCTTTGCTTTAAGCCTAAGGTGACTCGTTCACTGTATCCGTCAAGAAAACCCATGATGCTACCAGACAAAACGTCCCCAGCCGTACTAACAGTGAGTCTGCGTGATTGACTGAATGGAGTCCCACCTAAAGCACTGCTGGTCATGCCCACTCACTAGGGGCTACATATCCTCCAATCCAAAATCTGTTGGTAGAAAAAAGGTTGAAGTGAGCATTCTACGGGGGAAACCATGATAGTATTTGATAAGGCCTTAGTTACTAACCTTTACAATAGCGCTTTTAGCCTGGGGTAATCACTGAGTGTTAATTTTCCTTGTTTGGTGGGCACTCCTTTTTCACAAGGGTTATAAAGGATGCAAAAATATAAAATTCTCTCTGGGGACCTACAGATAATCCACTAATTTATACAAAATAGCCCTGCACTCTTATGATAGTTAAGTAAACATGTAAGTCACTGTTTAGACTATATCCATAATGTAGATGATTTTCAATAGATAGTTGTTTTCCCAAATGAAAGAAGAAGATCAAATCTTGCAATATTGAAAGTTATTCTTTATTCATGTTCTTTAAAAAATGCAAAACAACCAACGCGTTTCGTCCGCAATCGGACATCTCCAGGGCTAAAAAAATACACAAACCAGCACTATTTACAACATTGAATACAAACATTTAAAATTGAAGGAGAACCAGATTGTAACTAGGACAATGTAACAAAATCATTCTATATCAATTCATTACATTTGGGAAAAACCTTTTTTGTGTAACATTAACAGACACTAGTAAATAATAATTTATAAAGTTTTTTTATAACAATTTAACTTGAATATGCACAGAGATTATGACACTACCAAAAGAAACAAAAGAAGACAAATATCAGGGTTTTATACCATTTCGAAGTCATACATACTCACTGGATAAGGGAAGGGAGGAAAGAAAATAGAAACAAAGGGAGACCTCCTGATCATAGTAATCAAAATGTATACAGCCAAACATCCTGCCATGTATGATAATGTGACATCTCATAACCATCTATATAAACAAACAAGTTGGCACATACCTTGAAATGTAAAAGATATTAATTCATTCAGTTGTTGTCAATCAATAAAACACAATGGATCTATGGGGGAGTAATGTAAACATATACAAGTGTATCAGATTGCAATTTATATAGTCGGATATCGCAGATTTATTCTATAACATTTTGTAACTATTTTTAATGAGCATCAACAAAGTCTTTATAGATATTTACAGCAAGAATCTTATGTCCCGATTCATTGATGGTGGTCATGCAACTCTAGTTTATCTAATATCTGTAGTGTACTATTGTATTTAAAATAAAATTTGAAAAACCTTGAGTCGCAACACTTACTTGAAAAGTATATATTCAGGCATTGTGATTTATATCAGTTTGATAAATTCAGGGAACAGAAAAAGTGTTATCCTGAAAGGTGGAAAGAATCTTGTATAAGTTCATCATCGTAATGCTACTTTATTAATGATTTGTTTATATACATTGATTTTTATCCAATGTCAATAATGACCTAATAGGATCAAATATCTACAAATATATCCGAAAATCATTCAAGTTATAATCGAACCCTTAATGAAGATTTGTTCCGCTGTTTAAAACTCCCGGGTAAAAGCACCATACTCCAAGCTCTTACCGCACCGGTAAACAGTCTAATCCCGGCGGCTATCTTGGAGTATATAAGGTTAGCCCAAAAGACGTTCACCAAACAGAGACCCATATGCAACGATCTACTGTAACCTGTCCACGTATCATTATTTTTACATCCAAAAATTATTTGCACTACTGTGAACCATTGTTACACATGTTTCAGTTCACTATATTTCAAAATGGACTCCACACCTTATTTCACTCGCCATATAAGACAAAGGATTCACTATTTAAAACTCATATACAAAAACCTATCATTAACTATTCACGTAATACTATTTGTGTATCTTTACGATATTTGCACTGCTACACACCACTGTTATCCAAGTTTCAATTCAATATGTTTCAGAGAGTGACATCACGTATTATTCCACTCACCATACAAAAAGAAGGTTAACCTGTGCCTAGCATTCGGACAGCCCAGTTAAAGAGTATACTGAGCCAACCATTGCAGTAAGACCGATTTTAAAGCACAAAAAGTTGGCCTATAGTAATTAATGCTAAAATCCCAAGAGGACTGGACCTCCAGTACTGGTCAAGTGGTCAGAAACAAATATACCAATCTCTCGCATTGGCGATAATCTTATACGCTCAAAGTTTACTCACGGCGAAGGTTGCACCCGTTCTCATGTGGTCATCTGGTTCGGCAAGGTTTCACAAACATTCAAAAACCGCGCACTTTTTATATGTTTACTAAATTGGTTAATTATCCAATTTAGCTCGAATAATTACGCTCCGATCATAGGCGTCTCAAAAGAATGACGTAAATGCAACCGTATTGGGAGCGCCATCTTGAAATGAACAAATCATGTATATTTAACTAATCTGCCCAACCAAAGACACAAAAACAAAGCTGATCTCAGTATATATATATGAAAATAATTGTAATATACACAGATACAACAAAAGAAAACGGCTCGCTTACAAAGTTCAATTTCTATTGAGTCAAAATAACCTAATCCCAATGCTAATCAGCGTCGCACAAAATGACGCATATTTGTACTTGTGAGGGGCGCCATCTTAAAGGGACTAATTCTAAGTCACAGACGTGAAATCCCCACACAGAAGCTCACAGGCAGGACCTATCCCAAAACAAATAAAATGGATGTCCATATTAAAACGTGTATTGTCCGAAAAATTGAATTTTAGTAAAGAAGAGACAAATTCATATCGACAGTAAGTGGCGCATACAAAGTAACGCTCATAGATCCGTACAGAAAGCGCCATCTTTAAAGGCCTATTTATGCGCTATAAGCAATAATGCTCTACGAAGAGAAGTAGTTCACCTGAGAGAAAAATATTTTTATAAACGTGACTAATATTTACATATTCCAACATCTGTCAAAACCTACATGTTCAAAAACACAAAATGACACGTGTATAAGTTCAAAAGAGAATATTGCAAAAAGGCATATCATGCGCACACACACACACATATCCTTAGGTTCATCTAGTGAGAACACATTATTACCTGCCCGACATGTCAAAATATATATTATAGAGATAGGTACATTACTATTGTCCCATCATCTATCCATGCAGTCACCTTAACGTGTCAGCAATGGCCCCGATCGAATGAATGGTTCACAGGTCCTGCACTTATAAATTAAATGTAATGGCATTCTCAAAGGACAAAATCTATACTAAGTCAGGCGAGGAAATGTATTTAAAACCTGTAAAGAAGATTTTGCCCAACACAATTCTCCTAACTAAAGAACAGATCAGAATCCACATTGTCCATATTACCATGAAGCCAAGGTTGAAAACAAGACAAAAACGGTTTGAACATTCTTATAGAAAGTAGTGAAATTCATTATTAATGTTCAGACCTAGAGTTACTGATCTTAATCTACAGATCCAGCGAGTTTCCATCTGTCTTAGTTGTAGGGTCCTGTCACCTCCTCTAGCATTTGCACCCACACTGTCTATTGCGTGAAATGTGATATTGCTATTGTTTGGATGGACATCTCTAATGTGTTGTGCCACAGGATTTCTCACAACAAACAAATGATGGACGGAATGCTGACAATGCAGACATTCTCCCCCAGTCAAGAGATCTGGGTTAAATCCATCGTTCTTTTGCTCACTACGCCACCCCAGTTCAAACATGGCCATATGCAAATCAGTCTTGACCCTGTGCCTCATGGGAACAGTCCAGCCCGAACTGCGAAGCCATGTCTTCCCTGGACCGGAATCAAGCATCCTAGGACCGGTTTCTGGCTATCAGCCGTCATCAGCCAGGATAGCTTGACTCCAGTGGCGTAGTGAGCACGGGTCCCACGTCTGGGAATACCCATCCCACTTAGGGCGAAAAGCGTTACAACAAACAAATGATGGACGGAATGCTGACAATGCAGACATTCTCCCCCAGTCAAGAGATCTGGGTTAAATCCATCGTTCTTTTGCTCACTACGCCACCCCAGTTCAGACATGGCCATATGCAAATCAGTCTTGACCCTGTGCCTCATGGGAACAGTCCAGCCCGAACTGCCAAGCCATGTCTTCCCTGGACCGGAATCAAGCATCCTAGGACCGGTTTCTGGCTATCAGCCGTCATCAGCCAGGATAGCTTGACTCCAGTGGCGTAGTGAGCACGGGTCCCACGTCTGGGAATACCCATCCCACTTAGGGCGAAAAGCGTTACAACAAACAAATGATGGACGGAATGCTGACAATGCAGACATTCTCCCCCAGTCAAGAGATATGGGTTAAATCCATCGTTCTTTTGCTCACTACGCCACCCCAGTTCAGACATGGCCATATGCAAATCAGTCTTGACCCTGTGCCTCATGGGAACAGTCCAGCCCGAACTGCCAAGCCATGTCTTCCCTGGACCGGAATCAAGCATCCTAGGACCGGTTTCTGGCTATCAGCCGTCATCAGCCAGGATAGCTTGACTCCAGTGGCGTAGTGAGCACGGGTCCCACGTCTGGGAATACCCATCCCACTTAGGGCGAAAAGCGTTACAACAAACAAATGATGGACGGAATGCTGACAATGCAGACATTCTCCCCAAGTCAAGAGATCTGGGTTAAATCCATCGTTCTTTTGCTCACTACGCCACCCCAGTTCAGACATGGCCATATGCAAATCAGTCTTGACCCTGTGCCTCATGGGAACAGTCCAGCCCGAACTGCCAAGCCATGTCTTCCCTGGACCGGAATCAAGCATCCTAGGACCGGTTTCTGGCTATCAGCCGTCATCAGCCAGGATAGCTTGACTCCAGTGGCGTAGTGAGCACGGGTCCCACGTCTGGGAATACCCATCCCACTTAGGGCGAAAAGCGTTACAACAAACAAATGATGGACGGAATGCTGACAATGCAGACATTCTCCCCCAGTCAAGAGATCTGGGTTAAATCCATCGTTCTTTTGCTCACTACGCCACCCCAGTTCAGACATGGCCATATGCAAATCAGTCTTGACCCTGTGCCTCATGGGAACAGTCCAGCCCGAACTGCCAAGCCATGTCTTCCCTGGACTGGAATCAAGCATCCTAAGACCGGTTTCTGGCTATCAGCCGTCATCAGCCAGGATAGCTTGACAGTTACAGGATTTCTCACATCACCATTCTTCATACTTCTCACGTGTTCTTGGATCCGAGTTTTTAGACTTCTATTGCTACTCCCCACATAGATTTTCTCACAAGAGCAATTAATCAAATATACTACATGTGTGGTATTGCAGTTTATAAAGGACTTTATTTGATAGTTCTTAGGACTATTATATCTAAACGATCTCTTCTTATTTATTCCAAATTTACAAACGGAACAGCTGCCGCACGTATAGAAACCTGATGGTTTCTCATGCATCCATGTGAATGGAGTTCCTTAGGTGCCTTCACATGGCTAGGGCAGAGCAATACCACACATGTAGTATATTTGATTAATTACTCTTGTGAGAAAATCTATGTGGGGAGTAGCATTAGAAGTCTAAAAATTCGGATCCAAGAAAGTGCGAGAAGTATAAAGAATGGTGATGTGAGAAATCCTGTGGCACAACACATTAGAGATGTCCATCCAAACAGTAGCAATATCAAATTTTACGCAATAGACAGTGTGGGTGCAAATGCTAGAGGAGGTGACAGGACCCTACAACTAAGACAGATGGAAGCTCGCTGGATCTGTAGATTAAGATCAGTAACTCTAGGTCTGAACATTAATAATAAATTTCACTACTTTCTATAAGAATGTTCAAACCGTTCTTGTCTTGTTTTCAACCTTGGCTTTATGGTAATATGGACAATGTGGATTCTGATCTGTTCTTTAGTTAGGAGAATTGTGTTGGGCAAAATCTTCTTTACATGTTTTAAATACATTTCCTCGCCTGACTTAGTATATATTTTGTCCTTTGTGAATGTCATTACATTTAATTTTGAAGTGCAGGACCTGTGAACCATTCATTCGATTGGGGCCATTGCTGACACGTTAAGGTGACTGCATGGATAGATGATGGGACAATAGTATTGTACCTATCTCTATAATATATATTTTGACATGTTAGGCGGGTAATAATGTGTTCTCACTAGATGAACCTAAGGAAATGTGTGTGTGTGTGTGCGCATGATATGCCTTTTTGCAAGATTCTCTTTTAAACTTATACACGTGTCATTTCGTGTTTTTGAACATGTATGTTTTGACAGATGTTGGAATATGTAAATATTAGTTACGTTTATTAAAAAAAAATTCTCTCAAGTGAACTACTTCTCTTCGTAGAGCATTATTGCTTATGGCACATAATTAGTCCTTTAAAGATGGTGCTTTCTGTACGTATCTAAGCGCGTTACTTTGTGTGCGCCACCTACTGTCGATATGAATTTGTCTCTTCTTTACTAAAATTCAATTTTTCGGGCAATACACATGATTTAATATGGACATCCATTTTATTTGTGTTGAGATAGGTCCCGCCTCTGAGCATCTGTGTGGGGATTTCACGTCTGTGACTTAGAATTAGTCCCTTTAAGATGGCGCCCCTCACAAGTACAAATATGCGTAATTTGTGCGAAGCTGATTAGCATTGGGATTAGGTTATTTTGACTCGATAGAAATTGAACTTTGTGAGCGTTCCGTTTTCTTTTGTTGTATCTGTGTATATTACAATTATTTTCATATATATACAGAGTTCTCTCAAGTGAACTACTTCTCTTCGTAGAGCATTATTGCTTATGGCGCATAAATAGTCCTTTAAAGATGGTGCTTTCTGTACGTATCTGTGCTCGTTACTTTGTGTACGCCACCTACTGTCGATATGAATTTATCTCTTCTTTACTAAAATTCAATTTTTCGGGCAATACACATGTTTTAATATGGACATCCATTTTATTTGTGTTGGGATAGGTCCTGCCTGTGAGCATCTGTGTGGGGATTTCACGTCTGTGACTTAGAATTAGTCCCTTTAAGATGGTGCCCCTCACAAGTACAAATGTGCGTCATTTTGTGCGACGCTGATTAGCATTGGGATTAGGTTATTTTGACTCAATTTGTAAGCGAGCCGTTTTTTTTGTTGTATCTGTGTATATTACAATTATTTTCATATATATACAGAGATCAGCTTTGTGTTTGTGTCTTTGGTTGGGCAGATTAGTTAAATATACATGATTTGTTCATTTCAAGATGGCGCTCCCAATACGGTTGCATTATGTCATTCTTTTGAGATGCCTATGATCGGAGCGTAGTTATTCGAGCTAAATTGGATAATTAACCAATTTAGTAAACATATAAAAAGTGCGCGGTTTTTGAATGTTTGTGAAACCTTGCCGAACCAGATGACCACATGAGGACGGGCGCAACCTTCGCCGTGAGTAAACTTTGAGCGTATACGATTATCGCCAATGTGAGAGTTTGGTATATTTGTTCCTGACCACTTGACCAGTACTGGAGGTCCAGTCCTCTTGAGATTTTAGCATTGATTACTATGGGCCAACTTTTTGTGCTTTAAAATCGGTCTTACTGCAATGTTTGGCTCAGTATATTCTTTAACTGGGCTGTCCGAATGCTAGGCACAGGTTAACCTTCTTTTTGTATGGTGAGTGGAATAATAAGTGATGTCCCTCTCTGAAACATATTGAATTGAAACTTGGACAAAAGTGGTGTGTAGCAGTGCAAATATCGTAAAGATACACAAATAGTGTTACGTGAATAGTTAATAATAGATTTTTGTATATGAATTTTAAATAGTGAATCCTTTGTCTTATATGGCGAGTGAAATAAGGTGTGGAGTCCACTTTGAAATATAGTGAACTGAAACATGTGTAACAATGGTTAACAGTAGTGCAAATAATTTTTGGATTTAAAAATAATGATACGTGGACAGGTTACATTAGATCGTTGCATATGGGTCTCTGTTTGGTGAACGTCTTTTGGGCTAACCTTGTATACTCCAAGATGGGCGCCGGGATTAGACTGTTTACAGGTGCGGTATGAGCTTGGAGTATGGTGCTTTTACCCGGGAGTTTTAAACAGCGGAACAAATCTTCATTAAGGGCTCGATTATAACTTGAATGATTTTCGGATATATTTGTAGATATTTGATCCTATGAGGTCATTATTGACATTGGATAAAAATCAATGTATATAAACAAATCATTAATAAAATAGCATTACGACGATGTACTTATACAAGTTTCTTTCCACCTTTTAGGAGAACACTTTTTCTGTTCCCTGAATTTATCGAACTGATATAAATTACAGTGCCTGAATATATACTTTTCAAGTAAGTGTTGCGAATCAAGGTTTTTCAAATTTAATTTTAAAAACAATAGTTCACTACAGTTATTAGATAAACTAGAGTTTTATGACCACCATCAATGAATCGGGACATAAGATTCTTGCTGTAAATATCTATAAAGACTTTTTTTTTTTTTTTTTTAAAACCTTTATTTTAGATCAGTGACACAGCTATTCAGCCGACAACCCGGAGGTACGGCAGCTTTAAAGACTCAACACATGCTTGCGTCCACATTTCACTGACAGGAGAGTCAAAGGTTCTGTTTTGCATAAACATAAATACAACACTAGACACAAGAAAGGCGATAGGTACTGAAAACACCAAAAGAGGTTCCCATCAGGGGGGACGAGCCCCATTCCGTCCAACAGACACAGGTCTATAGTAAGGGAAAGGAGGGAAAGGCAGAGGCTCAAGAAACAACCACATATCAGCAGGAAAGTCAAAGCCGGAAAAAAGCTAAGGGGAAAGCTGCTCCTCAGGCGGGTCCGGGTCGGGGGGCAGGCATATGTCCCCTCTGTACTGGTTCCATGGCCCCCATACAGAGTGCCATTTCCGAGGGCGCCCTCGAGCACAATACGCTGTCTTCTCCCTAAACATGCTCCAGTCCATGTTTTCCATCCACGCTGTCAATGTGGGCGGCCTATTGGAGCCCCACAGCCGAGCAATATCGCGCTTGGCTACCATGTTCCCAAGGGTCACCCACTGAGTCTGTGCCGCGTTGTGGTCAGTAGGACTCCAGACATTCAGGAGACAACATCGCGCCTCAGGCTGCATAACAATTCCCGTCACCTCCCCCATCACCTCGTGGACTCGCCTCCAGAACTCCATAATCGCGCCGCATTCCCAAATAATATGTAGGAAGGTACCCACCATACCACAGCCTCTCTTACATAAGCCCTCCTCAGAGAAACCCATGTGGACCAACCTGGGCCCTGTCACATAGACCCTATGGAGTATTTTAAGCTGCACCAGCCGCAGGCGCGCGGGGATAGCGACCTCTTTGGGAGAAGAAACTGCGTACTGCCAATCCTCATCATCTAGTTCAAGGCCATCCCTGGTCCATTGATCGCGCAACCCTAGAAGAAGATCCGCCCGAACATTAATAAGTTTCTTATAAATGAGCGAAATCGTGCTCTCTGGCATATGGCCATCCAGGATCCGATCCTCCAACGGAGAGGACTCTGGCACCTTCTCCCCTTCTACAAGAACTGACCGCAAGGCGTGGCGCACTTGAGCATATCGGAAGAACTCCGTGCTCCCCAGCTCGTATTCCTTCTGCAACTCCTCGAATGATTTTATCCTACCCTTAACCAAAAGGTCTCCAACCCTGGATATGCCGATCAGGTCCCATTTCTCGAACCCTTTTGTATGCCAAAGCTTCCCCAGAATATCGGAGTCAAACAGAGGGGTGGCAAGGGTAAGCTTACCCTTCCAGCCCAGCGAGTCCGTCGCCACCTTCCACACATGAACGGCCACTCTGGTGGGCCCCGTAAGGGTGAAGTCCGACGATTTCGAATACAACGCTCTGTGGTAATTACCCCCACGGAGCAACCATCGGTCCATGGCGAAGCCGGGGCTCAGCGCCGGACCGTATACACCATGGTTAATCGCGCTCAACTGGGTGGCCCAGTAATAACGTCGAATGTCTGGAAGCGCGATACCACCGTCGTACCACGGAAGCGTCAACTTAGCGATCGCTATACGCGGACGCCCGTCCCACAAGAGCGCGCGCTGGTGGCTTTCGACCTCACGGAAATAGCTGGCCGGGACCAGGTCAAGGGTATTCTGCAGAGCATAAAGGAAACGGGGAAGGGACATCATTTTGAACAGTGCGGCTCGGCCAAGGAGGGAAAGCGGCAATCGCCGCCAGCCCGCCACATCCCGCCGCAGACGCGCCAAGGGAGGGAGCAAGTTCTTCTCGTAGCGCAAAATGGGGTCGGTGGAAATATAGATCCCCAAATACAAAAAGCCCTGCTGGGCTATCTGGATCGAGCAGTTGCGCGGGACAGGCGGGACATCCCCACACAGGACATACAAGTGTGACTTCCCCCAATTAATGACTAGGCCCGAGTTTCTACCGAAAGATGTCAAGACGTCACAAACCACTATCAGAGATTTCTTAGGCGAGGCAAGGTATAACAGAATATCGTCGGCGTAGAGTGAAATCCGGTCTTCGTGGTCAGGCGACCAACGAATCCCACGTATATCCGGGTGCCACCGTATCCACGCCGCCAACGGCTCAAGAGCAAGGGCGAACAACAACGGCGACAGGGGGCAGCCCTGCCGGGTGCCTCTCCCGAGCTCGAACGGTGCCGACGCCCGCCTGTTCACCACGACGCTTGCAAGAGGCCCCTCATAGAGCAGCCTCACCCATCCCACAAATCCAGGCCCGAAGCCGAACTTGGCTAGCACAGCCCACAGGTATGCCCACTCCACCGTGTCAAAGGCCATCGTGGCATCGAGGGACGCCACAATAGCCGGCTCTCGCATCGTGCCCGTCCTAGCAATCACTCCATGGAGGCGTCTAAGATTTAGTGCAGTGTTACGGTGCGGGATAAAGCCCGACTGATCCGGATGGATCAAATCGCCAAGCACCCGGACCAGGCGGTTAGCGAGAATCTTGGCAAGGATTTTCGGCTCGGCGTTGAGAAGCGAGATCGGCCGATAGGAGCCACACTTATCCCGGGGCTTTCCGTCTTTATGTATTACCACAATCGTCGCCAGCCGTTGATCGAGCGGAAGAAACCCATTCCCCCGCGCCTCCACGAACATGGCGCGCAGGTGAGGAGCCAACTTATCCGGACAAAGCTTGTACAGCTCTATCGGCAGACCATTTGGGCCCGAAGCCTTGCCGGAGCGCAACGCACGGATAGCACCCGCCACTTCGTCTACAGTGATATCACCATCGAGGTCCTCCCTATCGATGGCGGAAAGGCAGGGCAGAGCGATGTCACGCAGAAGATCACACGAGTCCTCAGTCGGCCTGTCCGAGACCGAGGTGTATACCGTACGAAAATAGTCCGAGAAACACCGGACTATACCGTCGGGATCAGTGACAACCTCTCCCCCATCCGTCAACAACTCCGGCACCACACGATTAACACGCTCCTTTTTATCCAGCCATGCCAGCAATTTCCCGGCCTTATCACCAACGTCATACAATCGACCCTGCAGCTCCCTGTTGAGGGTCTTGGCGGCGTTTGTCACCAGATCCCTATATTCCAATTGCTTCAGGCTCAAATTGTGCAGTGTGGACGTCGCAATATCCCCCTCCAAGGCCACCTCTAAAGCCGCTATCTCGTCCTCCACTTGTATCACCTCGGCGTCTCTCCGCCGCTTGGCGGCCACTACCAAGGACAAGGCCTCTCCTCTTAGTACAGTCTTAGAAGCTTCCCACAAAGACACCGCGGAATCAACTGAGCCCTGATTTTCTCGAAAATAGTGGTCAACTGTCTTCAGCAACGCGCTGCGCAGCTTGGGGTCACGAAAGTACCAGGGGTTAATGGGAGCCACCCTGCCCCCCGCCACCCGGCCAATGTCCAGACGGGCCCACACCGGTGAATGATCTGATATGCCCTGTGCCATGTGCCTAACCTCAGTTACCAAAGAGGCGTGTGCCGCCAGAGTGAGCAAATAATCAATCTGAGAGAGACTCCCGTGGGCCCCGGAATGAAAAGTATATTGTCTCTGAGTGGGGTGCCGCAGCCTCCAACAATCTACCAGACCAAAAGTATCAATAAAGTCGGGAAGCCACTTCTGAGCCCCCCCGGTGTCTCTGGGCAGGTACCTGTCGAGCATTCCAGAACCAACCGCATTGAAGTCTCCTCCCACCACCAGCATCCCTTCGGGGAGTTCCAACAAGGCCTTGCCCAGATCAGCAAACGTGGAGGCCTGCAGGGCAGGAGGGACATAAACAGAAACCAAGACCAACGTTCTGCCCTCCCACCTCCCCGCCACGGCCACAAAGCGCCCCCTATCATCAGCAATGGTGGAGTCAACCTCAAATGGTAGGGAAGCTCTGACAAGTATGCCCGCACCCCTGGATCCCGAGGAAAACCCCGAGTGAGCAACGAATTTATAGCCCTTTCTGTTAAGTGCATAACACATATTCCCTATAAGGTGGGTCTCCTGCAGGAGGACCACATCTGGCGAGGTCCGTTTCAAGAATTGCAGGACTATCCCCCTTTATACGATCCCCTAAGCCATTGACATTCCAGCTAATTACGTTTAAGCCCCTATCCCCCATCCCTGAACACAAAGAGACCTCCCCCCCCCCCCCCCCCCCCGGAGAACCACAATCGGACAATTCTGACAGTCATTGCTACGCCTTGCAAGAAAAAAACAACAACCCCAAACAACAACCCCAACATCCTGAATCCCCCCCCCACCCTGCACCCCTGCGTCAGCTTAGAAAGCCCCCCCAACTTGCAGTGTGCCTGTCGCCCTATCAAAAACAAATCTACAAAAAGTACCCCAAGGGAGGAAAGAGCCCCTATCTTCCCCCCGCCGCCCTCCCATTACTGCAATAAGGTGCGAGTCACTGTCCAGGGCTGAATCGAAACAGGCCAGCACCGGAGGTATCACTTCTGTCCATCCCGGTCGCCTTCCGCCCCATCCACGCTGTCCCGGCCAGGCTGCCGCCGAGGGAGTGCATCCAACCAGTCCCCTGTCATGTCCGGTGATTCGAAGAAGAAAGTCCGATCCTCGTATACCACACGCAGCTTAGCGGGGAAAAGCATGGAATACTTCAGGTCCATATCCCTAAGCCGCCGCTTCACCCCCAGGAAACTTTGGCTCTGTTTCTGCACCATCTGGGTGTAGTCAGGGTAAAAGCTCACAGAGGCATTCTGAAAAGGCACCGGGCCTAACACCCTCGATGCTTGCAGGATAGCGTCCCGATCTCGAAAGTGGAAGATCCGGGCGACAATCGGCCGCGGGGGGGCTCCCACCTTAGGCCGTCCGCCAGGCACTCGGTGAGCCCGCTCCACCGCGAAGAACTTGCCGAGGCCCTTAGGCGCAAGATGATTCACCACCAAGTCCTCGACGAGTAAATCCACAGAGAGCTCCTCCGAAGTTTCCGGGACCCCAATAATGCGCACATTGTTGCGTCGGGCCCGACCTTCAAAGTCTTCGAGCCGGCGGGCGGAAAGGTCATTCGCGGTCCGTAACTTGCGAACCTCGGCCTGAAGCTCCGAGACGTCGTCCGCGAGGCCAGTGGTCTGGAGGTCCAGGGACTTGACCCGCTCGTTGGTTTTGCCCAGGTCCGCGCGAATCAAGTTGACATCAACCAGGATCATATCCACCTTGTGCGCCAGGGTCTCGAACTGCCGGCCAATCGAAGTTTGCATCCCATCTATCGCCCCCTTGATATCCTGCAATGATAAATCCGAGGCCGGGGATGAATCGGTCTGCCGTGCTTCCAGCGACTGTCCCGATCCACCAGGCGACCCCTTCTGCTGGGCATAACGATCCATATTATTGGATTGGGTATAGCCGCCTCGCCTGGTAGTCTTAGACTTCGACCTGTCCGCCTCTGATTTGGTCGACATCTCGAATAGCAGGACGATCAGTCGCAGGAGGACGTCCCTCACTCCGCTAGAGGAAACAGGGTCAACTAGGACTTCAGCAACTAGTCCGGACCGTGTGGAGGTCTTCCAGACAATAGTGGGCCTGCACAGAGCACTCCCCACCCTGAGCAAACAAAGGGCGAGAAAGCGAAAGTGAAAGTGCAGCGGCGTCCGTCCGTCAATTCACTCCTCCCAAGGCCGTTGTTGTTCAATTAGTGGCCGGGCATCCTGCCACCGCAAGCCCCTGGCATCCTTCGGGGGTAGGCCGCAATCTTCCGCCACGCACAACTTCGGTCCCCAGTGGGCGATCTTAGCCCGGATAACGTCAGTCGCCCCAGCTGTGACTCATCTGCAGGATGCCGTGCATGAAAATCAGGATTTAGGACAGGATAATTGAAGGAGGGCGCGAGGGTAGCGGGAGCTCAAGGCTCACGCGACCATCTTGGTCAAGCGCTAGGCTCCTCCTCTATAAAGACTTTGTTGATGCTCATTAAAAATAGTTACAAAATGTTATAGAATAAATCTGCGATATCCGACTATATAAATTGCAATCTGATACACTTGTATATGTTTACATTACTCCCCCATAGATCCATTGCGTTTTATTGATTGACAACAACTGAATGAATTAATATCTTTTACATTTCAAGGTATGTGCCAACTTGTTTGTTTATATAGATGGTTATGAGATGTCACATTATCATACATGGCAGGATGTTTGGCTGTATACATTTTGTTTACTATGATCATGAGGTCTTCCTTTCCTCCCTTTGTTTCGATTTCCTTTCCTACCTTCCCTTATCCAGTGAGTATCTATGACTTCGAAATGGTATAAAAACCCCGATATTTGTCTTCTTTTGTTTCTTTTGGTAGTGTCATAATCTCTGTTCATATTCAAGTTAAGTTGTTATAAAAAACTTTTTTCATGATTATTTACTGGTGTTTGTTAATGTTACACAAAAAAGTTTTTCCCCAAATGTAATGAATTGATATAGAATGATTTTGTGACATTGTCCTAATTACAATCTGGTTCTCATACAATTTTAAATGTTTGTATTCAATGTTGTAAATAGTGCTTGTCTGTGTTTTTTTTTTTTATCCCTGAAGAAGTCCGATTGCAGACGAAACGCGTTGGCTGTTTGAAATTTTTAAGGAACATGAATAAAGAATAACTTACAATATTGCAAGATTTGATCGACCTATTTCATTTGGGAAAACGACTGTCTACTGAAAACTATCTACATTATGGATATAGTCTAAACAGTGACTTACATGTTTACTTAACTATCATAAGAGTGCAGGGCTATTTTGTATATATTGTTGTAGAGTGTACAAGAAATCTTTCCTGTCTCTCTAGTTAGGACCTAGGGGATTGTGTCCTAGGCCCTTTTTGCACCTAAGTTGTTATGATATTATTTGGGACGTTAGGACTGGTGCAGACATCGAAGCTTTGATCCCCATCTCTGTGTGTCATCCACTATTTTGTTTATTGTATATATATTTTGTTTAATTCATTATGATATCCAGTCAGTTAATAACACATACAAACATAAAATATATTAGGTTATTTCAGATAAATGAACACACAATATTAAGAGTCATTCAAAAGAATTAGTAAAAGGTACACTGTCCCTCTTCAGTGCAGTGAGTTTTAATCCTTTGCCTTTACATGCTCGTTGATTTTATTATCTTTTAATTTGTCTTTTGTAGGATATATCCAGATATTGTCAGTTTCCCATTAAAAGCGTTCGATTGTGCCTGAAAACAAGCTGTGGTGGCATCTTTATAGTGTGCAGAGATTGCTCCCTAAAGTAGGATAGTAGGTATTTGCTTTGAATATCACTTAACCCGGGACAAATACTAAGAATCTGTTCTAAGGTTTCGTTTCGATAATTGCAAAATCTACAGTTAGTGGAGTTAGGTGTAGACTTCGAGGAGCCTTCAAATCCTTTCAGCTGTGTACATATAGTAGGCGAAATCTCAAGATTTGTTTTGGTGGGTTCCTCTAGAAATAAAATGTACTTCTGATTTGGGGAAAGTATGTTTCCAGTAGTCGCTCTGTCTGTGAGTAGATCTCTTAGGTTGAAGGACTCATTAAAGTTTTCCCTGGTTACTTTGTTACTAGTAGACTGTTGCATCAAGATCATTAATAATAGATACGTTATGTTCTTGGAGAGTAGCATTAATTTCATCAAGAGAGAAGATCGAGCTGATCACGGTGTTCTGTTTCAGTTCTTAATGTACAAGGCCTTTTAGGAGGATGTTTTTGCAACTCAAACGGGCTGCCTCAATTGATAGAAGATTTAGTTCGAGTCTAATGATTGTATGAGGAGTGGATCTTCTTAATTTAAAGAAAAGGCAAGCATTTTGAATGAAAACCAGTTCTAGTTAATGTACTGTATGTTTTTTTTTTAATACTCTCTATCCATAGGTCAAGAGTGGAATAAGTTTTGACCGGAAAGATGTTATGGTGGGCCTAATCTAACCCCCCCATATGTTTGTGTAAACGTTTTTAAAGCTTGTGTTGTCTTTGTAGCCTTTGTATTTAACATGTTTTAGTGTTGCACAGAGGTTAGATTCTTCTCCAGCTAAAAGCCCAGATAAACGTATGAGTTTACTGACCCCACTATGTTGTTTCCCAGTTTCCATGGGAATTTTTGGGTGTTCTTCTCAAAAGATAGGATTTATGTTTTGTTGATATTCGCCGTTAGGCCAGTCATCTGGTTGTAATCATTGAGAGCAGCAAGATGATGCTGCAATCCGATTGGGTCTGTGAACAGATCAACAGATCGTCTGCATATGCTAAGTAACTTATTGGTCAGTTTCCTAGTTTTGGTGGGAAAAAAAAATCTAGTTATTGAATGTAATTACCTAGGTCTGAAATGTACAATGGGAAGAAAAGGGGGCGCTAAAACACAGCCTTGTTTAAGCATATTCTCAATGGCAGTTTTAGAGGAAATGTGCGGCTGACCTGAATGATTTCTATCCATGAGTTGGAGTGTAATGCAATTATCAGGTGCAGCAAGTTGCCATCCGTACCCACTTCTTGAAGCTTGAACCATAGATCATTGGGATTTACCTTATCTGAGACGGATGAAAAATAGACGTATAATGGCTTTCTAAGATATCATTCCTTCTCTATAAGGAGTGTCTGTGCTAAAATATCATCTGTGGTTGCACATCCTACTCTGAACCCTATTTGATATACTGGCAGCAGGTCATTGCATTTTATCCAGTCTAAGTGTGACAATAGACATTTTTTCAAAATGTTTGCCTTCTGCATCTAATAGGCTATAAAGCGGAAATTCGCAGAGTACTTTTTCTGTGAAGTGGATGTATTATTGAATCTTGCCATGATGCTGGTACCTCGCCAGACTGCAAGACCCGATCAAGCACCAGTTTTAGTATGTTGCTCTGTAATTTTGGATCCTGTTTTATTATGCCAATCGGAATCCCATTGGGCCCCGGGGCTTGATAATTCTTGCTTTTAATTATTAATGAAGCTAATAGTTTCACAGATATTATCATCCCCTTATTATCATATTGATGTAATTCAAATATTGAAGTATATTGACTCATGTAATGGGATTTGATGAATACTTCCCATTTATCTGATGGTATATCGTAGTCTGTTTCAAGCCTATATATGAGGACGAGCCAGTCCCTGTTAGATGGCAAAACTGTTTTATGTCTTTTTATGTTGAACTATATTATGCAATATAGCCCACTACTTATTAGCCTTGCCTGTTTTTATACTCCTTACTGTTTTTCTGGAAGCCGCATTTAATTGCTTGATACCTTTGGATCGTTCTGTCCTTTTTTGAAGCGTTTATAAATGTTGCATGGATCTCCTGAATTGCATCTTTATAGTTCGTATTTTCCTTGATGATTTGGAGAATTGACCTCCTTGAGGCAGTGTGCTGCTTCTTATATTTTGTGACAAGTGATATATAATTATTTTTGTTACATTTTCCCATATTCCTCTCCACGAGCTATCCTTCCCATTGAGTTTATTGAATTCTTCCGACGCATCTCTTAACATGGGGTTAGTGTACAATAATACAGGCTTAACTGAATTCCGTGCTATCTTTTTTATCGAAGCTGGAATTGAATGCAATTTTTGGAAACTTGAGAGTGCATATCTTAAAGTATTGGCCTGAGGATTATGATCGCTTTCCTCTTTAGAGACAATTTCATAATTTTCACACATGTGGAAATAGGAAAAATGGATCATTGTAAAGTCTATGCTGGTACTTGTGTTTTTCGAGATGGACATGTTTCTTGCAGGTTTATTACTCAGAAAATAACCATGAAGACAACTGAATCCAGGTTCCACTAAAAGGTTCAACAAGATTAAACTTTTGGCAGTGGCTTCATGCTTCACTGAAAAGTTTGGGCAGGGTGGTTAAAAAAGCTTTGTCTGGTCCTTATTTGGAGGTGCTTAGTTCTAAAAGTACACAGAGGAGGTCTTCATTGAAGTCCCCCATAACAATGCAAAGAAAATCCCTGTAGTGCTCAGTTCATGTTCCCACTCCTCCAAGGTACCGATAAAGTTTGCCCAATCAGTCCTAGCAGATGGTAAATAAATATTTGTGATTTATAACAATGCATTTCTGAAATTACTCATCTTGACGACCAAGATTTGATTAGAAGACGGAACTTCTTTGCATCTTAGTTTACATTGATTATTAATTAACATGAGTAATCCCCTCCCCCCGACAGATGATCAAATTTGTCCTTTAGCTCAAATATTGTTAAATTGGGTATACTGAAGCTGTCCTTTTCCCAAGACCCGTGTAAACGTACCACATGGAACTTATTTAGAAAAGAGTTTGCGTCATTCTTTGAACTTTCCAGTTGACGTGCAATGCTAGCGATATTTCAGGAACAAATCTGTACAAGTTGTTGGTGATCATCTTTGCAGAGTGTATTAATGTTAAGTAGGTTGTTCTCTTGAGCTTGTTGTTTTAAAATTGGAACTGTTATTGTTTTTCCAGAAAGTAATTTATAATCTTTAGTAGGTTTTGCTGATTCAGTACGTCCTGGAACCCCCTAGATTGCTAAAGTGGTTTAGCCATTACTGGTCTGCCTTTATTGTGTGGACAGCATGCACCTTGGTTTTGAGAGCCTTGATTCAGGCTTCTGCGTGGTTCAGTGCCTAAAATAATTTTGGGAACTGGGTTTTTTAACAAAAGCTTAGGCCCGGACTTATTTCGTAAGTGGTCTAATGTCCTTAGGTTGCACGGAATTAAGGCACTGTTTTTGTCCATTGAGTAAGACCTTATCGAACTTTGTGTACAGGTCTTGTTTACCAAGGTTACAAAGCCCTCTGCCACATGATACAGCAAGTCCTGCGCAGGCAGTGCAAATATCTGGTTTATTGATCGCTACAATTGCTGAGATGGATTCATATTCTGGTTATCAACTGCATTTTAATGTTCCTTAGGGTGGATTGTTATTTTTTTGTTGTTCAATTGTTTCACTCAATATTTGTTATATTATTTCCTAGTTTCCATCTGAGGCAGGGTTCTTTATGTTGCCTGAGGCTTGTTGATCCTCTTCCAAATAAGTTTTATCCAGTGTTGATTGGATCACCTGTGTTTCCTACGACCTGCCTTGAATGTGATGCAAAGGAAATTGTTTGTTTGACTGTGTTTGAAGCATCCCTTGCTACCACTTGGCTGTAATGTGGAACTTTAAAAGAGCCAGTATTAAAGTTGTCCTTAGTTGGGCACGTAACAGCAGTGTTGAGGTGGTCATTAGACTGCTTTAATGAGTAAGATGAAGACTCCGTATTGGTGTTAGCTGCATTCCGAAAGATCCTAAAAGATTTTTGCACCCCAATGGACTGGTAATTTAGACGCTCCTGCCTCCTTGGCTTTTACATTGTCCAATATTTTATTTAGTTTTTTCAATTTGTTTAGTCACCCTTTACTTACATAGGTCTCAAAGGGTGTTTTGGGTATTCTAAGTTGGTGCTTTAGGCCTCCCCTTTTATTGTTACAATCTACGGCACTGGGGATGCTCCAAGTTGCGAACAGTTTATGCATTTTTCAACACTTTGTGCTGCACTTCGACTTGGTGTTGGTGGCGTCGGGTTTTGCAGATTTTCCTTGTTGGTTCGAGTCCGAATATTTGAATCCTAAACCGTGCAGCCCGATGAAGCTAGATTCATTGAATTGTTTAATATAAGTTCTGTTTTTAAGCTTGATCATATTTTTATTGTGAGGAGCTGTAATAAGCCAATTAAGTCATCAATCCTTGTCAGATACTAAGTACTTATCGTTAATGTTGAGAGTTTTGTATCCAAGCTGCTTAGGGTCTGATTGAGAGAGTTCCATGTGGTCAAAGTTTCCTGAATTGATTTTCATAGTGTGCCCTGCTCACCAATGAAGGCTGCGTGAGATTCCGCAGCTTAAGCCCTTTTTGTATGAGCGTAATCCATTGCTGAAAGAACTGGATATACCGGAGTGGTTTGTACCTCCTTTTCCAATAAATGATCTTGGTTGGCCAAATTAATGACTCTTATTCAGGCCTTTGTAAGTTGAGGGGATGAAGAATTAGTTAGATTTCTGTTAATCCATTCTGTTCAATCAGAAAATCCGAATTGTCAAATGAGCTTGCTAGCTCAGTTTGCTCGCTTATGACGAAGTCTGGAACTTCAACATCTACTAGCTTAACATGTTCAGGGACTTGGGAGACGGTATATCGCGAGGTGTAGGTTTCTCGGACTCCTCTCTCCCATAAATTGAATCACTTTCAGAACCTGGTAGATTGAAATCCAGTATATCGGGAGTTCTATGAACTTCAACTTGAGTGACATGATCTTTGAAGATCAAATTAGGTTGAGTAAAACTTTGTTCTTTGTGCTTGGCAGGTTTCTGTCCTGCCGGTTGGCCCAGGCAGTGATGCATTTGCTTTGTTATAAGAGTGCCATAGATTGTTCTTTAACATCGTAGAAAACCAAGAGCTGATTGGTTTCTGTTTTAAGTGGGCCAAATTATCATGTAAGCCATGTGATCCAAGCAGTAGTTGGTCATGTGTTGAAATATGGTCCCTCTGTTGGCAAACACCAGTGGTGTCATCAAAGAACACTGTATCGTGGTTTGATCTAGAGTTGCTCCTTGATGTGGCCCCATGCTGCGATTCTGTAGGTTCAAATGGTAATTCTGCCTGTGCTCCAGCCCACCATTGTTAACCTTATTAGCCCCTTCTGACAAGATATAGGGTTATCAATTGTTCTGGGGTTGAAACTCCCAGGGTCTAATCCAGAATGTTGGAACAAGTTTGAGCTGGAATAGAATTCAGAATTTTCGGTGACTTTCGCTAGCTTGTTTCCCTTGTATTTCTGACCTAAAAAATCTCAGAATGACAAAATAATAAGGTTCCAAGGGTTTTTGAAGTGTCTCAGGATATCACTGAAAGGAATCTTCAATATTGGTGCTTAAAAGCCCGAAAAGTTACGTTGAATTGAGTTGACTAGGCCCACAGGCCGCACCAGAGCCTCTTTCTCACAACTGTTCTGCTGGCCCTGCCACAGCCCACATCTTTCTTTCCTCACCGTCTACAACCACCCATGCCACCACCAAACCCCGAACGGTCAGCACCACACACACTCTGCAACCAAGCACTCACCAGAGATCTTCAATGCAGGTGACGCTGGCGCCAAATGGTGGAGGTGCAACAGCGCACGTGGGGAGATCGTCTGGCAAGCAGCAAAAAACTGCAGGAAAATGGGACTACCCTGGACGAAAGTTCAGAATGGAGGGAGCTGGTGAGTGTGAGGACCGGGAGCAGGAGGCGCCAATCAGGTCATCCCCAGTTAATTAACTACAAGCTCATACATTCAGGCAGTTTAATGCTAGCATTCAATATATGATTCAAAATGTTAAAAACAAAGAATTAATTTTACTGATTATTCACTTAAAATCTTCTTTTGAAAGCATAAACCAACATAGTAATAATTTTTCATGAACGGATGTAAAACATATTGATTCATGACATGGTCCCTTCATCAGGAGAAATCGATATATATCTTGTAAATACTCATAAGAACAAAGCACAACAATGCTCTACACTAGAAACAGCAGCCAAAATAAAAATAAGCTTTTAGTAAATGATTTGTAACCAGACACTGCAAGCCAATGTACATTACCGCTTTTCAGCCATATAATCAACTCTGCAATTCATGTGATCGTCTGCCATGGCAGGTGCAATTCTTGGAACATGCTGAAGAGCTCAGACTCAACATTACACTGGACAAATTACGGAGGAACATTTATATAGGGGATTAAAAAACCCAAACTGCAAAACCTTGCAAGTGGTTGTTTTTCAGGCAAATTAATAGCAGCCTGAATAGCAGCTTGAAAGTCAACGTTGCGGCTACCTTATCCAACAATACCACTTGCCCTTTTTTTACTATCAAAAGTAAGGCACTGTGCAATCTCCTTATCTAGGTGCCTGTTCAAAGATTTACCTATTGGGTGAAAACACGTAGTGAATGAATCGGAACTCGCTAGAATCCTTCTGGTTAATGAAACTCTGGAAAGGTTTATCTTTTTAAGTGCCTTCCCCAAACTCCTTTCTTTCTAAGAGTTGTCTGTCAGCACCTACTCCATGGCTAGCAAAGGAACTTCCAGTTTCTTGTGAGGAGCATCAATGGCATCCAGGTTCGGGTAGGGGACCAGCTTGCCAGAGTTTCTGAGGTGTCATATAAATGAGGTGGAGGTAGTGTAGCTGAATTAGTGTGAGCCGTGCAGAGATGACAAGCCCCAAGGAGCTACACATGCTACCTGCCACTCCACGTCATCTATATTGCTGACTCAGACCTCCGCTGGAGCTGGCCCAGCACTTTAGGGTCATTGCAAGCCAGGGAGTGGTAAAGCTGGGAGAACCCCTCCTTGGCCCATCAGTAGTCGAGCCCCCAAAGGGCTATGTTAAGTCAGGCAGGCGTGCCTTGTAACTTTGAGTGAATGCTTCAGCTGCAGATATCTATATAATTGGGAATGAGAGAGTTTGAAGTGGGCCTGTATGTCTGTAAAGGATGCATCTGAGAACCGAGCCAAATGTCTTCCAACACTGTTTTCCCCATCAACTCCCACCGTCAAAATTCCTCCAGTCATGCCATCGGGTCCAGCCAGCATCCTGTCCAAAGGGTGGGAGTCTGCTGGGTCAGTTTCTTGTCCCAACCAAGGAATCTGTTGGCAGCCTGCTACACGAGAAAGATCATTCTAGTAAGTTAGGAATGTGAAGAGAAACGGACCGACCATACAGATAGTGCATCACCCTATCCAAGCCGAGACGGGCCAACTCAAGCTGATATCCAGGGTCGCCCCAACCTCAGGTCATCCAATTGTGGATGACCGGACCTAGGACTCCCAGTAATATAAACTGATATCTAAAGCTCCCAGACCCTCGTCATAAATGGAGCTGCAACATTTGACAAGGTTAATGCGTTGGGGTTGACCCCTCCAAAGGAAGGAGCAGAGTCTGGCTTTGACCTCAGTGAACCAGACATTGGGGTTATGGAGCTGAAAGTTTTGCCAGGTATATAAGAAACGTGAGAGTATCATCAATTTCATGAGGGCATCCCGGCCTAGAACATTAAGGATCAGGGTGAACCAGGTAGCAAGGTGGGTCTTTGCCGCCCGGAGATGAGCGGCGAGATTAAGAGTACATGTAAGCTCTGGTTCCATCAATATATGGACTCCAAAGTATTTGAAGTTAAGGTGACAGATCGGGATATCAGATTGCCAACCATGCACAGCATTGTCACCTCGTAAAAGAATTATGAGTGATTTACCACAGTTCACCCAGAGCCCTGAGGCATCCTCAAAAAGGAGCAGGATTTCTAATGTGCAGGCCCCATGATACAGGACGGATGGACGGTCAGAAAAAGGACATCGTCCACGTAGAGGGCGATTCTGTCCTCCATTGTTTCACTCCTGCCATCCCAGCAGCTGAGCATCACAGCAACCTACATGAGTCAGGGGCTCTATTGCTAGTGCAAAGAGGAGAAGGGTGAGAGGACAAACCCTGCCTAGTCCCGCATCTTATCGGTAATTCATGGGATAGCATGCCATTGATGAGGACTTGTGCTGAGGGCTGCAAGTAGAGGAGGCCAATAAAACGACGAAAATTGGTACCAGAACCCATGCAGTGCAACACCTCGTCAAGTTAGCCCCTATTCACGGTTTCAAAGGCTTTTTCAAAGTTAGGGAGCAGTAAAGCTATCTCTTTCCCTATTTTTTTTTTTTTTTGTTTAAAATATTTTTATTGCAGGAATCCGTAAATCGTTACATAATCGGCCAACATTATATATCACACCCGATCAATGAGATGCAACCCTCCGTTCCCCCACCGTAAGTTACTTACACAGCACACAGCCATTAAGCTATCTCTTTCCCTATGTCGTGAGATTGGGCATGGCTGCGTGGACTCGACGGACGCAGTGTCTCGTGCTACGATTGGGCATAAAGCCACACTGATCCAGATGGATAAGCATGCCAAGTACTGGTTGAAGCCTCTTTTCTAGGATCTGGCATAAATCCTGATGCCGATGTTACTCAGGGTAGTATGCCGATAGGAGGTGCAACTGGAGGCCGGATGATCCAACTTAGGAATGACCACTATAATGACGAAGTCAAGATCAGGTGGAAAGGAGCATTTGTCCCCTTCCTCTTTATAAAGCTGAAGTAGATGTGTGGCGATAATGTCCCAGAGCTTGGAGTAATATTCAAGGAGAAAGCCGTCTGGGCCAGGGATCTTACCAGGCTTCAGATCCCGAACGGCCAAGAGGACCTCATCTTCAGTAATAGGAGAGTCCAACGCCACCTGTTGGGTCTAAGAGAGGCAGCGGAGGAAGATATCCGGCAAGAGAGACTGTGCGAGCTCGCAGTAAGGCCGCGGTCGCTGAGTATATATATTCTCTTAATAATCTGCTAATACACTTGTGGTTGCCTCTAGGCTGGTAACTGAAGAACCAGTCAAGTCGTCAACAGAAGGGATTAACTGGGATCCCACATCCCTGTTGGCAAGTCTATATAGGAGAGTACTGCTTTTGTCTCAGTGTTCGTAAACATGGTGGATGGTGGCACACCAACATTGTCAGGCCTCATGAAAGGCTAGCTGTTTTAAGGAAGCCTGATCTATTTCCTGCTGTCGGCTTAAAAACTCAGTAGCAGTGGACGCTTCTAGCATTTCCAGAGAGAGTAAGCAAGACTAAACCTCTGTCAACTGTTGGTGGCTATCCCTATCTGTATTCTTGAGATGTGTTTTAGCCACCCCTTGAAGTGTGGCTTTGATCGCCGCCCATAGGGTACTCGCCTTCTGGACAGACGTGCCATTAATATCAAAGTAGGAATACAGCTCTTTCGACAGGTTGTCATGAAAGCTGTCATCTCTGAGGAACCAGGCGTTGAGACGCCACGTATACTGTTGACACTACGTGGCACCCCATGCCGGAGCTATAGGGGAATGGTCCTTTATCCCTCACTAATAGTCAAGGTAGAGGGTACATCTGTGGCATGGAGGAATATGTGGTCAATTCATAACAGGGCTTTCATCGAGGCATAGGCATGGGTATATTTCTGTTCCAGAGAATGCCATAACTGCCAAATGTCGATCTGGCCTAGACAATTCATCCAAGAGACTAGTGCACTGGACAGCTCATGAGGGCAGCGCGAGGGGAGGCCAGAAACTTCCATACCCAGGTCGGTAGCAGCATTAAAGTCCCACCGACAAGCAGTGTCCCGTATGGCTGTGCAGCAATTACATTCATGAAGTCCCGAAAGGTTTGTCCATGTAGCTGTGGAGGAACATATACTCTTAGAATATTATAAGGCTTCCCTTCCAGGGTTTCAGCTACCCCAACGTAGCGCTTTGGGTGTTGTGAATGATCTGGGTGACCACCAGTGGGAAGTGTTTGTAAAGTAATATTGCGGCCCCTCTAGCCCCCTGTAGGAAGGTAGGATCTGCCTGCATGGTTACCCCCACTTTTTGCCTGGTGTTTTGCTGGTGTTTGACTAGTCTGGCTGGGATCCTGCTAATCAGGACCCTAGCCTATAAGCTTTCTCCCTAAAACTGTTATGATATGTACTGGGTACACTCCAGATTGGATACTGGGGTACCCTTGTCAGTCCTAGTATATGGTACACATGTACCCAGGGCATAGGTACTACAGAGGTCTCCCATGGGTTGCAGCATGTATTATGCCATCCATGAGAGACCATGAAAAATTGAACTACAGGTCTGTCATTGCAGCCTGTGTAAGCTGGTGCTTACATCACTTACGAGAGATAGAGGTTTACTAAATCTCTAGTTCACTACACTTAAAACCTATCAGTCACCCCTATAGCAGGCCTTGACAATCCTGAAGGCAGGGTGCTGGGTTTTACGTGAGAGGGTGCCCCTGCATGAGCAGAGCCCCTCTGCAGCCTTCGGAGACCATTCTCCCGGGTTGTCTATGACACAGCCAGACATATAGGTAGAGAGAGGTGCATTATATGCTCACGTAAAATGCTATCTCAAACGGCTGCAACAAAACATGTCATGTTTGGTATCAAACACCTTGGAATAACCGGTAACCGGTGTGGGAGGTATGATTCCACCCTTCTGAAGCAAGCTTCGTGGGGTCCCTGGTCTTCCCTGTACCAGCCTTCTCGACCAGGACAGCACACAATGGTTACTGCCAACCATAGACATATTTCTGCCCTCCTGCTGCTGAGCCAAGCTTGAGCAGGGGAAGGTAGAACAATAGGCATCCTGTCACAGGGAGGTGTCACCACCTTCCAGGCATGATTTAGTGTGTTGGAGCTGGGTGGATGCACTTTCAAAGTGCCTGAAAGTCTGCATGGTGTCCCTGTGCATAGTCCAGCTCGAACCAGTTCTGGGAGCCGTTGGCTCCTGCTCTGGCACGAAACTGGACTAAAGACATGGGTGTAACCACCCCCCCTGTCCTGTCCCTCCCCTGGGAGGGTCCCCTGAATCTGTCCAACCCTCTCCTGTGGGTACAAAAGGACTTACCTGGCTGTAGGACCCTAGATTCGACGTGGACAAGATTCTGAGCAAGAAACCACTGACCTTTGACCGTCTGGACACGCTGGACTTCGACTTGGCCTGACTTTGTTTCCCTCTCCGTCCAAAGCATCGTCTGTGCCCGTGCACCATACAGGCTCCGTGCAGGACCTGTGGAGCATCAAGGACAACTGAAGTATCTCCCTTGGGGTGAAGGAGTCACTCCCCTGCATTCGCAGGCACCATAATGCAACTGACCGTTCTGCTGATCCTGCGGACTCCGAAGGCTCCAGCAGCACAGGAGGTGGGTTCCTACGTTCTTTGAAGGTCGAGCTGCCCTCTCACCGAGTTTGAGGCCCGTATCCCTTGTGGGGACCACATAACCCATAACCCTGTGAACCGCATACTTTTGCAATTGCATATGCTTGTTGGTGTTCCCCAACTTCGTGCATTGGGCTGTCAAAAGCCCTAACCTTTGCACACATTTCGTACCAAGGACTTCGACCTCCTTGCACTCTGTGCTCTGCAAGCTGTTGTTTTGTGAAACTGCTAGAGATCCTGTCGGGACTCCTGTTCCTTCGGCCTGTGGGTCCAATTGAGGGGCAATCCTGATTTTCTTGGGCTGCCCTGACTCCCCTTACTGTGGTGAGTCCTCTTGTCCTTGCTGGGCCAGACCGTAACCTTTCCTGACCTTCTTCATGGGTTGCCATTGCCAAGGCTTGTTGGTGCTCCCGCCGGACACCGACCCCTCAGCACTCGACATCCTTCGTGGGACAACTCATATCCGGCTCCTGGTCGTCCTCGACGTCTCCTGGTCCCTGCAGCTGTAGAGTCAAGGTCTCCTTCGCACCTGAAGCACCCGACATCGGTGGACATTCGTCTACCGAGCCCCTGGTCACTCCTGAGTGACCCAGACTCTGTCCCCTCTGCTTTCAGGTTCCTTCCATCAAGAATCCCCCTGCAGATTCCACCGAACAATTTTCTTCTTTCCAGCAGTGGCATTTCTTTGAAGACTCCCATTGAGAACGACTGTGGTTTCCCACGCCACTTCAGACCTATGTACCCGGCTTCCCAGGGATAGGTAACTCTGGTGCTTCGGTATCCCCGGGTGGGGTGGCTCTCGACCCGGTTCCTCGTAATCCACTGGGAAGGGTCATTAAACGTTAAAATTGCAACCGCTACTCTCCCATTGAATTGTACGTAGCACTGTGGTCGTGTTCTCACACTGCACCCGTCCTCCGTGGGGTCCCTACTCACTCACCTTGATTGGTTCCTTCGTGTCCCAGCGATTCTAGACACTTTCTTGACTCGAGTCGGGGTTCTTATACTACTATTTTAGTATATGGTTTGGTCTCCCCCTGGAGCTCACTATGTATTAGTGCTACTTACGATTGTTTCTGTGCTAAAGTATTATGTGCCATGTGTTTATCTGTGTGTAGCAGATACTGTGAGGTATTTAAGGTGTTATAATAATAAATATATATTCTTATAACTACTGTGTGGTACTCCTTTCATTTAACCAATACAATAAGATTGCATTTTGGTAAAACAAGCTGCTTGATATTCCTTCAAGACTAAGCCTGAAGGGTTCTCTCCACATCTACCACTTGGATAGCTTTCAAAAGGTTATCTTTGACCTCTTAAATCACCATAAGGGTTGTTTGGACTGGTGCAAGTTGCCCACTTTAATTAGTGGACATCATATACTAGGCCAACTTCTTACACCCCCATGCCAAAACTAGAGTATCTGAAAGAGACACATTAGTGATAGATTCCTTACCTTAGAATATCCCCAGGTGTCAGACTGGATCCGGAAAGTACCCCTGCGCGTCGGTAGGCATCATCATCCGGCTCCGTGTACGTCGCTGGCGTCGTAGTCGCCGAGATGACGTCGTCGGAGCTACTTAGACGTTCACACGCGCGCTGACGTCAGTTCTTTCTTTTTTCGCGCCAGCAAGCGCAGATCCGAGAGAGAGTGGTACTCCTGGTCAATAAAATTTACTTGTTTGTGAGACTTGTATCTTGTTTTTGTTGATAATTCGACTTTTGGTGCAGTGGGGATGCCCGGGTTTAAGTCCTGTTGGGACTGCCGTCGGACCATGTCAGTGACGGACCCGCTCAAAGTGTGTCTCTTCTGCTTGGGGCACGCCATCTCTCCGAGACGTACCCCCATTGTCGGGCCATGAAGCAGACGCCTTGCGGGAGTGTTCCCGGTAGTTGCGCCACTCAAGGTCCCACTCCCGTGGGAGGTCGCGGGATCGCTGGCGCAGCCGACACCATCGTTCATCGGAATCGGGGACAGGTAAGTCACAAGCGCCATTAAAGGTCGAAGGAGCGGCGTCGCTCTTCGTCTACCCCTCACCTGTCACGGGACTCGGTGGAGTGGGCGGGTGGTCACTCCCCCGTGGCTCCTTTGGGGCCTCCGTTGTTGCCTGCGGCTTACCCTCATTGTTTGGGACCGTATTTGCTTCCGGAAGAAGTACAGGTACTTCTGTCGGCCATGGGCAGTTTCTTTGTCCCATCGGGTCCCTCCAAAGCGCCTTTGGGCCCTGCAGACCCATTGGGTGGTTCTGCCCCTGTGCCGCTGCCTTTGGCCCCGGTTACGCCGGCAAGATACCCTGTGGCACTGTTGGGTCTGGCCTCGTCGCTACCGCCATTGGCTCCGGGCTCGATGCTGCTGTTGGCTCCGGCCTCGGCGCTGCCATTGGCTCCGGCCTCGGCGCTGCCGTTGGCTCCGGCCTCGGCGCCGTCGTTGGCTCCGGCCTCAGCGCCGCCGTTGGCTCCGGCCGTAGCTCTGTCGAAAGCCTCGGCGCGGCAGTTGGCTCCGGCCTCAGCGCCGCCTTCGGATCCGGCATCGGCTTCGGCCTTGGCGCCGCCTTCGGATCCGGCATCGGCTCCGGCCTCTGCGCCGCCTTCGGATCCGGCATGGGCGCCGGACTTGGCTTCGTTGCCTCCATGGCCGGATTATATCGAGCCTGCCTTGTCCTGCCTCCAATTCCTATTCCTGACCAAAGGTGGGTACTAGGAAGGGTTTGAGGACCTTCTCGCAGCTCGCTCTGAGGATGATCTACACTAGATTAACAATATGGAGGATCCCAGCAAGCTGGTATTATCTCCACACCCTGATACACTGTCCCCCTCCTCCGTAGCTACAGAGGTGGTGGGTTCCTTCTGTGATATGGCGTAGGGGAGGCTTCTAACCATCAAGTTCCCTACAGTGCCTATCAGGGCAAATCTCCTCACTGCAGTGCTTCAGCAGCGGCTTCCTCTACAGAGCTGCTACTACTCTTCAATAACGCACCTTAAAAATCACACAGGGACGCCTTTGCATGCAAGGCAACCCCAGTTTTATCACACAGCACCTACCGCCAGAGTGTCTAGTGGTCCAGGGCTCTGCTTCTCCAAGGACCTTTTGGCCCTCTATTCCAACTCTGTGTGGGACACGTTGGCGCAGGTGCTGCCACAGTGTCTAGCGGAGGCTTGGGAGGTGCTCTCTCAAGCAATTGCCGAGGGCAAAGATGCGGCAGGATTCACCATCCATTATGCTCTTGACCCCGCATCCTCCATGGGCAGAGCAATTTGTATAACAGCAGGGTGGGTCAGTCAACTGCCACCCCTACCACCGCTGCCTCAAAACCTTCCTAGTCTTCTTTTTCAGTCCACTGTTTCAGGTCCACCGCACGCCAGGGGGCGGCTGGATTCACCATCACATCCCCCACTGGCGCGCCATCACTTTACACAGGTGGGTTCTGTAAACAGTCCGAAGGGTCTACTCCTCTTGCTCTGCCACGTCAGTACCACCGCATGCAGGGGGATCACTTGACACTTTGCAAACAGGAAGTTGCGGCACCCTTGTCATAGGGGCCTATCGAGCGTGTTTTAGACCTTCGGAACGTCAATAGTTTCCTAGATCCGCAAGACTGGATGGTAGCGTTACACTTGCAGGACGCCTACTTTCACGTCCCGCCGTCCCACAAGCGTTACCGCCGGTTCACGGCTGGCCACGAGCACTTTCAGTTCCCCTGGCTCCCCTTTGGGCCTTACCAGCGCCCCTCGGGTGTTCCCTAAAAGTGCTGGAGGTGGTCACAGCTCGTCTGCGCAGATCAGGGGTTTCAGTCTTCCCCGATCTCGACTACTGGTTGTTGAAGGCGGGCTCGCCCCAGTCAGTCGTCTCCCACCTCCAGCCTACGGCCGACCTCCTGCATTTGCTGGGGTTCTCCAACGTGCCGAAGTCGCATCTGATTCCCACTCAGAAGCTCCTCTTCATCGTAGCGGTTCTGGACTCGGCGCACTTTTGGGTTTGTCCTCCCGAACAGCATGTCCGTGACACTCGGGCTATGATTCAGATCTTTCAGCCCTTGTCCTGGGTTTCGGTCAAGAAGATACTGAGGCTGCTGGGCCTCATGGCCTCTTGCATCCTGCTGATCAATCATGCCAGATGGCATATGCGGGCTCTGCAGTGGAACCGGAAGTTCCAGTGGACGCAGCATCAGGGACACCTGTCCGGCTACGTCCAGATCTCGGAGGGCACTGCACCAAACTTGCAGTGGTGGTTCACTGACCAGCATTGGGTCAGCGACAAGTCCCTCTCCCTTCCCCAACCAGAGCACACAGTGGTGACGGACGCGTCCCTACTGGGATGGGGCAGACACCTGGGGGAGGCATAGATCAGGGGTCTCTGGTATCAAGCGGAGTTCAAGCTCCATATCAATCTTTTGGAACTCAGGGCGATCCTACTTGCACTGAAAGCATTCCTTCCCTCTGTCAAGGGTAGAGTAGTGCAGGTGTTCACAGAAAACACCACCGCCATGTGGTACTGCAACAAGCAAGGCGGGATGGGGTTGTGGACCCTATGTCAAGAGGCTCTGCGTTTCTGGACATGGCTGGAACATCAGGGCATTTTCCTGGTGATTCACCACTTGGCAGGTCCTTTGAACGCCAGGGCGGACTCACTCAGCCATCTGTGCATAATGGATCATGAATGGCGTGTTCACTCGGAGGTGGCGCAAGGTCTCTTTCACCTGTGGGGAGAAACTTGGTTAGATCTATTCGCCGCCCAAGACACCACGTAATGTCCGCAGTTCTGCGCGTTGAAGTTTCCAAGGTGGCCCTCGCTCGGCAACGCTTTTCGTCGCGAGTGGAGTTGCGGTCTGTTATACGGTTTTCCGCCTATACCACTTCCGCCCAGAGTGCTGAAGAGGTTCAGGCGCGATCAGGCCCAAGTCATTCTCGTGGCACCGGACTGGGCTTGAAGGGTTTGGTATCCCGAGCTGCTCAGTATGAGCGTGGATCTCCCAATCCGACTGCCTCTTCGGGAGGATCTCCTGTCGCAGCACCAGGGGGAGGTCCTCCACCTGAACCTGTCCAGCTTTCACCTCCTTGCGTGGAGATTGAGCGGCAACATTTGATTCCATTTGACTTACCTCCTGAAGTCTGTAATGTGATTCTGGCAGCCAGGCGTCCCTCAACTAAAACTGTATACGCCTGCCAGTCGAACAAGTTTGTGGCATGGTGCACAGCAAAAGCTGTAGATCCCCTTTCTGCCCCTCTTTCTGAGATCCTATTGTTCCTTCTCTCTTTGGCCCAGCAGGGCTCTGCTCTGAGCACTATCAAGGGCTACCTTTCTGCTCTTTCAGCCTTTCTCAGGCTGCCTGGTCAGCCCTCTCTTTTCAAGTCCTCTATGGTCAATAGATTTCTTAAAGGCATTACTCACCTTTTCCCTCCTATTCCTTTTTTGATGCCTCAGTGGGACTTGAACCTGGTTCTCACATACTTACTGTGCGCTCCCTTTGAGCCTCTTCATAATTGTCCTTTACGGTTCTTAACTTTGAACACTGTCTTCCTAGTGGTTATCACCTCCGCTAGGCGTGTGAGTGAGTGAGCTCCAGGCTCTTTCATGTAAACCTCCTTTCCTGGCGGTTCATCCGGACAAGGTTGTGCTTCAGCCACGTCCCTCCTTTCTACCAAAAGTAGTCACTGCCTTTCATCTGGGGCACACTGTCTCTCTGCCCACTTTACTTCCGCCTCCGCGCCCTTCCAGAGAGGAAGTGAGGCTCGACCGTCTGGACCAAGTGTGCGCTTTAATTCTACCTCGACCGCACACAACCATTCCGGGTGGATGACCAGCTCTTTGTTGGCTACGTGGGCGCCAAGAAAGGCCGGGCTGTGCACAAGAGAACTATCTCCCGCTGGGTTGTCTTGTGTATTCCAGCCTGTTACTCTTTGGCTACAAAGGAGCCTCCAGTAGGGTTGCGCGCCCATTCGACCAGGGCGACGGTGGCTACTACAGCATTGGGACACGCTGTCCCACTGCGTGACATCTGTCAGGCGACCACATGGGCCTTGCTGCACACTTTCACTAAGCTCTATTGCCTTGACAGTCAAGTCCGGAGAGACTGCTTCTTTGGCCATTCGGTTCTCTGTGACTTTCTGGTGTAATCTCACTTCGCAGACCCACCACCGGGGTTGGTATTGCTTGGGTATGTATTCTAAGGAATGGAATCTTATCACTAATGACTCTTTCAGATGCACAAGTTACTTACTTGTGTAACAATATATCTGTAAGACACATTAGTTAGTGATAGATTCCTTACCGCCTGCCCATCCTCCCCGTTCTGCGAACTGGTCTTTTGGGTTGAGGTCATCCCTTTCAGGGCCCTAGTTTTAATGCACAAGTAGTCGGTCTCTGGCATGGCTCTGCGTCCTGGCGCGGAAAGTTGTGTGCAGAACTGACGTCAGCGCGCGTGGGCACGTCTAAGTAACTCCGACGTCATGTCGGCGACTTCAACAACATACACGGAGCCACACGACGACGCCTACCGACGCGCAGGCCCGATCATAACCTATCCTATGCAGAAAGGAACACTGGGTCCCCAACAGATGAGTTTCCTGCAACAGCCTAACACTTGGTTGGTGGCGTCCGAGTAATTTGAGAACCATGGTTCATTTGATACGGTCCAGTATGCCGTTTACATTCCATGAAAGAAGACTAAGATTAGCCACAAGTTAAGCGTTTGGGGGCATTTGATGGCAATTGGGTCAACCAAATAGGTTGTGTGGGACAGCGCAAGGTGCACATGGTAGCAATCATAACAAAAAGAGATAAAACAAATAATCAACCGGACCCTACACAAACACTACGGGAAGAATGGCAAGCCGATGTGGGCGATCTGGATGACACTGACTGGCAGGAAGCGCTTGAGTCCCCAAGAGAGGTAGCGGTATCCTCACGGATGCGCCTGATACAATTGAAAGTGCTTCATAGGACTTACTTCACAAGAGTGACATTATACAAGATAGGAAAGGCCAACGACCAACTCTGCCTGCGACAATGCGGCGACATTGGCACCTTCTACCACACACTATGGGACTGCCCGGCAATTAAACCATACTGGGCATCAGTTATGAGCACAATCACCCAGGTTAGTAGAGCGCCCGTATCACCGGACCCTAAACGTTGCCTCCTAAATATCTGGGAGGCAACAGACCTGAACCACACGACCCAAGCCTGGGCTACACTAGGTATGGTAATGGCGAAACAAAACATTGCTAGACATTGGGAGCACAAACTGCCCCAACACTGGGGGAATGGTGCAAAGATATGGACATGGCCATGATGGCCGAAAAGGCCACATATATTCACAGGGGGTGCCACAAAAAATTGTAGCGGATGTGGGGGAAATGGAATACATTCAGGGGAGGTATCTGTACCCCACCAGTTATTGTACCACTATCCGACGAGGATGACTGAACTGGTATACTATGGATTAGCTAGCGGACCTATGCTATAAACACGATGCAATGTTAATCTTCGGTTAAAAACAATTTATATTGAAAAACAAACTGTCATGGAAATGTGTCATGTTGCCAATGTTACTAATGCAAGTCTTATATTGAATAAAATGTTTTTTTTAAAAAGAGATAAAACATACAAAGCAAAGACCCCAACAACGACTCCCCACCCCTGAAGCATCTGTCACCCAACTCTCTCCAGCAAGGTAATTAAAACATATAACCAGGTATTTGAGGTGCACCTCCTTCTTTAATGGATCTGATTGTCGGTAGTCAGAGCATGCCCTGGGCCATTGAACTGAGAGAAGCAGCATAACGGTTCACAGCTGACGCCAGTGGATCCACCCTCATCAAAATTAGACCCCAGGATAGACCCCTAAGCTCTGTCCAGCGCGGAGGGATGGAAAGCAATTTGTCGGCAGTCCCAGTGTGGCCAGGCTCTGTGTCCGAGGACTTGGGAACATTTACGCAGGCCACGTCTACTTTTAGAATTAGGTCGGTGACGAATTTACGAACTGGCATTAGCCAGGACCGACGAGCCCGGGCCTGACTTCTTATCTCGATCAGTAGGAGCATAACATTGAAGAGATCCCTGTTCTGTGGTCCATTTCCTTGCCTCCTCCAGAGTGTCGAACAAGTCGGAGCGAGACCGGTGAGGACCTTCAGCCTCGCCGAGCAACATATGCCGGAGGGACATCGCCCTGTGTTTCTGCTTAACAGCGTCAAATGATTTGTGTTTTGGTGGTTTTAGTAAGGTCTGGGAAGATCATAATGTGAACGCATTGGAAGTGAACTTTACATTGACTACGTGCCTGCGAAGAATAGTATCTCAGTCTCTAAAGTTCTGAATTTTAGCAATGACAGAACGTGGTGGTGCTTCAGAAGGGGGTTTTTGTACCAGGGCCCAGTGTGCTAACTCGACGACGAACTTGGGCAACAGAGTCCCCTCGATGATCTGTGATCTGATCCAAGTCTCAACTAAAGTCTCCGGGTGAGGGGATCTCACGAATCGCAGATTACTACGCCGAGAGCTTTGTCGAGAGCGGTTCTCTGCATCTTCTGCTATGGACTCAAGGGTGAGAACGGTGAACAGGAGTTCACCCTAGCCATAAGGTCTGATGGACTGTCTTTCGTACTTGAGGGTGGACACTTCGCTTTCCACCACAGCGACCTTCGCAGCAACATTGAAAAGGTCTTGACGGAGGAGCACAACATCAGACCTCACCTCACAAATTCTACAAGTTTGGATGGCTTGTAGAATTTGGGCCACAACCGTGGTTGCAGAGGGTTTAGGGCCTTTGCCATCAGCACTCTGTTGTTTGGTAGGGTCAGAGGGGTAAGTTGATTACTTGTCAATCTTCAGTTGAGCCCCTGCCCCTGGGGCTTTGTCTTCCCTATTGTTGCTGCTTGTGAAACAGTGTGGGACCAGCTTCCGTCTCAGGAATACAGAAGAAGAGCAGTTGACCATAAGTGAGTCAAGGGAGTAGCAGTGGGTCAGGCATACACCTGGCCGGACAACAAGCAGACAATCGCAGGGTGGAAAAGTCAGCGTCTTCAACTCCCGACCCGCTTTACCATAAGTTCAGTTAGGGCAGCACAAGCAGCCAAAGTATTGAGCAGCCACCAAGGAAGGGCTCTTTGCAGGATTCCAACTGCCAGGATGGTGTGCAGATTGTAATTCACCTCTAAGCTTTCCGTGCCAATGGCCGCTACCTCTATTGCCAGGGTTCCAGGAGAGGCACCTGGAGCGTCAATGGTGCAAGGGGCCGAAGTTGGTTGCACAGCAGGCATCAGGTGGTAAAATGTAGGGCCTTGTGTAGGCCAGCGACACGCCAGTGAGATCGAGACAGTGGCTTAAATCCTTAGACCCCTCTGGAACCTGCAATCAGACCAGGAGGGCCCCTGGGGACTCCGCTGCCCTGCAGTCGCTCCGTCTCAGCCCCCGGGTCTCGTCGTATGGACAGGCAACACTCAGGGAGGTGGGGAAAGCAGATGTTCAGGCCGTTAAGATTGAGCGAGACATAGACTGCAGGCCTCGGCCGAGCTCGACAGGCTGTACAGAATGCGGGAGCAGTGTCAGAAGTAAGACGGACTGCAGAGACAGCGCCCTGGGCCCACCTGACCCCCACAGTCCTCCTCACCTCTGGCACTTCAGAGCAAGCACTGCACTAGCGGGAGGTCACACAGGAATCCGGGCTGGGGACCACTGCAATTCAACACAGAGTAGGCACTGCACTGTCTGTGTGGGTGGAGCACGCACTGCTCTCCCTGTGATCATGGGGAATTCAAGCCCACGACCTCAGGAAGGGCCAGAGGAGTCTCAGATAGGGTTGCAGTGCCAGTGAGAGATCTCAGGACGGTAGATGTGATCAGATGGTGGGGGAATTCCAAGGAGCATCATTAAGATGCTTCTGCCATCTTGGTTGCTTTGGCCAAACCCCACTTGACAATCTACTTTATAAGCATTTCTTCCTATTCAATAAAGGATTTCTTTCATGGACTATTCCAGGCGCCAGCTCTGCAGCCTCTGTAATACTTTGGCCTGAAGCATGGATAACGTTTTGGTGCTGGTACAGATTGTGCTTTGTTGAGGGTCCTTCTCCCAGTATGTTCGGTGATTAGCAGTGTCTTCCATTGCTATCAGGCTTCCATTACAGATCTTCAGCAGTTGTGTTTCGAGGGCAGTTGAAGCTTGTCTGATTGGTATTGTTTATGGTTGTTTTCTCTCCTCTACTGTGCATGTCTTCCCAAAGTGGATTTGAAAGGGATAGCTAGAACAGCGTATTGTGGTTTTTGTTTTACCTCTCTGCTATGTGGTGGCTCAGGCAAGTCATGTATGTCTTCCTTTTTTTGTATCATTGTGTATCACCTTGCTCAGCACCTCTTCTGTTTTTTTTAATCAAGAATTATGTCTCTTTGGTTGTTTTTGACAATGAGTTTCTTTATTGGTATTTAGCTGGCTCATGATGCTTCCTTCGGATCCAGTTTCTCCTATAGTTAGATTTGTTTGTTGGAGGTTGTCTGATATTTATAAAGTGCCACTCAACCAGTAAGGCATAAACTGTACAACTAAACAACATGGCTCACGGTGTTGGTCTCCTGTTTTCCATCTACTGTTTCTCTTTATCACGCTTATCTCCAAACTTTCATTCTTGGTTTGGTTGCTGGCCCATTATAAGCCCATTTTTACTTGTAAAATGTTAAATGTTTAAAGGTACGTTTTCTTATTGGAGCTTTCAGTTAAACGAGTCATCTTTTTGCCAACTATGGCTCATTAGAATAAAACAATCCATCTCATGATGAATAATTTCCTGTATCAGCTCTCTTACCAGAAAGTTGACAAGACCTTCTCTGGTAGTTTCAGGATTCAATTTGCTAATGAGAAGGATGCCACTGCTGCTTTGCTGTGGTATATCCTGATGTGGCGATCCAAAAAACCACCACCTTGTGGTCTGGCCCTACTTTCACAAGACATTGCCTTGTATCAGTCAGTCTTCAGGGCTGATGGCTAAGTAAGTCAGCGTTCCTTGAAGTACTTGCTTGGGAAGAGTGCTTCTTCCCGCCTTCGTTTTCTGATTTTCTTACGGGCTTGCTATTTCCTTCACTGGTAATCGCTATTAATGCAGATGCTGCGGCTGAGAAGGAAAAGTTGCTTACCTCTAATCGTAGTTGTCCTAGAGAAATCTTCATCCCTCTGTCCACCACAAGGGATATGAACAAGGAAGTTATTGTCTTCTGCACAGGATCCTCATTATATTTAAAAAGCAAACTGACCTAACTGCCACTGCATGATTGGCTACAAGAGGACTGTACGCATTTTAAAGGAGGCAGTACATTCTTCCAGCCTCAAAAGGCTGCAGTTCATGTACCTACATTGTCTCTGTTTTCTTTCATTTGTGCTAAAGAGTTTTGTCTGATCAGTGGTTTAATATTAGCAACTTCTTTCCTCAGAGTTCAGTGTATATTTAAAGAAAAATACAAAAAATCTGAATTTGGCCTATATAAGCCTGTAGATTGGCTGTAGATAGGCTACTAAAATAACTCTATCTTTAACACACACCACACCATACCATACTCACTCTCTCACTCACTCTCTCTCATTACTTTCCTAAAGAAACATTTCTATTATACTTTTCATTTCTTATGAATTTAAACATTTCCCCGGTGGAAAACTGGTTTTGCAGTACAGTAACTTTTCCTTTGTTCTGTTCAATCGAAAGGATCACTTTATGCTTACATCTCTTGCTGTTCATTTGCTCACATTCTGGAGATTGAGATGAGGTGCTGCTGAAGACAGTCATCAACCAACGTTTCGTGGTTGTTTCTGTTTCCTCAGTGTGCTGTGCCTCGCTTATGATAGGAAGCCCAGCAAGCAACAGCGATTGAAGGAATGCGTAGTTGCGCTATACCAACCTGATGATTGATTGATTAATCTATGCCTCTGGTAGTCACTAGGCGCCATATTCCAGTCCATTGTTTTTCCTCCAATGTGCCAAACTAAATACCGTTCTAAAAACCTGCCATGTTCAATTCAGTCTCGTTCCTGCTTGATTTGGAACAGTCCAGCCTGAACTGCTAATCCAGGTCCTCTGACTGGTTTTAGGCTACTTACGCTTCATCATAGCTTGAGGAATGTGGCGCAATGTACAGATGACTTGCGTCTCTGCATACCAGTCATGTTTGGCATTTTCTTGCAACAAACAACAAGGTGATGGAAGGAATATTTCAATTAATCTCAGCCATTTATAGTTGTCCAATAAAACCACAATAATCCTCACACACACTAAGCAAAATATGCTAGAGAAATGAAAAGAATAAAAGTAAAAAACCGAAAAATTGTTGCTGCCTAAACATGCTTGATGTATACTTGCAATGACAAATAAAGTTAATCATTGCAGCAGGTTGCAGTCTTAAAATGGGATTGTATATAATTTATCGGGTTTTATGTGCCATTCTATTAGATACTTTGAACAGCAGATTCCTCACCTGGTGAACACCCTTAGGTGCCAGACTGGATCCAGAGATATTTTCTTAGCATTGCTCCAGCATGACAAATTGTTTTAGGTTTGTGGAAATTACCTGAAAAGGGGGAGATTTGGAGAATGTCAGGGATGTGGCAATGCCAAAATGTTTAAAACACCCAAAAAGTTAGCACTTTGTATGTGTTAACAAACATGAATGGTATTATCTCCCCAGAAATGCAACCAAATCAACTCTTAACATAGAATTGTTTTTCCAATGCTGGGACGGGTATGGATCACCCTTCATTTTTCAATGGAGCATAGACTGGAGGACATTTCCCACTGTACATTGATAGGTGAGAAAAAAGGAAAATATATGTGTACTAATGGACATGACTCCTTTCCTTATTTGTACAAATCGTCTTCGCTGTGGACAATCTGTAAAATAAACCTATTGCCATCTTGAAATGTTAATCAAAAGATTTGCATGCATAATCTTGGGGGTGTTCGTGGGTCCCCACAAAGTTTGAAATATATACGCAAATCATAAGAGGAATCCTGGTGAGCTCCTTACAATTTACAAAGTAAATGTACCAGCGTGCTGAAGACTGTCATGTGATAGACCTATTTTGCTGATATTGTGCTTCATGCCACAAAATCAGGTATGAAGTCAACAAATTTGATCAACTCCCTAATATTTCAAATGTTATGACCTATGTAGATAAAGACATTAATCAAAGTATGTTTTTAAAACTTTGAAATTACTGTACGTACACCTTAGTGGAGCAATATTGAATCCACTATCTCTTCTTCGACATGCTTAGACTAAGGTATCAAAGATAGATCTCACAAGCTATTGCAATGATAACGGCTTGTGTGCATGTAATCATTTATTCAGGTTATTTCTTTGCAGAATCATATCTGATAACATGCTTTCAGACCAAACAATACTTTAAAGCAAATTTGTCTTTTCTTCCTTTATTGTAAATTGTTGTTTTTCCTCAAACAAACCTTTTATTTTTCTAGAGCTGGTAAACGATTTAGAATCAAATCTAATTATTATTAAGTAGTGTTGTATTTCTGTTTTAAATAACTTTTAATATTGGTAGTGATCCTTTTTTTTTTAAAATCGTTTTATTGTATTTTTTGGGTGTACAGATATTACATATTACATTCATATTTAACAGATGTGTGACACATAAATATCTAGTGTTAACAGCAGAGAGCATCAGCGCAATAGTTAGAAGGTTCAATAAGCAATATATCAAACAGAAATAACAAACATTTTAAGCAAAATAGGAGTACCAACATCAGGTCCGCAATACATTATAATAGGAGGAGAGTGTAAAAGAGCATCATTACAGAGAAACAGGGTGAATGAAAAAGAAAATTGACTGTGATCCTTTAACCAAGACTTCTGTTTTTATGACTGAGTGGAGTATTAAGTTTTATTGTAATTGATTTAAAGAGGTCGGTAATGTGGATTGCTGTGCTTTTACTTCTGTTCAATGATTTCAATTAATCAGTCAATACTTTTAATCTGAATCTAATGATTAAACATAAAAAAATACCTCATTGAGGTAACATTTTTCATTGTTGAATAAACTGTATACAGACTGTAGTCGTTCTAATAACTTTTTTTTTTTAATTAGGTGAAGAATTAACAAAATCAAAACTTTCACCTCCCACTGAGTAAGTTTTCTTTCATGATGTTTAAGGTTAATTAGTATTATTTTGCCTTATCATTTGTGTGTTTTATTTGATCTAGTTTCTCCGGTACTTCCTCCATCAATACCTTTTTAGATTTTAATATTTAAACTGGTTTATGTTGCATTTAAAATGGCGTCTTTCTGCATTTCGTTCATGTCTGCTTTCATATATAGCAAGTACTCTAGTATGTTTTGTAGTTACTGTCTAAGCCTTTGTGGCATAATGTTTAATATGGACTTTTGCATTTCTGAGGTGTATATTGTTCATGCGTCTACTCTTCTAGTAACCTGTTACAGCATTAGAGGAAAAGTAAACAATTATACAGCCTATGTACCTTGCCAAGTTTCCACTTGCTTCTGTTTTCGTGTAGCCCCGTGAAAGGAATTGAAGATTGAAGCCCATGATGGATTGTTAGGTGGGTTTTATTCTAGCTTGTGGACTGAGGTTGTATGTTTCCTGAGACCTCTCTCATCCGGTTAAATTTACATACAGAACTGGTAAGCGAGGCTACTATGTGTCATTGTGTCTGTGCGATTAGCTCAGTAATTGATGGCTTGTACTGTGAGCTAGTGGAATTTGCTAACAAGCAGTTACTTGGGTTTGAGTTAGCAATGGTCTGAAAGCTGAGGGCAGATGGGCATATTTTAGGTGGCCTGATAAAAAATGTGTGTATGGTGGTAATAATAATAAAAGGCTTTTATAAAGTGCGCAGTTACCCCAAATGTGGTGTCCCGGCACTGGGACCGACAGCACCCAAGTCGGTGGAAAGCACATATCATTGTGACTAAAGAGCCAGGTCTTCAAGGCCTTTCTAAAATCCTGTTCGGACTGCATCATACGTAAGTGTGCAGGAAGGTTGTTCCATCACTTGGTAGTGCCCACCTCGAAGGTCCTACCTCGCATTCTTGCCTTCGCAAAGCAGGGGGTAGTAAGATATCGTTTATGACTGGACCTTAAGGGTCTGCCCTAATGGTAGGGGAGAAGTCTCTTCCTTGGGTAATTGGGCCCTTTCCCTTGAAAAGCACGGAAGGCAAACCTAAGGGCCTTAAGTCGATACGTTTGGCTACCTGCAGCCAATGAAGTTGCCTGGGGTAGGGCGAAATGTGGTGGCAGAGCGAAACTTTGCAGACCAGCCTAGCTGCCGCATTTTTAATTATCTAAAGTCTATGGATTAAACCCAGTGGCAGGCCCATGTACAGACCGTTGGCGTAATCGAGGTGGGAGGTGACTAACGCATGGACCACGGTTTTGCTTACTGATTCTAGTAACTGGTGGCGTAACTAGAAAGCACTCCTGAGGATGCTAATTTAGGGATTTTGTGCACCCTGGTAGCACACATGCATGGCCAGATCACTTCCTTGCATGTGTAATTATCCTGGCTAGTTCCTGAGACCACAGATTCAGTTACACTCAGCTAATTCTTCTTATCCTTTTATTGCCATTTTTTCATCTTGTTTTTGTTTTCTAACTTCATGTCTGATAGTTTGACACAACAATGTCATTAATCCATGCTTGTTGTAGCATCTGCTGTTTAGAGCACCCGAATCACATAACATCTGCGTCTCTTGCTAGAATAACCATTGTCTAGTACACACCAGCACATTATATGTGCATACCGGATAAAGGATTCTATGGAAAATTCCTAGCCTGAATTAAATAATGATCACAATTTGATAGACTTCCAACCGCCGATTCCTTACCTTACAATATTCTCCAGGCGGATGACTGGATCAAGAGGTTCGAGGCATGTGGGCTGCTGAATTCATATCTGTGCATAGATCGCCGCCTAGTGTTGGGTCCGGATGATTGCACATTGTTGTCCTGGAAGAGTCTTCGAAGTATCACGAGATAGGTGGCTCCTCCCCTGGACTACAGTGCGCATGGGCATCCCCTCCATCCTTAGATTGTTTTTTTCCGCCATTGGGTTCGGATGTCCTAATCTTAGCTCTTAGAGTAGTTAGGCCTATTACTCGTCGGTATTGTTTTCGTTCGGCGCCGAGTATCTTCATCGAAGTTAGCCATTTGCCCTTCGACGTCAGCGCCGATCCAGATCGACGATAGAACCAAAGACATCGAATAGCCCCTTCAAGCGTTGCCCTCTTTGCAACGCTAAATATGCTCGCTTCGACGTGCACCCGGTGTGAAACAAGTGCCTCTCTCCAAACCACGACGAAGCCACCTGTATGGCGTGCTCCCGGTTTCGATTGAAGAAAACACTTCGTATTCGTCGAGCAGCTCGGCTCGAGGCGCAGAAAGTAGCGCCAAACCCGGACAACATCTTCGGGACCGAAGATGAGGAGGTCGTGGACCTTGAAGTTCAAGGAGAGATATCGGATCCTGCGTCGGAGCGTGAATCAGACTATGATGCAGAGGACGAACATATTCTAGATGAAGAGGATGATGAAGTCGTCGACCAGGTAGGAGACGACGGAGAGGCCCTTGGGGCCGAGGAGGATAGCTCGGAAGAGGAGCTACGCCCACAGGTCCACTCCGGGCCCAAAGAGACACTCTATAAGGCTCAGGTCGCGGGATCGCCACAAGGCCTTACCCAAGATCATTTCTCTCGTTCTTCCGCCCCGCTTAAATGCCCGGCGTCGAACTATCCTAAAGAGCCGTCGGTATCGAAAGCGCCATCACTCGATCGACGAGAATCGAAACTGAAGGCAACGGCACCGAAAGCGAAACCGAAAGTGAAGGAGTCTCTCCACGGCAACAAGGCCTCGAAGCCCTCGGAGCCGAAGACGCAAAAGAAGGCTGTCGACGCCGAGAGGAGTCTTACGAACGTCGAGCCGAAGGCGGCACCTACAATCAAGGTCAAGGTTGCCGACCCGAAAATATGGACGCCAAGGAGCGTCGACACACATGTGGCGAGCGACCCTCGAGCGCCACCCCATTCCAGTCTTCGTGGCCCGAAAACGACCTCCGGTACGGGGCCTAAGGCCACAACCAAAAGGGCGTCGAAGGATCGTGTCCAATCCGCGGCGCCGTCTCCCTTTGTAAAGCAGAAGGTGTCGGAGTCGTTATTACGCATCCAAACCAATGCTTCCATGGTTGGTGCAGACACGGCCCCGCAGCCCAAAGAGGTCAGCGCAGTTCACATCGCGTCGACGCACATCAAGTTTGGACTCCCACCAGCGGTGCGACCAAAAATGTTCGACGCCAAGAAGGGTCTCAACCCACAAGAACCTATCGACCCGAAGAAAAATGTCGAGGCACCGACAGGCATTCCAACAGAAAAGAGAGCGGTTGCAATACCTCGCGACGATGAGGATCCCAGGCAATTATCGACGCCAATACTGGTAGACTTTCCATATACAAACGGAAAATAGTGACAGAGACCCCAATGGAGCCCTACAAAATTCCATTGAAGAGAAAAAGACCCACATCACCAGTTCTAGTGGAACAACTTCCATATTGTGCCACAGACCCTCAGTCATTCTCACCCACACACTCTAATGTGGATGCTGGAGATGTTGATGATATAGAGGGAACTTATCCTATGGACACTGACCCTGAAGACCAGAACCAGCCTTGGCTGGACAATACTGATGCAGGGGACCCACATACTGCTCCAGACACACAAGCATATGTGGTGAAAACGTCTCCTACAGAGGATACGGCTGCTTTCAACGCCTTAATTGAAAGAGCCGCCAACAATCATGACGTACAGCTCCACACTGATCCTATTGAGGACGACTTTCTAATGGATACCTTCTCTACCTCAGAAAGATCTGTTAAGACTCTGCCCATGCTGATGGGGGTCCTCAAACAGGCTACTGACATTTTTAAGGAGACCCCAAGGGCGAGAGTCCTTAACCCTAGAATTGAGAAAAAGTATAGGCCAGCTCCTGTGGACCCTGCCTACATAAGAGGACAGTTGCCTTTAGACTCATTGGTGGTTTCCAATGCTCGGAAGAGAGCCAACTCACAGACAACAGGTGATGCTCCTCCCCCAGACACAGAGTCTAAGGTCTTGGAAACATCAGGAAAGAGGGTTGCTGCACAGGCAGCTAACATCTGGAGAATTTCCAACACTCAGGCGCTTCTGGCTAGATACGACAGGGCACATTATGATACCCTAGAGACACTGCTCCAGCACCTCTTAGATCAGTATAAAGAAGGAGCAGAATCCCTGATTACAGAAGGGAAGCTTATCAGCAACGCTTCCATTAAGTGCGCTCTTGACGCAGCTGACACTGCAGCTAGGGCTATTAACACCAGCGTCATGTTAAGACGGCATGCTTGGTTAAGAATCTCTGGATTCAAACCAGAAATACAGACAACTATACTTAATCAACCTGTCAACCCTAACTCCCTCTTTGGCCCCGAGGTTGACACCACCCTAGAAAAACTCAAAAAGGATACAGAGACTGCAAAGTCTATGGGGGCTCTGCAATCACAGCAGTTTCGGAGTGGGTCCTTTCGTCGCTCCAGCAACAGAGGGCCATCAAGAAGCCAAAACTCCCAACAGTCGCAGTACACTAAAGGAGGTACACAGACCACCTATAATAAAAATAATAGAGGTGGATACCGTGGCAACAACGTCAAAGGCAGAGGCCGTGGAAACAACAGCTCCAGGTCCTCCGCCACCAACAAACAGTGACGCCTTGTCACTCCCCCCGACCACATAACACCTGTCGGGGGGAGACTCCAACAGTTCCTGCCAGTCTGGGAATCCATTACTACAGACAGGTGGGTGAGAGAAATTATCCAGTACGGTTATTGTCTAGAGTTCACGTCCACTCCACCCAACATACCACCAAGACACCATCATATGTCCGCAGAGCACTTGCACTTAACAGGAAGTTCTCAGTATGCTCCAAAAAGGAGCCATAGAACTCGTGCCTGCAAAGGAACGAGGATCAGGGGTTTACTCACTGTATTTTCTGATCCCCAAAAAGGATGGATCTCTCAGACCCATACTAGATCTAAGACCTCTAAACCGTTACATTCTCTCAGAGCATTTTCACATGCTCACTCTGCAACAAGTACTACCGTTGCTCAGTCAGGGAGACTTTCTCGCAACATTAGACCTTAAGGATGCGTATTTCCATATACCCATACACCCCTCACACAGAAAGTATCTTAGGTTCACTGTTCTCAATCAGCATTACCAGTTCAAAGTCCTCCCTTTCGGGGTAACTACGGCACCCAGAGTTTTCACCAAGTGCCTGGCTACAATGGCGGCACACTTAAGGAGACAGCACATACATGTCTATCCTTATCTGGACGACTGGCTTATCCAGGGAAAGTCGGCCCAGCACTGTGCCACCCACATGTCCCACACCATTCACCTTCTTCACAGCCTGGGCTTCTCTCTGAATTATCCAAAGTCCCACCTTCAACCCAACCACGTACAGCAGTACCGAGGCGCAACCATAGACACTCTGGCAGCCACGGCACAACCAAATTCAGTGAGAATCAACAGCATTCAGTTGCTCATAAAGAAATTCAAACCTCAACACTCACTCCCAGCAAGAGTGTTTATGCAGTTGATAGGCATGATGGCCTCCTGCATCTTCATAGTCCCGCACGCAAGATTACATATGCGCCCGCTTCAGCAGTGCTTGGCACGTCAGTGGAATCAGGCCCACGGACAATTAAAAGACCTAGTGTTGGTGAGCGGTCGGGCATACAACTCTCTGCATTGGTGGAATCCACACAACCTTTGCAAGGGCCGACCGTTCCAGGAGCCTGTTCCACAAATCATACTGACGGCGGACGCGTCTCTCCAGGGATGGGGAGCTCATGTACTCAATCACACAGTGCAGGGACTATGGACGACACAGCAAAAGAGGATGCACATCAACATTCTGGAACTGATGGCAATCTTCCTAGCCATGAAAGCATTCAAACTGCACCTATGCAACAAAGTCGTGTTGATCCGAACGGACAACATGACTGCCATGTACTACATACAGAAGCAGGGAGGAACACACTCGCCACAGTTGTCTCATCTGGCTCAGAGCATGTGGAAGTGGGCCATTCAGAGGAACATATTCCTCATGGCGGAACACCTCCCAGGCAAAGACAACCAGATGGCAGACCTGCTCAGCAGACACAGCCACCAGATGCACAAGTGGGAAATACATCCATCAGTACTCCAACCGTACTTCCAGCAGTGGGGTCATCCGGAGATAGACCTATTCGCCACAAGGGAAAACGCAAAATGCCAAAACTTTGCCGCCAGGTTCCCACATCCACATTCGCAGGGCAATGCAATATGGATGAACTGGTCCGGCAGATTTGCGTACGCTTTTCCCCCAGCGCCGTTAATACCGCTGGTGGCACGCACACTCAAGCAACACTCGATGACGCTCATCCTAGTTGCTCCAACGTGGGCACGTCAGCCTTGGTACACCACGTTTCTGGAATTCTCCGTGGTACCGCATCAACGGCTACGGCTCACACCCACACTTTTAACGCAGAGCCATGGCGAGATTCAGCACCCAGATCCGCAACAGCTGAACCTGGCGATATAGCTCCTGAGATCTTAGAATTTGGCTACCTAAACTTGCCTCCAGAATGTATGAATATCATCAAGGAGACACGGAGACCCACTACCAGAGCCTGCTACGCGGCTAAGTGGAAAAGATTTGTCATTTATTGTAAAAATAATGACCTCAATCCGCTGGATGCATCAACGCAAAACATTATCTGTTATCTATTACACTTATACCGATGCAATCAGGCATACAATTCCATCCGTATACATTTAACCGCACTGGCAGCTTACCTTCAGAATAGGCAGCACCTCTCCCTGTTCAGAGTGCCTGCCATCAGAGCTTTCTTGGAAGGACTCAGACGTGTGATTCCCCCACGACACCCTCCTTCGCCTGTTTGGAACCTAAATGTGATCCTCACCAGACTGATGGGACCACCTTTTGAACCTCTACACTCCTGTGAGATTCAATTTCTAACATGGAAAGTAGCTTTCCTAGTTGCCATTACTTCCCTAAGACGAGTTAGTGAACTTCAGGCACTAACCATTCAAGAGCCATTTATACAAGTTCATGTAAACAGGGTAGTACTACGCACCAACCCTACATTCATGCCCAAGGTGATATCGCAGTTTCATATGAACCAATCCATAGAACTGCCCGTGTTTTATCCTAATCCTAAAAATGTAGCGGAGAGAATGCTCCACACACTTGATATCAGAAGAGCTCTCCTATACTATATTGACAGAACACAAACTTTCAGGAAAACAAAACAACTGTTTGTTGCCTTTTCTCCACAGCACAAAGGCAACCCCATTTCCAAAGAAGGAATAGCTAGGTGGATAGTTAAGTGTATACAGATTTGCTATGAAAAAGCTAAGCGCACACTAACAATTCCTCCAAGGGCCCACTCTACACGAAAGTTAGGGGCCTCCATGGCTTTCCTGGGAAATATTCCTTTAGAGGAGATATGTAGAGCAGCCACATGGTCCACTATACATACATTTACCAAGCACTACTGTGTAGATGTACACTCAAGAGAGCAGGCAGCTGTAGGACAGGCTGTTCTCAAAACTCTTTTTCAGACTGCTGCAGCTGGCACGGGCAGCCGCCGCTAAATGGGACTGCTATATAATCTATGCACAGATATGAATTCAGTAGCCCACATGCCTCGAACCGAATATGCTACATACCAGTATGTATCTGTTCTTGGCATGTAGGGCTGCTGACATTCATATCGCCCACCCTCCTCCCCGGCGCCTGTAGCAGCTGTAGCATTCAGTAATTACTAGTTAGCATGGTCATCATTCACTGTATTACACTCCATCTATGCCACAATGGCGAAAAACAATCTAAGGATGGAGGGGATGCCCATGCGCACTGTAGTCCAGGGGAGGAGCCACCTATCTCGTGATACTTCGAAGACTCTTCCAGGACAACAATGTGCAATCATCCGGACCCAACACTAGGCGGCGATCTATGCACAGATATGAATGTCAGCAGCCCTACATGCCAAGAACAGATCCAATCTGGACTCTGTTCCTCATTGGAACAGTCCAGCCCGAACGGCCAAACCAATTCTTCCCTGGACCGGAAACAAGCTTTCTGGGACCCTCATCAGCCAGGCTAGCTTGACTCCAGTAGCATGGAGTGCATAAGACCCACGTCTGGGCCTACCCGTTCCACTGTGGGTGACAAATGCAAAAAGAAAAATTGAGGGACAGAGCTAATCAATGTCAAACATTCACCTCAGTACAGAGATCTGGGACTAAATCCATTGTTTTTTGCTCCTCGTGCCTTTCCAGTTTAAACCCAGCATTAGGCAAATCAGTCTTGACCCTGTTCCCCATGGGAACTGTCCAGCCCGAACTGCCAGGCCAGGTTCTCCCTGGACCAGAAACAAGCAACCTAAAACCGGTTTTGGCGTTTTACCCCTCACCAGACAGGCTAGCTTGATTCCAGTGGCATGGAGAGCACTGGACCCACTTCTGGGCATACCTGTCCCACTCGGGGTGACAAATGCAAAAAGAACAATTGATGTCACTTTGACACTGGATTCAAGCTAGCTTGGCTGATTAGGGGTGTTACTCCGACACCGGTCCCAGGATGCTTGATTCCAGTCCACGGAAGACCTAGCTTGGCAGTTCAGGCTGGATTGTTCCCATCAGGAGCAGAGTCAAGACTGATTTGCGAATGGCTGGGTCTGAACTGTGGTGGCGAAGTGAGCTACAGAACGAAGATTGACTCAACCCAGATCTGTGACTGGGGGCAAGTGTCTGAAACGTTTCAGCGCTCAGTCCATCATCTCCTTGTGTTTGCCTTGTTTGCCCTAAGTTGACAGGGTATGCCAAGACGTGGGTCCCTTGCATTTCTTTGTCACTGGATTCAAGATAGCCTGGCTGATGAGGGGTGTTACCCCAAAACCGGTCCAAGGATGCTTGTTTCCAGTCCAGCGAAGCCCTGACTTGGCAGTTCGGGCTGGACTGTTCCCATGAGGAACAAGGTCGAGTGATTTGGCTATGGCTGGGTCTAAACTGGGGTGGCAAAGTCAGCTAAAGAACAATGATGGATTCAACCCAGATCTGTGACTGTGGGTGAGTGTTTGAAAAGTTTCAGTGCTCTGTCCATCATCTCCTTGTGTTTCTTTGTTCACTTCCAACAGCCTAGCACTGCAATCGGTGAAAATATTGTGCCTCTTGGGCTGATACACCAATGCGATCTGGGATTTGGCTGCACAAGTGCAGCCCATAGTCTTGGAGGAGGCCCAAACCATACAGTCACAGGCAATTGCAGATGGCAGGGATGCAGCGAAATTCACCATCAGATGCGGACTGGACATGACTGACTCATTGGGCAAAGCAGTTTAATCATCGGTGGCCATTGTGTGCCACGCCTGGCTGAGAACCACTGGTTTTCCAGGGGCTCCGCTCATGTACATACCCCTTGAAGGCTCTCGCCTTTTTTGCGGGAATGCGGACTCAGCGCTGGAGCACTTTGTTATAGCAAAGCTACTGCCAGGTTCTTGTGCCTATCCATGGCCCTTCACCAACCCCAGTCCGCCTTCCAGTCCTTTTGTGGCTATATAGGGGCTCCCAGCCATGTTTATTCCCGTCCCGCCACCAAGGTCAACAGGCCTCCCAGCCTTTTCGTGGCCGAGGATACGGTTCCCACTGACCACTTGGGCCACTAGCCAGAGGGCGGCCCAGCAATCTCCCAGCAGCCACTGCCTCCAAACACCTTTAGTTTGCCCTCATACCAAAATGGGCATTCAGTGCCAAAATGGGCATTCAGGATACGCTATCACCTTCAACACTGGCAGTCGATAACATCCGACAAGTGAGTTTTAGAGCTAATCCAAAGGGTAAACTTCACCCCCTTTCTGAACACCGATTCACCCATGCCACCCACTTGCAACTGGCTGACGGCGGACCATCTCTACTTTCTCCATCAGGAGTATTGGCTCTCTTGACCAAGAGAGCCATCAAGAGGAGGTCCATGGTTGCTATTTCAGCTACTTTCTAGTACCCAAGAAGGACTGAGGCCTCCATCCTATCCTAGACATGCACGTCTCAACTTTTTCCTGAGAAAGAAGATGTTCAAGATGCTCACCCTAGCTCAGGTCCTGTCTGCCCTGGACTCAGGAGACTGAATGGTTGCAGTTCATCTGCGGGGTTTGGGGATCCATTCTTTACCTAGCTCGACGATTGGCTGTTGAAGGAAGCCTTACCACAGGCAGTTGTCTCCCACCTCCAGACTGGGCCAACCTCCAGCACTCGCTAAGGTTCATTATCAACTTGCCATAGTCACACCAAGCTCCTCATCAGACACTCCGTTTTATAGGGTCCGTTCTGGATCCAATACAGTTTCAGGCTTATCCTCCTGAGCTGTGTGCCAAGGTTATTCAGGTTATGATACCATGTTTCAGCCTCTATCCTGGATTTCGGTGAGACCGTTGAGCCTTATGACCTCCTGCATCCTGCTAATAACACATGCCTATTGGCATATGCAGACTCTGCAGTGGGACCTGAAGTTTCAGTGCACACAGCATCAGGGGAATCTCTCTGACATGTTCCAGATCTCGAAAGGAACTGGTAAAGGCCTGCAGTGGTGGCTGATCAACTGCGATTGGGTCAGTGGCAGACCCTTCTCCCTTCCCCAACAAGAGCCAACTGTAATGACAGAGGCGTCACTCCTTTGGTGGCCTACTTGTAGAGGTGGAGATCAGAGGACTCTGATCTCAGGCGAAATCCGGGCTCCACATCAACCTTTGTGCGATTTGTTTAGCATTTAAAGCCTTCCTTCCTTCAATAAGAGGAGAGCTAGTACAGGTGTTCATGGCCATGTGGTACTTCAACAAACAGGGCGGTAAGGGGTCATGGACCCTTTGTCTAGCGGCAGTGTGCCTCTGGATGTGTCAGGAACACCAGGGCATATACCTTGTGGTTTAACAACTGGTGGGCTCTCTGAATACCGGCGCGGCAAAGTGAGCCGTCCATGCCTAGCAGATTATGAATGGCGTCTCCATTCTGAGGTGGCGAAGACCTCTTTAAAGAGTGGGGAGAGCCTTGGTGAGATTTACTAGCCATTGCAGAGAGCCTGCAATGTAAGCAGTTTTGTATGCTAGATTATCCAAGGCAGCTCTTGCGCGGATACCCTTTTCGTCTTGAGTGGAGCTCAGGCCTCCTGTAAGCCTTTCCACCAATACCATTCCTGCCCAGAGTTCTCAAGAAGATCAGGAACGACCAGGCCCAAGTCATTCTTGTGGCTCTGATTGTTCACAAATAGTCTCATATCCTGATTTGCTGAGCATGAGGATCAGTCCTCTGATCTCACTGCCTCTTTGGGAGGAATTTCTGTCGCAGTAACAGGGCAGGGTTCTGCACCGAAACCTGAAAAAGCTTCACCTTCATGCGTGGAGATTGAGCGGTAACAGTTGACAGATTTGGACCTTCTGCCCGAAGTATATAATGTTATTTTGACAACCAGGCCACCCTCCACCAGGACAGTTTGTCTGCCATTGCAGCCAGTTTGTGGTATGGCCTTCAGAGAAACATGTTGATCCTCTATCTGCAGCCCTTTTCAAGGTTCTTCTGTTTATTCTTTCCTTGGCTCAGCAGGGTTCTGCTTTTGGTGTGCTAAAAGGTTATCTTTCTGACATTTCAGCATTTCTGCGGTTACCAGACTAGTAATCGCTTTCAAATCCCCTATTGTAAATAGGTTCCTCGAAGGTCTCCACGATATGTTTCCAACAGCGCTTTTTATCATGCCCAAGTGGGATGTAAATCTGGTTCTTACATTTCTGATGTGTGCTCCCTTTGAATCGCTCCACAACTGCCAACTCAGACGTCTCACCATCAAAACAGCCTTTCTGGCGATAACACCTACCAGAAGGGTCAGTGAGTTACATGCACTGTCAGCAAGTCTTCTAAACCTTCTCTTCTACCCAGACAAGCTGGTCCCTCGGACTCAAGCCTCCTTTTTACCAAATGTGGTAACTCTTTTCCATGTAAGCCAGTCCATCACTCTGCCTGCCTTTTATGCACTGCCTCTAAATAAGAGGAGAGACTCCTCCAGCTACACCCAAAAGGAGCGTTGTCGTTGTACCTTGATCATACTCGTGAGTTCCAGGTGGACGATAAACTCATCGTGGGGTATGTCGGGCCATGAAAGTGAAGACCATGCAAAAGTGGACCATCTCGAGATGGATAGTGCTCAGTATCAAAATCTGCTATGTATTGGCCACAAAGAAACCCTCTGATGGTTTGCTTGGTCACCTCACCAGTGCCAATGCTGCTAGCACTGCATTAGCTCATAAAGATTCTGTCCTGGATATCTGTCAGGCAGCAATGTAGGCTTCTTTGTATGCGTTTACGAAGCACTGCTACCTGGACAGGCAGGTCCAGTTTGACAGTCCTTTTGCCCGTTCTTTTCTAAGGTAAGGAATCCTCAGCTAGAAGTCTTTATAAGATGAACAAGTTATTACTTTCAGTAACACTTATCTGGGTAGAGTCTATGTAGCTGCAGATTCCTTACCGACACTCCCATCCTCCCCTCTCTGTGAATGAATTATAGCGTTTAGGATTAACCCTTTTAAGGGCCCTAATTTAACGCACTTTTGGCGTGGAAAGCCGTGAAACAAAACTGATGTTAGTGCACTGGGGTGGCGCCTATATAGGCACTGCGCATGCCATTTCTGGTGGAGACGACTCGGAGCCGAACGATGCCATCTAACCAGCACACGGGAATACTGTTCGTCAAAAGTTTCTGGATCCAGTCTGACGGCTGAGAAATATTTCATAATAAGAAATCTGTGGCTAGATAGTCTATACCAGGTAATGCATTACTGAAAGGCAAGTAACTTGTTCTTCAGCAAAGAAGGTAATACAAACGGTTGGTGGGCTTTATGATATTCTATACACTAAGGAGTATGCCTTCAATTTTCCAATTCCGTGGCACAGTGGCATTTTGCGATTATCATCAAACTATATAGTCTTTGGGTTTAAGCCTTTGTTTTATTGTTCCAGATGAAGGTTTTGATTATTGCATCAATCTTATGAAGGTAGGAAAATACAAAATCATGCCCAAATGTATTTGATTTTGGAGGAATATCCATTTTCAAGACCAGTAGTCTTCTCCACAGTGATAGGTGAAGTTTTGCCTGCAGAGAAGCTCAGTGGTCATAGAATCAATATGCTGTCTGATGTTTTGTGGACCGTGTTGCATAAATAACAGTTGATAAGGATACCTAAATACCTTTGGGTCCGGGGTACCCTTGTAAACATGGGGTACCCATGTGAATTGCTGGTCCCCTAGCAAGTTTCTTACATTAACCCTGGTCATGAGAAGATTCCTCACTTTTTTTCTCAAATAATTTTAAAGTCTGAGAATCCAGCAAAGTAAGAAATTGTCAGTGGTTAACCAATCAAGATACTTTTTCCATTTACTCCTGCTATTTTGTTTTTAAAACTTGTAACGAAAGGGGGAACCGAGAGCTATTTAGCGAGGTCCTGCACAATGCTCCAAGGATATGCGAAAGGCAGTGGGTGTGCAGTTCCTCAAGGGGGTAGAGAAAGGGGGAAAACAGGGAAGAGAACAGGTCTCTTATTGATTGCCCTCACACCCCTAGCAAGGTGTCATGCTTCATCATTGGGCTGTGCCCCTCGTCGGCCGGCGCTGCAATGCCCGACGGGCTCCCGCAGAGGGGCTCTTTGTCAGGGATCTTTTAAGAGACAACCGTATTGGTGCATGGGGGTAAGTGAACAGTGTAGTGAGTGAGAGTGCTAGTGGTCTAAAATAGGTCTGGCACTGCCACAGGGAATTGCGTTTATTCAAGTGGTGTGCCAACCTAATTAAAATATGTGAGCCCTGTCTGGATAGGTTTTTTTTTTTTTTTTTCAATTTTGTTTATTCAGGTCAGCAAATTCAGAAGATTACAGTTAAATATATGCAGAGCCGTGGCAAAAGCAGGCAGTTTCTGATACAATCTACCACTGTAACGTAGCATGTATATAACAATCAGTTTTCTTTTACACCCAAATTCACCGTCATATAAACCATAACCAAAACAAACAATGGTACAGATGGAAGGCATTAAAAACCAAACTGTTCGCACTATCGATTGATGAACGACTCCTGCAGAGGGAACAGCTCATTCGGAGAAGCACACAGCAATAGTAATCAAGTTTGGACACTCACCCCAGCTAAACGGGACCCAAGTGGGCTTCCTCCCCGCCTCCTGCAGACCCGGGGACCTATCCACCCTGGCGCTCCACCCCACAAACGGCGAGGCTCAGCTTCACCTCCCCTTCACCTGGCCGGCCACCACCACTTACAGTGTCGTCCAGAGCCCAGCGGCGCATGCGAACTCCTCCACACCCCGATCAACCTTAACCCATATCATCAGATATTTCACCAGACAGTGAACCTGTGGATCGTGGGGAGTCCGCCCTCTCACGGGCCCATTGCAAAAAGGGCTCCCAGATGTCCCTAGGTCGGGAAGTGACCGGCATTGTTTCCCAATAGCATTCAAGTTGTGTGTTGCCATACGTCACGTCTTTCACCCAGTCCACAAACTTAGGCAAGGATCTGCGTCCCCAACGTACCGCCACCTGTCGCTTAGCATAGAGGAGCAACAGCGCATGTAGTTTCCTAGATTTTGGTAGAGTATTTTTGACATAACCTAGTAGCCCCAGGTGTGGAGACGGCATGTCGGCTCTATGGAGGATTTGATTAATAGCTACAAAAATGCTCGACCAGTATTCCTCCAGGCGTGGACAGCTCCACGCCACATGCAGAAAAGTGGCATTTTCAGCCCCACACTTCCAACAAGTGTCGTCTTCCCTGAGGCCCATACGGTGCAGCAACCGAGGTGTACGATAGTATCTGTGTAGGAACCTAAAATGTACGAGGCGCAACCTATAGTTAGGCGACAATTCCTTCAATTGCCCACAACAAAAGGTCCACTGTTCGTCCGAAAGAGGGGACTCTAATTCCGCGTTCCACGCATGCAGCGAGGTCGGCACCATAATGGGAGCTTGCTCCTGCATACAGTTGTATAACCGGGACACAAGTTTTTTGGGGGAAGCCCTCGACAGTAAGTTTTGCAGCGCCTGGAAATGCGGGGGCTCATCCGGGAACAGAGGCCATAGCGCCTTACAGGATTCTTTAAGCTTATGGAGCGCGAACATATCCGCAAAAGTCTCCGGTGTTTCAGTTTCCCCCTCTACAGGAACCCCAAAGGTGCCGTCGGGGTAAATGTCCGCGAAAGTGCGCAGAACTTTCCCTCTAATCACGACATCTCCCCCCCTGTCCTGCAGGCAGGGAATCAGTGGATTGCCCCTCAGGGGCACAGCCGGCGCATACAGGAGAGGGAGACGTGCCCTCCTCTGCAGCTCTCGCCACGACCAGCGGAGCAAGGCCACCGTGTCAACGTCTCCAGACGGGCGGGGCACCCTCACGTATAATGCCACGCTAAGGGGCAATGGAGCCGCCACTGCCCTCTCCACCGCCACATGCGGCCGGTAGGGGGTGGGGAAAACCCAGAAGTGTAGGAATTGTGCTTGCGCGCCCTGTCTGGATAGTTAATGATCCACAGGGACTAAAGTATGAGTGTGGTCGACATGTTTCTTGCCATCTGCCCCTAACGGGTGGCTCGGCAATTCTACAGGACCGTGGTTTTGAGAGAAAGTGCTCAGAAAGAACTCTACTACAATGCCAGTGAGAATGAAATTAGTACATCACCAGCAAAGATCAATGCGGTCCCAGGGAGGTGGAGGGACCTGCAAGTAAAAGACCTGAAAAAAAGAATGACACAAGACACAAAATCACAATTTTTTGTCATGATTCATGATAATTGTGCAAGACAGCAAAATCCAGGATGGTGTCATGCTGAGCATGCGTGGGGACGAAGAACAAATGAGTTCTACGTCAAGCGGAGGACTACGAATGAAAGTGCAAGTGAGGAGTTCAAGGTTAAAAACAGGGCACCATCAGACTGAGTGCTTGCGGAAACGCAAGACCCAAATAGTGCAAAAGTGACTCGTCGTAGTGATATGACTTTCTCCGTGACAGCGAGTGCAGTGCTCAATGTGCGAAGTACAAGAATGCTGTACTAGATTATAGATACGGCAAACAGATCGCATGACAAAAACGTGCGTAGTAGTAACTCACCCCCAGTAGTGGGGTCGTGGGTAGACAGGTTTGCCGAATGAGCGGTTTGTTGCTCACCCTAGAACAAAAAGGAAATGAAAAAGGCTTTTGATCGCATCGTTGGAACAGCGATCAGAATAGTACACGGTCTTACCGGTGCTCCATAGGTGGTTGGAAGGTGGTACTCACATGCGGGGGGGCGTGCAACTAGCGATGCTCCTACCCTGGCTCTGGCTCCCGTAGGGAACGGAGCCGGCGGGGGAGCTGAAATAGCGGAAGTGATGGTCGTGCATGTGACGATAGACTAGACCGCATTGGAGGTCGCCATATTGGAAGTGCTATCTTCCCAAGTTCGAAAAAGCAAAAGAAACTTTATTGATACTGAACAAGGCAAGCGGAAAAACCGCAGCGGTGGGTCAAAGGATAGTATGACAGTGCCTGGTCTCTCAGTGGTGTAAGTGACGTAGGAGGCTTGGAGGCTCAAGAGGCAATGTCCAGTATGTGGCGCTTGAAAGCTAAAAGTGCTATGGGGCATGGCTAGTTCAGCGGTATAATGGTAGGCTATGTCCAGTGAATGGCGTAATAGACTTAAAACGCTAAGGGACATGGCTAGTTTACTATTGAAGAGTGAAATCTTCCATGAAGTGTGGTTTAGGAAATGTGTGGTATAAAAGGACCCTGGTAAGTGACCCAATCGAACGCTGTTGATGTTGGGTGGGAAGCCAAGGGGGGAGATGTGGTATAAAAAGCAAATTAAGCATTATTCAGTGTGGCCCAAGGAATTTCATGGTTGAGGCCATTAATATGGCTTGAGATTTTGAAAATCCATTTTTTGTTCCTTTCTGAAAAGGGCATCTTTGCTGATCGTGGGGAAGGATTCGAGTATTGACCAGCTTATGTCATTGGCCGTGTGGTTTATTTCTAGGAAGTGAGTACACATTTTTGTGTTATCCCTCCTGCACCTGATGTTACTGCGGTGTTCAGAGATTCTGATTTTTACAGGGCGGGTTGTCATCCCTTCGTACATGAGTTGGCAGGGACAATTGATTAGATAGATGCAATTGCTTGTGTTGCAATTTATGTGTGTTTATTGTGCCCAGGTTAGATGCTCTGTGAGTTTGATAGTCTTACTCACTTTTGTCAGTGGACACACTATGCATTGTCCACACGGGTACTGGCCCATGACTGGTGGTAGATTCCAGAGTCGTTGGTTGGCAGGGGGTTCTCTCCTATGTCTGGTTCTGATTAGAAGGTTTTTCGGGTTGTTGGTTCTCCTGAAGGCAAATTTAGGTTGTGGTATTAGACAGTCTCTTAGGGCCAACAGTCTCCAATGCTTTTTTATGATCTTTTTGATTATATTGGACTCTGGCGTGTAGGTCGTCACGCATGTTATTAGATCAGTGTTCATTTTTTCTTTGGGTCTGAGTAGTACCTCTTTGTTGGTGTTTACATGCCCTTTTACAGGCGGCTTTTGTGGGTCCCATTGGGTATTCCCTTCTTGTTAGGTGGATGGTGAGTTCCTGCGCCTGTGTCTTGAAGTCCTCCACTTTGCTGCAATTACGTCTAAGTCTTAAGTATTGTCCATAAGGTAAGTTGTCACGTAATGCTTTGGGATGAAAGCTACTAAAGAGGAGGGGGCTGTGACTGTCGGTAGCTTTTTGTAGGTTTTTGTGGTTAGGCCTGTGGACGAGCTGTGTATTAGGAGGTCCAGGAAGGAGAGTTCATGGACCGATGTATTGGCGGTGAAGCGTAGGAAAGGGTTAAGGCTGTTGACCCAAGCCACAACGTGGGGTATGGAGTCCAGATCACCTTTCCAAAAGATGAGGATTTCATCTATGTAGCGGTGCCCTAGGGTAACATTGTCTTTGTATATGTTGGTACTGGTCAAGATGTGTTTGGCTTCGAAATGAGCGCTGTAGAGGCATGCCAGGCTGGGGGCGAAGGTGCTCCCCATCGAAGTGCCCTGTACTTGATGGTAGATATGATCTTCGAATTGGAAGTAGTTTTCGGTAAGGGCGATGTCTGCGCATTTCATAATGAATGATATTGGTGTAGGTGAGTTCCATGCTTGTGCACGTAGGACTTCTTCTACAACTTCCAGTGTGGCCCTCTGAGGAATGTTAGTATAGAGGGCCTCTACGTCCAGGGTGATCAAGGCTTCCAGTGTGGATCCCTCATTGTTGTGATGTTCAGTACGTCCCTTGTGTCGAGAAGAAATGTAGGTTTTTTTTGTACCAATGGTCGTAGGAAATGGTCACAAAAACGGGAAAGGGGTTCTAGGACAGGCCCGATCCCTGACACAATGGGTCTCCCTGGTGGTAGTCGGGTGCCTTTGTGGATTTTGGGTAACGTGTAGAAGTACGGTACTTGAGGATTGTCGTTCATGAGGAATTCGGATTCGTTCTTAGATATCCATCCTTGTGTCAGTGCATTAGTCACGAGAGATCTTATTGTGATGAGTAGTCTCTTAGTTGGTCTTCTCTTATGTGGACGTAGTACCGAGTGTCATTGAGTTGCCGTAGGCACTCTGCTCTGTAATCCGTGGTTGACATGATAACAATTGCTCCACCTTTATCTGCCTCTTTGATAGTAATGGTTTTGTCATTGGCCAGATTTTTGATAGCATTGTTTTCCAAACGTAATGTGTTGTGGAAGGTATCCTTGGTTTTTATGGAGTTGATGTCCTTGAGAACTGCTTTCTCGAAGGCCAGAACTTCCTGGGGTACCATTGCCGTGGTGGGGGTGAAGGTTGATGGTCTTCGTAAGCCTGTATCGTCGCCAATGGGCGAGGTCTTATCCTTAAAGAATCTCCTGAGTCAGACTTTTCTAAATAAGTCATGGACTTCGCAGTGAGTTCTAAAGTTGTCTACTTGGGGTGTAGGTACGAACCCAAGGCCCTTTTGGAGGACTCGTTCTTCCATCTGGTTCAGAGGCCGATTGGAGAAGTCGACGATCAATTTTTCTTGCCTTTGTGGCTCCTGAGTTACATCTGTCCTTGGTCTCTCTGAACACCGCAGTAACATCAGGTGCAGGAGGGATAACACAAAAATGTGTACTCACTTCCTAGAAATAAACCACACGGCCAATGACATAAGCTGGTCAATACTCGAATCCTTCCCCACGATCAGCAAAGATGCCCTTTTCAGAAGGGAACAAAAATGGATTTTCAAAATCTCAAGCCATATTAATGGCCTCAACGATGAAATTCCTTGGGCCACACTGAATAATACTTAATTAGCTTTTTATACCACATCTCCCCCTTGGCTTCACACCCAACATCAACAGCGTTAGATTGGGCCACTTACCAGGGTCCTTTCATACCACACATTTCCTAAACCACACTTCATGGAAGATTTCACTCTTCAATAGTAAACTAGCCATGTCCCTTAGCGTTTTAAGTCTATTACGCCATTCAGTGGACATAGCCTACCATTATACCACTGAACTAGCCATGCCCCATAGTGCATTTAGCTTTCAAGCGCCACATACTGGACATTGCCTCTTGAGCCTTCAAGCCTCCTACTTCACTTACACCACTGAGAGACCAGGCACTGTCATACTATCCTTTGACCCACCGCTGCGGTTTTTCCGCTTGCCTTGTTCAGTATCAATAAAGTTTCTTTTGCTTTTTCGAACTTGGGAAGATAGCACTTCCAATATGGCCGACCTCCAATGCGCTCTAGTCTATCGTCACATGCACGACCATCACTTCCGCTATTTCAGCTCCCCCGCCGGCTCCGTTCCCTATGGGAGCTAGAGCCAGGGTAGGAGAATCGCTAGTTGCACGCCCCCCGCATGTGTTTACCACCTTCCAACCACCTATGGAGCACCGGTAAGACCGTGTACTATTCTGATCGCTGTTCCAACGATGCGATCAAAAGCCTTTTTCCTTTCCTTTTTGTTCTAGGGTGAGCAACAAACCGCTCATTCGGCAAACCCGTCTACCCACGACCCCACTACTGGGGGGTGAGTTGCTACTACGCACGTTTTTGTCATGCGATCTGTTTGCCGTATCTATAATCTAGTACAGCATTCTTGTACTTCGCACATTGAGCACTGCACTCGCTGTCACGGAGAAAGTCATATCACTACGGCGAGTCACTTTTGCACTATTTGGGTCTTGCGATTCTGCAAGCACTCAGTCTGATGGCGCCCTGTTTTTAACCTTGAACTCCTCACTTGCACTTTCATTCGTAGTCCTCCGCTTGACGTAGAACTCATTTGTTCTTCGTCCCCACGCATGCTCAGCATGACACCATCCTGGATTTTGCTGTCTTGCACAATTATCATGAATCATGTCAAAACGTTGTGATTTTGTGTCTTGTGTCATTCTGTTTATTCAGGTCTCTTACTTGCAGGTCCCTCCACCTCCCTGGGACCGCATTGATCTTTGCTGGTGATGTACTAATTTCATTCTCACTAGCATTGTAGTAGAGTTCTTTCTGAGCACTTTCTCTCAAAACCACGGTCCTGAAGAATTGCCGAGCGACCCATTAGGGGCAGATGGCAAGAAACATGTCGACCACACTCATACTTTAGTCCCTGTGGATCATTAACTATCCAGACAGGGCTCACATATTTTAATTAGGTTGGCACACCACTTGAATAAATGCAATTCCCTGTGGCAGTGCCAGACCTATTTTAGACCACTAGCACTCTCACTCACTACACTGTTCACTTACCCCCATGCACCAATACGGCCGTCTCTTAAAAGATCTCCGACAAAGAGCCCCTCTGCGAGAGCCCGTCGGGCATTGCAGTGCCGGCCCCACGAGGAGCACAGCCCAATGATGAAGCATGACACCTTGCTAGGTGTGTGAGGGCATTCAATAAGAGACCTGTTCTCTTCCCTTTTTTCCCCCTTTCTCTCCCCCCTTGAGGAACTGCACACCCACTGCCTTTCGCATTTTTTTTTAAACAGCGCAAGCATTAGAGACAGAATATAAGGAGAAATAGTGAAGAGTTCAGCGAGAGAGATAGACCTCTCCTTCCATCTGGTCAAGCACTAGACAATGGTTCACATAATTGCAGGTAGGTAAACCCAGCCTCCATCAAAGGGACTGTAGAGTAAAGGAACAAAGGTCATAAACCAACAGTTGTTTCAGACATGCTACAATCTGCACCACACCACACATTGCACTGTAGCAATAGAGATGATGAGGAAGCAGTCAGCACCTGGATACACACCCGTCACCCTGGGAAACCGGCATTTGAAAAGACAGACAGGAGCCAGCGTAGACAGCAGGTGCTGAAGGGTGGAGCATGTACAAATGCAAAAGCCTCAAGGAAAGTAAGCTGAAGAAAGGACAAAGATGGGGAATTGGAGGAAAATAACTAAGGTGCAATCTTGATCAACTGTGAAATGCCAGCAACATCCAGGACACGTTTATAGGAAACATGTTTCTGTTTTGAAGTATTCTTTTACTGCTTCTGTTAGTCCTGTCCTGGAAGACCAGAAGTTACACTGATCTTTTCTCTGGACATGGCTATGTGTATGTGTAGTTTTTAAACCTAGAATGGCATTCTTCGTAACTACCAGGTTGTGTCTCAAGGGAGATAAGGTGTGTGCCTTACTCGCAGCATAGGGTCTTGATTATTATCATATTAAGCAGAGCAGTTATTGGTGTATCAGAGTTTGAGATAGTAAATACAATTCCATCTACATTCAGCATGGTCTTGTGCTCCCCAGCAGTTGAGCAGATGCCTAAAATATCTTCTGATTGAAAAATAGTATCTGCCAGCATCTCTAGGGCTATCGTAAAAAGGAGTTGGAATAGGAGAGAACCTTGGCAGTTATAATTATTTTTACTAATAAAAGACTAGTTTGGAGCATGAGGGGGTCTCATATGGTTGTAGACCACTTCACCTCACTTAACCCATGAAGTTACAGTGCAATGTTTTGGGCTTCATGCTAGGTTTGATATTTCCATATCAGGCATTGCCAGTCCCTCAGTAGTGTTTAACTTATCTTTAATTTAATTCGTTTAATGAAGAGCTATGGGGTGAATATGGATTCAATACAGTTTTTATCCAGTATCATAAAGTATGAAGGTGTATTTGTTTTTGATTGGTTCATTGTTCAAGGCTTAGTATACCAGAACAGTACGTATGCTTAGAGTGAGGCTATGGTTCTTTATCAGTTATTCCTCCATCAGCTTCCAGCTGTACTTGCTGATGCCAGGCCTAATAAAGCCCAATAAAGAAGAGATGTGATGGCACAAGAAAAGTCGTTTAGAAAGGGTACATTACAAATGCACACATTTTACTAGTCTGTCTTTTACAGACTGAGAATCTGTAAAAGACAGATCCTGAATTTTTTTTATATCCGTCTTTTTGCTTCTGTAACTGTCAAAACATACTGAGTGGACTCTTTGTTGGGCCCCCTCAATGCTAGATTTTAACCAGGATTGGAATCAAAATTAATGGTTGTCGCCATTGATTAACTTCTTATAATAGTGAATAGCGATGGTGTCCGTACCCTGATTATATTAGATCAATCAGTGGCATTCAACAAAAGCGACAAGTAAGCCTTCACCCACTTCTTGCCCGAAGTGCATATTGGTGTCTCTGCTTTAAAAGAGATTCAGTTCTTTTTGACGAATAGATCACAAGCATTAAAATTCTGTGTACATCAGCAAATAAGCCTGTACTTTGGAAGTGTCTGGAGGTTCATCACATGCCCCCATGTTCACCCTCGGAATAACATCATTGGCATGTCTGAGGCATGAAGTGTGTTTTTCCTCCTCATGTATGCAGGTGGATCCAGATTCTGTAGGATTTACTGCATGGAGGAATTAACTCTCCCACTAGTATGTTCTCCTACTGTGGAACTGATATGCAGGTGTGCTCATTTGAGTCTTGAACGGACCTCTCCAAGATGGAGATAATGCCCACAAAAACGAGTCAAGCTATGTTACCGTAGAAGTTTGCTAAGCTCCATTGTTTTGTCACCCATGCCAGCCAAGGCAGTATGAAATTTGGAAGTCATGGTTGACTCAAATCTGTTGTTAGCAACCTATATTTGTTCATTCTGATAGATAGTTTGAACTGCAGATTCCTCACCTTTTGAATAATGCCAGGTGCCACGGTATATCCATATTTTTTCTCAAGCAGTTGTTCCTGCCTGCCTAAAGATAGCATCAGTCTTGTTCCACTTCTGGAAGTGAGGGTGTTGAGTCGCATATAGGCTCCATCCTTGCATGTTAGTGTAAGATCCTTTCTTCACTCAACCTTTTACACGAATCAAAAGCTCCGCTCCTAATGGTGTTGGTTGAACTGACCCCTAAACAGTTATTAGGAATCTCAACAGTGTGACAAGGGAAATGTCTCCCCTCAAGACTACAGTTCTTAAGCTGTGGCACAACTGCAGGAAGCAGATGTCAGTCACCAATACGCACACCGTTTTACCTGTGGTGTCGAGGTTCTGGTCATGACTTGAAGTTGTGTGACAAATGCTCCCTGATTCACCCAAATTCGCATTTTGCTGGTGATCCCTCCCCAGTGGTGACTGACCCCGTTGGGCTTCCTCCCTGCTCCTTAATGGCTCTGGAACATCCCTCCACTCTGCCGTCAAAGGGTTTGCCAGATCCAATCCCTTAGGCACAGATGCAGACTACAGCCGCACCTACTCCGCATTTGGTCCAGACACCCATTTCTCATCTGGAGTTGATGTTAGCTCACTCTAGGCTCTTGTCGATGAGATAAGCAAAGTGTGGCCTCCAACCCATTTATCACTCCCAGCGTCTTCCTCTACACCAGTACTAATGGAGGCTCGGATTTAGACACGGTTCAAGTTCTCCAAATATTGCACATGATGACAATGATGATGATGATGAGGAGGAGGTGGATAACTTACTACCCCCTCATTATTCAGGTGTGAACCATACCTGAATGCCAGTAGCCTAGTTGTTTCTCCTGAAAAACAGAGACTTCAGCAAACAATCTTCCTGTGTCTTGGAGGAGGAATTGTACGACACTGTGCCATGGCCCTCCCCTTCTGTTCACACACTAAGAAATGCTTTTGTCATCTTTTCACAGGCCAGAAGTGAATCCTTTACCTTTAAACCGTACGTCACAGAAGAAGGGGTGGGACTCCAATTTGACTGTACAAAGTAACCCGGAAGATGGGCAACTGGCATGAGAGGAACAACAAGAAGACACACTTCTCAAGGAAACGCCACACTGTTAAAGGAAGGTGAGAAACCAACTGTCGCACAGGTACCAGCAGATGGAGCCTCCGGGCTTATCTGACGAGGAAGAACCATCAGTTCCAAGCCAGGGGAGGAAGCTGATGACAATAAAGGAGTGACCCGCTGGTGTGTCAGCAGTCCCAGCCGCACTTTGCTTTGCTAGAGCAGGTGCTTGGGGTTGGGTTTGGAGGGAGTGAACCTCATGGGGCTCCTCTACAACTAAAAAGCAGGGCGAACCACGTGTACCACCCTAACCACAACCACTCTGGGCACTCTGTAAAAGGAGAAGATATGGAAAGACGTTTTTCTTTACAGCACGAGTGATTCGGAGCACTAAATTCCCCTAACCTCTGCACTCCTGTTTGTGTTTGCACCAGGGAACACATGGTGGAGGTAATACAAATAATAATAGAATAGGTAACTTACCTACTTTGCTCTCCTTTACCCCAAGGATACTGACAGGAGGACTCCTGACCCGAGATCTGGAAGAGTGAACAGAAAAGCACATTGTTGTTCTCGAAAACAATCTGTGACAAAGTTCCTTATAATAAATCAAGTATACTACAACCAAGCCCTGCCTCACTCTAAATATATGCTTCGCACACTGACAGTTGCCTGATTCATGAAAAGTGATGGAGAATGCGGGCATAAGCCAGTCTGAAGTAAGATGGAAAACATTATACATCAACTGAAGGAGTGCCTAAGCAAGTTGGAATGGGCCCTTTAGAAAAATATGACGCAAGATGGGATCCACTGCACCGTATTTACGGACACTATCAGGTCCCAAGGCGAAAATATGACCAAAATGTCAGAAGGACAGGTACAACGGGCTGCTGGGATAGTGCAAGGAAGAGGACATGCTTTGCCAGGTGCCATGATACCTTTACAGAAATATGATGAGACCAAGACCCGGTGGCATTCGTTCTTAATTTTGAACACGCTGCCTGAGCCAGCACATGGCCGGTAGACCATTGGCCTTTTTATCTTGCCCCATTGTTGACTGGTGAAGCCCAGGCGGCATACTAGATCGCCAAAAGGGATAGGACTTCCGCTTAAGATAACATAAAAAAGTTTAACATGGATTGTTTGGGGTTGAAGATGAAACCCTTAAAATTTAATTTCGCAAAGAGAGAGGAGCGCCAAGTGACACTCCCAAAATGTTGTTCTATAAAATGAAGGACACTGACGATAGGTGGCAAAAACCTCTTGAATCCACTACAGAAGAAATCCTGGACAAAATTAATCTTGAGCTGTATCTTGAAGCAATACCCTTCCATACTCAAAATGGTTGAGGCAGCATGCAGGTTTATCTCGAGAATAAGCTGTAGAGATGGCCACTACCTTTGCTAGAGCTCAATCCTGCTGAGCCCCATCGTATTATGAGAAATAAAGAAACCCCTGCTGTTAAGGGGACATAAGTTTGAGAAAAAGCCCTATAAAACAGCCCAGGAGCCACCCAAAAATCAAGGTGGGGCGTTCAGACCGTATTGCAAACCCCAGGGCCTCAATGTTATGAGTGTGTGGAGTGGGGCAAATCGCGCATTTTGTAAGAAGATATAGAATGGAGAAGAGGAACCTATGGATATCAGCTATGCCCCTAGGTTAGTCCTTTACACCAAGGAGACGGGTCCTATATACTATGTGAGTCTGCTTCTTAATTGTATGTGGGTAACTACTCTGTTAGATTCTGCGTGCAGACAGTCTGTGGTCAAAGATGATTTGGGGATACCAAATCCTAACCTCTAGCACGATTAACCCTAACCGAAAAATGGGGCTGGAAAGTACAGTTGAGGTGCTTCCCTCTCTTCCTGAAAGAATCATCTTTGGGACAGATAACCCCTATTTTCTTGACTTGTTACAGAATAACCTCAAAGTAACGAGTGATTCACCTGGAGAAGGACATAAGGTAGAAACTTGAGTGGTTGTTGAAACCCCTCCTCAAGATGCTCTTCTTACTCCTGAAACCTGGGTATTGGACAAACGTTTTAGGGTGGCCCAGCTGAATGATAGTACTCTACAGAATGCCTGGCAAAGCTCTTAGGACTCTCAAAACACTCCTAATCTTGTCTACCCACAGTTTATTATTTAAAAAAAGGAGGGCTTTACCATGTTGGTAAGATAGACAAGGAACCCCAGCTTTTGGTGCCGCTTGGATTCAGACATCAAGTCCTATTTTTTGCACACTCCCTTTAATGGCTTGCCATTGTGGTATGGAAAAGACCAGCCAGGCCATCCTACAACATTTCTTTTGGCCAGGGAATACGTTGTTGGGGATTGGGTCCTGGTTCTTTTACTTACATCAAACACTAAAATGAAGGCATACCATAGGGCATACGGGACCTCAACAGTGCTCTCTGACAAGGAAAGGAAGAGCCGGCTTAATGTCCTTATGCCATTTTTAGACATTTTCTCTGATGTAGCTGGGAGAACCACCCTCAGGGTACGTTCTATTCCTACCCATGCGGGTTTGTTATTAAACAACAACCCCACTGTGTCCCTGCAGCCCGTCGACTGGCTCTTCAGGCTGAATTAGAACAAATGCTGGAGATGGGGTGGGGGGGGGGTCATAATTACTTCTATCAGTAATTGGTGTTCCCCAATCGTGCTTGTACTGGAACCTGACTGAAGCATACGCTTTTGTATTGACTTTAGGGCCATCAATAGGATCTCCAAGCTAGATGGTTATCCCTTACCTAGGGTCGATGAATTAATGGAGAAGCTAGGAGATGCGCATTACACCACAACTATTGAACCAACGAAAGGCTATTGGCATGTCCCCTTGAAATCCACTGACTAAGAAAAAACAGCCTTTGCAACCCCTGACGACCTATACCAGTTCACTGTCTTGCTGTTTGGCCTCCATGGTGCTCCGACCACCTTCCAGAGACTCATGAACACCCTACTACAACATCACCAGTGATATTCATCACCCTACCTGGATGATATTGCTATATATAGTTGGATCTGGCCGGATCACCAAGAACATCTACAGTTAATCGGAGCTACAGTGGTAACCAATGCTTCACTTCTGGGCTGGAGCAACCTGGGGGAGGTGGAAATCAGAGGCCCTTGTTTTGCGGCTGAGTCCCGGCTCCATTTCAGCCTTCTGGAGCAGAGGGTCATCTGCTTGGTCCCAAGAGCCGTCCTGCCATCCATCAAGGGGATGCTGGTACAGAAGTTAACTGACAACACCACTGACATGTGGTACTGCAACAATTAAGGGGGCGTGGAGTCACACGCCCTGTGCCAGCAGGCCTTTTGCTTCTGGATCTGGCTGGACCGCTAGAGAATCTTCCTGGTGGCAGATCACCTGCTGGGCTCATTGAACTCAAGGGCGGACCAACTCTGGCGTCTGCTCCTAGCAGATCATGAGTGGCAGTTACCCCCGGAGCTGGTTCAAGGTCTCTTCCTCAAATGTGGAGAGCCATGGCTTGATCTGTTTGCAACTGCTAAGTTCGCGCAATGTCAGCATTTCTGCGCTTTGGAGTTTCCAAGGCATCTCTTGCTTGGAGACATGTTCCACCTCAAGTGGACCTCAGGACTTTTGTATGCCTTTCTGCCAATACCACTCCTGTCCTGAGTCCTCAAGAAGATTAGGACCTACTGGGCCTAAGTCATCCAAGTGGGTCTGGACTTAGCACGGAGAGCATGGTATCCAGAGATCCTGGGCTTGAGCATCTGTCCTACAATGAGGCTGCCCCTCCAGGATGATCTTCTGTCTCAGCAGAAAGGTTGGGTTCTCTATCCCGACTTATGCAACGTCAACCTTCCTGCATGGAGATTAAGTGTCGACTGCTGAACACCTTCGACCTTCCTTTGGAGTTAGCCAGTTGTCCCTTGATGAAATGTTTATACGCCTGTTGTTGTTACAAATTTATAGTTTGGTGCGGCACTCACCAGATTGACCACTCCAAGACCAAACTGGGTGATGTTTTATTATTTGTTCTGTTGCTTGCTCGGCAAGGCCTTGCTTTGGGCACAGATAAGGGTTATCTTTCAGCCATCTTACGGTTGCATGATCAGCCCTTGTCTAAATCACTAGTTGTAATTTTCTCCTTGGAAAGGGCTGCAGCATATGTTTCCCATTCTACGTTTGAGGAGACAAAATGGGACCTCAATTCTTTCCTTACTTATCTGATATGCCCTCCATTCGAGTCACTCCATACCTGTCCTCCACAGCTTCTCACTATCTTAACTGTTTTATTGGTTGCTAGCCGCATGGCCCGTGAGAAAGCTGCAGGCTTTGTGTGTCCATCCACCTTACACCACCTTCTTCCGCGATAAGCTGGTTCTGTGAATTAGGGCATCCTTTCTACCAAAAGTTGTGATACTGTTCTCTGTCGGTCAGCATCACCCTGTTGGCATTTTATGCTCCGCCTCACCCCTCTAAGGAGGTGTGGGAGTAACTCCATCATTTGGACGCCAAAAGAATCCTCAGCTTTTACGTTGATCATTCCAAAGACAATCCGGTGGACAGTCCGTTCTTTGTGGGGTTTGCCGGAGCAAAGAAAGGCAAGGCTATGCAGAAGCATGCCATCTCATACTGGATGGTGCTTTGCAATTAGATCTGCTATTCATTGGCAAATAAGCAGCCTGAATAAGGACTGCACGTCCACCTCACCAGGATCAAAGCTGCTATCACTGTATTGGCACCGTAGTCCCTGACTTAGACATCCGCCAGGCAGCTACGTGGGCGTCCCTCCATATTTTCGCGAAGCACTATTGTGTTAACAGCCAAGTCCACCGAGAAAGGCATTTTGCCTGCTCAGTCCTGCAGGGCTTTTTAGTTTGAGTCCCACCACATCCCTCCTCCCATTAGGTACTGCTTTGGTATCTATTCAAAAGGTGGGGAATCTGCAGCTAGAATTCTCGATCAGAAGAGCAAGTTACTTTCTTTCAGTAACTCGCTTAATGGTCCAGACTCTATTTAGTGACAGATTCTTCACTGATTCTGTGTTTGGAATCTACTCATAAATCAGATCCTAAGTCTAGGAATTTGCACACTGTCTACCAATTTGCTTTTGGTGCCCCGCATGTTAGGGTGCAGACAATCTTGAAAGCAACTGCCAGCACACTAAAGTGATGCCTATATAGGCCCCACACGTCATTTCTGGAACAGAACTGCATCAGTGGGGAGCTGCAGTGCGCCACCTTCTAGCACACAGCAGCATTGCTGAACATTTTCCGAATACAGTCTGACACCTGAGGAATGTTGAAAAGTTGAGGACTCTGCGAGTAGACTCTCTACCAGAAAGAGCAAGATGTAAGTAACTTGTTCTTTTTGATGAAACCGTTTGAGAACAAAGTTCAACTTCCTAAGATCAAATGGTTCAGATACTGCCGTATTATGCATTGGGTCCTGCAACAAAGCGTTTACACAGGGTCCTCTAGACCAATCACACTTTTTGTCCTGATCAGTGACCGTGACCAAAAGCTTGTCAGTGACCTATATTAATTGCTATTGTACATAAGTCTGATCTCAAAGTCCCCGTGTCTATTGCGTGAAAGGAGGAATTGGGACACCAGTTCACAAATAAGGCATTGAGGATAACCTTTGCAGATCACAGATTACATTAAGACAAAGACACAATGCACAAACTTGGTGAGGGGCAGGCAGAGGGAGCAGGGGATTGCGAACCACTAAGAAAAAATGCAAGTCCTAGATATTTGGAAATGCCACTTCAGATTGTGTAACTATTAAAATATGGATAAGCTAACTGCAGAGGTTGATGGGTATTGACACAGATTGGATTTAATTGTTTATTTACCTTGCCTATGGACTTAAGGAAACGTACATGCTCATTTCTCAAAGTATTTAGGATGATCCCGTCGGCCTTTTTCAGGTGGGCTAAGCGTGGCTTGGTTGGGAGAGGAGAGAGAGGGATGCTGTCAGCAGCTTAAAGCTGGAAGGTTGTAGGTCGAACACAGAAAAAAGGCACGTCTGAATAGGATGGAAGGAGGTCAGTTGGGGGTGCACCATGTTTGTAAAAGCAAGTAGAATTTATGTTTTTGCGGCAATAACAAAATACTCGCTGGCTAAAAGTTGTAGCGGAGGTGCTTGTACCATAGAAAACCTTAATAAATATTATTCGATCCAGGACGTTCTGCCAGCAGTGTAGAAAGTGTTTAATTAGGGATCCTTCCCTTTGGTGGAGGGCATGAAACCTCCTGCTCCAAATGTCTTGTTTGCACACACCTTTGTTTGCAGCACTGAGGTCCCACCAGGCACATTCCTAAAATCCTGAAATCTTGCAGTATGCTGATACAGTACACAAGCAATAGAACCTAAAGAGTCAGCATTTCAGGTAAGTATATTTTTATTTTCTCTCTGTTTATGCTCCGACGTTATGCACTGAGTGCAGTAACCAGCGATTTAAAGACAGTACACATATAGTTAAATTATGAAGTCCATCACATGGAAATATTTCTTTATTAAATTACAGCAGAAGTAACAATGACCTGCTGGCTTGGGACCCATTGTCTGGAACCTCTCTTGATTCATTGTCTAATTCTTCTTCAACTACATTGTCATCAGGTAAAATCCAAATTTAAAATATCTTTAACACTAAGTATATTTGTTCAGTCTGAAGATCTTTGAGATCATGCAGTCGTTATTTAACTGAACTGATCTTTTTCTATCGCATTTCAAACAATGTTTTTTTTAATTAGGTATCTGATTCGGTGTTGGAAGCTGGCTTTTTATGTAGTGTACCGAAATGAGGTCTACTATCTACGAAGTCCAGATGACCCTTATTGGTTTACAGGGTTTAAATTATTAATCCCAAATGCTCTTTTTTGTGGTAGTGTGTGCGAGCAGTTTAGGCTTATTAAAAGGTAGTGTTAATCATTTGTTGAACACACAGAGTCAATAAATGAGGCACACGCAAGAAGAAATTCTAGACTAATTTTAGAAAAAGAACAAGTATTTTTATATTTATTTTAACACCAAGAACTTCGTTACACACTGAGCACTTTGCATTTTATCAGTTTTTGCAGGTAAATAAAAATATCAAATTAATGCGTTTTTACGAGTTAATGCTTTCCTATGGAAAAAGAAACATATACTCAAAAGGGATGGGGTCCCCTGCAACAAGATAACTAGCCCAAGGCAGGTATAATACCAATAGATTTTCAAAGAAGAATCTCAGGCAAGTATTTATAAAATAGGGTAAAGGGCACAATCAAGAACACACATCAAGCATGATAATACAAAAATAGAAAAATCATTTAAACTTTTTTAATAATGTCACTATATCAATGAAAATAATTATAACTGGAAAAAAAAGTACATTAAATAAATAATATATATAACCAACAGCATACTTATTCTTATACATTCATCCTCTTCTCTTCTGATATATTATTAATATATCAAAAAATCAATACATGTATGCACTCATTGTGTTTAAAAAGCATAATAGAGCAGGGTGTTGGTACAGTTGATAAAAAAAAAAGTAATGGTTTGTGGTCAAAGGACTGAATCCTGTTTAAGGTTTTCTATGTGTGTTTCGGCAGATTGCCTTCATCAGGAAGCCACAAGATAGATGATTCAGAGGAATGTCTGTGAATAACAAAATAAAACATAAGGTCCTTAATTATAATATATGCCCTAGAAAACCTAAATAATTTTGTCAGAATTAAAAAAAAAAAAAAGATTTAGGAAATTTAATGCCACATGTAAATCCTTGCATAGCTAATTTCCCACCTATCCTGGTGCCAAATGGGCCTCAGGGCAGGGGGTGGCATCTCCCAGGTTTGGGGGAAGCCGGTGTAGCACATCAAAAGAGGCAGGGGATTTGAAGTGCCTGGCCTTGGTATGCATATTCACTAGCCATCCTGCTGGAGGAGCTGATAACGCTTCCTGTCAGAGCAGGCATTGTTCCTGAACTCCTGAGAGCTTGGGCATCCACCTGAAGTGGATCAGAAACATGTCTTTGGTGGCGCACACTGAAACACTAGTAAGGTTTCAGGGTGCACCTCTAAGGTGCCCTGTGGGTGCATGTCGAAATTAATCTAGTACAGGCATAATTACAGTTTTATTAGGACAAGGTGTTTGATACTAAACATCAGTATTTTCAGCGAAGCCATCATGTAGCTGGGGAACTCAAAATGACCAGTGCCCAGTACATATGCTTAAGATGGCTTCCCTGTTCACTTGTACTACCTAGTAAATGACTAGACAGCTCAGGATCATATCTTCTCCTGCAGATATGTTCTCACATGTAGTACAATGTACCCTGCCTTAGGGCTACGAGGCCTGCTACAGTGGCTACTTTCAATCGAAGCGCCAGGATACCCGTAGGGTGGCAGGTTTGCGCTATATAAGTTTTTAATTCAATTCAATAATTCAATTCCAAATTTCTGTCATGAGTAGTTCACAGGAAGATGGATGAACCTTCTGAGATTGCTTGATGGTTAGGCTGGAGCGATGAATTCAGGCAGTGCCGCGCCCCCCTCCCCCCATATTCCCTAGGCGATCACCTTGGATAATGACATAGTCAGGCGGTACTAAAATGTCCAGAACCGGGGAGGAGGTATTGTTGAGCCAAGCATGTTTCGGTGAGAATCAATAGGTCCAGATCTTGTGCTAAGATGAGTGCCTAAATGTCAGCGGCATGTTTCACAGCAGATCTGCAATTGAGCAGCATAGCATTAATGTGGGGGGAGGTGTTAATCTCTTCAGTATGAGCAGTATTTATTTGGAGTAGATTTTCCTTATTAACCGATCTGGAGTTCACCTTAGGTTCCCTGTCAGGGTCAGGGGAAATAGCGGGGATGTTTCTGACGTAGTTAGAGAAGGCGACAGACCTAGAACTACTATATGAGACTACAAGAGGGTGGATATCTTCTTCCATCAGCTGAGGATGAAACCTGCAGATTCTGTAGTGATGGTTGGGCAGGGGCTTAGAGATCCATCTGGAACTAATTGGGGATCAGGAAAAGGATTCTTCTTCCCCAGCCCCGCATAGTCCAGGTGTGTTACAATGAATATTCGCAAGTGGAGGGTGTGGATTCCATATCTTCTCCATCTTCATGGAGAACTTTCGAACAGACTGCATGATCTCTTTGACTCTTAGAAGATCCTGCTTGAGGTCCGCAAACTTCTCCTCTAGGTACGGTCCTTTAAAGTACTCCTCCTCAGCCTCCTTTATTATAGCAACTCTGACTCCAATGTCACCCAATTCTATACTTTCACAGGGCCTAACTTCGACCCTAATCCAAAGGAACCCATTACGTATAAAGATTGCACCAAGGTTATCTTTGATGTCGATTCTGGTATCATCCTTTATTCAAGACTCATCAAGGAAAATGATTCAAAGTCTGATAACTTCTTCCTTTCTTACTCCTCATCACAGAGATGCTGGGCTCTACACAGCTTCCCCGTAAAGTGATATTTCATAACAGTTGGGCCCTCCTTCTCTATGTATCTATTATTTATTTATGTGAGTTTTACCAAGGGCAGCGGAGATGTCTCTGTTGTCTTTACTGACGGCATAGTTTAAGCCCTTAATCCTAAATCCTGCCGCTGTCTTTGGTGCCCCTGGAACTCCTTCCTGCCATTCAACAAGGTGATGATAGAACTGATATTAGTTGCCCAAAATAAATCCTTTTTAAGCCCAGCAGTTTGCAGACAGAACACTCTACTACATTTTGTCTGATCAGTGCAGCCTTCTATGGAGAGCTTGGCAGTTCTAGTCTCTGCTGTAAAGGTAAACAGCTTGCCATAACGGAGCAAAAGTTTTTTTTGGGCAGCTTAGGCCTTACGCCAATGCTCTACGGACCGTATGTGTACACCATTGGGATTGCCAAGGATGGCTGTGAGAAGCTTTCCGAATCACATTAAGAAATTCTCAAGTATGGCCTTGACTCTGGTGATACAATGGGTCAATTCATGGCTATGGTAATCACGCTATCGGCAAGGTCTATACTGTTGCCATTCTGATCACCCCCCAGGGCCACCAACCTCCTACAAAGAAGTGCTTTCTGGGAAATATCTCAATCGTAGAGGCAGTTCTCGCCCTCTTGCACAGTGGGACCATAGAAGCGTTTCCATTGGAAGAAAGGGGCAAAAGATTTTATTCTTTTTTCTTGTTAATTTCCAATAAGGACTGAAGAGGTGGAATCTCAGGCCCGTTCTGGACCATAGATGATTGAACCTTTTTGTTTGTTAGGACAAGTTCAAAATGCTATCACTGAGACAAGTTCTCTTGGCCCTGAATGCTCAGGATTCTTCCAGGGATTCTCCTTCTTTATTTAACAATTGTACCCAATCGCAGATGTTACCCCTGCTTTGAAAAAAGAGATCTCAGCATTATCAAACAGTTGACCTAGTTTGTTGCGGGGGTTCTGCTCATGCACAGAACTATGCACAGCAAACCAGGACCTCAGTGAGTTGTAGTGTACCCAGAACCCCTATCCGACTAGCATCAGTGTCTCATTCGTTCTCCGTATCATCTCGAAGCTACCAATGATTAGACAACCCAGAACAAGCGACTTAGAGTACTCTCAGTAATGGTGGGAATTAGAAACACCTTTTCGTTATTGTTCTCATATCAGTCCACAACAAGAGTAATCAGAGACACGGAAAAGTTTAAAATGTTTATTTTTAACTACGTGCTCTAAGGTGCAGTACTTTGGCTAATATAAGCAGGCAAATGATTAAAAATAAAACCATCAGCATTGTTAAAATACCATAGAAAATGAAGGTACAAATCATATTAAAAATGATAGTGGAAAATAAGTCTTATAATACTTTGTGAACCAACCTCCCTTGGCTAGTAAACAAGTTTTATAAAACTAATAGAAGATCTCTAGATTTGAATGGGGAACCCCATACCTCAAAGATCAGCTTAGGTGAATCACATCACAGGATCAGCTCTGCTCTCTGTGTCTGGAAAGGTTTTCTCCAAGTGTCTGAACCGTGCATGCAAATGCAATATTAAAGGCACCCGAGTTTCAGATATTTGCAGCTGTGTGCGTGTTGTGTCTAGAGCGTGGGCCGAACAACCTGAATTCAACAGCATACATTGTTATTTGACCTGGACGGCTTCTGCACACAGTGTTCAGACTAAGGTCGCGGTGGACGTCTAGGGATGTGAACAATAGACCGTTCTCATGTGAAGAAAAAGGAAGCAAGCAGTTTTACTTGTAATAACAGCTACTTGTAGTGTTGTGTGCAAAAGCAGCAAAGTAGCTAGATGGCGTTTAGCTTCTAAAACGCTTATGCTAACATAGCAATGTGTGCACATAAACCCCGTATCCACAACACCCTTCCTTGATCGGACCACGAACAGAATAGGGAAGCTATGTAGTAACGCAGAGTTCAAGTTCGAGTGAGACAGAACCAAGTTCACATATTGGCAATCCATATAATTGGTAGTGAAAGTTCGAAAAATTTGTTGGGAAAAAGTAAAAAATTAACTGGTCTCTCAGGGGCGTTACACAGCCCAAGGTGGAGTAAAAAAAAGAAAAAATTTAAAAGCTGGATTAGGACGTGCGGAAGATGGACAACTGCCAATTTAAACCATCAACGTGTAGGCACAATAAGTTGCAACTGCCTCCAAGAGGAAGTCATTATAATGTTCAGTAAAAGAGTCAGCCATCCAGTCAAGTAAAGTAAATGAACATACATGTTCTTCGATTACTGGAGCCTCTAGCTCTATCAGAGGACAACTTGCGTGTTCTTCAAGGTAACTTCTCACCAAGAAGTCATATGCAGCCGCATATATATCCCAATTCCCTAGGACTCCGTGCGCCGCTCCACAGGCCATAATCCCGATATCAGAACAGTCCAACTCATGAGCCACTAAGGGACTCATTAATCTATCATAATCCGGGGCAGGAGACGCCGTGTTCGACAGGCACAAATCCAGAGCCCATTCGAATGGAGAATCTAGGCAATGAAAAACAGGTTGCACGCAAGTAAAGTATGCGAACCCGAAGGATAATCCATAGGCTACGCTCAAAGTGGCCAGTGGTAATGTTCCATAGTAATCAAGCATCCGGTTGCGCAGTTGAAGCAGCCGGGGCAGGCTGTCGGTTGATACAGATCGTGCAGCCATTGCGGTGCAAGCAAACCAACAGCAGCACAACAGCAGTCAAGGTGAGAATCAACGGAAGCCCGCCGAAGACACTGGAAAAGATAGAATGAAAAAATGCCGGTATCACACCAAATATTGTTTGGAAGGAGGTCACAAGGCCGGAGCCCACAACTTTGAAAAAATGCACCAAGCCAGTTGTTGACAAGGCATTGAATATAGTGTGAATCAGAGCACCAAAATGAAGGGGTAGATAAGTATTTAACAGCGCATGCACCTCGGTGCGGGTGTTTGCTACGTGAAGGACAAATGTTTCACGGGAGGAAGTCAGGGCGACTTTTTTTTGAGACAATAGAGCCCTTATTCTTCTCATCTTGTTGAACTCTGCTTTTAAGTTTGGTATGGAAGGCCAGATGGATACATCCAGTCTCCCATGCGGGGTGGGAAAAGGACATTCATACAACCGACTACTCGTTGTGACACAGTTACAATGTACAGAATCCCTACTAGCATCCCGCAGCATGCTTCATTATTTAAAAGCAAATAACTACCGTTAGCTAATAACGTGAAAGTGGGTGTTATCGCTGGCACAGGATGTCTGTACAGAATGCAAGCTAAATTTGGTGCGTGAACGTTGCATGCGCCATGCAATTGGATGTTCCTACAGACTACTGAGTGATCAGGTGTGGAAGTGCATTCTTCTCCTTTTAAATAAACCTCTTTAACCTCTCTCAGGCACCTGTATGTAAATGGAAGTGGCCAAACCTCATGCAGGAAAGCGGTACCCAATGGTTCATACCTGCCTAAGGCATAGTGTTTCATACATTAACTGAACTTAAACAATGGAAATGGTAAAATGATCAATCCATGGATAAGCCACACAGCGGAGTTCGATTCGGCCACAGAGAATGGTAAAGGTTCCAACTTTTCAATATGCAATAATGAGTATGTCGCAACCTTCATGGACATGAACTCTTGTTTATCAGTCAGATTAAACGGCAGGAATAAAGATGATGTCTTCATGTAGTCCCAGGGAACTTTCCCAGCCTTCAGTGTTTGTAAAGTCCATGCAAACTGCATTATAGAACGCAATTGATTTTGACCATGGTATAAAACAGACATATCATCCTGTACAATATCCACAACAGATGAAACAATATTATCTAACGTGTAAATTCTGGAAGAAAGGGTGTTAATGCTATTATCGATGACAGCTAGCACCTTTTCTAAATTGGCTTGATCAATATACCTTAATCTAGAAGCAGCTTCAATTTGAGATAATTTCCAAACTTCGTTGTAAACAGCATACACCCATCTTTTGGGCCTGCCACCCACAGGGCCTATAACAAAATCATTCAAAGCTACCTTGTCATTCAATTTGGATAAATGAAGTTTAACAGATGCCAAGGTGGAATGTTGCTGCCAGGTTTGACATAACTTTAGTACAGAATAGGTAGTAACAGAATGGGAGGATTCCAATCGGGGGTCCACCCTAACTTGTGTATAGCCGTGGTACAGACCCAGAAAACGACGTTGACAGGAATCTGAACTTTTCTGCCATATTAACCATGCTTCAGGGTTTAAATTTGAAAGGTTGAAGGATGTATTCGCAATGAATGACTGCAATGCATCAAGGGACAGATCTGTGTGATTATCCCATCTTGGATAAGCGCCCAGATCAGGAATAGAGGGGGAACTCATCTTTTTTAGAAGTAGCCAATCCAAAGCAGGTGGTCTGAAAAATGATAGAATTCAAAAACAACATGTGGTTTGGGATAAGGCACGCACGACGCAGAGCTTCTGTACCTGCCAAGTTTTAGAACCCCAAACTGACTTAAGATCAATGGTGTCTTTCCACAGCTCATTGCCCCCTATAGCTAATTCATCCATAAAGGACTTGGAATACCATCATTTAGTGTGGGTCAGTCTAACTTTGGAAGCTGGCTCAGCGGACATTTTAAAATAGAAGGCTTAAGGTTCAGATACACTGAAATCTGTAAAATATGTACATTTTTTCGCTAGAGTTCTGGAGCTGCCCTCAATCGGTGCTGGACAATGTTCCCATTGTGTATAATTGACAATATTTCTAAATGTATTACCTTTATGCAGGAACTGATTGCCATAGTGTTGGTAGCAAAACATCTCTCCATAATTTGCTGTGTCTAAATATAAATCTTCAGCATCAAAAGCAGCATAATATTTCAAATCAGAGAAAAGAACCTCTACGGCTTGGACATCCCAATCATCGGAGCGTATGTTTGGTTTCACAACAAGTACATTGGGGACATTGATCACCTCTGTGGGACCATGAATTTGAAATTTGACAGCATCCCATACAATCCCATCCAATACAGGCCAGGCAGTAATATTTACAAAAGTCTGGTCCCTCTTCATGATGTGCGATGAGGAGTGGGGTACCAAAGTTCCATCAAATAATCTAATTGTAGATCTTTTGGTGAGATAGTGTCCATTTACTAGACGAAAAAATACAACCACAAATCCAATTGACATAAAAAAATAGTTATGGGTACCAGCCAAATGTAAGTCGATGGGGGAATTAAAAATGCCTTTTAAACCAAACCGCAAAAATAAAATTTTTCGATGGGGCGTTCAAAGTTATAGTTAGTGTCAAATGAAGAACGTGACTGGTCAACTGCACTTGATTGTAAACCAGGCAACAACACATCTGTGGGGTAAGTATACTCAGTATCTTCAACTGGACCACCTGCCGGTGGAGTCAATAAAGGATTAGTGACTGTAAGCATCTCAATGGCAACGTCAGGCTTGTTGGTATTTGCCGGAGCCAAAACAGAATGTTCGAGGCATATGAGCTGCAGATTACACACTTGTGCAAAGATCCCCATCTGGTGTTGGACCCGGATGTTTGCAGTTTGTTTTTCCTCTTGGAAAGTCTTTGGAAGTCACGAGGTTGGTGACTCCTCCTTTGGATCGTATTGCACATGGGCTTCGGCTCCATCCTCAGATTGTTTTTTTCCGCCATCGGGCTCGGATGTAATCTTCGCACTCCGGTTCCGAACAGCTTCTAGTTCGACGCGTAGTCCTCACCCCAATTCGCGGTATTGTTTCAATCGCGATCTCCCCACTCAACGTGCCTCTCATCGGCAACACCTTCGGTTCCAGTCGTTGACGGCGGCCTTCGGGCCTACCCAAGCTCCGGTCCTGGCTAATGGAAAGGACTCCATTTAAAAAGTGCCCTCGATGTGGGTCCAAATTCCCCCACACCGATCTCCACGAGGTGTGCAATCTCTGCCTCTCCCCTGAACACGAGGCTCGAGACTGTCCGGCGTGTAAATCCTTCCGGTCCAAGAAAACTATTCAGGACCGGAGAGCCAGAAGAACCATGGCACACTCCTCGACGGCGATCCCGGACGACATCTTCGGGGAAGGCGTTGACACTCCAGAACAACACACCGACGAGGGACTCGTCAGCGCATCCGAAGCAGACGATTCAGATGTGGAGGACATCACTCCGGCACAGAGGGTCGTGAGTACTACTCTACCCCCCCACACCCTCGCCGGCACCGAAAAAGGCTTCGGTCATGCCTTCGCCTTCGGGCCTAAGCAACACCAAAGACACTGCTTCCCACACCGCACCTTCGGGACCGGTAAAGAAGCCATTTAAGCCTTCGGGCGACTCGGGCTCGAGCCAGCCCACCGTCGGAGCCGATAAACACTCTTCGGCACCGAAAAAGAAACCGGCCTCCATCTTGACACCGAGCCCCACACCGAAACACTCGTGGTCGAGCACACAAGGCCACCAACACTTCGAAGCCGAAATCCATCTCGGCGCCTACTAAACAATCGGAGCTTTCCAAGTATGGTTCCAAACAACGAACCAGCAACGACAAACCTAAGAAACCAACGGCCCGACGCCTTCGACGCCGACGGACCAACCAACCTCTCCAGAGCTATTCGCACCGGATCCCTTACAAAAAACACTCACTAAGGTTCCCAAAACTGGATATTTGATGCTCTCTATCAAAAAGAGACAGTTAGAGAAACCTCCTCCACCTCCAAAAAGGAAGGACTCTGCTACCTCCCCTTTCAGACTACCTTCCCCACCTTCCCCTCCTCCTCCACCTTCTCCACCCCCACCTCATCATTCCCCGACCCCATCCCCGGATGATGATGATCAAGGGGATCCATATGATGACATAGGGGATGTGCCCCAAGATATACCTACAAGGGACCCCACTCCCACAGGATCCCCAGACCCATGGGACAATTATAATATCCCTGATATCCCTAACGTCCCACAAGACGATCTTTACCCTTCCAGACCTTCTCCACCAGAAGACTCCTTGGGGTTCAACCATTTACTGCAAAGGGCGGCACACTACCACGGGGTAGATTTACATACCGACCCAGTGGAGGAGGATTTCCTCCTAGATACATTTGACACCACACATAGGACCACCTCCATATTGCCTATGCTTAAAGGTGTTATAAAACATGCGCCGGAGATCTTTAAGGACCCAGTCAGGGCCAGGGTCATTAACCCACGCATTGAAAAGAAGTATAAAGCCGCTCCAACAGATCCCTCCTACATCAGAGGGCCAGTGCCACTAGATTCCCTGGTAGTATCCACAGCACGGAAAAGGGCCAACTCCCAGGTGTCAGGCGACGCACCACCACCTGACAAAGAGTCTAAACTCTTGGACGCATTAGGCAAGCGTACTGCATCTCAAGCGGCCAATATATGGCGTATCGCCAATACACAAGCACTACTAGCGAGGTATGACAGGGCCCATTATGACGAGTTAGAAGCCATACTACACCATCTCCCTGGTAAATACAAAGCTAGGGCCAATGAGCTAATTCAGAAGGGCAAAACAATTACTAATACCTCCATACGTTGTGCCTTAGATGCAGCAGACACAGCCTCTAGGGCCATCAATACTAGTGTCCTCCTCCTCCACCGCCATGCCTGGCTAAGGATATCAGGTTTTAAACCGGAGGTACAAGCCTCCATCCTCAACCATCCCTTTGACCAGGAACATTTGTTTGGCCCAAAAGTGGATGACGCCCTAGAGAAAATGAAAAAGGACACTGACACGGCAAAATCCATGGGAGCCTTACAATCTCACCCTCCCAGACGCTCCTTTCGCTGCACATCCAGAGGCTACTCCTCAGACACCGCTTCCACTTCATACAAATCCCCTACTCAGTCCACCTTTACAAGGGGTTACTAAAGGGGCAAAACAAACACCTCCCGCTCTGCCACCACGCCTACCCAATGACTTCCCTCCACTTCCCCCAGACCATCCCACTCCAGTCGGGGGCAGACTCCAACATTTCCTTCCGGTCTGGACTACCATCACCTCGGACAAATGGGTAACACAAATAATATATCTACACCCCCAAACATTCCACCCAGACAACGCCCAATGTCACCAGAACACCTACTGCTACTCAAGCAGGAGGTAATCTCCCTCCTAGACAAAAAGGCAATAGAACACGTTCCTACCAACCAACAAAATATGGGGGTCTACTCCCTATATTTTCTCATACCAAAAAGGGACGACACTCTACGGCCCATCCTAGACCTTCGGTCCCTAAACAAATACATACACTCAGACCATTTTCATATGATGATGCTTCAGCAGGTACTTCCGCTACTTTCCCAAAACGACTTCCTCACAACTTTAGACCTAAAAGACGCTTATTTCCACATTCCAGTGCACAACGCTCACAGGAAGTACCTCAGATTTGTAGTGGACGGCCAACACTACCAATTCAAAGTGCTCCCGTTCGGAGTCACAACCGCACCACGAGTATTCACCAAGTGCCTAGCAGTGGTGGCAGCACATCTGCGAAGACAGCACATTCATGTCTTCCCATACCTAGAAGACTGGTTGATAAAAGCCAGTTCATACAATCAGTGTGTACAACACACACAAACCACGATCCAGCTTCTTCACCAGCTAGGCTTCACGGTAAACCACGAAAAGTCCCATCTACAACCATCCCACATAAAACAATATCTATGTGCCACTATAAACACCTCAAAAGCGCTCGCCTACCCCAATCCTGTCAGGATTGCAAACATTCAGGCTCTACGCGCAAAATTCATAGCACAACACTCCCTTCCAGCTCGGGTGTTTATGCAACTAATAGGGATGATGGCCTCTTGCATCTTCATAGTACCTCACGCAAGACTCCAGATGCGTCCTCTCTAAGAGTGCTTAGCGCGCCAATGGAACCAGGCCCAGGGTCAATTAACAGATCTGGTGTTGGTAGACGGTCGCACCCATCGCTCTCTGCAGTGGTGGACCACCACAAACCTTTCCACCGGTCGACCGTTCCTGGCCCCGGTTCCCCAGATAGTGCTAACCACAGATGCATCGCTCTCCGGCTGGGGAGCTCATCTATTACATCTCACCGTGCAGGGCACATGGACATCTCAACACAAGTTACTCCACATCAACCATCTGGAGTTACTAGCAATCTTCTTAGCCCTAAAATATTTTCAAACACAGATTTCAGGCAAGGCAGTCCTAATCCGCACAGACATGACAGCCATGTACTATATTCAAAAACAAGGCAGCACACACTCTCCACAGCTCTCTCAGCTAGCACAGAGCATATGGAGATGGGCCATGCCCCAGAAAATCTTTCTCCTAGCTCAGCATGTCCCAGGAGTCCAAAACTCTATGGCAGATCTGCTCAGCAGACAAACACAACAAATCCACGAGTGGGAACTCCACCCACAAGTTCTACACCCGTACTTTCAGATGTGGGGGCATCCACAGATAGACCTCTTCGCCACCCACGAAAACACCAAATGCCCAAGCTTCGCCACCAGATATCCACACCCATTGTCCAAAGGAAATGCGATATGGATGAACTGGTCAGGGAGATTTGCGTACGCCTTTCCGCCTCTCCCACTCATTCCACTAGTGGTGCGCAAACTACAGCAACACTCCCTCACACTAATCCTAGTAGCTCCAACTTGGGCCAGACAACCGTGGTACACCACACTGCTGGAACTATCTGTAGTACCGCACCAAAAATTACTCCTCTCTCCACACCTCTTAACCCAGAACCATGGAGAGATCAGACACCCGGACCCAGCTCAGCTGAACCTTGCGATCTGGCTCCTGAAGTCCTAGAATTCGGTTATCTAAATCTTCTCCCTGACTGTATGAACGTCATCTAGGAAGGTAGGCGACCCACTACTAGAGCGTGCTACGCCGCCAAGTGGAAACGTTTTGTTGTCTATTGTCACAACAACACCATCAATCCCCTAGACGTCTCCTTTCAACACATCATAGGCTACTTACTCCACCTGCAAAGGTGTAATCTAGCCTATACGTCCATTCGCCTGCACCTCGCAGCTATAGCAGCTTACCTACAAAACAGGCAACATCTATCACTTTTTAGAGAACCTGCCATTAAAGCCTTCATGGAAGGCCTTAAAAGAATAATTCCCTCCAGAGTGCCACCCTCACCTGTGTGGAACCTAAATATCGTTCTCACCAGACTAATGGGGCCTCCCTTCGAACCATTGCACAAATGTGAACTCCAATTTTTAACCTGGAAAACCGCTTTTCTCGTAGCCATCACTTCCCTCAGAAGGGTCAGTGAGATACAAGCATTTACCATTCAAGAACCGTTTCTGCAAATGCACCATAACAAAGTTGTTCTCCGTACCAACCCAAAATTCCTCCCTAAAGTCATTTCTCCTTTTCACCTAAACCAATCTGTAGAACTACCAGTATTCTTCTTGCAACCACAAACTGTTGCAGAAAGAGCTCTCCACACACTAGATGTCAAACGAGCCTTACTCTACTACATCCAGAGAACACAACCTTTCCGTAAGACCAAACAACCGTTTGTCTCTTTCTCTCCACCACACAAGGGCAACCCCATCTCCAAGTCGGGGATAGCTAGGAGGATTGTCAAATGCATTCAGATTTGCTACCACAAAGCAAAACAAACGCTCTCCGTTCCCCCTACAGCCCATTCTACACGTAAAATAGGGGCATCAATGGCTTTTCTAGGAAACATCCCATTAGATGATATCTGCAAAGCAGCTACATGGTCAACACCGCACACTTTCACCAAACACTATTGTGTAGATGTGCAAACTAAGCAACAAGCTGGTGTGGGCCAGGCTGTACTCAAAACATTATTTCAAACCACTGCAACAGATACGGGTGGTCGCCGCTAACGGTGGGTACTGCTATATAATCTATGCACAAGTGTGTAATCTGCAGCTCATATGCCTCGAACGGAATATGCTACTTACCAGTATGCATCTGTTCTTGGCATGTAGAGCTGCAGATCTACACACGCCCACCCGCCTCCCCGGCTACCTGTATCTGTTCCAGTTTATCTTATTTAGATAACACACACATGGGCATCTTCACTGTTAATACTACGCTCCATCTTTCCCTGCTGGCGAAAAACAATCTGAGGATGGAGCCGAAGCCCATGCACAATACGATCCAAAGGAGGAGTCACCGACCTCGTGACTTCCAAAGACTTTCCAAGAGGAAAAACAAACTGCAAACATCCGGGCCCAACATCAGATGGCGATCTATGCACAAGTGTGTAGATCTGCAGCTCTACATGCCAAGAACAGATGCATACTGGTAAGTAGCATATTCCTTCTCTGCATTGCTGTACAAGAGACCGCTGGAGTCATACTAAGAAGAATCAGTCACTCGTTGCAGTTTAACATTGTCAATGGAGATGTACCTGTTATACTTGCGACCAGGAAGTGGAGGTAAAATTACTGTTCTTGTACCCTGCACGCCAAGCACTGGAACTGGAGCACGATAAGAGGGGCCGAACTCCTTCTTGTTCTCCACCTTCTCACGGACCAGGTCACCAACTCGAGGTAGCCAGCCAACTACCGGAATCTGAAGTGCAGCATCAGTTGTGGAGGGCAAGTGTTCCTTTGCAATACTGTCTCGGGTCTCTTGTAGATTCTGTAATACAGCAGAATGATAATCTACGTCAAAGGGTGCGGCCGACGCCGCCATGTCTAGACCATCAAGGTCCGGGACAAACATCTTTATGCCAAAGAGCATTTTGTGTGGGGTCCGCCCACCCAGAGACCATCTAGGGAGATTATTAAGTGCACGTTGAACGCTATACAAATAGGCTGTCCAGTTCCGTCCAGGACCTAAAACCCTAGCTGTCAGGGATTGCTTTAAGTCACGGTTCATTCGTTCCACAACGCTATTGCCCTCGGGCCGGTATGGAGACGAAAATTGGACTTGGACCCCCAAAGATCTCGTGCCATCCTTGCACACCTTAGAGGCGAACGCTGGACCCTAGTCAGAATGAAGTGTACCACATGCAAAAATTCCCACAAAGATACGCAAATCCCTGATGACAGTTCGAGCATCAGCACTCCGTTGTGGCCAGACCCATAGAAAACGTGTGCACGAATCCACTGCAACTAAGATGTACTTATACGCAGTATCAGAGGAGAAAGGACCGCAGTGATCTAAATAAACGCACCCAAGTGGTTTATTAGATATGTACAACTGTGTTTGAGATGGACGTGCAGCAGTCGAAGGTTTAATCTGCTGGCAAATGTCACAATTAAGGACATAAGCACGAGTCTGTTTATACAATCTGCGCCACCAGTAACGTTGTTGTAAGATAGTCGCAGAAAAGCCGACATGGGCAGAAGCCATACCTTCGTGAGCGGCTGTTATCAAGGAAAGTCTGCAGTCCGCGTTGGGAATCAATCTGTCACCAAAGTCGTTAATTCTCATACAGGGATCTTTATCAGGACTTAAATGATAAGAGTATTTAGGAGGGAAACCCCAAGGATAATTATCACCCTTCTCTGTCGCAGCAATTGCTGCCAAGATGTCATCATCAATCTTACTTTTGAATCTTGTAACTGCTGCTACTAGATATGTTGCCACTGCTGTTTTCGCTGCTTCGTCCGCGAAACTGTTGCCAACACCATTAACACCTACACGCTGGTGCCCAAGAGTATGAATTACATTCACAATCGGCAGATGTTTAAGTTCTGCGACTCTAACCCACAGCATTTTATGCTTGATTGTGCTACCTCTGGAATCACGATACTCATTTTGAGACCAAAAGAATACATTTTCGTTGTATGACTGAACACAATAAAAAGAGTCACTCACTATAAGAGTAGTCACTCGAGGATCAGCAAACTCCAGTGCAAGCACCAGAGCACGAACCTCTGCCAACTGGGCGGTACAATCACTTAATGTCTGCGTGTTCACGACATCAGACTTAAATTCACCATTCACGAAAGTACCAGCCACTATTGCGCAGGCCGCCGAATAAGCATGCTTATTGCGCGGAACCATCAGTGTAAATGATACAATGGTAATCCTCAAGCGGGCGCAAGGACAGAGGAGCTGGATGAACAAATTCATACTGCAAGTACTCCTGAGTCTGCAGTGAGGCATCAAAGATGTAAGTGACATCCGGAGATGTCAAAGAAGTGGCCCATTGTATCCAACGTGGAATATGGTACTCTGGCTTTCATTACTGCCTCTAGGGCAGGATACGGTGTGACAACCAACATGCGTTTCCCTTGCGACAGCGCTCTTTCTTTCAGAATCGCCATCTGCACTGCAGTCAAAAAGTTTTCGGCAGTGGAAAAGCGCATTTCAGCCGAAGTGTACAAGTGTGACTTGTAAGCAATAGGGACTGTGTCGCCCTCATTGAATGTTAAGTACGTGAAACCCACTGCGCCAGGCACAATTCTTATCACCAGGTGTGTGTGGTTATCATGCATCCGATAGTATTTAGAAGCAAGAAGATCAGCCTGCAAAGATTGCTGGATAGCTGAGTGTCCTGGAAGCCAGCTCAATTTGGAAAAAGTTGGTTGTACCAAGGCATATAGCAGCTTGATACGCTGGGCATAATCGGGAATGTAAGTACGGCCGAAATTTAAAAAAAAACAGCAAAGATTGTAGTTTTTGTCAGAGTTGTTGGAGCACGCAAAAATGCGCACTTCTCCAGGAAGTGAGGTGCTAAACCTCGACCTTCGTTGTTGAGTTCATAGCCCAAAAACAACACTGTATTCTCTGCAATGTGTGATTTTGCAAAGTTGAATTTGTAACCGAAGTCCGCAAACATAACAATGATGCGGTCAACGCGACACTGATGTTGCCATAGTTTGTCGTCTGTGATATAGATATCATCAACATACGATGTACGCACCAGGGTCAAACAGAGACTACACGTCCGGCAAAGACACCTTGGCTGTTTTTGTAGTACATGGCTAATCTTTTAAACTGTTTCTGTTTGCCGCCAGAAGTAAAGGCTGTCCACTGACTGCTAATAGAGGACAGGTTATGGCTATAAAAGCCATTGGAGATGTCAAGTGTGGTCTTAAACCTGTTTCTCACGAGACTATCAACGAGGGCAGAACTGTGGATGTTTTGGACCGCGCAGGTCCGACAATGAGAGTTCAAATGCCTGTAATCCAAAACTAGGCGGTACGACCAATCAGGTTTGGTTACAGTGAAAAGAGGATTATTCATGGGTGACACACATGTTTCTATTACTCCTTGATATTCCAATTGTTCAAGGATTTCTGCGACGTCAGATCTAGCTTCGCGGCGCATGGGATATTGGGGTTATGCCTGGGCCCTACAGCTACTCAAATAAAAGTGCAATCTCTATTGACAAGGGGTGGCTATAGAACCAGTTCCATTACAGTACCAAGGTTTAGGGATTTACTCTCTATACGTTCTAATCCCCAAAAAGGACGTTTCTTTAAGACGGATTTTGGATCTAAGAGAGTTAAACCGGTACATACTATCAGAACATTTCCATATCGTAAAACTTCAGCAAGTGCGTCCACTTCTACAGCAAGGCGATTTTATGTCCACGCTAGACTTAAGACTCATACTTTCACATTCCAATCCACCCAGCTTATCGCAAATATCTCCGATTTGTGTTAGCTGGAAAACACTATCAGTTCAAAGTACTCCCGTTTAGAGTAGCTACTGCACCCATAGTGTTCACAAAATGCCTAGCAGTTGTAACAGCTCACCTCAGAACACAACAGCTTCAAGTCTTCCCATATCTAGACGATTGGTTCGTCAAAGCAAGCACACACCAATAGAGCTTGTAACACACTCAGACTACGTTAGACATACTCCACCAATCGGGTTTTACGGTCAATACGCAAAAGCCTCATCTTCAGTCTTCACAAATGCAGTCCTATCTGGGAGCTACTCTCAATACTCACACAGGTCTAGCCTCTCCCAATACAGCCAGTATTCAAAATATTGAAACTGTTATTATAGTTTCAGGTCAACCAATATCTACCAGCCAAAACGTTCATGCAACTGCTAGAAATGATGGCATCATGCATCTTAATAGTGCCTCATGCAAGACTACTCATGCGTCCCCTACAAGAATGCTCAGCATGTCAGTGGAATCAGTCACAGGGTCAATTAACAGATCTAGTGTTGGTAGGCAGCAGCACCCATCGCTCTCTGCAGTGGTGGAACACACAAAACATATCAAAGGGGCGGCACTTCATCGACCCTGTTCCACAGATCGTGCTAACAGTAGATATATCTCTCACAGGTTGGGGTGCCCATCTCCACATCTACACTTTTCAGAGGTTCTGGGATGACGAGCACAAATGTCCTCACATCAACTATCTAGAACTTCTAGCAGTATTTCTAGCATTGAAAGCCTTTCAGTCTCACCTCACAGCCAAAGTTGTCCTAGTCCACGCAGACAACAACACATGCACATCCTCTTCAACTGTCACACCTGTCTTAGACCACTTGGCATTGGGCAATCCATCACAAAATTCATCTTCTGACGGAACACCTCACAGGAGTGAACAATCTAATTGCCGACCTCAGCAGGAGGAGGCAACAAATACATGAGTGGTAACTTCATTTCCAAATTCTCCTTCCATTCTTTCAAAAATGAGGATTCCTACAAATAGATCTGTTCGCCACAGTGGACAACGCAAAATGCCCAAACTTCGCCTCTAGGTTCCCACACCCTCTATCCAAAGGCAATGCCCTATGGATGAATTGGCCAGGGATATTTGCCTACGCTTTTCCGCCTCTCCCACTCCTTCAGTTTCTGGTTCGATAGCTCAGGCAAACATTGCTCACACTAATTTGAGTAGCTCCCACTTGGGCCCGTCAACCGTGGTTCACCACACTATTTGAGCAATAAGTGGTTCCACATCAAAAGTTGCATCTCAATTCCAGCCTTCTCACTCAGAACCATGGAGAAATCAGGCACCCAAACCCCAAGGTGCTCAACTTAGTGATTTGGCTCCTGAGTCATAGAGTTTGGATACTTAAATTTACCACCAGATTGTATGTTTATTCTTAATTAAGCAAGAAAGCCTTCCACCAGAGCTTGTTATGCAGCTAAATGGAAGAGATTTGTTGTCTACTGTAACAACATTAATCCCCAATATGCTTCTGTACAAAACATATCTTATATTTTGCATCTACAGCAAGCTGGTTTAGCCTACACATCTATTCCATTGCACCTTGCAGCAGTAGCTTGATATTTGCAAAACAGACAGCATTTATCTTTTTTCAAAGTTCCAGTAATTAAAGCCTTTATGGAAGGCTTAAAGAGAGTAATTCCACCTAGAACACCTCCGGCGCCAGTTTGGAATCTCAACATTGTGCTTACAAGACTCATGGGTCCACCTTTTCAACCAATACACAATTGTCCTTTACAGTTAATTTCATGCAAGGTTGCCTTCCTCATTGCTATCACTTCATTAAGTAGAGTTGGTGAGCTACAGGCTTTAACCTTAGAAGAACCCTTCTTTCAACTCCATAAAGATAGGGCAGTTCTTCGCTCCATCCTAAGTTCCTTCCTAAAGTAGTTTCTGCTTTTCATCTTAACCAATCAGTTGAGCTACGAGTTACCTGTGTTCTTCCCTCAACCTGATTCAGTAGCAGAAAGAGCTCTTCACACACTTGATGTCAGAAGATAACTATTGTACAGTATTGAAAGTACAAAGGATTGTCGCAAAACAAAGCAACTGTTGCATTTGCTCCACCTCACAAGGGTAATCCTATCTCTAAATCTGGCATTTCGAGATGGGTTATTAAATACATTCAGACTTGCTCTGCTAAAGGTAGAAGAGCTTTATCTATACCTTCTCGAGCGCATTCCACTTGCAAAATAGGGCCTACCATAGCCTTTTTAGGTAACATTCCTATAGCTGACATCTGTAACGCAGTAGCATGGTCCACACCTCACACATTTACCAAACACTATTGTGTGGATGTTAACACATCAACAAGCCAATGTAGGCCAGGCAGTGCTAAAGACACTTTTTCAGACAACTGCAACATATACTGGTTATCCACTGCTTTGGGAGAATACTGCTATATAGTCTATGCAAAGCATGTGTATCTACAGCACACATGCCACAAACTGATTATGCTACTTACTCAGTAAGCATCTGTTCTTGGCATGTAGAGCTGTAGATTCACCTGTGCCCTCCCACCTCCCTGGGCACCTGTAGTTGTTGCAGTTCTCATTATCTACATTACATACGCATGGACATCTCTGTACTATACTCACTTACTCCATTTTCACCCTCTTACGGGATAACAGTCTAACAATGGAGTCGAAACCCATGACCACTATCACCGAAAGGAGGAGTCACCTTACCTTGTGACTGGAAAGACTTCTTAGAAGAAAAACAACTTGCAAACATCCGGACCCAGCACTAGATGGCAGGAGTATGCAAAGTATGTGAATCTACAGCTCTACATGCCAATAACAGATACTTACTGGGTAAGTAGCATAATCCTTTTAAAAACATTGGCTTCAACAAAGTGCGTCATGCATGAAGAAATTCCAGGCAGCAGCAAAGTAGATGAAGCATAGTTTCCCTCTTGTAGTTGCAAAATCTACAAGGACCACTTCTATTATCCAATCCCCAACTGGTTCAAAATGAATTGATTGGTAAGACCATCAGTCTTGCGCTGAGAATTTTAAGTCTCATTCCCCTGCTGAGTGCAACTTTCAAATAGGATTGCATTCCCATTCCTTCATAAGGTTTTGCGGTTGACGCGGCGTGACTGCAAGCTTGGTCCCAGTTACGGTCTTCTTGCCTCGAGAAAGATCAGGCCTGTTTTGTCAGGATGGATTTTACACCTGAATATGGTATTAAAGCAGCTGTTAAGGTGTCTGCCTCCACTTTTAAGTTTATGATCGCCTGGTTTAGATATTGTTGCCAAAGACTGTCTGATTTGGAGAAAACCTCTTGCAAGGCAGTCTTCAGAGTGCCCGGTTCGGCTTGCTGTGCCGAATAATAATATTTAAGAAAGGACACCTTGCAGTCGAGATCTTGCTTAGTTAGACCAAACTCTAGGTGGAGTAATGAGCTGCGGGTGTTTTTTTGGATTTGGAATAATGTCCTGTAAGCAGAGCATTGTGATCTATCTAAAATGAAAGGGACACTCCATGGATAAACTTGATGGCCATATGAGTGTGTTGGTATTTGCTTGGCACGTTTAACTCTAATGATAGCTTCAGTTGAAGGTGGAAAAAAATATGAGTTTAGTTTAAGAGAGTGCAAATGTGACCCTAGCTGATTTGTTTAGTGTGTGCTTTATCTGAAGGCCGGGCTTTCCAGCATCTGAAAACAATACACCTAGGTTGTTATAGCTTGTTGTCTGCTCGATCGTTAGACTCCCGAATTTCCATCAGAGCTTTGCTTTATTCTTATACCCGCCAAAGGCCATCACCTTAGTTTTATTGACGGTGACTAGCAGCTTATTATCTTCGTGTAGTGCATCGATAGCACATTGCATGCCTACTGTAGTGTGGTTGAGAATCAGCAAGCCATGTGCATTTTTGGGAATCTACTTGAGCCACTCCTAGGTGTAAAAGTCTTAGCCTTATCAAGTGAGCGTCCTAAATCAGCGGTGTAAAGGTGAAACAAAATAGGTGCTAGGATGCAACCTTGTTTTAAGCCCCGGTTGGTTGTTATTTGATGTGTGACTGAGTTCTCCCTTCCAGTTTTGATGCAGACCCATGTATTTGAATAGAGTGAGATAACTGCGCTCAATATGATGGAAGAAATTCCCCAATTCGCTAGTTTTTTCCATAGTTTATTTAGATCAAAACTGTCAAAGGCTGCAGGATAATCAAAAAAACATGCAAATAGAGGCAGCCTGGACGGTTGAAGGGCATGGTCAACCAAGTAAGGCAGGGCTACCATGTTTTCCAGCATGTACAAGTGTTTTCTAAATCCTTTTTGATAGAATGGGATCATCTTGGCCCTGAGTGCCCATGTCCCCAACTCCCTTAGTATAATTTTAGCATAGGCTTTGGCCTCCATGTCCAATAGTGCATTTAGGCGAAAATTGCTTGGGATCAGGAGGGGCCTTTTTTTCTGTATATCGGGTGAAGGATTGAACCTTTGTTCAGAGGTCCCACCTGGCCTGAGGCTTGCCACCCTAAACACCAGATCCCTCACTAAGCACAGTCATTACATTTTTACATTGCTGCGGGATATTCTGGCACTTTCAGGGACATGGCTAGACGACATGCCTGGGCCGGACCTAGTGGCCTCCCTTCCCCCTGAGTATAATGCTTGGACTCACACTCGGCAAGGCAACAAAAGAGGTGGCGGTGTCGCGATTCTCAGTCGTAGGACATTTGCCACTAAGAGAATAGTGGAGGAGAGTCTGGATGGGGCAGAGGTTTTGGGGCTCAAACTCTGACTCTCTTCTTCTTGTGTGGTAGTGGTCTATCGTCCTCGCCGGCCCACCCCCCTATTCAATGACCTATTTTACGAAGTAATGAGCGACCTCTGCTCAAGATACCACCAAATTCTGGTCCTTGGGGATTTTAATTATCACTGTGATTTGACCCGTAGAGAAAGGTGCGTCCTGTAAGTTTGACGATGCTATGACTACGTTAGGATTGCACCAAATTGTGGAGTCTCCCACACACGAGAAGGGTCACACCTTGGACCTGATCTGGACAACGTCCTCCGCTAAACTCCACACCGATTGCACACCGTGCAGTTGGTCTGACCATTCTTTGGTTAGCCTCTTACTCCCGGTAGACAGCCGCCCTAAATATGCGCTGGCGTGGTGGAGGGTAATACGGAACTGGCGCAAACTAGTTGACGCCAAGCTGAGGGACGCACTGAATAGGACCTTAGCTCCTAGACCCATGTCCAAGGACCAGGACTCAGAATATGAAGCACTCTCATCGGGTGATGCTAGCTATTGGCGATGTTATCCCTGCCCGGAGGGTAAGGATAACGCATAGTACGAAAGGGGCGCCATGGTACACACAAGAGCTCAGAGGGGAAAAACAAGCTCTCTGCTAATATGAGCGATTATGGCGGAAATCCCTCGACCTAGAGTCCAAGGAGATATATAAAACAAAACTGGCTCTCTATAAAGCCTCTCTTATAAAAACCAAGTCCGCAGACTACAAAGCCAGAAATAGCGAGGCAAGAGATACGCAGAAAGAGACTTTAACTGTACTCAGGGAGCTAAGTCGGCTGACCAAACAAAGGCCGGTCACCAACCAAGCCGACTGTGATAAAATACAGGACTTCTTCCTAACTAAGGTCGAAGACATCTCTGTTATCAAAAATACGCGCATTACCCCTTGTCCCCTGTCAGTGGAGGAGGACCTCTCTGATCTACAGGGCATCTCTCTTTCTTGGTTTCCTGTGCTTGAACCACAGGATTCACATCTTGGCCAAAGTGAAATCTGGGTCACCCGAGGACCCATGTCCCCCGAAGGTGTTTAAAACGATTATCCCTTTTGTTGAGGCTGAGGTGTTGTCCGTACTGAATCTCTCCTTGACAACAGGAACGGTACCACAGAGATTCAAGGCAGCTATAGTGATCCCACTGTTGAAGAAAGCAGGGGCAGATATTAGGAATCTGAAAAACTTTCGCCCTATATCCCGACTCCCGTTCTTGGCCAAAGTGCTTGAACAACATGTACTTAGAGCTCTCTCGTCTTATGTTGAACAACACCGATTGCTACATAACTGACAAGCAGGGTTCAAGGCTCACAACAGCACTGGGTTAGTGATGCTCTCAGTACTGGATGATCTGCGACTAGCAGCCGATCAGAAGACTCTCTCAGCACTAATCTTACTGGATCTCTCAGCCGCCTTTGATACGGTGAACCATGGGCAGTTACTTGCTCGTATCCGGCGGCTGGGAGTCACTGGGATGGCCCTCCAGTGGATCACTTCCTTTTTGGAGGATCGATCCCAGAGGGTCCAATTAGGAGACCACATGTCCAGGCAGGATAATCTTCTCTGGGGAGTCCCGCAGGGTTCGGCGCTGTCCCCCTTGCGGTTTAACATTTACCTTCAACCCCTAATTGAGGCTCTGGCAAAAGCAGATTTTCAGGTGTTTAACTATGCGGACGACACTCCGTTAATAGTGCGTATTGACAACTCCCTAGACTCACAGCGTAACGTCCAGAATATTCTCCGGTATACCATGAACTGGATGACCTCTAACTCCTTGAAGGTGAACCCAGACAAAACCGAAGTCCTGGTTCTTTCCTCAGGAGTCTCCCACTGGTCCAGCCTTTTCTGGCCCCAAGAGCTGGGCATGACTCCCAACACCTGTGCCAGCCGTGAAGAGTCCGGGCATCAGGTTAGACACTGGACTGACGCTAAAGACCCATGAGTCTGCTGTAGTGGAAAGTTGCATCGGACTGATGCGACAACTCCAGAAATTGTCAATCTTGTTGTCACCCGTTACCATGAAGGCGGCGGTGACTGCATTAATTTTATCTCGCCTTGATTACGGCAATGCAGTCTACATTGGTCTCCCTGGTAAACTCTTGGGAAAACTCCAAGTGGTCTTGAAAGACGCAGCAAGGCTGATCTATAAATTGCTTCGAAGAGCGCATGCCACACCCTTGTTGCATCAGTTGCACTGGATACCTATTAAGCAAAGGGTAAGCTTCAATGGTCTGCAAAAGACACACAATTGATGGACGGAATGCAGAACAAATCAAAACATTCACCCCCAGTCAAGAGATCTGGGTTAAATCCATCATTCTTTTGCTCACCGTGCCAACCCAGTTTAGACCTGGCCATATGCAAATCAGTCTTGACCCTGTGCCTCATGGGAACAGTCCAGCCCGAACTGCCAAGCCAGGTCCTCCCTCGACCGGAAAGAAGCATCCTAGGACCGGTTTCGGGGTTTCACCCCTCTTCAGCCAGGATAGCTTGATTCCAGTGGCACAGTGAGCCCAGGACCCACGTCTGGGCATACCTGGCGCACTTAGGGCAAGAAAGCAAAAGACACACAATTGATGGACGGAATGCAGAACAAATCAAAACATTCCCCCCCAGTCAAGAGATCTGGGTTAAATCCATCATTCTTTTGCTCACCATGCCACCCCAGCTTCAAGGGTCTGTGCATTGCACTAAAATCCCTGTTTGGTGAAGCACCCAAATACATCAAAGATCGCTTGAAGCCCTGCGAACCTGGATGTCACCTTCGTTCATCACAGGCTAGCCTCCTTGCATGCCCTTGTTTCAATAGGGTAACTTTTGGAGGCCGGGCCTTTTCAGTCTCCATCCCCCAGATTTGGAACAAGCTACCGGATGGTATGCGTAAGGAAGCCAGACTGCTTCCGTTCCTGAGGAGACTCAATACGATGCTGTTCACAGAGGCATTTGGCCATGCTTATGCTGTTCCATGTTGAGTTCAGTGGCGTGAAACAACTTCGGACTGTCTGATCCATGATGCACCGCTTAGAGACCTTTGGTGATTAGCGCTTTATAGATGCAACTTAACATTAACATTAACCTTTCTACAAGAGAGGAACTTTGGCTGATTTAAAGCAAGCCATATATTGGGATTCTGATGGCTACATCTGCCAATGGATTCCTCACCTTGTGAATATCTCCTGCGCCAGCATTCCACGTAATTTTCTCCCCAGCTCTCCACGCGCACGTCATAATACCTCGGCTCAGCTCGCGACTCGGTATGACGTCATCGGAGCCATAAGAGAGCCACGTCGGCGTGATGACGTCAGTTCCCCTTTTTCCACGCCGTCGACGCGTAACGGTTTTCCAGCACTCTCCTGTTACTTTGTAGTCTCCCTGTGAGTTACTGTTTCTGGATTTAACATGTCTTCGACGAGGAAGTCAGGATTCAAGCCGTGTAGGGAATGTGGGGGTCACATGTCCATCACTGACCCCCACAAAGTTTGCTTATGGTGCCTTTCATCGGACCATGATGTGGACGACTGTTCCTGCTGTAGGAAAATGAATCCCAAGGCCCTGAAAGAGACAGAAGCTAAGCTTTTCATGGCCAAGGCGAAAAAGGAGAGCTTCGAGGTCGCCTCCACGTCGAAGTAAGGAATTAATTTCTCTTTCGCCTTCCCCTTCTCCTCTTGTTTTTCCGGAGAAGTCACCTTCGCCCAAGTTAACTCCGGCGCAGTCTCCGGCGCTGGTGGATTCTCCAGCTTCCGACGCCAAGCCGGAGCAGATGGTAGATCTTTCGCCAGTGCCAGAAGGTGAACCTGCGGCTCCAGTTGAGGATACTCCGGCTGCTGCTACTCCTCGGCCGGATTCAGGTTCTAACCCATATCCGCATTTCCCGACTCCGGGTGCGGATCTGACGCATTTCCTTAATGCGATGTATGGGGTTTTCCAAAGAGCAGCCTTCCCATCCGGCGCACCTTCAGGTCCCGTGGGTCCAATGGCGTTTAGTTTGGGCGTGCCGCAACATTATGCTAAGGCACCTTTTATGCCCTTCTTGCCGATGGCTCCTTCATGGCAGTTCCCGGCGCCGTCTGGAGAGCCTTCCTCCCGGCCTCGACTGGATCGCTTGACTTCATCGGAGCCTCCCTCGATGCCGGCACCGACTCCATCTGCACCGCGTCCGGCGCCACCGACTGCTCCGGCACCGCCGACTCCATGATCGGTGCCGCCGACTCCACGTACGGTGCCGCCAACGCCGTGCCCTCGGATCTGCTCTCGAAGAGAGGCTCAGAGGATTATAGAGGAGGAGCAATATAGGGAGGAAGTGGAGGAAGGTGAAGTTGGTGACTCCACTGACGAATTTGAGGGCATTCAGGAGGCAAGCGGATTTGACACTACTCCTAAATGGGAGCATTTTTCTGCCAGATCTTCTCCTCCACAAGAGTTGGCTCCTTACCATTTAGTCATCAGGAAGGCTGCGGAGTTGTTGAACTTACAGTTGCCTTCTGCAGAATACAAGCCAAACCTTTTGACTGAAGTCCTTCATTCACCTTCTTCCATCGTTGAGCCTTTGTTGCCCTTTAATGAGGCTATCTTAGAGCCTGTTATGGACGTTTGGCGCAGGCCACTTTCTTCACCTGCAGTTTCCAGAACTGTGGCAAGGAGGTATAGAGTGGCTCCGGGGGATCCGAGCTTCCTTTCCTCGCACCCTTCTCCAGAGAGTCTTGTAGTGCATGCATCCTGTTCGAAACAATCTTCAGGTGCTTTTCCACAAGCATCAGCTGACAGGGACTCTAAAAAGATCGAACAGTCAGCTAAAAAGGTCTTTTCATATGGAAGTATGGCGCTTAAGTCAACAAATGCCACTTGCTTATTGGGACGCTACGTTCATGCTTTGATGGACTCGGTGACGCAGTTAGCCCCTAAACTGTCTGATGAGGAGAAGGTCTCTTTTATGGAGGTTGTTGCAGACACTCAAGCTGCCGCTAGGCAAGTTATTCAGTCGGGCCTAGATACGGCTGATTCCGTGGCTAGGATTATGGGATCTTCTATATCCACTAAAAGGCAGTCTTTGCTTCGTTCTTCCAGCTCCTCTGCTGATGTTCAGGCCACCCTAGTCGACTTAACCTTTGATGGGGAAAAGCTTTTTTGGGGAAAAAGCGGATTCTGCCATGCAAAGATTTAAAGATAGCAGGGCTACTGCAAAATCTTTAGGTTTGCAGAACAGGCAAAAGGGTTTGGCTTCAGGAAGTATAGAGAATTTGGGAGGTCATCCTTTTGTTACTTCCGTCAACCTCAGCAGCAGCAGCAACAGCAGCAGCAAAATCCTATCTATAGATCATATAGAGGAAGACAAAGGGGTCGGCGAGGCTCTGGTCGCAATCCCTCCTCCTCTTCAGCCTCCTCTGCTCCCAATGAAGCTTCAGGGAAGCAGCCCTAGATCGCCCATCCTAGATCATGTGAGGCCTGTTGGGGGTTGTGTGTCCCACTTTCTGCGAGGTCGAAATCCGTCACGATGGACCTTTGGGTTTTAAACTTTGTGGAGAATGGGTACGCCCTTCCCTTTCGGGAGTTTCCTACCCCTTACCCTCCTTGCCAAGGTTTTTGCTCAGAGGACCATCTACTTCTGCAGAAGGAGGTTCTTGCATTGCTACAAAAAGGTGCGCTAGAAGTGGTTTCGGAGAAGGAAAGGGGTCAGGGATGCTACTCCCGGTATTTCCTGATTCCAAAAAAGGACGGCAGATTGTGTCCAATCCTGGACCTCAGAGTCTTGAATTTTTACCTGAAACTGGAGAAATTCAAGATGCTAACCCTTGCACAGGTTCTTCAAGCGTTGCAGCAAGAAGACTGGATGGTGTTGATCGACTTTCCACATTCCAATCCTGAAGTCGCACAGGAAGTATCTCCGTTTTACGGTTGGGTCGCAACACTACCAGTTTGCGGTTCTCCCGTTTGGTCTTACTACTGCACCTCGAGTCTTCACCAAGGTGATGGCAGTGGTGGCTGCTCATCTCAGGAGGTTGGGGATTCCGGTTTTCCCCTACCTGGACGACTGGCTTCTGAAAGTGGTGGTGCAACGTCATCTTCGGGTAACATCTCAGCTGTTATTCGACTTGGGTTTTTCGATCAATGTGCCCAAATCTCACCTGGTGCCCTCTCAGCGCAACCTGTTCATTGGGGCGGTACTGGACACTACTGTGTGTTGAGCATTTCCTCCTCCTCAAAGAATTCTCGACATTCAGGAGATGATCCCTTTATTCCACAATGGAGCGGTTGTTCCAGTTCTGAAGTTATTTCGCCTGCTCGGTCTGTTCGCCTCCTGCATTCTGTTGGTCAACCATGCACGCTGGCACATGAGGGCACTTCAGTGGTGTCTCCGCAGGCAGTGGTATCAGCACAACGGAGATCTCAGGCAGTCGATCAGGATCTCTGAAAAAGCTGCAGCGGATCTGTCTTGGTGCAAGTGGAGGGCAACCTGTCTCAAGGAAAGCCCTTTCATCTTCCTCCAACGGTGGCCACAGTGATTACGGATGCCTCCACTTTAGGGTGGGGTGCTCATCTGGAGGATCTGGTGATCAAGGGACTTTGGTCTCCAGAGGAAATATTGTCTCACATCAATCTTCTAGAATTGCGGGCGATACGTTTGACGCTCAAGGCTTTCCTCCCTTCCCTTCGCGGTCAGTCGGTACAAGTCCTGACGGACAACACTACCGCGATGTGGTATGTCAACAAGCAGGGAGGAGTGGGGTCGTACCGTCTCTGCAGAGAGGCTTTGCGACTCTGGTCCTGGGCTCAGGACCATCGGATTTGCTTGATGATGAATCATCTGGCCGGGGTGCCGAACGTACGTGCGGACAGTCTCAGTCAACAGCTTTCCGCCGACCACGAGTGGAGGTTTCATCCAGAGGTAGTTAAGCACATCTTCCGGATGTGGGGGACTCCTCGGGTGGACCTTTTCGCCACTCTCGAACGCGCATTGCCCGTCAGGCTGCAGTCTCAAGTTTCCGATGCAGGGGGCGTTTGGGGACGTGTTTCAGTTGAGTTGGGGCACGCAACTCCTTTACGTGTTTCCTCCCATACCCTTGATTCCTCGGGTTCTGAGGAAGATTCGCCAAGGCCAGGCCCAAGTTATATTGATCGCCCCGGATTGGCCAAGAAGGGTGTGGTTCACAGATCTACTTCACCTTTCATTCCACCCTCCGCTCCGTCTCCCTCTCAGGGCAGACCTCCTCTCGCAGTCATAGGGGCAGGTTCTTCACCCCCACCTCCAGAGCCTGCACCTTCATGCATGGAGATTGAACGGGGCAACCTGAGTTCTTTCTCTCTCCCGCCTGATGTGGTGGATGTTATTTTATCGGCCAGGCGACACTCCACCAAGTCTTTATACTCCTACAGGTGGTCTAAGTTTGTTAAATGGTGTGGAGAGAGATCCATTGACCCTTTAAAAGCCCATCTTTCCAATGTGCTTCTGTTTGCTCTTTCCTTGGCTCAGCAACGTTGTGCTGTGGCCACGGTTAAGGGCTATTTGTCAGCCTTATCGGCTTTTCTGTGTCTTCCAGATCAGCCGTCGTTATTTAAGTCTCCTATTGTTTTAAGATTTATCAAAGGTCTTACTAACACGTATCCGCCTACTACCTTTGTAATGCCACAGTGGGACCTTAATCTTGTCTTTTTGATGGGGTCCCCTTTTGAGCCCCTTCATAGCTGTCCTTTGAGGCTGTTGTCCTTTAAAACGGCCTTTCTTGTAGCCATAACCTCAGCAAGGAGGGTGAGTGAGCTTCAAGCTCTTAGTTCAAAACCCCCGTTTTTATCCTTACGTGCTGAAAGGATGGTCCTCACGACCAGGGCTGCTTTCCTACCTAAGGTAGTTACTCCCTTTCATCTGGGGCAGTCCATTACTCTCCCTGTGTTTTATCCTCCCCCTCACCCTTCCAAGGAGGAGGAAAGACTTCACCGATTGGACCCTAAAAGAGCTGTGAGCTTTTATTTGGACAGAACGAAGGATTTTCGTTTGGATGATCAGCTCTTCGTGGGCTGTATTGGACACTCTAAAGGCAAGGCTGTGCACAAGCGCACTCTGTCCAGGTGGATCATCCTAGCCATCAAGATCTGCTTCGCCCTTGCTGGTAAGGTTCCTCCTGAGGGTATTAGAGCTCATTCAACTAGAGCTAAGTCTTCTACCTCTGCTTTGGCCAGGGGTGTTCCTGTTGCAGACATTTGTAAAGCCGCGACTTGGGTCTCCCTCCATACTTTCGCAAAGCATTTTTGCTTGGACTGAGATGAGGAGGGAGGGCCACTTTGCGCGCTCTGTCTTGCAGGATTTTTTGGTATAGGAAGGTGGACACCCTCCTCCAGGAGTGGGACTGCTGTGGGAATCTATTCACAAGGTGAGGAATCCACTGGCAGATGTATCCATCAGAAGAACAAGTTACTTACCTTCGGTAACGCTTTTTCTGGTGGATACAGTATCTGCCTGTGGATTCCTCACTGGCCCACCCGCCTCCCCGTTGTCCACCTTTTGTATACCTTAGAGGATGCGTTGCTTAAAATGTTGTTTTACATTGTATCTTCTTCTATCTGGTACACTTATAGGAAATGCTTATGTTCTTTAGCTTTCCTTTTTGTATATGTACTATGTATATTTGTTCGAATGTTGTATACTGTGTATACTTAGAATCTGTTGTCGGTCTACCTGTTCGCCTCGGAGGCACGGAAAAAATGGATGGAACTGATGTCATCACGCCGACGTGGCTCTCTTATGGCTCCGGTGACGTCATAAGGAGTCACGAGCGTAGCCGAGGTATTATGACGTCCACGTCGGCGTGGAGAGCTGGGGAAAAAATTCAGTGGAATGCTGGCACAGCGGATATTCACATGGTGAGGAATCCACAGCCAGATACTGTATCCACCAGAAAAAGCGTTACCGAAGGTAAGTAACTTGTTCGTTAGTGGGTCCACCCGCAAATCGATATCTGGTTTGAAGAGAGGGAGCCTGGTAGGCCGTTGGGGTCGGGTGCCCCAATTGTTCTGATCCATTTGATGACTTTGCAAAAAGCTATCTGTTTGAAGACCTCACTTGATTGCGTATCAAGTTCTGTTTTCAGTATCTAAAATCACTATTTTTGTGGCCTTGTGTGTCTGCTTTGGTGTAAAGTGTCATAACGTTCTCAATCAATTTTCCCTGTGCAGAGCCATTCTCTTTAATGATGGGTTTTGATTAGCTCATTGATGTATTGCCAGAATTTATATGGATTCTTGCAAATTGCAAGTGAATGCACAGAGAGACATTTTGATTCTGCATATCTTGCTTAAGTACTCCGCAAGAGAATGCATTGAGCTTTTCTCATTTTTCGCTAGCTGGAGCTGGGCAGTCAAACTTGTTTTTTGTTGCATGTATCTTCTTGCTGCTTTATTAAGTGCTGTTTTACTTTTCTTAAGTTCTTTGGTGTGCCACAGGTGGGTTCCTCACTGCCCTCAGCCCACAGTTATTTTGTGCCTTTAAGGCAAAATATAATGATTCTGTTATTAGATCCTAGTCCTGGGGCAGGCGACCAGATCGTGTTGGCTATTGGTGTGTGGATGTTTTCTACTTGGTAAAGTGAGCCGGGCTGAACTTATTCCATTAATGTGTTCTTTTGCTCACCTGTTGGAAGGCCCAGTGTTGTTAATTGAGTGGCTGAATGATAATCGAAGTCAAACCAGATAATTGCTGGGGTATGGTCATTTTCTGAGTGAGCCCCCATGGTGTATGGCAGGCATAGTTGCGTCATAAGGGGACAAGCAAAGGCATAGTCTGTAGACGAAGTCTCCTTAAACATTGATGGTTGGTTGTCAATGGATACAGTGGCTGTTCGCAAAGATACCAAATTGTGAGCTAGCAGCCAGCTGGCCACATTCCCAGTTGTATAACTGTTGACCCGTAGGTTAAGAACAGTCTGGTCGTCCAGCTTTTGTGTATTAAAATCTCCTGTTATCAATGTTTCTTACAAAGGAAATTTACAGATTAAGTGGCCAAGTGCCTCACAAAAAGCCGTTGAGTTGAACTTGTTCCCTCGACAATGTATGTTTAGCTATAGAGTGATTTTGAGCAGTTGTCCACCTTGCAATTCTTGATTGAAACTGCTAGCATTGATGGATGTTCTGAATAAATGTCATGTACCTCCAACTTTGCTCACGTAGCTGTATAGATGGCAAGGACCCCTGCGGGGTGACCATATTTGCTTGTCTTTTATTTTTTTTTATTTTTGCATTTCCAAAAGACATTCAACTTATGCGTATGGCACGCAACATTAACCCTCCTTCCCCCGTAAAATTGCTATTCTTAAGAGCCGCATGATGCAATCCAGAGAATCCTTCTATTTGTACGGGCGTCATTTTCTATGTTTCTTGTATGCAAAGTCTATTGACCCCTTCAAAGAATTTCGATATGTCTGAGTGGGTGTGTATCCTGCCCCACAGACTACTGACAGATCCCGGATGAAGAGAAACAAATTGTGAGGTGTGGGTGCAAACAGTCAAAGCAAAAGGAAGAAAGTATTTTATATTTCCAGTTATGTGGTATTTGTGAGGTCTTCAGGCTGCCAGTCAGCATCTTTGACGTCAAAGTGAGCAGATCTGAAACACTGATGGACATGCAGGACAGGGTGGGGGAGCACTACTCAGCTACCACTGCATGCCACGGTGGTTGCTGACTGAGCCTACATGACTTAGCCCAGTGCAAGGTGCAGAAACGAAACTTCAAACCCAGATTCATCTAGTCTAGCGTCACCAATCTGTGGCCCTCAGGTCAGTTGCTATTCGGTATCTAATAAGATTTTTGGGGAACCAAGAGAAGTATGGGAAGGGGAGGAAATGATGGATATGAGTGAGGCTAAAGTTGAGCTGAGTACCAAAAAGGCCGGGGATAATTGGCTTTTGCTATTTCTGTGCAGCAGCATGTTACAAGGCATGTTGTCAGCAAGAATATGCTTGTCTTCTTAGGTTTAAACCAAAAAGGGGTGCTGTTCCTGTAGAGAAGAAGGAAAAAGGCCGGTTAGAACTTGAAATGTAACAGGGTATTCTTTAGGCGCAGGTGTGAACAAATGCTCACGAAGTAGCTTGGCAGATGTCTAGCACTGGATTGCCTTTAGCTAAAGCTATAGTGGCATGCGTTGGCTGTGGTGAAATGAGCTTGAAGACTCACACAAGACTCCCTGGTCAAAGCAATGGCAGTCTTAAATCACTGGATGTTCCAACTTAAAAGGGTCCGCTTTGGAACAGCCCTACTCTTCTTTGCACCAGAGTTGGTCATTCATCAAGTGCTCCTTAATCCAATTGATAAAGAAGATAAGGGCCATCTTATTGGATTCAAGTGGTGATTGTCTCCTCTTTAGCGGGGTGTGGGATGGACTGCCTCCTATGGATGGGAGACGCCACTTTTGGAAGAAACGGTTGCCCCAACTAGTCTGGGAAAAAGGTGGTATAAAGCTTCTGTACTAACAGCACCTGCAGCTCACAGACTTGGCATTCTGAAATGGTTGCAATGAGAAATGTAGTTTTAAGGGTCAACAGTCTTAAAGAGCAACAATTCATGTGTTCAAAAGGAGTGTATATAAAAATGTAAGGACTAAATTATGTTCATGCCCAAGTATAATCAAGGGCACTGCAAGTAACCCCTTTTGAAATCACATTACATTGGATGATTTGAACAAAGAAGGCTGATCAGTCAAAAGGCACAATGTGTTGACATGTAACTTTTAACAGATCCCAAAGCAAAATACAACAGTGCCAAGGATAGAACTCAGAGAAGTGCATCAGAAACGTAGCCTGAAGTAGATAAACCCGAGGGTCCTTGCACAAGCGGACTAATTACCAAAATAAAAAATATTTTTGAATGTCACTTGTCTTAAGAATTTTGTGATGCACTGGAAGTATTCCTTCACTAGAAAACAGCTGCTATGAAACACACAATTGAGTCAAATGTATATGTAAATGTTAATGATGTAGTGATTGTCAGTTACACATTCATCTGTATCATCTGAATTCAGATGTTTTGCATTACAATCCCCCAGTGATAAAGAATATATTGTGACATGCTTGTCTCTGTCTGGCTGGAAAGTTGACACATTTCCAAATCAAGTTTTAAAAAGAATGCAGCCTTATTATGCTTCAAGGTGTTAAAAAGAATGCAGCCTTATTATGCTTCAAGTTTTCCTTCTTGCAGTGAGGGATTTATAGCTCAATCTCCTGCTATTGGGCATCAATGAGGGTGTGGCCAGCAAGTGACCAGCAGAAGCATGTTGGATGTGGAGATAAACTTCAGATACCTTGGCAACCTGTGCTGTTAGGGAACCGGGGGTGGGGGCACAGACACACCCCTACTTTCTGATAAATCTAGGTTTCTCCTGTCCAACGTCTGGCTTGGGTAGAATGTAAAGGCTGGTGTAGGCTCCACAAACCTGTACAGATCATGACATTCAGGAAGCACGGTGGCTAAAAGATTGCAGAAAATGGCCAATCCCTACCTGACTTCATTCAAAAGCCACATAGTGACTGGCCATGTCTCTTCATTAGTTTTGGCAGTGGGCTCTTCCCTTTGCTTACTGCACTGCACACAAGGGTGTGGAAGCCAGCTATCCACTCTGCAAACTTGTTCCAGACCCACTGAGCACCTATGTGCTGGCCCTGCCTCAGGCTCTCCTCCTCTCTGCTGTGCTTACGCAATACACTTTGGCAGCAACCGGCGGCACACAGTTGTTGATGCCCATGCGTATTTTAGCTTGGTACACTTTTGATTTTTAGTGTGATACAAAATTTGATTTTGCTTTGAACTAATGAAAAAAACTAGCAAATTCAGTATTTGTTTCATAGAATTTCTTGGTCTTGGTTCTGGGGAGAAGCCATTTGACGAGGAGGCTGTAAAGAATTTGATGTATGTGTAGCATAGTGGTTGTCATTATGATTGGAATATTTTAGTTGTTATTTGCATTTATAGAGTAGCAGTAGTATCTGAAACCACGCCGTCACTATCTGACTGTATGATGAGGAATACACAGACTCTTAATTTATGACCTGTTAATTGGAGTGGCAGACCAAAACAGAGCACCGCAAGTCACATAATGAACATAGTCAACTAAATTAAGTCATAAAACAGTTGAACATGAAGCATTATCCTTTAGTGGTAAAAGGGATAGCAGACATTCACCCATTAGCTGAGTTTTAAAATGTGTACTAAGAAACTTGGCTTTAAATCCTGACTTCCCTGCTTGCTCAACTGTTATGATCCTAGGGTATTGCGTTTTGACCAGATTCTTAAAATTTGCTTTTAATTGCTCCATTTTGGGGGGCGTGGCCAAGATGGGGGATGACTTAAACGTGCCTCTCTGTCTCTTCGTTCTCGCTGCCGGCCTGGCCCGATTATATCGCACTTTGTATAGAAATATGTGATGTCCTGGGATGCTTCTAGCAGGCAAAGCTCGTGGAGCACCGGGAGGGAGAGTGAAGAGCCGACCTGATTCCTCTGCAGAAGCCCTGGCTGGTGTCGGGTGCTGAGCACCGCGGGCTGCCCGCAACAAAATGGTGGGAGAGGGCCTGTGGGCCTAAAACAGCAGTCCTCCAGCGGACTGGTGTGCCCGCCTCCACAGGCGTCGGACCTCACCTGAACCAGCGAGACGTTGGCCGGAGTGGGTTGTGGAGCTCCCCGGAGGCAGTGAGGCACTTACGCTGCTCCAATCCGCTGGGCGTGGCTCATCGCTGTCTCCGGGGCCTACTGGTGAGGCGTTCTTCCTTGCTCTTCCCCCACACCAAGGCACAGCGGGACCGCCGGTGCCTGGGGCTGTCGCCTCTGGCCCACATTCCCGATGCTGAGGAGGAAGTGCCCCTGCACTGTGGCCTGGGCCTCCTTAGGGGCGAGAAGGCCTTTGCGTTTCCGATCGAGGCGATGCCAGAGCGCGACCGTGTCGGTGCTGCTGGGGCAAGTTTGAAGGAGAGATTTCACCCACCTGCTGAATCAGCGGCTGAGGAGCCTTGCAAGCCGGGCCCGCACAGCCTTTGAAGCCTGACCTAAATGCCACTCTAGCCTCAGAAGCCGACTTCTGGTGGCCACCAGCCAGACCACCGACCTTAGCCTGAAGCACAATGGCGAGCGCCCGTGAGTTTGGGGTGCAGTGCACTGATATTGGCCTACTGAGCTTTGGGGAAGCTGACCGCACCCCAGGATCAACATCCCCAAGGAGAAAGTGCCTGCACTTCAGGTTGGTCAAGTTGGGGGTTCGGGACTGGGAGTGAGGGACCCTGGTGTCTTGCTTCGTACTTCCAAAATACCACTCTCCCACACGGTGGCTAAAACACGACGAAGCAATAGACACAACACCACACCCCCTGGAGAGAGATTTCACTTTATAAAATGAAACACATCAAAGACTCTCTTTTCAGAATAAAGCTTGGGGTTTTATTTATGCAATGTTCTCTAACAGAAAGGCTTTCCCAGATGTCAAATAAAAAACATTCAAGTGTGTGTGTGTGTGCGTGTGTGTGCGTGTGTGTGTATGTGTGTGTGTGTGTGTGTGTGTGTGTGTGTGTGTGTGTATATATATATATATATATATACATACATACACACACACACACGCCCCTCCCCCCCGTTTCACACAACCGTCCCTTGGCTCAGGAAAAAGACGATGCGGACCCAATTAGCTGGTGCTGTTTTTTATTTTGCTGTGTGCCCTGCACCAACCGTCATTACGCGTTTCGGCCTTCCAAAGGCCCTGATCACATGACGCGCTTCATCGTTGTTTACTCTTATTTAAAGTGACAGTGCAAATAACTGGTGACTGAACCAATAATAGACATAGATGAGTCTGTTAAAACATCAGCACCAATAACTGCATGTAACGGTAAATTGGTCAATGTTCAATACATTAAAACATTTTGATAAAATATCAATAAATATGCATCTATAAAAAATAAATATTTAAATAGGTGCAAAAACTGTTAATAACCTGTTAAATGCAACATGAGATTTAAATGGTAAAATAGATGGTAAAATATACATTAAAAAGCTTTTCAAAAAACATTTTGTAAGTAAATATTACCATCTGTACAACACCATCTCAAGTTGTTGATTGTGCTAGATGTTATGTTGATTACGCCCAAGTGGGCCTTCTTAACCTTCAATGTCTGATCATCAAAAAAGTGCAAGTGCCAATAACATATAGTGCCACCAAAAGGCACGAATGTGCAAAAATACATATAGTAAATAGATAATGATAAAAAACAATTGCAGAGGCAGCGGTTAAAAATATACACGTTTAAAAATCCTCACTAGAATTCATACCTTGAGGTGTCTTACAATCTAATTCTAGTATATATCTTGGCCCAAGTTGTCTAAGGAGAACCTCTCGTCACCCCCTCGTCTCAAAGGACTGTATTCACCACAAAATACTTGAGGACACTGACATCATTCTCATGGTACTCTCCAAAATGCCTGGCAACGGGATAAGCCTGATCACCATTGTATTGATTGCCCTTATGTGCTGGAGTATCCTCTTGTTGACCTGAATGTTATGCTAGGTGATTTTGTAAGATTAACACCCAATACAGGATCGTTTTTCACCAAGATCCAATTTTTGTTGACGGATAGCCTTATGTTGGTTACTATAGGTCAGGATCAGTCTTGATGGCTGTTCGGATAGTGTAGGCTGATCTGTTATTTGAGCTTTACAAATCAAAGCCTGTGATCTTTCCATCCTTCTGGTTTTCTCTATGGCTTTGTTGACTTCGCCTATAGAGTAACCCCTAGCCAGGAATCTTAGAGCTGTCTTGCTGGGCATTTTCACATTCAGAATTGGTGCTGCAAATTCTACGAATTCGCAGCATCTCGCCATAAGGGATGCTGCGGACCAGATGTGCGGGATGATGACTTGTAGCATGCAACAGTGTATTTCCAGCTGTTGGTTTCCTAAACAATCTGGTTTCTAGCTTACTACCGGCAACCATTATTTCTACATCCAAAAGGTAAATGGAGTCCCTGCTGAGGTGGCCGGTGATTTGTAAATTTAGGCTATTATTGTTGATTTGCTGAATAAAATGGAGGGCACTTTCATCAGTGCCCTTCCAAATTATAAGCAAATCGTCGATGTAGCGGTACCAGCGCATAACATGATTGGACACAGTACCGGCAAAGAGCACTCTGAGGTCCTGTTCTTCCCAGAAACCCATGTGCAACAGGCGTAGCTGGGGGAAAAACATGCCCCCATGGCCACGCCTCTCACCTGTTGGAACACCTGGTTCTGGAAAAGAAAATAATTGTGTTCTAAGCAAGTTGTAATCATTGCTAGTAACATCTTATTATGTTGATGAAAATAGATAGGTCGAGGGTCTAAATAGTGTTTGATCGCCTTCATTCCGTCTCTATGATTGATACTTGTATAGAGAGACGAAACATCAAGCGAGATCAAAAGATATTCAGGGTGCCACTTGATACTAGTCAATTTTCTTAGCAGGTCACTGGTATCTTGCACGAAGGATGGGAGGCTTTTCACATGTTCTTGCAAATAGTAATCAATATACTTCGACGCATTCTCCATTATACTGTTACAGGCAGATATTATGGGCCTTCCAGGTGGTTTTTCACATCTTTGTGGACTTGAAGTCGAAGGCCTCCGAAACTTGACGCTACGCGGGGAATGGCGTAACCTAGGTGGATCTCCAGAAACCTCGGACACAGCTCTCTCGTAGGTGGGCTCTGGGTAGGACAATCTGCGTTCCTCACCGCCTCGTGTGGATGCCTGGTCGCAGTCCGTCTCCTTCGCTGGCCTGAGGGAGTTGGCGGGAAAACCCGCGACGTGCGCACTTGAAGTCCGTCACGGCTGTGGAAGGGGGCAAAACTGGACCCTCATCTCCGGCATGTGGGGAAAGGGAATAGTCCCTGTTCGGGCGCCATTATGTGGTAAATAAAATATTACGCTCTCGTAATTTCAGTATATAAATAAGATCATGCATAAAGCAAGAGGCTGAGTCTGTGGTATCAGGTTCAAAAAGGGCTTTATTCCAATAACTCGAGTCAAAGGGAGAATATTACCATCACCACAAGGGATCTGGAAGGGACTCAAAGGTATTCTCAAAACATTATTCACAGAGTACAGTATATATACATCGGAGACAAAAAGAGCAAAAGAGAATGAGATAAGAGCATGTGGGCGTGTAAGTAGGTGTGAAGGTGGGCGTCCATGTGGGCGTCCACTTGGAGATAATGGGTAATTTGTCATAGGTGGGTGGATACCTGGAGGGGGTTGCGTGATCTGCTGGAATTGTACTGGAACTTTGCCTTACTGATGCTCAACTCGAGCATGACCTGTACCTGACGTGGGGAGAGGTTGCTATGCAACCGAAAAGTCTGGAAGTGAGGCCTTCAGTGAGTGAGGCCTTCAGTGTCAGGACGACCAGCACATCTTGTTTTATCTGATATCTGATGTCTGGAGCAGGGACTGATTTGTGACATAGGTTGCTCATCACCAAGAGCCGATGTGGCATCCATTTCTTCATTTACTTCATTTATTGCAGAGGCCTTGCATGGGGGCTATGGGCTTTTTACTGACGTGAGCTTTGCAATCTCACAAACAGAGACAGAAAGGCTAGGCTTTCTCCTTTGCAGATGGGTCATGTTTATATTCCTCCTTCTCCAGGCAGGAATGTGGTTTCAGTAGGAGTAAGCAGATAACCGTGCTCAATACTGTCTCGGCACCTCGGTCGGGGCCCCTTTGGCTGAGGCCCAAGTGTGCAAGGCCAAGGATACGCAGCTGCAGCTTTCAGAGCGTTCTGAGGCCTGAAACCTCTTTTCGGCTCTGGCTGAGCCATAAACATGGGCTTCATGAAAATGCAGGAAAACATGATGAAAAACGTGTAGGCCTCAATACAGATTTGTTGTTTCTCTCATGGGAGACTGGATGATGGCAGGCCACGTTATAGCATAAGCATCATGATAGAAAGGCCATGGAGGGGAAATGCATAGGTTACATGCATGTGCACATAAGCGTTGGGGGGGGCACATGGGGACATATAGGCCTCATAGATTTTTATTTTCCTCAAGGTATAAAATATATCACCGGCATAACAGGATGGTCATTTTTTAAGAATTTGAACTCGGCGACGGTCAACAATCATGCACTTTTCCACGCAACAAGACTAGTGTAAAAGTTGTTCCATGATGACCTGACATCCAGCCTGTAGCAATCTCGGTCGTTAATCTGTTTCAACGCTTCTTCCATGTAGAGATTGCGTGGCCACAGCAACACGTTCCCTCCTTTATCCGATTGGCGGATGATTAGGTCATCGTTGGCCTGCACTTTTTTCATTAGTTTAAAATACACATTGTCCTGCTTTGTATAGTGCTTAGTTGTTTTTGCTTTTTTTTTGTAAAAAGTTATCTGAAAGAAACACGTTAGTTAGATTCCTCACCTTAGAATATCCCCAGGCGTCAGACTGGATCCGGAAGATTTTTCGTCAGCAATACCCCTTGCGCGTCGCTAGGCGTTGTCTGCGGTTCCGCGTCTGTCGTCGGCGTCGTGCGCCGGAATGCCGTCGTCGGAGTACTTAGACGCCGCCCCCGCGCGCTGACATCAGTTCTTCTTTTTTCCACGCCAGTAAGCGCAGATCCGGGAGAGCTACCCCTTTTAGTCTTTTTTGACTAAGTTTTTTGATCCTTCTTGATCTTGTCTCGACTCCGGTGCCTGGTTTCAAAGCCTGTGCTGACTGCAACCGCTTGATGTCGGTTACAGATCATCACCGCCGGTGCCTTTACTGTTTGGGCCTTGACCACGATGCGGAGTCGTGTTCGGACTGCAAGGCCCTGACCTCGAAGGCTAGACGGGAGCGGTCCCGTAAGCTCCTCGAGCTTCGCCACTCGGCTCCGCGCCCCTCTCGATCCCGGTCCAGGAGGAGGTCCAAGGATCGGTCGCGGAGCCGCAGCCGACGTCATGGCTCGTCTGGCTCCAAGTCTTTGGGTAAGTCGAAGCACTCCAAGAAGTCCAAGAGGCGACACCGCTCTTCGGACTCCCCTCGCCGGTCGCGCGACTCGGCCGAGGGTCAGGGTGGTTCCACCCCCGCGGCTCCAGCGGAGCCGCAGGCGCCGCGCAAGTCCCCATACCCGCCGGTCCCTGGGACTAACGCGACGCCGGCGGAAGTCAGTGCCTTCCTCTCGGCCATGAGGAGCCTGGCTTCGCCGTCGACGGCCGCTGGCGCGCCTTCGGGCCCCGCGGACCCGACTGGGCAACCTTGCATGCTGGCGGCTCCGGCCCCAGCGCCGGCCTCGACGCCGCAGGTTCCCGAGGGACTCGTCCCCGCCGACGCCGGTCGACCTCGTCACGCCTCCTCCGCCGGCGTCGACACCGGTTCCACCTCCCACGCCGGCTCCGCTCGGCGTCGAGCCCCAGTTCAGCCCCGCTCCGGATCCGGCGCCGTTACGGCGTCGATGGACGCCGCGTACGGCGCCGTTAGAGACACATTATGTCTATCGTCCGGCTCCGATCCTTCCTCCTGTTTACCAGGAATCGGATGACGGGGGCGAATGGGAGGGGTCCGAGGATCCTATGGCCGTTCAGGCTCAGCTGTCACAGGACTGGGCAGATGAACTGGGGGAGGCCAGTGGTCTGGATACCTCACCAGACACTGGATTCATCTCTCCTCCGACTGTGGCTTCGGAGGAGGGTGCTGCTTTCTCTGTGGTGCTGCGCAAGGCGGCCGCAGCCCTTGGGCTCGAGCTGCCTGCTGTGGCTGTGAGGACTAACGTCCTCACTGAGGTGCTTCAGTCTGCAGCAAGCTCCACTGAGCCTCTGCTGTAATTCAATGAGGCCCTCATTGACGTTCTGCAGGGCACCTGGTCCAAGCCCTCCACAGTTCCTCCTGTGGACAGGAACGTCGCCAGGCGCCACCGCCCTGCTCCGGGCGACCCCAGTTTTCTGTCCCAACACCCCACCCCGAGAGCCTGGTTATCCAGGCTTCTACCTCCCAATCCTCCTTCCCGACTGCCCCGCCGGACCGGGATTCCAAGAGACTGGAACAGTTTGGCAAAAAGCTGTTCTCCTCCCTTAGTTTGGGTCTCCGGTCCTTGAACACCGCCTGTCTTTTGGACCATTATTCCCACTCTCTGTGGGATACGGTGGAGGACGTGCTGCCCCTGTGCCCGGAGGAGGCCCAGACACGACTTACCCAGGCTCTGGCCGATGGGAGGGATGCAGCACGACATGCAATCAGATGTGGGCTTGACACTACGGACTCGCTGGGTATGGCGATTTCTACCACGGTGGCGCTTAGACGTCACGCCTGGCTGCGGTCCACGTCCTTTTCGGGAGATGTCCAGAGCACTCTCATGGACATGCCCTTTGATGGCACTCGCCTTTTTGGTGAGAAAGCGGACAGTGCGCTGAATCGCTTTAAGGACTCCCGGGCGACGGCCAAGTCCTTGGGCCTCTCGGCCCCGCGGTCGCAAACTTCCACCTTTCGCCCCTTTCGTGGCCAAGGAAGGGGTGCCTCCTCACGTCCGCCTAGCCACCAGCCGCAGAACCAACCTGCGCGCGGTCGCAGACGTGGTTTCCGCCGAGGCGGTTCTGGAGGACGACGCGGTCAGCCCACATCCACCCCGGCAGCATCCGCCTCAAAGCCTTCCTAGTCCGAGCTTTCAGGCCCATTCCACGCCAGTGGGCGGCAGTTCGCCATCACCTGCTCCACTGGCTGTCCATCACATCGGATAGGTGGGTGCTGCAAATCGTCCGAAGGGGCTACTCCCTCCCCTTCGAGACGACCCCTCCAGCCATGCCACCGCAGCACCAGCGTATCTCGGGGGATCATTTGAATCTTCTCCACGAGGAAGTTTCGGCCCTCTTGGCCAAGGGGGCCGTCGAGCGCGTTCCGAGCCCAGAAGTAGGTCGTGGTTGTTATTCCCACTACTTTCTGGTTCCCAAGAAAGGCAAAGGGGCCTACGCCCTATCTTGGACCTCCGGAACGTCAATACCTTCCTCCGGAAGGAAAGGTTCAAAATGTTAACTTGGGCTCAGGTTCTAGCTTCCCTAGACCCTGGAGACTGGATGGTAGCGTTGGACTTGCAGGACGCATATTTCCACATCCCCGTCCTGCCGGCCCACCGGCATTACCTGCGGTTCACGGTGGGTCAAGAGCACTTTCAGTTTACCGTGCTCCCCTTCGGCCTTACCAGTGCCCCTCGGGTGTTCACGAAAGTGATGGCGGTGGTCGCAGCTCATCTGCGCAGAACAGGGGTTCCAGTCTTCCCCTATCTCAACGACTGGTTGTTGAAGGCGGGCTCGCCCCAGGCAGTCGTCTCCCACCTCCAGAATACGGCGGATCTCCTGCATTTGCTGGGGTTTTCCATCAACGTGCCGAAGTCACACCTGAGTCCCTCTCAGAAGCTCCTCTTCATCGGAGCGGTTCTCGATTCGGCGCAGTTCCGGGTCTATCCACCGGAACAGCGGGTCCGGGATATTCAGGCCCTGATTCCCATCTTTCGGCCTCTATCCTGGGTTTCGGTCAGGCTAGTGTTGCGGCTTCTGGGGCTGATGGCCTTCTGCATCCTACTAGTGCATCACGCCAGGCGGCGCATGCGGGCTCTGCAGTGGGACCTGAAGTTTCAGTGGGCCCAGCATCACGGCAACCTGTCCGACCATGTCTTGATCTCGGTGGGCACTGCACAGCAGTTGCAGTGGTGGATCACGGACCGCGATTGGGTCACGGGCAAGAGCCTCTCCCTTCCCCAACCGGAGCATGTCGTAGTGACGGATGCGTCCCTCCTAGGATTGGGTGGCCATATGGGAGAGGCGGAGATCAGAGGGCTCTGGTCTCCGGCGGAGTCTCGCCTCCACATCAACCTGTTGGAGTTGAGAGCGATCCGACTTGCACTGAAAGCCTTCCTTCCCTCTGTCAGGGGAAGTGTCGTGCAGGTGTTCACGGACAACACCACCGCCATGTGGTATTGCAACAAACAGGGCGGGGTGGGGTCGTGGACCCTTTGTCAGGAGGCTATGCGCCTCTGGACGTGGCTGGAACACCAGGGCGTCACCCTAGTGGTTCAACATCTGGCGGGCTCTCTGAACGCCAGAGCAGACGAACTCAGCCGCCGGTGCATGATGGATCACGAATGGCGTCTACACTCCGAAGTGGCGCAAGGTCTCTTTCAGCAGTGGGGAGAGCCTTGGTTAGATCTATTCGCCACCGAAGAGAACGCACAATGTCAGCAGTTCTGCGCGTTGGAATTTCCAAGGCGGCACTCGCTCGGCGACACTTTTCGTCACGAGTGGAGTTGCGGTCTGTTGTACGCCTTTCCGCCTATACCACTTCTGCCCAGAGTGCTGAAGAAGATCAGGCACGACCGGGCCCAAGTCATCTTGGTGGCTCCGGATTGGGCACGAAGGTACTGGTATCCCGAGCTACTCAGTATGTTGACCGATCCTCCGATACGTCTGCCCCTTCGGGAGGATCTTCTGTCGCAGCAGCAGGGGACGGTCCTCCACCCAAACCTGTCCAGCCTCCACCTCCATGCGTGGAGATTGAGCGGCGGCAGTTGATGCCATTTGACTTGCCTCCTGAAGTCTGTGACATTATTCTGGCAGCCAGGCGTCCCTCCACAAAGACGGTATACGCCTGCCGGTGGAACAAATTTGTGGCATGGTGCACAGCAAAGGCTGTGGATCCCCTTTCCGCCCCTCTTTCTGAGGTCCCCCTCTTTCTTCTTTCTTTGGCCCGGCAGGGCTCTGCCCTGGGCACCTTGAAAGGTTATCTTGCTGCCATCTCTGCCTTCTTGCGGCTTCCTGATCAGCCTTCTCTTTTCAAGTCCCCTGTAGTTACACGCTTTCTAAAAGGCATTACTCACACGTTCCCTCCTGTCCCTTTTGTATTGCCTCAGTGGGAATTGAATCTTGTTCTCACATTTCTGATGTGCGCTCCCTTTGAGCCTCTTCATAATTGTCCTCTTCGTCTGCTGGCGCTTAAGACTGCTTTTCTGGTAGCCATCACCTCGGCTAGACGGGTGAGTGAGCTCCAGGCTTTATCATCAAAGCCTCCTTTTCTCTCTGTTCATCCGGACAAGGTTGTCCTTCGGCCTCGTCCCTCCTTTCTTCCGAAAGTGGTGACCCCCTTTCATCTTGGGCAGTCTGTCACCTTGCCCACCTTCTTTCCGCCTCCGCATCCTTCCAAAGAGGAAGAGGGGCTCCACCGTCTGGACCCAAAACGTGCGCTCTCCTTTTATCTGGACCGCACAAAACAGTTCCGGGTGGACGACCAACTTTTCGTTGGATACTTGGGTGCTAAGAAGTGGAAAGCTGTGCACAAACGGACCATCTCTCGGTGGGTCGTTTTGTGGATCGAAATTTGTTATTCCTTGGCAAAAAAGGACCCTCCTGTTGGGCTGCGTGCCCATTCTACTCGGGCCACGGCGGCTACTACTGCTTTGGGACGGGGTGTCCCTTTGCAGGACATCTGTCAGGCGGCAACGTGGGCTTCGCTACACACGTTTGCCAGGCATTATTGCCTTGACAGCCAAGTCCGGAGGGATGGCTTCTTTGGCCGTTCTGTCCTCCAGGACTTTCTGGGGTGATCTTGGTTCGCAGACCCACCACCGGGTATGGTATTGCTTGGGTATCTATTCTAAGGTGAGGAATCTAACTAACGTGTTTCTTTCAGATGAACAAGTTACTTACCTTCGGTAACGATGTATCTGTAAGAAACATTAGTTAGTTAGATTCCTCACCGACCCACCCATCCTCCCCATTCTGCGAACTGACATCTAGGGTTAAGGTTATCCTTTTCAGGCCCCTAGATTTTGTTTTTGGCACCAGTGTCGGTCTCTTGCATGGCTCTGCGTTCCTGGCGCGGAAAGCTATGTACAAGAACTGACGTCAGCGCACGAGGGCGGCGTCTAAGTACTCCGACGACGTCATTCCGGCGCATGACGCCGACGACGGACGCGGAGCCGCAGACGACGCCTAGCGACGCGCAAGGGGTATTGCTGACGAAAAATCTTCCGGATCCAGTCTGACGCCTGGGGATATTCTAAGGTGAGGAATCTAACTAACTAATGTTTCTTACAGATACATCGTTACCGAAGGTAAGTAACTTGTTCTTCAGTTCTTCTGTCACTTTGTCATTAAACACGTCAATATTGTCTCTTAGCATGATAGGACAGAACTTGGACTTAGGCTTGAAAGGTGTTTTCAATGCCACAGTACACATAGGCTGTTCCTGACTAGTTCCAAGATCTGTATCTTGCTGAAGACAGATCAGATCATGTAACAAACCTGCATCACCCACTGTTAGCATGGAAGGGGTGGGTATATCACCAGTTGGTATCTCATTTTGTTTTTGCTTAGATGCACCCTGCATCAGGTGATATTTTCGTAGTTTAAGGTTTCGTATGAATCTGAACAAATCGATCCGTGTTTGCGAATAATTAAAGTCACTTTTTGGACTATACGACAATCCAAGAGACAAGATCTTTTGTTCTTCGTCGGTGAGTTTCATTGTGGACAGGTTGATTACTGTGAGTGCATCACTTCCATTGTCCTGCAATGCTACTTACGATTCCATTTCTTTGCACGTTTTTTGGTGTTTGGTCTTGCGCCGTTTGCTGCATCGTCGTCTCTCACCCCGCTTTCTGTTCCGGTCTTGTTGCTGTTTGCATTTTGTGCACGTGGGCGCAGGGTTTGCCTCCTGTCCTGGCGCAGGCAGTCGACTTCCTGTGCCAGGGAGAATTTGGTAAACCCCAACCTCTGCATTCGTGTTTGCTCATTATCAGATTCACTGTCTGGAACAGAGCTAAGATCAGAGGCTGAGGCTGTAACAGGTGCAAGTCCGCTAGTCCTGGCAATGGATGCTGTTGAAGAGAGGGGTGCCGCTTTTCTAGATGCTTTAATCAGATCAAATTTCTTGGCGAAAGTGAACACCTGGCCGTGTTCATAGTCCAGCTTGTCCCGCTGAAATTTGAATGCCTTGCGCTTTTTTATTACCTCTTCTTCACGCTGCAAGCGTATTGCTATATCATCTCGGTATTTCTTTAAAGTGGCTGAATCCTCTAGTTTGTCGATCTCCTCATTAGCCTCATCGATTTTAACTAGAAGGACTGCCCGATCGCTCTCGGCATACTTCACGAGGATTTGCACCAATCTACGAGATGACTCCAAGTTAGTATCAGCCCATTCTGCCAGCATACGGGGGTCGGGATTTTCACAGCTAGGAGCTAGCATCATCCGCAACCCCCGCGGAATCCTTCCCACCTGCGGAATTCTTCCCACCTCTAAATACCGGGAGAGAGACCGATGATCCCACCATTCAGCCTGCTCCGTCTTCATCAGTTTTTCAAGCTTTTTAAATAACTCTTTGGCATTGGGGTTCCGGTTTGATGAACTGCTCACATTCAGGTTGATAGTACTTTCCCCGCTTGGGGTGTTATCAAACATCTCATCATGGTGCAGTGTTAATGGGTCAAGTGTTGTAATTTGAATATTACGATCCGGCCAGTGCCCACGTTATAGTCATGCACACTCCTCCACTGGACTTATCTACAAACTCCTACCTCCGTCAGGGTTTCAAACGCTGCTCCGGTCAACCGACACTGGCCACGTCTTCCGCTCTGCTGCAGGAGCTGGTTTATGTGGTCCAGGGGATGCGGTGGCTGCTCCTTGTGCAAATGTTTAATGCATGGATAATAATATGGACTGAAATTCAATCACCAGATAATACTGGACGTTCTTCAAGAAATCAGAAAGATATATACACTAAATACTTCAGATGAGTACCTTGGATGTTCACTCTGACTCCCTCACACATCACAAAGTCAATACTCAAAAACATATCACCTCACTGGTTGCAAACACTGAATCTTAGCTCACTCCACTGGGGGATTAACAGCTGGGGTTAAGAGCCTCAGCAAACCAGGTTCTGCTGTTCCGAAGTAGACGTGTCTATCCCCATTCGGATTCCAAAATTCCGGTTTTTAAGTAAACAAACCTCCGCTTTATAGTTTCAAAACGCACTAGAAGGTTCCGAGAGGCCCTCCATCTGCGCTAAGGAAACTTACTGGAATTTGCCACCTTCCATGCAAGCATTTGAAAGGCAAAAGGAGTTCCCACAATCCCTCTGCATTCTCACATGTTCCAGCCGTTATCTTAACAAAGCCTACGAAAGTCTCCGGCGGTACATTAAACAATCTCGTCTCCAAAAACAAAGCAACCTTGAATGTGAATAAACAACTTGAGTAATCTGGGGGCCTGCCTTTGCGCGCAAAAAGCTCAAGCAAGATGGAGTCAGAATTCTAGATGACATGAGGGCATGTCAAAGCCAATAGTAAGAACTTCATAATACTTTCCAATGTACAACACAATGCAGATTTGTGCACCACTGCCTATAGCATCACATACTTCATCTCTCAATGTACAACACAATGCACATTTGTGCACTACTGCTCATAACACTGCACTTCGAGACCAAAAAGTACATTCCACATCTCTCTCTCTCTCTCTCATGCTTTCAAATGCACATTCCACACGTTCCGTTTTTCGCAAGGCTGTTCTACTCTGTGACAGCTCCCACTTTAAGACTGCAAGATTACATGAAAGGAAAAAGGCATATGCAGGACGTACATTCAGGCTAGGGTACAGTAAAACACCAAAAGTCAGTTAAAATGATGGTAGTCAAAGGTCACCATATGGTTTCATACCATAGGAGTGCCTCTAGCACTACATTCCACCCCATCACCTTTGGCTATCATAACATACATATTAAAAAAATCAACTTCTTAAGTGAAAGCACAAATATAAAAGGAAGCACACATTAAAACAGTGACATTATACAAGCATGTAACATAATACTTAATTTAAAATAGCTCATGTATATCTAATGATAACTCGGCTTCAGGAATAAATGTATTGTTAATGCACAAAATGAATGCACAAATAGAATCAAATACGTTAACTCATTAATGCTCCTAGTGTTATGGTTGGCTAATTCTGGAACTTCTACTATTGAAGCAGCAAACTTATATATTTATATATTTTGCTTAAAATAAAACTCTGGATTAAAAAAAAATATCCTTCTGAGTGAACACAGCCTTCTTGCTTTGAAATTGTATCTTTTAACATTTTACTTCATTTTCACAACATCAGTTCATTATCACTTGCTAGGTAAGTTCATCTGGTTGATTCATCCAAAAGAATGTCGGCAATGATGTTGCTCTGCGCTGTCCAGTGATCACTCCAGGGTCGTCCCACATCCTCATGGGCCCACTCAGACAAAGGCACCCACACGCAGGACAGGGACATCAGGTACACCAACTCGTCGCAGTATGATCTGGAAAAGAAACAAGCATCTATCTTCTTGCAAAAAAACATTTTTCAAAAAGCACACGTTCTCCTTTTTCTGTTTTGGGTCTGTCTGCACAGTTCACTGCTGGCTTTGGGGAATTATCTGAGAATTCTACCCACACTACGGCCTCTGAATTCATGGTATTGGAGTGGAACTCTCCTTTCCCTTGCACAGTAAGAAGGGCTTGGGCGGTGCCCTTCCTGACTATCTGTCCATACACGGCTGAATAAGTTCATCCTGAATCATGTGGCATGAGCCCAAGGCAATTCATCTGCCCTATCTGCTCTGGTAATTTTCCTTTCTCTAACTGGCCCCTCACCTCCTGTGGAACTGGTCTGCACTGTGCATGCTGACAAATATGAATCACAGTTCTAAGTAAGTCTAGGGGGATATGCATCCCTTCATTCTCTGCCTACCTGTTAGTAGTGTCTTTCTCTCCTAGGTGCTTGCACTTAGTCATGTACACCAAATCAGAATTGTGTCTCACCACATCTGCCTCCCAAGATTTTATCCTTTTCATCTGTAAGAGAATCGAAGCGTCTGTCTAGTAAATGTATGGGACAATGAGCATCTACATGATACATTGTAGCTGCGCTTTGCAGTAGTATTTGCCACATGTCCTGCCACAACTCCTTGTTCCACTTCACTGGGAAATCTTGTGTCTCAGGCACCTCAAACACCACCCCTGGACTTTCTATTGGGACCTGCACCAACTGTTCATGCAAAACTGCAGTTTCTGTATGTATATACCATTTGATCACATTTGCTTCTTGTGCAATACCTGTTCTACATAACTCAAGAAAAGTAATCAGCCACTGCATTAGAGAAAGCTCATAAGTCAAGGTCACATTGTCTTATTGTCATCTGCTCAGTGTCTGTCAGCGTGCAAAAACACAAAAGCACCTGTATCTGCCCTGTGTCTGTCACCACGCTACTCAAAAGCAACTGTGTCTGCCCTGTGTCTATCAGAGCACAAATTAAAAGCAACTGTGTCTGCCCTGTGTCTATCAGAGCACAACTCAAAAGCAACTGTGTCTGCCCTGTGTCTTTTAGAGTGCATTAAAACACTAGCAGCCGTTTTTCAAAGGGAGTAAAACATTCTCCCGCATCTGAAAATATTTCATTCCAAAAGTCTAAGAGTACCTTTCTTCTTTCCTTGTATTTCCCACATACTCCAAGTAGCACACCGCCCCTGATCTGTCACATGTAACTCAATGCCTCCTTTCTGTTTTGGCCACACGTCTGAAACACATTGCATAATCTCCTTTGCAGATTCAAAAGCATATTGCTGCTTTTCTCCCCACTTAGTCAAGTTTAAAAATGTCCTTTTTTTCATCATTTCTTCCTTTAGAAGAACGTCTCCATGTACGGCAAGGTATGTCACTCACTGACCAGTCTGATTTGTAACTGGAACCAACAATCGCTAGTTCTAACAGGCTGGTTTGTTTATCACCTCTGTAATTTCTAAAACATTCCTCCACGTTACAATCAAAGCCAAGTACATGAAACTGTGCTTTATATTCTCGAGTCAACATTACTTCGCAAGCTTCTGATTCAAACAAACGTGCAAGGCATGGTCTCTGCTGAAATCTGTCCAAAATACTGTTAATTTCTGGCTGAGGAAAGTCCTCCAAAGAATTAATTAAAACATCCTGTGAGCTTTGTAAACAAACCTGCAGCTGTCCTCCAGCCACATCCTTTACGAACGACTCACCCTGGCTCTTTAAACAATCTGATAAAATAAACTGCTTCGGTGCATGATACATTTCCAACTCTCTTTTCAATTATTTATTTTCACATATTAAAATATCTGAATTTTCCTTGGCTTTAACTAACTCCCTTTGTACTTCATTACGTTCTCTTTCTAACTATAAACATTTTTAATACATTCTGCGCAGTGCATTAAAAATGACACCACTTGGTGGCGGTGCGCTGGGGTCGCAGATCCCTGCCCAAATTTGCGGAATGGGTGAAAGATGTAACTTATGGTAACACACAACTTGAACGCTATTGGGAAGCGATGCCAGTTGCTTCCTGGCCCAGGGACATCTGGGAGCCCTTTCTGCAGTGGGCCCGGGAGAGAGCTGGCTCCCCCAGCTCTACGCGTTCGATGTCTGGAGAGGTCTCTGACGATATGGGTTGACACTGTTGGTTGAGGGGAGGTGCTCGCCTGTGCTGCTGCGCTCTAGACGACTTTGCAATGAGATGCAGCCGGCTGTAGGTGGTGGCATTGAGGCAGGGCCCCGTCGTTTGTGGGGTGGCACGCCGCGAATAGCTAGTCCTGGAGTCCATATGCTACAGGGCGGAAGCCCGCGCCTATTACGCTGGGTCGTGGTCCGATCTACAAATGTGATTTCTGCTGCTGTACACTACTGCACATGTGTTGCTTCTTTTGAAGGTTTTGCTCCTCAATTGCTAGAGTACTATGTTTTATTTCTGCTGCTTTCTGTCTGTACCATTGGTTGTTTTTGTTATGGTTACGAAAAAGTGAATTTGGGGGTAAACGAAAACCGATAATTGTTTACATGCTGATTTACAGTGACTGATTGGTTCAGAACTTGCCTGCTTTTGATGTGGCTCTAGAAGTCCATAACTGTAATGTCATTGATTTGCTAACCTGAATAAACAGATTTAAAAAAAAAAAAAAATGACACCACTTTTTAGGTCTTGCCGACCTAGCGCGCATGCGCTTCTCGCTCTGCGAGGCTTATTGTGATCGAGATGATTTCGGAAGGGGACGTGAAGCTCCCCCCCCCCCCATCAATCTTATTGGCTGGCGTCATCATTTATATTAAACGCTGGTCTCCGGTTGAAAGTGAGGCTTTTTTGTTACCGCCCTGTCTCCTTGTGGCCCCGCACATCCCGACTGGATGGTTTGCTGGCGGCGTTACACGGTCCTCGATATGTAGGCGGTGAGCACTGTTTTGTTGCATTCCGCCACACGCTGCTCTGCAGCAGCGCTGCTTCCCACATGGTGTCGGAACATGCATTCTGTCCGGAGGTGCACTCGCTGTTCTGGCTGCACACGGTGCGAAGAGGCCCGCTTACGTTAAATTAAGACTTGCTTCGTGGAGCAGACCCTGGTACTGCTTGTTTTGTTATAGCGTGTAACTAGCCCGAGTGCGCTAGCAGCAAACTCCTGTTCAATTAATGTTTTAAAGGGTCACAAAAGATATGTTGTCATTTTGAGAGGCCGTGTTGTTTCTTTCCTCGCTTACGTTTTGATTTTGCGCCTTTGCAGCTGTTAGACTCCTGTTTCTTTCGGATTCGCTCTGCCACATATGCCACTGCACCACGCGTCAACTAGGCATGCTTGGCGAACACTGCAAGAACAATTTAACAGATATTTCTAGAGCAATGTATTGTAATTAATCGTGCTTCGCAGCGCCAAATGTCCCTAGTAGCGCTAACCTGTCCCCATCAGTAGCAGCTGCCCTTGTGTTCCCCAAAGGAGTTGGGTGTTTTCAGTGCTATTTCGCACTTCGAAATTAAAGGGCATTTTTTCAAATGCTAAAGTATAACACTGCTAAAGAAGTGCTGCAGATGCAACAAAAAGCTTTTGCAGAGCGAGCTGCATGTATGAAAAAAAACCGGCAAACCCGGGAGACATTCAGCCTCCTTAATCTCAGGAATCTCAAAATTTTCCGTTTGTCTAAGCATGGGCACTGAAAGCGAGAGTGGGAAGCGGTGCGCTCCTACTCCTGCTTTCTGAAATTGTGAGGATCTCGGAAATTTCCAAAGGGTACTTTTCGGTCACAGCATTAGCTCAGTCTCTAAACGGAATAACATCTCCATGTAATGAGTCTCTGAGCATTTCAGTGGGAATCTCAAAGCAGTAACGTAACGCAAAATGATGGTGTCCCCTGTAGAATGTGAAGAGGGGCTCCGAATCTCCCGTATCTCACAGACATTAATTGGCCGTGGGCTGAATTGGACTCCCTGACGGGATTGGGTCCTTAGAGGGCCGGGGGCCCTCTGCTCTGCATCTGTTCTGCAGTCTCTTATTCCCGTTGTCAAACCCTGTGCTTAAAATGTCTTTCCTTTTATTCCTGCTCCTCTGCTTTATGCAGTATATTTCACTTGCTCTGTTCCTTCCATGAGTCATCTCCCTTTCATGCTCCCTCTCATTTTCTTTGCACTTTTTTCTCTCCCATGTCTGACCCTTTCCCCCCGCCCCTAGGCTTTCCCGTTCTCTCTTGCATACCTCTGTATCTGCATCTCTCTCTCCCCGGCCTCTTCTATCTAATGTACATCTTACTGTCTAATATCATCTCTCTGTCCCTTCCCTTTCTTTCCATCTACCATTGCCTCAGTATATGATCAGGGCCTCCTGGAAAACAAATTGGGGGGGAAGGTGGGTGCACTTTCCCTCTCTCCCGTCCCATCCTGTCCTGCGGAACGCACCTCACTTGTTGCATGACACACTTGCCTGCATATACCTCATTAGAATAATAATGTGGGATTCCTGCAGAGACATATCGACCCCTAGTATGACAAGGTATACACACACACACACTGTTGCATGGAGTGTATGCATCTTTACTTCCAACAGCACAATACTAGCCGATTTGTACTTCAGAGCAAAGGTGCAATCACAGCGCGGGCCTACTCCAGCTGTAATTACAACAAAAGCAATGCCTTCTCAGCATGCTGTACCAAAAAGTGCACCCACAATTAGAATGCGCTGCATGGAGGGCTGGTAGTACAGCATTGATGGTCTTGTGGAGGATAGGCAATGAGAGACTTGAGGCAGCAAAGGGTCCACTGGCAAGTTCTGTTCCACGGGTCAACACTCACTAGGCCCTGAGACTAAATTCATCTATACCCTCACTAGTTCAGCCGTTTTCCTTCTAGATACTTCACTTCCTCCTTTAAAAATATTATGGTTATTCTCCACCCTAATGGCAACATCCACACCACTGAACCCTGACATGCATTATAACAACTCTTTCCCATGATAATGGCGCCAGAGCCTCCAGTTGCCACCTACCACTAACCATCTCCACTGGTTCACTACTCCGCCTTCCAATGACTGGTTCCTGCGCTTCCTTACCTTTGTAGGTTATCTTCAGAATGCTGGTAAAGGGTTGCAGAGCTGGGCTTGCGGGCTCTCTGGGTGCGCAGACTCCATTTTGAAAGCGGTGGGCAATGATGACAGACACACACACACCTCATGTATGCAAGAACAAAGTACAGACACTCACACACTCAGCCGCCTACGCACAGCATTTAATATGTTTAATGCGTTTACATTTTCCTTACAAATTCATTTTGGCTGGCAGACGATATGTTTCGATTTTACAAAAAATACATTCGGCCAAATGGAGAAGGCTCCACTGGGCCCCTTCGAGTTGAACCTGCTACTACTGGCTTAGTTCATAGCATTCCCAACTGGATCTGGTCACAGGAAGTCGGCCTTATCACTACTTTGTCAGGAGGACACACTGACTGGCGTGAGAAGCATAGTGTGACTGATTGCGTGGGCCTTATTTCGACCCTGCACTTAAAACCACAGAGTGGTGGAGTCTTCAGCAACAACTCCACCTATATAGAGGCTCGGTGCTCTCCAATCTCCACAGCAGCACCTGTCCTGCCCATGTAGATAAACCTACCCTAAGCCTGACATGCTGTCCATCAGAGCACCGGTACTCTCCCTGGTTAAAGAGAAGTTCTGGTATTGATGGGTAGATAATTCGGAAGTGCCGGTATTTGGTATCGGTGAGTACCGGCCCATTTAAAGCATTGACTAGTATACTTTCATTACATCCATCCATACTTCATGTTGTGTTTCGCAGTGTGGCAGTCATCTGTAGATGTGGTGTCGAAAATATAGTAAACAATAACGCAAAACAGAACAATAAAGAAAACAAGCAACTGCTGCTATGCCCTATCATGTTGTATGGCGCAATGTGGTGTCCATCTTTAAAGTACACAAAACAGTGTGTTTTATACTTTTAGCGTGGCTTGTCGCCACTTCACGCTTTGCCAGTGTAGTATAAAAGCATCCAACAATGGCAAAGCCATACAATGCCTTTTATTTATGTTTTATTTTTTAAAACATAAATAAATGGCATTGTCATTTAAAATGCCAATAGCTCAAAGTCGCCGAAAATGAGAGACCTATTGCATTGCAAATGCTTGTTCTCTCTGAAATGCCAAGTGGTTTCCCTCTTGAAAAATAAAATCCTGAAAGTATTTAAATATCTGTGTTTGCCCCTTATTTGTTAAATATTCATCAGAGGCAACTTCCCACCCAAATAACTCAGTTGCCATCTGGGAATGTGCAACTGAAAACATGGACATTTTAGAAAGCATTTCCCCTTTTTAAATTGAATTTTCGTAAATCCTGCAAGTGACGCCAAAATGTCTTGCTTCGTACTTCCAAAATACCACTCTCCCACACAGTGGCTCAAACACGACAAAGCAATAGACACCGCACCACACCCCCTTATGAAGGATTTGACTTTATAAAATGAAACACATCAAAGACTCTCTTCTCAGAATAAGGCTTGGGGTTTTATTTTTGCAATGCTCTCTAACAGAAAGGCTTTCCCAGATGTCAAATGAACAACATTCAAATGTGTGTGTGTGAATATATATATATATATATATATATATATATATATATATATATATATATATATATATATATATATATATATATATTACCTACTGGCGGTCGCCAGTAGGTAGTTATAGTTAGGACCCTGTTTCCATAGGAAATCCGCAACATTCTATTTTGAATAACTTTGGCGCCGGTCGACGAATCCTCGCGAATTTCTCAAAATAGGTGGGGCGCTACGCTCCGCTCCTACGCTGAAAGTCTCGGGGGGATTCGTCAAGCGGGGGCTGAGATAAAAGGGGGGTCCCAAAACGCGTTTTTCCCATGCATTTTTCCATAGGACCTTTAGACAGGGCTACAGCCCGAACGGCTGAACAGAATTACTAGAAATTTGGCAGAGAGGTAGTCCTCAGGTCAAGGAAGTGCCTTTTGTAGGTTTGGTGTAAATCTGTTCTGTAGATTCTGAGAAAATAGCCTTTAAATCAATATATATATCTGAGCCAGCTTACGGTACGCTTACCGTAAGCTTACCGTACGCGTACGGTGGCTTGCGCGAGCGCGATTCTGATTGGCTGTTAGATCTTAGTAAACATTCGAATCGGCCGAAACCAGGAAGCGGCGGCCGCCATTTTCTCTCTCGCACTCTGAGGGGGGGGCTGTAAACAAAGGTAAAAAACATATAAAGGGGCTGTTTAGACAGCGCCCATGCACATAGCCATGTTAGTTGAGTCCTCAAAGATCCCCCAAGGCCAAAAACGGTAAATTTTTATTTTTTGAAAATTTCGCCGATTACGCTTACCGTACGCGTACGGTGCGCTTACGCTAAAAATGTTAATAAAAAAAAAAACACTCTCTGTGCATGGCATATTATTGTCATCACTTACAAATTAAATTTAACAGATTACCTATCACAAGGAAGCGCATAATATGTCCTCCATGTGCGCACGGTGCGTAACGTGGGCACGCGGTGCGTGTAGCGCACTGCGTGCCCACCTTGCGTGTACGGCACTAACTGCGTAAAGTGGGCGCGCGGTGCGTTATAGTTAGGAATTTGCATTTAAAAAACCTTGCTAATTCAATGAAAAAACCATAGGTTTCACACATGTTATAGTTAGCTGGAAATTTTACTGATAAAAACCAATGAAATTCCCCCGTTATAGTTACTGTAGGCAACTATAACTCACGCGACCGTAATCCTCTGGTGATGACATATGTGTCTTTATGAAAAAAAAAAATTTGTAAAATGTGTATAGCTAAAATTTAATGGAAGAAGACATGGGCAAATAAGTGTCTAAATACAGTATTAGCATCAGCAGAGGATTGCGGTCGCGTGAGTTATAGTTGCCTACAGTAACTATAACGGGGGAATTTCATTGGTTTTTTATCAGTAAAATTTCCAGCTAACTATAACATGTGTGAAACCTATGGTTTTTTCATTGAATATATATATATATATATATATATATACACACAATAGTAACACCCTTGACAAATGCAACTGTTAAATGCATGGATAATATTAAGAATGAAATTCAAGCAGCACATAATACTGGACATCCTGCAAGAAATCAGAATGATATATACACTAAATACATCAGATGAGTACCTTGGATGTGCACTCTGACTCACTTACACATCACAAAGTCCATATTAAAAAACAAATCACCTCACCAGTTGCAAACACTGCATCTTAGCCCACTCCAGACTGGGGGATTCACAGCCGGGGTTAAGAGCCTCAGCAAACCGGGTTCTGCTGTACCAAAACAGACGTGTCCATCCCCATTCGGTTTCCAAACTCCCGGTTTCTAAGTCAACAAACCTTGGCTTTATAGTTTCAAAACACAGTAGAATGTTCCGAGAGGCCCTCCATCTGCGCCAAGGACACTTACTGGATTTGGCCACCTTCCATAATAGCATTCCAAAGGCAAAAGGAGTTCCCACGTACCCTTGCCATTCTCACATGTTCCAGCCTTTATCTTAACGAAGCTTACGAAAGTTTCCAGCGGTACATTTCACAATCTCCTCTCCAAAAACAAAGGAACCTTGAATGTGAATAAACAACTTGAGTTATCTGGGGGCCTGTCTGTACAGGTAAAAAGCTCAAGCAAGACAGAGTCAGAATTCAAGATGACATGAGGGCATGTCAAAGCCAATTGTAAGAACTTCATAATACTTCCCAATGTACAACACAATGCAGATTTGTGCACCACTGCCTATAGCATCACATACTTCATCTCTCAATGTCCAACATAATGCACATTTGAGCACCACGGCTCATAACACTGCAATTCAACTCCAAAAAGTACATTCCACATCTCTCTCTCATGCTTTAAAATGCACATCCCACACGTTCTGTTCTTGTCAAGGCTGTTCTACTCTGGGACAGCTCCCACTTTAAGACAGCCAGATTACACGAAAGGAAAAAGGCATATGCAGGACATACATTCAGGCTAGGGTAAAGTAAAACACCAAAATCGATTAAAATGATGGGAGTCAAAAGTCATCACGAGGTTTCAAACCATAGGAGTGCCTCTAGCACTATACCTGGTGCAGAGGACCAGACACAGAGCCGGCTTTAACGGGTGCTGTGCCTAACGGAACAACAGACAGGGGCCCCCACTAAAAGGCATAGAGTAAACACACCCTGCACAGATAGGAAGCTTAGCCTGGCGCAACACTCAACTGGCGGCCTTGCTAACCTGGTGTAGAGTAGGCAAGCCAACCCAGTGGTAACTAATAGTGTATTCAGTGGCTGCCTGCACAGTGAAGTTAGTGCAGCCAACAGGGGTGCACACTGCGCCTCTCCTCCAAGTGAGATCATGACAGTGGTGCTGGGAGACCTGGCATCAACGTGGGGGAAGAAGGACCATACCCGGAAAGATATGTTCACAAAGGTGACCGGTACCCTGATGGGAGACTGCCCACTACCCTCGGACCTGGACCTCACAACTGACACGAGGAGGTGCAAGGTCTGGTGACTCGCTCTTTGTTAGAGGTTCTCTTTGCTTCCCTATGAGATAACCTTCAAACAGTCAAGAAAGACTTGACAAGCAACCTAAGACAGGTCCGCCGAGATCTCTATGTGCTGGGCAATAGTCTCCCTCCTGGATGACCATGAAATGAGCCGAGATGAAGAAATTGTGCAGTTCCAACAGGAGATTTAGTCTCCGGGATCAACAGATTGATCTTCAGGCTCATGCGGAAGATTTGGAAAACCGATCAACGCATAATAACATATGCATCAAAGGAGTACCCTCAGGAGCGGAAGGCTCAGACATGGGAATGTTTGTAAAGGACCTTTTCAGATCTATCTAGGAGTTACCGCCAGAGGAGGACTTTCATATTGACAGAACACACAGACTGGGCCCCAAAACACCTATCCCTGCATCTCCGGCAGACATATTACTATGCATACATGACTTTTAACTCGAGGAATGCATTCTTTGGGTTTCCAGGGACGGTTACCCAGTGGAGCTTAAGGGTCACACACCAATGCTATACCAGTATCTAGCAGCCACCACGCTACAGAAACGCTGGGATTTCCGCCCAATCACTGCTCACCTTCGTAGTGAGGGTATGTCGTATTCCATTGGACACGCATTCCGACTAATCTTCTGCCTGAATGGCAAACTTCATCAACTCTGCTCCTTTAGGGATGCCTACCCACTTCTCGACATAGACTACTCCTCTCTTGATGGGTCCCAGGCTGCTCAGCGCTAATGAGGGTCCCGCAGACACCGGTGACAGCAGAGTCCTGAGACCTCCGCCATTGAGCTCCGGCCAGACCCAGAGATATTGACTATGGAGATGAGAGTGGTGCTCGAGACGCTTTCCGGTAACTCTGGGGTACTAGACCTCACGTGAAGATGCCATGACTCCCGACACAACTTTGTTGCTTGAGGCGGGTGGGCAAGATGGACGGGGGAAGATACCTTGGGCCACCACAAACACCGAGCACCTTATCCACTTGTGACTTTCTCCACTTTTGGGATAATCCATTATGGACTATGTTCTTGTTGTTATTTCCTATTCTTTGTGTTTGTTTTTGGGGGAACTCGCAGATGATAGTGTTACATTGTGTACCTCATACACCTCTGTATTGGCCCACACTGACCTACCATTGGATACTCCGAAGGATGGCCTGGATCCTTACCTATAGTACATGCCACAGCATGACTGTTGCACCCATAAAGATTCTCTCCCTTAATATGAAGGGACTTAACAATCCCATCAAGCTCCGTACTATACTGTCATATTTGGAACAGTCTGGAGCAGACCTGTGTATCCTTTAGGAGACCCATTTAGTTGACAGAGTCTGGCAGAGAATGCGCTCACAGGCCTTCCCACACCAATTCTTCTCATCTACTTCCTCCAAAACGGCAGGTGTGGCCATTCTTGCCTATCGCGGCAAGGTAGACCCTACACCGACTGAAATCAAAGGCAGACTACTGGCCCATTCTGTGAACTTTGGTGCTCACACCTTCACCCTAGTGTCCATATACATCCGTAATGAGGCCCAGGAGTGATTTCTACGCCATAGAGTGGTGGAAGGATCGACTAGAGCTCCTGGTGGGGGATCTCAATTTAGTGTTTAACAATGACCTGGACAGATCCGCGCAGCAATACGGACACACAGGGGCCTTGTCCTGGGAAGGAGCACTGTGGCTACAGGAGATGGGTCTGGGGGCCTCTGGCGTGGACTACATCTGCACGTCCAGGCTACACGTTTTATTCCCATGCACACAAAACATGCGCCTGAATAGATCATGTCCTGGGTACGAGGGAATTTGTCTTTAGTTGCAGCTTCCGAGATAGAACCCCATTTCCTATCTGACCATGCTGCGATCTCTCTCTCTCACCATGACCCTACTACAGAGACACCCTGAGGCCCTAGCGGATACGTGAAACACTACTACACAGACTGAAAGTAGTCGAGCAGATCACAAAGGCACTTACAGACTTCTTGGCACAGAATGATACAGCTAACACTTCCATCTCCACACTCTGAAAGTGGTCAATAGGGGGGAGCTGATTGCTGTATCGTCAGTGTATAAATAACTCTGCTGGGAGAAGAGAGATTTACCCACCAGGTGAGGTAACTTGAAGGTATACACAAGCGCACTGGAGCCCGAGAATTTGGCGGCTGTTAGAAGTGGGAACTAGCGAGTCTTGACTTAGACAGGGCAAAATACCCTGACTTAGACTCCGACACTCTTTTTATGTGGGGAGGAAATAAATGTAGGCGCCTCCTGGCCAGCTGGCTATAGGCACAGAGACCAGCAGCAGGCATACACTTCCTTCTAGCTGCTTATGACACCAAACTTACTGGGGATGGCCCCATTGCTTCTGAATTACGAGATTTCTATAGCAAGTCATACACAGAGCACTGCCTCCCGGCGGGCCTGGTCTCATTCGCCAAGAGGCTCATACCCAGAGACGAGATCAGGCAACTACTCGGCCGATCTGGAAAAACGTCATATCAGCTACCACTCGGCAATAGCTGCTTAAATCCCTGGGTCCGGGCAGCTTTCAGGTGCTTTTTTTATCAAACGTTCTGCACTACGCTTGCCCCCATCCTAATTCGACCCTTCAACTCCACCAGTGGCCCAGCCACGGTGCCGCCCTCCCTGTTAGAAGCCTCTATAGTGGTTATCCCAAAAACGGAAAGATAAATGGCATTGCGCCTCATATTGCCCAATATCTCTTGTTAACGTGGATATTAAACTATTTACGAGCATCCTAGCTGCCCGCCTTAGCCCCCTCATGCCTGCTCTCATTGGCCTTGACCAGGTGGGTTTTGTTCCACATCTTCAATGCAGTGATAACATGAAACGTATCATGCATCTGATTGACAAACCTCAGTTATCGGGAACAAATGCTCTTGGCAGATGATGCCGAAAAGGCATTCAACATGGTCCATTGGCACTACTTAGAGCCTAAACTGAAGCATTTTGGCTTTAATGAGTGCCTTTGTACATGGGTTGTCAGTAACTATGGCCATTTGACCTCACCAGTACGAATGAAGGAGCAGACATCAACCCCATTTCCAATATGTAGAGGCACTTGCCAGGGGTGCTCTTTTCACCCCTACTTTTTTGCTTGTACATGGAGCCCATGGCTCAGTGGATAGGAGATAACGCCATTATTAAGGGAAACCCATTCGGGGGAAGAGCATATGATCATCCTCTCTGCTGAGGATATAATAGTGGCCGTAGATGAACCGATCACATCTCTCCCGGCGTTTTTGGCTGAACTAGAGACTTTCAGGCAGGAGGCTGTGTTGTGGGTCAATGTTCCCAAATTGCAGGCAGGTAATCTTTCGCCAGCTACGGAAGCTGTACTCATTCGTCAATATCCCATGCAATGGGCAACTACTTCCATTCCTTATTTGGGCATTCAATTGGCCACCATTGCCAAGGCGACCGCGACCCTAAATTAAGCCCTACATCAACAAATCAAAACTGATCTGACTAGATGGAAATCATGTTCAACCTCCTACCAGTTCCATCCAAACCCTGCAGCAATATATCAATCGCTTCCTATGGTCAGAGGGTTGATATCGGATGAGATGAGAACAGAGCTAAAGACCTCCGAACGAGGGAGGCCTGGGCATACCGGACCTCTTTCAATAGTACCAGGTGAGGCAACTGCACTTCCTGATAGAATGGTCGCGGGATGAATCTGAGAAGAACTTGTTGTTTATGGACAAGTCGGTGGGAGGGCAGCACTTGTGGAAGGTTCCCTTCGTCCATAGGACCGCTCGACCGAGAAGCCTGTACCTATCCCCCATCACCAAAACTACCCTAGATGTCTGGGACCAGGTTAGTGATTTGAGAGGCTTGACCTCTTTCCCCTCCCCCGGAGATCATAGGCAACGTAGACTTCATCTCCGGGCCGTGATCAGGTGGCGTTACAACACTGGCAAAGGGTTGGTTGCAGATCCTTAGGCCACATGTTGGATGAGGAAGGCCTCCTGTCCTTTGACGGACTGCACCAACTATGCGATGCCCGATAAAGAGAGATTGCACTACCTTCCAATCTAACACTGGCTCTTACAGTCGACGGTCGTCTCGTGAGCGCAACACCCTCTCATCACTTTTGAAAAGTGGTTGGTAATAAAGACGTTGGCTAGACGACTAGTAACTGAAATGTACAGCCTCTTATGCCAAGCTCCCCCGCAGGTTAAATCACCGAGCCAACAACGATGGGAACTAGAACTTGAGCGGCAGCTGATACAGCAGGAGTGGGAGTGGTGTACTACCGTGTGTGACACAATGCCCACAATATGGCTAGCATTGAAACTTCCATCAAAATAGCCACCTACTGGTACCTACATAGAGGTAACCCCAAGTGTAGTGCCGACTGCTGGCGCGGGTGTGGATCCCCTGGGACCCTACTGCACCTAGTGATGTATTCCCCGAAACCTTTGCTTACTCGACACACGTACTGGATGACATTGACACATTTTTACGTACATATGTACCTCGATTCCCTGCTGACATGATTCTGGGACTGCCCAATATGCTCACCTTCCCTCTCAAGTCCGACCATCTCTGGTGCATATGGGGGATGGAGAAGATAACCCAGACCCTTACTGCGCAAAACTATTCATACCGAGAGCTCTGGAATCCACATATTCCCGTACTACCCACGGAGTTCCGGGACTCACCTGCCCCAAATACCTTTGCTTACTTCACCTCACTTACATTACAGCCAACACTCATTTTAAGACTTCTGAATAGATTGACACTGCTAATTGCTTGGTGGACCACACTATAGACTATACAGAATTTCTTTGCGTCTGCGGATTAAGGGGGAGGGAATGGGAGAGGGGTGTTTCTGTGGGGTTTATTAGGTTAACTTACAATATGCTATATTGCCACCAATGCTTGTGCCTCAAGTTCTGCGAGAGCTCACTTGCTTTGTGAGCTCCTCCAGGTCACAGAGCAAATTTGGACCTCGCATTAGCAAGGACAGGCCTAGGCCTCTGTACACACGCTAAATTAGAGTGACTATAGGACCAAACAAAAAGTCTAGATACCAGTTTTAAATGTTTTTGGTGTCAGGGGTACATACCTGTTTACAATGCAAGTGATATTCTGGTTCCAACATATCCATCCTCAAATGGAGAGTCCATGAAAGAGCTACAGATTCAAGGGACATGGTCCCAGAAGTAGTGATTTACCTTGATCATAGCCTTAGGGCTGGCATCTGAGTTCCTTAAATATGTACATTTGCAATTACCACCTGAATGAATGAACATTCGGAAAGAAGCTAAACATATTTTTAATTGTAATAATCTTTATTGTGCAGATACGCATAAGGGTTTTGTAATCAATCATGCGCATGGCAATGTAGTAGCATCATACAAATAAACAATGAGCGAGAAAAAACTCTCTCTATGTAAATCACCACTTCAATAGCCTACACCTCTCACAGATGGTAGTAACGCTTAAGATTTTCAAATAGCACTCCTAAGTTCCTCGTAAAAACAAGGAACAATATAGCTTGGACAAACAAGGAAGGTAAACAGAAGTGTAGGTTGAGCAAAGGCGATGCAGGAAGCAATATAGGGAAAAACTCCGACGTTTTCTCTTAGAATACATTTAGTATGATTGGTCACAAATGCATATCTTATCAAACTGTGATGAGTGAGACGTGTCAAACACTATACACTGTGAAAATACTACTTCACAAACTTCAGAGCCATTTGTGAGAATACAGTGGTGTAAAACAGTCCTTAAAGGTCTCTAGAAAAATCTGCATTGCCTTGACTTGACCAAACTAATAGCAGCTCATTCCAAACAGCACCGAATATGGGCTGGAATTTTCCTACCCTTGGAGTTACCGATATCAGGGGTATCAGTAACTCCAGGGGCAATGTAAAATCCATCCATCATGAGGTGGACTCTTAAAGGTCCACTAAGATTTGGAATGTTCTGGGTGAAAGTAAACAGAACGCATATCTCAGACTTCGTCCATCATCTCCCTGTGTTTGCTTTGTTCGCCCTAAGTTGGCAGTGTATGCCCAGACATGGGTCCCCTTCTTCTTATATTTTACAAAATTCGATACCAGAGACTGAAGGGCCAACGGTGTACGAGCCGTGAGAAAGGCATCATCAGCGTAGAGGAGGGCCGGGATAGGGCATGTTCCTATTTGTGGTAGATCTTTAGTGGATGCCGCAAGTGCCTCTCCCATTCTGTTTATGTAAAATGAGAACTGGAACGGGGCCACAACACATCCCTGTCTCACCCCTCTTCCCATGCTTCAGTGCATTCTCCTTTGTGTGTGTAATCATTTCTTGCCTGTGTGTGTACAACGAAGGCTTATCACTGCCCTCTGATAAGCCTATCTGCTCGCCCACACTACGATAAACAAAAGCATTAGTATTATCTACTTTAGCCTCTGTAAAGCCTCTAGGGATCCACTGGACTCTGTTCACACAATAACTTACTTCGGTATAGTATATACTGAGCCAGCTTCCTACACCACTCATATAGGCACACTGCAGGTTCATTGTCTCTCTTCAGTACTTAAAACACATTCTTCCTAAATGGATATAAAGTAGAGGCAGTTGGAGTCAAGGATTCCTCTGCTCATCTTTAATCTCTTGATATAAGCATGTATTATTTATATCATTCACGTCATCCAATATGTATTGGCCTGGGAATTGAGTGAAGTGCACCCTGCCAATTGCTACATCAGCTCAATTGTCTAAATCCTTTACATTGTATATGTATTGTGCATGAATTTTATAAATGGCATTGTCTTAAATTTCTTGATTTCCTCCACAGGTTTTCCGCTTGAATTCTAGCATATCTATCACTATTGGTACATGTATAGTTGATCAACATATGGACCGTGCACTCTCAAGGTCTTGTGTTTAATAATCGCTGTCATATTTTGTACTGAGTTGTGTTTCAGTCTAGACTACATTATATACATTAGACTTTTCTTTAGGGGGGTACACAAAGAGTGCCATAAATGTTTATAAAATTCTGGCTCTACCAGCTCCAAATACTATATGTTATCCAGAAATGTTTTCCTTTTAGGCAAAAAGTAACTTTAGGTCTATCATGGTTAAGTTTGAGATTTCGGTTATCAGTCCATGTGCAAGAGGTCTATTTTATCATTGGTGGGGGCCCAAGCTCATCTGTTTTTGATCAAACCAAACTGTTTCTTGAAAGATATTTTCAAATGATTTTCTTATACAGTGAAGCCATGATAAATAAGAAGAACCCAGATGCCTGTGGATTTTCCCTTGGAGTATCAAATGCTTCCAGTTGCTTACCTGTTTACAAACAAAATCTAAAGCCATTTTATAGTCTCCTTTGTTATACCTAGTGCACCTAACATTTCATGGATGATTCAGTAATTCAAAAAAGCGATTTCAACCACACCCAAAGAGAGCTTATTGGTATGAACCCTTATTTCAATATCATACTTTGTTTTGAGTGACACTAAAGCCTTCTATGCATCACTTCCAGCAGCAATTGTATGGATGCTTCTAAATGTCAGGCATGTACAGTAAAGTAATTATATAGTACTCTAGAAATCACTGATGCCATCTTTCTACTGGACTGTAAGTGCATAAGCATGAAAACACAAGTACAGCAACCTTTATGGAAAATGTTTATTTCTGTGCAAGGAGCCCAGTTTTTTAAATACTGTATGAAACACTGCAGTCTCAATGATAATGTCTAAATACCATGACGAAGACGCTTGAGAATAGCACACTAGCATTATTATAGTATGCCAATCTCGCAAAATGTAAAAAGACAATTTCTTGTTTCTTAGAGATAGGCATTCTATTGTGAACGTCCTGTAGTGTTGCTCAGACTGCACCCTGGGGTGCTCCACCAATCGAATAAGTGTAACGTAAAAGTCAATAAATGATTGAAGAACATTATTTCCTTGCAAACTTAATTAAATGCATACCCTGTGCTTCTTATTCCACCTGCTGTAATAAAAACAAACCTTGTGCAGTCTAAAGCCAATTTAAAGTGAGTTACATATGTGAGTTTCATATAACATTTAATATTACGTTTACTTATCTCTTCACAGCTATCCCTAGGCCCACGACCCCTCTTTCTGTGAACTGCATTGGACCACCTCCAAGGCCTTCCTCAAGACCAAAGCTTTCTGCTGGAAAACTCAGTGGGATCAATGAAATAGTAGGCATTTTACTTTACTTTACTTTATTTCATTTATTTAGATGGCAGCGACTAAGGTTCTCATGTCACAGGTTAAGTTGATTTCTACAAATACGCTAACAACTTTGAATTTGCACAACATTTTCTAAAGTTAACACGTTTCAAGTACAGTCGTTCCTGGAAGGTTTCACGTGGATTTCTCAAGTGTCGAAAAAAGTTTATTGGCGATTGTGGGCAAGAGGTACCGGTTGCATTGTAATTCCCTTAGGAACATTTTGGTGAAGGTTTTGGGCAATAGCCATGAATATGGAATATTCTGATGGTAAATCCAAACCTTTTTTGAGGCTAAAAAATGGATAAGCGTTGTGTATGGTAACATCAAGGTTAAAAAATGAATAAGTGTTAAGTCTGCTGATATTTAGGAACATCAAAATTCTAAATCACACTTAAGACATTTTTAATCCATCCTACGTTTTTTGGGGGGGTTGTGTGATCATCATGGGAAAATCAACGCCTGAGCCATGAGAGTGCTGGGTGGAGGCACCTCTGACTTAAGTAGAGTAGTAGCATTCACCAGAGGGCTGAAAATTCATTTTCTCCTTGAAGAATAACTATAAAATGTTTCCACAGGGGCGACAAAGCACTATGTATATTTTCCATATCCTGACATACTCCAAACTTTGACACTAAACATACAAGTTTCTGTTTTAGTATGTAAGGTTTATAATATTGCATACTAGAACTGTGTGCATGCCATAGAATTAGTTTGTTGGATGTCTTATATCTTTGGACCTGTTTGGCAAATTTGAATGACATTTTTCCAAAAGTACGTGTTTTTAAATATGTCTTTATTATGGGTAATATAAAACATCAGTGGCTTCCAAATATTAATTATTAATGTAAAATAAAGTATTAATTTATGTTTGAGCTTTAAAAGTTTAATGATGTTTGGTAGTGGAAGTTATAGTGGTTTGTAACAAAAGTTGATTTTCCCCTTGAATATGCCTAAGCATTTTTGGGGGGAAATTAGAAAGAAAGGAAAAAATCATTGCCTCCTCTCATTCTCTAAAAGTGGGAATTTAGGTACAGAGTGGCCGTGACTAATGCTTAGTAGGTAATGCTGTCTGGTAATCTAGATTTGCAACACAGATCACCTCGAAGGTCACTTGCCGATATTTTAAAAAGCAGAACCTCATATATTAGAATAGGTAGTCCTTGAGTGCTTTTTTAAGACAAGGCTTTAGGGAGGGGTATGCATGATAGAGGTCAGAGAGTTTCAAAAGCTGGGCCATAGAAGGAGGAAGCTCTATTACCTTCAGAGGGGAACTTAGTGCAACAAATGTCCAGTAGACTATTTGTTTTATTTGTTTTCTTTTGTGATCCTATATAGGTAGGTGGGTATGAATATCCTGCTTAAGCTAAACCATTTGTAGTTTCAACAGTACATTGTAAAGTGTATGCCAGTTCACTTGCATCCAGTGAGGAGATTTCCTGGCTCCTGTGATGTGGTTTGGTTTCGCAAGCCCAACATTTGAGTAGACAGTTGCATTTTAAATATTTTGCTGTCTGATTATCCTCAGAAGGCAGGAAGACCAGCATAGCACACTACTACTCCTCCTGCATTCTGCACATAAGCAGACTGCAATAGGTAATAAATACAAGGCATTACATTGCAGGTAACATTTGAATACTTTTATATTTATAGATATAGGTACCCATAGTTATTAATATTTACAGACCTGTAATGTAATATCTGCTGCAGTTTAGTGAATGAGATGAGTATATATGCAAATAAGGCTGAAAACCTTAAAGCAGAGCAGCTTAATCTTGGACTTGTAGAATACAATCGAACTGGACACTTGTAGAATACCATATCCCAGAAAGACACACATCAACAAAGTGAACTTTTGTGCTGCTTTTAAAAAGACAGAATCTACCTTAAACCTACCACTGAGCTTTGAACAACCCAAATTGAACTTGTACATGGAGATCCAACCTGAGAGGTGGGCTACGGGCTCTGTATTGCCATTAATTGAAGTACTATTTGACACAATGTGGGCAAAACTCAGATAGCCTAAGTTTCAGTGCGTTCGATTTACTATTTTAACTTTTTGTAATTAGTTTAAATAATCATTACAAAAAGTGGTACAATTCAAACTGACTTATGGCCAGATACTCCCATGCTCTGTAGGAGACGGTTACAATGGTTGTATCCAGTATCCCTATGCAGATGCTCAACCTTTTTTTACAAATCTACTAAAAGATCAGCCAATCAAATAATGTCAGCTGGGCATAAACACGTGAATGTTGGTGCCTAATCAATTAGATTGGGTGTTTCATGAGGCACACATAGACCTTTCCAGAATCCTGCTGTCAAAACTACTCATTGTGCCCTTTATTGGTTGATGGCATAAAACTGACCATTCTTTAGAGAATTTGAAGTGGAGTATAGCTTCTCTGCATGTTATGTGATTTGTCTACCCCAATAATAGGTTTTTCTTGAAACACAGAAAGTTCTGATGTAAATGGGCAAGGCAGATGGAAATTCAGGCTGAGTCTGACAGCAGCAGACTTCTTCCTCCTCCCATACACATATCAAAGGTGTCTCAACTCTCAGGTCGGTGGAGCAAGTGATGGCCTACTACTAAAAGTGGGAGAATATCATTTGAGAGTGCTGGACGCATCGAATCATGACATGAGGCTACTCCTTCTCATTTTAGAAAAGACCACCATCCACTCTGAAACAAAAAAACATAAATTCTTTAAATGATGCAGCACTTCAGAAAGTGTCTATTGCCTGTTAGAGAGGGATAGAGTTGTTACTCAAGCTGTTTTCAAGTTTCCAAAGGAGTGGGGGAAGTCATACAAATAATACTAGACCTTTGGCCTTTTAATACATTCCCTAAGATAGAAAGATTCAAGGTGGTAAACCTGCAGCAAATTCTCCAAGGTTTGCATTTGAGAGACTGGCTACATTCTAGATCTACAAACAAGTACTTTCATATTTCTATTGGTCTCTAGTGCATGAAGCGTTTCAGACTTGTAGTAAGTGGGCATCATTTCTAGTTTCCTTTCATACTATTTGGACTGTCTTCTGCACTCAGCATTCTCAGATAAGATGATAGTGGTTGTTGTAGCCCATCTACATTTTCAGTTTGTTCATGCTTCCTATTATCTGGATGACCAACCTCTAAAGACTGCCTCAGCCAAACTGATGATGCAGCTGTTAGTAACACACTATCAACACCCTTTTGCACAATCTAAGCTTTTCTGTCCATGGAGCCATTCTGCCTTGACACCATTCTAGAGGTTGCAATCCATTCTATTGCATTTCACTGCAGATCATTCACCGACTCATGCTTTCCGCTGTCGTCCAGCCTGCTGTAAATTACCAGTGTGCATGCTTCCACCGTACCTTTTTTGTGCTGCCTCTTTTCCAAAAAGTTCTGTTCTTTTACTTTCCTTCTTTTTTGAAGAAGAGCAGAAGGCACAGCAGAAAAAGAAGAGTGGTTCATACTTAATAATTTATAAAGCGCGCGATCACCGAAGTATCTTGCCGCAGGCGGTGCTCTCAGCTGTATTTGGTTGAAGAGGAAGTCACAACCCGAAGTTTTTCTTTTGTCCGGCATTAGTGGTCTTCGTTGTGTGTTTGTGTGTGTTTTAAAAAAAGAATTGAGGTGTCCTCCATATCCCTGATTCTTTTTTTTTGTAGTTATGCCATCCTCATGCTCCTGCTTCTCATCTTTCTCTTCATTCCGTCCATCCTTCCATGTAGTCTGGAAAAGCTTTTCCTAGCAGTAGTTAGTTATTTTGCGCCACCAGATGGAACCATGTTGGTCCAGCCACGACTCCACATGCCAGACATGACTTCTGAGGCGCATCAAAGGCAAAAATGTATTCTTGTTTACAACATACAAAGTTTCTTCTGAAGTTTTCAGGCCCTACTACAAATGCCTCAAGCTGATGTCTTTATTGAGTCCACATAACATTGGCATGTGATGTCTTGGATCCAACTATGATGCTGCAGTCTGTGATTAGTATTTCCTGGTACATCTAAAAATCTGTCGGGGAGCATTTCTGGCTAAGGCCTGGAGGGTACAGGTACATCTTGTATGAGGGAACAACCTCCCAAAAGATATTCCCACAAAAGCACAAACAGCACCATAGGAAGGAGGAACTCTCTTCTGCCTCGAGAAAATGGCCCATTCTCAAGGAGTTTGAGTCACAATGTCATTCTCAAACACTTGGCTGTTCCTCGGAATAGATTCCAAATTTGCAGAAACTTTAGCTGAAATTTCTAGCTCCACACTGGTCGAGGCTTTGTGTCAGGCCATGTTTGACATCTTTAAGACAGCTCTATGCACTCCGGGACACTCGTATACAATGCATTGTTTCCTTTGAGTTTAGAGATTACTGAGGCTCCAAACCAGAGATCTCGCAACTCCATGCCACTAGTGCCCAAAAAGAACTTGCTGACTGCAGCGCCATCCCGTGCAGCCTGCACTGTCCACAATGTCACCCTGTCACTGTGTTCGAAGCCATTTCTGATGCTGCCTCAAAATCGGCTGAAATTATCTGGGTGGTGCAAGAAAAGGTTGCAACTTACCTTGAGGAACAGTCCTCTCCTAGGGCCCTAACTGGAGATTCATAGGCTGATAGTCTGCACCCTACTTTTATCTCTGGTGCTGTTCTTGACTTACAGAATGCCAGTGGCATAGATAGATACCTCTTCAGAGGCTGTGATATAGGAAGTATGCTCTTTTGCCACAATGGTGTGTAAAGCTGCAGAGACTCTGGATTTCACTTTACTCTCATGAGCTACCTAGTCTAACTTTTTCATAGAAATCCTGCAATCTACCTCTCAATTGAAGAGCAATTGCTACTATTCAAGAATGCCCTACTGGATCCTGTCTTCAATACTTAGCACAATCCGTTCAGGACTTGGCTTCACCTTTGAGGCAATTTCATCAGCAGTACAAAAAGTTAAAAGATTACTCATGAGCTCAGCAGGCCTGAAAGAGTCAGCCCTTTTAGTTGATCAGACACATCAATAAGTGTACCACTCTTTTGAGGTCAGGATGGATTAGAAAGTCACCATCACCTGGAGCAACAGCAGATCTAGTCTCTTCTGTCCTGTGCCTGATTTGCTTCCTCAAAACCTGTCTGACTTCCCACCACTTGCACCATCATCTTCCAGGAAGAAGTGTCCCCCACTTGTCCACTAGTTGGAACGGTATCACGACCACTGCATACTTAGTCATGTGCTCAGCGATGCTTACAATGCCAACACTGCTGCCAACCAAAGAGCTACCTTTGGTGCTTCCTTCAGAGACTTCAAAGTCAGCTTATATTATCTGAGTGGTATAATAGAAATGAAATACATGTGTAGGTGATAAGCTTTTAGCACAGCGCCTCGCTAGGGCCCAGAAACTTACCAGGCAGGATTTTTTGGGTCTGACTCCAATGTACTTTTCATTCGTGATTGACTTTGGAGAGCATGATAGCTAGGAGAATGATAATCTCCTCCACTATTGCAAAACTAATTCTGATCTTTACATGGACTTACAAATCACAAGTGGTTTGGACACTTCTCCAGAAAGGGGTATTGTTCACTTTGGCAGTGTGAAAAGCAGCAGAAGCAATGGAGCCAAACCCTGCTATCTGCATCTGCCCCTTCTGCCTCAAATTCTCTTGACTCCCTTACTTCTTACAATACCAGCTTCTTTTGGAAGAAAGACCTCAATTTTTCCACCAGAAGGGGAGATGAATACAACAGATCACCACATTATACAGCTAATCTGTGACTGCTTCTCTTTATGTACTCCCCTCTGGACTTGCAACCATCCACCATTTTGGAGGCAGTGGTCCTGCGGAGCCCTGCTAGACATGCAAGAAAGGGCAACGTATTCCAATTCCTTTTCCGATTGGTCCCCAAAAGAATGGAGAGCTAAGAGCCATTCTCAACTTTTGTCTCTTGAACCTATTCATTTGGCAGAACACATTCAAGATAATGTCCCTAAGCCAGCTTCTGCTGGCCCTCCCACAATAAAGGGAATGGCTGGCATCCCTGAACCTCAAGCATGCTTATTCTCCTCTAAAAGTCCTTTCCGTCAGCAGATGCTTCTTGAGGATAACCATGGAGTCCAAGGACTATTTGTTCCTCTGTTCTGTTCTACTGATGATCGCACCACCTTTTCCCAAAAGTGCTGGGGGTCGTATAGCTTTGCTGCAGAGATCAGGAGTCCATGTATTACCATACCTGGATGACTGGCTGGTGGAGGCGCACACTATGACCATTCATCATGACCAGGACTGTATGATCAACCCCCAGAAGGCTCATCATATTCAGAGGCTGATCATCAGAGGGGTGGTATTGGACATGAATAGAGTTTTCCTGCTCTTCAGAGAATTGTGAATATATTCCGGATATGATTTTAATGTTTCTGACGCTACACTCACTCGATCATGTGCTTCCTCTGGATTCTGTACACCAAATATTGAATGAAATTCCTTTTGTATCTATTACCTGAGAAAAGCTCTGGCGTCAACACGAGTGGAGTCTTTCATCTTGAGTGCCGATCTTCAAATCAGTCCTTCCTGATCTGCACCAGTGGATGCATCTCCCCAAGGTGTTGGTTGTTTCTCTCTTCAGCCCTCACATGTGCAGGCTGCTTTGTGACTGCTCCATCTAGCAGGGCCTTTAGTCCACAAAAGGAAAACTCCTGCAGATAAATGTGGGGGAACTGCAGGTGGTCTGTTTTTCCCTGAAGGCCTTTCTCCCTTCCACTTTCATCAACACCACCAATGTCCTTTATATAAACAGACAGGGCAGAGTGCAGTTGTTGACCCTTTGTTGGGAGGTGATTTGACTGTGGCAATGGGATTACTATGGGCACTTTCACATGGCATGCTCCGTCAATTTGAGAGCGTTTGCTCTGAGTCACCTCTCATTAGAGGGCCATGATTGGGAACTTCACCCTGAAATGACAGACAAGAGCCCTAGAGAAGATGCTGGACGATTTAGCACAATTCATCCTGATCATCCAAATGGGGTGAGGAAGGTTTGCTATGGCGATCTGTTAGCACTCGACATTCATGCCCCTCTTCTTCTTCTGCAAAAGCAGACCTGCTCTCACAGCAGGGTGATCAGGTCCTCTACCTAGTCCCACATGCTGTGGCTGGACGAGTGGAGATGAGCATTGTCAGCTAAAGTCATTTTGCTTTTGCTTACTATTTGAAATTGAGAATGTCATATTTGGTTCTAGAAAATATGTACTAAAATTATTTATGCTGGTTACTGGTACAAGTTTGATAAGTGCTGAGAGTTGAAACGTGAACATATTTCTTTCAGGCCTTTCTGATGTTCTGCACATTATACTGTCTCTTGTCCAGCAGGTCCTCCTAACATTGGTCACAGAGCCAGAATACCCTTGCGGGTGATAGTGCCTTTTGCAAAAAGTAAAAGGATGTTTGACTACTCTGTCAGTGTTCATGTGTCTCCCTGACTAGCCTTCTACTAATAGTGCGTTTTCTGAACAGTTTACTTTATTTGTTTTCTTCCATATTCATTGTTCATCAGTGGGATTTAAATCTTGTGTTGCTTTTTCACATGGCACTCCCGTTCGAGCGGATGCCCAGTTTCCCAGTTTAATTTCTCACTCTGAAGACTGTCTTCAGGGTGGTAATGGTTTCACCACATAGACAATTAACTTTAACCCTTTTGTTTCAACCACCATTTATTCATGGTTCCTTTTCATTTTCCTACCGAAAGTGGTATCTAATTTTCAAATGGTTTAGTCCATCATTCTTTTATTTTCCTTCCCTCCTGCTTATTCCTCCAAAGATGAGTTTCAGCTTCATAGACTCCGGTATGCAGTTTCATATTACATTGACTGACTGCTCTGGACAAGACAGAGTAGATGATTAGTTCTTCAAGGCATTCGCTGGAGCCAAGGAAGAAAAGGTGGTGACAAATGCTCTATTTTGACGTAGGTTATCCTCTTTATTAAAATCTTCTATGCCTTGGTCAAGAAAGCCCATAAGTAGGGTATTTCTGCCCTCTTCACTAGGGCCGTGACTGGTTCCATTGCTCTTAACAGATGCCTCTCGATAGCTGAAATCTCTTGGGTGGTTGTTTGGTTATTACGGCCTCACAGACCAGGCTTGCTGTGGCAAATGTTTTGCTAGGCCTATGATGCACAATTTCCTTGGTTAACCAGCACTATTCTCTTCTGCCTCAAGGAGAATATTGCTTTCGGACTGTTGGAATGGGAATGTCCCGTGCTTGGTATACAACGGCGTGTCCCTTCACTGAGTGCCAAACAGCATGCATATCTGTTATCTTGACTTTTATTTTGGCCCTGGCCTCAGGCTAATCCTACAGAGGCCTCTGACTATGTGATGGTCTGAGCCTGTCTTGAAACCTGCAGGGCTGAACCAGGCATACCCTCATTGTGGGCAGTGGACTACTGTCCCTGACCTGGTTATATCGCATAAGGTGTTGAAGGCAACATACTATGTATTTTGTTTTATTTTTTAGACAAGATCTGTAGCGTGACCAGACCTTTTTGTCTGTCCCTCAGTGAGACATTTTGGCACAAATGTGTAAAGTTCTATTATGTATATGGCCATAAACAGAGGCTGGCATCCCATTTGTGTGTACATGTGTAGTGCGTGTAATCTATAGACCAGTTACATGTATTAGTAAGCTCTAGTAATGGAGACCAGTAAGATCCATTTTGGAGGCCTCTTACCTGGTATAGCACAAGATGGAGCATGTAGAAGCTGTCTGGCAGCTGCATCTGTCAAAGGGCAGTGCCCCTTGGTATAGTTAATCTGATAGAGACTCTGGCTGCAGATTCATTACCTTAGAATTATCCCCAGGCATCAGGCTGGATCCGGCAATATTTTTGTGAGCAGTACCAATGCACGCCGATAGGTGGCATCGTTCAGCTCCGCGTGGCTGCGTCATCATTGTCTGTGCCGAAAGTGACATGCACAATGCCTATATAAGGGCCAACCCAACGCACTGATGTCAGTTCTTTACTTTCTGCCCTAGTTAGCACAGATCCAGAGAGAACTAACCCGTCATTTTTTGACTGACCTTTTTTGACTATTTGTCAAAGTCACTTTGAGATTCTTCTCCTGGTGTGGCAGAATGTCAGCTAGGAAGGCTGGCTTGAAGCCTTGTGGCGCCTGTCACCGGCAGGTGTCACTGATACACCTGCGCCTTCTGTGTAGCTAATGCCTTGAGAACGACCACAACGTGAAGACCTGCACCGACTGCTGCACCATGCACCCCAAGGCCTGGAGGGAGCAGTCCCTCACGCTTCTTGCCACTCGACATGTGACACCGCAACAGTCTCGATCCTAGTCAAGAGGAAGGTCACGTGATCAGTCACAGAGCCCAAGATTCTCATCGCACTTGAAGTCCTCCTCGGGTAAGTCCCACAGAAATAAGAAAAGTAAGTAGTTGGAGAGGTCTTTGACTTTTCCAATCCATTTTGCCCTGTCAGTCAAAGTTATCCGACGAGACGAAAGAGCGTCATCAGTCAAGTCCTGGCTCCCGGTTGAGCCTTCGCCTGGTCCCGCTCAGCACCACCCCAAGTTTCCGGGAGCCAGAGCAACCCCCGTCCAGCTCCATTCTTCTGTGAGGCCATGCACCTCATATTTGCGTGGGCCTTTCCGTCTGGCACGACTTCGACCCTGCAGGTTTGGGAGGGACCCCACTGGTTCTCCTCTGGCAGTTCAATCATGACTCCAGTTGGACCCCTTGGATCCACGGATGGATCCGACTGGCGCCGGTCGTAGCACCGCGACCTTCCCCAGCGCTAGCCGCGATGCCGACACTCCCGGTACTGTCCCCATTCCCATCCCTGACCAATTCTGAGCCGGCGGGGCGTTGTCCAGCTCTGGGGCCGACTGGAGCCATGCCTTCCAGGCCAGTGCCCGAGCCCTGTTCCTATGAGCTGGGACTCGGGGAGGGGTCGTTGTACCCTGAAGAATACCAGCCCCTGGACCTGAACATGGACCGGTGTGAGGATTTGGTGGATGCCAGCGGGCTGGACACCTCTCCAGATACTGGCATGGTCTCTCCTCTTATGGCTACAAAGGAGGGAACCTCTTTGCTATGGTGGTGAAAAAGCCGGCCGAGGTCCTGGATCTTTGCCACACTCAATGGCAGTCAAGACTAATGTCTTGACAGGTGCTTCAGCCATGAGTTACCCCCCTCAGAACTGCTTACCCCATTTAATGAAGCCCACATGGACGTCCTAGTTGGGACTTGGTCCAAACCCTGCACAGGGGCGATTGCCCGCTGCCACGTTCCACCCTAGGGGACCCCAGTTTCAACACGCAACACACTACCCTGGAGAGCTTGGTGGTCCAAGCTTCTAACCCCCGCAATAAATCCTGGTGCATTCCCTATCACTCCACCAGCTAGGGAATCTGAGAAGCTGGACACCATAGGAAAGAAAATGGTACTGCGAGCCATGAACACCACATGCCTTTTGGGGCGTTACTCGCATTCACTGTGGGATTCAGTTGTGCAGGTGCTGCCCATTGTCCCGGGAGAGGAAAGGGCCCTACTCTCCCAAGCTAATGTAGACTGCAGCGATGCAGCCAAGTTCACGTTTGAGCTCCCCCCCGATCCCCACTCCCAAGCAGCCGCAGCCTCCAGACCCCTATAGTTTGTCCTCCTACCATCATGGGCAACCAGTGGGGGCAGGATATGCCATCATATGCCCCACCCGAGGTCAATAATATCAGACTGCTGGATTATTCAGTTTTTCAGAAGGGGCTGGCTACTCCCTCTCCTTCCTGGCCTCCCCTCAACCCATGCCACCTGCTTGTGACTGACGAAGGACCGTCTCTCCTTACTCGGCCAGGAAGTGACGGCATTGTCGGTCAAGGGATGCCGACGCAAGAAGGTGGTTTTGGTTGTTATTACCGCTACTTTCTGGTGCCCAAGAAGACCGGAGGCCTTCGTCCTATACTAGACCAGCGCCCCCTTGATTTCTTCCTCATAAAGTAATATTTCAAAATGCTCATGCTCACTCAAGTACCATCTGCCCTGGACCCAGGAAACTGGATGGTAGCTCTGGACTTGCAGGACGCATACTTCCACATTCACTTCCTGCCTGCCTACAGACATTACCTAAGGTTCACGGTAGGCCACAAGCACTTTTAGTTCGCAGTGCTCCCTTTTGCCTTACCTGCACTCCTCGAGTTTTCACCAAAGTGATGGCCGTGGTTGCAGCTTATCTGCGGAGATCAGGGGTGCCAGTCTTTCCCTATCTTCACAACTGGATGTTGAAGGCGTCTCTCACCTCTAGAGTACGACAGACCTGCACTCACTGAGGTTCACTATCAGCATGCCAAAGTCACACCTGACTCCTTCTCAGACGCTCCCTTTCATCTGAGTTGTTCTGGACATGGTGCCATTTCAGGCATATCCTCCTTGCCGGCGAGTCCAGTATATTCAGGCTGTCATGCCAATGCTTCAACCTTTAGCATGGATTTTGGTGAGACTGACTCTGAGGCTGCTGGGCCCCATGGCCTCCTGCGTCCAGCTTGTGACCCATGCCGGCCGGCATATGAAGGCTCTGTAGTGGGAACTGAAGTTCCTAAGGGCGCAGCATAAGGGGAATCTCTCCAACATGGTCCAGATCTCAGAGGGAACCGCAAAAGATCATGAACCACGATTGCATCAGCAGCAGACCCCTCTTCCTTCCCTAACCAGATCTGACAGTGGTGACAGGTGCATCCCTCCTAAGATGAAACAGCCATCCTGGAGAGGTGGAGATCAGAGGCCTCTGGTCTCTGGTGGACTCCGGACTCCACATCAATCTTCTGGACCTCTGGGTGATCCAGCTAGCATTAAAAGCCTTTCTACCCCCCATCAAGGGAAGGCTAGTGCAGGTGTTCACGGACAACACCAGTGCCATGTGGTACTGCTACACACGGACAACACCAGTGCCATGTGGTACTGCTACAAACAGGCATGGGTGGGGTTGTGGACCCTTTGTTAAGGGGCTCTGCATCTCTGGAACATCAGGGCATATCCATGGTGGTTAAATATCTGTCGGACTCTCTAAACACCAGGGTGGACAAACCCCATAGATGCCTATCGGATCATGAATGGCGTCTCCATCTGGAGGTGGTGCAAGGTCTCATTCAGCAGTGGGGATAACCTTGGTTAGATCTGTTTGCCCCTGCTAAGAACGCACAATTTCAGCAGTTCTGCGCGCTTGAGTTTCCAAGGTGGCTCATACTCGGAGACGCTTTTCATCTTATGTGGAGTGCCGACCTCCTGGATGCCTTTCTGCCATTACCACTCTTGCCCAGAGTTCTCATGAAGATCGGGAACGTCCGGGCAAAAGTCATCCTTGTGGCTCTAGACTGTGCTTGGAGAGTTTGGTATCCCAAGCTGTTGAGCATGACCATTGGTCCTCCAGTCAGGCTGCCTCTTTGGGAGAATCTTCAGCTACAGGTGAGGGTTCACCACTTGAACCTGCGAATGCTTCGCCTTCGTGTGTGGAGCTTGAGCAGCAGCAGTTGACAGCTTTCGACCTTCCGCCCAAAATCTGAACCATTATCTTGGCAGCTAGGTATCCCTCCACCAAGACTGTATACTCCTGCCGTTGGAACAAGTATGTTGCATGTGTTGCAGAGAAACAGGTTGACCCTCTTTCTGCTCCCCTCTCTCAAGTTCTTCTCTTTCCTCTTGTCCAGCAGGGCTCTGCTTTGGACATGTTAAAGGGCTACCTTTCTGCCATCTCTACCTTTCTGTGGTTGCCATATCAGCTCCATCCCTCTTCAATTACCCTATTGTAAATAGGTTCTTGAAAGGTTTGCAACACCTGTTTCCACCTTTGCCCTTCATCATGCCTCAGTGGGACCTTAATCTGGTCCTAACTTTTTCTTTGCGTCATTGCACAACATGCTCTCAGGCTCCTTACCATCAAGACGGCCTTTCTGGTAGCCAGACAATCTGTCTGTAGGGTCAGTGAACGTCAGGCTCTGTCATGGTCGCGGAAGCCAAAGAAAAAAAGTGGATCACGGTGAAAGAAGCGGATTTTTTGGTCAATGAAAGGCCCAGGATCCCTGCGTTTTACATTGTCCCAAAAATCCACAAGGCACAGAGGCCACCTCCTGGACGTCCCATAGTATCGGGCATCCAATCGGTCCTTGAACCGCTATCCCAATATGCAGATTTCTTTTTGAGGGAATGTGTAATTACCCAACCCTCCTATGTTCAGGACACTACATCAGTTTTAAAAATCCTGAATGACACTGTGTTTGACCCCCAACATCAACTGTTGGTTACAATTGACATCGAATCGTTATACACCAGCATCCCCCAGGAAGCAACGCTGGTGGCAGCAGCACATGCCCTGGGGGCATGCGAATGGTTTTACGATGTCCCCCAAACCTTTGTCCTCCAATGCATTGAATTGGCCTTAACAAAAAAATGTTTTGCTTATAAGGACCAGCTTTATTTACAAGTGTCCGGTACATCGATGGGGGCTACATTTGCCCCCAGCTTGGCTTGTATTTACGTGGGCCAATTCGAGACCAACTATATTTCTCATTGCACTAATCCCTTCCAGAGGAACATTGCCCTCTGGAAGAGATACATCGATGATGTGCTTTGTATATGGACCGGCTCGGCTGCAGATCTGGACAGGTTTCTTCAGTGGCTTAATGGCCTCGATGAGTGCCTAAGATTTACCTGGACGATTAGCAATACCACAGCAACATATCTGGATCTCGACATCACTGCAGTGAACCGTAAGTTGGTCACCAATGTCCATCAGAAACCCACCGACAAGAACTCCCTCCTTCACTACAGATCTTTCCATCCTAGGGCTCTGAGGCACAACCTGCCGGTGGGGCAATTCCTGCGTTACCGCAGGAACTGTTCTAACATCGAGGACTTTGTACAACAAGCAGAAACACTATCATTTAAACTGGAGGCCCGAGCTTATCCTACTAGGGTCATTAAGCAGGCTAAAAAACGTGCCCTTAATACCCCACGAGCGGCCCTCCTGGAGAGAACACCTAAAACCTCAGGAGAATGTATCCCTGTAGTCACCACATTTGGCCCTTTATCAACCCAAATTAGACAAGTGATCAGGAAACACTGGCCATTACTCCATACCCCGACCGTGACCATGCCTCAACCCCGATTTGCCTTTAAGCGCTCTACTAGCTTACGCGATCGCCTGGTGCACTCACGACCCAAGTGTGAGGTTAAGTCCACAGGAATTCCATCGGGACATCATCAATGCGGCGGTTGTAATGTTTGCGAACTAACTACCCCAACTAAGAGCGTCATTTTGGCAAATGGCAAGTGCTGGTATTTGAATGCGTTCAGTAACTGTAACACTAACAACGTTATATACAGACTGACATGTCCATGCGGCCTTCACTATATTGGATTGACCACGCGAAAAGTGAAGGTCCGTGCACTATCCGGATGGGTAAATTAACCACAAAGTTGGTCCAGCACTTTATGACAGCAAGACATGGTCCTCGCGAATTACGTTGGGTAGTACTGGAACGGGTCTGGGGTGACAGCTATAACATCAATGCCAGACTAACACCGAAGGAGGCACGATGGATCTACCAGGAGGGAGTAGACCGACAGGGCCTTAATGACTGTATAGAATGGAATCAGGTTACAAATTAATATTTGCATCACACTGTAACCGTATCCATGAATCTCAGGGTCTAGATAATTAAGTATATACACACAGTGGTAGGTCGGAGAGGGTAACTCTTGGACCCCTGATGTAGCAATCCGAGTACATCTCACAGGACCATTCATGGGGTGTGATGGCATAGGTAACACAGTATGTGAACTAGCATAGTGTATATACTATCGTCACTATACCTTCTACTCACGAAGGCAATCGAGTAGAGTAATGTAAGTATTACTATGCCCCACTTGTATCCTGAAGTACGGGTATACTTGTCCCGGGATACATAAGATGGCCGCCACTGCCTTCATTGCGCGTCTGCGCATGCCCATGACATCACGTAGGCTACCTCCAATACGGGAGCTAAGTCAGGTTTACACAACATGGCCGCGACAGCTTTCCAACCAGGGCCGCGCAGGAGTATAATCAACGTGCGCGGAGTATTTAAACAGGCACGGGACACAGAGCCCGCGATGGAGGTTTGACAGAACTCGAAACGTGACGCTGATGAGGTGAGATCCATAGTGGGCTACGGGCGATGGACTGGTACACAAAGAAAGGTAAAGATAGATACTCGGAGTCCCTGATAGAGGTCATGTAACATATCCTATGTCCTCGACTTTCGACAATGGGGTGGGGCAATAGGAGAGCCCTCTCGGAGTGTATACCAAACATACCCAGATATAACACCTAAGAAGATATAGAGATAGAATTAAGAATACATTGGGGAGCGAAATGCAGTATTTATGGGGTCAGCCAAATGACACAAGTAAGGCAGTTAGACGGGGTACAGAGAGGACCTTGAGTAGCCAGCCATTACAATACAGATGGTATTAAACATACGTATATATCTTGCGCAATATTGATACGTAAGGTGCTAATTCTCCGCCTTCTTATGCATTTTAGATATATGAATCCGCAGGTTGCGGGCAAGCAACTCAGAAGCATCTGAGGTAGCACAGACCCTCGAGTTTCGTAGGGTTAGGTATTCTGTAAGTGAGCAACCCTTACGGTAAATATGTCTGGTTGAAATGATGCAGGCATTATGTTCACTGCCTGATTGAATGTATGTTTTCCCTGCACGTGAGCAATTGGGGTGTTCAGCTGAATCTGTACGTGTCTATTTTATGTTTCCCCTAGGTCCTGACAGATATCACACTGGTCAGCACAAGTAAAGCAGAGAGGCTAGTCGACCCTAGCCCTGAAGAAGTTGCCGCCAATCCATACAGGCAACGAAACATGTCGGTTTTTAGGGGACAGCCACACAGCATTGAATAAAAAGTCTCATTTAGCTAGTGTGGGTCTGCCCGGTTTTAACTGGGAGCACTTAGGGTCCTGATCAGACTCATTCTCCCTAGTCTTAGGGTCAACACCCCTTTCTTTCCTTCTTTTCCTGTACACAGACACAGTTTAGATTATTAGTTCATTCCACAATAGGTATTAGAATAGATGCTAGACCTGTTATGTCACTTTTCATTTTTCACTTTGGATGGTAGTTGCCGATGATGAGAAGGTGAGGTAACGGACGAGTACCTGTCCGCTTACACCTCGTGGGGGTTACGTCCGTGAGGCACTACCATCCTCATTTTTTCTGCACTTCTTTTCTTTGAGGCGTTGGAACGGACATCAATCTTTGATGGTGCTGTTGACTGTGAGACTGTTGTTTTCTCCTTTCCCTGCCTTTCCTTTTTCTCCTCACACATAGTGGTGGGGGGATTCATAGGTTTCTAGGGGAACTTTTTGTCAAATTCACCTAGTTTTCAGGCATTTTTATAGCCCGAGACATCAGTACTCCGTAGCAACTGATCTTTAGCAATAACGGCTAATAGGCAACAAATTGTACAATAGCCAGCACGTTGAGTAGAAAGTATCGATTGCTCTCTGAGCTTAAAATTAAGATTGGTGTACGAGGCAGGTCTTTTTGTGTATATGATTATGAGTGGGGGGCGACCTGCCTTTAAGACCCCCTTGGCTCCATTTTGTAAATGATCCAGGCATCCATACCTGAACATCTACCCAGATAAGCTGGTTCTGCGCACTAGAGCTTCCTTTCTCCTGACAGTCGTCACTCCCTTTTATGTAGGCCAGTTCATCACTCTGCCTACTTTTTACACTCCACCACATCCCTGCAACGAAGAGGAGTGACTTCACTGCGTGGACCCAAAAATAGCATTGTTGTTCTACCTTAAATGCCAGAGAGAGTTCCGGGTGGGGAAGGCAAAGGCCGTACAGAAACAGACCATCTCCGATGGCTTGTGCTTTGCATTAAGATCTGCTGCGCATTGGCCAAGAAGTGACCCCTCTGTGGGTTTGCATGCTCATTCCCAATGAGCTAAGTCTGCAACCACTACTTTAGCACACAGAGTTCTGGGCCTGGATATCGGCCAGACAGCAACATGGACTTCTCTACACGCATTAACGAAGCATTACTGCGAGGAAATTCAGGTCCGTCGGGTCCGGCATTTTGCTTTTTCGGTCCTGTAGTACTTTATATAATGTGAAACAGTTTTACAGACCCACCTCCAGGGAGTTCTAGCTTGGGTATCTATTCTAAAGTAAGGAATCTGCAGCTAGAAGTCTCTATCAGATGAACAAGTTTCTTCCCTTTGGTAACACTTTATCTGGTATAGACTCTATCTAGCTGCAAATTCCTTACCAACCCACCCTTCCTCCCTACTCTGAGAACTGATTTATAGAGACGGCGCTGTTCCCCTTTTAGGGCCCTAATTTTCCACACAAGTGGTCAGTGTTTTTTGTGGCCCCGCGCTCTTGTCGTGTACAGAAACTGACATCAGCGGGCTGGTGTGCCACCTATATAGGCACTGCGCACGTCACTTCCGTGCCAGGGCTGCTGCTCACAAAAACGTTTTCAGATGCAGTCTGACGCCTGGGATAATTTGAATGTAAGGAATCTGTGGCTAGATAGACCAAATAAGGCATTACTGAAGGTAAGTAACCTCTTCATTAGTACACTATAAGCGAGGAGGGCCAGGAAAATGGTGGCCTATACCCTGTGGGTGATACAAATGTGTTGGGAAATGAAGCTTTGGGTCCTCATCGTGGAGAAAGAGAATTTGGTGGTCTGCTTTACATAGTGAGGAAGAAAATGGTCAGAGTCCATAATAGTACCCACTTTTCTAATCTTGTTGTTAGTGGTCAGATTAGTCCAAGTTACAAGGGTGTGGAAAGCTGATTATGTATAGTAGTATCTCTGCTTCAAATAAGCGAGCCTTAACTGGCTGCACAATATCCGTTGGTTCAGGGCTAGGACTAAGAAGCGAAGCTTAAAGCACAGGAACCAAAACCAAGGCAATTTACAGATTGAGGATGATCTGAGTGTTTGCTTGAGTTGCATCAGGTGAGGTTGAAGGATTGAAGATGACCAGAAACTTGCTTGGGTAGACGTTGATGAAATAGGTGGGAAGGCAGAGCCTTGAGGGATATTTGCACAGCAGCAAAAGGCGCTGAACTTAAACGAAGGAAGGGAGGTTAGGTGAAATATGTCGGAGTGATAGGATTATACATGGCAGTGATAGGATTACATGGCAGTTACTTGAATTCAGAAATCCCTCACCCTCTTTTGCAAGGTGCATGGTGTACTGTATCAAAGACGCCTGTGAGGGGTTCATTAGGCTACCTGAAACTCTTTTGTGCACTGAGTGCAGCTAGGCAAGAATGCGTTAGCTCAACTGTCAGTGCTCAAGAGCCCTTAGCTTTGCCTAGATGCAGTATAGAGCCCTAGTTTGTGTCCAATTCTTCACTATCCCATTGTCTATCTCTCTTCACTGTTCTGGGTTATTGTTCCCTTCTCTATAAGTTGCACATAATTCTACATATAAGTTGTGTGCACAAACTCTTGTTGCACATAATTCTACATATAAATGGTGTGCACAAACTCTTGACATTTAATGCACATCACCACTATTTACTTCTTGGACATTGTTAAACTTTAGTGTTTGGAAATATTTTCTTCTTGTTGTAATATTCTTTGTTTAAGGTCTGTTTTTATATTCATGATCAATTTGATTTTTTTCTTATCTTTTTGCCAAGCCAAGGCCATTTAGCCCACCACTAACATCTAACCCCAGTCCGCCTCCTGGCGCTCCATTGGCACGTACAGAGAGCTCCTCTTCAGTATCATCGTCTGCTTCATTAAGTGCAGCAAATACCCCAACTGTTGGTAGGTATCCTCAGAAATGCATTGTGATTGTTTCTAGGATGGTGTGTCCTAGGTGTTGTGTGACCTCAACCTGATGTGACGTCACCGTGCACATAAATGGCACTGCCCCATGTATCAGGAATCAAGAATATTCGAAGAGCAATGCCAATGGTTACTCAAGATGAATTTTATATTTGTTTTACCTATATTTTCTGAAGCTTCCTCACCATGATTAAATAGCATTGAGGGTTTAGAAGTTGCCGAAAGTTCAGAGGTGATGTTAAAGACATATGCTTGTGACTGTTGTATGAGGTGCTTGGGTGTCAGTTACTATATTCATACAGGCTATGTCACCTTGTCATGCTCTCAAAGGTCCAGTACTCTAGAAGAATTTGATAGCTTATAGAGCTAGTCTGCATACAGAGGTCCTAGTTTACTAAGGGCTAAGGGGCACTTGTGAGTGAAGAATGGGGTTGTACTCTTCATTCTGGGTAATAGGACTCCAAGAATCTTTCAGTGGAACTGGCACTAATTACATGTATGGAAAAAAGGCCTAGGAGCTGTAGTTAATCCTTGTCTTACGACGTATCTCCATTGCTCAGGAAACGAGTTTCATTCCCTGAATCATAGTGACAAGCCAGAGTTTATTAGCTTTTAAATTAGAAACCAAGTCAGCACCCAGTGCATGGGAGCAATTTGAAAATGACAAGTGTCATGAAAAAAGAACACAATAATAGCCACTCTATAATCCGTAAAGGAGAAAAACAAGCTTTTCATTAAATGAGACATAATAAAGTATTTATATTAAAGAATAATTTGATGTTGAACAAACAGCATCAGCCTTAACCATTACCTTAACTTACCCATATCCCTACCACTTGCCTCCCTTTTACTTAGCCTAAACCCTCCTGTAGCCCTTATACAAAACCTAACGTTCTGTCTCTCTATTGTAATGTAACCTTTACTCTCTTAATATAGCCCTAAACCCATTTTCAGCTCTACTTTTCCCAGCATTCATTCTGATAAATATATTCACATGATATTTTAGTATTCCTACATGTCAAGCTGGGAATCCACTAGCTAAAATCCTTATGGAACAATGGTGTACTTTTCTGGACTGAGCTCTGTAAGTTGTGCCAGTCTGAGTTTATTTCTTAACAATAGATCCTAGATGGAAGATAGCGTGAACAGAGATATTTCTGAGCATGATCCACACCATGACTGTGTACTGCTTACAAGCTGGCCATAAAAATGGATAAGCAGCTCTAAGAGGTGCTTAGTGGTGGGATTACTACCTGTATTAAATATGCTAGAGGTACACAGGGTCCTTAGTTCCTGGAACCTTAAACCACTGTATCTAGAGGGTTGGGACCCACTGGGTTCCATAACCAAATACCTGGTGTCTAGGTGTAGTGTGGTGTTGCACCTGCCTACCCTATTGACAACTAAACTTCCTGAGATTGGAGAATAGTTTGTGCTAGACCCTTAACAACCAATCTAAAGGTTCATTAGACCTTATTCATCTACAAACATATTTTATATGTGCCTAATGCTAATGGTGGTATTTCCTTTAATCCACACCTAGATTAGCTGGTAAAACAGTGCATTCTTAAATGCCAACCGCTGCACACCAATGTAGGAGGCTGGCTTAGTATATGGTGCACACTTATTTAAGTGAAGTACCCTGCACTAATCCAGACAACCCTTATGGTTATTTTAGTGGTTTTACACAACCATAGAAAGCTATCTAAGTGGTAGCTGTAGAGAGCAGCTGTCATGCTCAGTCCAGAAGGGTGTTAAGCATCTTGTTTTACCAGTACTAATCATATAGTATAGGCTAAGTGAAAAAGAACCACACAGTCTAGAAATAGAAATATGTATTTATTATAAACACTCACTAATATCTTCTACCCAGAGATATAATCACAATGCACACAATACTTCAATAGAAGAACAGGTAAATAACACAAATATACAGTGGTCCTCTGGGAGAGACCAAACCATATACCAATAAAGTGGAATGCGAACTGCGACCAAAGTCGAGACTTGACCCAGAAGACTTAGAAGAGCCGGGTACCCAAGGACCCACCCAAGGTAAGTACCCAGGAACCCCACGGAGGCCGTGTGCAGAGTGGAAACACAGCATCGCACTTGATGCTAGTCAATGCGGAAGTTGCGGTTGCATTTTTCAAGAAGGACCCTTCCCAGAGGAGCCTAAAGAAACCCCGTGGAAGATGGAAGGATGGAGAGTCACTCCACCCATGGATAAACCAGGATACCTACACCAGGGAAGCCAGGTGCATAGGTGTCACTTAACGTCAGAAACCGCCATAGACCAAAATGGAGGACTTCAGTAACGATGCCGCTGGCTGAGAAGGTGAAAGAGTCCAGTGGAATCCAAGGGTGGATTCTTAACGAGGAGTACCTGCGAGCAGAGGGGACAGAGTCTATGTCACTCTGGAGTGACTAGGAGGCATGGAAGACCAATGACCACTGATGATGGAAGATGCAGGAGGGTGGACGGTGACCTTGTCGCTGCAGCTGTGAGGAACAGGCGACACTGTTAAAGACCAGAAGCCGCTCACAAGCTGTCCCACGTCGGAAGTCGAGAACCAGGGGGTCGTTGTGAGTAAGAGCACCAACAAGCCTTGACAGCAGCAAGAGACGTGGAAACCAAAGAAAGTGCAGTATAGGGACTAGCAAGGTCCAAGGGACTCAACAAGTGCAGGCCCAAGTAAGCAGGGGAGCCCACTGGAGCCAAAGAAGACCCTCAAGATGACCCACAGGCTAAAGGTGCAGATGTCGCTAGAGGACCTCGAGCAGCTTACCAAAGAAGCAGGCCCACGGTGCAGAGGATGCAGTGAGGACTAAGATCTTGGCAGGAAGAGATGCTGGAGACTGGAACTACTTGGAACCTGAAGATCTCTGGTGGAGATAGTCAACAAGCCTTGGCAACGGCAAGCCGACACGGTGCACAGGGGTGTTATTCCAGTGGTTCTGATGAGGGATACTGGCCTCAAACTCAGTGAGAAAGCAGTGCAGGCCTCAAGGGAGTTGCAGAACCAGCAACTGTGTTGCTGGGCCTTTCGAAGTCCGGAGGATGTCAGGCGCAGCAGACTGGTCATCTTAGTTGCGGTGCCTGCAGATGCAGGGGAGTGACTCCTTCACTCCAGGGGAGATTCCTTTGGTGTCTTTGATGTCCGCAGGCCTGGAGAACAACCTGGATGAAGCACAGACAACCCAGAAGACTGGGAGGACGATGAGACCAGGAGCAGCAGGAGTGTTCCCAGATGCCGTCTCGGTGCACAGACGGTTCAAGATGAAGTGGTTTTGGATCTGAATCTTGCCCCATGACGAATCTGAAGCGCCCCCTCAGGCAAGCCCTTAACTACCCAAAGGAAAGGGTTGGGACGATTCAGGGGTCCCTCCCAGAGGAGAGGCTGGACAGAGGGGAGGATACTCCCATGTCCTTTGTCCAGTTACACACCAGTGGGGGCCAACTGCTCCCTGAACCAAATGTGCCCTTCATTGCAGTCTGGTGGCCCTGGCAAGCGTCCCCACCCCAGCCCAATACACTAAGTCCTGTCTGGGAGGTGGTCACACTTTCCTGTGACAGGAAACCTATTGTTCTACCTTCCCTTGCTCGAGCCTGGCTCAGCAGCAGGAGGGCATAATCGTGTCAGTGGTCGTCAGCAGCACTAGCTTGCTGTCAGGCCCTGAAAGGCTGGTACCGGGAATACAGGGGGGGCTCCCTTGCGGAATCTGTGTTGGGGTAGGATTCCAACATGTGTGATACCAAACATAACCGGTTTCGGTGCAGCCAATATATAGTTAGATATCTCGTAATTAGCTTGATGTCCACTATATGTATAAAATGGCTGACCGTACTTACAAGGCCTGGAGAATCAACTCCTGATTTTGTAGGGGGGTGTCCTGCTCATACATGGCACCCTCTCACTTATAACCAAGCACCCTGCCTTCAGGATGGAAATGCCTACCTTAAGGATGACTTGTAGGTTTTAAGTGCAGTGACCTCAGATTTAAGGAAACATATTTGTTTTGATTGGGGCTAGTACCAGCTCACACAGGCTGCAATGGCAGGCCTGTAGTCACAGTTTGAGTGGTCTAGCATAGGTGACATAATATATGCTGCAGCCCATGGAATACCCCTGGCGTACCTGAGCCCTGGATACCTCAGCACCATATACTAGGGACTTAAGTACACCAGTAGCCAATTAGGAAGGTACCTAGATACTTACCATAGTCCAATTTAGGGAGAAATAGCTATGAGGATAATGGAGTCAAAGTCTGAAAAGTCTTGGCCGAAGCTCAAAGTAGCTTAAAAAAATTTATCTTGTTAAAAAATCCACACACCAAGCTTTCCCAGACAGGCCTGACCCTCTAGCCCTAGAAACCCTGTTCATGTTTTCTCATTAATCTTGGGAGTACTTCTCAAACTTTTTATCCTCTGATCAATGTCATGGCAGGACTCCACTTTACAGTGACATCTTCATCATTGATATCCAAGCCATTGTGCTCATCGACCTAGAGACCTTGACAATCATTGTCATTTTACACCTACAAAAGCGATATTGGCACCTCTTTCAATGTCAAAACTGGTGTCAAGGCCCTCTGAGTCAGCAGCCTTGAAGTCAAAATGTTCAATATAGGCCTCATTGGCAGACCGCCCAACAACAGCTTTGACGTCGACATTGACGTTGGTGACTTGAAAGGTTGGGCTAGACATCATTGATGATTCAAAGAGATACAAAAGAGAAAAGGGAGGCCATGAAGGAGAGGAGAGCAAGACACTGCCTTCTGGACGGGGAAGCAGGCACTTAAAGGTAGAAGGCTAGGATATATTCTAGAGACACACATCTGTTACAAGGGGAAAGGTGGCACATTCTCGAAAAGCTGAGAATGTCCAAGGATTACATAACCTACTCAAAACAATTCCTCAAGGAGTATAATGAAAGTTCCTCTAATGTTAGGTATACTGACTAGGATCCTGGCGAGCCTTCTGGAACATCTGAGTCCTCTGTTGAGTATCCACACAACCCCATCTAAGAGGGCTGTGGGAACCAGGACTGTCATGAGTGTTCTGTTCCATCCCTCGTCAATGGGATAGAGGAGACACGGCCATTATGAAGGCTTGCCTCGCCGGAAGGCACAGTTCAAATACACAACTACATCTTGCACGAGAACATAGTTGTTATCGCAATGCCTCTTGTGGCCTATCCTTTTGGATAGGGTGTTCTCTGTATTCAGCCTGGCCATGCTGACTGAGCCTAAAGAACCAGCACTCCTCAGCATAAGTCCAAAAAGATAAAGATTGTCCCACCGGATCTGGACCACATATCGAAGAAAGGCAGAGTCACCTACAAGAACCTAGAATGTGTTTTGGCAATTCCTCTGATGCAGGGCATCCTCTTACTCGGACGATACTCAAATTGTCCTGTCAGGTTTCAAAAAATGTTATTGTTCCATAACTGTGTGTTAGCAAGCAGTTTTTAGATGAACAGGCACTGTCTTAAACTTAATTCAAATAAAACCGAGGTGGTTCGGTTCGGTAATCTTTCTCCTGCCTGGTCTCCTATTTGGTGGCCAGAAGAAATGGTCCCTCCCCCTATCCCAGTGACTGAGCCTAAAAAAAAAATCTAGGAATCTTAATAGATGAAAAGCTAAACTTCGGGCCACACTCAATTCTATGGTCTCCTCCTGCTTCTACTTGCTTAGAATGATTAAGAAATGATATCCTTTCATTCCAGCACATTCTAAAAAGACAGTACCCACTGCGTTAGTTCTATCGAAATTGGATTACTGCAAAGGCCTCTATGTTACTATGTAAGAAAAAAACCTTAACAAGTTTTAGAGTGGTGCAGAATGCTGCCACAAGTCTCCTTTCTGGGACTTCTAAATTCAAATCTGTTTCGAAGGAAATTTGGCAATTGCATTGGCTTCCATTAATAAGCGGTAACTGCTTGCTCCTCTGGCTGCCACTATGTGCCTGGATTCCGCTTGGGGGAAGCTGCTGTGAGCTGCTGGGAAGACTCCAACTCCCATAAACCCCTGCAGCAATCGCGTATTAAAGCACGCACACGGCGTGTGATGCGCGCGCAGACTCACCCGGGCCAAAGGCGGGCCCGTCCACGCCCGGAGGAGGTTGGGCTGGGCCACCCCTCTAATGGTTCCTGATCAAGGAATTCATTCTTCTGAGCATCGCAGGAAGGACCCCCACAGTCTATGGGTAAGCGGAAGTCAACAAATGAAGCTCAGGGAGGAGAAATAGTGAATACACTGGATGCATCTTTAACACGGGCAGCTAACGTTCTGTCTCAAGAAATTGAGCATACAGAGCGTCTGCTTTCTCGGAAGAGGGCTGAAGGAGAATAGGCCCGAGTTCACTACAATCCGAGGCCTGTTCTGAACCGAGAGCCCTAACTTCTACTGAGCCTCAAGCCCCCTGTTGTGATGACCATCTGGTTGCGAGAACCGCAATTGAGTATTCTCCCATTGTGGAGGCTAACATCGAACCAGCCGCTAAGAGAAAAAGATGTGGGGAAAAAGTAAAGCCCAACTTAATAAAAAATCCAAAACCCAAAAGACTCCAGACACCAAGTGAAGGAGAGCCCAGTACGCATCAGCCACCTTCTATTAACCTATACCCAGTTATGATCGATGAGGCTGGATGGATTAGACTGGAGAACATGGTGACCCTCCTATTGCAACCGCCATTTCACAGACTGACAAAGATAGAAGATAGAAGAGAGTATAGTCTCTCTTGGGACATTGGGGTCCACTGGGGAAGGAGCTGTAGAAAGATCTGGGAACCTCAATAATGGACCAACATGGGGGGTTGTACAGTCTGAAGGGGAAGGGGGACAAGGGGAGGGAAACATTCATACCACACCCAAGTTACCACTATTGTTGGCACCGCCTGTAGCTATATCTCGCCTTGTTGGCCCCCACCTCTTGCTCATGGTACTGCTCAGCGTGAGGGGATAGTTGAAGGGGGGGGGGGTAGCAAGGCAAGGAGGAACACACTCCCATCTGAAAGAGAGGGGGGAATTACATGAGGAGAGGGCCTTTCAATTTACGGAAGGTTAGGTAGAGCTAAATAGGCAGCAGCAGCACCAATCCTTAGATCTCCCTCCCGCCGAATCCCCACTGGTCCTGGTCTTGGCAAATGTCCCAGTATTGAGAGAGGGGCAGAAAGAATCTACAGAGCAGCTGATGGATAAGTCATTCTATTGAATTTGAATTTTGAATTTGAATGCAGATTTGTAAAGTCATTCTATTGGCTTAACTTGCATGCCTACATTGGGGCAGGAAGAAATGGGGGCTTAGCCAGCCATATTATCATGGCCAGAAGAGTGGGTTGGTTGGGCTGTTCAAACAAAGACTTAAAGGGGGATTGCATAGTGATCAATTTTAACGATCACCAATTGGTGAGCTACCTGAGATGCCAACTTCATAATGTAGCCTTCCCTGGTACTCAGATTTATGCTTTATCCCCTTATGTAATCTGGTACCTTGCGGAAATCTCTCTGGGAGGTATAGAGGCCAGCCAACTGCCAAGATTATTCTGGGCAATCTGGAAGTTACAACTTGGGAGCAGCGAACAGAATCGCCCCTTTGTCAGAGCTAGAATCTTGCGATTGATTACCAATAGCTGACACACATCTAACAGGGCTGGAGCATATTAGGGCAGATGATAGCAATAAACCAATTATCTTAGGGGACCCAGAAGGGGATCTTGGAGGCTGGTTAAAGCTGCCTCCTGGAATGTTGCCGGTATCAAGGCGAAGGTGGGCAATACGCATTGGCTGGCCGTTTGGCAAAAATATTATATATTTTGCCCACAGGAGGCCTGGTCAGCCGATCAAATTGCTGTATATGGGTATTGCTCGGTCCAGACGGAGGCCGTCCGCATCACAATCAGGACGAGCAAGAGGTGGCCTACTAACGTTACTTTCAAATACCCTCCCAATAAGATTAAATAAATTAGTGAGGGTGTGCCCTTATTTTCATATTCTGCTAATCGGGGGGTCATGTGGACAGGATTGGCTATTAATAAACTCCTACAATAACAACTTTGGAGAGAATCATCACTCGGTGGTGTCTGTTTTGGAAAACAAGCTTTACAAAATTGGTTGCGGATTTTGGGCGAATTTTAATATTGTGTGGGTAGGAGACTTTAATGCACAGCCATGCAAATACTCTACCAAGTCGGTTTGTGGCCTTATGGACGCAGAGGGCGACCCAGTAAATAATTTTATACACCATGAATATGGGCAGAGCCTAAACAGACAACTCTCCATTTGAAAGCTGGAGATAAGAAATAGAGATGATACATCTTCTGGAGAATTTATAAAGACCTTTACACGTAACTAGTACGAATCAACCATTGATTTTGTACTAGCTTCAAAGTCTCTTGGTGGAAAGCTGTCACAAGTAGAGACAATATTCACAAATTTTTGCGATCATGCCATCCTCTCCTTATCTATGTTAGTGGGTCCCCTCGGGGACAGGCAAACACAAATTATAGACAAACCGGTCTTGGGAAGAAAGAATGGATACCAACTAAAATGGAAAAGAATAAACAAGGAAAAAGTAATCCCACAAATAGTATCCAAGAATGTGGAGTATATACAAAATTATCTGGATGTAAATCTCCCCTCCTCATTATAGATTTTTCGAAAATCTTGGAGGGAGTGAAATATGCCCTGACTCATAGTAAAACAACAATTCTGAATGACAGTTAAAATTAGAGCAAGATACAGGGAGTGATACTTGCAGTTTAAAAACTATCTTCAAGTTTCTGTAAGTGCTTTACAGGGGCCATTCCTCACTCCCCTGCTCCATAGGTAGCGCTGAGATTGTCTTTGCTCTATATATAGTTTTTACCATTTTTAGAGGTTTTGTGCCCAGTTTCTTAGCAAATTTAGTGATGACTGCCATACTACTTGACATCACCAGAGTCCTATTTTTCACCATGTTAGCCCAGGTTTGACCTTTATCGAACGAGACCCCCAGATAGGAAAATGTTTCTCCCACCTTTAGTCTGCAGGCCCCTAAATGAAAGGATGGCACTTTCCTGTGCCCTGTTGAACCTGTTATCAATATAAAGGATTTAGATTCATTGACCCTTAAATCTAGGGATGTCATAAACGTTATATAGGTCGTTATACATTGCAAGGCCCTGCCCGTTCTGGCAATTATTTCTGCGTCGTCGGCATAGGCCACTAATGGTAGGGTAAAGGTGCCAAAACTCAGGACATCTGGTGTTAAAACTGCCAGTATCGCCTCAACCCCGTTCGTGTACATTGAAAACAAAAATGGGGCAAGGACGTATCCTTGTCTAACCTCCCTTGAAATCCGGAACGGGGGTGTGCATTCCTCTTCTTTGCCGTATCGAACACATGAGGTGGAAAGGGAATACAACTGGCAGATGAAGGTTAGTATTGGCGGGTCAATCCCTACATTCTCCATTATCTCCCATAGTTTGTAATGGCTCACACAGTCAAATGCTGCGGATAGATCCATGAAGGCCATATAAGTGTTTTCCCCTTTCGCCCTGGTGTATTTTTCAATAATTAGGCTCAGGTTCAGGCATTGGTCAATCATGCCCCTCCCCCTTTGAAAGCCGTATCTGGCCGGGATCAATATGTTTTTCTCCTGAGCCCATTCTTCCAGCCTATGTAACAATAGCCGTCCCATTAGTTTTGAGGTGCTTTCTAACAGGGAGATAGGTTTGTAATTACTCATCTTATTTTTGTCCCCTTTTTTGAAGATTGGTATAATTACGCTAGTAACCCTTGAGGCCAAGTGGCCTAACTTGGCTATCGCATTAAATACATTCCTCAATAAGGGGGCCCATAAATCTTGATCTTCCAAAAACAAGTCAATTGGGACCCCATCTGGCTCCGGGCCCTTTGCCTTACTACACTTACCCAGCCCTGTTATTATTTCTTCAACAGAGAAGGTGAGGGACTCTGTTTGTACAGCCGGGGAGCGTGGCTGGTTAAACAGGCATATTTCATTCGATCCGAAAATCTTCTCAAAAGGGGTCACCCAATCATCTCCGCCCACATGGGAATCCAAAGTTGGGTCCTTCAAAAGTCCCTGCTATTTTTAGTGGATGCTGGAAGTTCCAGCATTTCCCAAGCCTCATCTTTCAGAGCCGTTTCTCTTTGTTTCCTTGTTTCACTGTATGCCTTGCGCAGTGTTTTTATCCTCCCGTGGGCTCTGGGTACTACTTTCAGGGCTTTATGGTGATCTTTTAAAGATTGGGAGCAGGCACGATCAAACAAACGTCTAACCGGGGCCGTATGTGGGACCACCATATGTCGGCAACACAATAAGGTTTCCCCCAATATTTTTATGGCACTCAATTTTGAAGAGGGATACAGTACACCTGGCCCAATCCATCATAAATAATTGCCTAAAATTAGACAATGCACACAAAATAGAATGGCTCCATTTTGTAAGGTCAACTCTGAACTCATTGGCCCTAGTGGATTTATTTAGAAACCCCGGCGCCTGCCTCCAATTATCAAAGAAAGAAATAAAAGCAAAATTCCTAGCAAAGGTGGCGCATGATAGACTGGAAGCAAACCAAGATAAACCAACAGTAAGAATATGCCATCATCTCCCGCCAATAGCAGAGGGAGAGTACTTTTATTTAGAGGAAATCCAGAATTTACAGCACAGATTTATTCTATTATGGTTTCGGATGAACTTGATCCCTTTGGTGGGTTATCCCGCAGGAGAATTTAATCCCTCTGACTTGGCCTCCTATCCCTGTGACGGCAGATCAGAGCAGGCAGAACTCCACATAGTTTTATTTTGCGATTTATATAAAGAAGAAAGAGAAAGATATATTTTACCAATTTTAAGACAATACAATTTTAGACAATGTAGAGTGGCTTTTAGCTCTCTTAAAAAACTTAGCAACCCCATATAAGCTTTTCGATAGCTAGTTTTTTGTGGGCTTGCATAAGGGAAAGGAAACTCACTTCTTAGACATTTTTAGCGGCCAAGTGAGGAAACCGTTTCATAAAAGTAGAACTGCTTAATCTTCTCGCGTGTGGACTATTGCAATAGTCTAAACATACAGAAGAAACATCTAAAGAGACTTCAACTTGTGCAAAACGCAGCAGCAAGACTTTTGACTGGAACACTAAAATTTGTCTCAATCAAAAAAGGAATAAAACAGCTGCATTGGCTCCCAGTCAAACAGCGGATTCAATTCAAATCCTTATGCACAGTCTTCGAGGCCCTCCACGGAGGAGGACTGGAACACACCTAAAACAGTGTTTTAAATGGTATGCTCCAAGTAGAGCACTCTGATCGGCCAAAGCAAGATATGTGGTAGTACCCCCATTTAAAAAAGCCAACTGCGGGGGAGAAGTTTCACTATATGCGCCGCCAGGGCCTGGAATGAGCTTCCTTTCCACCTCAGGAACACCACAGAGTTGTTGACATTCAGGAAGGGACTTAAAACCTGGCTCTTTACTTCATAGGTCAACACACACCTTGTCAACCGGAAGGCAGCACTCAGCTCCAGGACACCTTCGGGTAACCGTTGCGCTTAAGAAATACAATTAACATAACGTATACCCCACACCCCAGCACAAACTACGAGCGAAGAGTTACTGTAAAGTGAAATTGTATTGTATGGAAAGGGCAGGATTGGGCAAGATGTTTTCTGTATTTGATCATGAAAGGCACTTTGTGCAGGTGGGGGATAATAATCTAGTAATCTTGGTTTTAATTTTAAGAATTAATATCTTTTTGAAGAATGTTAAAATGGTATTTAACTTATACCGTACATTTAGACTGAATCTTATGCACGGTCACTTTATTAGAAGCTGGGATATGATGAATTGTACTTGTATGACCTTTTGTTTTAAGATCGAATAAAGTTTTGGTGATGATGAAGCTGTATTCAATTTAAGGCCCTCTGCACTGCCTACAAAGCTTTACATAAAATTGGCCCAGAGTATTTGAAGACCTTTTTCGAATAGTGCATCCCTAGTAGACCGCTGGGTTCCATGGGGGTCTATCTAATGATGTCCCCAGATTCTGCAAAGATAACTGGCGAGGTAGAAGCTGCATCACTGGAAACAATAAGCTTTGGAACAACCTTCCCCTTTCGGAGGGAGCTCGGAATTTGGCTCTTTAACAATTAGGCTCCTCTCCAAGCTCTTTAGAAGTCAGCGCCAAGACACCTCAGGGTAGGTGTGCACCTAATAAATTGTTATAACATACCATAGCATTCTTCAGAGGGACTGACCTGGTCCTGCATAAAGGTCACCTGTAATGGCCATTTGCAAGGGTACAGCTAACATTGGGGATGCAGAAAGCATCTGGTTGAAAGACAACGTTTCCCTTATAACTCACAAGCTGGTTGCAACTAAACCCTTTGGTCACACACCCAGGATTTGAAGACTTTTTTTGTGACAGAATCCTTGCTAGCACTAGTGATTTGATTGTACTGTTGTCAAATCCCAGCTCCTTATCAGACAGGGTGCTTCCAAATTGTCACTGCACTGCAAGATCGAGTCTGTTTTTCTTTCTGTGTTATGGGATTCAGGTTTGTTTCATTGAGAGGCCGAGCTAGTCACCCTATCTGGGCTGAGATCAGAGGATAAATTCTTGGTTTACTTCAGAAACTTGAACGAGTGAGTTCAGCACATGACCTCAAATGTGCAGTCTTCATAGCAGTCATAATGTGATAAAGCAATTTCATCTCCTGACTACACTTCCACCAACATGACTGAGGTGTGCTGAGTGACTGGCAGTTTACAGAGAGAGCACCACCTTGTCGGTGAGTGGAAAGACTGTGCTGCAAAAAGTACTAGAGGTCAGCCTCCACTCATGTCCTGATACACCACGGGTTTCCTTGAAAGACTGGAAGCAAAGAAGAGACAAAGGTAATAACTCCCACCAAGCTAGCTTCCCATTACACCCTTCCCATTGAGAGCTCTCCTGAACCCAGAAGAGTACCATTCTCTACAACTCCAAGTTTTAGAAGAACAGGTGTAACTGCGGGGCACCTAGGATTCTTTCATTACTTACATTGTTTTGTCCTTAGCACTCTCCCTGTTCTACTTACCAGCCGTTTGTAACCTATGGTGTCAATAATGCCAGTTTAGTTGCCACTTATTCAGCCATTGCCAGGTAGATAATGTCATGTGGACATTATAGCCACATTCTAAATGGAGCCTAACCTCCTTTAAGTATTCGGTGCCATTCCACTCATGCTGACGCCAATCATGTGTCTGTCTTAGTTGTACATATATCATCTGATAAAGACTTCTAGAAGCAGATTCCTTACCTTTGAATTTCTCCAGTTGTGAGACTAGATCCGAAAGATGTTTCATGAGCAGTATCTCTGCGTGCGGGTAGGTGGTGTCGATCTGCTCTGCGCAGCGTTGTCTGCATCATCTGCGCTGGAAGTGATGAACGTGTCACCTATACAGGCGCTGCCTCGGCGCGCTGACGTCGGTTCTTTTTGTTCAGGTGTGGGTCCCGTGCTCGCTATGCCACCAGATTCAAGCCAGCCTGGATGATGAGGGGTGTTACTCCGAAACCAGTCCCAGGATGCTTGTTTCTGGTCCAGGGAAGACCTGACCTGGTAGTTCAGACTGGACTGTTCTCATCGAGAACAGGGTCAAGACTGATTGGCATATGGCTGGGTCTAAACTTGAATGGTGTGGCGTGCAATAAAACTATGGATTTAACCCAGATCTGTGACTAGGGGTGAACATTCCGTTCATCATCTGTTATTTTTGCATTTGTCGCCCTAAGTGGGAAGGGTATCCCCAGACGTGGTTCCTGTGCTCGTTACGCCACCAGATTCTAGCCAGCCTGGCTGATATGGGGTGTTAACCCGAAACCAGCCCCAGGATACAGGTTTCTGGTCCAGGGAAGACCTCGCCTGGCAGTTCAGGCAGGATTGTTCCCATGGGGAACAGGGTCAAGACTGATTTGCATATTGCTATGTCTAAACTGGAATGGCGTGGCGTGCAACGAAAAGATGGATTAACCCAGTTCTGTGACTGGTGGTGAGTGTTTTATTAATTCAGCATTCTGTCCATCATCTGTTATTTTTCCCGGAGGTGGCCCAGGCCATTGTCTCCCAAGCAATCACAGATGGGAGAGGCGCAGCAAAGGTCACTATACACTGTGGACTGGACAGGACCAACTCACTGGGAAGAGCGGTTTCAACAGCAGTGGCCCACAGACACAACACCTGGCTGAGAACATCTGGCTTTTTTGAAGGGAAGTCCAAGCTTCCCTCATGGACAAGCCCTTCAATGGTATCTGTCTCTTTGGAGACAAAGCAGACTTGGTGCTGGAGCGCTTTAAGCTCTAACGGGCTACGACAAACTCCTTGGGCCTCTCGCGTGCCCCACATCATCCTCAGTCTGCCTTTTACTACTTTTGTGGCCACGGAAGGGGCTGTCTTTTTTTTATTTTTGTCCTCATATGTGACCACTTGCAAAGCCATATAACCAGGTGTTATATGGTACTGGCGCCCCAAGCCCGCAGCCTGCCGAGCAAAATTGCTCCTGATGTGCCTTCTGCTCCATTTGCGATTGATGATAAAATCACCCGCCCAAGGTCTCTCTGGAGGCAAGTGTCTTAATCATTGGACCGATTCCTGCCAGAACTATATGTATGCTAATTCCAATATGCTTGCGACTAGTGGCTCCCAAGTTTTAATTCGATTTGATAAACCACTTAAGCGATCAAGATTGCCAATACGTTCAGCTGTAAACCATTCAGAACAAGTTGGAGGTAATCGTGAGACCCACTTAATGCAGATTTCCCTACGTGCAATAATTATCAGAGTAAGTAAGAGTTGTTCTTGGAGTTTCCTAGCTCTCCCCACAAGGTTGTTATCTTCTAAGACCCCAAAGACAATAAGTGATCAGCTTACCTCTATTCTTCTTTTCATTATGATAGTTAGAATCTTATTCACTTCTTGCCAAAAGGGTTTAATTTCTGAGCATTGCCAGAACATGTGGATATCATCTGCTTTATCGTCGTTGCATTTCGGGCAATGCTTAGTTCCTTCTCCTATTTTAGACAATTTCAAGGGCGACCAAATTACCCTATGGTAAGTAAACAAATGGTTCTTTCTTAATGGTGCATATTGGACAAAGGACCAAAGAGTAGCCATAGATACTTGCCACAAAGATGGTATATCAGCTGCAGGGAGAACTCCTTTCCATCTTCCTTCTGATAAGGTATTGGGGTCATCTTCTGCTTGTATCAGCATCCAGTACCAGATTGAGATCTCTCTTTTTTTTTTTTGCACATTAATGTCACAGATTTTTTTTACTCAATCCATGGCCTGACCTGCATCTGGTTGTTCACGAGCCCAGCTTGTTAGTTGTACATATTTAAACCTTGAGAGCGTATTGTTTGTTTCCTGAGCGAGGTGATCCCATGAGATAGTTTTCTCATCCCCTAGCAGTTTGCCCCATTTTTCTAGTTCGGCATGAATAAGTGGTGTTGCCAATGACTCCACTAAGCATGCTGGAGTTCTCGGGGATTCCCAGATTGGGGCCAAATGGCAATAGTAGGAAATTCCAAGAAGTCTTCTGACCTGTATCCATAGTCTGCATTCTGTGATCAAGACCCTGAGTCGCACCTTTTTAAAGTATTTGGGATGCCCACATTTGAATAGAAACCCAGATCTTTGGCCTGCCAAGTCTTCCGCTAGGGCTCCATAACAGGACGTCCCCAATTGATAGTTATCCATTAATAAAACTTTGAAATGTTTTAATTGGAAGGCCCAGCAGTATATCTGAAGGTCTGGCAAGGTCCCTCCACCATCAATTTTCTTTTTCCGCAGCGGCTTCTAAGATATTCTAATAGCTTTATTGTTCCAAATAAAACTGCTTAGCTCACTTTGTACCTTCCTCATCCATTTGGCCTCAAAATAAAGGGGAAGCGCATTAAACAGTACGTTTTGGGAGGAGATTCATTTTAATTAGGTTAGTTCTGCCAATGATCGAAAGCTGGAGGTGAGACCAAAGTTTTAGGAGCTTGCTGGTTTCTTTAGTGATTTTTGCCCAATTGATCTGTGCCATGATATCTATATCTTTCGTAATTTGTACACCTAGGTACCTAATCTTATTCTTCTCTATCTTTTTCAGAGTTGTGTCTAAAGGGGTTTTCTATGCCATTATCCCGGTTTTCCCTTCATTTATTAAATATCCCAACACTTTCCCAAATTCTGTTAATATGTCCATAATTATAGGATAAGCCCCTACAAGATCTTATGTAAATATCATTAGATCATCAGCATAGAGGGCCTCTTTCTTGGTCCATTCATGATATTGAAATGGTGAGATTTGCTGCTCCCTTCTGATTCTTCTGGCCAAGGGTTCAATATATAGATTGAACATTAGTGGTGAAAGGGGGCAGCCTTTGCAGGTGCCTCTACCTATCTCCATCACAGGTGTGAGTGTACCATTAACCAGAATTCTTGCTTTTGGAGATCTATATATATTTTGAATAGTATGTAAGAAATTATTGCACACCCCGTTAAGCTTGAGAACTTCTTATAAGAAGGGCAAGCTCACCCTATCAAATGCCTTGGTGGCATCGACCATCATTATGGCTAATGGATGTTGTTGTACAGTGGCTAAATCGATTGCATAGACCAGGTTGTGAACCAACTCGTCTAAGTGTCTACTTGTCATAAACCCTTTTTGAGAGGCTTTGATATGCTCTTCTAGAACTCCACCCAGTCTTTTGGTCAGGATATTTGTGAAAAACTTGTAATCATTGTTGAGTAATGAGATTGGTCCATAAGATTCACATGCTTTGGGATTTTTATTTGGTTTGAGGATTAAGGAGATTGTGGTGTCACTCCACATGTCAGAAATAGTATTATTGTCTATGTAGATATGATTAAATAGCGAGGTCAACTCTGGGACCCTTTCTTCCGCTAGAGCTTTATAAATCGCCGATGGAATGCCATCAGGGCCTGGGGCTTTCCCCCTTTTTGAACTCTTGATGGCTTTGAAGACTTCGTCAGGGGTTATTTTGTTGTTGAGATATTTCTCCCTGTCTGCTGCAAGTTTGGGGACTGAGTCTAGTCTTAGCCAACTCTCAATCTGGGATTTTGTCGCAAGACAGTTGTCCCTATACAAGTTTTGGGGAAAAACAGTGAAGGCTCTCCAGATACCTTGATCGTTTTGAGACATTTTCCCTGTTTTTTCAACTATGATTTCTTTGATAGTATTTCTGCTCAAATCCCCTCTTGCCTTCCACGCCAGTAGCTTCCCACACCCCTCCCCGTATTCGTAGTGTGTGAATTGACTAGCATTGCACTTTTGTTGTATGATCTCATTTAGATATTCTGAGAGTACTTTTTTGGCTTCGTCTATCTGTTTTTGAATCTTGGTAACCTCTTCGCCACCAGTTGCGTTGTTCAGGTCAGAAAGCCCAGCAGCTATTGCCCTCTCTTGCCCAGTTATTCTAAGGTTAGCTTCCCTTCTCTCCTATGTGTGGCATAGCTTATCAATTTCCCTCACAAAAAAGCCTTATACGTAGCCCAGATTATACCTGACTGAGCTGAATTTTTATTTATTTCGAAGAACTCTAGAGTGTCCTGTTTCAGGCTCGCGATTCTTTTGATCCTCTAGAATGGATCTGTCTAGCGTCCATCTCAGATTCGGTGTTGCACTGTCCAGAGTTAAGACGAGTCTCACTGCAGAGTGATCTGACAGGTGTTCAGGTTGATGTGTTATTGCTGCAATTTTGTTGCCTAGCCTAGTATCAATTTAAAAATAATCTATGCATGATGCATGTCCATATTTTTTATTGTGGAGAGTGTAACCTTTATTGCTGCCCGCCTTACTCCTCCAGGGATCTATCAGCCCCATACTCTTCATAAAAGTTTGTAAAGTCTTGCTCATTTTTGGTGTATTTACCGTAGGTCGCGTAGAGGATTTATCTAAGACAGGATCATGTAATGCGTTAAAATTGCCAACCATTATAATAGTATTTTCATTTTCTAGTAATAATTGAAATAGATCATGCAGGGAGGAGGGGTCGTCGACATTTGGGCCATAACAAGTGATCATAGAGTATTTAATAGTATTGATGTTTACCATAACTATCATCCATCTCCCCTTAGGGTCTGCAATGACCTCTAATATTTTGGCCTGTGCTGTATTTTTTATTAAGATCGCTACCCCCTTTACATTGCAATTTTGATTTGTACATGCATACTGGTTGATCCAGTTCTGGCCTTTGACAATCCCTTCCCACTCTGCTTTCCGAAGATGCGTCTCTTGCAACATTGATATGTTGTTGATTGATTGTTTTAAAAACAGCAAAATTCTCCTTCTTCTGACTGGCACCCTTCACCCATTTATGTTCCAGCTTAGTATCCTCAGGCTACGGGTGGTGTTAGAGTTAGTTAGCACTCTTTGAGTATATTTGCTGCACATGAGGACCTATTTTTGTTTCCTCCACTGATCCCCACCCGGTGAATCACCCACCGTCCTGCTCCAGGCAACCCAGGTTTCTTGTCCCTGTGTCCTTCTCCAGAAAGTCTCATGGTGCAGGCTTCCACCAGCCAGTCCAGTCCGAACACTTTTCCTACTACTCCCTTTAATCATTCACTAGTTTGGCCCTGCATTCTGTTAATGCTTCCTGTTTGTTGGCAATTGAAGTCATTCCTTTTGGGATTTGGTGGCACTAGTCCTTCTTAGTGTGCTGGAAGATCATCTCCCTGTGCTGTCTCAGGCGATTTAAGTTGGTTGTGATGTGACCAAATACATGATTAGTTGTGGCTTTAATTGCACTGAATCCATTGGACATGCAGTTGGCACCAATGTTGCCATCCGCCACCACATGTGTCTGAACTCGACTGGGTTCTCTGGTGTTGTCCGGTTCTCCTTGTTGGACATGTTCTTGATGGGACTTACCTGTTGGGGGACAAGGTGGACTCCATCCATAAATGTTTCAAGAAGGGTAGGGGCACCGCTTACCCCGCCTCGTCAACGGCACTAGTTCCAGTGCTCCTATCCTTTCTTTGGCAGAGGCTTCCCTAACAGCTAGCTTGTCCAGCCTCCTTAAGGAACCCAGCTGTTTCGCGGGAAAGGCAGAGGTGCCTACTGCCCACACGGCCAAGGTCAAAAAGAACTATTGATGGACAGAATGCAGAACAATGTCATACATTCACCCCAATACAGAAATCTGGGCCTAAATCCATCTTTTTTTGCTCACCATGCCATTCCAGTTTGGACCCAGCCATATGCAAATCAGTCTTGACCCTGTGCCCTATGGGAACAGTCCAGCCCGAACTGCCAGGCCAGGTCCTCCCTGGATTGGAAACGAGCATCCTAGGACCGGTTTAGGGATTTCACCGCTCTTCAGCCAGGATAGCTTGATTCCAGTGGCATGGAGAGCACGGGACTCACGTCTGAGCATACCCAACCCACTCGGGGTGACAAATGCAAAAAGAACTATTGATGGACAGAATGCAGAACAATGTCATACATTCACCCCAGGACAGAGATCTGGGCCGAAATCCATCGTTTTTTTGCTCACCATGCCATTCCATTTTGGACCCAGCTGTTTCGCGGGAAAGGTAGAGGTGCCTACTGACCACACGGCCAAGGTCAGCATGCCACTTTGCCCTCTGCCCCCTGTAGAACCACCTGCCAAACCTTTTTACTGTATCCTTATGGAGTTACAGCCACCAGGTGAGAGGGAGAATCCACCAATGCTATCCTGGTTGGTAAGCGATCACATCGACAGGAGTCCTGCAAATTGTACGCAAAGGCTACACCTTACCTTTCCTTTCGTCCCTGCTTTACCTTCCTCCATCCATCCAATGATTGACGGAGGACCATCTCTCGATTTTCCAGCATGAAGTGCAAGCCCAAAGGGGCTGTCAAGAGGCTGCTGGCGCTAGGAGTTTCACAAAATCTGGGAATACCAGAATAAAAACCTAACCATGGGGAAGAACAAGGTTTTCACTGAACGTGTATGAAAATCCTCTTTCCAGAAAGAAAAATTATTTTCTAGAGTCCCCTCCCCCACCAGGGTTTCCCATCATTTGGGGTCCTCTAAATCTGCTGCGTATTGAGGCATGCTTCGACTTGCGGAACTACGTAGGAGCACTAAGTTGTGGAAAATGTGTAGTGCAGTGAAACTGGAGTCGAAAAACAAAAAGTTAAAAATACCTAATTAGTGGGCTAATATTTTATTCCTGCCCCTAGTTGGTATGACTAAAACCAGGGGTTAATAATAGGGAAAGTCTAACTATAATGAGAATAGAGTCCCTAGTATTGGGTCGACATGTTTCGAGCTCTCCCCTCAAAGCTCTTCTTCAGGACCACACGAGGACCATCCCCGTGCGTGCCACTCCTAAGCAAACCTATATTTAGGAATTAATGAGGTGCACACCTACTGTGTATACACCTAACACGTACTACATACAGTTAATCACTGACACATAGTATTTTAATTTAGGCAGAATTTTGCCTCATGATCTGCAGGGGTAGAGGGGCTTGTAGTCACACCTTCGTCAAAGCGCACCTCTGGCAAATCACCTAATGGCACCCCCCGGGTGAAACTTCATTCAGTTAGGAGGGTGAACCTAAACTCAACCTCTCTCTCCCCCATCTTTTGGTGCTAGAAGGAGGGCATGGTTGTTATTCCTGCTACTTTCTGGTACCCAAGAAGCGCAGAGGTCTTTATCCTATTCTCAATCTGCCCCCTCTCAATGTCTTTCTCTAGAGTGAGAAATACAAGATGCTCACCCAAGCCCACATTTGATCTACCCTGGACACTGGATGGTGGTGTCGGGCTTACAGATCACCGCAATGTAATACTGCAACAAACAGAGTGGGGTGGGGTCATGGACCCTGTGCCAGGAGGCCTTGCCGCTCTGGAATTTACCTGGTGGTGAACCACCTGCCATGATCATTAAATGCCAGGGCGTATGAGCTCAGCCTTCTGTTCCTATCAAATCACGAGTGGCAGCTACACCCAGAGGTGGCGCAAGGTCTCTTCTGCACATGAGGGGAACTTGGGCTCAATCTTTTCGCCACTGCTTAGAATGTGTAATGTCAGCACTTCTGCTCGTTAGAGTTTCCAAGGCGTCTCTCACTCAGAGACACGTTCTGCTTCGAGTGGAATTCAGGACTCCTGTATACCTTTCTGCCGATATCACTCCTACACTGAGTGCACAAGATCAGGACCAACTGGGCACAAATCATCCTTGAGGCTCCGGACTGAGTATGGACAGTATGGTATCCAGAACTACTGGGCTTCAGTATATGTCCTCCAATCATGCTGCCCCCTTTGAGGACCTGCTGTCACAGAAAAAAGGCAGGGTTCTGCACCCGGTTCTTTGCAATCTCTATCTTCATGTTTGGAGATTAAGCAGCGACAGCTTAACTCCTTCAATCTTCCCCCATAGGTGATTGATGTCATCTTGCCAGCCAGATGTCCCTTGATGAGAACTGTATATGCCTGCTGTTGAGATACGTTTCTGGCTTGGTGAGACTCCCTCCAGGCCAAAGGGTCTGAAGTTTTGTTATTTGTTCTGTCTCTTACCCGGCAAGGCTTTGTTCTGGACAAGAAAGGTTAAGGGTTATCTTTTGGCCTTTGTACCGTTGCCTGATCAGCCCTTGTTGTTTAAGTCACCAGTTGTGATACAGTTTTTCAAGGGGCTGCAACAAATGTTTCCCCCTTCTTCTTTTGTCATGCCCCAATGGGACATGGGCATCCTTCCTGCCAAAAGTTATGACGCTGTTCCTTGTCAGCCAAGCCTTCATCACTTGGACCCCAAGCGAGCGGTGAGCTTTTACATAGGTCGCACCAAAGACCACCTGGTGGCTAATCAGCTTCCTGTGGGGTTCTCTAGAGTCAAAAAACAGCAAAGGCAGGGCAGAAGAGAACTGTTTCCCATTGGATCGTGCTCTGAATTAAGATCTGCTATTTAGTGATCAGAAAGCAGCCTCCAGAAGGACTGCGTGATTATTCTACCAGAACCAAAACTGCTACCACTGTGTTGTCACGCAGGGTCCCTGTCCTAGAAATTTGTCAGCCAGGTATGTGGGCACCCCTCCATACGTTCACAAAGTATTATTGCCTGGAAAGTCAGGTTCGCCAAGAGAGGAATTTTGCCCACTCGGTCCTGCAAGACTTTATGGTTTGAGCCTATTCTCAGACACACCGCCTAATAAGTGTTGCTTTGGTATTTATTTTGAAGGTAAGGAATCTGTGGCTAGAAGTCTATTAGAACAAGTTACTTACCTTTGGTAAAGCCTTTTCTGGTAGGGACTGTCTATAGCTGCAGTTTCATCACTGATCCTCCCTTTTCTGTGGTTTCACTCTATCCATTAATAAGATCCAAAGTCTAGGATTCTGCACACTGTCTACTGATTTGCTTTAGGGTCTTTGTGTCTGAGGGCACAGACAGTCTTGAACGGGGGTGGCGCCTATATAGGTCCCGCATGTCATTTCCGGAGCGGTGTGAAGCTGAAAGGCGCCACCTTTTGGCTTGCAGAGGTTCTGCTGAAAAGTTTCCAGATCCATCTGACACTTGGGGATTATTCTAAAGGTGAGGAATCTGCGGTTAGACAGTCTTTACCAGAAAGAGTGTTACAGAAGGTAAGTAACTTGTTCATGAGGTATATTTGCCATTTTAAAAACATAGCTTGAAGGAAGGTCTTTCAAAGTTATTCAGTGCAGCCTGTTCTAGGCACATCCACATTGATGGTGCTTCTGGACCTGGCTGGAAGAACACAGATTGTGCTAGATTATGTGTCAAATAATATATAAACTGCCATCCGCCTGATGTTTTGTGTGTCTGAAGCCTGTGGTGTTTGAGTCTCAAGTGTATCCAGATCATACAAATGACTAAGGGTCTTTGTTAATCCAGTTATAATGGTATTATATTGTAGTTAATGAGTATACCAAAATATTGTAATCGGAGCATTATGTGGTAAATTCAGTTTGCTTCTGTGTCTTTGTGATTGCAGGATTAAAGGATTCAGGCTATCTACTACCATCCTTTCTAAGCCTCTGTTAATCCTGACTCCTGGTACTCGAGGCTCTTGTAGTTCATTTCATATTATACGCGCCCAGGCTGGCTCTTGTGGTGGCATGTGACTTGGTTAGCACTTTATACTTGCCCCAGTTTATTCTGTGTATGGAGGGCACCGAAAATTATTTGATCAGTGACATCAAGGGGTCCGGTGAGTTTTCCTGATTGATGTGTGAATAGTAAATCTGCAACACAGATGACACTTTTCACTTGTTCGGCATGTGTGAGAATATCTGCAATCAGTGAATCAGACTGGAAGGCACGGTGGCCCATGAAGGATGCCAGCACCATCATACCAATTCGGATGGAAGGCTTAAGGAATCTACTAGCTAAATGGGTCTCGAAATCTATTGGTGCTTAAGTGCTGATACTTTTCTCTCCGAGGAAGTTTGCACTTTTCGGAGCCAACTACGAAAATAGCCAAAATCTAGCAACATGTTGTTTTTCTATACACTGTGCAATTAAGTGCATTTCTAAAAATGGCCTCAACAAACGGTTTGCTGTGCTAAGATTGTCCTCTTTGCAGCTTTCAGGAAGAGGCAGAGCTGTTTAAAAAATACCACACAGTTTTTTCAGTTTTCTTAACAACAGTCTTTTGCGGTTTCTACGCCTTTGGAGTTAGTGGAGGAAAGGAGTGTGAAACCTACAGGCAAACCCGGAAAGCTGTACATTTCTGTAAAGTATATAGAATTCTAAATTAGGCAGGGGGTTATTGTTTTAGATCGCGCATGGTTTTCCCAAAGAAACTGTTGTTGAATTAAAAAAACTGCTTAATGTAAGTAGGACAAAACAAAAATTGGGAAAAATGTGTGTCGCTTTTTGCTCCAATTGGCGAACTGTAAAGGTAATATACTGTGACACCTGTCAGACTCTTTTGGTCATAGGAATGTATAGGTGGCAATTAATAAAGGTCAGTTTACATGTTAGTGAATCTGCACGTGTAAATATACTCCTACATTTCTAGTACATATACTACTATCTGATAGACATCTAGCCGCAGATTTCTTAACTTAGAATATCCCCAGGCGTCGGACTGGATCCGGAAAAAACTTTGCAGCAACACCTCTGCGCTCCGGGGACAGCGCCACACGACCCTGCCCTGATGTCGTCCACGTACGTGACGTCAGCGAGGTTATATAAGTCCCTCTTGGCGCACTGGCATCAGTTTCCATCTTTTCCGCGAGCAATGCGGATCCGGAGGGAGCGGTTCCTCTGGCCTGTTTTCAGGCCTTGTCGACGCTTCGCGTTGGGGAACAGTGTGCAATGCCTTCGGGCTTTAAAACTTGTTCGCAACAGATTTCCGCAATGGACCCGCATCTTATTTGTATGTGGTGTCTGGGCGAGCACCATGACTCCACGGACTGCGAGGCGTGCCAACACCTAAAGCCCAAGTCTCGGTGCGAGCGCCGTATGAAGCTTCTCTCGGCGCAGTTGTCCAGGCCGGAGTCATCTCGTCCCCGGCTTCTTCAACGCAGGTCCCTCCCGCCGTCGTTCGGCCTCCGGGGTCCGGGGCCGCCGTTCGCCACTTGGTAAGTCGAGGGGCTTGTCGCCAAGGTCTTCGACCTCCCCTTCTTCTGTTGTCAGGAGCTCTGGTTCCCGGAACGCTCCCGACGTGCACTCCCAGCAGTCGCCCTACACGCCCTTTCCAGGTGTGGGGGCAACTCGGGCCCAAATGGAGGAATAGGCCACAGCTTTTCAGGCCTCCCTTGGGCCCTCTCCCGTCTCTGGGGCGTCCCCGGGGCCTCCGCTTCTTGTGGGCTCTCCGACGGACTCGCCGGTGGGTTAGCCCCCGGCGCCAATTGAGCCTCACCCCCTAAGGGACGTCGGAGATGTGGTACCGTTAGGGCGCGGCCCAGTTGGGTTCCCCTCTACGGTGCACGTGGAGTCATTATGGCGCGGCCCACCAGGGTCCTCCTCTACGACCCACAGCGCCACATAGCCCCACTGGGCTCCCTGCGGTGCCGCAGGTGGTTGCCAGTGCTCATAGCCCTGCTCTGAGCACAACCCAGGATCCCGGTCAGGCGGACGCCTGTACGGAGCCAGGGTCGGCGCCGTACCGGCGCTGGAGGCTCGGCTCCGCCTACAGTGCTTTCTCCGGAGTCGGAGCCTATTCATATGCCCCAGGCTCCCTGGCAGGCGGTCGCCTGTCTGGAACCGGGGTCGGCGCCGTACCGGCGTCGGAGGCTCACCTCCTCGGCTCCGCCGCTGCTCCTTTCCCCGGAGTCGGAGCCTGGTATGGATAAGATGGAGTCGGCACCAGGCCGACACCGAAAGCCTGCCTCGCCGGCTCCGGCATCTGTTCCTTCCTCGGAAGGGGAGCTTATCATAGTCTCGGGGCCGAATGGCGCAGAGTCGACGCCGGACGCAGTCGAGTCGGCTCCTAATAACACGAGGTTGGCACCGACGCGTGTCGCTTCGGCGCCGTGTCGGTGCAGAATTATGGACTCTTCGCCAGCGGCCTCGGGAGGGAATTCTGCACCGTCTTCTCGCCCACCATCACCAGATGTTCCGTTGCATGTGCCCCCCTTGGAATTGAGCTTCCTTGGGAGCTCCCAGATCCGGCAGGCTCCTCGCCTCCTCAGGAGCAACGTCAGGATCCTCATTCTTCAATGGGACTCCCTTATGTGGAATATTGTTGCACCCTCACTGTCTGGGGAGGGTCAGTTTATTACCCTCCCCCACTGATGAGTTGTTGTCTCCTCCATGGAGGGCTACCGAAGCCGGTGCGGCTTTTTTGAGGGTGGTCTCAATGGCCAACTGCATTTTGAGCATGCAACCCCCTTCTGCCCCCTTGTCTGTCGACCCCTTGCTTGAGGTCCTTCATCGGGGGTCTGGGACTGTGGAGCCGCTTCTACCCTTTGAGGCTTCCTTTATGATACCCTTTTGGGTACCTGGGTCCGGCCTGCTTCAGGTGATCCGGTGGCTCGCTCAGTTTTGCACCGCCACCGTCCAGCTCCGCATGATCCTGTTTGTCTTTTTGTTCAACCTGATGTGCAAGGGTTTGTGTTGCAGACTGCTTTCCCCTCTCTGCCTCCTCTAGTGCTTCCTCCCTCTGTGGAGTCCCGATGGCTAGAGTCATGGGGCAGGATCGTCTTTGTCTCCACTAGTGCTACCCTACGATCCTTGAATAGAATGTGTGTTTTAGCACGGGCAACTTCTGCCCTGTGGGACTCTGCAGAGTCTTTGCTTTCGGCCACCTCTGAAGGTGCTCGGGTTGATCTCCTTCGCCTCCTCCGGGATGGCCGCGACCTTGCCGAATTCACAATCCGCTCAGCCTCAGATACTGCGGATTCTTTGTGACGTGCTATGGCGTGCTCTGTTGCCTTAAGGCGTCACGCTTGGTTACGCGATACTGTCTTCCCCGAAAGTATCCGGGAGCGACTTGTTGACTTACCCTTTGATGGGGTTTTGCTGTTTGATGCTCACGCCGAATCGGCGGTTCACCGGCTCCTTGCGGGCTTTCGTACCCCCACTTAGGTCTTCTTACATTGCGGTAGTACTTTTTCATTTTGCATCCTTAAGCTGCGCTTTGTGTTTTATATGGGCGGTGAGCCTTACGTCTTCTTTTCCCAAGAGTGATTACCCTTTTATTGGCATCCCTTGGATGCGTTTTGCTTTGAGCTGCCTGTTGGCCTGCTGTTGCCGTGTTCCACAGATTGCTGTGTCTAGTCCTCTGACTGGGGTATTGAGCCGGTGGCTCAGCTCGGTAATGTCCTATGGCTCAGAACTCATGTTCACGGGTTCAGTTTGTTACTGCGCTCTTTTGGCTTGGCGTCTTGCCCTAAGAGGTGTTCCCCATTGTTTGGGGTATGCGCACTCCATGTGGGGTACTGGTATGCTATTATATAGCTTTGCTTATCTCACCTGGGCCTGGAGATCCTGTGGGTTCCATGCGTCGCTTGGTGATCCGTTATACGGCGTTCTATGTTTTTCCCTGGTGCCATCTTCGTACGCCATGGTCATCCTGCCTGTTGCCTGTTCCACCTCCTTGGGAAGTTTCTTACTCTCCTCTTCAAAAACAACTGTACTAGGTATGCTCTGGTATGTATATGTGCTGGTTGCTTTGGTATTCCTCTTCCTACGTCGCCACCTCTTTTTGGGGCGGAGATGTGTGGGGGAGCTTTTCTGAGCTGTTGCAAGTTGCCCATAGGTTCCTCCTTACTTCCGCTTACTGGGGTGATTTCCCAATTTGACAAATGCTCTCTTTTTGGTGTTCCACACTGTACGTGTCTTTTTTGGAGTGTTTGGTCATTCTGAGGCTCTTTCCAATTGTTAACGCTACGCCTGCGGGACAGCTCTTCTGATGGCAGTGTTCCTTGACTACTGCCTGCAAGTCTATATTGTGGATTGTTTCTCGCTTTGGCTTCATACTGCCCGGTCGGGCACTCTTAAGCTTCTGGTGTAAACCACATCTGAAAGAAACACGTTAGTTAGATTCCTCACCTTAGAATATCCACAGGCGTCAGGCTGGATCCGGAAAGATTTTGTCAGCAATACCCTGGCGCGTCGCTAGGCGGCGTCTGCGGCTCCGCGTCCGTCGTCGGCGTCGTGATCGCCGGGATGACGTCGTCGGAGTACTTAGACGCCGCCCTCGCGCGCAGACGTCAGTTCTTCTTTTTTCCACGCCGATCCGGGAAGAGCATACCCTTTAGTCACTTTTTGACTAAACTTTTGAACTCTTTAGGTTCCCTTTTCAGTCGACCTCGATAGGATGCCTGGCTTCAAAGCTTGTGACTCCTGTCACTGACTGATGTCGGTTACGGATCACCACCGCCGGTGCCACTATTGTCTTCTGGCCGACCACGACGCAGAGTCGTGCCCCATCTGCCGGGCCTTGCTTCGAAGGCCCGCAAGCTGCTCGAGCTCTGGCAGTTGACTCCGCGCCGCTCAAGGTCCCGGTCGAGGAGGAGGTCGAGGGACCGGTCGCGGGAGCCGCAGTCATCACCGCTCGTCGGGGTCAAAGTCTTCGCGATCCGGTAAGTCATAGCACAGCAGGAAGTCGAAGAGGCGACATCGCTCTTCTGGTTCCCCTCTCCGGTTGCGCGACTCGGCTGAGGGCTCGGGTGGCACCACCCGCGCGGCTCCGTCGGAGCTGCAGGAGTCCCGTCTGACCCCATACCCTCCGGTCCCTGGGTCTGACGCGACTCCGGCGGAGATCAGGGACTTCCTTGTGGCCATGAGGAGCCTGGCTCCGCCGTCGACGTGCCTTTGGGCCCCGCAGGCTCGACTGGGAGGCCTAGCGTGCCGGCGGCTCCGGCGCCGTCGTTGACTCCGGTCCCGAGGCCGCAAGCCCCCGTGGGATCCGGGCCTGGATCCCGGTCGACCTTACGACCTCTCCGCCGACCCCTACGGCGCCACCGTCGGAGGATGCCGTTCCCCGGTTTAGTCCCGGTCCGGGCCCGTCGTCTGAGCGGCGCCGCCCAGCGCCGCATCCGACGCCGATGGGTGAAAGGTTCATCTTCCGCCCGGCTCCGATCCTTCCACCTGTGTACCAGGAATCTGATGACGGAGACGACTGGGAGGGGTCTGAGGACCCTCTGGCTCGGCAGGGCCAGTTATCACAGAACTGGACAGACTAACTGGGGGATGCCAGTGGTCTTGATACCTCCCCTGACACTGGCTTCATCTCTCCTCCGTCCGTGGCTTCGGAGGAAGGTGCTACATTCTCTGTGGTGCTGCGCAAGGCAGCCTAAGCCCTTGGGCTGGAGCTGCCTGCTGTGGCCGTGAGAACTAATCTCCTCACCGAAGTGCTTCAACCGCCAGCAAGCTCCTCGGAGCCTCTGCTGCAGTTCAATGAGGCACTGATTGACGTTCTGAAGGGCACCTGTTCCAAGCCCTCCACAGTTTCTCCTGTGGACTGGAACGTGGCCCGGCGACACCGCCCTGCACCGGGCGACCCCGGTTTTCTATCCATGCACCCCACCCCCGAGAGCCTGGTTATCCAGGCCTCTACCTCCCAGACCTCCTTCCCGTCCGCTCCCCCGGATCGGGAATCCAAAAGGTTAGAACAGTTTGGGAAGAAACTGTTCTCCTACCTTAGTTTGGGGTTGCAGTCTATCAACACCGCGTGCCTTTTGGACCGTTACTCCCACTCCCTGTGGGATACGGTGGAGGATGTGCTGCCCCAGTGTCCGGAGGGGGCCCGGACACGGCTCGCCCAGGCTCTTGCTGAGGGGTGGGATGCGGCACAGCATACAATCCGATGTGTACTGGACACAACGGACTCGGTAGGCAGGGCAATGGCGACCACGGTGGCGATTCGTCGCCACGCCTGGCTGAGATCCACGAGCTTCTCCGGGATGTCCAGAGCACCCTCATGGACATGCCCTTCGATGGCAGTCGCCTTTTTGGCGACAAAGCGGACAGTGCGCTGGAGCGCTTTAAGGACTCCAGGGCTACGGCTAAGTCCTTGGGCCTCTCGGCCCGCGGCCGCAGACTTCCGCTTTTCGCCCCTTTCGTGGCCAAGGAAGGGGCGCCCCCTCACATCCGTCTAGCCACACGCCGAAGAACCAGCTTCAGCACGGTCGCGGACATGGAATCCGCCGCGGCGGAACAGGGGGACAACGAGCCGGTCCGTCCACATCTACCCCGGCAGCATCCGCCTCAAAGCCCTCCTAGTCCGTGCTTTCAGGCCCATTCATCGCCAGTGGGGGGCAGAGTTCGCCATCACCTGCTCCACTGGCGTACCATCACATCGGACAGGTTGGTGCTGCAAATCGTCTGAAGGGGCTACTCCCTCACCTTCGAGGCAACCCCTTCAGCCATGCCACCGCAGTATCAGCGGATGTGGGGGATCACTTGAAACTTCTACAGGAGGAAGTTACAGCCCTCTTGGCCAAGGGGGCCATCGAGCGCGTTCCTGCCCCAGAAGTAGGTCGGGGTTGTTATTCCCACTACTTTCTGGTTCCCAAGAAGGGCAAAGGGGGCCTATGCCCTATCTTGGACCTCAGGAGCGTCAACGCCTTCCTCCGAAAGGAGAGGTTCAAGATGCTCACCTTAGCTCAGGTTCTGGCTGCCCTAGACCCTGGAGACTGGATGGTAGCGTTGGACTTGCAGGACGCTTATTTCCACATCCCCGTTCTGCCGGCCCACCGGCGTTACCTGCGGTTCACGGTAGGCCACGAGCATTTTCAGTTTACTGTGCTCCCCTTCGACCTCACCAGTGCCCCTCGGGTGTTCACAAAAGTGATGGCGGTGGTCGCAGCTCACCTGCGCAGATTAGGGGTTCCAGTCTTTCCCTATCTCGATGACTGGTTGTTGAAGGCGGGCTCGCCCCAGGCAGTCGTCTCCGACCTACAGTCTATGGCCGACCTCTTGCATTTGCTGGGGTTCTCCATCAATGTGCCGAAGTCGCATCTGAGTCCCTCCCAGAAGCTCCTCTTCATCGGAGTGGTTCTGGACTCAGCGCAGTTCCGGGTCTATCCTCGAACAACGGGTCCGGGATATTCAGGCTCTGATTCCCATCTTTCGAACTCTATCCCGGGTTTCGGTCAGGTTGGTGCTGCGGCTTCTGGGTCTGATGGCCTCCTGCATCCTGTTGGTGCATCACGCCAGATGCGGGCTCTGCAGTGGGACCTGAAGTTTCAGTGGGCCCAGCATCGGGGCAACCTGTCCGACCATGTCTTGATCTCGGAGGGCACTGCAAGACAGTTGCAGTGGTGGCTCACGGACCGCGATTGGGTCAGTGGCAGATCCCTCTCCCTACCCCAACCGGAGCAGACAAACTCAGCTGCCAGTGCATGATGGATCACGAATGGCGTCTAAACTCTGACGTGGCGCAAGGCCTCTTTCAGCAGTGGGGAGAGCCTTGGTTAGATCTATTCGCCACCGAAGAGAGCGCGCAATGTCAGCAGTTCTGCGCGTTGGAGTTTCCAAGGCGGCACTTGCTCAGAGACGCTTTTCGTCGCAAGTGGAGTTGCGGTCTGTTGTACGCCTTTCCGCCTATACCACTTCTGCCCAGAGTGCTGAAGAAGATCAGGTGCGACCGGGCCCAAGTCATCTTGGTGGCTCCGGATTGGGCACGAAGGTACTGGTATCCCGAGCTACTCAATCTAACGCTCGATCCCCCGATCCGGCTGCCTCTTCAGGAGGACCTTCTGTCGCAGCAGCAGGGGACGGTCCTCCCACCGAACCTGTCCAGCCTCCACCTCCATGCGTGGAGATTGAGCGGCGGCAGTTTATGCCATTTGACTTGCCTCCTGAAGTCTGTAATGTTATTCTGGCAGCCAGGCGTCCCTCCATAAAATCGGTATACGCCTGAAGGTGGAACAAATTTGTGGCATGGTGCACAGCAAAGGCTGTGGATACCCTTTCCGCCCCTCTTTCTGAGGTTCTCCTCTTCTTTCCCTGGCCCAGCAGGGCTCTGCTCTGGGCACCCTCAAGGGATATCTTTCAGCTATTTCTGCTTTCTTACGGCTTCCTGATCAGCCTTCTCTTTTCAAATCCCCTGTTGTTTCTCGATTCTTTAAGGGCATTACTCACATGTTTCCTCCTGTCCCTTTCATAATGCCTCAGTGGGATTTGAATCTAGTATTGACCTATCTGATGTGCACTCCCTTTGACCCACTTCATAATTGTCCCCTTCGTCTTCTAACTCTTAAGACTGCTTTCCTGGTTGCTCCAGGCTCTCTCTTCTAAGCCTCCTTTCCTTTCTGTCCATCCGGGCAAAGTTGTTCTCAGGACCCGTCCTTCCTTTCTTACTAAGGTGGTAACTGCCTTTCACATCGGACAGTCGGTTACATTGCCCACCTTCTTACTGCCTCCGCATCCCTCGAAAGAGGAAGACAGGCTCCACCGTCTGGACCCAAAACGGGCGCTGTCCTTCTATCTGGACCGCACCAAGCAGTTCCGGGTGGACGACCAACTCTTTGTTGGCTACGTGGGCGCTAAGAAGGGGCGGGCGGTGCACAAGCGAACCATCTCTCGGTGGGTCGTTTTGTGTATCAAGGATTGTTATTCCTTCGCTAACAAGGAACCTCCTGTCGGGCTGAGGGCCCATTCCACTAGGGCCACAGCGGCGACCACTGCCCTGGGCCGGGGAGTCCCCTTGCAGGACATTTGTCAGGCAGCAACGTGGGCCTCGCTGCACACGTTTGCCAAACATTATTGCCTGGACAGCCAAGTCCGGAGAGACGGCTTCTTTCGCCGTTCTGTTCTCCAGGACTTTCTGGTGTGATCTTGGTTCGCAGACCCACCAACGGGGTTGGTATTGCTGGGGTATCCATTCTAAGGTAAGGAATCTAACTAACGTGTTTCTTTCAGATGAACAAGTTCCTTACCTTCGGTAACGATATATCTGTAAGAAACATTAGTTAGTTAGATTCCTCACTGCCCCACCCTTCCTCCCCGTTCTGCGAACCGATATCTAGGGTTGAGGTCATCCCTTTTCAGGGCCCTAGAATTTTTTGGCACCAGTGTCAGTCTCTTGCATGGCTCTGCGTTCCAACATTCTTGACTCAATATCTGATGCTGGAATTTCTAGTAATACATGCATCAACCATCAGGATAAACTCAAATGCTTTGCCCTCCACTCCACCGGACCGTGAATCAAAGCACACTGAAACGTTTGGCAAACACATGTTCATCTGCTAGCCTTGGACTGTGGCTCGGTCAATGCTAGCTGCTTGCATAACTGCTATTCCCACGTGCTTTGGAACTCACCATGTGTTGCCAACTGCTCTCAAAGACTTTCACCCTTCTCTCACACAAGCCACTCAAGACATCTGCAGTGCAGCAGAATTTTTCAATAGATATGTTCTGGCCATCTCAGACTGTGAAGGTCGAGAAATAGGCACTGGTGTAGCACTCAGACAATATGTCTGGATGAAGGCTACATGCTTCTCCGGAGATGTCCAATCATCTCTCGTGGTCATGCCCTTCGATGGCATATGCCTTTCTGACAAAAAAACAGATTCAGTTCTCTATCCATTAAAAGTTAGATGAGCCATACCTGGCTCTTTGAGCCTGTCTGCTCCAACATGACAATTCTATGAACAGTTTTGTCCTCTCTGTGGCTATGTTAGAGGGGTGTCAATACCATCTGCACCAGCCTTTGCATCCTGTCCAGTAGGCTCCACAATCTTTTCCTGGGCAAGGCTTTGGATCATACAGACGTCATGGGCACGAGGCAGCTTGGAGCCCAGTCCTTGCACCAACAGCAGCTGCAGCCACAAAACTGATGTTTTGTGTTCTTTCAGGCACACAGCCACCCAGTCGGAGGCAAGATAAGGCATTTTTTCCCATGGTGGCAAACTATTGCTTCAGGCAAGTGGGTTGCGCAAATAGTCCTTTGGGGCTATGCCTTACCATTTGCTTCCACTCCGCTTCCCCTTCCACCACCCTTTACCCATCTGGCAAAGGACAGTCTTCCTGTTTTACAGCACGAGGTGCAGACCATTTTGGCCAAAGGAGCCATAGCGAGGGTCCGAGCTTCAGAAATGGCACTCTCTACTACTCTTGCAATTTTCTGGTGCTGAAGAAAGATGGACACCTCATTCCTATTCTAGAAATGCATCCTCTCAATGCCTTCCTGGGAAAGATAAATTCAAGATGCTTACCCTGGCCGAAGGCTGGTCTGCCCTCGATACTGAAGATTGGATCGTAGAGTATGACTTTTTATCTCCACATCCCGTTACTACAGGCACTATCCGCAGGTCACAGTGCCCCTAGGTGTTTACAAAAGTGACGGCAGTGGCCGCAGCGCATCTGTGAAGGTCAGGTGTCCCGGTGTTCCTCTACCTCAACAACTGGCTACTAAAGGCAGGCTCGCCCCAGGCCATCGTCACCCACCTCCAAACTGTAGCAAACCCCCTAAAAGTGTTGGGACTAACTGTCAGCATGCCGAAACCACTTTGCAGTTCCTCCCGTTCATCAAGCTATTCTGAACATGATGCAGTTTCGTATCTTTCCCCCAAGCAGAGAGTCCAGGACATTCAGGCTATGGTCCAAATTTAGCCTCTGTCCTGGCTATTGGCCTCCTGTTTCCTCCTGGTGAAGCATGCCAGATGGCATTTGCTGGCTCTGTAGTTGAATCTGAAGTCCCCCTGTCCAGATTTTGGAGAAGGCTGTAAGAGAACTACAGGGGCTTCTGGACCGTGATTGGTTCGCGGCAGGCACCTCTCCTTACCCCACCCAGAGGTGACGGATGCAGCGCTTTTGTGTTGGGGAGGCAGTCTGGGAGAGTTGGAGATCAGAGGCATCTGGTTTCCATCAGAAGACTGGCTGCACATCAGCCTACTGGAGTGGCAGGCCATCAGCTTGGCTTAAAGCCTTCTTGTCATCCATCAAGGGGAGGCTGGTACAGGTGCTATCAGATAACACCATCAACATGTGGTACTGCAAATGCAGAGTGAGGTGGGGGCAGTGCTTAATTTGAGCCTGTGGTTTCAGGTGCTCTGCACGTAATTGTCAACACTGGCTTGTAACAGTCTACCCATGGTGGTGCTGTCTGTCTAATTTAAAGATGAGCACAACAATAGTTGTTTCTTAATTCAATATACATTAAAATTGACTATTACCTGCCACCCAAGCCATTCCTATAGCTTTGGGGGCCTGAAATAGTCAGAATTATCACACTTGTATGATTGTAATGATTAGTAATTGTGTTGATACTGCCATTGGCAGTGCTGGGAGGGGCGATTGGTGGTGCAAGCTGCAGTGGCTTCTTGATGAGGGCCCTTGCACTTTTTTTATTACAAATTAAGCACTGGGCGGTCATCAACTCTGTTAGGAGGCACTACACCTCTGGACATGGCTTGAAAGCCAGGGGATTTTTCTGGTTGTGCGCCATCTGGCGGGATCTTTAAACACCAGGGTGGACACACTCAGCCATTGGTGCCTCGCTGATCACAAATGGCAGCTACACCAGAAGGTGGTGCATGGAATCTTCCGCAAATGAGAAGAACATAGTCTTTTTTTTCTCAACAGCATGAAAACGTGCAATATCAGCCTTTTGTGCATTGGAGTTCCTAGGGCAGCTTTCTTTCTGAGATGCGTTACACATGGAGTGGAGCTCTGGACTCTTGTAAACCTTCCCTTCGCTAACTCTACTGCCCTAAGTTCTGAAGAAGATTAGGAATGACTAGGCCCAAGTCATCCTAATGGCACTGAATTGGGTGGGAATAGTGTGGCACCCGGAACTCCTGGGCATGAGCATTTGTCACCAGATCAGGCTGCCACTTCTGGAGGATCTTCTGTCACAGTAGCAAGCCAGGGTTCTACATCTGGCTCTGCGCAATCACCATTTCCTTGCTTGGAGAGTGCGCGGTGACGGTTGACTACATTTAACCTTCCTCTTGAAGTTGCTGATATCATTTTGGCAGACAGGCTTCCCTCCACAAAATTAGTATATACCTGCAGTCGGGAAAAGTTTGTGGCTTAGTTCGGTGCTCGACAGATTGATCCATTTGAGGCCAACCTGCCCAGCAAGTCCTTGCTTTGGGCACAGGTAAAAAACTGCTTCTCTTTTTTGTGCTATTTTGGGGTTTCTAGATCAGCCTTCCTTATTTAAATCAACTATGGTGCTTTTAAAAAAAGTTTTACTACATTTGTTCCCACCTACATCCTTCATCTTTCCCCAGTGAAACATGAATTTAGCCCTCATTTTCCTAATGTGTAATCCCTGTGAACCGTTGCACAGCTGTCCCTTGTGGCTTCTTACTTTCAAGGCATTTTTCCTTCTCCCCATCACATCAGCATACCTTGTGTGTTCAAAAGCCCTCTTCGTCAGCCTGCCATATACACCATTCTTTCCAGATAAACTAATGTTAAGGATGCGACCATCTTGTTTTCCAGAAGTAGTCGCTCCTTGTTTTCCAGAAGTAGTCGCTCCTTTTCATGTTGAGCAAAACATCATCCTCCCGGCACACTTCGCTCCACCTCACCACTGTAAGGAGGAAGTTAAACTTAACTTGCTGGATCTTAAAAGAGCCCTTAGTTTTTACATTGATTGTGCCAATTATCATCATGTAAACAATCAGTTCTTTGGTGGATTCGCTAGGGCCAACAAGGGCAAGGCAAGGCAGAAAAAGATAATCTCTCACTAGTTAGTTCTCTGCATCAAAATCTGCTATGCAATGGCTATGAATCAGCCCCCAGAAGGTTTGTGGGCTCATTCTGCTCGAGCCAAAGCTCCATTGGCAGGCAGTGTGTCTGTGCCAGACATCCGCCAGGCTGCGATTGCTATGTGGGTGTCACTTCATATGTTTATGAAGCATTATTATCTGGACAGCCAGGTCTGTGAAAGGCACTTAGCCCATGTGATCCTGCAGGACGTTTTTGTCTGAGCCAATTCACGGGCCCATCACCAGGGAGGTACTGCTTTGATATCTATCCACAAGGTTAAGTGTCTGTGGTTAGAAATATCCATCTGAAGAAGTTACTTGCATTCGGTAAAGCTTTTTCTGGTGAATAGTCTATCAAATCACAGTTCCTCACTGACCCTCCCGCCATCCCTGTTCTTTGAACAGGACTCTTTTTCAATCTAAGAAGGTTCCAAGTGCAGCGAACTACACACTGTTCAAAGCTAGTCTGCTGTTGGTCTCTGCATCTTGGGGTGCGGCCAACCTTGAAAGCAACTGATGTCAGCGTGCATGGGTGGCTCTTATATGCAGTCCCGCATGTCACTTCTGGAGCGGACCAATGTTCGCACAGAGCCACACGGCACCACCAGTCAGCACACAGGTGTACAACTGAAAAGTTTCCAGACCCAGTCTGATGCCTGTGGAAAATTGAAAAGGTGAGGAATCTCTGATTAGATAGAGTATCCACTAGAAAGATTGTTACCTAAGGTAAGTAGCTTGTTCATTATTTATTAACAATTATCAAACATTATGCATAGAATTCATTTAAATAAATTTATTCGTTTTACAAAACAGTAACATTATTTTTTTTAATGAAAAAAGGTTATTAAAAGATTTCAAAAGTGGTGCTGGGTGTACTGCAGGTCTGAACTGCAGTACAGTTACATCTGTTTTTGGTCCTGGTTGGATGTAGTAACTTTAGAAAGGCAGTTTGTGAATAGGAAGAGGTTTACTCTTTTGTGGGTTGGTGCAAACCCCTACCTAACCCTCCCTTAACCCCTCCTCACTCCTCCTTAAACCTGCCACCCCCCATTATGTAGTAAGTATTCCCCATTTTCCAGTCTCTCCCTGCTGTCCCTCCCACATTTACTACAAAAACATACACACAAGTGTCTGGAGACTCTGCACCTTGGACAAAGAACTGTGCACGGAAAAGATAGGAGAGTTGGAGATGGAGACCACTGCATCTAGGTTTGTGAATAGCAAGGAGAGTTGGAGATGGAGATCTCTGCATCTAGGTTTGTAAATAGCATTTGTACTATTTGATTAGTATTACCAGATGTACCGCGAAATGCAGTTTGTGAATGGACTCCATAAAAACAGACAATACCCTAAGCTGTCAACCAAGCTGACGCCTATGGTTTTTCATTGTGTACCGACCATCATTGTGTACCGACCATTGTATCAGTATGTAAGGTGAAATCTGATAAATTAAACATGGGTAAGAACAAAATAATTTTTGGAATTTGGGCATAAAGCTGAATTTAGTAGAGTAGTGGTCATATATACTACTCTGAATTTGGGGAACCCATAATGTCACATGATTTGGAGAGAGTTTTACAAAATGTCTTTTTTTTTCGCACTCTGACTTACATTTTTAAGCCAAAAATGGTGAGCGGTACAGTAGATAATAACAATTGATCTGCAATTCTGAATTCCCATACCTCAATAAAATTTGTACCCAAGTTGTTTGGATCAGCCCATCACTCACGGCAGGAAAAGACCCACAATGCAATGTGGATACATCAAGATTTTTCCTTGTAAAAGCAATATTTTGCGTGATGGGTGTAGCTGCGGTATATGGGCTCAGGATCAGCAGGGAAACCTACCTACCCCAGACCCTTCTGAAAACTAGACCCTCTGGAGCAGCCAGAGTGGTGTTGCTTGCATGGCTCCCACTTCTTTTACAGAATTTCCTGGCCATAACTTGGACCGCGTGAAGTTAATGAAGTGTCAGTGCGGTCTTTGAATGACCGTCCCTATGGTGTGTGATGGGTCCTCCCAACTCATGGGGTGTAGCATGTTATCCGGGAGATTGCATGATAGTAACATTCTGTTCTTTGGCTGGAAGTTTGCATGAGCACAATTTAAATTAATACTTAATTATTTTGAAAATAAAAATTAAAGTTTGGGTACATGATTGTATATTTTCACGTTGATATAGAGATAGTAATGAGTTTTTAAGTTTCTGGATGATCAGTGTATGGGTAGAAAGGGGTTTTTAACGTTCAAGGGTTGTTAGTGTAAAGGGTTAGTAAAGCATTTTTAGAAATCAGGGGTGGGGTAGTATGTAAGTAGTAAGGAATTTTAATGTCCAGGGATAGCAAGTAGGGGTAGTGAGGAGTTTTTACGGTACATGGATGGGTAGTGTATAGGGGTAGTAAGGAATTTTAGGGGTCAGGGATTGGTAGTGCATGGATTAGTGAGTGTTTAGGGCTCAGGGATGGATAGTATATAAGGGTAGTAATGAGTATTTAGGGAGGGGTAGGGAGGAAGTTTTAGAGTTCAGTGATGGTTAGTGTTTAGGAGTAATAAAGAGTGTTTAAGGTTCAGGAATGGGTAATATTTAGGGGTTCGATGGAGTTTGTGAGGTACCATAATGAGAAGTATATAGGAGTTATAAGGAGGTTTTATGGTTCAGAGATGGGTAGTGTATATGGCTACTAAGGACGTTTTAGGTTTATGCAATGGGTAGTGTATAGGAGTGGTAAGGAGGTTTTATGGTTCAGGGATGGGTGGGGTGTAGGGGCAGTAAGGACTTTTAGGGTTCATTGATGGGTATTTAAAATAAGGTTGCATGGTTTTAAAAATGTATTTACATTAATAGTAACTATTTATAATATTTACTTTTTTAATTACTTTAACCTTACATTTAAAATGAAACAATTTTTTAAAGTGTATATATATCAATCAATCAATCACTGCATTTGTAAAGCGCGCTACATACCCGAGAGGGTCTCAAGGCGCTGGGGAGGGGGGGTGCTACTGGTCGAAGAGCCAGGTCTTGAGGAGTCTTCTGAAGGCCAGCAGGTCCTGGGTCTGTCGTAGGATGGTGGGGAGAGTGTTCCAGGTCTTGGCGACGAGGTAGGAGAAGGATCTGCCGCCGCCGGTGGTTTTTTGGATGCGAGGGACTGTGGCGAGGGCGAGGTTGGCTGAGCGGAGGCTTCGGGTGGGGGTGTGGAAGCTGAGTCGGTTGTTGAGGTAGGTGGGTCCGGTGTTGTGCAGTGCTTTGTGTGTGTGGATCAGGAGCTTGAAGGTGATCCTTTTGTTGACGGGGAGCCAGTGCAGGCCTCTCAGGTGGAGTGTGATGTGGCTGCGGTGGGGGACGTCGAGGAGTCGGGCCGAGGCGTTCTGGATGCGTTGGAGTCTTCTCAGGAGCTTGTTTGTAGTTCCTGAGTAGAGGGCGTTCCCGTAGTCGAGTCTGTTGGTGATGAGGGCCTGGGTAACGGTTTTTCTCGTGTCGAGGGGGATCCATTTGAAGATCCTGCGGAGCATACGGAGGGTGTTGAAGCAGGACGCGGAGACGGCGTTGACTTGCCTGGTCATGGAGAGAGTGGAGTCGAGGATGACCCCCAGGTTGCGTGCGTGGTCCGTGGGTTCCGGGGCTGTGCCTAGTGACGTGGGCCACCAAGAGTCATCCCAGGTTGATGGGGTGGGTCCGAGAATGAGGACCTCTGTCTTGTCTGAGTTCAGCTTCAGTCTGCTGTCCTTCATCCAGTCGGCTACGGCCTTCATTCCTCTGTGGAGGTTAGCTCTGGCGGTGTGGGGATCTTCGGTATATATATATGTGTGTGTGTGTGTGTGTGTATATGTATATATATATCAACCCAAGATGCCCTCAAGCTCAAAGACGCTACTCCACGAGAGAAAGGTTCACAGACCCATTTTAATTCATGAAACCAGGCACCAGCTTTCCGATAATTAACATCCCTGACGCTTTTCAAAGCTACTGCTTCTTCTTCTGAGGGAAACACACTCTGTCAGCCACGGAAACGCGCAGCACACCTTCCTTCCTTTTTACATTTTATGCTTTTAATTAACCCTCACGTGGTTCTCGCACTCACAGGTGAGTAATTCCCAATGCATGATGGAATTGGAAGTCCTTGTGCTGAGCCAATTCTCCCCCCTCAGTGGGGTCCGTGTTTCTGGCAGTTCGTTATTACCAAGTGTTATTGATTGCAATGTTTAAGCTCTCCATTGAGCCTCAGAGAGTCCGGCAGGTTTCCAGTGAAGAATTTCTCGTGCTGCAAACAGGTTAAGGCACAGTTCCTTCCTTGCAGACTCATTACTTAATGGCGGTGCGTCCTTCACGGCGGGGCTGCCGTGTTAAATTTCAACCCAAGATGCCCTCAAGCTCAAAGACGCTACTCCACGAGAGAAAGGTTCACAGACCCATTTTAATTCATGAAACCAGGCACCAGCTTTCCGATAATTAACATCCCTGACGCGTTTCAAAGCTACTGCTTCTTCTTCTGAGGGAAACACACTCTGTCAGCCACGGAAACGCGCAGCACGCCTTCCTTCCTTTTTACATTTTATGATTTTAATTAACCCTCACGTGGTTCTCGCACTCACAGGTGAGTAATTCCCAATGCATGATGGAATTGGAAGTCCTTGTGCTGAGCCAATTCTCCCCCCTCAGTGGGGTCCGTGTTTCTGGCAGTTCGTTATTACCAAGTGTTATTGATTGCAATGTTTAAGCTCTCCATTGAGCCTCAGAGAGTCCGGCAGGTTTCCAGTGAAGAATTTCTCGTGCTGCAAACAGGTTAAGGCACAGTTCCTTCCTTGAAGACTCATTACTTCATGGCGTAATGTATATATATATATATATATATATAATCTATATATATTACCTACTGGCGGTCGCCAGTAGGTAGTTATAGTTAGGACCCTGTTTCCATAGGAAAACCGCAACATTCTATTTGGAATAACTTTGGCGCCGGTCGACGAATCCTCGCAAAATTTTCAAAATAGGTGGGGCGCTACGCTCCGCTCCTACCCTGAAAGTCTCGGGGGGATTCGTCAAGCGGGGGCTGAGATAAAAGGGGGGTCCCAAAACGCGTTTTTCCCATGCATTTTTCCATAGGACCTTTAGACACAGCCACAGCCCGAACGGCTGAACAGAGTTACTTGAAATTTGGCAGAGAGGTAGTCCTCAGGTCAAGGAAGTGCCTTTTGTAGGTCTGGTGTAAATCTGTTCAGTAGTTTCTGAGAAAATAGCCTTTAAATCAATATATATATCTGAGCCAGCTTACGGTGCGCTTACGGTGCGCTTACCGTACGCGTACGGTGACGTGCGCGAGCGCGATTCTGATTGGCTGTTAGATCTTAGTAAACATTCGAATCGGTCGAAACCAGGAAGCGGCGGCTGCCATTTTGTGTGTTTCACTCAGAAAAAAAAGGGTGATAAGTTGAAAAGGGGGCAAGGAAGAGAGTTACAGACCCCCTAACATTTGAAAGGGGGTCAAAGAAGGACAGAAAAGTACAAAAAAACATTTATTAATTTTAAAAAAAATCGCGGGGTACGCGTACGGTAAGCTTACCGTACGGGTACGGTAGGAAAAAAAAAAAAAAAATGAAATGAAATGCAGATTTAAGTGTTTAGATATTAGGGGGCTCTAAAAAGAGCCGTTGTGTTTATTAAGTGATTTTTTAGTGGTACCTTCAAGTAAGTACCGATGCAGATTCTACGGTTCAAGAGGAAGACTCTGTTCCCTTCATCAGTGAAGTGTACAACATCTCCTCTATAAATGTTTTGCATGTCGTAACGCAAGTTGTTGTGGTAAATGGAACCCATACCATAGTCGCGGAGGAAAGCAGAAACAGATTTGTTGACGTGCTTTCTTGCTTTGTCAATCTGCGGACAAAAATGATTGGACCAGTTCCATTTTTGCCTTTGGCATATGTTAGAATACACAAAGGCAGTTTTAGGGAAAAGTGAAAACAGTTGTGCAAAGGTCTCCTTCATAAGCATTTCCAGACCTACCCCAGTCAAAGTGCCTAGGTCATTGCCACCACAGTGCACTATTATGAGGTCAGGGTGTTGGATTTGCATGAAGGATTTCACCAATGGCATCAATTGGTGCCACTTTAACCCTCTCTGACCAATCCATTTAATGTCTACATTTGGCAAAGCAAGGTCTCTCACCATACCTGTTTTCTCTGCATACTTTTCACTCCAGAAGACATAGCTGTGTCCTACAATCCACACTGTGAACATCTTCCAAGGAGATCTGGATGCACTCAGGAGGTGTATTTCAGTAGAATGGGAAAAAGAAATGAAAGACAGTTTGGAAATGGAGGCATACATATTTTTTAAAAATAAAAAGAACTGATTGGCTGTTTCATACCATTCTACACTAAAAACTAGGCTGTATGTGTAAATTTATAGAAGCATGTTTTGTATTGGTACAGAAAAATGTGTTACCAAAGAACAGTACTATGGATTTGCTGTTAGGTTTGAAAAGTCAAGCACTCCTGCTCTTTGGAAATGAAACATTGTGTGGTGAACTTCTGACCTAACTCTACACAGCAGTGTTTCAAGAGCTGTTGCAATGGTAGCAGGCAGAAGTCAAGTTGGGGGAAGGGTACTTTTGGAAAAGGGTTGGTTTTCAACCAATAGAAATGTGTGATTACATTTGAAAAAAAGGGGGAAGCACTGAGATTTGAAACTAACATGTATATGTGTGGAAAAAGAGAGGGAAACTTTGCCATTATCTGGTTCTGCTGAGAGGAGAGAGGTGTACAGAACAGAGATCCTGGCTCTGATAATCTGCTGTTTGAGTGCCACATTTCTTTCACAACTAACTAATTTTAAAGGTGAGTTAAGAGTTTGAGAGGGGATGTATATGGTAAATTAAGAAATGAATAATAGAATTGGAATTCCTTTTGTTGAAGTTGTGTTTATCATTTTGTGTTTTGGGAGAAATTTAAATGTGAGGAACATGTAAAATAATATGGACTATGTTTTTACGATAAATTAAGGTGTACTGGTATAAATAAGGAATACTTTTAGGGTGTGAGGTTCCAGTCAGTAATGCAAATACATTCAGCATCACTAAGGCTGGTTGCCCTTGCTGGAGTGTAGTCAGTCACCCAGGTTACACATGTTGCTGGTCTCAGAAAGCTGTTTGGACATGTGCTTTTTTAAGAATCTGAAAAGTGGATTCAAAATGTTTCAGACTGTAAAAGTACTTATCACTTGGCAAAAAAAAAGAGTAGTAAGTGTGCTTTTAAATTGGCAAAGAAATTTCGTTTTCTGACTAATATGAAAACATGACTGTGTGGAAAGAGGAATTACAGGCAGAGATTTATTGAGTATTGCTCTGGTGATTTTACATTTGCATTAGATGGAAAGGGGGAGCTATTTTTTTATGCAGAAGCAGACTCTTAGCACACAGCCAGCTGCTTATCCTGTGGAATCATGCCAGTATTCACAACCGAGTGGGGTTTGAGGTTGCAGTCAGTAATGCCAATACATTTAGCATCACTAAGGCTGGTTGCCCTTGCTGGAGTGTAGTTAGTCACCCAGGTTACACATGTTGCTGGTCTCAAAAAGCTGTTTGGACATGTGCATTTTAAAGAATCTGAAAAGTGGATTAAAAATGTGTCAGATTGTAAAAGTACTTATCACTTGCCAAAAAAAGAGTAGTAAGTGTGCTTTCAAATTGGCAAAGAAATTTCGTTTTCTGACTAATATGAAAACATGACTGTGTGGAAAGAGGAATTACAGGCAGAGATTTATTGCGTATTGCTCTGGTGATTTTACATTTGCATTAGATGGAATGGGGGAGCTATTTTTTTGTGCAGAAGCAGACTCTTAGCACACAGCCAGCTGCTTATCCTGTGGTATCATGCACAGTATTCACAACCGAGTGGGGTTTGAGGTTGCAGTCAGTAATGCAAATACATTCAGCATCACTAAGGCTGGTTGCCCTTGCTGGAGTGTAGTCAGTCACCCAGGTTACACATGTTGCTGGTCTCAAAAAGCAGTTTGGACATGTGCTTTTTTCAGTATCTGAAAAGTGGATTCAAAATGTGTCAGACTGTAAAAGTACTTATCACTTGCCAAAAAAGCAGTAGGAAGTGTGCTTTCCAATTGGCAAAGAAATTTCGTTTTCTGCCTAATTTCAAAGCATGACTCTGTGTGCACACAGGAATTGTTTTTAGATATTTAATTTGTGAAGGTGTTATTGTGATTTTCACTTGTAGGAAAGGGGTACTTAGTATTTTAAGATTTGAAAAGATCATAAAAAATGTAGTAATATATTTAAATAAAAAAAAGGAATTTTTTTTTAGTTTTTTTCAGGTATTGCTGAAGAGCAGTGAACAAAATTTAAGATGCCTACAAAATCCAGACTAAGTAAAAACCACAAAAAAAAACTATATTTGAAGACAACTGGAGGACCTAAGTTAGTTGGAGATGCTCATGTTGGGAAAAAGAGAAAGTCTTCTGGTAAGCAGACAAAAGATTTTTTAAAGAACATCTTCAAAAAAAGGAAAAATGTACAAAATGTCTGTACTGGAAAGAATGTTTTAAATAGAAAAGAACAGGAAAAAATTGAGCATTTAGTTAATGCAAATATACCTTCAGAAACAATAAAGATTAACTTAAACAGAAAAACAGCGTTTAAAGAGATACGCAGAAAAATGTTTCAGAGAAGAGTTATGTCCAATTTGATAAAGGATGTGAAGAAATATAAGCAAAAGGCTAAATTTTATAAGAGAAAAAAAGAAATTGAAGCCATTGCAGCTAAGGCATTAGAATTAAAAAGGAAACTATTCATTTTAATTTTGAATAGGATGCGTACATTAGATGAAATGGTCAATGTACTGAAATCACAAAGCAAAAGGAAAAGAGTAGTGAAAAGAACAAACTTTTGTAAAGTGTTTTTAGGAGAATGGATGCATAGTTCAAGTAGTGAACCTTTTTTTAATGAAGAGAGTTATTTTCAAAGTAATAGTTTGCTGCATGCAGTTGACACCAGAGGTCGTGCTTACGAAGTGAAAAATGGTTGCATAATGGAGAAGGAGAAAATGGTTCCAAGAGATGAGGTACAAGTGATGGCGGATGAGGCTATGGGGAGACGTCCTAAAGCCCCAGTGTACACTTGGAATTGTAGTAGTATTTGCACTGTGCGTCAGGAATCTATTGATAAATTTCGTGAGTTTCTAAGAGAATATAGTAAAAAAAGTGTAAAATAGAAGATTAAGGTGCTTCAAAGTCTAGATCCATGCAGAGTGAGAGAGAATACTGGTTTGCAGGGTCATTCTCTGGCTTGTCTATCTAGAAAAGTGTGTAAAAGTGTTTTTCATCATTTTAGGATGCTGGCTGTTCATCATACTGAAATGAGAAAGTTTGTGAGACGGTTGTATTTTGCTAAAAGTCCAGCAATAAAGTTAGATGAATTGAATAGGGCTCTGTTCCGTGGAACGGTATCCGATGTAGAGAAGGTTATTGATGAAATTCAGTTTTGTTACTTTGGTCCTGAACAAGACAGTGCAGAAAAGGACACAGTAAATGAGGAAGAAGTGGAAGAGAATGTAGAACCCTCTGTAAGTAAGACATTTAATGATCACATAACAAAATTTGCAATAATCTCTAATGAAAGACCAAATATTACTTGTATTTGTTGCCGCAGAACTCATTATAGAAAACAAACTAGGAATGTTGATCTCTACAGAAAAAGTGAAAATGAAGATAATTATAAGTGGAAGGATTTTGCCACATATATATTTCTTGAAAATTGTTTTGAATTGGGTGAAGATCAGCGTATTTGTAAATACTGTTACAACAAGTTAGAGGAAAATAGAATGCCGACCAGAGCTGTACATAATAATTTAGAATTGGATGTTATTCCTGCCGAACTTTCTGAATTAAATACATATGAGTCTATACTTATTCAATGTGTTCATCCGTTCCAGACCATAGTACGTATGGAGCCCAAAACTGGTAAATTACCTCCTTCAGATTTACTAAGAGGTTTAAAAGGTAGAGTGGTGTATTTGCCCTTGGATTTGAAAAAAAATATGGAAACTATTGATGCAGATACTTTGGAAACTGAACCATTAGTTATTCTGGTTAATGGTGTACCTACAAAGAATAAGAAGATTTGGCAGGAGCTGGTAGATGTACGGAAAGTACAAAGAGCAAATTTGTATTTGAAAAGGAATAACAAATGGTATGAATCAATTTATATAGAAGAAGAAGAAGAAGATTTACAAGAAGACACAGAAACACCAACTGGACAAATTGAAAAAGTGGACAAGTCAAAGGAAGAAGAAATCTATGAACATTTTAGCATACATCCTCTTCATTCAAAAGAAGTTATGGGAGACACTATTGATCTGTTTCAGATGAAGAAAGGAAAAGGAACTCCCGTGAGTGTATGGGAGGAGAGCTTGGAAGCTCGATGTTTTCCCCAGCTGTTTCCTACAGGAAAAGGAGGACGATACGATGAACGTCCAGAACAGATTCCAGCTTCTGAGTATCGGACTACAAGACTATATGCAGAAGATCCAATATTTCGACAAAGTATTCCTTATTTATTCCATCTTTTATTTGAAAGCGACTTGTCTGCATTATCATATGCAGTAAATCACATTTTAAAAAGTGGAGTACATTTACAAAATGTGTCTGCTAAGGATTTTATGGAGAAAGTGCAGCACCGAGATGATCATTTGGAAACACAACTCATCAATCTGATGGCTTGTCAGCGTGGGACAAATGAATATTGGTACCGACGCCATGGTGAATTAAAATGCATGTTACGAAATTTAGGAACACCAACATGGTTCCTTACCCTAAACTGTGCTGAGTACGCTTGGGATGATTTACTGGATTTTCAACGAGAGGCAAATTCAAACATTAAAAACATCGAATACAAGACAGCTGGAGAACTGTGCTCATTGGATCCGGTTAATGTTTGCAGATATTTCAATCATAGATTTGAGGCTATGATGTCCTTCATCTGCAATAAAAAAAATCCACCTCTTGGAGAAGTAGAGGATTTCTTTTGGAGAAAAGAGTACCAGGCAAGAGGTGCTCCTCATATTCATATGCTGTTGTGGATCAAGGATGCCCCAAAGTTTGGAACAGATACTGATGAAGCAGTGTTATCTTTCATTGAAGAATATGCAACATGTGCTATACCAAAAAGCACAGAAGAGAAAAAGCTAAAGGAGCAAGTTTTACGTTTCCAAAGTCATCGGTGTGGAAAATACTGTCGACGGAAATACAAGAGCAAAGATAAATACTACACTAAATGTCGATTTGGATTTCCTAGACCTGTTCTTTCAAATGGAAGAGTAAACAGTTTTATGTCATCTGTGAGACATACTATCACAAGAAAATCACCTAAGAATACCTACAACCTTAAAAGAAAAGAAGAATCAAAAAATATAAATGACTACAACCCAGTCATTTTATCCATGTGGAATGCTAACATGGATATACAGTATGTAGCTGACAATTCCATTGCTGTTGCTCGATATGTAACGTCTTACATTACTAAATCTGAAAAAACTGAATTGAAAGAAATGTGGGAAGAGATTTCTCACGAGAAAACTGTCAGTAAGAAGCTGTACAGTTTCAGTTTAAAGATGTTATCGCATCGAGAAATTGGATCCTACGAATGTTCAGATAGGTTATCTTCTGCAAGTCTCTACTCGAAATCAAGAAGAATAATTTGGGCAAGTTTAGGCCTTGCAGCAATGAGAAATCGGGTACTGAAATCTATTGGAGAAATTGAATATTTGGCCGAGAACGACCCAGAAAGTACAGATATTTTGAAATCAAACATGTTGGACACATATTATCCCAAGAGAAGTCATCATCTGGAGAACATGTGTCTCTATGAAGTGCTGCAGAACTACATTTATTCACGGAAAGCTGCAGAAGACATCAACAATGGAAAATATAAAGTCATTGGTGAGGAAGGATGTTTGGTGAAGCAAACAAAAGGAAGTTTGATAAATCACAGGAAGCTGAGTTGCGACACTACTGACAAAAAGGAATTTTACTACTTGGCTCTTTTACAGCTATTTAAACCATGGCGTACAGAGGATGAACTACTGGGAGAATTTCAAAGCTATGAAGATTCATTTAATGCTTGCAAAGACAGCATACAATGCAGTACATTCACAACTTATGTGCAAATGTTAAATGAAGAAATTGAACAGGAAACTACAATTGCAGCTGAAGTAGCTAGAGACAGTTCTCAAGACAGCCAAAGTTCAGGAACACTCAGTCAAGATCCCCTAGGACAACCAATCGTTGAAAATGAAGCTGCAATAGCCATGAATGAAGTGGAAACGGCTATGAATCAAGCTCAAGAAGAATTTATAGACTTACCAAATTTGGAAAGACAACTGAATGAAGAGCAGCAACAAATTTATGAAGAAATCGGAAACAAAATTGATCACGGATTACTACATGAAAAAAAGAGTGCTCATGCACATCATTTTATCCAATCAGGATGTATGTAAGCGGACAAGCTGGAACTGGAAAAAGTTTCCTAATAAAAGTCATCAGAAGGTACCTACAGCAAAAAACGGATTCTACTTTGTCTTGTGTGGTTACTGCTCCAACTGGGTTAGCAGCATATAACATAAAAGGAATCACCTTACATCGTTTGCTAATGTTACCAGTGGAGCATGAGAACAAAATACAATACCACAAGCAAACTGGAGAAGCATGCTTGGAAGTTTCAAGAGTATTGAAGAAGATGCAAGCTCTCATTATTGATGAGGTGAGCATGGTATCAAACTTAATGCTTGCCTTTGTGCATTTAAGAATGCAGCAAACGGGGTGGCGCTGCTGCCGGAGGTGCGTCGCTGTGTCTTGAATGTGTGGGAGCCCAATGATTATAACGCGGCGCAGACTCGGTGGGCGGCCCTGGGCTACATGATTGCTAAGAGGGATATAGCGCAGCTTTGGGGCTCCCAGCGGCCACCCACCGTGTCAGTATGGAAGGAAAACATGGACTGGTGTATGTTCAGGGAGAAGACGGTATATGTGGCCCGCGGTAAACCCGGGGCATGGGGTAGAATTTGGGGGCAATGGAACGTGTATCGTGGGGGTATCTGTACGCCCCCCCTAGTGGACACCGATATTGCCTTGTCCCCCTGACCCTTGATGGTTCCTTGCAACTGATTGTAATAATCGAATATAGATGTTCCTTTCCCGTTACCCCACCCCCGATCTTTCAGTACTCCCTCCTGTTGATAGCTAATTGAAGGTTTGGAGTAAAAGTCCCCCGGATGTAGCCTGACCCACGCTTTTTGCCCGTATGCCTCGCCTTTTGTTTTTTTGTTGTTATTTATGTTAAATGTATGTCTCCTGCTTCTCGCGAGCTATCCTGAGCCATTTACGGGGCTGGGCCCCAGGTGTCGCCTACTGCTTTAACTAATGTACGATCCTTTCTGAGTCTAGCGGCCGGCCCTGGTGGTTGTAGGCCCATGCTTGTAACTGCTTTATTGTTTTAATAAAAATTTTTGGGAAAAAAAAAAAAAAAAAAAAAAAAAAAAAAAAAGAATGCAGCAAACTCTAAGGACAGACTATGACGTGTTATTTGGTGGAAAACATATAATAGTTTTTGGGGATCTTCTACAGCTTACTCCAGTTAAAGGACAACCAGTGTTTAATACTGTGACACATGAAGATACAAAGAAGTCATTGGGAAGCATCGGTAATGCAAATATTTGGTCCTTCTTTGAGTACAAGGAACTTACTACTAATATGAGACAAGCAAACGATGAAGAATATGGAAGTATTCTGAAAGATATCAGAATTGGACTACTCACTGAAGCTGACACAAAAGCATTACAGAGTCGGTTGCTACATAATTTATTTCCAAAGGAAGAAATAGTTGCAGAGAAGATATACAAGAACATTGCAGAAAAGAAAAGTGTCATCTGCTTAATGCCAACTCTACGTGAATGCTCAATATTCAATGAGGAGCTTTTGAAATTGGAAAAGGAAGATATCAGGAAATTGGAAGCAGTGGACAAAATTCAGGATGGAAGAATTACTATCACATTAACAGGCAAACTGAAAAATAAATTGGATTCACTAGAGAAGAACATTTCCAAAACTGCTGGATTAGAAAAAAATCTATATGTTTGCATGTACTGTAGAGTATTTTTAAGGAGAAATTTGGATGTTGAAAAAGGTTTAGTTAATGGAGCTATGGGAAGAGTTGTGGGTTTTATTAATTATCAGAAAAAAGATGGAATTGAATGTTTAAAAATAAAATTTGATCAGATAGAAGAAGTTAAAGATATTTGTCGTTGTACAGTTCGTTTTATGCTTGTGAAAGACTTATATGTACAAAGGAAACAGTTTCCGTTTTCTCTAGCATATGCTGTAACTATTCACAAGTCTCAAGGATTGACTGTAGATTGTGCATTTGTAAACATTGGTTCAACTGTGTTCAAAGAAGGTATGGCTTATGTAGCTTTGTCACGAGTGAAAACATTATCTGGTTTATTCATGATAGACTTTGATGATTCAAAAGTTAGTGCTGATGCAAATTGTGTAAAGGAGTACAATAGATTACGAAGAACCTATGCTCCTCATTTAGGTCAGTATCCTGTGTTAGAGAAACGTGTAGTTTCTCGTAAAAGGAGAAATTAGAATATCTGTAATGAGGATGTAGAGAGGAGGAAAAAAAAGAGGAGTGATGTAATTGCAAGCAAAAAGAAAAAGGAAAATGAAGAAGAGGTTGTAGGATGTCATTTTGAAAATAGCTCTGGTGTCAACTGCTACGCTAATGTAGTGCTGAATGTTGCATTTTATCTGGAAAGTTTGCAAGAGCAGATAATAGTAAATCAGAGAAAAAGATTCTGTTCTGAGTTGAGTCTCCAGTTTTCTCAAAATGTACAGCAAGACGCACAGGAATTCTTGTTGTATTTTCTTCAGGTACTGGAAGAAGAAGGTGTACACATTGAAAATTTGTTTGGTCTGTCTTATAAATGGGAACGTAGTTGTGGAAACTGTTTCAATAAATGTGGCTCTAATGTTGATTCTGAAAGGTTTATTTATTTAACATTGCCAGAGAGTAAAACAGTCACTTTTGCTAAATTAGTTAAAGATGCTAATCATAGCATGCAATGCGGTGAGTGTAAATCTGACATGTTTTCAACGTTAATTTTAAAGGAATACGGACAATATGTAATTTTAATGATGCAACGATGTAGAGCCGATGGTTCAAAATTGGATACTTTATTATTTTTTTTTTTAGCTTTTTTTTTTTGAAAAACGTTTTTATTGGCATTTATATGGAAAGACATACACAGGCACAGGTGGTAACGCCATCAGCACAGAGATTTACATAGCAAGCGCGCTCAGTCGTAGCCTTCTGGACCTCACAGTCTTGTGGGCACCCAGGCCACCCAGCCCTATCCTGAGTAGGGCCACCGGTGTGTGTTCCCGGGAGCATTCAAAATTGGATACTTTAATAAAGAAGTTTACAGGACAGCAATTATCAATTTCAGGAAAAACTTTTGTAAGAGTTGCAATAATTTTCCATGAAGGACCTACTGTTACTTCTGGACATTACACAGTTTATCTTAAATGTGAAAAAGGCTGGACACTGTGTAATGATTCTAAATTGATTTTCAAGCAACGTTTGCCTTTTGATTTAGCAAATTCCTATCTAATCTTTCTGAAACCTAAATTTTAGAGAGACTTGGCAAGATCTGTACAAAACAATTTTACCATTTTTTTGGATTACCATTGGAATTTTCAAATTTAAAGATTTTTAAAACTATCATTTGGCCTAAAGGAAAGGTAACCAATTGTATTGTGGACCTATATAATTCTTAATTAATGTTTCAGAAAACAACATTTTACAGAGAATCGGTAACATCTGTACAATTTAAATTTTTGTATTTTATTGGATTACCGTTGGAAATTTAATCAAAAAAGATTTTTAAAATTACCATTTGGCCTAAAGGAAAGGTATCCAATTGTATTGTGGACTTAATTAAATCCTAATTAATCTTTCGGAAACGAAAATTTTAGAGAGAATCGGTCTTATCTGTACAATTTAAATTTTGAAATTTTATTGGATTATCGTTGGAAATTTAATCAAAAAATAATTTCAAAAATTAACATTTGGCCTAAAAGAAAGGAAACTAGATGTATTGTGGATTTATTTGAGATATATTATTTTTGAGATTATGCTTCTGTAAGAAAATTGTCAGACAGTATTTTTTAGAAATAGTTTTTGTTATTAGATGATATTTTTAATGAATAATATTTTGCATTTCGATAATGTTATGTTTAACTGAGAAGAGATTCTGGGCTTTTTTTAAACAATCTTTGAGATTGTCATTTTTTTTTTGCCCGCTGTTAAGTGATGAATGCAATTGCTTTCACGATTTATAGTGAAATGCAATATATTCTGAAAACAGCAAAAAAAAGGCAAAAAATTGTTTTTGGAAAATATGTAAATATGTGTACTGTATTATAAAATGTTTTATTAAATATTAATACTTTTTTCGTTTTTTTCAGATTGAGAAAGAAAATTTTCGAAAACTTGAACCATTTTTATAGCAATTTAAATTAAATTTTAATTAATAAATAATTTTTTGAGTGGGTATGGTAAGTCAGAAATTTCATGGTCCCTTTTTTCCACTTCTCCACAATCACATTTTCAGTTTTTCATTGTAATCTCTCAAGGACCTTGTAATGTGATAATTGATTTTTAGTGTTTTTAAAAAAAAAAAATTCCGCGTACCGTACGCGTACGGTAAAAAAAAAAATCAAAAAAAAGTTTAAAAAAATATATAAAAAAAAGTTGAAAGGTAAGGTTGGCTCTTAAAAGAGCCGTTGTGTTCGTACAGGGACAGAGGAAAGAAAGAATGGGAATATTAGTCGGTAGGACAAATGTGCTGGTCTATTTTATTGTTAACTAGGGCAACACTGGTCTCCCATGACAAATTAGACCATGACAAGTGGCGCACCGCATTGTAACCCTCGCAAACCGAGGGTTAGTTTCCAGAGGACCAGAAAAAGGAGATGCTCCCCCCACAGATGAAGGGCTCAGCTGACCTGCCGAAGATGGACTCGGCCTTGCAGATGATGGACCAGGCTGAGCTGCTGTGGATGTGCTTGGTTGACTTACTGAAGGGTTTCCTCCAGTATGTCGAGCATATGTCCTACCGTGTACATCATGAAGGTGTCTCAACATAGTGTGATTCCCGAAGGAATACTTCTTGTTAGGATTCCCTCTTGAAAGTACACGGTCACACAGCTTACAAGTCACTAAAGGTGCATTGGAGTGGAGAGGTGTGGCTCACTGGTTAGAGGCGGCAGACCTGTAAGCAGAGAATCGGCCAGGGACCAGGGTTCAATTCCCGACGCGGCAGGGTCGTGGACCAGGGTCAAAACGGACTTGATAATTCTGGCCTCGGTACCTACTCTAACCAGGAACACACTCGGCAACTCTGGGCATTAAGCTTGCCTCATCTCTACAACGGCCCCCCACAGACGCCGGGGATGCCTGGTTTCACCTTGGAGATACCCAGAAAGGGACCATCTCACAGGGATAGCCAGGACGGGTTCCCCAGCGGTCTACAGCGCCGGGACGCCCCGTTGCTGGGGCAGCTGTGCGCTTTACAAGTCTACAACATTTACATTTACATTCACCTTTTTCTTGCCCTCTGGAAAAGAAAAATACTCCCATATGAAAGAGCTCTTTTGTTTCCTCCTTCTCTGCCTCAAGGTAGTGCTGCTAGCCTCACTCTCTGAAGAGGTCTGCTGTTCTGCCATCGTATCACAAAGACAACTCAGCTCCTTCTCCTAAGGGATCACAAGCAGAAATGAGAGGAATGGGTGTGGTGTAGGAGAGTTCTAGAACTGAAAGTAGTAAAAACCAATCAAAAGTGTTGTTTCTTGATCACATGACCAAACGTGCGGGTACGTTACGCTTACGGTGCGCTTACGGAGCGCTTACGGTAAAAGTACGCATGCGCGTAAAAAAGACACGCGCACGCGCAAAACAGGCACGCCCCTTCACTTCCGCGTAACATGCGCGTGCAGCGTACGCGTTACGCGCCGCGTGCGCGTGACGCACGTCTACGCAAATTGCGTAACTGAACGCAAACAGCGTAGAAATCTAACGTACTAAAAGCAAGACGTACGCTTACCGTACGCGCACGTTAAAAAAATACTAAAAAGAAAAAAAAGGGAAAAAAAGATTCACTGTAATACTACTAAATCTTACCTGTTTAGTTTAAAAAAAAGGTAAAAATAAAAAATATATTGTAGAATTTTTAAAATTTAACCATAGTCTTTAAAGAGGATATAAATGTAAAATAAAAATATGTAAAAAACATTGCAAAAAAAAAAAAAAAGGTAAATATAAGAATTAGCATTTAAAAAACCTTGCAAATTCACTGAAAAAACCATGGGTTTCACACACGTTATAGTTAGGAATTAGCATTTAAAAAACCTTAGAAATTCAATGAAAAAACCAAAGGTTTCACACATGTTATAGTTAGCTGGACATTTCACTCGTAAAAAACCAATGAAATTCCCCCGTTATAGTTAGTTCAGCTAACTATAACTCGCGCGCCCGCAATGCACTGCTGATGACGTCACATATTACATCACTCATGACATGGTCAGTGACATCACTCATGACATCACTGATGACATCTCAAATGAGTCCAGTTGCACTGATACTCAGCTCCTCGTAAAGTTGTGAGCCGCTCCTGGCAGCAGCCCTATCCTTAGTCTGCACTCCGAGGCGGGCCGAAGCTACCAATCCCTTGGTGAAGCAAAAACACAGCAACAGCTGACCCAGCAATGCTCCGGCCTCTTGATGGAACGGGGCCTCTACAACACGCAACTGGGAAGCGTGTAATTTATCCACAAACAGACCCCTCCGGTTAGTAGAGAAGTTAGAGGCCACAACGGGGGGTGTCTTGGAAGTCTTTAATAGGACAATAGGCATGTTGCATTTCAGCGTGTAACGCCTTCCTCAGATGCCATTGAAATACCGGCACTGCTCCACCCACACCTCTGAGTGCTGTAACCGAGTCCCATTGATTGAAGCTTTCACCCCCACAATCACATGGTCACACACCCTCTGTAGTTGATATCTTGAAATACAGTTCCCAGAGTTCACCATTGCGGGAGGGTTGATGCGCGGGGGAAGCAAAAGAATGAATCCAGCCCAAATGGGCATCTACTAACCAGGGAGGGTGTGAAATGTCCAGATGGATGGCCTTGGATTAGAAATGTTGTCCTCAGGCCTCCTCGAGTCTCCTTTGACATTCCAGCCCCTCATGCAGATGACGGGCGGATTGTGAGTCGAGATGCAATGATACTCAGCTCCTCATAAAGTTACGAGCCGCTCCTAGCAGCAGCCCTATCCTTAGTCTGCACTCCGAGGAGGGCCGAAGCTACCAATCCCTTGGTGAAGTAAAAACACAGCAACAGCTCACCCAGCAATGCTCCGGCCTCTTGATAGAATGGGGCCTCTCCAACACGCAACTGGGAAGCGTGTAGTTTATCCACAAACAGACCCCTCCGGCTAGTAGAGAAGTTAGAGGCCACAACGGGGGATTTCTTGGGAGTCTTTAATAGGACAACAGGCATGATGCATTTCGGCGTGTAACGCCTTCCTCAGATGCCATAGAAATCCCGGCACTGCTCCACCCACACCTTTGTATATACATATTTAAGTAAGGCCTTTGTACCCGAAAAGGTTTAGTTTATTTCATGCTGACCATACATTTTCCACTAGTATCTTTAGCAGGTCTTTTTCTGTTGAAATACATGTTTCGTTGTATCCCTGGGGGAGCAGGCGCCATCTGTGCCTGGTTTGTATACCCCCAGGGCTCTTGGTATTACAGAAGGGGTCGCAGAAGCTTGTACATCCCCTTCTGTAATACTGACAGCAGCGCTATTGTGAGAGAGCATTTCCACATTTGGATGGGGTCGAGTCCCCATGCAAATGAGGAACTCACTTTGCCATTGCATACTATTAGGGCAGCCCTCTGGTGGGAGAAAGAGGGTCTCATAGACCTCTCAGACATTCTCCTGCATGTAGGTTCAATCACTCATTGCAAGAGCATAAAGGGGATGTCTTTGCTTTCTTTCAAGCACAGGCGGAGTGATACCTGCACCCTGAAAAACAGAGTATATCTTATTGAATGCACTGCTTCCAGGGCAGGCATGTGTCTTCCCTGGGGCGGCAAATTCATAATTTGACACACTATCGCAACACTGGCACAAACCGGGGCAGTGCGCCCTATGGACAATGAGGGCCCTGGTGAGGGCTACTTGATTTTCATTTTCCTGTTGTGCTTCTTTATCCAATGTATTTAAGAGCAGCTCTTTTGGTCTGAATTTCAATGTAGTAGGCACAACTTGCTTTCAGGATTTAGTTGGGAAAGCATTGTGGTACCTGAATGCATTTTTCCATGCCTTTCTCTGTATTTGTCTTAGGATGTTTGTGTCTTCTAAGGTCATTTATTACATTTGGTAGACAAAGATTGATTCAATTTTTACTTTTGATACAAGTATAATATTGCACTAAAAGATTGTGAGAACCGGGATGGACTTCTTGCTGTTGTATTTACCTTTTCTGAAGCTTCTTTACAGAGAGTTTGCAATTGCTAAAGTTGAAAAACGGATATCTAAAAATGTAAAAGAGTTTAATTTTTCAATGTTATCCTTCCTCTGATGGAAATTTGAATGGTTAGATGTCTTGGATTCATTGTCTCATTCCAATAATTTTTGAATTTGAGTGATTGATTTGGATTTTTTTTTTTTTGCAATACTCCTTTGAATTGGTGAGTAGGTTCTATGAAGCTTTATAAGTTTTGTCACCAAACCAGATCATCAGCAAATAGTAAAATTAATAATGTGTTCTGTACAATTTTTAGCAGTTTTGCTGTGACATCTTCAGCGTAAAGTGGTTGGACATTAACATCTCAGTTGAAAAGAAGTGAGGCCAGGAGGTATCCCTGCCTCTCTTCTCTCCGGCCTGGGATTGTTCTGGATAGTGCTCTGTTGAGAGCTGTAATGTGGGTTAAGCAAAGGCCTAAGGGTATACAGCCGGCACACACAAAATACACAACCACACAGTGTCTCTGTTGGGTGGCGACCAGCCTCGTGCGACCACGCCCCGTTCATTAAATCACGCCTAGACCACGCCTGATCCGGGCACGTTGGTGCGACATATCCAGCCCACGCTGGATTCAGAACTGCACCGCTAACTTATTACATCTCATCTTAACTCAGTCTCTTTTTCTTTTCTTCACAGGTGGGCTCCTGGCAGAGTCACCTTCTTCGCCTGTGGCTGGCGAGGTCCCTTCCACTTCCTTGAACCACGAGATGTTCCTGGTTACTCTCTCTCCTTGCTTTCCCACAGTGATCATGGTCCCCTTGATTCCAGTTACGGTCCAGTCCTGATTCTTACGGGGACCAGGAATTTTCTTCCTGGCCTCCGATCCCGCATTAACACTCGATCTCTTGGTAGCAGGTCACGGGCACTGGTTCTTCTCCTGCGACTAGCTGCTAGGTTTTGCTTTTACCTCCTTTCGAGGGAGTCGTCTTCGTTCTAGTGTGGCGGAGTCCAGCCGGGGCAGGTAGGGATGCTGTCACGGCGTGGACCATTAAACATCAGCGCCCACAGGGCTTGACGTGTGGTGCTGTGTGGCCTGATTCTATATTCCCAGAGAAACAGTTGTAGGTGGCGTTCTGGGTCTGCGTTGTCAGCCACAGCAATGCGCAGGATCTTGTTGAGAGTCCTCATGAATCTTTCAATTTCCCCATTGGCTTGTGGCCATTGAGGGGTGATGCGACGATGCTGTACTCCGTGGTGTTGCATGAATTTGCGTAATTCCCCTCCTTGGAACGGGGGCTCATTGTCGCTTTTGATTTCTTCCGGACATCCGAACATCGCGAATATCTTCTCAAGTACTGGGGAAAATCCGGGAGAATGCGGTAGAGCTGACGACTTCCACTACTGGGTATTTTGAGTAGCTGTCCCCCGTGACCAGGGTCACTCAGTCATTGGGGAAGCTTCCAAAATCGATACTCACTATCTCCCATGGAATCTTCCCATGCTCTTCCGTCTGAACGGGTGAGGGTCGTTCTGAGGCACTGGTCAACTGGCATGCCGGGCACCTTTTCACAATCTTCTCCACTCGGCTTTCTAGCCTGGGAAACCAGACCTTTTCCCGCATCCGGGCCTTCAACTTTTCGATCCCTTGGTGTCCTCCATGGGCCAACTGGGTTGCGTGGTGTTGTAGAGCTCCGAGACCCCCGTAGCAGGACTCCGTCCTGGGTCACGCTCAGTTCATTCCGGATTCTCCACATTTTCATGAGTTATTCCCTTTTTAGGTCCTGACCCGTCGTTGGCCGTCTGCATGAAACTGATTCCAGTTGCCGCCTTGGACGGCACTGTGTTTTCTGATGATGACCGGGTCCACTTCAGCTGCTGCCATGATGTCAGCCAAAGTTAGAGCTTTGGGGCAGGTAATTGTTGAGATCATGTTCAGATGGGCCTCCAGTGCTTCAACTTCCTGTGCTTCTTGTTGGTGTTCTCTTGGGGCTGGGTGTCAAGAAAGGAAGTCGGCTAGATTCTTTGCACCTGGCCGGCATACCACCTCCATCTTGTACTACTGGAGTCCGATAGCCCACTGTTCGATCCACGGGGGTGGGTGAGGCACTTATCCTTTGAACAGGGGTACTAGCGGCTGGTGGTCCGTGATGACCTTGAATGTTTGACCGCAGAAGTACAGGTGGAAGTGCCGGCACACCCACCGGATGGCCAGAGCTTCCCGCTCAATCTGTGCGTAATGTTTTTCGGTGGGTGATAGGGACTTGTTGGTGTAGGCTAACACGGCCCATCTTCCATGTTCTTGCTCCTGGGTGAGCACTGCCCTGAGGCCACCGGCTGGCATCGACAAGAAGCTCCATGCGCTTGGTAGGGTCGAAGTACACCAACGTGGTCTGGTCAAGAAGGGCACTCTTGACTATCTGGAATGCTGCTTCCTCTTGTTGTCCCCAACTCCAAATGGCGTCGGCACAAGTGAGGTTCCAGAGGGGTTCCGATATGGTTGCCAGGCGCGGGATGAGCCGGCCACGATATGTGGCCATCCAAAGGAAGCTTTGCACTTCCGATACTGTCAAGGGGGGTGGTGCGTCCTTGATGGCTTAGGACTTCCGCGTGTCCACCTGGATCCCCTCCTGGTTGAATAGGTAGCCAAATAATTAAATCTCCCTCAAAAAGAAAAGACACTTTTCCCTATGGAGGGTGAAGCCATACTCCTGGAGTCGCTTCAGCGGGGCTCTTAGATGCCGATAGTGCTCATCTGCGGTGGTGAAGTGGATGAGGATGTCGTCACTTATGTTCAGTACCCCGGGCAGGCCTGTCAGGATCTCCCGGACTGTGTCCTGGAACACTCCCGCTGCTGAGAATATTCCAAAATGTAGGCGCTTGTATAGTCGCAACCCTAAATGGGTGCTGAAAGTAGTGATGTACCGGCTCTCTTTATCCGGGACCAACTGGTGGTATCCTGCGTTCAGGTCCAAATTTGAAAACCACCGGGACCCGTTGACGTTAGCTACTATGTCATCCATGGTTGGGATGATATGGCGTTCCCGCCGGATTGCTTTATTGGGGTGGCGCATGTCGATGCATAGTCTGATCTTCCACGACTGACGTGGTTTCTCTGCTATGACCATGAGTGACACCCAGGGGGTTGATCTGGACACCTTCTCGATAAATCCTTCGTCTTCTAGTTTCTGTAGGTCTTGCTACATTAGTGGGCGAGGGTAGAAGGGAATCCGCCTGTGGCGTAGAGCCGTCGAGGCAACTGCTTGTTCTATGTGGAGCTTTACTGGGACCCTCTTGATGCATCCTAGCCCTTTAAATAGGTCTGCGAATTGACTCTTCTGTTTGGTTCACACGCACGCGTCTCACGAACGTCACCAGGCCTAGATCCTCGGCGGCGTGACTGCTGATCAAAGTGTCGACATCCTGGTTGATCACAGGGATGACTGTGATGATCTCATTATCTTCTGACCGGATTGGCACGGTCATCTTCCCTCATAGCGGCAGGGGTGAGGTACCGCCATATGCGAAAGTCTTCATCTTGGATGGTGTCAGCCCAGGTTGCAGCCACAGTTGAATATATTGCTGGATCCCCATGACGTTCACGGAGGTGCCGGTGTCAATGACTGCTTTTACATCTGATCCAGCTATCCTCACGGTGCATGTGGGCTGCGGCCTCCTCCATTTTTTTAACTCTTGGGTGAAACAGACGTCTCGACTTCATCATCCTCTGTGGATGTGTCTCCACTCGGTAGGTGGCTTGTTCTGTCCGATTTGCACTGCTCGAGGTTGCCAGAGAAGTGCTCAACAGTTGGTGCACTATCCTCCACATTGGTTTCCCCCCTCTGTTGTCTCAAATGGCTTCCAGAGGAGCACCCTGGCATACACCCCACTTGAGTCATAGTTCAAAGATGGGAGTCATGGTCCAGAAATCCAGTGGATTCAGCCACTTTGAATACCACATATACCGTAGGCACTAGATGTTTCTCGGTAGTCCCGTAATATTTGTTGGGGAAACTCATTCTCCCTAGGGGATTTACAAGTTGTTAGATTGGTTGGAGCTTTCACCTGTGGTAATTTCTCCCTCTAAGGGACACCTTTCTCCTGGGGATAGAAAGAGAAGGTTCAGTACAGGTCCTTCAGCAGTACATCCTCAGTGGCTTATATGCCTCTCTGATCCATATCATACAATGTTTTATCACAGAACCTGAAGTCAACCATAATCGCCAATGCTTAGATCAATAAACCCATCCCTGCCCCCAAATTTCCATGTTTGGCCGCCACATAAATTTGGCACTCTGTTTGTAAAGCTAGCAGTCTCCCTCTTTCTATGTTCTCGCAAATCATGGCACTTTAATTTTACAAAACCCTGTTAAGCTTGGGAAATGAAAGGTGTGTTGAGTACTATTTACTAACACACCTCAACACTGATTGCAGTGACTATACTGGTCAGTTTTTTGATAAGTTGTTTTAGCCTGATATGTTTCAGTTGGGATTGATTTTTCAAGATTACAGAATCCCTCGTTATCAGATCTCATGCCAGCTCCCCGTAACTACTGCACTGAATCAACGGAGTCTGCGTTTTCCCTCTATGTACATATGTGAACCTTGAAAGACCCCTTATCTTTAGGGACTGTATTCTTTGTTAACTTGCATTAAGCAGATAGTAGGATGTATAAGACATGGTGAATTTCAGACCAATACGGATTTGTGTGTAATCAGACAGCCCTCTCTCGAGTATCTCACATTAGAAAACATTTGAGGGAATCTGCGCCTGGGCCAAGAATTAGGATCTGTATACATTAGATAAAAATGTAAAGTCATGCTCTAAGGCGAGATTCACAGTATATCTACCAGGCTGTTACCTGCTGTTTAGTCACATAGTTTGGCCCTGTCATTATCCATTACTTCTGCCACCTGGCCCTTCCTTAATATCATATATGGGAAGATTACCTGAGAAGGATCATAACTCCATATCTTTTTGAACTGTTGGAGTCAATATCAGCCAAACCAGCTGATCTACTGCTATTGACAACTGTTCCTACCTAGTAAGATTTCAGCTTTCCTGAGTCACAGCCTCAAATGTTTATCTTTTGTAGGAGAGTGATGCCAGGTTTCTTAGATTTTAGATAATTCTATATATTTTTTTATTAAACAAAACGCACATACCATTGACATTCAATTAAGTGATCACTAATGGTTTCTGAGTGCAGTGTGCGTGTGCATTAATTTACCAAGTGCCTTGTTTATCTAGAGATTATTATAACAATCACTGACACAACATAGAAGGCCTTTCTGTGTAGTAGGCGTGTGGGTATAGTATGTGTAAGTACAAATATGCATACAAAAGTTTAATAATGTGGGTTTACGCCGGTTGAGTGGTTTTCTGATTACTTGGTAAATGCGTAGTTATGAACTGTGCTTTTATTGTAGTTTTTGTAATGGTAAGCTGGTGTGTTATCAGTCGATTGTATTCTAGGTGTTCTAAGTGTAGTGACAGTTGGTGGTGGGAAGATGGAGGAAGGACAGGGTATGGAAAAGCAGCATGATCAGAAATGAAAAGAAAGACCAAGATAAGTTGTCTATGGGGTCTGGGAATAGGTAACCTGAGTAGGAGAGAACTGAAAGTCCTCTCATTCTGCATTTCCATAGCGCTTGAGAATCCAGCCTAATTCTCAGTATAAGTGGTGGGTTCGGGATTAATGCTTAGATCTAGTTGTTATGGAGAAGCTCGACAATTAGCTAGATACTATAATATAGAGAGGATAGGTTCTTCACTTGTGATCTGGACTTGTTGTTGTCCTTATTCATATTTTCTATTATTTGATGCAAATTTTCTTTGCCCGATCATCTTTGGGTCCTTCCATCGGGAGCATGGGAGACATTGGTTGGTTGCTTAGTACTTTCAGCCCTGGGTTTTGTTTACCCGAGTTCTTTCATTTCCGGTTCCATATTTATTGATCCAGTCTGATACACTGTTCATTCTTGTTTTGACTTCACAGAAAAGCAATTTCTTTTCTAGTTTAGGGGAAGATATGAGGGTAACTCAGTATTCCACAGTTTGGGGGGAGGAGCATTCTGGTGTTCTAGCAGAATCATCCCACTGAGCATAGAACCAACCTCTACCATTACAGTAAAGTTGGAGAATAGCATACTGTGATAGGACAAGAAGGAAGCGTGGCCACTGGGTTTGCGAAGAAAGTTTTTTTTTCATTCTTTTCAGCCTTCTATTGTACGTTTTACTATTCTTCTTGTGCTCCACTCGAGTTCCAGGTATCTTCACTTTTCTTCTCCCCGTCTTTCTTTCTTCGCTCTTGCCCTCGAGAGAAAGAGACAGGCCCGTGGCTGTTATCTGCACATACCAGTATAAGTGAAGCCCTTCAATCACCACTGTGTCAGTACCCCTCAACTAGGTCGGTGGGGTTTTTGTGCTGCCCTTTTTAGTCACTCCCAGGTGTGACAGGTTGGGTCTGTGGGGGTAGCTAAAGGAGGAAAAAGACTGTACGTGGTTGTCCTCTCCTTGGCTTTATCAGCCTCTCCTTCCCACTGTGCCTCCTCCAGGACCCTGCTCACTACCAACATGCAAAAGCCCACCCGATTCAATGCCTCCCCTAGAGACAACTCTTGCCTTGAGCCGTGACTCCTGACAGGAGTCACGGCAGCCCCGTCCGTCTCGCTTTCACTCAGGTCTATCTTTGCAGTCCTCGTGCTGCCTTCTCCGTCTTCCGTCCCGACTTCCGCGTCCTCCTCCCAGCTTCGCAATCCGACCACCGCTCTGCTCGCTCCGCTCGCCTTCTCCACTGCTCCCGCGTCTTGGCGTCCTCCTTCTCCAGCCTCCTCGCTTCTGTCTCCCCTACCTGACAGCCAGTGTTGCCAGATTTTTAGACCCGTCCCAAGCCCAAAGCCGCTCAAATATAAGCCCAAAATAAGCCCAATCAGACCAGTTTCAGCCCAAAAACCAGCCCAAATTAGCAAGTCTCCAATTATGCACAAATTGTCATCAGAAACAATTTTAACGACAAATATACATTCTATTCAATATACAGATGGTGGGAGGCTGTTAACTGGGCACCTGCCTTAATGCTATTAATTTTTAAGACCAGTTCTCACTGCGACTTCTAAGAGCCCCTGCAGTTCCACTCTGCCTATTGCTTATAGATTCAGCCCCCGCCCCCCTGAAATCAGCTCCAGATCGAGCGGCAAACAGTGTGCGTCAGTGCGCGCCTTGGCATCGGCAACATGGTGAAGCACGGAGTGTCAGATCCATGCCAGGACTGTGGTAAACAGACGCACGTGGTGCTGCCAGCAGGTGCGTGCGAGGTTGGGTGGCCCCTGCATGACCGTTTTCGAAGCTGGGCTGGCCTACGAACAACCGATGTGGTCAGTTTTGGTTCTCTCTTTACCTACGTCAACTCCCTGGCATCTATCAATATTCATCACTTCCTACAAATAGGGTGACCAACTGGCATGGGTGCATATTCAGGACGGTGAGTGTAAAATTTCAGGACAAAGGGTCAAAATTCAGGACAAAAATTCAGGACGGGAGGTCAAAATTCAGGACAAAACTTCGGGACGAAAGGTACGTTTTACAGACACATCAAAGGAGGTCGCGTAATAGTGTATAAGTAATTCCATCTATATCCAAACATTCATCCATTTGAAAATGAATGTATCTTTCCATCCATCATTTCACTCATCCATCCCTCCATCCACACTTTCACTCATCCATTCATCCACCCTTTCACCCTATCCATCCGTACACTCATCCATCCACTCTTCCACCCAACCATCTACTCATCCATCCAGCCATTTATCCACTCACCCATCCAGCCATCCTTTCACTTACTAATCCATCCACCCAGTTACTCATCCTACCACCCAGTCCCCTTTTCAGTCATCCATTCATCCTCCCTTTCTCTCTTCATTGACCCTTTCACTTAGCCATCCTTCCTTTCTTCGATCCACCCATACTTCAACTCATGAATCCATCCATTGACCCTATCACTCATCCATCCACTCATCAATCCACCCATTCACTCACCGATCAGCCACCCTTTCACTCATCCATCTATTCACCCTTCCATTCATCCATTCTCCCTTTCACTAATCCATCCAGCAATCCACCCATCCCTTCACTTACTCACTTGCCCACCTTTTCCTCTTAATTATGAGCTGAGCCTTTGTCTGCAGAGTTGCAGACATAAGAGGCCCATCAAGAATTTCGCCCTTGCTGTCTTCCTAAAGCAAGGGGTGGGGTGGTGGAGGGTTCACTATGCATCTGCACATAGGCAATCTGAAAAAGTGGAAGTCATGAGTCATGCATGATGCACAGTGCCAGGCCATGAGGTGATTGTGACACGGTGTTTCCAGGGCTTTAAGCGGGATGAAAAAACTGGGGGTCTCTCCAAGGGGCGTGTCTGATGTAATTAATGGTGTTGCTTAAAACAACTAAGCTAAAAATCTGTGCTTAGCATTGTGTATCGCCGGACTGGTATTTTGCCTCTTCTGTCATTGCATCCAGATATATATCACAACAAGTAACGTTACACCTACAACAAGCCAGAACCATTTGCTTTGTTAATGGTTGTTAGTTTCATAAAATAAAAATGCAGCAACCATGGCTTAACTGAATATAATATTGAAACTGCACTTTTCTAAAATGATGAGACGGAAAGAATTTCCTGCCCCAGTCTCCACTCTGTCTATTGCTTAAAGACTCAGCACCCCCCCTCGAAATTTTTTCTTACAACCCCCCCCCCTGAAATTTGGCTCTAGTTGCGCCTCTCTCACTCACCTGAGGTCGGGTCGGGCGTCGAAGTCCGGACTCGGCAACTGCGGGCGCCGCCAGGCGGCCTGCTGCTGTGCTGCGTGACTCCAGGATGTGCTGTCGACTGGTGGTGGGCTCACTGGGCTGGCTAGCCTGCGCTGCGCAGAGAGCGCTGCCTGCGAGCACCACCCGCCGCCGCCTGTGGCCTGGGTGACCACCAGTGGACCACAGTGGGCGGCAGCAGCAGGGACACCACGTGCGTCCGACTCCAGCCCGACTCCTCATGATGATGATGATGCGTCCTGGCGTCCACCGTTGGGCCGAGCCGAAAGTAAGAGCTCCGTCAGGTCACGCACCGTGACGCACGTACGCAGTCCCAGCATTATAGAGAGAGAACCGCAGGGGCTGGCCAAAAAATGATACCCAGGGCCGTCATTGGTAGCGTTTTCGCGCGCTACTGGATTGACGGCCCTGGGGGACTCCCACATTGGCCCGCACACACACAAGTTGACAACAACAAAGCTAGGTGACCCCTGCAGCACGCATGTGCAAAATAAGAGTGAGTGCACTGAACGCAACGGACTCCTCCTGGTCGGCGCCCGCCCAGGCCACAAAATTGCGCTCAACCTTTTAAATCTAGCCCAAAAAGTAGCCCCCCACCAGGCATGGTTTTTTCCCGCACAACTGGGGAAAAAATCGCCCAATTGTGCGGGAAATAGCCCAATCTGGCAACATTGCTGACAGCCCATCTTCTTCAATATCCAAACAGGCAACTGCTTCCGGGTCGGGAAGGTACGGACCACTAGAGCGTGTCCCTCCAGTACCCCCGGGGCACCTCTCGCCCAATCCTGTGTCTCTCCTGCCACAACACCTTCCAACCAGGCATGGACGTTCGGGCCATGAGGCAATAGGCCAACGGTACAAAAAGTCAGATGGCCCCTGCAAACGGCCAGGGATGTGACGAACCAGAAAGGAGAAGGGTTGTAAAGCCAAAAACCAACACTAGATGCAAGCATTTGTTTCCTTCTGACGCGCCAACCACACCAAGGGGGCATGATCCGTATACAACACAAAAGAGCGGCCCACCAGGTAGTGCTTTACAAGCCTCCATGGCCCATTTGATAGCTAGACACTCTTTCTCAATGGTAGGATACCCGGTTTCTCTGGGGAGCAGCTTCCGGCTGAGATATACTATAGGGTGTAACGCCCCCTCACATCAAGGCTGAGAGAGAACGGCCACAAGACCACTGTCCGAGGCATCTGTCTGGAGAACGAACCGTTTTGAGAAGTCAGGACAGGCCAACACCGGTTCGTCTCACAGCACCCTCTTCAAGATGTCAAATCTCTCTTGGTGTAAAGGCAACCACTCCTGCAAGCGGGTGAAATGTTTCTTAGTCAGGAGGTCTGGTAATGGTGTTGCCACTTTCGAAAAGTGGGGTATGAAACGTCGATAGTACCCTATTAGTCCTAAGAAGGATCTGACCTCTTTCTTGGTCGTGGGAGGGGGTAACTCTTTGATCGCTTTTACCTTGTCCACCTGAGGCCGAAGGTGGCCTTTCTTGTATGTGATACCTCAGGAATTGGATAGAATTGGTGGCCAACAGACATTTTTCAGGATTCGCCGTCAGGCCGGCCTGTCAGAGGGTAAGCAACACCCATGTTTTCTGAGTACCAGATCTATTAAGCGTTGAAAGGTGGCAGGGACTCCGTGTAACCCAAATGGTAACACTCTGAACTGATACAGTCCGGTTGGTGTTGAAAATGCATTTTTCTCTTTGGCGGAGAGCATAAGAGGAATCTGCCAATAACCCTTAGTGAGGTCCAGAGTGCTCATGCATGAAGCAGTACTCAGGTTTTCAATCATCTCGTTGATTCTGGGCTTCGGGGAGGTGTTGAATTGTGACACCTCGTTCAATTTGCAGAAGTCAATGCAGAAGCGGATGGACCCATTGGGTTTGGGGACTAATACTACCGGAAAGGACCAGGGACTGCAGGACTGCTCTATGTTGCCCCCTCCAACATGTCCTCTACCTCCTGTCTTACGCTTGGCTCCGTGTTTCGGGTATTCGATACAGACGAGGACGAATGGGGTTTACTCCCTCTGTTCTAATGTTGTGGTGTATTAGGTGTGTTTTTTCAGGTTGAGTAGAGAATACGTCGCTATACTCGCGGGCCAAGGCATACAGCGACAGGAGTTGTGTGTCCGATAGATCGAAACCCGTTGGTATGTCCCCGGCCCTGTGGTTGGAGTTTTTGTTCGGGATGGTAATGTCCAGTGGTTTAGAATCAGTTACATATAGCGCTAGGTTTTCCCCTTCCACCCACGTCTTTGAGAAATTAATGTGGTAGATCTGTCCCTGACCCTCTCTCTGTGGTTTGTCTAATCTCTATGTGACAGACGTGACCTTATCTGTGACCTTAGAGGGATCCTGCCACTTGGCTAACAGCTTGTTGTCTGAAGAAGGAAGACGCACTAGTCCCTTATCTCCGACTACCAGCTCCCTTAACTAGGTGTTGACATCATACTCTTTTTTTTCTGTCTTTGCTGTGCCTTTTCCATATTTACTCAAGATTCTTCCCATAGGGTTTTCACCTTTAGTTTAAATTTGGAGCTATAATCAAGGAGGTCTACTCCTTCATCTTCCTGGTCCTCCCAACTCTCAGCAGCCATGTCCAGAAGGGTACGTTGTTTTCTGCCAAATACAAGTCCAAAAGGGCAAACAGGACCAATGGTAGCTGTCTGTCCCAATCTTTTCCGGTTTCTGCGACCACTTTCTTCAAGAGGGACTTGATGGTGCGGTTATACCGCTCCACCAACCCATCAGTCTTTGGGTGGTAGACTGAAGTATGTATCCGCTTTATCCCCAGTATCTTACAGACCTGAGACCTCAGTCAGGACGTGAAAGGGGTTCCCTGATCTGTCAGGAGTTTGTTGGGGAAACCCACCCTACAAAAGAAACCTATCATGGCCTGGGCCACAGCCGAGTTGGTTATGCTGGTCAGAGGAATGGCCTCAGGATACCTCGTGGTATAATCAACAAGAACCAGGATGTATTGATAGCCTCTTGTAAAGGCTACCAGGCGACCCACCAAATCCATACCCACACGGGGAAAGGAGTGTTAATGCTATGGAGGGGCTGCAACGGTGCCCTTGGTAGAATGGGAGGATTCACCCTCTGGCATCTCTCACATGCAGCACAGAACCGTTGTATGTCTGAGAACACCCCTGGCCAGTAAAATCTTCGTAACCGATATTCTTCGGTCTTATCTCTCCCGAAGGGACCTCCCCCGTCTGCCCGTAGGCTAGGTGTAGTACCTGGTTCCTGAAAGGTAGTGGCACTAACAACTGTGAAACCAGTCTATCTGGGTGTCGTACTCTCTTATATAGCAAACCCTTGGAGACATAAAAATCGAGTCCTACCTGTCCTTCGTTGTCAACGGTTTGAGCCCAAGGACGTTCCAGTATGGAGGTCTTCTCTCTGCGCTGCTCTAAAGCTGTGGGTCATTACCGGTGCCTCGTCTGTGGAAGAGGAAGAAGAAGTGGAAGGAATGTCAGAACCACAAGCAAGGACATACCGTTGGTTATGTGCCCGTCTTTCTCGGTGGGTCATTTGGGTCTTATACCTACCGCCTGTTATTTTCTCCTGGGAAAAAGGCGCCTGCTCCCACTATAAGGCTTCCTGCTTCTCTTTTATGGTCTTTGTTAGCAGTAGCAGGGACTCCTCATAATCTGTCCCCAGATTCAGGTCTTCCAACAGATCAAGGATACCCGCCACCCGCAGTGAGTCATGCCTCCTGTCATAGTTCAGCGGTATCTTGGCTAGAGGGTATTGTTTACAGTCCCCGTGGACACATGTGATCCAGGCAGTCTCCCCTCTCAGCTACTGCCGCAGACCCAACTTTTCCGCCTTTATCACCGAATTACAGCATCCGGAGTCAAGTAAGACCTTCATGGGCGCTTTGTTGATGCTCATCCAGTAATGATACTTCGCCTCCCCTTGATCTGTCCATAACAGCCGCCCTTGTAAATAGCCAACCTCCATGGGTTCCGTGGTTGTTGCCTTCTGGGGGACAGTTTCTAGCTATGTGTCCCCATTCCCCACATTGAAAACACTAGGTTCCCGTTACGGTGTCCCAAAAGGGGTGTCTAGTGACCGGTCTGATGTCTGGAGTGTGTCTCGGACTCCCTATAGGTGGTGTGAATCTCTGTTTAAGGGCTACGGGAGTGGGAATTCTGGGCATGGAGGGTCTTGTTTCCATGAGTCGGGGTTGGGAAGGATGGGAGTCAGTCGCCCTGTGATAAGCACATGCTAATTCTATAGCTGAGTGGACGGTAACGTTGGGGTGTTGCTTCACCCAGGCTCTTGTGGGATTAGGCAGGGCATCTAGATACTGTTCCAGGAAGACTTTATCAACCACTTCCTCTAAACTAGACGTGGAAGGTTGTAGCCAGCGGTTACTCAGGTCCTGACGTCCCAGGATGGTTCTCTTGATCTCTGGATATGATGTTATGCCTGCTGGGTTTGCGGTCTGGTAGGCAGCCTGCAGTTCACCGGCCAAAAGAGGAGCTATGTATTGTCCCCATCTTTCAGGCGACCAGGACGCTGTGGTGGCTACTCGCTCAAAATTAGTGATGAAATAGTCCGAATCTTCACCTGGCTGAAACCTCTGGAGCACGGAACTTGGGACATTTGGGTGTACCCTGGTGTTGGCGATGGTATCCGTCAACCTCCATATAGCGGTGTCCTGGACCACTTGGTTATTCGATATGACCCCGGCCTGGGCCTGAAGAGCTTCCTGGAGGGAATCGCGGTCTTTTTGTGCTGCGGTTGCTTGGCCTTCCACGACCAGCTGCAAATGTCTCTGGCCTTCAGCCAGTTGTTTGACCATGTCGGTCATAGTCAGGGGTTGGGTCCTCTCCTTGTCCTATCAGGAAGAGGGAATCTCACTTCTGACACCATTGTGATAGGACAAGAAGGAAGCGTGGCCACTGGGTCTGAGAAGAACGTTTTTTAAATATTCTTTTCAGCCTTCCATTGTATGTTTTACTATTCTTCTTGTGCTTCACTTGAGTTCCTCTTCACTCGTATGGATGTCAAGGTATCTTCACTTTTCTTCTCCCCTTCTCTGGTCTTTGTCTTTCCTCGCTCTTGCCCGCGGGAGAAAGCGACAGGCCCGTGGCTAACAACAGGCCACATACCAGTATATGTGAAGTCCTTCACCAATCACCACCGTGTCAGTACCCCTCAACTAGGTCGGTGGGGTTTTTGTGCTGCCCTTTTCAGTCACTCCCAGGTGTGGCAGGTTGGGTCTGTGGGGGTAGCTAAAAGAGGAAAAAGGCTGTACGTGGTTGTCCCCTCCTTGGCTTTATCGACCTCTCCTTCCCACTGTGCCTTCTCCAGGACCCTGCCCACTACCCACGTGCAAAAGCCCACCCGCTTCAAAGCCTCCCCTAGAGACAACACTTGCCTTGAGCTGTGACTCTTGACAGGAGTCACGGCAGCCCTGTCTGTCTCGCCTAAGCCTTCCCTCTGGTCTGTTTTTGCAGTCCTCGTGCTGCCTTCTCCGTCTTCCGTCCCGACTTCCGCGTCCATCTCCCAGCTTCGGATTTCGACCACCGCTCTTCCCTCTCCGCTTGCCTTCTCCACTGCTCCCACGTCTCGGCGTCCTCCTTCTCCAGCCTCCTCGTTTCTTACTCCCCTTCCTAACAGCCCATCTTCTTCAATCCCGAACTGCTTCCGAGTCTGGAAGGTAAAGACTGCTACAGCACGTCCCTCCAGGGTCCCCAGGGTGCCTCTTGCCCGATCCCTTGTCTCTCCTGCCACACATACCTTCAATAGTGCTCCCACATGTCACTACGTTATTCCTGACGGTTAGTTTGTCTGAGACTTTATCTTTTGACTTTTATCTCAACATACAGTAGAAGTATTGGTCAGTAGGGCAGAAGCACCAAGTAGGTGAGAAGTAAGGCATTCGACTTAGTTACAACTACAGACTGCCATCATCAAAGTGCCTGTCGAAAGTTCGGCATACATCATGTCTGTGCAATGCAGGTTGCTGTTTATTCTTTTCATGGGTTTGCTTCAATTACATAGTTTCTGTGGATTACCATGGGTCCGTACAGTCTGGAGACTGCCTGCTGAGCTTGCACAGGTACCAATGACTCGTTGCTCACGGGTGATGTGGAAGTGATAGTACTGGGGTGGGTTTGAACCAAGCAACTTTCTGAGCAGCTCTCTCCACCACTCACAGCTCGTATCCAACGATGAAGAATCTGCCGCTTATGTGCTGCTGCGATTCTGGAGTCGGAAGAGACCTGAGTTCAGTTGCGTCCCTTATAGCTTTGCCATAGAGCGGCCATCTTGGCGAGACCTTGCTTCATCTCACTAATGTTCTTTGTGATGGATGCATAGATTCCGTACCACCCTTTACCTCCTCTGTTAAGGATACAAGATCTCTTTTTATGTTATTGCTTGGCTTTGATCTCTATGTTGACTCTGTGTGACATGGATTTAATCTGAAAGGACTGATGTCACCAACTCCTGTTGTGCCTTATGTATTCAACTGACGTTACTTCAAGTGCAGTTTAGTGGTTCTATGTGCCACTCGGAGACACATTGTGCCAGTGATTTAAACCAGTCAGGATTCTGGGAAGTTGCTCAAGTAATCCAAGTAAGATACCCATTGTTTACAGTCGAGCCCAAGTCATGCAAGCTCCTAACACTGGCAGTCATGCTTAGCTCAGACAAGCACATTGTAAGTAAATGAAACACTACAATGAAGATGGAAGCCCTAGTAGTAATGCCCAGGGCGAAGATGTGAAGGGAAGCTGATCTGGGCTGTGCTATCTAAGATGAAGAATGGCTGTTGTTGTACCCAAATGGGCTCCTAACTGTCAGTTAAGATAATTACTCTTTAAATTCCTGCATCAAGTTTATAGTACACCTTTAAAAAAGGTAAGGTATAAACTGCCTACTGGTTCACTGTGTGCTTGATGAAGAGCACCAAATGCTGATTTTCTTCATCTAGCTTGGAGGTGTACCCGGATTTTTAAATATTGGGGTGGTATATACAGTAGATTATCAGAGATGATGATCTACTACTGGTGAAGAGGAAAGTCGCCTGTGTATGGGGGAATAATACATTTCCCACCATAACAGTGTGAATAGATGAGATGGTATATTGCAGTGAGCTACTTGATAGCTACTATTCTGTGCTTCCCTGGAAAAATTGATGAAAGTATTTCTGGGGCCCACTACAATTCTATCTGATGAACAATGCAATACGGACTTGAGATACTGCGGGCCCTGTAGATTACCATGATAGAAACGCATGGGGAACGTGGTTTGGCTGATGACATTCTGTTTACACTATATTCATTATTAATGCATGTCTATTCTGGTCATGCTCTGTTGTATATGCCCTCTCTACTGTGCCTTCCCCTGGACTCCGGGTTGAATGTCTGTGATTTGCAGGCATGTCTTGCACAAGTGGTTCATATTATAATTAGTAATTACAATTATTATCTGCCAAATATCTGCTGTCTCATTTGCCATATAAATGTTATGTTTGTAATTGTAAAACCTCAATGAATAATTTGGTTTTAAAAAGTAACCCTAGTAAGGTATTTGCACGATTGTATTATTCACCAGGTGAAGGTAAGCAATTTATTATTGTAACAAAAATGTAACCATTTGCTCCAAACATTTCTTTTTAAAAAGAAACGGGTCAAAATTCAAATGTATTTTTGGTCTAGCTATAAAATCATACTATACTGATGTAGAAAATTGAAAATCTAATATCACAAGGACTTGAATGAACTTTAGCAACATGGTTTATTACAATTAAATACTTTTTCACTTATAAGACATTTGGCTCCATTCATATAGTGATACTGTGTTAAAAACTTAGAAGCTTTTAGTAAATATATATTTAAAGTTTCTAGATTAGTTGAAGTCTTTGGATACAAAGGCATTAGTTAAACTTTCTTTTTGAAGTTGTGCATTTGGAAAATAAATTAAAACCAAATTTGTGTTGTCTTTGAACTTTTAGGTATTTCACGTGGTCCCAGTCCTGTGACCTTAGGAAACCAAGATACTCTTCCTGTTGCTGTAGCGATGTCGGAATCTGTAAATGCCTACTTTAAAGGAGCAGACCCCTTAAAGTTAGTGGCACTATTATTTATATGCTTGCTAGTTTTATATAGTCTGTTTAGTTGTTTTAACAGGAGTTATGTGTGCAAGCCATTTATGTGAGAAATTCTGCCGTATATGTGAGCCACATGATGGGAAAAATACAGACTGTTATACTTAAACTTCCCCTGAGCTACATGATAACATACAAGAAACCTATTCATTTAAGCCTTGGCTCCCTGGCCCAAATTTATATGTGTAGAACATACATTTTCATATGGAAATGCATCATGATTACAAAGTATTTCCTCGATGCATTTTGGGTGTTTTTATCCCTTAATCAGGAGGAGAATTATAATTTTCTATGAAAGATGAAATAAACAACACTTACATTAATTAGGATCACCCCATTTTTTTTTACAAATACATTCTAAAGACTCATGAATTTTAAGGCTAACCTCTTTGGGGAGACACGCTCAGTTCAAAAAGTAGCCGGTGGCCATGTATGACTGCACACAATATTCAGGGATGCTTTAACAGTATACAAATGTGTTTTGCTTTCTAATGAACAGTGACATTTAAGATATTTACTCTGGCTGTCAAAACAGGTGTTTCAATTGAGATCTTCCTTTACTTAATGCTGACAGCAATCTTTTTTCTGTTTCTGTATTTCCACTCATGCCAAAATATGCTCAAAGCAGGAAAAATACATAGATTTTTCCTGTTTTCGAATTATTTCTGGTGTTTATGTAACCAATATATATTATCAATTACCCAACCAACTTTCACTACACAACTTACTTTATTGCAATTACTAAACACAAAGAAGCATTGCTAAGAACTATTACTATTTAAGTAGATGCAATATTTGAATATTGTAATCACAATTATGACCTAAGTTAAAGTAACCATTAGTAATGTATCCACTTGCATGTTTAAAAATAGTTCAAACATGGTAATCTTTTACCAATTAATTCTATGCTGTGATTTCTCACAGTCGAGGTTTTACCACCATTTTGAAAAATATTGTTACATCACAAAAAACATTCAAAGTGGTAGTGTTTCAATCAACCCATCAATTTGTTTGTAATTAGTTAAACCACCAATATTCTGTTTGAATGAACTATCATTTGAAATGTCCGCCCTATTTGTTTTTTTTTACTAATTAAAATACATGTTCCCATAGTTGTGCCAGAGTTGCAAGCTATCAAAAAACATTTTGCATCACTTGACTCTTTATCTTTATTACATGTGTTAAATGTGTGCTTATTTATTTAGATTTTTAACTTATATGATATTTGCCCACAGTACTATTTCCCACATTAGCATTTTACCAGATAAATCGCATCTTTTACTTTGCATCTTGTTTATGGAAGTTGTAGTGCTTGTGATTGAATGCTTTATTTTTTAACCAATGTATTGTTTCATGTAGCACAATCAAAAACATGAGAATGCGCAATGGTGTGGTCATTTCCTTATGGTGTCTGTAGTTCTATCAGAGTTTTAGATTGTAGCAGTACATTTTTACAACTTCTTCCTTGTGTGAACCAGCATTGGATTTTCTTTTCCAGATTCTTTAAGTTTTTTTTTTTGTTAGCTCTAATTAAATTACAGTGTTAAAAACAAAATTAGTAATATTTAAATTTATTGGCTTTATGCTAGAATCACTTTAAATCTTGCTTTAGTGTGGTCCGTTTTTTACTTTTTTCAAATATGCTTTAGCTGATCTATCGCTTGAGTATCCTCAATCTATGACTTTTTTTTAACATCTACTCACATTTTTATAGTATGCATTTTCATCTGAGTAGTCCCTGTAGGTGTACAATAAATGTTCAATTATGTCTTCGATGAATGCTTGCATTCATTTATAGATTGTTGCGATCGAGTTTTTTTTCCCACATTCAATTTTGTTTTAAAACGATATGATAGATCATTGTGTCCAAAAAGTTAACAACTGGAGAATCAACTTGTAAATTTGATGGAATAATGACATGTTTTTATTTTTGAACTTTTTCTCCCCAAATATATTCAATATGTTTGTGCCATGTTACTGCCCATTGCTACTCTCATAGTCCTTGAAGGATGAGCTACAGTTGGAAAAGGAAAATGCCTTGGGGATTCCGAGTCAGGTTCTGGGCAACAGGGGTATGGGAAAGGTAGGAAATTGGACATAATATTAGGTAACTTGAATATGACAATTATAAATGGAAGATGCACAGGGAATCAGCCAGTGCAATATACTTTTTATAATGTGGAGGTGGCAACTCCGATTGACTATGCTATAATTTCTTCCAAAACGTTCGGCATGGTATAAGATCTTGAAATTGGGAAATCATTAGGTAGTGATCATAAACCACTCTTGCCCTCTTTGCACAGTTTTGGAAATTTAAGATATCACTGGTAGAATAGCTTACTGATTCATAGCAGGAATGAGTGTAGGATAGTATGGTCTGCTAAATTGACATCCCAAACCGTAAATAATATCGATAAGCTGCTGAAATTCCATGCTAATCAAACACCCCAACATATTCTGAAAGATTACAATAAACTGATGTGTCCGATACGGGAGGCAGCTTTGGAGGGCTTAAACTGTGGCAGGGTTCATAAGGGCACACATAGATGTCCCAGGGAGAGGGCAAAGATCGAGCTCAATAAGAACATAAGGGAGCCTTACAAAGTGGGTGGTGCTAATAAGGAGTTTTTAATCAGACAACATAGGAAGATTTTTAGAAAAGAAATTGGAAAAATATTTGAAGGCGAAAGAGACCGCTTGGATGAAGGTTATAGTATCTCTTCGAACAGTAAGATTAATGGGTTTTTGGAATATAGTCAGTATTCTTGAGCAGTCGAAAGAAATAGAAGCAACGCTATTGGCTGAAGAAGAGCGGGTCAGGTACATATCAGATCTATTTAAGTTAAAAGAGGATAAGAGTTGTTATGGAGAATTAAAAAATCTAGAGTCCTATTTGGGATGGTGGCAAAGCTTTCCTTTTGAGTAATTGACAAAAACAAAGAATTTCCCAGCCAAATGTATAGATGGTCTATCCACTGATATATTAAAGCTTAACCCTAGTTTGTGGGCCTACGTTTTGACCCTGTGTTTGGAGCTATAATAAGTGGTCAAGATTTACCAGATTCCTGGAAAGAAAGTATTAGGGTCTCTTTGTATATAAAAAAAAGGGGCGCACGAGTCACCCATAAGTTATTGCATGATAGCCATTTTGGACAGCTCTGGTAAAGTTTATGCTAAGCATCTATTAGGTTTACTGGAAGAGTTGGTAGTAAATGAAAGAGTCTTCCCAATGGTCCAATGAGTTTCCGCAAAGGTGCACTCAGCAGTTGATGGCTGCCTAATACTCAAATTATGGACAGAGGAATAGGTTTTTAAAAGGAAAAAGCCTCTATCTGATAGACATCTAGCCGCAGATTCCTCAACTTAGAATGTCCCCAGGCATCAGACTGGATCCAGAAAAACTTTTGCATCAGCACCTCTGCGTGCTGGGGGACGGCGCCACACGACCCCGCCCTGACATCGTCCACGTACGTGATGTCAGGGAGGTCATATAAGTCCCTCCCGGTGCGCTGATGTCAGTTTCCTTCTTTTCCACGTGCAACGCGGATCTGGAGTGAGCGGTTCCTATGGCCTGTTTTTAGGCGTCCTTGTCGACGCTTCGCGTCAAGAACAGTGTGCGATGCCTTCGGGCTTTAAAACTTGTAATTCCTGTTCGAGACAGATCTCCGCGACGGACCTGCATCTTATTTGTATGTGGTGTCTGGGCGAGCACCATGACTCCACGGAGTCCGAAGCCTGCCAACACCTGAAGCCGAAGTCTCAGCGGGAGCGCTGTATGAAGCGTCTCTCGGCACGGCTGTCCCGGTCGGAGTCGTCTCATGCCCCGGCTTCTTCTTCAACGGCAGGTCCCTCTACTGTCCGGTTCTGCCGTCGTTCGGCCTCTGGGGCCGTCGTTCGCCACTTGATAAGTCGAGGCGTTTGTCACCGAGATCTTCGACCTCCCTTTCTTCTGTTGTCAGGGGCACTGGTTCCTGGAACATTCCGGACATGCGCTCCCAACAGTCGCCCCCTCCTCTATCCGCCCTTTCCAGGTGTGGGGGCGACTCGGGCCCAAAGGGAGGCATATGCCTCAGCTCCTTAGGCTCCTGGGCCCCCCTCTGCGACCCGCTGGGCTCCCTGTGGTGCCGCAGGTGGTTGCCGGTGCTCATAGCCCTGCCTTGAGCACACCCCGGGCAGGCGGTCGCCTATCCGCAGCCGGAGTCGGCGCCGGAGGCTCTCCTCCGCCTCTGCTTCTTTCTCCGGAGTCGGAGCCTGTTATGGATGAGGTGGACTCTGCGTCGGGGCGGCGCCGAAAGCTTGCCTCGCTGACTCCGGCGCCTTCTCGTTCTTCGGAAGGGGAGCTTGTCATAGTTTCAGCGCCGGACGGCACCGGATGCAACCGAGTCGGCGACTGACGAGGCAAGGTCGGCGCCAACGCGTCGTTTCGGCGCTGTGCCGACGCTGGATTATGGACATTTCTCCAGAGGCCTCAGGAGAGAGTTTGGCGCCGCCCTCTTGCCCAGCGTCACCAGAGGTACTGTTGCCAGTGCCCCCCTTGGAATTTGTGGAGCCTCCTCAGGAGCTCCCAGATCCGGTAGGCTCTTCGCCTCCCCAGGCGCCACGTCAGGATCCTCATTCTTCAATGGGGCTACCTTCAATGGGGCATTGGTTGCACCCTCTGTGTCTTGAGAGGGTCAGCTTACAACCCTCCCCCACTGATGAGTTGTTGTCCCCTCTGCGTAGGGCTACCAAGGCTGGTGCGGCTTTTTTGAGAGTGGTCTCATTAGCCACCCGCATTCTAAGCATGCAACCCCCTTCTGTCCCCTTGTCTGTGGACCCCATGCTTGAGGTCCTTCACCAGGGGTCTGGGAATGTGGAGCCGCTTCTGCCCTTTGAGGCTTTCCTTTATGATACCCTTTTGGGTACCTGGTCCGGCCTGCTTCAGATAACCCAGTGGCCACCGTCGCATGACCCTGTTTGTCTTTTTGTGCATCTTGATGTGCAGGGGTTTGTGTTGCAGACTGCTTTTCCTTCACTGCCCCCTCTAATGCTTCCTCCCTCTCGGGAGTCTAGATGACTTGAGTCATGGGGTAGGAACATCTTTGCTTCCACTAGTGCGGCCCTAAGGTCCTTAAATGCAATGAGTGTTTTGGCTCGGGCTACCTCTGCCCTGTGGGCCTCTGCAGAGTCTTTGCTTTCTGCCACCTCTGAAGGTGCTCAGGTTGATCTTCTTCGCCTCCTCCGGGATGGCAGCGACCTTACCGAATTCACAATCCGCTCAGCCTTAGATACTGCGGACTCTTTGGGCCGAGCTATGGCGGGCTCTATTGCCTTAAGGCCTCACGCTTAGTTGCGAGATAGTAACTTCCCTGAAAATATCCGGGAGCGACTGGTTGACTTACCCTTTGATGGGGTTTTACTGTTTGATGCTCACGCTGAGTCGCCGGTTCACCGGCTCCTTGCAGGCTGCCGCCCTCCCACTTAGGTCTTCTTAGGTCTATCTTCCGTGGTGGTACTTTTTCATTTCGCATCCCTTAGATGCGCTCTGTGTTTATCATGTGTTTATCATATACGTCCTCTTTTCTGTGGTCAAGGGTGATTACCCTTTTATTGGCATCCCTTGGGTGCGTTTTGCTATCAGCTGCCTGTTGGCCTGCTATGCCCGCATTCCACGGGTTGCTGTGTCTGGTCCTCTGACTGTGGTATTGAGCCAGCGGCTCAGCCCGGTAATGCCATACAGCTCGTAACTCAGGTTCATGAGTTCAGCTAGTTACTGCGCTCTTTTAGCTTGGCTTCTTATCCTAAGAGGTGTTCCCCGTTGTTTGGGGTATGCATACTGCATGTGGGGTACTTGTATGCTATTATATAGCTTTGCTTATTTCACCCAGACCTGGAGAGCCTGTGTCTCCATGCGCCGTCTGGTGGTCAGATTGTCCGGTGTTCTCTGTTTTTTCCTGGGGCCATCTGCTTACGCCATGGTCATCCACCTCTTTGGGAGGTTTCATGGTCTCCTCTTCTGCAACGGCTCCTGCCTGCCTGCCCTTACTGTACTAGGTATGATCCGGTCTGGGCATGTTCTGGCTCCTGGCTAGCTCTGTCTCTATATCATTAAATGTTTATACATTCTGTATACATGCCGGTTGCTTCTTTGTCGCCGCCTCTTTCGGGGCTGCACAACCCGGACCAATATCTTCATATGCCTTGGTATTCCTCTTCCTATGTCGCCACCTCTTTCGAGGCTGCACGACCCGGACCAATATCTCCATGTGTGGGGGAGCTTTTCTTCATTGTAGCAAGTTGCCACTAGGTTCCTCCTTGCTTGATACTAATTGCCTCTACTAACCCTTTTTCGGGATTGTGTGTGCACTTGACATGTTTCCTGCCCCGCTGGCTATTCCCAACGCATGGCTCAGGTTCTAGCTCTTGCCCTGGGCTTGTGACACTGGCTCCTTCGACTTCCTTCTTTGGTTAGATGTACTCATCGGGTGCCATTAAGCGGAGAGTGGTTCTTTCTTTCTTTCTCTCTCTCTCTCTCTCTCTCCTTGCTCTGATACAGGGCTCCTGCCATTCTACCTGTCATTTTTATATGGGTATGGTGTGGCGCCATCCTGGCGGTTTTTGGATTTCTTCTGTTCTGTCATTTCTGCTCTTTCGAGCTGCTGGGTTGCGGTCTGGCTGTTCTGCCACATCTCCCCCCCCTCCTCCCCCCGTATTCGTCGCTCTGTTGCCGGATTCGGTGATTGCCACTTTCTGTTGTTCTCTCGCAGACTCGCCCCCCTCTTTTGGGGTATGGCTGTGGTATCTATTCTAAGTTAAGGAATCTGCGGCTAGATGTCTCTATCAGATGTACGAGTTACATATGTATCTGGTAGAGACATTGTCTAGCCGCAGATTTCTTAACGCCCACCCAGCCTCCCCGTTCTGCGAGGACCTTGCCTAGTGGGGTTCTCCACTGGCCCCCCTGTTACAGTTGGCATTGGTTTTTTCTCTCATGGGTGCTCACATTGTTGTGTCCCTTTGAGATTTGCCATAATATGGCTGCTCCCTCTCAGGGGTTTCTGTTACCATAATACAGTTGCCTCCCTCTCAAGGGTTTCTTATCTGTAAACTGATGCCTTTTCGATTGACCTTCACTAGGAGATACATCTTCATTTTCTTATCTTCTCCTGCTGCATTCCCTCCCTCCCGCCTTCTGTATTGGCTCAGGGTTCTGGTCTCCTCTACAGTCTTCTTTGGGGATCTGTTGACCTCTGTTTCAGACCTCCATTACTATAGGGGCAGTGCCACAATTTTCATACCTGCGGTGGACTGTTCTCTCTGTGCTCCATTCTTGCTGGACTGCACATTTCTACATGGTACTGACAGTCTATTTGTGTCTGTTGTTCTGCATGGTAATAACAGTTTATTTCTGTCTGTTGAGATATTGTTCCCTTGTTGCACTTGGGAAGGGTCTTCGCTTAGCTTGCGAGGTTCTTTCTCGCTGCTTTTTTACCTATATGTAGGTAGTGTCTAATTCTCTCTTTTACGATGGTGCCTTGCACCATCCTCCTTCTTTATTCATGGATTTTCATCCATCGCACACTGTTCACATACTTTCACAGTTTTTTTATTGGTGGCTCTGCGTTGTGTCGCGGAAAGGTTTCTCCGAAGAAAACTGACGTCAGCGTGCCGGGAGGGGCTTATATGACCTTACTGACGTCACATACGAGGATGACGTCAGGGCGGGGTCATGTGGCGCCGTTCCCCAGTGCGCAGAGGTGCTGCTGCAAAAGTGTTTCCAGATCCAGTCTGATGCCTGGGGATATTCTAAGTTAAGGAATCTGCGGCTAGACAACGTATCTACCAGATACATTGTTACCGAAGGTAAATAACTCCGACATATGTGTCATATATAGATTTGTCAATGACATTTGACATAATAAATTGTGCCCTCCTCTAGGAAAAATGTTTAACTGGAATATTACACCTGGTCAGTTACAATTTATAATCCAACTAAATGAGAGCTCATAGACTTAGGTAGAAATGGAGCATTGTCTAGGAAAATAGATACTCCTAACAGCCAAAGACAGAGGTGTATGTTGCCCCCTCTCTTTTTCTCAGTATAAATTGCTGATGCACAGTTGGCACCAAACCTGGTTTGTTCTTTTTCACCCAAGTTAGGAATGGAGGTTATTTCATCATTGTGTTACACTGATGATACAGTTTTATTGGCTATCACTCTGGTAGGCCCTCAGAGGCAACTTGAAGCATTCCCAGAATAGTGTAAGATAAATGATCTGAGAATTAATGTTTCCAAAACTAAAGTAATAGTATTTTCTAGAAGAAATGCTCCGAAAATAATGCATAAGTGGTGGCCGAGCGAGAGGTGATAAATTGGTCTAGATATTTAGGCCTCCTTTTAAGATATAATTTGAATTTTAAAACTCTCATTGATCATCAAGAAGCCTCAAGGAGTTGATTGACGGCGCTCTGAGTCAATCAATAAAATCCTGTTCGCAGGCGAAGGGGTTGTTAGCCTTCACAAAATCAAGGATTGCTTGGATATACTACTCGTTTCAGACTTTCAGAGTATGTCAGTGCTGCAATGGTAATCAGCAGTAAACTGTGTGATAAAAAATAAAATCTAGAAACTTTGATTTAGAAGATGCGGGGAGAAGAAACACCCTGATTCATTTAATGGATACATGTTATGGATGGGGACATACAACTGCATTTGTGTGATATAAAAAGTCCCAACACTAGATGGTGGTTATTGAAGGTGCGGTATGGGCTGGTGCCTGCCTTTATAAGTTGGAAGTTGGTCAACCAGGATGGGGCTCACCCTTGCATTTGTTCTTTTTGCAGATTTTCTCTGTTGTCTCTATCTCATGTAACTGTACTTTGCACAAGTTTTGTTACAGAAAAAGAGGTCTGTTACTCCCTGTTTTTAGAATGTTACATGTGCGCCGGTTTCATGACTTAATTAACGTGATTTTAAAAGATAATAGTATGAGACTGTGTCACGTTGTAGGTAAATTTCTATCTGTGTTATCTGAATGGTTGGTCACTTTCAATTGACTGTTTTAACAAACTTTGTATTTCTCTGAATTCTTTATATAATCTGAAATAATTATGGACTAATAAAAGGTCTAATTATAGTCTCAATAAAAATGTGGTGTTCGATTCCATAAATTCAATTTCACTCATGAAGTTTTCAGTGGTTTCCTTCAGAATATTCAGGACGAATGCAGGTGCCTGGAATACACGAGGGCTGGAAGCCATGCAAGACTGATCAATAGAAACTCGTGGAAACAATTACAATAGATAGATAACTAGCCTTGTCTTTCACTCGCTCACTTCTTGGGGTTAAGGTCATATATGGGTTAATGGTGTTAAAGCCCTATTTAATATTATTCATCGCCTTTTCCTGGCAATGTGTCTTTGGTTGCAGTAATTCTCCGAAAATGTGCCAGTTTGTCCTTTATGTTTGTTGTTTTCAATACTTTTGTTCATAAGATAGTCCCCCCCTTTTGCCTTGCTTCGTTTTGTTGTTGTGTTTTGCATCCTTATTTTTGTGGTGTTCTGTTGGCTGTGTTCGAAGCAGTGTCCTGGATCTCGCTGTGGATTCTAGTTTACTGAAAACTCTTTTCTGAAACACCCATCATCAAAACTGGTAAGCTTGTAAACGTATTTGAGGGTACATTTCAATTTCCTACCCGGCTTGTCAGATGTGTTCACTTGTCACCTTCTGTTTTCCAGCCGATACAGTTCAACCTATCACCACAACATTTTTCCATTCCTTGACTGAGATATGTACCAGTTAACAAACTAGTCGAGTGGTTGTCTCTCAGCCTCCTTACCTATTTTTCCCCAGTTTCCTGGCGCCAGCAGCAAATCCATCTCTGCTTTCCAATTTAGGTATTCTATGATGTCAGGGGCTTTCAGCAGGGCAACATATTTCTGCATGCAAATAGAAGGAAAGCATATAGAACTTATGAGGTTTACTATGTGAAGTGACTACAGTTGGTACAAAGTGCTTCTCTTTGGTCTGAAATCAGCTCCCACCACTTTTTGCATAAGCCTGGCAGTGGCAGCTGCTTATTTGTTGAAAAATAAACTGTTCATTCATGCATACTTGCATGATTGGTTGATAACATTGTTTGAAAAGCCTTTTGTCAAGTTATCTGGGGCTCAAAGTCAACTTCCTAACACATACTCACCTGTAGATAACTCATCACCAAGTTTATTTGTTACAGCCCAGCCAGCCCGCCTCACAGGTCCAACTGACTAAAATCCCTCCTACATTCTAGAACCCCTCAACAGTAAAATGATAGTTTGTGATATGTTGCATGCATGTTCACTAGAACTCTACACTTCTCCCTTCTCACGAATGAGTTGAAATTTGATAATATACACTTTATCACATTTTAACATTAAAAACCTAAACAAAATGAAATAAATAAAATAACCTAACACTTTCATACCTAAAAGAATGAACATAAGTAAAATAACATAGTATCCATGCATATTACAATGTTTTACAACCAATATAACAAGAAAGTTGATCTCCAACTCAGTGTATCGAGTACTTGCCTGAGATCACAGTCAATCTGTTATCTCATAGCTCAAGGAGACTTTCCATGAATTAACATTCCCCTACACGGTGTCAGCTGTGTGTGGTCCCTTTGCTTCTCCACTCTTGTTCCTGTCTGTCGCTCCTCTGCTTCTCTCCCTTTTTCCTGAGTTCCGCTCACTATCCTCTCCAACTTCCCAACAACCATGCCGGAAAACACATTCCTTTCCCCTTTTAGTTCCAGTGTCCCATAAGCCTGTGTCTTTTCCGCTCTTAAGATTTCAGTGTCCAGAATATATATATGAATATGCCGGGGTAACAATCATATGAAGAACAATTGTTCACACAGAACTCAGTCAGAGGTGAAAATACTTGAATAGAACAGCAAAACTACTCTGAAAGAACAGAAACAGTAACTTGTACCGAATTTAATTTAGCCACTTTGTCTTCCCTTGGTATTGCAAGGCATGACAATGAAGCCTTTTAAAGCAGTGCGTGGAAGACTAGTTGAAACCATGGGAAGGCAGTTGCGTCTCTCTCCAGCAGATCTTCAGTCTCTCCCTAACAATGTCATTGTCCCAAACTACCATTGGCAATTTTTTCCCACTAAAGTCTTTCAGCCAAGATAATAGTTGCAGATGCATCCCTGCAAGAATGGGGCTTTACGTGGGTGAGTTAACATTTAAAGGACTTAGGTTTCTGAAAGTACCTCAATATCATATTGGCCTGTTCGAGATCAGAGGGCGAATTTAGCTCTCTAGGCTTTCCAGGTGCACAGGTGTGAAATCCTTTCTTTGTGCTCTCTCTGACGCTGTCCCAGAGCTCCGCTCCTTTTCTTCATATCTAGAAGAGATCTTTTCCTCAGCATTCACCTCCTTTGGTCAATCGACAAGTTGCATGTCGCCATAGACCTTCTCCAAACAACCCCAAATTTATAACTCAATATCCAACTTCTTAGAGTTTGGTGGTACACGCCTCCTGCAGCAAAGTGAATCCAAATTTAATTCCAACTGCTCCTTCAGACAGAGTACAAACGCATGGAAACCTTTAGTAAGAGGATTCCTCCTGTTTGGTGAAAAAGTGGACTCGGCCCAGAAGCTCCTTAAAGAGAGCTGTGCTATGAGGTTCTCTTTGTGCCTTTTGCCCCTGGTATATCCCCATTTTTGGAATATATCAAGGACTTGGTATATCTGCAGCATGAGGCGTCAACGCCCCCACAACAGGTCTCCAAGCTCATTTGAGGTAGGTAGTAAGTGGGATTTTCAAATCATCCAATGGGGCTACATGCTGCCATTCCTTTTCGATCTGCAGCACCTGCTGCCCATATCAGAGGAGCCTTCGGATGACCATTTGTCTAATTTGCCCCAGGAGGTGCAGGCTTTTTTAGCCAAAGGAGCCATAGAGAGGGTACTGGCCTCGCAAGTTGGGACATGATGTTACTCCAGCTATATCCTTGTTCCGAAAAAGGAAGTACGCCCTTTTCCTATTTTGGATCTTCGCCCTCTTAATGCCATCCTATGAAAGGATACATTTAAGATGCTTAAGCTGGCCCAGGTTCTATCTGCTCTGGATCCAGGAGACTGGATGGTTGTCATTGGACCTGCAGGACACCTATTTTCATATCCTTGTCCCACATGCCCCCATCCATGTGCTGCATGCCCACCGGTGGTAGTTGCGGTTCAAAATGGCTACGAGCGTTTTCAGGTTGCCATGCTCCCTTTTGGCCTCACCAGTGCACCTTGGGTGTTCACGATGGTGATAGCTGTGATCGCGGCACACCTTCGGCGGTTGGGGATTCCAGTCTTCCCCCTACCTTGACGTCTGGCTGTTGAAGGCAAGCTCGCCACAGCCAGTTGTGGACCACCTCTAGATGATAGCAAGCCTCCTTGCAGCATTGGGGCTCACAATCAATGTGCCAACGTCATACTAACTCCTTCCATCAGAGCCTTCTTGGATACGGTGCACTTTCAGGCCTTCTCTCTGGGTTTCAGTGAGGATGGTTCTGAGGCTTCTCTGCATACTGGCCTCCTGCTTGTCGACCATGCCAGGTGGCAAATGCAGTCTCTGAATTCGGATCTGAAGGCTCAGTGGGCCCAGTACAGTGGTTCCAGGACCAGCAGAACCAGTCAGATTCTATTCAGGTATCAGACAAGACTAAAAAAAACAGTTGCAGTGGTAACTGCTCGACTGCAATTTGACCAGCAGCAGACCCCTCTTCCTACCCCACCCAGAGCTGACAGTGGTGACGGATATGTGGTTGCTGGGCTGGAGTTGTCATCTTTGAGAGGTGGACTTCATAGGATTCTGGTCTCTGTGGACACAGGTCTCCACATAAATGTGCTGGAGCTGCAGGTGATTCACTTGTTGTTGAAGCCCTTCCTGCCAACAATCAAAGGGAGGCTGCTGCAAGTTTGTATCATTTGGAACTGTAACAGGCAGGGTGGGGTGGTGTCCTGGGTCAGGAGGCTCTGCAGCTCTAGAATTGGCTTGGGCATTTCCCCAGTCATGAACCGCCTCACGGGATCTTTGAACGCCAGAGCAGACTAACTCAGCCAGAGACACATAGAGGATCACGAATAGTAGCCGCACCCGTAGGTGGCGCAGGATATCTTCCAGCAAAGGGGAGATCACTGGCTCAATTTCTTTGCCACCAATGAGAACGCGCATGGTCTATACTTTTGCACATTGGAGTTCCCAAGAATGCTCTCTCTTGAAAACATCTTCCTCCTAAAGTCAATGGTTAATTTGGGCTGGTGGTTGCCGATGGGGCCCACCGGCACGCCTTTTTGGGGACTGGCATTTATTTTTCTTCATTAAGTATTGACCACGAGTGAGATAGAAAAGCACACAAATGGGACAGAAGGAGAAAGAGACAGACTGAAAAACACACACAAAGGGAGAAAGCAGGGACTGGCAAGAGTGAGATAAAGGGGCAGCATAGTCTGGTAGTGGATTTAGGAGTTCCCAGATGAATTTAACACTAGGCAGCCTTGGTATTCTGCACAGCTCTGGGCACAGGGCCAGTCTGGGAACACAGACCAGCCTTGGCAATTACATTTGACCGAGCACAGGGGGTCTTGGGGGTCAGGGTGGGAAGGAAACACTTGCTGCTTTTGGTGCAGGTGGCCGAAATTGCAGCACTGCTGCTAAACCGAATACCTGTACCCGCTACAGCCAGTCTGGCCCTGTCTGGGCACCAGCATTCATTCTTATACAAATTAAGCTGAGCATGGGGCACCTGTATGGTTTTCTGCCACTACCTCTCCTGGCCCGAGTTCTGAGGAAGATCAGGAAGGATCGGGCCATCTTAGCGACTACAGATTGAGCCAGAAGAGAGTGGTACCTGGAGCTTCTGGGCTTGAGCATCTGTCCTGCAGTCAGGCTGCAGCTTCGGATAAATCTTGCATCACAAAAATAGGGCAGGAGATTGACCCCAGCTCTACACTACCTGCGCCTTTATGAATGGAGATTTAGCAGTGTCAGTTGATCTCCGTTGATCTGATTAGTTCTCTGGTGGTGCTCCCTTCCCCTAGAGTCGCAGGGGTCCGATTTCGAACCCATGGCACAAGAACTTAGTCAATGTGCCTGTATGAATTAGAAATCCAGTTGGACTGCAGCCCATACACAACCCACTGAGCATTACTGTGTAGGAAGTGTTTCCTGGTATCTGAAAGAAGACATCTATCTGCAGATTCCTCAACTTCTGAATTCTCCCCAGGCGCCAGTCTGGATCCGGCAATTTTTCTGCAGGACCTTTGCGCACCGGGGTATGGCTCCGTAATGCCGTCTCCAGTCTTGACGTCAGTGGAGCCATATAAGTCCCCTTTGGCGTGCGTACATCAGTTTCTTCTTATCTGCGCTGTAACGTGGATCTGGAGAAGCAGTTCCTCAGGTTCTTGACCTGCTTCGACACTTTGTGTTGCTGGAACAGTGTGCCTTTGTACCAATGTCTACAGGTTTCAAACCTTCGATGACGGATCCGCATACAATTTGTATGTGGTGTTTAGGTGAGCACCATGATGCAGAGGATTGTGGCTCCTGCCAGAAACTAAAACCAAAGTATTTGAAGGAGCGGCGTTTGAAGTTAATGGCGGCGTGTGTATTGAGATCCTCGGAGGCTTCTCGGTCTTCGTCGTCCCTGGAAGAGCATTTGCAATCAACTAGCCAAAGCTGGTCTGGAGGACATCGTTCTTCAGGGAAGTCAAAAGGTAAGGGACGGTTGAAGTCACAGCATTTTTCGGACTTTACCGCCTGGAGACTCTGTCTCCCACGGCCCCTCCCGCTAGACGGTTGAGGATGCTATATGCGACTCCGCACCGCGTCTTCCCATGTTTCTGGGAGCCGGGGCGTCGATGGCCCAGATGAGGGAATATTATGATTCCTTGCACCTCATCTTTGGGACCCTATCTCCCCCGGAGCGCCTCTAGGCCCCAAGGAGGTGAGTGGGGCGCCGTCGGCAAATTTGTCCTCGGTGACGGTTGGCCCATCGGAGTCGATGGATCGGGGCCGTACGACGTCGGCTGGAGTCGCTTTGGCGCTGGCTCACTGTCCTACAGGATTTTTGCATAGAACGCCGGTCTTGGACTAACCGACTCTGAAATTGACATCAGCGCTGCCAGTCGAAGGCGCCTCTCCTCCCCCAGTCAACGTCATGATGGTGCTGCTACGGTGTCATATGGTTTCGGATGCGGAGTCGGCTATGCAACCTGAGGGGATTGTACAGTTTGTGGCGCCTTTTCAGGAACAGGCATTGGGAGGTCCATCTGTGTAGACTGGAGCAGGACTCTTTCAGCCCATTTCTGACACCAATGTGTTTCAGATGTAGGAGAGCTGGTTTACAGCTCTTGGTGAGGCTAGTGGGTTGGATTTTTTGCCAGCCTCGGGGTTGCTTTCTCCCCCTAGTCTTGCTATGGAAACAAGTTCTTCCTTTGCGGACTTTCTGAGGAAAGTGCCTGCAGTTTTAGACTGGTCACTGCCCACAGTGTAGAGGTTTACAGACCCTTTGTTCAAAATCATTTGCCAGGGACAGCTGTTCTTTAGTATAGTGAGGTACTATTTGAAATGTTATTAGGTGCTTGGGCCAAGCCTGAGTTGGGGTCTCAGTGGACCGTGATATTGCATATAGGCATCTGCCTGCACCTGGGAACCCAGCTTGTCTGCATAGACATCCTTCCACTCGTGGCCTAGTGACTCAGGCAGCAACGTCTTCAAAGGATGTAGATTCTACTCCTAAGACTCTGGTGGGTAAGAATTCTAGGGGTTGTGATGCTTGTGGTAAGCATATATTTGCTTCAGCCAGCTCAGCATTGAGAGCCACCAACACATCTTGTGTGTTGTAGTGTTTTTCCCATGCTTTATGAGATTCTTTACAGAACATGCTCCCATCACTTCCGGATAACCTCCGTGCTGAGGTAGGCCACTTGATTAGAGATGGTTAGTCGGCTGCTAGTTTTACCATAAGGTGTGGCATGGACACAACAGATTCTGTCGGTCGTGCAATGGCATCTGCAGTGGCGCTAAGGCGTCGGTCTTGGTTGGCATCTTCAGGTTTTTCCAAAGCTGTCCAGTCGGCTTTGGCTGACATACCATTAGATGGTGCCTGTCTTTTTGGAGATCAGGCAGATGCAGCATTAAGACGCTTCCATGGAAGGTGGAGAACTACAGAGTCGTAGCCCTACATTTTTTATCAGTGTGTTGCTTTGCTTGCCTCTTGGCTTGGGATATATTTGTTTTTGTTGGTCAAGGAGAAGCCGTGTTAAAACGTTATATATGTCCAGTTTCGATTTCAGTTCTACCACGTTTACTCTGGTGAGGAGCAGTGGTTATAACTTCAGTACCATTTTCATTTTTATTTGTGTATTGATTTAGATGACTGAGGGAGGTTCCCTTTGTTTCCTGGCCTCTGAGGAAGAGCTTTCTGCTCAAGAGGCTATCATTGAGAGATGACTTCCTGTATGGAAGCGGGTCTGTTGCATGCTTCTTAGAAGCAGTTCAGTATGCAAGTTGCATGGCTTTCTTCTTCAGTGTTTCTTTTAGAGACATCTTGTTATGCCAGTTGGAGGTTAATGTATAGGAACTTAGGACTCTAATCTTGGAGTAAGCGGGTGCTCCAGCAAGTTGAAGTGTTGTTCTGGCTCAAGAGTATATGCTTTGCATTCTTTTGAATGCTGTTTGCTTGTGAGTTCTTCCTTGATGGTAAAGAAACAGTGTCTAGTGAAGGCATAAATATTATAATCTATAAACTGCAGGCAATTCCTATCCCTGCTCCATATTGGGGTGCTGTAAATCGGCAGCCAAAGGTTTGTGATGCACGGGTTGGGCCAACTTGTCCCAAGACCAATTTAAATTTGATGGCTTGTTGTCCTTGACCTCAGACAATATGTCCTAGGTGTCGGGCCGTTTTGGTCTCTGGCAAGGCTGCCAATCATCCATAAAAGTCTTGATACCTGGTGAGACACTTTTTATAATAGGAGGATGTTATGACATTATAGTAAGCTTTTCTTCTTCCTATGATCTAGATATATGTGATTCTGTCTGATCTACATTACCTGTCTTCTGGAGAGGATGAACTTATTATTTTCTGCATTTCTCAATTTGTGAGGAATCATGACTGTTGTTTCTTGTGGTGTCAATTCTTTAAGATACCATTTGACTGACATCATTTTCTTACGGCAAGTCACCTATGGTATTGTGTTGGTGGCGTGGTACCCTTTTTTCACTAGGTTGTGTACTTTTGCCAAACCTCTCATTTCAGAGTGTTTTTTTGGTAACCAGTGTATACATGATAAAACGTGCTGCTGTGTTTCACATAGTTGTTGGATTTGTGATCATATTTGTCTTGTATCACAGGTGTGGTCGTATGTACTTGTTGACATGAATTTATTTTATGAGATATTTTGGTTCTGCGCTACTAGGTTTGTTAGCATTTTCCATATTATTGGAACAGGCCTTTTTGGCACTGGTTTCTCAGTTTTAGTAAGTTTTTAGGTATACAGAGTATACATGGCTGTATCATATGTTTTATACATATTTGTTCTTCACAAAGAGGTTTTAATCAAAGATGCGGTTGAATCTCTCGCTTGCCTTGGTGTTTCAAGCTTATCCACAGCTCGAAATTGGGTTCAGTCTGTTGGACTATGGCATTGAAGGTCGTATGAGGGTAGCTATATGCGTCCTTGCAGTCTGGCAGTAGTTATTAGCCAGTGAAATTCTGTGAATTACCGGGCCAGTCGTAATATCTGGTAACACATTTATGTTTGTATACATATTTATATCAATATATACATCTTTGTGGCAAGATGTTATTCAATTGGCGCATTTGATGAATATGAATGCTCCTTTTGTCCAAACTAAATAATTTATATCAAGGAGGTGGTGGTGTTCATCTTACCTTTGGAGAAATGGGTTCTGAAAGTCCTTTTTTGAGATTTTATCAGAACAGTTCTTTCTCTGATTTTCTTTATTGTCGTGAAAAATGCAGATTACATGGCTTTTGTCCTGCATTTGGTCCTTTTTGGTCATCGAGTTTTCTTTCCCCTTGGGGATAGGGGATAATGTCTCTTAACTGACAGGTGGTTCTTTAGGGGTCCCTCCCCCCCTTTTTCCTCCAAGGGCTGATTCTCTCAGACCTGTAAGGTTGTTTTTTTATTTTTAAGTTCTGTGGCAGTGATCATAGATTCTAGTAAGAGCCAAGCTCTTATTCTGCTATTTCTACATAAATTTGGTTTGTTGGTAGTTTTGACCGGGTGGTTCTCTTTGAGAACTTATGTAGGATTTGTTTGCAGACTCTCCTCCAGTGGGGTATAACTATGGGTATATAATACAAAAGTTGAGGAATCTGAGGCTAGATATCTCTGCCAGGTGTAAAAATCTTTCCGCAGATTCATTAACTCCCTGCCCATCCTCCCCACTCTGCCAATGACCTATGAGGTAAGGGTTATACCCTTTTTCAGTATTGGTTTTATGTACCAGTGTTTATTATCTCAGCTTATGTTGGAACTCAGCAGACCACTTGGCCTGGCCACATAGGTTTTGCTTACAAGCCCATTTAATGACTCGAAAGGTGGGTCATTAAGTGGGCTTGTGGTTTACAGAAGGCCTTGTAAAAGCATTCGGTCCCAGAGCCTTGCCTCTTTTCAAACGTTGGATACCCCCATTACCACTTTCATGGTGATTGGACTACCTAGGGTGTCAGCTTGAGTGGTTGAGAGTTTTTGACACAGATATGTCTCACTATAGGAGTGGACTTACTGGGTGTCTAAGGAGCCTGCATCATACAAGTTCTGGTGAAAACTAGGAAGACATTTGTTAGGTCTCGGTCAGCGTGCAGCTCTTCACTACAAATTGCCTGCACTGTGTCTAGATTACTGTTTACTCGTAATTGAGTTACTAATAGTTACCTGTTTCATTGCCTGCATGAAATAATTTTTGCTTTGCCCTGAAAAGGGCACCCCCTGCTTTATCTAGGCCCAGGGCAGGTACCTGGACTCTGAGCGCCTGCATTTATTGCTTTTTCTTCTGTTTTTCATTAGTGTTAACCCTCTCACAGATAGAGTTTGTGTTTTAAGTGAATTCTCTTGTTGGCCCTTACTTTATTGCTGGTCTTGTGACCTCTTTGAAGTATTTCTTTGAATATATTAATTTATATGGACTTGACTGTAATGTTTTTGTCATTGTCTAACATGCAATTACTTATGGCTGCACGTATACCCTTCACTATTGAGGAACCATGAGTTTCATTCATTCACCCCACCTCCCCGTGTGGAGGGCACCAAGCCAAAATCAATGTTGAGAGTGCCTCCAAGAGCAAGCACTAAAGCAATGCAGAGATTGGTGGAATCAAAAGCATCATTCTTGCACAGACTGGCAGAAGAGCTTGATGTCAGGCAGAAACGACTCTTCATACACCCAGAAACCAGAAAGATTTCTGATAGGCTGTCCCCAGAAAAGATCTTTAACCATGCTGTCCCTGATTTCTAAGAAATGGAGGCTGCCTTTCGAGAAAGAGCTCGCCTTCGATGCCTCAAAAATTACAAAGGCAAGACTACGTGCCACTACCCCCAACCTAACACAACTAGGTAATCACCTCTACAACAACCTCTGCCTCATCCACCATGCCCATACTCGGTTCCCTGTCTCCTCCAACCTCGACCAGAAACCTCTGAGCGGTCAGTCCATTCATATTCTGACCCAGGTAGCCCTTATGGTGAGGGAGACCCTTACGAACAGCCTGCTGGTGCAGGAGAGTGAGACGACCCCTGGGATAACTACGGTGTTGATTGTACCGATGATCCAGATTTGAAACTTATCCCAGCTAAGCAATCCCCACCAGATGACACCACCACGTATCATGCCGCCATTTAGAGGGCAGCACGCCACCATAAAGATGATAACAATACATTGTTAAACAATGCTACAGGGAAATCATATCCCAACCAGCAGAGAGTGATGGCATTTCAGCAGCCATAGCCTCTTTTTCAGTCCACTTGTCCACTGACTGTAATGAATCTCTTGAGTATGATGGCCTCTTGCCTATCAATTGTGGCTTAATCCAGATTACACATGTGCATTCCAACAGTGTCTTGTGAGGCAGCGGTCAGGAGCTGATGGTCAGCAGGAAGATCTAATATTGATGAAGGCCATCACTCAGTGCTCACTGTAATGATGGAACAGCAACAGCCTCTTGCTCGGCAAGCTATTCATGGACTCTCTTCCGCAGGTAACCATTACAACTGATGCATTGCTCACTGAGTGGGGCACACGTCACTGCATAGAAGACTGTGCAAGCGACTTGACCCCTCACCACCAGAGTTGATTCGTCAACTACCTAGAGGTGCTGGCCATTTACCTAGTCTTCATACCCTTCTACAAGTTTGTTCACATACATGTTGTCCTCCTAAAGAAGGACAACATGACTGCCATATATTACACACTAAAACAGCGGAGAACCCACGTTCCCCCAGTTGTTTGCACTAGCACAGCAGATCTGGCACTGGACAATACACAAGATCTATCTATTAGTGGAACACCTACTGGAGGTGGACAGTGACTTTGCGAACCTGTTAAGCAGGACGCATCAGCAAATCTTCAAGTGAAAACTCCACCCACAGGTCCTCCACAGAACAGCAGTAATCCTCTGCTTGGCCACCTCAGAAACTGCAAAATGCCAAGCTTCACCTCAAAAATACCTACACCCACAGTACATGGGCAATGCACTGTTGAGTAACAGGATTAGGGTATTTGCTTATGCTTTTCCTCCTCTACCACTGTTCCCTTGTGTGGTGACGAAAATGAGTCATGTCTCCATGACCTTCATCCTATTTCACCTAACTTGGGCCAGACAGCACTCATACTCTGAACTCTTGGAAATGTCCATCATTCCCCACAAGAAGGTACCAATGAAGCTGAACCTTCTCACACAACAACACTGTCAAATCGGACACCCAGATCCGAGGCTGTTCAATCTAATGATCTAGTATCTGAGGTCCTAGAGTTTGACTACCTGAATCTATCTGAGGACTGTATCACCAAATTGTACGAGGTACGTAGGCTCACTAGAAGCAGCAAGGGGTCATATGAATGACAGTCTGAAGCACTTGGTCCTTATTTAGGTCCACAAAAATATTGCTAATAACGGCTGTTGGATGGAATGTTGCACATTTACCCCAGGTCAACCATCTTCTGTAACACTGCTTTACTGTTATTGAGAATTGAATTTGTTAATGGTTGTCTCAGTTGAATCGGGTACTGTAAAACTGTTTTGGAAATCTTCTACTGTGTGTAGGTCATGATGTCTTGCGAGTTGTACATGATCCTTGCAGTCCTTCACTCCCACCTTCACCCAGAGTGAAGGCAAATGGCTCTCCTGCTGTGATATATATAGTTGAAGTAGCTGTGTCAGAGTCGAGGTCCTAGTCTCACTTGATCTCTTACCGTGAAGAAGGAATTCACCCTCTAGCTATTTGCAACTGTTCTCCCACTGATTGAAGTCATCTCTGCTCCGCCTAGATTTTTTTGAGCCCTGGAACTGAAAGTAAATGGCCAAGCAGTTCTTTCCGAAATTCTTATTTTGGAATATGTTCTTAATTGAGGTTTAAGCCTTGTTATGGGGTGTACATGCGTTAGTCCACAAGGACCATGCACTTAACAAAAATGCTGGACCACCTGGTTTACTGTCAGTCCTCTCCTGGCTTTGTTTGCCTTCTGAAGCCTGGGTGTCTGAGGATTCCACCCAAAAGCCCTGAAGCCCTTACAAATGAAACAGCAGTTCCTCTAGTGCATTGCTTTCTGATGGATACTTCTTCCCAGATGTCTCACCTTTTAAATATCCTTCATGGACGTGATTGGATCTGGAAAAGATTTTCTCATCCATATCTCTCAACTGGCATCAAGAATTGCCCTATGGCCGCAGCTATGATTTTACCCACCAGGTATTTGATGGCCGTGGAGTTTTTAAGGTGCCTCTGGTGCATAGGAGTCAGTTACTGTTTTTCCACGACTCATTGATGCAGGTACAAGGCTTCTCTAATATTCCGCAGATTTAACTACAAGTACATCAGAATCCTCATCCCAAGATTTCATGCACAAATTTGCTCAATTCAAGCTCCACTCATACATACTGAATACACTACACAACTCAGACCCCATCTATCTGAACACTTGCATCTCCTTCCACCAGCCCCCCAGAAAACTCAGCTCTGCAGGACTCCTGCTCGCACACATCTCACGCATACACAGAACCAGATCAGGAGGACTGGCGTTTTTCTTACATTGCTCCTAAAGCATGAAATTACTCTTCTCACTCCTACCCCCAGCATTCCACATCTGAGCCTCTTCTCTTTTTTGAATTCCACAAAAAGCTGGGGGCCTGGTTTTCAGTCAACCAACCTGCCATAGGTAGAGCTAGGCACACACACCTGCTCAGGCGCAGGATAACCTCACAGGTGATAGTGTGCTTTACGACTACACATAACATGTTTTAAATCCTGCCAAAGGTGTCCTAGGTGAATCCAAATTACATCCGATTACGGCATCTAGGACCAGAACACAACCCCATATCATCTGACTCCTATTCATCAATGCAGAGAGCAGACAGCCAAGCTAATTTGGCCAGTCCCGAAGTGATATGACAAAGCACCTGTGAATGATCTCCTAACGGATCTAACCACAAAAAGCACAATCACAATAAGGAGGAGAAATCCTCTTCTTTCATGAGGAAACTGCTACTGGGACTTTTTTAAATCCCAATATTGGGCTTTTTTGCCTTGTTTCAGTATGAGGGTATGAGAGTCTGTGGGCCAGAGGGATATCTTCAATATAATAACTATCTGATCACATTAACCAGCTAACAATAATGCCCCGAGTGAATGGCTCAGATCATAAATTGGGGCTAAGAAGGGAGTAATAGTTACAGGTATTAGTTTACATGTTTTATATGCCTCTTGCTTCCATGCGAATATGGCTCCACTGCAACACAACTAACGACTTGTAACTTTCCAGAACTTACAGTTTTAGACTCGGGAACTGAATGAGTAAAGCTACGTTAATTCTAGGATGTGACTTGCGGGACACATAAACATCTGTTCATTAGGTGTATAGCCCATTAAGTCTTCTTACAGGCTATTTTAAATTGTAGTTTTCAGTACAGTGATGAATAGTCTTTTATTTTAATATAGCCTGTATTTTTTGTTCTCTGCCATCAATAAATACCCCTTGTGTTATTTGATGCATTTAAATTTGTTGAAGGAAACTGAAGTAAGGTTATGGGGAGATATCTCATGATTAAGACTTAATTTGTTTGAGTAATGCTGACTAAATATTTATTTTAATTGTTTTTCTCATCCTTTTTTTAGATGTATTGTGAAGATTACTGGTGACATGACAGTGTCCTTTCCCAGTGGTATCATTAAAATATTTACCAATAACCCTTCACCAGCTGTCCTGTCCTTTAAGTTGAAAAATACAAACAAGCTAGAACAGATCCTCCCAAATACACAACTTTTGTACAGGTTTGTTTTACTATTACAGTTACAATAAATGTGATAGTCTTGATTTCTCTCCAGCATAGTAATGTTTTTGATGGTTCAACAAACAAGTGTGGTGTGGTACATTTGTGTTAGTGATTTGGAGCCTGATTATTTTTTTTTTGAGTGGTCGACCAGTGTCTTGGCGTTAGTGACTAGGAACAAGGAATTGCCACTAACCTCGGAAGGAAGCCGTCGGGAACGATGGAGTGTAGCTGATCCCCCCTCGACCCTGAGACGCAGACTCTCGCAGAGGGATGGAAACACTACTGCTCGAGAAAGCCCCCCGGAGAAAAGGGAAGTGGATAAAATAAGAAAACGCTGCTCTGCCGTGGTGTGTCTCTGGTCCTGCGCTGGTAGTGGGTCAGGGTAATGGCCAAGGCACTCTCCCAGGTAAAACTATAGAGGGAATATAAGGAACAGAGAGTAAGTAAGCACCTCCCACCCTCCACGCAACTCAGGCACTCCAAGCTACATCCTTTACCCAGCCACAACAGATACTTACAAAGGAGATTAGCAGCTGGCTTAGTTCTGTTAATGAGTAAAGGGTCCTGAGATTAGGACGCTGAGTCTGTAGTAGGAGACACACTTCTGATGTAGTAAAGAGTGTGTGTAGTACTTCTTCCCCACACTGTTTGGTCACAGTCAGGGCGTTGCCAATGTCACGAAGGCTCACAAATTGATGACGGGCTGAGCGGGAGACGAGACGCGCGTTTCTGAGCACAAATGAGTGTCCCTAGCGCTCGGAGTCTGTTAAACGAAAACGTGCAGTGTTGCAGCAGTGGAGCGCGTTTCCGGGCACTGAATAGTGTCTCTCGCGCAAGGAGAAAGTACGGAGTAAGCGAATGGGAAATCCGAGTCAAGGGAGGTTTCGCTACTCACGCTTCCGTAGTCGGAGGGGAGAAGTCAGGTGACGGTACAGCTGACGACTCGCTTCTGGAACCGATATGCAGCCGTGTCCTCGATACCGCACCAGGGCTGCCAACTTCAGGGATGTCTGTAAAAGGCTGAATACTCCGGGCTTCGTCGTGAAGAGAGGTATCCCGCGGGGAATACCATCCGCGACTACAGCTAGTATCCGGATTGTCAAGCCCCGATCCCTGGAAAAGGGAAGGGCTTTATCGTGATACCGGCGGAACAGCCGGGAACCGCTTCCGGGCCGCTGGCCGCAGGCATGACGGGATTCGTAGTTCCGGTCTTTTGCACAGACCGCGACCTCCCTTTACGCGCCAGACATACCGGGCAGCGCGCTGGATAGAAGAGGTACTGGGGGGGTAGTATGTGTTGCGCGCCGCACCCTGGCCCTGTGAGGTGCAAATCGCGACAGAGCCCCCTCGCAAGGACTGCCGTCCCGGTGGTCGACCTGGCTTTCCGGGGTTTCTATCGTGAAATCGTGCTACGAGAAGAGGGCAATGGAGATTACCTGCGGGTTCCCAAGTACGGTCTTCTACCCCGTATCCCTCCCAATCTATTAGGTACTGCACGCGCCCTCTGACTAAACGGGAGTCTAGTACTTCTCGTACTACGTATTCTTCCTGTCCCTCTATTTCAATAGGGGCTGGCCTAGAGGGAAGTCTCATGGAATCAGGACAACTCTTCAGTAAAGAAACATGAAATACTGGATGTATATGCCAGGCTTGGGGCAGTGATAGTTTTAGAGCAGCAGGGTTAATGATTTCGACCACTTTGTAAGGCCCTACGTATTTGGGCGAAAGCTTTCCCCCTCCCTTCAGATGTAGGTTTTTTGTGGCCAGCCACACCCAGTCCCCTACTTGATAGATAGGTTCAGGATTTCTTTTCTTGTCTGCGAAGCGTTTGTGGGTGTTTTGTGCTTTCAGCAGCTGTGTCCTTGCGTCTTTTAACACGATCCGAAGATGGGCGTGATGTTCCTGAATAGTGGGATGTTTGGAAACCACAGGCCAATCGAAGGGAAGCATATTTGGATGAAACCCTAAAAGACAGAAGAAGGGGGAACATCCTAAGGTGGAGTGCTCCGCGTTGTTGTACGCGAATTCTGCTGCCCAAATCAACGGATACCAGTCAGAGGAGTTTTGCAGAGTGAAACAACGAAGGTATTGCTCCAAGGTTTGGTTTAAACGTTCCGTCTTGCCGTCTGTTTGAGGGTGGTAGCTGGTGGATAATCGGGCGTCTACCTTCATGGCAGAGCAGAGCGCCGTCCAGAACCGAGAGGTGAACTGAGTACCACGGTCTGTGATGAGGACCCTGGGGATGCCATGGGCGCGCACAACATGTTGAAGGAACGTTACCGCTAGCTCGGAGGACGTGGGAAGTCTTTTCAATGGTACGAAGTGGCCCATCTTTGTCAGATGGTCTATGATCACGAGAATGGTGGTATACCCGTCACAGGGGGGCATCTCGATTATAAAGTCCATGGAGACTGTATGCCAGGGGAGCGGAGGAATAGGAATGGGCCGTAAGAGTCCTGTGGGCTTTGAATGGCTTGCCTTGCTTTGCGCACACACTGCACAGGTACGTAGGTAGTCTCGAGTGTCTTTACGCAGTGTGGGCCACCAGAAGGATCTTTCTATTGTTGCAATGGTTTTGTGCTCTCCAAGATGACCTCCGAGGATAGAATCGTGGGCCCAGGCCAATACTTGTCTTTGGAGGGTGACCAAGGGAACATACAAGGTATGGTGATGATACGCCAGGTTTTCGCTGGTGAGTCGATTTTCGGGGTCTTCGCCTAGCCACTGTTGTCCAGGTGGGCCATGGCTGTCTTGATGTCTTCAAGAAAGTTAGGTGACAGTAGCGCAATGGTATTTCCTGAAAAGGCACTGCTGGGTAATATGGAAGGAACTTCCGTTGTTTCTTCTGTCAGCGAGTCTGCTGGTTCGTCTTTTCTTGATAGGGCGTCTGCTTTACCATTCTGGAGACCTGGCTTAAATTTAATGATAGTCATAATCCGAAAAGAAAAGAGACCACCGAAGTTGTCGTGGTGTCAGAGCCTTGGCGGTTTTAAGGAATAGCGGGTTTCTGTGATCTGTATAGATCTCCACAGTATGATGAGCTCCCAAGAGGTAATGCCTCCATTCTTCGCAGGCCCTTTTTATCGCTAACAGTTCTTTGTCCGAGATCGAGTAGTTCACCTCACTGGGGGTGAATTTTTTAGAATAGAAGGCGACTGGGTGGATTTGTCCGATGGTCGGATGCCGTTGCGACAACACCCCTCCCAAAGCATGTTGTGAGGCATCTGTTTCTAGGATGAAGGACAAGCGAGAATCCGGGTGACGCAAGATGGGGGCGTGGGTGAATTTGTGCTTCAGTTCCTCGAATGCTTGGTTTGCCTCGTCGTTCCACAAGAAGGGGACATTCTTTCGTAGGAGACGGGTTATGGGATGGATAATCTTAGAGAAATCTTTGATGAATCGCCGATAATAGTTCGCGAAACCAAGGAAGCTCTGCACGGATTTTATGTTGAAAGGTGCCCTCCATTGCGTAATTGCTGAGACCTTTTCTGGATCCATTTGGAAGCCTTGTGCGTTGATTACATAACCCAAGAAGGCGATTTCCTGCGCGTGAAAAATGCATTTCTCTAGTTTGGCGTAGAGAGAATGTGTTTGCAGGCGTTCCAGAACTGTTCTTACATGGGTGATATGATCGAGGAGGTTTGTGGAATAAATAAGAATATCGTCGATGTAGACGATGCAGATGGAATCCAGCAATCCGCGCAACACCTCGTCCATAAAAAACTGGAACGCTGCTGGTGCATTGCACAGTCCGAAGGGCATCACTTGGTACTCAAATAGCCCGTACTTTGTTCGAAAAGCGGTCTTCCATTTGTCTCGGTTCGAACCCGTACCAAGTGATATGCCCCTCGGAGGTCCAGTTTGGTGTAGACCTGAGCCCCTTTTACTTGATCCAACAATACCAGAATCAAGGGTAACGGGTATCTGTTTTTAACGGTGATTTTGTTGAGGGCTCTATAGTCTATACACGTCCTCAACTCGTCACAATCCTTCTTAGTGATAAAAAAGAGAGGGGACGAGGCGGGAGATGATGAGTGTCGGATGAAGCCAGACTCTAGGTTTTCGTCCAAGTATGTCTTGAGATACTGGTTTTCGGGTTCAGTAAGGGCGTACACTCGGCTACAGGGAATGTCAGCACCAGGCATTAAATCGATACGGCAATCATATGGCCGATGTGGTTGTAGTTGGGTCGCCTTATGTTTATCAAAGACCGGCAAAAAGGGCAAGTATTCTTCCGGCAGCTGGGTTGAACAACACAGTCCGATGGCTTCCACTCCAGACGCAAGGAACGCAGCTTGAGTATGGATGGCTGGTTCCTGGAGTATGGATTGCTTTGTGCAATGGTGTCTGCAGAACTCGGAGGACAAGGATATAGTACGAAGCGTCCATTGTATAGCAGGGTCGTGCAACGTCAGCCAGGGCATACCCAGATTCAGGCGAAAATGAGGGGCGTCGATGAGATCAAAACTGATTGTCTCATAATGTTCCTCGGTGATTTTCATAACCAGGGGACTGGTCTGGTATCAAACAGGTCCCGAAGTCAGCGCCTTCCCATCTACTGCCCTTACCAGGGTAGGAGTTGTCTTCTGGATATAGGGAACTCCGATGTTCCTAGCGTATTGTTGATCAATGAAGTTGCCCGTGGCTCCTGAATCGAGCAGGGCGGGCACTCGGATGAGGGAGTCTGATGTTATCCAAAGTGTGACGTCAACATTCAGGTGGGCCACAGAGGGTTGAATGGTGTTCGCCAAAACAAAAGGGATCGTGAGCGCTTCAGAACCAAAGACGGAGATCCCGTCCTGACTTGGGTTTAGTAGTTTTCCGCTTCTTGTTGAGTGACTGCTTGGGTCCTAAGACTGGATCCCCTCTCGGGGCCTTTAGTTCTAGCTCTCCATTCCCGTATGAAATGTCCCCCTTTTCCACAGTATAAACATAGTTTTTGCTGTCTTCGTTTCTCTTTTTCCTCTGCTGTCAGAGGACCTCGGAGCCCTCCAATTTGCATGGGTTCAGACCCATCTGTTCCCTTGGAGCGGTCGTCTACAGTCGCGGCAAGATAAAACGGGGTTCACCTCTGCTCTTATCCCCTTTCCTTTCTTGCAACCGATGATCTAGTTGCACGGTTAGCTCAATGAGTTCTTCACAAGTTTGCGGAAGCTGGATGACCTGGGAAAGAACGTCCTTCAATTCTCCGCGAAGACCTTGATAGAATAATGAGGTACGTTTTTCTTGGGGCCAGATTGTTTCCACTAGGAGTCGATCAAAGGTTGTTATGTATGTAAGGAGGTCCTGCGACCCTTGGCGTAGTGTCATAAGTTCTCGACCCAGGGAAAGCATGTGGGTTTTTCTATCGAACAGTTTTCGTAATTCCCCACAGAAGTCTTGGAAATTGTGGAGCACGGGATCGTTCCTTTCCATTAAGGGAATGGTCCAGTTGGATGCATTGCCTCCCATGTAGGAGATCATTAATGACGTCTTGGAAGCCTCTTCCTGGAACACTGCGGGTTTGCAAAGAAAATGGAGTCGACATTGGTGTAGGAAGGTTTCAAATTTTTTCGGATCCCCATAGAAACGTTCTGGGGGGGCTAGCGGAATGCCAGGGTTCTGTATAACATGGACTGTAGGGATGAGACCAGCGGCTGGCGAAGGGGTTGTTGGGGTCGAGAATAAACCGGTTCCCTTGGGCCCTTCTCCTAGGGATGAAACGGGAGGTGGTAATGTCCAGTCTTTAATATAGGAGCCCCTCCCAGTAGTCACGGGGGTGCTAGTTCGTGAGAGTCCAGCTACTTCCCTACGTAGGGTTCCCATTTCGTTCCTGAACTCCTGGGTCTCTCTACGGGAGGTCTGCACTTCCTGCTGGAGAGAATTGATACTCTCCAGCAGTGTGGACAGGACCGCTGCGGTGTCCATCGCTCAGGCCGGCTGATTCCGTGGGCTTGACAATCTGTCGTGGCGCTAGTGACTAGGAACAAGGAATTGCCACTAACCTCGGAAGGAAGCCGTCGGGAACGATGGAGCGTAGCTGATCCCCCCTCGACCCTGAGGTGCAGACTCTCGCAGAGGGATGGAAAAACTACTGCTCGAGAAAGCCCCCCGGGGAAAAGGGAAGTGGATAAAATAAGAAACGCTGCTCTGCCGTGGTGTGTCTCTGGTCCTGCGCTGGTAGTGGGTCAGGGTAATGGCCAAGGCACTCTCCCAGGTAAAACTATAGAGGGAATATAAGGAGAGTAAGTAAGCACCTCCCACCCTCCACGCAACTCAGGCACTCCAAGCTACATCCTTTACCCAGCCACAACAGATACTTACAAAGGAGATTAGCAGCTGGCTTAGTTCTGTTAATGAGTAAAGGGTCCTGAGATTAGGACGCTGAGTCTGTAGTAGGAGACACACTTCTGATGTAGTCAAGAGTGTGTGTAGTACTTCTTCCCCACACTGTTTGGTCACAGTCAGGGCGTTGCCAATGTCACGAAGGCTCACAAATTGATGATGGGCTGAGCGGGAGCCGGGACGCGCGTTTCTGAGCACAAATGAGTGTCCCTAGCGCTCGGAGTCTGTTAAACGAAAACGTGCAGTGTTGCAGCAGTGGAGCGCGTTTCCGGGCACTGAATAGTGTCTCTCGCGCAAGGAGAAAGTATGGAGTAAGCGAACTGGAAATCCGAGTCAAGGGAGGTTTCGCTACTCACGCTTCTGTAGTCGGAGGGGAGAAGTCAGGTGGCGGTACAGCTGACGACTCGCTTCTGGAACCGATATGCAGCCGTGTCCTCGATATCGCACCAGGGCTGCCAACTTCAGGGATGTCTGTAAAAGGCTGAATACTCCGGGCTTCGTCGTGAAGAGAGGTATCCCGCGGGGAATACCATCCGCGACTACAGCTAGTATCCGGATTGTCAAGCCCCGATCCCTGGAAAAGGGAAGGGCTTTATCGTGATACCGGCGGAACAGCCGGGAACCGCTTCCGGGCCGCCGGCCGCAGGCATGACGGGATTCGTAGTTCCGGTCTTTTGCACAGACCGCGACCTCCCTTTACGCGCCAGACATACCGGGCAGCGCGCTGGATGGAAGAGGTACTGGGGGGGTAGTATGTGTTGCGCGCCGCGCCCTGGCCCTGTGAGGTGCAAATCGCGACAACCAGTCCTCCTCCATGGCGATGGATTAAATTGCTCCATCACCCTGACCGAGGTGTATCCCACCAAATCTTGAAATGTCTGCCGACCTGGTGGACATTTCAAGCATTGACAGGTACCGCCTTACATTTTAACTATGCCAGACAACTGTGTCAAGCATGATGGAGCTGTACAACAAGCTTAACATTTTTCAATTAAAAAGTAATAAATCCCAAAGCGTGATTTAAAAAACGAAAAAACAATGTCCCTTCGCCATGACAATTTCCTCCAATAGCAAGAGGGGCATTAAGCACTTTTTGGTGCCCCTTTTCCTGGTGGTGACGGGTATTGACAAATATTTTTATGTCCCTCCATCTATATTAGGCTGGCGGGCATATAGCCAAACAGCCGACAGACATTACTCGGACACAGAGTAATCTTCGTCGTCATCAAACTATTGTCTACCCGCAGTTAAATCTGGCTGGCGGACCAAAGTCTTGGTCGAGAAGGAGCAAACCACCATTGTGACAGAACTCCCTCTCCGTCAAGATATAAAACTGACTCTTGGTTGGCAGTTATTTTTATTGATCGTTAGATAATGATATTAAAAGGTGGTCACAGCTTGCACATGCTCTCTACGTACATAAGATTATCTTGCATTACTAAAAAAACATTATAGATTTGAACAAAATAGTGGTACTCAATGCATGGAGAAAAGGAAGTTTGCGACCGCACCATATGCGGTCACATCCTAATTCAGTGTGCGGAACCGCCAACCTATGGTTAGACGGGTTCGCTCAGCAAAATGTAGTCTGGCAGACTGAAGCCCGTCCAACATCGTAATGAGGGCCTTAATGTTTTAATCTTTTGAAAAGACATATTGGATTAATTAATTATGAGCAAATTGTTTTCTTTCACTATAACACATAATACATGATGTGATTACACCCATTTTCAGTTTGTGACAGTTTTGTTCTGCTGGATATTTGCTACAAAAACCCTTAAGAATAAAATCAGTAACTTCAAGTGAATTAGCCTTTTTCTAAGTTATTCGTTATTCTCCCATTCAGATAACCGCTTTCTGGTAAAACTGAATCAAACACAATTTAGACCAATGGGCTACTTAGAAATAAAAGCTGTTCTTCCATCTGTGTTTCATTATAATAAAACACTGATAATTTAAAACATTTGTTCTTACCATTTAGGCTTTAGATTTTAGTTTGTAGATCCTTTTTTGCCTCATTCTACTGGAGCAGTAGCACCCCATCACCCCACCTAATGTCTTTCCAATGTATCAATTCATAGAACTTTTAGTTGATTCAAATGTACATCTTGAAATTCAGTAATATTTTGTACTGCTGCATATTTTAGATAATTTCTTCCAAGACTCAATCATGTTTCAGTTCGAAATTTCGAGTCCACCCAGCGCTTCTAGCATGATTTTTACATGGGAACTGTATAAATGAAATAACTGATGCTAAAAGACAGTTTGACGATGTTAATTTGAATCGATATATGCAAAATGCCATCATTGTCAAACATTTTTGTCGATAGCCATGATAGTCAAAGTCATTAACTCTTCTTCTTTTTATGGTTACCTCAAAATGGCTGCATGTTAGTTTCTGGTGAATACTTCTAACAGCAGATTCCTCACTTTTAGAATATTCCCCAGGTCAGAGTGGATCTAGAAACTCAAAAGTAGTACTCTGTGCATTGGTAGGTGCCATTGTGTGGCCCTGTGCCAATGTCGTTCTGCTCCAGAAGTGATGAGGGGAGACACATCTGTATCGCTGATGTCTGTTCCTTTCTTTTTGTGCCTTCAGACACATATAAAGAGCTTCTCCTTGTTCTTTTGACTTCCTTTTGTTCAACTTTTTACTGTGTGCACAGGATTCAGACTGTGTAGGGACTTTTGCAAACAGATGTCTGTGACGGACCCTCACAAAGTCGGTCTTTGGTTCCAGGTGTCGGAGCATGATTCTAGGAACTATGATTGCTTCTCTTAGGTGAGTCCGAAGGCCATTCGAGATCATGAGGCAAAGATTTTTGTCTCCAAACACAAGAAGACTCTACCCTATAACTGGTCGAGGTAGAAAGGAAGGTCCAGTTTCTGTTCCTGTAGTAATTCCTGCGGTAGATCATTATCACAGTCAAAGTCTTAGGGCAAGTCCAAGATAAAGCATAGAAATCGAGGCTGGAATCGACTACTTCCTGCCTCTCAGACTCAAGAGTGGGAGCAAAAGCATTATTGTGCCTCCTGGTTTCGCTCCCGATCTGCATCAGAGCCGATTACAAGTTTAGTCCAGATAGAGCCTGAGTTTTCGGGTCTGTCTGCAATGTTGCAGCAAATGGAGGCCTTCCGAGAGGCCATGTAGCACATTTTTGACACTTTACCTGTTTCCTTTTGCAAGCCTCCAGGTCCCTAGGATCTTCCATGGTGGGTTCACCCTTAGTGTCATATGAGACCGTCACACTCGTGTCTCGTTCAGCACAGGCTTCAGTTTCAGCTCCATCCTCTGCGCCAGCTCCCCTACATCGATGCCGATACCTTCCAACAACAAAGGAGGGCTTGCAGCCTGTTGTGCTCTCTAACTCTGAGCAGCAAGCATAACAAACTCAACTTAGGCTGCCCCTGACTTCCACCAGGGCACAAGCATTTGAATCAGATACCTAGCCTTTACCACATGATAGGGCACAAACTTTGCATAAACGTTTTGGCACTGCTCAGATATTGACAACTTGGATGAATTAAGTGATTTTCTTTCCCAATAGGATGTAGAACTGCAAGATGCCAGTGGCCTGGATACTTCTTAAGCCACTGGCCTTGTTTCTCTTCCTTGCCCTGCCACTGAGGAAAGGCAAAGTGCCTCATTCACTGTGGTTATGCGTAGGGTGGCAAAAATATTGGATGTATAGCTCCCAGCTATTGAAGATAGAGCTAATGTTTTAACAGAGGTACTGGAGACTGGCCAAGCAGCTACAGGGCATTTAATACCTTTAAATTAGGGCCCTTACGGATACCCTTGTGCACTTGGGCAGAACCGGATCAGTGACAAAATATTTACCACACAAATATCGTGACAGAGAAATTTTGTGTCAAAAATATTGTTGATACAAATATCGTTTTTCTGTACTTCTAAAAGTACGTCCAAAAATATCGTTTACACTAATATCGTTAAAAATATCAAAATATAGTTTTTCAATAAATATATAATGTAACCTTGTAAAAATGTAACATTTTAATAAATAAGTGTAATATGTAGATCACATAAATTAAAGTAACATGTAAGATGTCGGTCGGAGGCTTTCCGATCAATTTGTCGGTTTGCGGTCCGACCAATTACGATGTCGGCGATTGGAATGTAAACCGGCTGGTCATTCTGACTCAGTTCCGACCGGCTCAAGGGGTCTTCCAGCCATTGGAACTGCACCATAATCCCCTATGGACGGTGTTGCCGCCGTCGGGATTACAATATTGATTTCCCACAGCCTTTCCTTGCCATCCTTTCCAACGTGAAAAGACTGTCGGAAATCAACTTTCGGGCCACAAGCAGTGCCTCCTTGCCTCCGCAGTCTACGGTCTGTGGTCGAGGGGGTACCCGGGGTACCCCCCTGTAAAACCTTGGACCCATGGGGTGCCTGCCACAGAGTGTAGGGTTTTACACGTGCCAAGTTTCTCTGTAGGAGCCTGTATTATGGCTGGTTTACTGCCGTGACACAAGCTCCCATCGAGAACAGTGGGAATCCGTCCGAGCAGTGTTCGGTCGCATCTTAATCAGGTGGTCAGAACTACTGACCTTAGGTCGGTCAGTCCTGAGTCTGAGACTGTGTTGTTCGGAGGCAACTTCGACCGACATCGCAATAAGCCCCTGAATATTAAAAATAAATATATACTTATGTAAACATAAACGCATAAAACTTCTGTATGTTTATATATACGTATCTATAAAAACACACCTAATATTAAATATATATATTATATATTGTTTTGTGTTTTTTTTTTTTATTTACTTAGGTAAAAGAAATACACACACACACATACATATATATATAAAACATTTAAGCAAATAAATCTTTAAAAAACACATTTACTAAAAAATATTAGTAACAAATTATAAAATTATACATATATTATATATATATATATATATATATATATATATATATATATATATATATATATATACGGATATCATTTTTAAACTAAACAATATTACATTAATGTAAACCATGTAGCTTGATATTAATAACTCAATATTATGTCCAAATAACGGCAAAACCATATCGAGGATTACAACACTTTAGACGGATCGCTTGCCGACATTGGCCAGCGTCACGAGATTCAGCCTTTCTTAAACAACACCCTATACTAGAGTCCTTGGTGGTTAAGGGGTTTTCCAGTAAGGTAAATCACAACTCCTTCCTTACCACACCATCTGATCATAAGCCCTAAAAAATTGAGATAAAAATACTAGTGGATTAAAAAACAACTGCTAAAAAAAGAAAGTGAAGTTGGGGATAAGGGTTGCAGAAAGAAAAGAATGCATTGTGCAATAGTATGTTGCGCAAAAGATGGCAAAGGACAGCTTTGCGGGGTTCTTGAAGGCTGCAATCAGTCTGTGGCAATTGATGCGATGAGCGCCGTAAGCCAAATATGCCGTACATCATCAAACGGTACTGGTGAAGCAGAACGTGCATTGTGCGGAAATACCGGCGCAAAGAACTAGAAGTTAGACTGCTGCCTCCCTGGGGAGATTCAAAATAAAGGATGGACAAAGTGAGAGTTGAGGTCTCCAGGCCCAAAGTATTTTATTATAGTGAAATAAGCAGCCACATTAAAACAGAAGGAAAGCTGAGGATAAGCCATATAAAGGGACGTGAGAAAGGAATAGAAACAGGGTAATAGGGTTAAGACAAGACAAAAATGACAGTGCATAGCAGTACATCTTGAGACCATGATATAACAATGGAGATGATATGTGGCTGTACCTGAGAGAATTGCGTATGACGTTCAAACTGGCCATTTGTGATATGTTAATATAAAGGGATTCTATGTCGAGAGTGACCCATAGGGATGTAGGAGTCGGTAGGTGGAAATCTTCTATGAGAGTCATAAAATCAGTGCTATCTTGTATGTAGCATTCGGTAAGAGGTACACACGGTTCAGTAGAAAAGTCTATGTATTTTGGCGATAGGTTTCAAAACAGAGCCACACCCCGGGACAATGGGGCTAGCGGTGGGGGGGGGGGGGAATTTCCAGGTGTTTTTGAACCTTGGGAAAAGTGTAGTGGACTAGAGTGAAGTGGGGTAAAGTATAGGGGTGAAGAGTAGATTGCCTTAGAGTGCATTGGCTTTGAGTAAAGTGGTGTGGATTCCTTTGGTGTAGAGTGCAGTGATGTAGAGTAGCGTGGTGCAGAGTTGATTGCAGTGGTGTAGAGTGTTGTAGAGTATATTGTTAGGGAGTAGGGAAAGTGTTGGATTGCGGAAGGGTATCATTTAATATTCCCATTCAAGTCAGTTCAACGGTAGGGCAAGTATTGGATTGCAAAGGGGTAACATTTTCTATTCCCACTCCACTGAGTGTAACAGTAGGGAAAGAGTTGGATTGCTTAAGGGATTACATTTACTATTACCACTCCAATAAGTGCAAAAGTAGGGAAAGTGTTGGATTGGCGAATGTAATATTTCCACTCCAGTCAGTGCAACAGTAGAGAAAGTATTGATTGCGTAGGGGTAAAATTTGCTTTTACCACTCCAATAGGTGCAACAATAGGGAAAGTGTTGGATTGCGAAGAGTTAGAATTTACTAGTCCCACTACACTGAATGTAACAGTAGGGAAAGTGTTGGATAGCGGAGGGATAACATTCACTATTCCCACTCCAATGAGTGCAAAAATAGGGAAAGTGTTGGATTGCGGAGGGGCACAATTTACTAGTCTCACTGCAGTCAGAGCATCAGTAGGGAAAGTGTTTGAATGCAGGAGAGAAAAATGTAATATCCCCACTACAGTCATTACTACATTAGAAACAAATAAATTCTCTGCAAAATACAATATTTTTTTTTAATTTAAAAATGAAAATATAAATATAAATATTAAACACAAATATATTTCATATATCTATATGTTCAATAAACACATTATATTGTTACATGAATATCATAAATTACAAACATTAACAATTAAATTCCAAAATAATTTTCATATACATTTTTTTTACAATTATTTATTAACAAAAACATAATCTATTAAATAATTTTTATTTTAGTTACTACCCACCACATACCCCTTTAAAACTTACAAACAACACCTAAAACATAACTTTAAAAAGCTAATTATTTACACTATTAACATAAAAATGTAACTATCAATAAATACAAATGTATTATTATTTAATTACATTTAATTTACTTTCCACGATATACCCCCACACAACATACAACAAACTCCTACAAGTTTATTAAAAATTAATTACACAATTACCATAGTACATTTCAATTTTAATAAGTATCAATTAAAAAATTAATTCTAACCTAATTAAAATGTAATTTACTTCCCACCATATACCATACAAAACCCAAACTCACACCTAAAAGTTTAGTTACAAAAAATTAATTACACAATTAACATATTTATAAATGAAATAGTCATTATTAAACAATATTAATTACCCACACTTAAAATAAAAAATAGTTACACAATTAACATAATTATCAGTTAAATAATTAATATTAATTAGGAATTAATTAAAATAAAATTGCTCGCTACCCTGTACCTCTATAAACCCCACAGCCCGCACATAAAATGTATATTTAAACAATATTGAACTCTATTAACATAATTAATTATCAATTAAATAATTGATGTTAACAATTATTAATTAAAATTAAATTGCTTCCCATCCTGTAGGCCTATAAACCCCACTACCCGCTCATAAAAGTTTAATTTGCAAAATCAATTACACTATTAACATGATTATTAATTGAAAAATATTAATTTAATCTATTGTAATTAATTTGCTTCCCACCCTATGCCTTTAAACACCCACAACCAGCTACTGTACTAAAAATAAAAAAAAATACTTACATTTAATTTAATAACTACTGGAAAATTTGCAAATATATTTAAAAAATCAACAATACTTATACAAAAACATGACATCGTATACATTTAAAATATATACAAAAATACATAATTAAAAAACGATATTATAAACTACATTTTTGTAATCGATAATAAAGACTTCAGTATTTTAAAAATCAATATTACTTACCTTAAAATCGATATTCATGACAACTATATTCTTGCTGACGATATTTCCATGTCACAATATTTTTGACTCGATATTTTTGCAAGTCAATACTTCCAGCTTGATATTTTGTCTCCACATTGTGTTTACCACCTTCAATCCCCTGTGTGTATCACTTAAAAAGAGCACACCAAGCACGTTTGTCCACACTTATACTCAGTCATGCTATTTGCTTTTAAATTATTTATTTTCTTGATTCATTAAAATTGCCATTTGGTTCTACGCATTGTTAATATTATTACTAGCAACTATAGTCTTTTTTGATACTTTGGGACAAGGTAGAACAAATGTTGCCAGTAGTTCTGGATGACTTTTGGGCATCCTTTACTCAATACTCATAATTCGTTTTGACCTGAATACAACTGACTGTGTAGGTAACGCAATAGGTAACAGTATGGTGCTTCAACGTTAGGCCTGGATGAGGTCTATGGGCTTCTCCAGGCATACTCAAGCATCCTTAATGGAAATGTAATTTGATGGCTCTAACCTTTTTGGTGAAAGTGAGCAGGGCCACAGCACGGTCTTTGGGTCTTTCTGCCCTTGTCAGTCATGTCCCCCAGCAATTTTGTTCCCACCATGGCAATGGTAGGGGACTTCAAGTTGCGCCAATGCTAGACTTTTCCGTAACCCCGCTGGCCTTCCATACTTTTCTTGGCCTAGGTCGCTGCTCACAAAGACACCATCCTCCAGACGCTAAACCGCTTTAGTGTGTCCTTGCTGGCATACAGCCATCCCATTAGAGGGCAGATCAGAAATTTCCTCAAAAGGGGTAGGCCATTTTTTCAGACCAGTGAGTCCTCCAAATTATACATTGGGGCTATGTCTTCCATTTTTCTGTAATTCCATCGCACCTTCAACCACCATCAAAGTGGCTTAAAGGAGGACCACCTATCTGTCTTGCAGCAGAATGTGCCGACCCTTTTGGCCCAAGGTACCATAAAGAGGGTTCCGGCCATGGAAGTAGAAACTGGGTGTTACTGTCACTGCTTCAGTGTTCCAAAGAAGGGCATTTTAGATCTTTGGCCTTTCAATGCCTTCCTGCGGAAGGGCGAATTCAAAATTCCCAAGCTGGCCTAAGCCCTGTCTGGCCTGGAACCTGAAGACTGAAAGGCACCTTTGGACCTGCAGGATGCCTATTTCCACATCCCCGTTCTGCAGACCCACAAGCATTACATGTAGTTCAGAGTAGGCTAGGAGCATTTCCAGTTCTTGGTGCTTTCTTATTGCCTCACCAGTGCCCCTTGGGTGTTTACAAAAGTAATAGCGGTGGTAGCAGCACAACTTCGAAGGTCGAGGGTACCAGTCTTCCCCTACCTTGACAACTGGCAGTTGAAGGCGGGCTCACTCCAGGGAGTTGTTGTGAGAAAGTGGCTCTGTATATACTGTTCCCTAATAGGTACAGGGTGTACAGAGTCCACAGTCCCCCAGAGGCTGATAGAGGTCAAAGTTAGGTATGACCTTACTCTCAAAAGTGGTAGCTTGGTCGAGCAGTAAGGCAGTACCAGAGGACAGTGTAAAGCATTTATTGTACACACTCAGTCAGCAAATGGTTTCACACACTCAATAACTGAACTCTAGGCCAATGATTTGTATATATAAAATATATGCTTGTTTTATTTTTAGAACCACAAGGGGGTAAAAATATACTTTCTCAGAATGAGAGGTTGAATATAAATACTTTTGTTTCAAGCAATAAATTTGTGTAAACAGTCACAGTTGGTTGCAATAAACAATCCTATTTCCTAAACATAACAATGCATTGAGCTCAATGGTAAATTCAGGTTATTTGTAATAAATTACTTTTCAGATTACTTTTGGAATTCCAGGTCTGGATCCTAGAACCAGCCTGGGGTCAGTATTCAGAATCAAGTGAAGAAAGTCGACTTAATAACTGTAATGATTTTTAGATAATTTTTAGCTATTTCAAAAGTTAGCACTTAGAAAATATTTCACAGAAAACATTCAATGGATCTCTATGGCAAGAAATTCAAATTGCAGGTAGAGTACTTTATCGTTACTTTAGTAATCCAGGACTGGGTGCCTAGACCCAGGACTGGGGTCCTTATCAAAAGCAGGTAAGTAATTTCGTTTGCAGAAATGGTACGATTTTAAAAGAATATTTCAAATTTGCAAAAGTAGACACTTAGAAGAAATTTCACAGAAAAGCAGGCAATGGTTTCCTATGGGAGAAAAATGAGTTAGAAGTAAGTATAGTTGTGAACACTTTTCAGAGTCAGGGCTGGGCACCAAGATCCAGCACTGGGAGCTCACCTAGGAGCAGGTGAGTAAATTCGTTTTTGTCACTTGGCTGATTTTTGGTGAATTTTTGCAGTTTTGAAAAGTTCACACTTAGAAGATTTTTGAAGAAAAAGCCAGTCAATGTTACCCTATGAGGAAAATGAAGTTAGCGGTTTAAGGGTAAGTACTCGACTGGTAGTGTTGAAATTCCGGGCATGGACTCAGGGGTCCCCCAGTGTCAGGTAGGTACAGTTGGTTCACCCTCAGCGGTTTCAGGACGGCCGGGTGCAGAGAGAGTTGGGCCCAATGTTATCCTATGAGGGATAGGGGGGCCTTGGTTGGTGGCTGCTGTCTGGCAAGCCACGCGGCTGTGGGAGCTGGGCTCCTGGTCACTTACTCAGGGCAAGTGGGGAAGTAGGTTAGAGTAGAGAGGGCACTGCCAGGGCCACTCGGGCGGCTGGGTGCAGGGTGCTTTTGAGCCTTAGGGCGCTCAATGGAAATCAATGGGAATGTTCCGGTTTGGAAAGAGGCTGCAGGCTCGGGGACGAGGATGTTTCAGGTGCCACCACCACTTCGAGAGGTAAGTTGGGTAGTTGTAGGTTAGGTGGGTACCCCAGGATTGGGCACAGGGGGTCGCAGGGCGCCGGGTGCAGGGGTGCCTTTTGACGTCGGGAATCTTACCCTCTGGTTGATCGCGGCTGGGGTGGCACTTGGTTCTGAGGCTGCAGGCTTCTTCCGGGATGTCGAGGGGGGTCCTTGGGTGCCGGACTCTGGGTCACAGTCGCCGTGGGGTCGTCCTCTGGGTCTTTGTCCACTCCGGCACTGGCCAGGCTTGGCTGGTGCAGAGTGTGTTGGGTCCGCGGTCCCGGGCTGGTGCCAGGGATAGCAAGTAGGTTTCTTGAGTAGAGCCTCTACTCGTGGGAGTCCCAGGGGCTTAGAGCTAAAAGGTAGCCAGGTCCTCCGGGGTTGGTGAGGTTGCTGGCCACGTGGGATGCCGCGCTGGTGCAGGTTCGAGAGTCGACAGGCCGGTAGGGCTGGGGCCAAAGCAGTTGGTGTCTTCTTCTCTTTTTAGCAGCTGCAGGGCAGGTCTTTGTTCTTCTTGCTCTTCTTGTCGTTTTTCTATCTGGAATCTGAGGAAGGAAGGTTCAGGGGGCCCCTAAATACTAGATTTAGGGGCGTTACAGTTAGGTGAAGGCCAGGGACCAATGGGTCCTTGTCCTGGGGTGGGTACACCCCCTATCCTGCCTCTCTCCTGTGGGAGGGGGGCAGTAGCCTAATCCTGATAGGGTAGGGCCTCCCATCTTCAAGATGGCGAGAGCCCGGAGATGTGCTTCACCTCGCCTCCCCCACCTGAGGGGTGGGGTGGGCAGGCTGGCACATCCCCTGTCCTTGTATGGGGTTTCCGGCCAAGCTTCCCGCCAGAGTGGGGGGTTGCAGTGGCCTGGGGAAACTCCAACTGGCGGCATGCCTTTGAAGCTTCCCTTTGCTCATCCTGGGGGAGGAGATTTCTCACCTCACCCAGGATGTGCATTGTTGCAGGCCCGGGAGAGCAGGGGCTCTCCCACCCAGGGGTCCAGCAACGTGTCTGCTGTGTGGCAGCCTGGGCAGCCTCAGAGCAGACGTGGATTGCAAGTTAGCTGTAAGGGGGCATCTTCTAAGATGCCCTCTGGGGTGCTTAGTACATTAAATCCTACACTGGCATCAGTGTGGGTTCAATGTGCTGAGAAGTTTGATACCAAACTTCCCAGGCTTCAGTGTTGCCAATATGGTGCTGTGGAGCTCGTGTTTGACAAGCTCTCAGCACCATGTATTCTTAAATGACAGCACTGCACTTACAGTGCCCAGGAATGGACCCGGGTACTGTAGGGGCACAGGGCTCCTGCTCCTGTGCCCACACCATAGGCGTAATGCACCCAGCTAGAGGGGTGGCTGACATATGCCTTGGCAGTGTAGGTGATGGGCATGGTACACAGTGATGTGTGCCATGTCGACTCTTTGTTTTGTCCTGCACCCAGACACTCAGCCTGCAAGGGCAGTGTGTGTGTGTAAGGGTACAGGGCCTCTGAGGGTGGCACAATGAGTGCTGCAGCCCTTAGAGGCCTTCCCTGGTCACAAGGCCCTGGGTACCTAGGGTACCATTTACTAGGGGCTGACATGTGGCTAGGGTTTGCCAATTTGGAGTTTGTGTGGTTTAAGGAAGGAACATAGGCCCTGGGCACCTGATTGGCAGGAACCCAGGGTACACTCAATCGAAGTACATTCAGCAATTTAGCAAAAAGTGGGGGCATACCATGCAAGAAAGATGGCACTTTCTCACACAACCCCCCCCCAAACGAAAGGTGATGAGACTAACCTTGTCCTATGGAGTCTTCATTGTCTAAGTGGAAGAACCTGGAAAGTCCATCTGCATTGGCATGGGCAGTCCCTGGTCTGTGTTCCACTTCAAAGTCCATTCCCTGTAGGGAGATGGACCACCTCAGTAGTTTTGGATTTTCCCCTTTCATCTGCATTAGCCATCTGAGAGGTCTGTGGTCAGTTTGAACTAGGAAGTGAGTGCCAAACAAGTATGGCCTCAGCTTCTTCAGGGACCAAACCACAGCAAAGGCCTCCCTCTCAATGGCACTCCAACGCTGCTCTCTAGGGAGTAGTCTTCTGCTTATAAAAGCAACAGGTTGGTCTTGGCCTTCATCATTGGTCTGGGATAGGACCGCTCCTATCCCTAGCTCAGAGGCATCAGTCTGCACTATGAACTGCTTGGCATAATCTGGAGCTTTTAGAATTGGTGCTGAGCACATTGCTTCTTTTAGGGTGTCAAAAGCCTTTTGACAACTAACTGTCCAGTTAACTTTCTTGGGCATTTTCTTGGAGGTGAGTTCTGTGAGGGGGGTCACAATGGACCCATACCCCTTCACAAACCTCCTGTAGTACCCAGTCAAGCCAAGGAATGCCCTGACTTGGGTCTGGGTTGTTGGAGCTATCCAGTCCATGATGGCCTGGATTTTGGGTTGTAAGGGCTGTACCTGGCCTCCACCTACAAGGTGGCCCAAGTACACCACAGTGCCCTGCCCTATCTGGCATTTGGATGCTTTGATAGTGAGACCTGCACTCTGCAGAGCCTCTAAAACCTTCCCAAGGTGGATCAGGTGATCCTGCCAGGTGGAGCTAAAGACAGCAATATCATCAAGATAAGCTGCACTAAAGGACTCCAACCCAGCCAGGACATGGTTCACCAACCTCTGGAAGGTGGCAGGGGCATTCTTTAACCCAAAGGGCATCACAGTAAACTGATAATGCCCATCAGGGGTGGAGAATGCTGTCTTTTCTTTTGCTCCTGGGGCCATGCCAATCTGCCAGTACCCTGCAGTTAAGTCAAAGGTACTGAGAAATTTGGCAGCCCCCAATTTGTCTATCAGTTCATCTGCTCTTGGGATAGGGTGAGCATCTGTCTTGGTGACAGAGTTGAGCCCTCTATAGTCCACACAGAACCTCATCTCTCTCTTTTCACCCTGTTGATGAGGTTTGGGGACCAGAACTACTGGGCTAGCCCAGGGGCTCTCTGAAGGCTCAATGACCCCTAACTCCAGCATCTTGCTGACCTCAGCTTTGATGCTTTCCTTGACTTGATCTGACTGTCGATAGATTTTGTTCTTGACAGGTGCACTGTCACCAGTGTCCACATCATGGGTACACCAGCTTGTCAGACCAGGGGTCAGGGAAAAGAGGCTAGCATATTGTTGCAAGACTTGCTTGCAGTCAGTCTGCTGTTGGGCAGAGAGGGTGTCTGAGAAAATCACACCATCTACTGACCCATCTTTTGGGCTGTAGGATAGGAGGTCAGGGAGTGGCTCACTCTCTGCTTCCTGTTCTTCATCAGTCACCATCAGCATGGTGATGTCAGCCCTATCATTGTAGAGTTTAAGGCGGTTCACATGGATGACCCTTTTGGGTGTCCTGCTAGTGCCCAGGTCAACTAGATAGGTGACCTCACTCTTTCTCTCTAGGATAGGGTAAGGGCCACTCCATTTGTCTTGGAGAGCCCTTGGTGCCACTGGCTCCAAAACGCACACCTGTTGCCCTGGTTGAAATTCAACCAGTGCAGCTTTTTGGTCATACCAGTGCTTCTGGAGCTCCTGGCTGGCCTCAAGGTTCTTGGATGCTTTTTCCATATACTCAGCCATTCTGGACCTTAGGCCAAGCACATAGTCCACTATGTCCTGTTTGGGTTCTTGAAGAGGCCTCTCCCAGCCCTCCTTTACAAGACACAGTGGTCCCCTTACAGGATGACCAAACAGAAGTTCAAAGGGTGAGAAACCTACTCCCTTCTGTGGCACTTCCCTGTAGGCGAAAAGCAAGCATGGTAATAGGACATCCCACCTCCTTTTGAGTTTCTCAGGGAGTCCCATGATCATACCTTTCAATGTCTTGTTGAACCTCTCAACAAGGCCATTGGTTTGTGGGTGGTAGGGTGTAGTAAACTTGTACTGCACTCCACACTCTTTCCACATGTGTGTTAGGTAAGCAGACATGAAGTTGGAACCTCTGTCTGAAACCACCTCCTTAGGAAAACCCACCCTGGTGAAGACACCCAGGAGGGCCTTGGCTACTGCAGGAGCTGTAGTAGTCCTAAGTGGAATTGCTTCAGGGTACCTAGTAGCATGATCCACTACTACTAGAATGAATTTGTTCCCTGAGGCTGTGGGAGGTTCGAGTGGACCCACAATGTCCACACCTACCCTTTCAAAGGGGACCCCCACCACTGGTAGTGGAATGAGGGGGGCCTTTGGGTGGCCACCTGTCTTGCCACTGGCCTGACAGGTAACACAGGAGCTGACAAACTCCTTCACCTTTTGGTGCATCTGGGGCCAGTAAAAGTGACTCACTAACCTTTCCCAAGTTTTGGATTGCCCCAGATGTCCAGCTAGGGGGATGTCATGAGCCAAAGTTAGGAGGAACTCCCTGTACTTCTGTGGCACTACCACCCTCCTGGTGGCTCCAGGAGTGGGGTCTCTTGCCTCAGCATACAGTAATCCCTCTTCCCAATAAGCTCTATGGGTACCACTGACATCTCCCCTGGCTTCTGAAGCAGCTTGTTGTCTCAGGCTTTCAAGAGTGGGACAGTCTTGCTGACCCTGGCACAGCTCTTCCCTAGAGGGTCCCCCTGGGCCCAAGAGTTCAACCTGGTAAGGGTCAAGCTCCATGGACTCAGTTCCCTCAGAGGTATCTACATCCTCTCCAGGGGGAGAGGGGTTCTGAGTGTTTGGCTGTACAGAAGCTGGTCCCCCAGTCTTCTTGCCCTTCCTCTTGGTTGGTTGGGCCATTATTCCAGGCTCCAAACCTACTTTTTCACCCTTCCTCTTGCTCTGTGCTCTGGTTTGCACACACACCAATTCAGGGATGCCCAGCATGGCTGCATGGGCCTTTAACTCAACCTCAGCCCAGGCTGAGGTTTCCAGATCATTTCCAAGCAGACATGCAGCTGGCAACTTTGGAGAGACCACTACCTGTTTCAGGCCAGTAACCCCCCCCCAGCCTAATGTTACCATGGCCATGGGATGACTAGTGGTGACACTGTCAGCGTTGGTGACTGGGTAAGACTTCCCAATCAAGTATTGCTCAGGGGAAACCAGTGTGTCTTTCACCATAGTGACACTGGCACCTGTATCCCTCAGAGCTTCTACCCTAGTTCCATTCACCCAGGGGTACTGTAAGTATTTCTTCAAGTTGGGGGGCCACACAGCCACAGTGGCAAACTCCACTTCTCCCAAGGAGACTAAACTTGCTTCAGTGTGTTCCCAGATTTGCTCAGGGTACACCTCTGATCCCATTTGTATACTTGCTGCCCCAGGAGTGGCTGTACTGGGTGCCTTAGGGGCTTTGTTTTGGGGGCAAGATACAGTTAGGTGTCCCTGCTTCTTACAGGTATTACAAAAGGCCTTTAAGGGATCAAAGTTCTTCCCCCTATATGGTTGGGGCACATAGGGAGTAGTTTGGGTCCCACCCACCTGAACAGGTTTTTGGGGCCCTTTGGAAGACTCAGACTTTTTATCTTGGGGATTCTCACCACCTTTCCCCTGGGGAGGTTTTGTGACCACCTTCTTTTGGTCACCCCCAGTGGTTGTCTTGGTCACCCTAGTCTTGACCCAGTGGTCCGCCTTCTTTCCCAATTCTTGGGGAGAAATTAGACCTAGGTCTACCAAATGCTGATGTAACTTTTCATTTGTGCAGTTACTCAAAATATGTTCCTTCATGAATAAATTGTACAATCCAGTAAAATCCTGCACACCATGTCCAGCTAACCAACCATCCAGTGTCTTCACTGAGAAATCTACAAAATCAATCCAGGACTGGGTCTGGGTTTTGTGAGCCCCCCTGAATCTAATTCTATACTCCTCAGTGGTGAATCCAAATCCCTCAATCAGAGCTTTCTTCATGAGGTCATAGGATCCTGCTTCTGGCCCAGAGAGAGTCAGAAGCCTGTCCCTGCAGTTACCAGAGAACAGTTCCCACAGGAGTGCCCCCCAGAGAGGTTTCTTTACTTTCCTGATATCACAAGCCCTCTCAAAGGCTGTGAACCATTTGGTGATATCATCACCTTCCTCAAATTTAGGGACAATCCCTTTGGGGATTTTAAGGTCAGAAGTTTCCTCCCTATCCTTGTTTTTATTATTGCTGCCACCATTGATGGGTGCTAAACCCATCTCTCTCCTTTCCTTTTCTAGAGCCAGGAGCCTGGACTCTAGATCTATTCTTTTGGCCAGCCTCACAAGGCTGTCCTCTTCACTGGGGGGTCCCCCAGTGTTGTCTCTGGGACCAGAGCCACCTGTGTGGTCTCTAGGTGCCCAGATGCTATGTCTTGAGTTGGAGGGTATGGGTGCCATCTCCTCCCTAGGGAATAGTATGGGGAGGTTGCTGTCCTCCTCCCCTGTTTCCCTTTCCTCATCTGACTGGCCATCACCATGTTCAGATGGGTGGTCTTTAGCATACTCAGCCAGGAGCTCCTGGAGCCCTTGTTTGGATGGATGCTGACCCATTTGTAAATTTTTGAGTTTACATAAGGACCTCAATTCCTTGAAAGACAAGTGTAAGTAAGGTGTGAGGTCGAGCTCCTCCACCAGGTCCATGTTATTATTATCACTAATAGCTGGGTTTGTTTGAGACATTCTAACCTGACAGTTCTAACCCTCTACCCTGACTATAGTGACTTTTATTTTTCTAAAATTCTAATGGGACTTAAGCAAGGCCCTAGCAAGACTTTTAGTAATTTTGGAAAAACCAATCAGAATTCTAAAGGCAATTTTTAAGAGTTCTGTCGTGTGATCAGATGGTAACCAAGTAGTCCAACAAATGCAAGTTTGTATCCCACCGCTGATCCACCAATGTGAGAAAGTGGCTCTGTATATACTGTTCCCTAATAGGTACAGGGTGTACAGAGTCCACAGTCCCCCAGAGGCTGATAGAGGTCAAAGTTAGGTATGACCTTACTCTCAAAAGTGGTAGCTTGGTCGAGCAGTAAGGCAGTACCAGAGGACAGTGTAAAGCATTTATTGTACACACTCAGTCAGCAAATGGTTTCACACACTCAATAACTGAACTCTAGGCCAATGATTTGTATATATAAAATATATGCTTGTTTTATTTTTAGAACCACAAGGGGGTAAAAATATACTTTCTCAGAATGAGAGGTTGAATATAAATACTTTTGTTTCAAGCAATAAATTTGTGTAAACAGTCACAGTTGGTTGCAATAAACAATCCTATTTCCTAAACATAACAATGCATTGAGCTCAATGGTAAATTCAGGTTATTTGTAATAAATTACTTTTCAGATTACTTTTGGAATTCCAGGTCTGGATCCTAGAACCAGCCTGGGGTCAGTATTCAGAATCAAGTGAAGAAAGTCGACTTAATAACTGTAATGATTTTTAGATAATTTTTAGCTATTTCAAAAGTTAGCACTTAGAAAATATTTCACAGAAAACATTCAATGGATCTCTATGGCAAGAAATTCAAATTGCAGGTAGAGTACTTTATCGTTACTTTAGTAATCCAGGACTGGGTGCCTAGACCCAGGACTGGGGTCCTTATCAAAAGCAGGTAAGTAATTTCGTTTGCAGAAATGGTACGATTTTAAAAGAATATTTCAAATTTGCAAAAGTAGACACTTAGAAGAAATTTCACAGAAAAGCAGGCAATGGTTTCCTATGGGAGAAAAATGAGTTAGAAGTAAGTATAGTTGTGAACACTTTTCAGAGTCAGGGCTGGGCACCAAGATCCAGCACTGGGAGCTCACCTAGGAGCAGGTGAGTAAATTCGTTTTTGTCACTTGGCTGATTTTTGGTGAATTTTTGCAGTTTTGAAAAGTTCACACTTAGAAGATTTTTGAAGAAAAAGCCAGTCAATGTTACCCTATGAGGAAAATGAAGTTAGCGGTTTAAGGGTAAGTACTCGACTGGTAGTGTTGAAATTCCGGGCATGGACTCAGGGGTCCCCCAGTGTCAGGTAGGTACAGTTGGTTCACCCTCAGCGGTTTCAGGACGGCCGGGTGCAGAGAGAGTTGGGCCCAATGTTATCCTATGAGGGATAGGGGGGCCTTGGTTGGTGGCTGCTGTCTGGCAAGCCACGCGGCTGTGGGAGCTGGGCTCCTGGTCACTTACTCAGGGCAAGTGGGGAAGTAGGTTAGAGTAGAGAGGGCACTGCCAGGGCCACTCGGGCGGCTGGGTGCAGGGTGCTTTTGAGCCTTAGGGCGCTCAATGGAAATCAATGGGAATGTTCCGGTTTGGAAAGAGGCTGCAGGCTCGGGGACGAGGATGTTTCAGGTGCCACCACCACTTCGAGAGGTAAGTTGGGTAGTTGTAGGTTAGGTGGGTACCCCAGGATTGGGCACAGGGGGTCGCAGGGCGCCGGGTGCAGGGGTGCCTTTTGACGTCGGGAATCTTACCCTCTGGTTGATCGCGGCTGGGGTGGCACTTGGTTCTGAGGCTGCAGGCTTCTTCCGGGATGTCGAGGGGGGTCCTTGGGTGCCGGACTCTGGGTCACAGTCGCCGTGGGGTCGTCCTCTGGGTCTTTGTCCACTCCGGCACTGGCCAGGCTTGGCTGGTGCAGAGTGTGTTGGGTCCGCGGTCCCGGGCTGGTGCCAGGGATAGCAAGTAGGTTTCTTGAGTAGAGCCTCTACTCGTGGGAGTCCCAGGGGCTTAGAGCTAAAAGGTAGCCAGGTCCTCCGGGGTTGGTGAGGTTGCTGGCCACGTGGGATGCCGCGCTGGTGCAGGTTCGAGAGTCGACAGGCCGGTAGGGCTGGGGCCAAAGCAGTTGGTGTCTTCTTCTCTTTTTAGCAGCTGCAGGGCAGGTCTTTGTTCTTCTTGCTCTTCTTGTCGTTTTTCTATCTGGAATCTGAGGAAGGAAGGTTCAGGGGGCCCCTAAATACTAGATTTAGGGGCGTTACAGTTAGGTGAAGGCCAGGGACCAATGGGTCCTTGTCCTGGGGTGGGTACACCCCCTATCCTGCCTCTCTCCTGTGGGAGGGGGGCAGTAGCCTAATCCTGATAGGGTAGGGCCTCCCATCTTCAAGATGGCGAGAGCCCGGAGATGTGCTTCACCTCGCCTCCCCCACCTGAGGGGTGGGGTGGGCAGGCTGGCACATCCCCTGTCCTTGTATGGGGTTTCCGGCCAAGCTTCCCGCCAGAGTGGGGGGTTGCAGTGGCCTGGGGAAACTCCAACTGGCGGCATGCCTTTGAAGCTTCCCTTTGCTCATCCTGGGGGAGGAGATTTCTCACCTCACCCAGGATGTGCATTGTTGCAGGCCCGGGAGAACAGGGGCTCTCCCACCCAGGGGTCCAGCAACGTGTCTGCTGTGTGGCAGCCTGGGCAGCCTCAGAGCAGACGTGGATTGCAAGTTAGCTGTAAGGGGGCATCTTCTAAGATGCCCTCTGGGGTGCTTAGTACATTAAATCCTACACTGGCATCAGTGTGGGTTCAATGTGCTGAGAAGTTTGATACCAAACTTCCCAGGCTTCAGTGTTGCCAATATGGTGCTGTGGAGCTCGTGTTTGACAAGCTCTCAGCACCATGTATTCTTAAATGACAGCACTGCACTTACAGTGCCCAGGAATGGACCCGGGTACTGTAGGGGCACAGGGCTCCTGCTCCTGTGCCCACACCATAGGCGTAATGCACCCAGCTAGAGGGGTGGCTGACATATGCCTTGGCAGTGTAGGTGATGGGCATGGTACACAGTGATGTGTGCCATGTCGACTCTTTGTTTTGTCCTGCACCCAGACACTCAGCCTGCAAGGGCAGTGTGTGTGTGTAAGGGTACAGGGCCTCTGAGGGTGGCACAATGAGTGCTGCAGCCCTTAGAGGCCTTCCCTGGTCACAAGGCCCTGGGTACCTAGGGTACCATTTACTAGGGGCTGACATGTGGCTAGGGTTTGCCAATTTGGAGTTTGTGTGGTTTAAGGAAGGAACATAGGCCCTGGGCACCTGATTGGCAGGAACCCAGGGTACACTCAATCGAAGTACATTCAGCAATTTAGCAAAAAGTGGGGGCATACCATGCAAGAAAGATGGCACTTTCTCACAGTTGTCAACCACCTGCAGCCAACGGCAAACTTCCTTACACTAAGTTCAAAGTCAACATACTGAAATCACACCTGACTCTTTCGTAGTTGCTGCTGTTCATTGGAGCCATTCTGAATATGATTTATTTCCATGCCTTGCCCTTTGAGCGAAGAGTCCAGGGCATTTAAACTGTGATCTCAGTTTTTTAACCTCAGTCCTGAATCTCAGTATGGATGATTCAGAGGTTGCTGGGATTGTTAGCCTCCTGCATCCTGCTGATTAAACATGCCAAATGGTATATGGGGGCTTTGCAGTGGAACCGCAAGTCCCAATGGGCGCAGCATCAGAGAAAATTGTTGCATTGTATCCAGATTTCAGAGGTAACTGTAAAAGAACTGCAGTGGTGGCTACGGGTTCACAATTGGGTCAGTAGTAGACTCCTCTTCTTACCACACCCAGAATTCAGAGCAGTGATGGATGCATCGCTTCTGGGTTGGGGAAGCCAACTGGGAGATGTGGAGATCGGAGGACTCTGGTTTCTAGCGGAGGCTCGAGTCTACATACGTTTTCTGGACTTGTGGGCGATTCACTAGTCAGGTGCCGGTGCTACTGAACACCAAACATTGTGTTATGGTCTGATGACAGGATTAGGTTTGACCGTTTTGGCTGTAGGACATGTATACATGAGTTTGGTCCAGCGGTAGGCCTCTTTATCATCTCCACCCAGAGCTCCCTGCTTGACTGTGGTGGTCATCTAGGGGAGGTAGTGATCAGGGGACTCTGTTCTCTGGTGGAAGGTCAGCTCCACATCAGTCTGATGGTGTTGTGGGCCATTGGTTTGGCGGCCTTCCTGCCATTCATCAAGGGAGGCTGGTGCAGGCTCTCATGGACCACACCGCTGCCATGTGGCACCAGAGTAGGGTGAAGTGGTGTCCTGGGTCCTGTGCCAGGAGGCTCTGCGCCTCTGGAGCTACTAGGAAAGTGTTCTGGTCGGCAACCACCTGGCATGGTCCCTTAATGCCAGAGCAGACAAACTGAGCAGGCGGCGTCTGACAGCTCATGAGTGGCATCTGCATCAAGAGGTGGCGTAGGGCATCTTCCAACAGTGCTGTGAACCCTGGCTAGCTCTTTTCACTACCATCAAACGAGCAGAGTTGGGAGTTTTGTGTATTGACGTTTGCACAAAATCACTTGTTAGGATATACATTCCGGATGGAATATAATACGGAACTCCCGTATGCCTTCCTGGCCCGGACACCCACATTTCCCCTACCACAAGTTCTGGAAAAGATCAGGAACTACTGGTTCCAAATTATCATATTGCCTCTAGATAGGGCCACAAGAGTTTGGTACCAGACTGTCTGGGCAATTATCTCAGGGTCTTTCATTCAAGGCTGCATAATCTACACTATATGCATGGAGATTGAGCAGAGGCCACTGACTGGTGCCTAAAGTGGTTAATGCCATCCTTGCATGATGGCCTTCCACGAATCCATTTATGCCGGGGCCTGGGACAAATGTATGGCCTGGTGTGGAGCTTGCAATTTTGACCCCTTACAAACAAAGCTGTTGGACGTCGTTTTGGGGGTTTTACCTGTTGCTTTAGGAATTGCTTATGCTCAATAGAACTATTGTACCTTGTATACAGCATTCATAAATACATTTGCAGGAATCCACTTGGAGTCCTCCTTGTTTCTTCACACTGTATCCTAGTAAACAAGTCCAGTCTTAATAGTTTGTTAAATGTTCAAGCTCAAAGTTCCTTTTTCATTAAGAATACAACTTAAGAATACTTTCCTGTAATCCAGTTGTCCATTTGAAACAATCCTTTTAATAGCAGCAAGTCCTTGTGTGGAAATTCATGTAGCAAGGTCCTGGCTGCAACAAATCGGTATCATGATTGTCTTGCAAAGGATGCTGTGACTGTTAGGAAAGTAATACTTGTTAATCCAAGGTGCCCACAATCTGTATGAGGCACACAAGAGTTTGTGACCTGGTAATCATAGTTCATTGCCAGTACACTTGCGTGCTGCTTTGGTCCAAACAGCACTTGCACCCCATGATGACTGCCAGTCTTTCCCCCTCTGAAAGATACCCAGCCAGAGCGGATTTGTAATACCACCTGCACGTACATGTGTCACCCAAAGTAGTACGCAGAATCGCCAGCCCCACTCCATTATTATTAGCAGCAATGTGGAAACCTTCTGCAAACTGCTACCTTGCACGTATGCCTGAAGTTCCAGTTCCACAAAATGTTTTCAAAGACATTAAATTCACCCAGAGAAACCTACTCTGGGACGGTAAACCGCGCATATCACTTCAAAAATTGTCATTCTGCTGGTATGACGGAGGCATTGCTTTCCCTGACATTAAAAAATACTACTGGGCAGCACACCTCTCAGCTATAAACCAGTGCATTTACCGAGGTGGGGATGACCCAGGATACCAGATGGACAGGTGGATACTCCCGGGTGGTAGCTTCACAAGGGCCCTATATTCCAGACCCAATAAATTCCCGCTGACGGGCCCCACGCGACTCTCAGTGCAGACCTGGCACACGGTAACCCGCACTCTAGGATGGGGGAAGCGACTCACACTTGCCACTCCACTGTCGGACTCCGAATCCTTGGGCACGCTGGGTCGTACTAAAGGGTTTGACAAGTGGGACCTGATTGGACTCTCAAGGATTGGTGACCGCTGGGGAAAGAACGGGATGATCACATTTACCTCCCTACAACAGACACACGAATTAGCCGCCTCAGAATACTTCAGGTACATGCAAGTTAGACACTCCCTCCAAGCTAACATCCCGGCTGGGGTCTCATTTGCCAGAGTCCTCCCCACTCGAAGACAGACTACTGGACGGACACCTAACAGACAAAGCTATTTTTCTCACATACAAGAAGTTGATACGTAACACCCCAGATCCTCTCACTGCCTTGCGGGAAAAGTGGGGGCGGGACGGCATGGAATTAGATGATGAGGAATGGCAGGAAGCGCAAAGGAAGTTACCATTTCAGCTAAACTCAAGTTGGTCCAATTAAAAATCCTACATCGTTTATATCTCTCCGGTCCTAGACTGGTCCTAATGGGCAGGGGCGGGGAGGGATTTTGCAGGAGGGGTTGTGGCCTGGAGGGGTCATTTCTGCATATTATTTGGGAGTGTCCTTTAATCCACAAGTACTGGAAGGAGATACATAAATGTATGGGTGATGTTTGGGGAGTTGAAATACGACTCAAAGCCAAAAGGTGTTTGCTAAATGTTTGGCAGCCCACGGATCTCAACACGAACGGTAAACTCTGGTCTACACTTGGCCAGATGATAGCTAAGCGAAATATTGCTCGCTTGTGGGGAGCACCGACACTACCAACACTTGCTGCCTGGAAAACCGACATGGACTGGTGCATGGTACCGGAAAAAACTGTTTGTGTCACGTGGTTGTCCCCGGAAGTGGATAGCGATCTGGACAAAATGGAACGTTTACTGTGGCAACATATGTGAACCCCCCTATGTTTCCCCCACTGACGAACCACTGACTCCTTGATCTACACCATTGTTATCCTGATTATTCTTCCCACTGTATTATTATGTTCGAGGCATATGAGCTGCAGATTACACACTGTGCATAGATCGCCATCTGGTGTTGGGCCCGGATGTTGCAGTTGTTTTTCTCTTGGAAAGTCTTTGGAAGTCACGAGGTATGTGACTCCTCCTTTGGATCGTATTGCGTATGGGCTTCGGCTCCATCCTCAGATTGTTTTTTTCCGCCATCGGGCTCGGATGTGTTGCTCACGCTCCGAACCGTTTCCAGTTCTTATCATTGCGCAATCCTTCACTTCCGCGGTATTGTTCTCGATCGCGATCTCCCCACTCGAAGCGACTCATCGAGAAACTTCGATTCCAGGCGTTGACGCAGGCCTTCGTGCCTACCTCAGCTCCGGTCCTGGCTCATGGAGAAGACTCCATTTAAGAAGTGTCCTCGATGTGGGTCCAAATTTCCCCACACCGATCTCCATGAGGTGTGCAACCTCTGCCTCTCCCGAGGCTCGCAAATCCGTCCGGTCCAAAAAGACTATTCGAGACCGAAGAGCGAGGACAACCATGGCACACGCGTTGACTGTAATCCCCGACGACATCTTCGGAGAAGGCGTCGATGTTCCCGAGGAACAGCACACCGAAGAGGGCCTCGTCAGCGACTCCGAAGCCGACGACTCAGATGTCGAGGACATCACTCCGGCACAGAGGGGCGTGAGTACTACTATCGATCCCCACCCTCCACGGCATCGAAAAAGGCTTCGGTCACGCCTTCGCCCTCTGGCCTAGGCACGACCAAAGACACTGCTTCACATACCTCGCTTTCGGGCCCGGTTAAGAAGCCCATAAAGCCTTCTGGCAGTTCGGGCTCGAGCCAGCCTGCCGTCGGTGCCGAGAAACAATCCGCACCGAAAAAGAAAATGGCTTCCTCCGCGCCGAACTCAACACCGAAACACTCTGCGCCGAAGACACCCACTAGCTCCTCGGTACCGACGCCATCTTCGGAACCGAGCAAGAAAGCCAAAGCCATCGACACCCATACCTCGAAGCCGAAAGCCATCTCGGAACCGAGGAAACAACGGGACATGTCTAAACCACACAGTTCCAAACAACGAACTGATGATTCCAAGACTAAGAAACCACCGGCTCCGACCCCTTCGGCGCCGACTGATCGACCGCTCACAGAGGAACTGTTTCGGCCCGATCCACTCCAAAAAACTCTTACTAAAGACCCTAAAACTTGAGGGCCCGCACCACTAGACTCCCTCGTAGTCTCCACTGCAAGGAAACGTGCAAACTCCCAGGCATCAGGCGAGGCACCACCACTTGATAAAGAGTCCAAACTGCTAGATGATTCTGGCAAGCGAACAGCCTTCCAGGCGGCCAACATATGGCGCATTGCGAACACACAAACGCTTTTAGCACGATACGACAGGGCACATTATGATGAGCTAGAAGCAATCCTGCAACACCTCCCTGACAAGTACAAGAATAGAGCCAACGAGCTAATTCAGGAGGGAAAAACCATTACCAACACCTCCATACGCTGTGCCCTCGTTGTTGCCGGCACCGCCTCTAGGGCAATTAACACCAGCGTCCTCCTCCGTAGGCATGTCTGGCTGCGCATTTCCGGTTTTAAACCAGAGGTACAGGCTTCCATCCTTAACCACCCCTTTGACCAAGAACATCTCTTTGGCCCAAACGTAGACGTAGCCCTTGAGAAAATGAAGAAAGACACTGATACGTCAAAATCTATGGGAGCCTTACAGTCACACCCTCCTAGGCGTTCCTTTCGCCATTCTTCCTTTTGAAGCACATCTAGAGGCTACTCCTCCGACAGCGCTTCGACTTCCTATAAAGCCCCTACAAAATCCACCTTCACCAGGGGTTACCAGAGAGGTGGCTACAGGGATAACCACAATAAAGGCAGAGGCAAAACTAACACCTCCCGCTCTGCCTCCACACCTACCCAATGACTTCCCTTCACTCCCCCCAGACCATCCCACTCCAGTCGGGGGCAGACTACAAAATTTCCTTCAGGTCTGGGCTACTATCACCTCAGACAAATGGGTGACACAAATAATTCGGTCAGGCTACTGCCTCGAACTACAAACAATCCCCCCAAACATTCCACCAAAGCACCACCCAATGTCACAGGAACATTCGTCACTTCTCAAGCAGGAGGTAATCTCCCTCCTACAAAAGAGTGCGATAGAGCCAGTTCCTACCCAACAATAAAATATGGGAGTTTACTCCCTATATTTCCTCATACCAAAAAGGGACAACACTCTAAGGCCAATCCTGGACCTCAGACCCCTAAATCACTATATACATTCAGACCATTTCCACATGGTCACACTTCAGCAGGAACTTCCCCTGCTCTCCCAAAACGACTTCCTTGCCACCCTAGACCTCAAGGACGCCTACTTCCACATTCCCGTTCACACAGCTCACAGAAAGTATCTTAGGTTTGTAGTGGACGGTCAACACTATCAATTCAAAGTGCTCCCATTCGGAGTCGCCACAGCACCGCGAGTGTTTACCAAGTGCCTAGCGGTTGTGGCAGCACATCTGCGAAGACAACACATACATGTCTTCCCATACCTGGACGACTGGTTAATAAAAGCCAGCTCATACAACCAGTGTATACAACACACTCACGCAACTATACAGCTACTTCACGACCTGGGCTTCACAGTAAACCACACGAAATCCCATCTGCAGCCGTCCCACATAAAGCAATACCTAGGTGCCACCATAGACACCTCAAGAGCGCTAGCCTACCCCAGTCCTTCCAGGATAGCAAACATTCAGGCCCTACGTGCCAAATTTCAACCAGAACACTCTCTTACAGCTCGAGTGTTCATGCAACTCATAGGAATGATGGCCTCTTGCATATTCATAGTACCTCATGCAACACTCCAGATGCGTCCTCTCCAAGAATACTTAGCGCGCCAATGGAACCAGGCCCGGGGTCAACTGACAGATCTGGTGTTGGTAGACGGTCGTGCCCACCGCTCTCTGCAGTGGTGGACCACCAAAAACCTTTCCAAAGGGCGACCGTTCCTGGACCCTGTTCCTCAGATAGTACTGACAGCGGACGCATCCCTCTCCGGCTGGGGAGCTCACCTACTACATCACACCATGCAGGGCAGGTGGACACCTCAGCAAAAGTTGCTCTACATCAACTATCTGGAGCTACTAGCAATATTCTTAGCACTAAAGGCATTTCAAACACACATATCAGGCAAGGCCGTCCTAGTCCGCACAGACAACATGACAGCCATGTACTATATACAAAAACAAGGCGGCACACACACTCTGCAGCTCTCTCAACTAGCACAGAGCATATGGAGATGGGCCATACCCAAAAAAATCTTCCTCCTAGCCCAACATGTCCCAGGAGTCCAGAACACTATAGCAGATCTGCTGAGCAGACAAACACAACAAATCCACGAGTGGGAACTCCATCCACAAGTTCTTCACCCGTACTTTCAAATGTGGGGGCATCCACAGATAGACCTCTTCGCCACCCACGCAAACGCCAAATGCCCATGCTTCGCCGCCAGATATCCACACCCATTGTCCAAAGGCAATGCAATATGGATGAACTGGTCAGGCAGATTTGCGTACGCTTTTCCGCCTCCCCCTCTCATTCCCTTAGTGGTGCGCAAACTACAACAACACTCCCTTACTCTCATCCTAGTAGCTCCAACGTGGGCCAGATAACCGTGGTACACAACACTCCTGGAACTATCTGTAGTACCGCAACAAAAGTTACACCTCTCTCCAAGCCTCTTAACCCAGAACCATGGAGAAATCAGGCACCCAGACCTAGCTCAGCTCAACCTTGCGATCTGGCTCCTGAAATCCTAGAATTCGGTTGTCTGAATCTTCCTCCTGACTGTATGAATGTTATTAGAGGGGCTAGGTGACCTACCACTAGAGCTTGCTATGCAGCCAAGTGGAAACGTTTTGTGGTCTATTGCCACAACAATAACTTCGATCCCCTAGATGTGTCCATTCAACACATCATAGGCTATTTACTACACCTCCAAAGATGCAATCTAGCCTACACGTCTATTAGACTGCACCTTACAGCCATAGCAGCTTACCTGCAAAACAGGCAACATCTATCACTCTTTCGAGTACCTGCCATAAATGCCTTCATGGAAGGTCTCAAAAGAATAATTTCCCCCAGAGTGCCACCCTCACCTATGTGGAACCTAAACATCGTTCTCACTAGACTAATGGGGCCACCCTTTGAACCTCTACACAAATGTGAACTTCAATTCCTAACATGGAAAACTGCGTTTCTTGTAGCCATCCCTCCCCTCAGAAGAGTCAGTGAAATACAAGCACTCACCATTCAAGAACCTTTTCTACAAATGCACCATAACAAGGTTGTTCTCCGTACTAATCCAAAATTCCTCCCTAAAGTCATTTCTCCTTTTCACCTAAACCAATCTGTGGAACTACCTGTATTCTTCTCGCTACCACAAACTGTTGCAGAAAGAGCTATCCACACAGTAGATGTCAAACGAGCCTTGCTCTTCTACATCGAGAGAACACAACCCTTTCGTAAGACCAAACAACTGTCCGTTTCCTTCTCACCACCACATAAAGGCAACCCCATCTCCAAATCTGGGATAGCTAGGTGGATTGTCAAATGCATTAAAATTTGCTACCACAAAGCAAAATGAACGCTATCTGTTCCCCCTAAAGCCCACTCTACACGTAAGATAGGAGCTTCCATGGCATTCTTAGGGAACATCCCCTTGGATGATATCTGAAAAGCAGCTACATGGTCAACACCGCACACTTTCACTAAACACTATTGTGTGGATGTGCAGGCTAAGCAACAAGCTAGTGTGGGCCAGGCTATACTCAAAACATTATTTCAAACTACTGCAACAGATACTGGTGGTCGCCGCTAGGTATGGGTACTGCTATACAATCTATGCACAGTGTGTAATCTGCAGCTCATATGCCTCGAACGGCAAATGCTACTTACCAGTATGCATCTGTGCTTGGCATGTAGAGCTGCAGATCTACACCCGCCTCCCCGGCTACCTTTATCTGATCCAGTGTTATCTTATTTAGATACAACACACATGGGCATCTTCACTGTTTATTACTACGCTCCATCATTTCCCTGCTGGCGAAAAACAATCTGAGGATGGAGCCGAAGCCCATGCGCAATACGATCCAAAGGAGGAGTCACATACCTCGTGACTTCCATAGACTTTCCAAGAGAAAAACAACTGCAACATCCGGGCACAACACCAGATGGCGATCTATGCACAGTGTGTAGATCTGCAGCTCTACATGCCAAGAACAGATGCATACTGGTAAGTAGCATTTGCCTTGCAATGACCTCCTATTTTGCAGACATGTGATACACCTTGCTGAACCTCTATATGCATTGACCTACCCACAGATATTGTTTGATAAAAAGAATTTAAAAAAATAAAAGAATTGTGACACTGACTCAGGGTAATGATGAGATGGATGCATGTGTCTTTTGCGTTTTTTCATTCAAGTATATTGGGGATTTTATTGGATATGAAGCTGTGATAAAACTTACAAGCATGATCTTTTCGCCAATCCCCGTGCTCTGCTTCGCTTGTTGACATTAGGAAAAACATTTCTCCAGTACACCTAATATAGCTGAGCCCCCAGCTCCTTTTCCCAAGCCGACTGAAAACTCAATCTAAAATGCTTTAAGACGTGGATAAAGTATTGCAGATTTCAGAAACGCACCTGCTCCAAGAGCAATTTTTTAGAGTTGCAGCTTCATTGTGGCCTCCACTGCCAACTGAAGGTATTTGGTACAGTGTCTTATCTGGAGATAGTGGAAGTATTCCCTCATGAACAGAGGAGTTGGCCTAAAGGCTAGGGCGCTCGACCTTGGACCTTGGACCTGGGGAACTGGGTTCGAGTCTCGGTAAAGATGCTGAACATCTAGTGATTCTGGGCAAATCACTTAATCTCCCCGTGCCTAACAAAAAATGAATGTGTGTCCTCATGTAACGTAACTGGTGCTATGTAAAGCGCTCTGATACCTGATTGGATTCGGGTCAAGTTTGCGCTATATAAAACTCTGCAAAAAAATAAAAATAATAATCCCATATCCGAAACATGGTTCGAACCAAAGGAGATGTTGTGCTTATCACATCTTTGCGGGCAGTTTGAGAGTATATGGAACATAGTGCTCCAAGCCTTGTCTGTGTTCGTCCTACGAACTTTCAGGAGATAGTTTGCACTCCCTACTTTCAGGATTTTTATTGCCCCCACCCCCTAAACATAATCATTTTCCAACATGCCTTTTGCAATTGTGGGAGTTTACACTGGCCCGAGTGTCGGTCACCTTCTCATTTTGCCTGCTTTTTCAGAAGATTATTCCACATTAATTTGAACCTAACTGCATCAGCAGTAAAATGTCCATGAATTACCACTTTGATAGCATCCCATAACATGGGTTGTTATCCTTCCAACTGTTATTTTAATTTATGATGGTTCTAAATACTTTATCTGATAATCTTCAATATTTCATGATCTTTTTAAGAAACCCACGCTGCCCTGCCTGGACTGTTGATTGCAATCCAGGAAGCAGTGGAGAGATCATTGATTTTTGAAGGTTCTGGGGCAGGTGGCCCACATATGGGTTTTTCTGGCGGGCCCAGTTCGTTTGACACTGCACCCAGAGTGTATCAACGCATTTTTCCTGTCTTTTTCTCAGACTGTGTGGGTAGCTGAGGGAGGAGTGAGCTGAAGGGGGGAGTACATGGAAGAAAGGTGGCAATTCCAAAATTATGATTGTGAGGAAGAAAAATAAGGGCATTGTGCCTATCCTAGGTGGAAGCAGAGTTTCAAAGGTCTCATTGCGATGGAATAGAAGTGCATTGGTCCCATAATGAGCAACGTCAGGACAGCATTCACTGTGCTGTCTTGCTGGTCACCTGGACTATACAGTGTTTACTATGGCAAGAAGTAGATGTTGTTTTGGGGGAAAAGAAAAAGGATCAAATATTGGTATGTATTTGCTTGGAAGTGGTGAGTGGGAGCTCAGCATTGCAGAGGAGTAAAAGATTGGTGTAGGAGGAAAGGTGCCAGAATTCTTCACACAGTCTATGCACTGCAGATCTTTGCTGGTAGGTAAGAACCACCATGCACAAGCTGAGCAGTAGAGAACTTTTATTTTCATTGCCCCCACATCTCTTTCTTTTTTTGTCTCTTTAGTGCTCGTATTTTCAGCTAGATTTTTAGCTCAGTTTTAAACTTTTACTCAAATGCCTCTTTATCACATCTTAAGTGTGTGTTGGTATTGTGGCTTTCTTATTTTGTATATTTTAGCTATTGTCTGAACTATATTTTTTGTCTCCTTCTGGATTGTTCTGATACATTTTAAGCAAGTGGCCATTGTCAGGAGTGAGTTTAAATCACCCTCATGCGACAGAACAATTAGGCACCCTAGGGAACACCAAGGGGTTTGATAAATGGGATCTTATCGGTATCTCGAGAATTGGGGACCTATGGGTGGGGGAGAAATGGCTTTCTCCTCCTCGCTGCAGCAGAGATATGAACTTGCAGATAAGGCGTACTTTCGATACTTGCAGGTCAGGCACACACTAATGTCGAATCTCCCTACTGGTGCCCACTCCCCGGACTCTTCACCACTAGAAGACAGACTGCTTGACGGACACCTACCTGACAGAGTGATATCCCTCACTTATAAAAAAAACTGGTTAACACCCCATACCCCCCGAGACTCCTTAGGCAACGCTGGGAGGGAGATGGGCTACAGATGGATGATGAAGAATGGCAGGAGGCATTGGCATCCCCACGAGAGGTGGCGATCTCGTCTAGATTGCACTTTGTCCAACTGAAGGTCCTTCACAGAATCTATTTTTCTGGACCCACTCTCGTCATAATGGGGAGGGCAGACGAGGGCAATTGTAGATGAGGAGCCGTACTGGTGGGATCTTTCCTGCACATTGGTAGACCTGGCACCATTGGCGTGGGTCTCCCTTCCATTTTTCGCTGTTGTCTCCTCTGTTTTTGCTGGTAATAGATGCTCTGGGTGCTCTGCCACTGCCATTCAGTGCCACAGCGCGAATGCTCCCTGTGTAAAGATGACATGTGAATTGGTATATCCATGATTGGCTTATTTGGTTTGCCTGTTAGTCCCTAGTAGCATGGCCTGTGTGTGCCCAGGGCTGGTAAACCAAATGCTGCTGGTGGGCATGCAGCGCTGGTTTACGCCACCCAAAGAAGCAGCTTGTAAAGTGTGTCTCAGACCTGACACTGCAGTGTCTGCGTGCAGTCTAGAACTGCCATCTTGGCTGTGAAGTGCACCCACTTCCCAGCCCCTAAACCTTCCCTTGGCATCATGCAAGCCACCCCTATGGTAGGGTGCATTGTATGTGTAAGGTAGGACATGCTCGATGTGTGTAGCATGTCCTCGTAGTGAATTACACCCAATTTCGTTTTTCACTACTGTAAGGCTACCTGTTCTCCATAGGCCAGAATGGGAGGTTTGGCTATTACATTCTATAGTCCTAACTGACCCACCGAACATGGTAGAAAACGAATTTAGTATGCCTGAGCTCAGAATATTAAAATACAACTTTTAGTGAAGTTTATTTTTATATTCTGTGTTTAAAAATACCCCTTTTAGAAAGTAGGTATTTTCTTGCCTAAGCCTTCCAGTGTGCCCTGCTGTTATGTGTATTGACTGTCTGGTTTTGGAAGGACAGGGCAGGCTGAGTCAGACCTGGGTTGAATAGAGAGATATGCATTAGAGTATGGGGAGGGGTAGCTCCTGGACCTGAATAGGGCTGTGCCTGGCAAGGTGAATGCTGGCTCCACCTCCCACTGTGCGTCTGATGGCCCCCTCTTTCTGAAAGGAAGGATGCAGCTTGGTAAACAAAGTACTCCAAGGCTGGGCAGAACTGGTTCTGTCTGGGTTCAGTGACTTGTAGCTTCTGAGAACAAAGACTTTTGGGGTATAAATATATGTGCTGAAACCCCTACAATTTGTATTGCTCCTGGACAACAAGAAGAACCTCTGTCCGTGTAACTGAAGGAATCTGCAGGAGAGGACTGTCCTTGTGCTTGTGTGCTGTTACTTGGACTGGCCTGCAGTAGTTACTACTGGACTTGGAAGAAGAGGAAAAGGACTTTGAAGGAACTTTTATTTTTGCTACAGCAAGAGAGCTAGCCTCCTGCTGGAGTCTCAGGCACAACAGATTCCACCACCAGCCTCCTGTTTCCTCCTAGCGAGAATTTGTATCTGCAGGTGAGGCTCCTGTGAGTTCCAGGGCCTTTAGGTCTACTGTGGAGAAGAGAGTGCTGAAAATCGTCACTAACGCCCGTTAGCGAGCCCGTTAGCGAGCCATCGCAGCTGAAGAGCGAAAGGAGAATCATTGCGCTGCTGCCGCTGAGTGCTCGCTACCGGAGATCATCGCATCACACGTTTGCGGGCTGCCAAATGCTCGCTAACCCGAAGATTATCGCATCGCATGTTTGCGGGCCTCCAAGTGCTCGCTAACCAAAGATCATCGCATCGAGTTCATCGCTTCACGACATCGCAGCGTGGACGCCTAGCGTTCGCCATTTTCATCGCATCAGGATCGTCGCTCCCTCGCCATTTTCATCGCAACAATATCGCACACGCAACAGGCTCGGCGCATCATCCTCCCTTCGCGGCAAGGATTTCAATGCATCGCTGGCTTAGCGTGGAGAAGTTTGTCGCTTTGTCCTGCACACAGATCAGCGCATCATCCTCCCTTGTGGCAAGGATTCAACGCATCACTGGTCACGCGTGAGGAAAATAATCGCTACAGCTCATTAGCGACATTTTGGTTCCTTTGCTACAGAATCGTGAGTAAAAGGGTCGCAGAGACCACTGCCTTGAACTGAACTCCTCTTTGCACACTTTGAACTATTTTTGCAGCATTTTAAGAGTAACCCTATTTTCTAGTACTGTGGCCTTTAACTGTTATTGGTCTTGTGTTAAGTCTATATATAAAGATACTTATTTTTTTATAACTACTTGTGTGGTGTCCCTTTGTAGTGTTCTTCACTGTGTTACTGTGTATGGTCATAAATGCTTCACACACTGCCTCTGAGATAAGCCTAACTGCTCGTTCTACGTTACCACAGGGTTGAGTAGGGGTTATCAAAGGGTGTAGCCCGCTTACTCTGACTTAGGAAGAAGGGTCCCTACTTGGACAGTGGCCAGCCACTGCCAACTAGAGACCCCCATTTCTAACACACATACTATGGGAATGCGAGGGTATCCAGTCCTACTGGAAGAAGATACACAATGATATGAGTGAAGTGTTAGAAATCAGCATCCAACCCGAAATCAAAAGGTGCCTCCTGAATATCTGGGAGCCAACTGATCTTGGCCGGAAAGACCAAATGTGGGCCACCCTAGGCCTTATGGTTGCTAAAAGGAACATAGCGCAATTGTGGGGAGCCAGAGAACCACCTAAAATAGAGGCCTGGATAGCGGACGTGGATTGGTGATCGTGGATGCCCCCAAAAATTTTCCTCTATATGGGGCAAATGGAATGTCTATAGAGGTGACATATGTATCCCTCCAGCTCCATAGAGGATCCGTCTACTCCATAGACTTAAAAAGAAAAACGGATTAAATCACCCTCGTGCGTTCCTATACTTTTTCTCAATTGCTTGCATAGGATATAAGAAAGGCATTCCTCTAGCATCTTTATATCTTTATCCTCTTTCAAGGGTGCCTTAGATTCCCAGTGACTTGGAGATCCAGTAGCCTTGCAGCAGAGCAACATCATGGAAGCTCTCTTTCCATGATGATGTTCTGCCATTCAGCCCTCTGTCCGCTAAGCAAGCTGCATGAAGGGGAGAATGTCTGAACCTCAAATCTAGTCACGTCTGCTCCCGTCTAGGAAGAGAGCTTAGACCCCTTCACCTATTCTGCTGCGGAAGCCACCTCACAATGTTTGGATCTCCGCAGCATTTGACACAGACTCACACCCCATCCTCATCATGCAGAAGGACGAGATTGGTATTCAAGGGCCCACTCTCTGCTGGATCTCCTCCTTAATGGCTAGAACATTCTGTCAGCCTAGCACCTTTATCCTCGGAGACATGCAAACTCATCTGCAGAGTGCCTCTAGTTCACTACTCATCCCCGCCCTCTTCAACTCCTATGTGATCCCTCTGGTGAGTGTCATCCGCGCACACGACATCAACATCCTCTAATACGCCAACGCCATGCAAATCATCCTCTCCTTCTAGAACAAGACCCCCAACACAAGAAACAAGCACACTGCCTGCATGACTGAAGTCACTAACTGAATGAAATCAGCTGTCTCAATCTCAACACCAACAAGACAGAAGTAGTGCTCTTCGGCATGAACACCTCCCCATGAGTCTCCAACCAGTGGCCGGCCGAACTTGGACCCACATCCATCTCCTACGGCTGGAATCTCAGGATCATCATCAACAGCAAACTGGACGTGACCGCACAAGCCAACGCTGTCACTGCATCCTGCATCCTCACTCTGGAGATGCTAAGGAAGATCTTCAAATGACTCCGAAGCAGCACTAGAAAAACCCTCATTTGTGCCCTGTGCACCAGCAAGATAGACTACAGGAACACCCTCTAAGCCAGATTCACTATGCAACTCACCAGAACACTATAAACCATCCAAAACTCGGCAGCCTGACTCATCCTCAAACTCCCATACCAAACCCACATCACACCACATCTCAGTGGAGCTCCCAATATCAAACTCCTCACGCATATTCAAGGCCCTGCACTACTGGGGCCCCACCTATCTGAAAAGTCACATCTCCTCTTCCACAAGACAACTCCGCTCCACAGGTCTCCCACTCGCAGCCATCCCACTGCATACACAGAACCAGATCAGGAGGATGGGTGTTCTCTTGCATTGCTCCTAAAGCATGAAACAAGCTCCCACTCCACACCAGAGCCGCCTCCTCTTAGCTTGAATTCAGCAAGAAGCTGAAGACCTGGCTTTTTAATTAAATACCATAGGCAGGGCTAGGCACACAAACCTTCTCAGTGCCAGAATATCCTTGTGGGTGATAGTGTGCTTTACAAATACACATAACATAACTGCATATTTTCCCTTAAATACTATGACCCTCTCAGTCTGTACCATACCCATAGGCTGCCACATGAAGCAAGATACCAGTCCTTCAGTCAGTTACTCCTCCTCGACCCCTCAGTCAAGTGCCTGATCCCCGGGCTACCCCAGTGCTCTGACACAGGGAATACATCCTGTTGCACCCACTTGAACTCTTATATTTTCCAAGGAACACTGCTACAAACCTGGCTCAAAAGAGGCTTAAGAATAAATGTAACATAAAACCTGGGTGCCAGACGTTGGGAGGCATGATGATAATAAATGGGAGGATGCGCATTAAAGACCCTCATTATGATATACCATTTACACATCCCGATTATTATTTTAAAAATGATTGCATCCCAGGCACCTGAATGTTTTGAGTATGACTAATGTTGAAGAAGAATCAAAGAGAATGTATGTACTAACCGGCATAAGTAGCCATATAAATTGTTTTAAATCCTTTGTTTAGTGATCCATCGCAAAGTGACTCCGACACAAAAGACTTTTGGATGAACATGCAAGCTGTCACAACCTACCTCAAGAAAATATCAGAACAGAATCCTTCTGCATCATATTACAATGTGGACATATTAAAATATCAGGTACGGTTTTTAGAGCTGCTATCATTGATTGAGATTACTTGTGTGACATCTTGTGCTTTTAGTTTTGCTCTTTTTAGGTAGTTGTTGTGTACTGTTGCCTCATTTTGTAGTATCATCCTGTACCTACATTATTTTATACTTTGTTCTACGGATGTTTTTAAACCAGGTTTTTTTTTCCGGAAAGAGTTTCACACTGAGAATATATCAGTATTGCAGTGTGTGATTTACATACATCTTTGAATCTTCTCAGAAATAAATTGTCAGCAAGGTTACAGATTAGTGCTCTTTTTTAAATTTGTTTATTGAACAGCTTGTATAATACACAGTAGATCCCCTGCAATGGGCCAGAACAAACATCAATGATCACTAATAGTGCAAGCTTTTTTTGTTTCCAATAGAGCAAAATAGCCCTCAGAACTCCCCACCACCCTCCTACCCATTGTCCCACGCGGCACATAAAAGAAAAATACCGTGACCCCAACTAAGCATCTCATCCCATTCGGCACTATTACAACATATGGCAGTTCCAAGAGTAGGCACATCTAGAGCATTAGATTACAGCATCTATTGTAAATCAGGGTTTGTAAGAAGATACACAGAGAGCTGAGCCCAAATGTCTTTAGGGCGTGAAGTTTCAGGCAATTCCTCGGCATAGATCTCAAGTTGCTCTTTGTAATACAGTAAATCTCGGACCCACTTTTTCAGTGTTGGGGTGAGTCTAGAGCCCCAGCACTGTGCCACCGCTCTCTTAGCTAATAAGGTCGAAACAGCTACCAGTCTGCGGTTTCAGGGTTTAAGATTCTTTTCCCAGCCTAATAGGCAAACCTCAGGAGTACATAGCACGGGTTTCGACACCATATTCGTAAGCATGTTCGTAACCTTACCCCCGTTTTGCGTATCTTTATCTCTGAAATTCTAGATACTGTTTTCATGATGTCACTGCACCAAGGAGAGTGACTGAGCAGGTGTAAATGCATACATGGCACAGCTGCACCTGATGCCTCCATTTACCTTTTTCTCGCACAGATGTTAGTAAAGGCTTGTTAGGTGCTTTAGTTGGTCATACGGTTATGAACTGTATTTGTTTTATTTTTTCTAATGTATTTCACAAGTGATAGGCTGATGTCCTTTAAAGTTCGAGAGCTACAGAAAAAGCAAAAGATGTACTCCGATAACAGAAGTATTAAATGGGTGTTATTCTTGCTATTCTGTGAGCCAATGAAGGCCCACATCCTATTTTAGATCTTCGCTATCCCAACGCCTTCCTGAGGAAGAATAAATTGAAGATGCTCACGCTAGCATGGGTCCTGTCTGCACTATATCCTGGAGACTGGATGGTGTCGTTGGACCTGCAGGACGCTTATTTTCGCATCTTCCATCCTAAAGGCCCATTGGCACTACACACGATTTATGGTGGGCCAGCAGCATATTCAATTTGCAGTACTCCCCTTTGGCTTTACCAGTGGCCTTCAGGTGTTCAGGAAAGTGATGATGGTGGTCGCAGCATGCCTTCATATGTTGGGGGCACAAGACTTCCCCGACTGTCAACCACCTCCAGACTACAGGGAACTTTCACACATCGTTTGGGTTCACTTTCAGCTTGTCAAAGTCACACCTTACTCCTTCGCAGACACTCCCTTTCTTTGGAAACATTCTGGATACACTACAGTTTTGTGCCTTTCCCTGGAATGGAGAGTGCAGGCCATTCGGGCTATGATACAGGGATAGCTTTGATTGTGCTAGTATTCTTGGTCCCCTGCATCCTGCTGGTAACAAATGGCAGGGGGCACATACAGGCTCTGCAGTGGCACCTCATATCACAGTGGGCACAACATCAAGAAAATCTGTTGGATTGTGTCTGTATTTTGGAGGAGAGTACAAAGGATCTGCAGTGGTAGGCATTGGACCGCAATTGGGTCACTAGCAAGCCCCTCTCCTTATTCCATCACTGGTGCATCACTGCAGGGTTGGAGGGTGCCCGGTGTGAGAGATGGAGATCAGAGGGTTCAAGTTTACGGCGGAGGCTCGACTCCACATCAGTTTGTTGGAGTTGAGAGCAGTTTGCTTGGCTTTGAAGGCCTTCCTGCCCACCATCGCAGAAAGATGCATGCAGGTGTGATGACAACACTACCGATGTGGTTCTGCAGAAAGCAAGGTGGGGTCTGGTCCTGGGCCCTCCAACAGGAGGCCCTGCACCACTGGAAGTGGCTGGACCACCATGGATTTTTCTCTGGTGATGAAGCACCTAGAGGGATCTTTAGAGGCCAGGGTGGACAAACTCAGCCAAAGGCGTCTTGGAGATTATTAATGGGAATTGCACCCACTGGTGGCAAGAGATTCCTTCCTGCAATGAAGAGATCCCTGGCTCAAGCTTTTCAAAACTACCAAGAATGCGTATTGTCAGCACTTCTGTGTTTGGAGTGTCAAAAGCAGCTGTCGTTCAGAGATGACATCTATCTAGAGTGGAGATCCAAAGTCCTGTATGACTTCCCTCCACTGCCATTCTTGCCCCAATTTCTGAAGACCAGGAACGACATGGCGGAAGTGATCCTAGTAGCACCAGATCGGGCCAGGAAAGTGTTGTACCTAGAACTCCTGGGCATAAGCATCTCTCTTCCAATTCAGCTGCTGCTTTGTTAGGATCTCTGGTCGCATCAGCAGGCCAGTGTGTTGCACCCAGGTCTGTATACTTTGCATCTCCATGCTTGGAGATTGAGCAGCAACAGCTGACCTCCTTCGACCTGCAAGCTGAAATCATTGAGGTCATCTTGGCCGCAAGGTATCTCTCCACAAAATCAGTGTATGCCAGACTTTTGGAATTGATGTGCACCCCTTTTGAGCTGCTGCCCAATATTCACTTGAGACTTCTGACCTTAAAGATGGTCTTTCTCTTCACCATTGAATAAGTTAGACATGTCAGCGAACTTTAGGCTTTTGTTTGTCATTGAATTGAGTTTTACAAAGCACATTGTTACTCCAATAAGGAGCGTCCCAGCACTAAAGGTCATAAGCACCTGGAGATAGCAGACAGGGAAAGCCTATCTAAAAAGCCAAGGCTTCAGACTTTTCCGAAACTGAGGCTCTGACAGGGATTGCCTCAGCTGCAACGGAAGGGAGTTCCAAAGTTTAGACCCAAGAAAGCTGAAGGATCTTCCTCCAGATCGAGCTTTCTTGAATCTGGGAACCTGCACTAGCAGTGCCTCTGAAGACCTGAGGCACCTCCTAGGATACTAAGAAGTAAGAAGAGGATACAGGTAAGTCGCCCCAGTCTTCCTATGAATCCTATAACAGAAGTAAAGGGCTTTGGTAGAGAGGTGCTTCTCCACCAGGAGGCAGTGCAGTTTATGAAGTGCCAAACCCATAGATGCACACTTAGAGGATGAGCAAAAGATGAACCGCAAAGTTTTATAGCCGCTGGAGTCTTTTAATCTTAGTCTGAGATTCTCCCAGGTATAAGATGTTGCAGTAATCCAGCCGAGACACCACTGGATCACTGTCTTCTGGCCCGAGACAGACAAATGATCAATAAAACTCTTGAGAGATTTAATAATGTCAAACACTTGCCTGTTAAGGCAGTGATTTGGTTCTCATAAGTGAATTTGTTGTCGAACAGAAAAGCAACATTTTTGGCGGGGGAGCATATCGAGGGCTGCCTGCCGAGGATGAGGACCTCAGGCTTACCTGCGTTTCTTTTCAGGCAGTGGATGTCCATCCACTAAGACCCCTGTGAGGGGCAAGCCCTCAGAGTCAACCACAGTAGCAGAGTTTTGTGACAAGGTAACAATCAGCTGGGTATCATCGGCATGTGATATTATTTCAAAGCCATACCGCACGATTATGTCTGACAGGGAGTGATTGTACAAGTTAAATAAGGTAAGGCTCAACGAGGAGCCCTGTGGAGCCCCCTGTTTCAAAGGAACCACCTTAGAACAGAAAGGCTTCTGTAGGATCTGAAAGGTGCGACCATACAGGAAGGATGCCAGCCACCATAAGGCAACATGGCCGACACCATAGCCCCACAACTGCTCTAATATACCTTCTTTCATAACAAGTTGGTTCCAAAGACCCCGGGTTCATTTCTGCCCAAAGTAGTGACTCCTTTTCTTGTTGGTCATGCTACCACCCTTCCAGCATTCTTTGTTCCACCTCATTCCTCTAAAGAGGAAGAGAGACTTCATTGTTTAGATCCTAAAAGAGCATTTCGTTTCTATATCCATCCTACCAAGGAACATCCGATGGATGATCAGTTGAAGTGAAGTGGTTGTTTGAGGGGTGCTGGTGATACTAGTAATAAGCAACAAAAGTGCAATTCCAAGGCGTCAAATGAGTTCCACGTTGCTGCACCTTCCCACCAGGCTCTTTGCAAATACATATTGGTAAACATTGTATGTTTTAAGATTTTATTTATGTGTTATAAGGTATATGGGTTATATATGGTGTTGTGTTGGACCACAGCTGGCCAGTCGTTCCTTCAGCTTTGCATTAGAATGTTGGGAGATATCCCCATAGTGCTGTCCTGGAGAGCACCATTTGGGTCAGTTAATCCAGGGTAGCCATAGGGACCACTATATATGTTGTGTTTTTTTAAATAGATTGTTTTTGCTTTGATTTGTTTGTTTTTATTTCGTTTTGCTTTGATGCTCATGCTTCTGTCTGACAACACTACCACTCTATTGCATCACCAGACAGGGCGGTAAAGGGTAATGGACCCTATGATAGGAGGTGCTTCGTCAGTGGTGGTGGAACTTTCCAAGGACCGGCACACCTTGCAGGCCCCTTCACATAAGAGCAGATGTCTTGAATCTCCTTTACTCAGAAAACGAAGAATGGGAATGTCCTCCCAAAGTGGTTGCCACCATCATCTCCAGATACTGGTGTCCATGCAAGATCTTTCTGCCAAAGCACAGAACAGGAAGTGTCCTCAGTTTTGTAACACACTTCCCACTCATCCTTGAAGGATGCTTTCACGTTCATTTGGCCGAGGGGCCTGCCTTACATGTTTACACCAATCCTGCTACCTTCTCAAGCTCATTGGATTTGATTGGATGTCCCCAGATTTGGACGAGGAGGATTTGGTATGCTGATTGGCTTTCGGTCCCCTCTTCCTGCTCTTTCAGCAAGAGGATCAGGTTTTCCACCCCTCTCCACAATTAAGGTGGATGCACATGTGGACTTTTAGCAGTGCCGTCTTGGGTCCTTTTGCTTACCATTTTAATTGACAGTTTGTCATCTTGGCTGCCAGGAGACCCTCCATGATGTCACTGAAATACATTGTTCTGTGGTGCAATTTGGAATGCCTGAACCCCTTTCAATCTTGTGTCTGATGTTGCGTATTTGGTACTGTCACTTGTCCATCAAGATCTAGCAGTGGTTACTGTGAAGGGTTATTTAGCTATGCTTGAAGCTTTCATGTATCTCTCTGACCAGCCTTTTTTGTTTAAGTCACCACTGGTGGTACATTCTGTGGGAGGTTTACTGTATGTGTTTCCTCCCTGTCTGTTTATTGTCTCTCAGCGAGATTTGAATCTTCGGTTGATTTTCCTAGTGGCTTTCCCAGTTGAGCCGATGCACAGTTGCATGAGTCAGCTCCTCATTCTTAAAGCTGTTTTCTTGACTTCAGCTCATTGGATTGGAACACCTTAAAGCCCTCTCAGGTTGTCCACCATTGGCATTATTCTATTCAAAAGCGTTGGATCTTCATTCCTCCCTGATGTTTCTTCCTGAGTTGGTATCTTCTCTTTGCATGGGCTAGTTCATCACTCTTGCATTTTTCTTCCCTCCTCCTTAACCCACCAAAGAGGAACAGTGACTGCATTGACTGGACCACATGTGGGCAGACTCTGATTGCCTTGACTGCACTTAACAGTGCATAAATAGGTGATTAGCTCTGTGGTATATTTTCAGGAGCCAAGAAGGGCGAGATGATGACAAAACACACAATTTCATATTGGGCTACCCTATGTGTAACATAGCATGTGTATTTGTAAAGTGCACGTTCACCTGTCGGCCACTTGGTGCTGAATAACAGATGTTTATTGTGTGTGTGTGTGTATGTATATGTGTATGTATATATATGTGTGTATATATATATATATATATATATATATATGTATGTGTCAAATTCTTCTAAGCCTTGGCTAAGAAAAACCCATTGGAGGTCATTTGAGCGTACTCCAGTAGGGCTGGGGCTGCTTCCACACCTCTCACAAGAGGTGTTCCGGTGGTAGACATCTGCTGCATTACACAAGCAGAGATTGACTGATGCTTTTCCAGGCCTGTGCTGCATGATTTCCTTGGCTAGCTGCCATTACTCAATTGCATCTCCAATTCCATATTGCTTTTGGACTCCTTCGTAAGGTGAGAAATCCGTGGGAAGATGTATCCATCACAAGAAAAAATTACTTGCCTTTGATATTAACATTTCTTTTGGGTACATAATGTTGTAGAATTCCTCACTGCCCACCCTCCTCCCTGGTGACTTAGTCACATGATTATATAGATCCCAAGGTAAGCAAACTTATTATATGCTTGATTGCTGCCATCATTCATGCTCTCCCAGTTCCCCTCCACACGGCCTAGATAAGGGTGTGAAAAAAGTACCAGGCGCTGGTGCCAGTTCGCTGGTGAACACTCCAGTGTCATCAAATCTGGCAGGCGGAGTCACACCTAAAGCTTGGAATGCTGGGGTGCTGTTTCTGGGTGGAAATGTTTCTAGACTGGTCTGGAGAATATTTCTAAAGGAAGAAAATCTGGATAGTATGTGTAATTCTCGAGCTGAGAAAAGAAGAATTATATTAGACTTTTGCGTTGTCCTAGCATCATTCGCTGCTTCGCTACTGAATAATTTTGTGTTTTTTAGATATTTCATTACAAATACTGTTTTACAGGTATCCTCAAACGGCATCCAGTCCACACCTTTGAATCTTGCAACTTATTGGAAATGCACTTCTTGCGCTACAGATGTGAGGCTAGATTACAAATACAATCCGGAGGCTATATCGGCTCCAACTATGCTATCTAACATACAAGTTGTAGTACCAGTAGATGGAGGAGTAACAAATATGCAGTCACTTCCCCCAGCAATCTGGTAATTATATTTGAATAAGTTTATGCCTAGAAAATGTTTTAATTGAAACACTTCGACATGAAGGAAACAGTATTTACTAGTGTACTTTATCTTACAGGAATGCAGAACAAATGAAAGCTTTATGGAAATTGTCTAGTATTTCAGAAAAATCGGAAAATGGTGGTAAGTGCTTAGAGACTGCGTGAGCATGGATGATTGTGGCGATAGACTGGATTTGATGTTATGTATGCAAAGCAAGTGATCAATAAGTCTTAAATATATTTTCACTTTCAGTGCCATTGCTCATGTTAATATAGATTCAAAAACATTTAACTTTTCAGGTGGAGGTCAGCAGTGATGACACCAGGTGCTGTGCATAAAGGGTGCCCGAGCAACTTCAGTTCCCTTTTTCGCACCCATGTGCCAGAACTCCTAAATGTGCTCAAGAGCCATGTTTATAGTTCCAATGTACATACAAGGTTTTTGAACTTCTTAGTTATTTGGTGTTTTGGCGAGTGCCTGTTGGGTACAATGTAGTCTGCTGTTCCATGGAGTAAGGCATGATGGATCCAGAATACGACATGCATTCCAGGCACACTACCAATCACTGGCTATAAGCAAACCAGTAGGGCTTTCATGCTGTATAGTGCAGAGGAAATTAGAGAGTTTCAGCCCCCACCCCCATCTCCAATAGGAATTTGCAGCAGAAGGCCTGTCCCGTTCAGTTTTTGGGGAGTCCAGGATTAATTAGGAAGGGTCTTAAAATAAGTACATTTTAGTTTTGCCTCTTAGAGAGACATGTTATGAGTTTATAGTAGTTCAGCTCAATTCTCTATTCTGGACTTTCATTGCAGTAAAGCCATTGCCATTGTCCTCTAGTAATGTCCATTGTGGGGGTATAGAAGAGCTTATCAGTCAGTAGGTTATAGAAGATGCATATCTGTCTCTTTTAGCCTCCCCAGGTCTTTAAATAATGACAATCTGATAGAGACATCTAGCCGCAGATTCCTGACCATTGAAATTCCCAGGCGACAAACTGGATCCGTAAGATGTTTACTTCGAGCAATACCACTGCGTGCTGATAGGTGGTGTTGGTCAGCTCTGCGTGGCGTCACCAGCTCCAGAGTGACGTCCATGTCACTATGTAGGCGCCACCTTGATGCGCTGACATCAGATCTTTCCCTTCCACGCCAGTCAAGGGCTGATTCATGAAGAGAGCTACCCTCTTTCATTTTTTGACAGGATTTTCGGCTTTTTGTTGACCTCTTTTTGATGTGTAGGAAGACATGTCCTGTAGGAAGACTTCAGGGTTCAATCTCTGCGGCGCCTGTCACCACACCATGTCAGTGATGGGCCTGCATTTGGTTTGCCTGTGGTGTCTGGAGCGTGACCACGACTCCAAGTCATGCTCCGACTGCTGGGCCATGGCTTTGAAAGCTTTGAGAGAGCAGTCCCCAAAAGCTGCGTGCGACCCAGCAGGAGACACCATGCCTAACTTCTCTGAGGTTCTGTTCCTGGTTGAGACAAAGGTACCAGAACTGCTCCATGAGTTCCAAGTCCTCTTTGTCTCACTCACGATCCTTGGGACACTCGGGTAAAAGAGGCACAAGAAGTCGAAGCATGTTTCGGCTTCTGCCCACCCATTGGCCGACGCAACGGAGGGACATCAGTGTTCAAGGCCTCGTTCTCCAGAACCTGCGCCTTGGTCGGCTTCGCGCCTCCCCTTTCAACTTAAAGAAATCTATGAGGCCATGCGCCTAATTTTTGAGCAGGGTCAAAGGGGGCTCTATCGCCACCTCTGGATCCGGACATCTATCCGGAACGGCAACGGTCGTGCCACTGCGACCGGTGCCGGTCCTGATGACGATGATCCCGGTGCCCACCGGGGTCACCTGCTCAACTCTGATCCCTGACAACATGGAGCCGGCACCGTGTTGACTGACACAGATTCCGGTGTCGACTGGACCCATTGGTTCTATGTTGTTCTCTGAGCAGCAGTACGAACAAGACATGGACTGGTTTGATGAATTGGGTGAGGCCTGTGGTCTGGATACATTCCCAGATATTGGCATGCTTTTTCCTCCTACCGTGGCTACAAAGGAGTGTACATCTTATGTAATGGTGGTTTGCAGAGCAGCCGAGGTACTTGACCTTCAGCTACCCTCAGTGGCATTCAAGACTAACATCTTGACAGAGGTGCTACAGCTGGGAGCTTCCTCTTTGGAACCCTTGTCTCCATTCATCAAAGCCTTCACGGACATCCTTCTGGGAACCTGGTCCAAGCTCAGCACAGGGGCTCCTGTGAATAGGTCGATGGCCCGCCACCATTGCCCTGCCCCGGGCGACCCAAACCTCTTCACTACCCACCCCAGAGAGCTTGGTGTTCCAAGACTCGACTTCCCATGGCGTGTTCCCTGCTGCTGTCCCGGACAGGGAATCCAAGAGGCTAGACAGTTGGGCAAGAATTTATTTTTTCTTCCACCAGCCTTTAATTGTGGTCCGTGAACACGGCCTGCCTATTGGGCCATTATTCCCAGTCTGTTATGCAAGTGCGACCACAGATCCTGGAGGAGGCCTGGCTATCCTCTCCCAAGCAGTATCAGATGGGGAGGGATGCAGCAAAGTTGTCCATCCAATGTGGTGTGGACACAAAGAACTGGCTGGGCAGAGCGATTTCCACGGCGGTGCTGAATGCATCTGGCTATTCAGATGATGTTCAGGCCTTGCTCGTAGACATGCCCTTTGATGGCACCGTCTTCTCGGAGACCAGGCTACGGCCAAGCCCTTGGGCCTCTCAGCTGCCCCCTGTCCCAGTCTGCTTTTTGCTCCTTTTGTGGCTATGGAAGGGGCTTTCAACTGTGTCAACTCTATCCCAGCTACCAAGCAGCCGCAACCCCTGCGCAAACATAGCCAGAGGTCCACTCAACAGCACCCCGACCCCGCCTTGGTAGCATCAATGTCCAAGCCCTTCTAGCCTGATCCTTCCAGACCATGGGCAACCAGTTGGTGGCAGGATCGGCTATCATTTCCACCACTGGCAAAACATTACATCCAGATTGTCCAGAGGGGCTACTCCCTCCCCTTTGGGTCCACCCCACCCTCCTATGACTGGCTGACCGAGGATCATTTGCTATTGCTCCAGGAGGAAGTAATGGCTTTCTAGGCCAAGGGAGCCATAGAGAGGGTTCTGGCGACAGACTTAGGCTGTGGTTGCTATTCCTGGCACTTTCTGGTCCTGAAAAAGGTGAAGGGTGTGTCGTATCTTAGACCTACGAGCCCTCAACTACTTCCTCAAAAAGGAGAAATTCAAGATGCTCACATTAGCTAAGGTCCTGTCTGCCCTGGACCCAGAAGACTGGATGGTAGTGTTGGACTTGCAGAATACTTATTTACAAATTCCCGTCCTGCCTGCCCATCGACAATACCTGCGATTTATGGTAGGCCACGAGCATTTTCAGTTCACCTTGCTCCCCTTAAGGCCTTACCAGCACCCCTCTGATGTTCACCAAGGTGATGGCGGTGGTCACAACTCATCTGCTGGGGTTCACTAGCAACGTGCTGAAGTCACACCTGACTCCCTCTCAGACGTGCCCTTTCTTGGAACTGTTTTTGACACAGTGCAGTTTCGGGCCTATCCTCCAGCGTGGCACATCCAGGATATTCAGGCTATCGTACCATTGCTTCAGCCTCTATCCTGGATTTTGGTGAGGTAGTTTGGTCTCATGTCCTCATGCATCCTGCTAGTTGCACATGCCTCACTGTAGTGCCAGATTTGAAACTCCTGGGTTGAGGGAGCCATCTGGGAGAGGTGGAGATCGGATGACTCTTGTCTACGGCGGAATCTGGAATCCACATCAACATGCTGGAGCTCCTAGCAATTCACTTGGCATTGAAAGCCTTTCTACCCACCGCAAAGGAAAGGCTAGTTCAAGTGTTCACAGACAACACCAGCGCCATGTGGTACTGCAACAAACTGGGAAGAGTGGGGTTGTGGACCCTCTGTCAAGAATCCCGGTGTCTCTGGACATGCCTTTATCGGCTATGTGGGCAAGATGAAGGGCAAGGCTGTCCACAAAAGAACGCTGTCCAGGTGGATTATCCTATGTACCAAGATCTGCTATGCCTTGTCCAAAAAGGAGCCTCTCGAAGGAATTCAAGCACATTCTACCAGAGCTAAGTCTTCATTTTCAATTCAAAAGGTGAGGAATCCACAGGCAAATTTATCCATCACAAGAACAAGTTACTTACCTTCGGTAACTCTTTTTCTGGTAGATTCAGTATCTGCCTGTGGATTTCTCACTGACCCACCCGCCTTCCCGTTGCCTGCCTGTTTATACTAAAAAATAATTGATAAGCATGTTATGTAATTTTTGTTGAACTAATGTGATACTTGACACTAGAAAATGTCTATGATTTAGAATTTCCAGTTATAGTCGTGTTTTGTATACTATGTATATTTGTGAAATTGTTGTCAGTTCGCCTCAAAGGCATGGAAAAAATGGGTGGAACTGACGTCAGCATGCCGAGAAGGTCTTCTCATGGCTCCAATGACGTTACACAGAGTGACGTGTGGAGCCGTTCCATTCTGACGTCCTCGTTTCTGTGGAATGCTGCTCATGGGGGTAATTCAAAAGGTGCGGAATCCACAGGCAGATACTGGATCCACCAGAAAAAGCGTTACCGAAGGTAAGTAACTTGTTCTTATGGTGCAAGTGAGACAGTAGTCTTTGCTGTTTGATGTAGTTATACAAGCCATTAACATTTAGTGTTATGATAGTAAGAGTGTGTGGGGTCGTTGATAAGGCCATGCTATGTTGCGGGATGCCGAATGTGAAGTTGACAGGCTAATGTTCTGGGGCCCACATGGAGGAAAGGCACTGGGTCAGTAGTAGAGGCTGCGATGCTATCAGTCAGATCACAGTGGTGGAGGTGATCTACTCCACTGTCCCAATGTGTGCATGAGGTGATGGGTAGATAACAAGGGCATAGTGGCAAAACAATCAAAGGGGCACCTTCTATGGGGGGGGGTCTAAGAATATCTTTTCAGACGCTGCTTCTACACTGTACGATGGCAACTATCATCCTTCTTCTTCCAAAGGTTTCTTTAGAGGAGGCTACTGAGGCAAAGTAACAAATAAAATACAGTTCGAGGCATATGAGCTGCAGATTATACACTGTGCAGATTATACACTGTGCATAGATCGCCATCTGGTGTTGGGCCCGAAAGTTTGCAGTTTGTTTTTCTTCTTGGACAATGTTTGGAAGTCACGAGTTCGGTGACTCCTCCTTCGGTCCGTACTGCGCATGGGCTTCGGCTCCATCCTCAGATTGTTTTTTTCCGCCTTCGGGCTCGGATGTAATACTTCGTGCTTCGGCTTCGAACCTTTCCAGTTTGACCTTCGACGAAAAATCCTCGTCCATCGAGATTCTTCAGACAAAATCATCTTCTTTATCTCTCTCTTCGGCACTTCCTCGATTCCAGGCAGCGGCCTTCGGGCCTATCTCGACTCCGGTCTCGGCCGATGGAAAGGACTCCCTTTAAGAAGTGCCCAAAATGTGGGTCTAAATTTCCCCACACCGATCTACCTCAGGTGTGCAACCTCTGCCTCTCTCCCGAACACGAGGCCCGAGACTGTCCCGCCTGCAAGTCTTTTCGATCGAAAAAGACTATTCGGGATCGACGAGCTCGACGCACCATGGCGCACTCATCGACCTCGGCTCCACCTGACATCTTCGGAGAAGACATCGGAGCTTCGGGACAGCAGCACACCGAACAGGAAGACGACATCGTCAGCGCTTCCGAGGCCGACGACTCCGACAAGGAGGAGATCACACCGGCGCAGAGGGTCGTGAGTACTCTACCCCTCCCACTCCCGCGCCCATACCGAAAGAGACTCCGGTTACACCTTCGCGTCTGGGCCTAGGCAAATCCAAACATACCGCTTCCATCACCCCACCTTCGGGCCCGGTCAAGAGGCATCATAAGTCTCCCGGCGGCTCGGGCTCGAGCCAGCCTACTAGCGGCGCCGAAAAACACCCTTCGGCACCGAAGAAATCCACACCAAGCTCCGTTCGGAAGCCATCGGTGTCGAAACCTGGCATCTCGGTGCCGACCAAACATAAATCCCTCGGCACCAACGCTCCCGTGCCGAAGCCTGCCTCGGCACCGAACAAAAAATCGGAGGCCCCCGAAAAAGCATGGCACGGATAAACCAAAGAAGCCGTCGGCTCCGAAAACATCGGCACCGACAGATGAATCGGTGCCGGAGGAGCTATTCATGCCAGATCCTCGGCAAAAGACTTTAACAAAGGATCCAAAGACTGGACATTTGACTTTGTCTTCAAAGAAAAGACATTTAGACAAGCCAGCTCCTCCTCCACCGCCAAAACGGAAGGACTCTGCCACATCCCCTTTCAGAGTACCCTCCCCAAGTCCTCCGCCTCCTCCACCTCCTCCACCTCCCCCATCTCCGCCACCTCCCCCATCTCCGCCTCCACCTTCTCCACCCTTGCCTCATCGCTCTCCAACCCAGTCTCCAGACCCTGATGACCAAGGGGATCCATACTATGATCCAACAGATGCCCCACAGGACCCTACTCCTCCGGGAACACCAGACCCATGGGAGGATTATCATAATCCAGATGTCCCAGATGTGCCTCAGGATGATCTTTATCCATCCAGGCCATCTCCACCAGAGGACTCCCTGGGGTTCCACCACTTGTTACAACGGGCGGCACATTATCATGGGGTGGAGTTACACAGTGATCCAGTTGAGGAAGACTTCCTACTTGACATTTTTGACATCGCAGATAAATCTACTGCCATATTACCCATGCTTAAAGGGGTGACCAAACATGCAGCAGAGGTTTTCAAAGACCCAGTCAGGGCTAGGGTCTTAAACCCCAGAATAGTGAAAAAATATATGGCAGCCCCCACAGATCCTGCCTATATTAAAGGACCTGCGCCCTTAGACTCATTAGTGGTATCCACAGCTAGAAAGCGATCCAATTCTCAGTCATCGGGTGAGGCTCCACCACCCGAAAAGGAGTCCAAGCTCTTAGATGCGTCAGGCAAACGCACCGCCTCGCAAGCTGCCAATATGTGGTGCATCGCCAACACGCAAGCGCTGCTGGCAAGGTACGACAGAGCGCACTATGATGAGCTGGAGGCTATCATGCAACATCTCCCAGAAAGATATAAAAATAAGGCTCATGAACTGATACAAGAGGGAAAGATCATTACCAACACCTCTATTAAATGTGCACTTGACGCAGCAGACACAGCTTCCAGGGCTATAAACACCAGTGTTCTGCTTTGCCGCCACGCCTGGCTCAGAATCTCAGGCTTTAAGCCGGAGGTCCAAGCATCTATATTGAACCACCCTTTTGACCAACAACACTTATTTGGCCCAAAAGTAGACAAACCCTGGAAAAAATGAAGAAGAATACAGATACGGCGAAGTTTATGGGAGCATTACAATCCCACACTCCTAGACGCTCCTTTCGCCGTTCCTCCTTTCGAGGCACTGGCAGGAGTTACTCTGCCGATAACGCCTTTACGTCCTACAAGTCCCCTCCTCAGACTACCTTCACAAAGGGCTATCAAAGAGGTGGATATAGAGGGAACAATAATAAAGGCAGGGGCAAAACCAACAACGCCCGTTCTGCCACACCGCCCATACAATGACTTTCCCACCGCTCCCCCCAGACCATTCCACTCCAGTCGGGGGCAGACTACAAGACTTTTTTCAAACCTGGTAGACCATAACATCAGACAAATGGGTGACCCAAATTATTCGGTCAGGGTACTGTCTCGAACTAACATCTATCCCCCCCCCCCCCCCCCCCCCAAATATTCCACCCAGGCACCGTACAATGTCACAAGAACATACCACACTGCTAAAACAAGGGGTGATCTCCCTCCTGCAAAAACAAGCTATAGAGCAGGTCCCCATCAATCAACAAAATTTAGGGGTCCACTCTCTGTACTTTCTGATACCAAAGAGAGACGAGACCCTACGGCCCATTCTAGACCTCCGGCCTCTAAATGCATACATACATTCAGACCATTTTCACATGGTAACTCTCCAACAAGTTCTCCCACTCCTCTGCCAGGACGACTTTCTCACTACCCTGGACTTGAAAGACGCATACTTTCATATTCCAATACACCCTTCTCACAGAAAGTATCTCAGATTTGTAGTGGACTGCCAACATTATCAGTTCAAGGTTCTCCCCTTCGGGGTCACGACCGCACCAAGAGTGTTTACCAAATGCCTAGCAGTAGTGGCGGCACACCTCAGAAGACAACACATTCACGTCTTCCCTTACTTGGACGACTGGCTAATATAAGCCGCGTCCTACAACCAGTGTGTGCAACATACAAACACTACCATCCAACTACTCCACCAGCTAGGTTTCACGGTGAACCACCAAAGGTCCCAGCTGATACCGTCTCACACAAAGCAATACCTCGGTGCCACTATAGACACCTCAAAAGCTATAGCCTATCCCAATTCAGCCAGAATCGCAAGCATACAAGCCTTGCGCCAAAAATTCATTCTTCAGCACTCTCTCCCAGCAAGAGTGTTTATGAAGCTAATAGGGATGATGGCATCTTGCATCTTCATAGTGCCTCATGCAAGACTCCACATGCGTCCTCTCCAATAGTGCCTAGCACGCCAGTGGAACCAGGCCCAGGGGCAGCTGACGGATCTGGTGTTGGTGGACGGTCGCACCCATCGCTCTCTGCAGTGGTGGAACACCACAAACCTTTCCAAAGGGCGACCGTTCCTGGACCTGGTTCCTCAGGTAATTCTAACAACGGACGCATCTCTCTCCGGTTGGGGAGCGCACCTATTACACCTCACAGTGCAAGGTATATGGACGCCACAACAAAGGTTACTCCACATCAACCATCTGGAGTTATTGGCGATCTTTCTAGCCCTGAAATCGTTTCAGAAACAAATCTCAGCCAAAGCAGTCCTCATTCGCACAGACAATATGACTGCAATGTACTACATTCAAAAACAGGGGGGGACACACACTCCACAGCTCTCTCGGTTAGCACAGAGCATATGGAGATGGGCAATCCCACAAAAAATCTTTCTCCTGGCACAACACGTCCCAGGGATACAAAACACCATGGCAGATCTGCTCAGCAGACAAACGCAGCAAATGCACGAATGGGAACTGCATCCACAAGTTCTTCACCCATTCTTTCACAAGTGGGGGCATCCTCAGATAGACCTCTTCGCCACCCAAGAAAACAAAAAATGCCCAAGCTTCGCCGCCAGATACCCACACCCATTGTCCAAAGGCAATGCGATATGGATGAACTGGTCAGGCAAATTTGCATACGCCTTTCCACCTCTCCCGCTAATTCCATTAGTGGTAAGGAAGCTACAACAGCACTCCCTCACACTCATTCTGGTAGCTCCAACATGGGCCAGGCAGCCGTGGTACACCACACTACTACAGCTCTCAGTGGTACCACATCAAAAACTGCACCTGTCCCCATGCCTCCTAACCCAGAACCATGGAGAAATCAGGCACCCGGACCCAGCTCAGCTCAACCTTGCGATCTGGCTCCTGAAATCTTAGAATTTGGATACCTTAACCTTCCCCCTGATTGCATGAACATTATCAGGGAAGCCAGTCGTCTTACCACTCGAGCATGCTATGCCGCTAAGTGGAAGAGATTTGTTGTTTACTGCCGTAACAATAAAATCAACCCTTTAGATGTATCCATACAGCACATCATATGCTACCTGCTCCATCTACAAAGGTGTAACCTGGCATACTCATTCATCCGTTTACACCTAGCAGCAATTGCTGCTTACCTGCAAAACATACAGCATTTATCACTTTTCAGAGTGCCTGCTATTAAAGCTTTCATGGAAGGCCTTAAAAGAGTAATTCCGCCCAGGGCACCACCCTCACCTGTGTGGAATCTAAACGTAGTTCTTACAAGGCTGATGGGTCCGCCTTTCGAACCAATGCATAAATGTGAGCTGCAGTTCCTTACTTGGAAAACAGCTTTTCTCGTAGCTATCACTTCCCTTAGAAGGGTTAGTGAAATACAAGCGTTCACTATACAAGAACCCTTTCTACAGATACATCACAGCAAGGTGATACTTTGCACAAATCCCAAATTTCTGCCCAAGGTCATTTCCCCCTTCCATCTCAATCAATCGGTGGAATTACCGTTTTTTTTCTCGCAACCTCAATCTGTTGCGGAGAGGGCTCTACATACACTTGATGTTAAAAGTACTTTACTTTACTACATACAAAGAACGCAATCTTTCAGAAAGACTAAACAGTTGTTTGTCTCGTTCTCTCCACTGCATAAAGGCAACCCCATCTCAAAATCAGGGATAGCTAGGTGGATTGTAAAGTGCATACAAATTTGCTATCACAAAGCCAAAAGAACATTATCTGTTCCACCTAAAGCCCACTCTACAAGAAAGATAGGGGCTTCTATGGCTTTTCTAGGGAACATACCCTTAGATGACATCTGCAAAGCAGCCACATGGTCAACACCGCACACCTTCACAAAACATTACTGTGTGGACGTGCACTCCAAACAACAAGCTAGTGTGGGCCAGGCTGTACTAAAGACACTGTTTCAAACCACTGCAACGGATACCGGTGGTCGCCGCTAGGGTTGGGTACTGCTATATAATCTATGCACAGTGTATAATCTGCAACTCATATGCCTCGAACGGAATATGCTACTTACCAGTATGCATCTGTTCTTGGACTTGGCTTAGCAGTTTGGGCTGGACTGTTTAAATGAGGAACAGGATCAAGACTGATTTACATATGGCTGAGTGCAAACTGAGGTGGTGTAGTGAGCAAAAAGGACTATGTATTTAACCCAGATCGCTTGACTGGGGATTAATGTTTGATTCATTCAGCATCCCATCAAACATCCAGCATACACTAGCTCGTGGCCAGATATTGATAAGTCTCGTTCATGCATTCCTTTGTGAAGTCCGCACCAGACAAATCTCCACATGGCCCATGCAATCTGCCCCCACCCCGCGTCCCAGAAGGAGAATTAAGGTTAACAGGCCTTATATGCAGTACATATAAAATCGACATTAAGAAGGAAAAGGAGGTACTCCCCAGATCATGGCAGCATGGTTTCCAGCTGCCCATATTTGAAGTCGTGCTGTCGGAAGCGCTGCCTCAGAGCAAGGAATTTCCTTTCAAAGCTGTGTCTTGTGAAAAGTTCACCACAATGTGTATCTGTTGGCCATCAAACTGTAGAGGCCCTTCTTGTTTCTTGGCAGACTGTAATATTTACCTACTTTTATGTGTCCTAGGAAGTAGGCTAGGATTGCTCTGGGAAGGGTGGAGGCCTGAGTGTGGTGGGTTCTGATCTTGTGTGTCCCTAGTAATTTTCCAGTGGCCACTAGCAGGGATGGGCCAAATTCACATCTGACTCCCTTGCCAGCACTCCTGCTTATCTGAGATATTCTAGATATGGTACTATTTAGTGCCTGAGCAGAGAGTCCAGGACAATCATGTCATGATCCTGGTGTTTCAGCCTCTGCATTGGATCTTAGTGGGGAAGCCTCTGAGGTTCATGAGGTTGTGGCTTCCTTCATCCTGCTTTCCAAACATTCTATGTGGCCCTGCGGTGGAATCTCATCTCCCAATAAGCACAGCGTAAATTAAATCCAGATTTTGAAGGAGACTGTCAAAGATCTGCAGAAGTGGGTACTGGACCGCAATTGGGTTAGTGGCAGGCCCATCTCGTTACTCCTCTCAGAGCTAATGGCAGTCACTGATCCATCAATACTGTGCTGGGAAAGCCTCTGGTCTCCAGCGGAGAATCAACTTTACATCAAACAGTTAGAGTTGAAGGCGTTACACTTGGCGTTGAAGGGCTTCCCAACTACCCTCAGAATAAGGCTGATGCAGGTACTCCTGGATAACACCACCACCATGTGGTGCTGCAAGTAGCAGGGCAAGGTGGGTTCTTGGGTCCTGTGTAAGTAGGCTCTGGCTGGAATATCAAGGCAGTTCTCTGGTGGAAAATCACCTGGCGGGGTCTTTATACCCCAGTGCAGGCAAACTCGGGTACATACGCGTATCATATAACAAATTGCAGTTGCACCTGGTGGTATGGCACAGGACATCTACCAGCAATGGGATGGCTCGATCTTTTCACCACCACTGAGAACGCTTAATGTCTGCACTTTTAAATGTGGAAGTTTCCATAGCAGCTCTCTCGCTTGAAGACGCCTTTCTTCCAGAGTGGAGCTTTCGACTCCTGTGTGCCTTTCCGCCACTGCCTCTCCTGCCCTGAGTTCTGAACATCAAGAACCCGAGTCATCCTAGTGGCACTTGATTGGGCTAGCATAATATAGTTCTCTGAACTCCTGGGTATGATAGTCTGTCCTCTGAACCAGTTGCCACTTTGGGAGGATCTTCTATCGCAGCGCAAGGACAGGGTACAGTTCCTATGCAGGGCTACTTATTGCTGTTTTAGATTTTTTATGGTTGCCAGATCAGCTTTAATTATTTAAATTGCATATTGCTATGAGATTTTGTAAAAAATTAGCAACATTTGTTTCTGCCAAACCTCTTCGTGATGCCTCAGTCGAATTTGAATGTAGTCCTCACGTTTGTAAATGCACTCCATTTGAGCTGCTGCACAGTTATATTTGAGACTTCTGACATTAAAGACCGTCTTTCTCATTGCCATAACATCAGATAGATGTGTGAACAAGTTGCAGCCTCTTTCTGTCAACCCACCTTGTACCACTTACTTACCAGATAAGTTGGTGTTAAGGACCTGAGCTTCCCTCTACCGACACCTTTTAGTGTCCAGCAGGCTGTCACCATTCCAGCATTCTTTGCTGCACTACATCCCTCTAAAGAGTAAGAGAGACTCCACTGTTTGGACCCTAAGAGAGTACTAAGCTTTTATGTCAATCATACCCAGGAACGACGAGTGGACTAACAGCACTTTGTATGGTTCTCCTGGGCTAAGTTCAAGACAGTGCAAAAATGGCTTGTCTCTTTTTTCTTTTTTAAATCTGTTTATTGGTTTTTTTTTTTACATGCAAAACATAAAGAAAGGCAGAGGTGCATACAGAGGTACAATCTGAGCAGGCCCCAGCTCAAGGAGTGATTCAGGACTGTAAGGCATTGTGATTCAAATGCAGTAAGCAAGAGCAGTAAGCTAGTATTTACAGCAAGTTATGGATACCCACACCAGTGTGTGCACGTCTGTGCCTCACATGCATATGTATACAATATAAGACCACTGTTCAACAATTGTTAACCAGGGGGAATGGTGTACAACAAAATGAGGACAAAGAAAGTAAGGAAAGGGGTAACTAAAAATGACTACCCCCCCCCCCCCCTCCCCCCGCTCATGACCCCCGAACACCCGCCGAATTTTAAATTAGCAGATAACTGCCATGTGTAATGAGTATGTAGTCGCCAACTTAGCATAGCAAACCTAGAAAATCAGTGATAAAGGGACCTCATAATCCACTAGGGACAGATGTGTGGTCCCAAGCTTATGTCACCCCGATGGTTGGATTCAGCTCTGTGGGCGAACCTACTGGGTGCACGGCATTGAACCCTTGCAGGGCCATCTATATTGCGTCCCAACTGGGGGCTAGAGGGAGAGCGCGGAACCGCAGCAGATCTTCTCTGTGCAGGGCAATGCTTTCCGCCTTAGCCCATGTCAGTAAAGAGCGGCGCCATGCCACCACATGAGGAGGCATAGGAGATTTCTATTTCCTAGTAATAAGACGTTTAGCAACTGCAAAACCCAGATCCAGGAAGTGGGATGTAACCTTATACCTTTTACCTCCCTTAAAGAAATACAAAATATGGGTCTCACAAAGAAAGGGAATATCGATTTAGTGTAGTGGGCAAGGGTGTTGGCTACTGTTTCCCAGTATACATTAAGTGCGGGCAGTGACACAACATATGTAAGAGATCGCTGTTAACCAATTGGCACCAGGGACAGGCGGTGTCGACGCTATGGAAGTATTCATTGTTTTTAGCTGGGTTGAGGTACGCTCTGTGCAGTATAAAAACTTGGACCTGGCAGAAACGCTTATTACGGGATTCGCGTGAGGCTCTCCAGGGCTGCCGTCCACTCCCTGTCCGAGAAGTGATGACCCAAGTCCTCTTCCCAATGAAGCTTCAAGGGGTCAAGTCTAATTGCTGCCTGCTGTCTGAGAGAGGCAGCAAACCACCTTCTACCTCCCAGGAAATCACATTGGTGGTGACAGCATGATGGAGTTGCTGAAGTCTTCCCTGAAGCAGCATAGAGGTACTGTCAATTACCTCTTCCACAAGAAGACTTGTTTCTGGAATGGCTGTTGGTGCTTTTTTGCTTCATCTGCTGTCTTTTTCTAGAAAGGAATTTGGGAGTGTTGCTTGCCCTTACAGAAGAAACAACATTTTATCAGTGAGAATGTCATTCTTTCTTCTAAATCCACTTGACTTCAAAGTCCCAGCCTCAGACATCATTTTGTGAATCTCTTTGTCAGCCTGAGGTCTGAAAAGAGAAGAACCATTGAAGGGCAATTCCATCATCTTTTGTTGAAAGATATCAGTCTGAGCGAGAAAGACCGTCTAACACATATAACATGGCGCAACTCCACAGTTGTCAGATCTGCAGTGCCTTTTGCTATTCCAAAGATATTGTCCATGACTTTTCCATGAAGTCTTTTCTTTTCTGTTGTGGAAGTTATGCTATACATTGCTTTACAGTCCCTGTCAAATCGGCTGAGCAAAGCAGAAGAACTGGCTGCTTTAATGATGTTTTCAGATGTATGGCTGATTTTCTTTTTTCCTCAAACTTTTTTTATTGATTTTATTCAGGCACAGTATAATACAGTGACCGCAATGCAAAAGTAGACCATAGGTGCATGTCAAGAATGCTAGTAGAATAAACTGTGCCTACAAATGACAGGACTCACAGGTAGAAGAAAGGAAAAACACAAGTGCATTATCACCATCCATTTAACAAGCGTGTATAAATGCATCATTCGCCCATTTTAAATCCCCCACCCCCCAAATACTCCATAAACCGCTAACTGGCATGAGTGTAGATGTGGATACTTCAAGTTGCGCGTCTGGTGGTGTAGCTATTGGGCCTGACAGATTTTCTTAACAAAGGCATTTCATATTCTGCTCTCCATCTCATTAGTATTCAGAGATATTTAGCCCAATGCATTAAGCAACTTTTTAGCTGCACGCACAACCAAAGAATCAGCTGGTACCAATTCCTTCAGAAACGTAGGCTTTGATTCAGCAGTTCTGACTTTCATCTCCAGCTGCCTCTTGGCAGCTCAGACCAAGAACGGGCTAGTGAAAGCTATCATGATGGGTTTTAACAAGCCAGGAAACAATGGAACAATAAGGCAAGCCTGTTACTTAGTCTTAATCGTTTCTTTGCCGCACATTTGGGAAATAATAATAATAATAATGCATTTTGTAAAGTGCTTAGTTACACCAGACGGTGTGTCCTCGCTCTGAGGCCCTGACCAAAGGACAAAGAGATTAACAAGAATCAAAAGACAATGGGGAAGTTATCAGGGGGTGCTTGAGAAAGGCGATAATTCTTTAGGGAATATAATCTGGGGACAATGGTGACAACTCAGTCCAATCAGAAATAGATGATGATGCAGAGCTAGAAAACTCGGGGAAAGATCTGCACTGGTGACTTCTTGTCGGATGGTGTGACACAAACTGATGAGACCCATTATATCTGTATTGAGAGACATCTGGGTGATGTTCCTCTCTGTGCCTGACATGCTGCTGGCATGGAGCAGAAACTAATTTCTGCCTAGACAAACACTGCATAGTTGTACAGTCATTTCTGCATACACATGGATTGAGTAGAGAATTTTTCCAGAAGAGACACTTGATGCCTTCAGAATGTCTTAAACTACTTAAAAGGTGGAGGGGGATAGCTCTTTTTGGTTTCTTACTCTTCAAGGCCGTCATGATACAACAGGATGTTGAACCAGAGATACATGTTAGTAAAAGGATATCTGGAGGGATGGGAGCTGTCCCTCCAGAATGCCTATGTACATATTATAGATGGCACAACCTTTATTGAACGCATACATGGGAAAACTAATGATTTGGGTGGGCAATATGAACTGTGTACTAAATAACTCCAAGGACATACAGCTGCGGCACACAGGGGCTAAGTGTGAGATGGACGCTGCACTGAAAGAGATGATATGGCAAGAATACCATAAAGAGGAGAAAGATTACTCTCTATTCAGCCCTGTATGGTATGTACAGAAGGCAGAACTATACCCTAGTAAGACAAGACAGTGTGAATGCATACTAGCAGTGTAATAGATGCCCAGAAGGTTGTCAGACCACTTGTAACAATTGATACATGGGGACAGACTAGAACTTCCATAGCCACTGCAGACCGAGGCTGCTCCTGGACTCTGAGTTGAGAGCTCATCTCTAAACAGAAGTAGAACTCTTCTTAAATTCTAATTGGGCACTGCCTCATCAAAGGCTAAATCTGTTTTTGTACCTAGCATCCTGTTTGCGCACAAAGAACTTTTATTATGCGATCCTTGCGGTCTATGGTTGAATGGGTTATTTGCATAAAACATGTGTTCGAGGCATATCAGCTGCAGATCACACACTAGCATAGTAGATCGCCATCTGGTGTTGGGCTTGGATGCTTACACCTTGTTGTTGTCTTGGAAGAAGTCTTTGTAGTCACGAGATAGGTGACTCCTCCCTTGGACAATAGTGCACATGGGCATCGACTCCATGCTTAGATTGTTTTTTTCCACCATTGGGTTCGGATGCAACTTTTCCGCTCCGGTTCGAAATCTCAATTTCAAACTTTTTCGAAGCGCAAAACTTCCAAAACATCATCGGATTCACTTTCATCTTCGACCCGACTTCATCGGCTCGATTCCAGTCGTCGACGCGGGCCGCTGGGCCTATCCACGCCGTAAGGCCTACGGCTCATGGAAAGGACGCCATTCAAAAAATGCCCCCAGTGTGGAGCAAAGTTCCCACACAGTGACCATCACAAGGTCTGCAATCTGTGCCTATCACCTGAAGACGACAAGTCCAGCTGTCCAGCCTGCGCATCCTTACGATCGAAGAAGACTATTCGAGATCGAAAGGCTCGACGACACATCATGGCGCAGAGACCAGCTCCAGAACCAGAGGACATCTTTAATGAAGGCCCCGATGTGTCGGAAGAAAATTCCGAAGATCTCGAAATCGTATCAGAGGCAGAAGACTCATGACGACCCCATCACTCCTGGGCAACGAGTGAGTACTACTGACCCTACCCCAACCCCTCCAAAACCAAAGGCACTTGTCAAAACTTCGCCTGTTGGCCCCAGTCGAGACCCAAAATATCCTTCAGATGCCCCGCCTCCGGTCTCTGCTCCGAAGAAAAGGGACAAGCCTTCCGGTAGCTCGGGACCGAGCAAACCTCATGTAATTGTCCAAACGGCCCCTTCGGCACCAAAACCAAAGGAACACTCGGCTCCGACGCCTTCCACCTCCACAACTGCCCTGAAAACCCCGAGGCCCGTCGATAAGCTGGCTTTAAATGTTTCCAAACCTAAAGATCCGGCTTCGGCTCCGAAACCAACATCCTTGGCACCGAAACAGAAGCTTAAGGACTCTAATACGCCTCCTAAGGCCGAAGACCATAAGGATCAACCGCAGTCTCGCCCGGAACCAAAAAAAATCGGCACCGAAAACAGTTCCCCAGGAACAAGAACTTTTTCACCCAGATCCTATCGATCCAAGGCAGAAAAAGATTTATATAAACCCAAAAACAGGATATGTCACGGCTGTGCCATGTAAAAAGAGGAAACGGGACACACCACCTGCTCCAGTTCCTGCACAGAAGAAGGACTCTGCCACATCACCTATGCCTCCTTCTCCTATACGACCTTCTAACCCACCTCCTCTGCCTACACCACCCTTACCTCTAACTTCTCCACCACATACACCACCTCCAGATGATGATGACCTGGGGGGGTGGGATGATCCGAATGACCCGTTCACGGATCCAGATACCTCACCACTAGATGATTGGGCATATCCTATCTCAACAGATCTACCAGACCTCCCAGACACACAGCCATATCCCTCAGAACCATCTCCCCCAGATGATCACCTTGGGTTTGGACAGTTATTAAATAGGGCTGCACTTTATCATGGTGTCACAATGCACTCAGATGCACCAGAGGAAGACTTCCTCTTAGGTACATTTGAACAATCCCAAAAGTCAGTGCAAATCTTACCAATGATCAAAGGAATCATTAAGCATGCCCCAGAAGTATTTAAAGATCCTGTACGTGCCAGGATTCTTAACCCTAGAATAGATAAAAAATATAGGCCTGCCCCTGAAGATCCTATTTACATCAAAGGACAGTTGCCTTTGGATTCTCTAGTCGTTTCCAATGCTAGAAAGCGCGCCAACTCCCAGACCTCTGGGGATGCGCCACCCCCTGATAAGGAATCCAAATTGCTAGAAGCTTCTGGCAAAAGGGTAGCGGCACAGGCAGCCAATCACTGGCGTATTGCCAACACACAAGCACTGCTGGTACGATATGACAGGGCACATTATGACCAGCTGGAAAACCTATTGCAGCATCTTCCTGACCAGTATAAAACCCAGGCAAATGACCTTATCCAAGAGGGCAAGCTAATTTCAAATGCGTCAATTAAATGTGCACTTGATGGAGCAGACACTGCCTCTAGATCAATCAACACCAGTGTGCTCCTTAGACGACATGCCTGGCTACGCATTTCAGACTTTAAGCAGGAGGTCCAGACTACCATACTCAGTCAGCCGTTCAACCAAGAACAGCTTTTTGGCCCGGCTGTGGACACTGCACTTGAAAAAATGAAAAAGGACACAGAGACTGCTAAGTCCATGGGAGCGTTACAGTCTCCACAAACACGTGGCTCCTTTTGTCGCCCCTTCTATAGAGGAACCTCCAAAAACATGGGCGCAGACACCTATCTTCATTTAAAGCCACTACACAAACATCCCCCAGGAGAGGATATTTTAGAGGCGGATACAGAGGAAACAACAATAAAGGAAGAGGTTGAGGAAATAACAACACTTGCACCTCCCGCGCCACAAAACAGTGACTTTCCTCCGCTCCCCCCAGACCATTCCACTTCGGTCGGGGGCAGATTAATACAGTTCCTACCTGTCTGGAATTCCATCACAACAGACAGATGGGTAAGACAAATTATCAGTATGGTTACTGCCTGGAACTCACAACTACCCACCACCCAAACAGCGTCCAATGTCCGCAGACCATCTTACGCTCCTCAAACAAGAGGTTCTCTCACTGCTTCAAAAGCACGCAATAAAACCAGTTCCCTTAGAGCATCAAGGAACAGGGGTCTACTCACTGTGTTTCCTAATACCCAAAAAGGATGGGACTCTGAGACCAATACTCGACCTCAGACCCCTAAATCTGTATATACACTCAGATAATTTCCATATGATCACTCTACAACAAGTGCTCCCGCTGCTGCAACAAGGCGATTTCCTTGCCACACTAGATCTCAAGGACACCTACTTCCACATTCCCATACATCCTGCTCACAGGAAGTACCTAAGGTTTGTAGTGGACGGACAACACTACCAGTTCAGAGTCCTTCCATTCGGAGTGACCACCACACCCAGAGTATTCAACAAATGTCTTGCGGTAGTAGCAGCACATCTCAGAAGACAACAAATTCATGTCTTCCCATATCTAGACAACTGGCTAATAAAAGCCAAGTCATTCCAACAATGTGTTCTACACATTCACCAAACCATCCAAATGTTACACAACTTGGGGTTCACAATCAACTACACCAAGTCGCATCTCCAGCCCACTCATATACACCAATATCTAGGAGCCACAATAAACTCCTCCACAGTGCTAGCATATCCCAGTCCAGCCAGGATAGCCAGTATACAAACTCTTATCACAAAATTTCAAGACCAACACTCTCTTCCAGCCAGAGTGTTCATGCAACTCATAGGCATGATGGCATCTTCATTGTGCCTTATGCGAGACTCCAAATGCATCCCTTACAGTAATGTCTAGCACGTCAGTGGAACCAGGCTCAAGGACAACTTACAGATCTGGTGTTGGTGGACAGCCGCACACATTGCTCTCTACAGTGCTGGAACATAACAAACTTGTCCAAAGGGCGTCAGTTCCTTGAGCCTCTTCCACAGATAGTGCTGACGACAGACGCATCACTCGCAGGATGGGGAGCCCATCTCCTCGGACACACAACTCAGGGCAAATGGACCACTCAACAAAAAGTGCTCCATATCAATCACCTAGAACTGCTGGCAGTATTCCTCGCACTAAAATCCTTCCAACTACATGTACAGAACAAGGCTGTCCTCATCCGGACGGACAACATGACAGCCATGTATTACATACAAAAACAAGGAGGCACACATTCTCTGCAGCTGTCCCAGCCCGCATAGAACAATTGGAGATGGGCCATTCCTCAGAACATATACCTACTTGCAGAACACCTTCCAGGAGTTCACAATCAGATTGCGGATCTGTTAAGTTGACAGACACAACAGATTCACGAGTGGGAACTACATCCCCAAGTTCTATGACCCTTTTTCCAAATGAGGGGCCAACCAGACATAGATCTGTTCGCCACACACGAAAACACAAAATGCCCAAACTTTGCCGCCAGGTTTCCACATCCGCAGTCGAAAGGCAATGCGATATGGATGAACTGGTTCGGCAGATTGCGTACGCTTTTCCGCCACTCCCACTGATTCCACTAGTGGTACGCAAGCTCAGGCAACAATCTCAAACTAGTCCTAGAGTTCGGTTACCTTAACCTTCCACCGGACTGCATGAACATTATCAAAGAAGCCAGAAGACCTACTACTAGAGCTTGCTATGTTGCAAAATGGAAAATATTTGCCATTTACTGCACTAACTATCATATACACCCACTGGATGCCTCCATCCAGGACATCATTTTCTACTTACTACATTTGCAAAGATGTAACTTAGCATACTCATCCATACGTCTGCATCTAGAAACACTTGCAGCTTACTGCCAAAACCGACAACACTTGTCACTTTTTAGAGTACCTGCAATCAAAGCCTTCATGGAAGGACTTAAAAGAATTATTCCTCCCAGATTACCACCATCTCCGGTGTGGAATCTAAACATTGTTCTTACTAGGCTCATGGGACCCCCATTTGAACCTCTACATAAATTCGAACTGCAGTTCCTTACATGGAAAGTAGCTTTCCTTATTGCAATCACATCTCTCAGAAGAGTAAGTGATATCCAGGCTTTAACCATACAAGAACCATTCTTACATGGAAAGTAGCTTTCCTTATTGCAATCACATCTCTCAGAAGAGTAAGTGAGATCCAGGCTTTAACCATACAAGAACTATTCTTACAATTACACCGTAACAAAGTGGTTCTCAGGACAAATCCAAAAGTCATATCTCCTTTTCATCTTAACCATTCAGTGGAGTTACCAGTGTTCTTTCCAAACCCTGACTCCGTAGCAGAGAGGGCCCTTCACACCTTAGATGTTAAAAGAGCCCTTCTTTATTACATTGACAGAACTAAATCTTTTCGCTAAACATAACAATTGTTTGTAGTTTCTCTCCACCACATAAGGGTAACTCCATCTCCAAATCTGGGATTGCAAGGTGGATAGTTAAATGTATCCAAATATGCTACCAAAAAGCTAAACGCACATTAACAGTTCCCCCTAGAGCGCATTCCACACGCAAACTAGGGGCTTCCATGGCATTCTTAGGAAACATTCCCTTAGAAGACATCTGTAAGGCAGCCACCTGGGCTACAACACACATCTTCACTAAACACTATTGTGTTGACGTGCACGCGAAGCAACAAGCTTCTGTGGGCCAAGCTGTCCTTAAAACTTTATTTCAAAATACTGCAACCGATACAGGTGACCACCGCTAGGGGAGATACTGCTGTATAGTCTATGCTAGTGTGTGATCTGCAGCTCATATGCCTCGAATGGGAAATGCTACTTACCAGTATGCATCTGTTCTTGGCATGTAGAGCTGTAGATCCACACACGCCCGCCCACTTCCCCGGAACCTGTATCTGTTCCAATTCTATCTTACTTAGATATACACACATGGACATCTCTTTTCTTCTACTAACTCCATCATTTCCCATCATGGCGAAAAACAATCTAAGGATGGAGTCGATGCCCATACGCACTATCATCCAAGGGAGGAGTCACCTATCACGTGACTACAAAGACTTCTTCCAAGACAACAACAAGGTGCAAGCATCCGAGCCCACCAGATGGCGATCTACTATGCTAGTGTGTGGATCTGCAGCTCTACATGCCAAGAACAGATGCATACTGGTAAGTAGCATTTCCCTTACAACTCACACTTCAACTTGCGCCACAGTTTCCTTTTTTTGCCTCTTCCAATGCTAAACTAAGATGGGGGAGGGGGAATGGTTAGCTATCAATACCCGAGATAGCACCAGTATGAAATGGCTTACGTGGACTACTGTGTATACGGACAATGATCCTGACAAAACAGTGTTTTAAGAATGCATTTACTGTGGTTACATCGGTTTTATTTGTATGTTTTAATTAACTGATTAATAAACTATTCATTCATGCCACATCAAAAGGCAAGTGTGTCTGAGGCACTGAAGGTGTTTTTGAGGAGGCTATGCATTAGCAAGATATATTGGGTGAGACTACAAGTAAAAAAAATTATACAATTGGAGTGTCTGAGGATACGTTTGTGAACCTAGACATAGACACACTTATGAAGCCTGCAAAGTTGATTGAGGCTATGCCATTTGGGCATGAACTGGGACATAGGTCAGAAAAAGTGAAAACATTAGTACCTGATGTATAGACAGGAATTGCATAGAGACAGGTTAGTTTTTTGTCATGGCTACTTAAAAGTGGTGAACAGCCCAGTACTTCCACACTCATGCGGGCATCGCTACTCAGTTTTGAGAATATCTTAAAACAATTGTACACACAATAGACTTGTTATAGGAAACTGGCTCTATATATACTACACCAAAATGAGGTATTGTGTGTATAGAGTCCAGGTGACCCCAGAGGTAGGCAGAGGTTAAAGTTAGATAGAACCTTACTCTCTATTTGTGGTAGAGTGGTCGAGCAGTAAGGCAGTATCAGAGGACAGTGTTTAGCATTTGATGTACACACTCAGTCAGCAAATGAATTCACACACTCAAGAACTGAATTCTAGGCCAATTGTATTTGTATAAAAATATATGCTGTTGTTTTATTTTTAGAACCAAGCTAACCTGGCACAGCTAAGCATTAAATACTTTACAGTAATAAGTTGCTGAATGTAGAACAGTTTGAAAATGCAATAGGACTTGTACTTTGTTTGATTTACAGGGTATGCAGTAGGTTGCAATACTTAGCAAATACAGTACATTGAAATTAATAGGCTTTTTCAGTAAATTACAGGTACGTTACTTTTTACGTTACTTTTCTTACTCAGTGCTGGATACCTAGATTCAGCACAAGGACATTTCCTGCAAACAGGTAAGTAAATACGTTTTGGTTATTTTTGCTATTTGTAAAGAATAGTTTCAGATTTCAAAATTCCACACTTAGAAACTTTTCGGAAGAAAATTGTCACTGTTATCCTATGGAGGAAAAAACGGTTATCGGTTCACAGGTAAGTTATCGGCTGTGGGAGTTAAGGTTCTGGGGTTAGATTCAGGGGTTCTCCGGGGTCAGTGATGCACTCTTGGTTCGAGGCATGTGGGCTGCTGAATTCATATCTGTGCATAGATCGCCGCCTAGTGTTGGCTCCGGATGTTTGCACGTTGTTGTCCTGGAAGAGTCTTCGAAGTATCCTGGGATAGGTGACTCCTCCCCTGGACTACAGTGCGCATGGGCATCCTCTCCATCCTCAGATTGTTTTTTTCCGCCATTGGGTTCGGATGTGCTTATCTTGACTCAAGTTAGGAAAAACTTTTTTCCAGGCCAAAAGGCCTTTAGTTCGCGTCGGTACTGTTCCCGATCGGTATCGATAGTATCTTGTTAGTTTACTAGCTTCCAGAACCAACTTTTTCGCATTTTACATGACCATCGACCCGTCATCGACGATGGAATCGAGGACACCATTCAAGCGGTGTCCTGTATGCAATGCGAAATATCCCCATATCGACGTCCATCCGGTGTGCAACAAATGCCTTTCACCGGATCACGACGAATCTACATTTATGGCCTGTGCCCGATTCCGATCCAAGAAGACTCTCCGGAATCGATGAGCAGCGAGACTCGAAGCGCAGCAAGCGGCACCGGCCCCGGCCAACATTTCAGCGCCGACGACGAAGATGTCGAAGACGTGGAGAACCTACCCTCCAGTCCCGCTTCCGAACACGACTCCGGATCGGAAGACGTCGAAGAACGACTCTTTTCCAGAGATGAAGCCGACACCGAGGTAGGAGACTACAATGAGGCCTTAGGGGCCGAAGAGAGTAGCTCCGGTGACGAGCAAGGCCTACCCGTACAGACTGAGGATATCCCAGTGCGCCAGTCTATGGCCCCGGTCGAGGGATCGCCTTCAGGCCTTACCCAAGACCTATCCCGCAGTCCTTCGGCCCCGCCCTCTGGCCCGGCCTCGGACATTCAGCGGCAGCCATTACTACCCAAAACGGCTGGTTTCCCTTCATCGAAACCGAAAGCTGCATTGGTTCACCAGAAACCGAAACCGAAAGTGACGCTGGTCGGATCGAGGCCCACCACACCTTCGACGCCAGCAAAACCCGTCGGCACCGACCGCACCAAACGAGACTTCGGTGCCGAGCTTGCAGCAGCCGACGTCGGCGCCGACACACGGAAAAAGACCTTCGGTGCCACCAAACCTACTCGGCTCCCGGCACCGACACAACCGGCTCCGACCCCAAAGGTCAAACTGCCTGCTGCGTCTCACACCGCTTCGACAGCACCACCAAAGGCACACTCATCAAAGACGTCGACGGCCATTACCGCCCCTCGACTCGATGACTCACCGGCGCCGAAGAAGTCCACGCCCGCCTCTACGGAACCGGTCGGCGCAAAGGACTCGATGGCGCTCCAGGTGCGGCCCGTTGCTGCGCAACACACCAAACACAAAGCAGTCCTCCAGGACACGTCAGGCTCCGAGCCGATAAAAGCTCCAACAGCCTCTTCGGCACCGGCCAACATCACTTTTGGCCTGCCGCCATCCACGGCCCCAAAACTGTTCCAAATCAGAACGCGAGTCACCCACACCACGTTCACGCCTGCCGAACGCTCTCCTGCGGAGACGTCTCCATCACATATCATCGACGCCGACACCGGCAGGATGATGCTCCACAAGAGGAGAATAACTTCCGAGCCAGCTTTGGACTCCTACCGGATCCCGCTTAAGAAAAAGCTGCCAGTGGCTTCGGAACCAGTTCTTTACGAACCTCTCCATTCCTCTTATCAAGATCCACAGTCCTTCTCTCCCACACACTCCGACACAGACGTTTTGGAGGACTACATGGGTGACCACGTCCCCTACCCCGGAGAGATGGACCCTGAAGGCCAACAGGACCCTGACCAAGCTTGGGATGACCCTGTAGACTCGGGTGCACCTATGGATACACAGGACCCGCAACTCTATGGAGCAAAAACGTCTCCCACAGAGGACACTGCCGCATTCAACGCCCTAATTGAACGTGCTGCGGCCAATCATGGTGTGCAACTCCACTCTGACACCGTCGAGGACGACTTTCTCATGGATACTTTCGCATCCTCAGAAAGGAATATAAAAACTCTACCCATGTTGAAGGGTGTCCTCAAACCAGCAAAGGACATCTTCAAAGAACCCACCAGGGCAAGAGTAATAAACCCCAGGATCGACAAGAAATACAGGTCGGCGCCTGGGGACCCTACCTACATTAGAGGCCAGTTACCTCTGGATTCCATTGTAGTTGCGAATGCTCGCAAACGGGCACACTCGCAAACAACAGGTGATGCTCCTCCCCCGGACAAAGAGTCCAAGGTGCTAGAGACGTCCGGCAAACGGGTTGCGGCCCAGGCAGCTAACATATGGCGCATTGCCAATACTCAGGCGCTCCTCGCTCGCTACGATCGAGCACACTACGACACATTAGAACAATTACTCCAACATCTCCCTGACCAATTCAAAGAAGGTGCAGAGATCCTCATCAGGGAGGGACAACTCCTCACAAACGCATCCATTAAGTGTGCACTGGATGCCGCGGATACAGCTGCCAGAGCCATAAACACTAGCGTCATGTTGCGACGACACGCCTGGTTGCGAATCTCCGGATTCAAACCTGAGGTACAAAATAACATCCTCAACCAGCCTGTCAACCCCGACTACTTATTCGGACCGGAGGTTGACACCACCCTAGAGAAAATAAAAAAGGACACAGACACTGCAAAGTCCATGGGGGCTCTCCAAACGCAGTCCTTTCGGAGCGGCTCCTTTCGTCGCCCCGGAAATAGAGGAGCAGGTAGAGGACAGGGGTCACAGCAAACCTACAACAAGGGCAACACACAAAGCACCTACGATAAAAACACCCGGGGTGGATATCGTGGCTCCAGCACAAAGGGCAGAGGACGCGGGTACGGCAACACCAGGTCCTCCCCCAAGAACAAACAGTGACGCTCTCTCCCTTCCTCCCGACCACATAACACCTGTCGGGGGAAGGCTACAAAGGTTCCTGTCCACGTGGAACTCCATCACCACGGACAGGTGGGTCAAAGATATTGTCAAATACGGTTACTGCCTAGAATTAACCTCGACTCCACCCACAATACCTCCAAAAAACCGTCCTATGTCCTCAGAGCACTTAACGCTCTTACAGCAGGAGGTGCAAAGTATGCTACTAAAAGGCGCAATAGAGGTCGTACCCGTCCACGAGCAAGGTACGGGGGTGTACTCCCTGTACTTTTTAATACCAAAAAAGGACGGGTCACTCAGACCTATATTAGACCTGAGACCCCTGAACCGCTACATTCTCTCCGAGCATTTTCACATGCTCACTTTACAGCAAGTCCTCCCGCTGCTCAAGTAGGGAGACTTCCTGGCCACGCTGGACCTCAAGGATGCGTATTTCCATATACCCATTCACCCCTCACACAAAAAATACCTCAGGTTCACAGTTCAGGGGCAGCACTACCAATTCAAAGTCCTTCCCTTCGGCGTGACAACAGCACCCAGGGTTTTCACAAAGTGCCTAGCTACTGTGGCGGCACATCTACGGAGGCAGCACATACACGTCTACCCTTACCTGGACGACTGGCTCGTTCAAGCAAAGTCAGCCCAGCAATGTGCCAGCCACATGTCCCGCACCATGCACCTCCTTCACAGTCTGGGGTTCTCACTAAATTACCCAAAATCCCATCTCCAGCCCGCACACGTACAACAGTACCTAGGTGCGACTATAGACACTCTGGCGGCCACAGCTCAGCCAAATTTAGTGAGAATCAACAGCATGCAGATGCTGATTTCGAAGTTCAAACCACAACACTCCCTTCCCGCGCGAGTGTTCATGCAGTTGATAGGCATGATGGCCTCCTGCATTTTCATAGTCCCACACGCGAGACTACATATGCGCCCGCTTCAGGAGTGCTTAGCACGTCAGTGGAATCAGGCTCAAGGACAGTTGAAAGACCTAGTGTTGGTGAGCGGTCGGGCATACAACTCTCTGCATTGGTGGAATCCACAAAACCTTTGCAAGGGCCGACCGTTCCAAGAGCCTGTTCCACAAATAATACTGACAGCGGACGCGTCTCTCCAGGGATGGGGAGCACATGTACTCAACTACACAGTGCAGGGACTATGGACAACACAACAGAAGAAGATGCACATCAACCTTCTGGAATTGATGGCAATCTTCCTGGCAATGAAAGCATTCAAAGTACACTTGTGCAACAAAGTCGTGTTGATCCGGACGGACAACATGACCGCCATGTACTACATACAGAAGCAGGGAGGAACACACTCTCCACAGTTGTCTCATCTGGCTCAGAGCATGTGGAAGTGGGCCATTCAGAGGAACATGTTCCTCATGGCAGAACACCTCCCCGGCAAGGACAACCAGATGGCGGATCTGCTCAGCAGACACAGCCACCAGATGCACGAGTGGGAGTTACACCCATCAGTACTCCAACCGTACTTCCAGCAATGGGGTCATCCAGAGATAGACCTATTCGCCACAAGCGAAAACGCAAAATGCCAAAGCTTTGCCGCCAGGTTCCCACATCCGCAGTCGCAGGGCAATGCGATATGGATGAACTGGTCCGGCAGATTTGCGTACGCTTTTCCCCCAGCACCACTGATACCGCTGGTGGCACGCAAACTCAGACAACACTCACTAACACTCGTCCTGGTTGCTCCAACGTGGGCACGCCAGCCATGGTACACCACCTTTCTCGAACTTTCCGTGGTGCCACATCAAAGGCTGCGGATCAAACCCGCGCATTTGACGCAGAACCATGGAGAGATTCAGCACCCAGATCCGCAACAGCTGAACCTGGCAATCTGGCTCCTGAAGTCCTAGAGTTTGGCTACCTAAACCTGCCACCTGACTGTATGGACATCATTAAGGAGGCCAGGAGACCCACTACCAGAGCTTGCTATGCAGCCAAATGGAAAAGGTTCGTCATTTATTGCAATAATAATTACATTAACCCGCTAGACGCATCCATCCAAAACATAATTTGTTACCTCTTACACCTATACCGATGCAATCTGGCATACACCTCTATACGTGTCCATTTGACCGCAATATCAGCCTATCTGCAGACCAGGCAGCACCTCTCTCTATTCAGAGTGCCTGCCATCAAAGCCTTCTTGGAAGGACTCAAACGAGTCATTCCACCAAGCCACCCACCGGCTCCAATGTGGAACCTCAACTTGGTCCTCACACGCCTGATGGGTCCACCCTTTGAACCTCTACACTCATGCGAGATTCAATTCCTTACCTGGAAAGTAGCTTTCCTAGTAGCGATCACTTCTTTAAGAAGAGTTAGTGAACTCCAGGCACTAACCGTTCAAGAGCCATTTATACAGGTTCACGCCAACAGGGTCGTACTACGTACCAACCCCAAATTCATGCCCAAGGTGATATCGCAGTTCCACATGAATCAAACTATTGAACTGCCTGTTTTCTTTCAAAACCCACAGACTGTCGCAGAAAGAGCACTCCATACACTAGATGTAAAGAGGGCCCTCATGTACTATATCGACAGGACTAAAGTCTTTAGGAAAACAAAACAACTTTTCGTTGCCTTTGCCCCACACCACAAAGGTAACGCTATCTCCAAAGCAGGTATAGCCAGATGGATCGTTAAATGTATTCAAATTTGCTATCAAAAGGCTAAACGCACATTAACGATTCCCCCACAAGCCCACTCAACACGTAAGTTAGGGGCCTCCATGGCTTTCCTAGGAAGCATTCCTTTGCATGATATATGTAGAGCAGCCACCTGGTCCACTACACATACATTTACCAAACACTATTGTGTAGATGTGCAATCAAAACAGCAGGCAGCTGTAGGACAGGCTGTTCTCAAAAGTCTTTTTCAGACCGCTGCAGCTGGCACTGGTAGCCGCCGCTAATAGAGGGCACTGCTATGTATTCTATGCACAGATATGAATTCAGCAGCCCACATGCCACGAACTGATTATGCTACTTACCAGTATGCATCTGTTCTTGGCATGTAGGGCTGCTGACATTCATATCGCCCTCCCTCCTCCCCGGCGCCTGTAGCAGCTGCAGCTCTCAGAATTACTGTAAGCATGGTCATCACTTTCTGTATCTACTCCATCACTGCCACAATGGCGAAAAACAATCTGAGGATGGAGAGGATGCCCATGCGCACTGTAGTCCAGGGGAGGAGTCACCTATCCCAGGATACTTCGAAAACTCTTCCAGGACAACAACGTGCAAACATCCGGACCCAACACTAGGCGGCGATCTATGCACAGATATGAATGTCAGCAGCCCTACATGCCAAGAACAGATGCATACTGGTAAGTAGCATAATCATTACACCCTCAGTGGCACTAGGGCGGCCGGGTGCAGAGTTTTGAGGCCCCATGTTATCCAATGTGGGATAGGGGGCCTCCGGTTGGTGGCTGCTGGCAAGCAGGCCACTGGGTTGTGGGAGCAAAGCTCCTAGGGTTTCGGTCAGGGCAAATGAGGAAACAAAGTAGCACAAAAGGTGCACCCTCAGCGGCACTAAGGCAGCCGGGTGCAGAGTGCTGTTTCAACGTCGGGCGCCCTGTTGTTTCTAAAGGAGAACCTCCGGTTTGCAAAGCACTGCAGGCAGGGGGACGAAGGACTTCTGGGTGTGACCCCCACTTCGAGGGGTAAGTTGGGAAGTTAGGGGTTGGTTAGGCACCATTGGTTTGGGCACACAAGGCCGTGGGGCGGCAGGAGCAGGGGTGCTTTTTGGGGTTGGATCTTTTTACCAGCTCCTGGTCGCGGTTAGGGGGGCCTTCTGGATTTAGACTGCAGGTGTCGGCTGGAGGCTGAGGCAGGTCAGGGGTCGACGGATCTCGGGTCAGGATCGCCAGGGTGACCTCCTCGTGGTGTTTTTCCACTCGAGCTCGGGCCGGGTTCGGCGGATGCAGAGTGGGCTGGATTCGCAGTTTCCGGCTGCTGCCAGAGGCTGCTGTTGAACAAATTTGGTTTTCACGGGAGAAGCAGTCTTTGGAAGGGAAGACAGGCAGGTCCCAAGCAGAATTGCCGGTAAGGTGCTGGGCTTCTGACGCCATTAGCTCTTGGAGTACTTCTCCCTTTCGATATTAGGTCATATCAGGAGCGTTCCAACTATTTAGTTGCAGTTTGTAGGGTTCACAGGTCTGCCCCGCCCTGATTTCACAGAGGGTACTTCACCCTTCTCAAACTTCACATGACTGGCGGCCCGAGGCCCAACAGACGGCATTGATGGCGCTCGACGCCTCAATGGCGTTCGATAGCATTGAGTGGCCTTACTTGTTCATGTTGCTCCAAAGATTGGGCTTCGGCCCTAACTTCTGTGGCTGGGTGCGATTGTTATACGAGACCCCCACTGCCAGGCTACATGTCAACGGGGTGGTATCGAGATCTTTCCAGCTGAGACGGGGGACTCTGCTGTTGTTCGCCCTTGCATTGGAGCCGCTGGCGCACTGAATACGGAGGGACCCAGAGATTTGGGGTGTAGTGTCACCAGGGGGGTGGGAGGAGCGAATTTCGCTCTATGCCGATGATATCGCCCTCTACCTAGCAAGGCTATATTACTCCATCGCCCGTGTGCTACACATTTTTTATTTCTTTGGCAGCTATTCAGGATATACCATCAACTGGTCTAAGTCGGTGATTTTTCCACTGTCTGCCCCCCTCCCCCCAAGGTAACAGGACAATGTTTCGTCTCGGTGGTGTCGGAGGGCTTTAAGTATTTGGGTATCTATGTCACGCGGTATCCAAAGGAGTTCCTTGACCGGAATCTCTGGCCCCAAATAAGCCACCTTAGCGCGGATGTTGGTCATTGGCGCACTCTTCCGCTTTCACTTATGGGTAGAGCGGCTTTATTTAAAATTATGACATTACCTCGCTTCCTATATGTACTCCAAAACACCCCATATCCGGTCCCTCCAACAGTTTTTAAATGGATGGCCCAGGAAGTTAGAGCATTACTGTAGCAGGGTGGCGCACCTAGAATAGCGCTGCACAAGCTACAGGAGGGAGTGTATGATGGTGGACTGGCAGTTCCTGACGTTCGTCTCTACTATTGGGTCTCGCAGCCCCAGGTCATCAAAGACTGGGTGTACGTGGACATGGACGAACCAGCTTATAGATCAGATAGAGCAGCCATGCTGGGATGCAATTGTGAGCCTCTTCTATGCTCCCAAAAGATACGAGCAGAGTGGCCGGAGCACACCAAAGTGGTGGTTCAGTGTTGGAGAGAGGCCAATAAATTACTAGGCTGGGCGGGGAAGCTGACTGGTAAAACCCCGTGGTGGGTGGGTGATCCCCTGAAGCAGTTAGCGGCCCTATCAGGTCTTCAAGGGTGGAGGCTGATAGGGGTTGAATACTTGGGTGACGTGTGGAAGGGGGACTCCCCACTGAATTTTGAGAAACTCCAGCAGGAATATAACTTGCATCAAACCCAAAGATATAAGCACCTGAGGCTAGTACACGCACTACGCGCCCATCACAGTGACACCTCTATCTCAGAATATTCCCCACTAGAGGACAGGTTGCTACTCGACCCGATCAAAGAAAAGTCGACCTCTACGGTCTATCGTAAACTGATAAACAATGTGCCTGATCCCCTGAGGGCCTTCCGAGACACATGGGAAAAAGACATGGGACCCATAGATGACGAGGACTGGCAGGAAGCAATTCAGAGCCCAAGAGAAATAGCAGTCCGTTCTAGATTTAGATTAGTGCAACTTAAGATATTACATCGCACATACTACCCGAGGACCCACCTATACACATGGGGCAGGACCCCTACAGCGCTATGTGTGCGTGGATGCCAGGGCGAGGGAACCTTCATGCACATCTTGTATGAATGCCCAGAGATAGCTAGATACTGCCAAAAAGTCACGGGCATTATGTCCAGGATTGTGGGGAGGGTGGTTCCACTGGATGCAAAATGGTTGCTTCTGATGATAAAGGGTGACCTGGACTGGTCCAAATATGAGGGAATATGGTTGGCCTTGGCTGCAGGAATAGCAAACAGAAACATCGCCAGGGTGTGGGGAGCGCCGCTACCTTCGACACTGGAGGATTGGAGACGAGACCTTGATTGGTGCCAGCGCACTGAAGAAACGGTCTACAAAAGCAGGGGATGTGCTAAGAAGTGGGAAAAGATATGGGCACCCTGGCAAAAGTACAGAGGGATGAGCTTGCGGGACGGAACGGTATTGGGGGCCTCCACTGCTTGAAAGCACTCTGTAAATACACTATCAGTGAAGTACTGTACCTGCCTTCCCGTGAACTGATGGGAATGCTTATTGTAATGTATGGTCTGTTGAGCTATGTTAATAAAAAGATTAATAATTTTTTTTTTTTTTTTAAAGGCCACTCAACTGGGATGTTCCCTGTCGTCACCTTTTTTGCCTGGACGTAGGACCTTTAGCAAGCAGATTGCGAGAACAGGTGGGCTGGGGCATCACAGTTGGTGCACATATATACATTTGGCGATACTGCATGCAGATGGCACTAGTGTACATCTGAATGATCTGGAACAATCTTTACTACAGTAGGAGCTGGATGATTCTGGAGCAGTCTCAGAAAGAGACAACAACTGGAGAAAGTTGATGCTCTTCCCACAGGGGCACAATGGCTCGGAGGCAAGTAAAGATGCACCAAAACCCCATTGTGTCTGGCGGTAGATCATTTCAGTTATCTGGGGTTGTAAATTATACATGATTTCCCTAGCTTGTTTATCATCAACATGGTCGGGGTAGGTCGAGGGACTATAAATATCAGTTATCTTTTGGATTACAGTCTCACTCTTGTGGTGAGATTAACACTGGCACAATTGGTTCTGCTGCCTAGATACCTCTATGGCCTCCAGGATTTGATGTATCTGCTCCCTACATTTTTTCAAGGAGCTAGAAAAACATCTGATTAATGTAGTCTGGGCAACACAGCTTAGCAGAGTTAAAAAGGAAATATTTTATGAGAAGGGACATCTAGGCCTACCTGACTTGAAATTGCATTATATTGCTTTCAGCTGAAACATGCAGTAGACTGGTTAAAAGATGGGCTAAAAGTAGAGAACATATTATATGAATGATTAATGGCCTAAAAGAACTAATGCTGATGGGTGAAAAAGTGATGGGGGGAGCAATATCTGGTCTGATAAATGGGTCAAATGTGATACAAGGCCACCAGACGGAGTCTAAACTGTACACCAAATGCATGGCCTATATATTTGTAGACATTCTGCTTTTCAAAATATACGAAAGGAGTGGTGACTAAATGGATGAATGGGGCTGCCTAAAATGGGTGACTGGTTTGCTGTGAGCACATTTACCAACTTTCAGTTTGCAAGTGGGACAGTTTTTGGCATTACACGCCAATTGTCAGAATAACCTGAAGACTTTTGTCCTCTTTTTCACAACAGCTAAAGGTGTCCCCTTAAATTAACACATGTTTTCACTTACAGAAGAGGGATAGACCAGTTATAACATTTCGTACAGTGATTTGAGTGGATAAATATCAAAGGATGCCATAGTAGGCAGGTGTACATTAACGTTATATTCAAATATGTGCAGGTCAATAACATGCACAGGAACTATCTTACCCTTAAAGTTTTTCACAGAATATACCTGAAGGTGGCTGTGAATGCCCCAGATGTAGGGACGCGGATTCAAACTTCTTACATGTGATGTGGAAATTCAGGGAGTTTCAAAGTTGTGTTGGACTGAAATAGTGGGCCAGCAGCGGGACAGGCAGTGATGCAGACTCTGATTTCTGGGCCTAATGCTGTGACCGAAGTGTTGCAAAATGAGATGTATGTTTTTGCAATTGGGCCACTGTCTAAAAGGAAGCAATCCACTGGCAACAGCATAGGTAACTAAGATTAGATAACCAGTGATGCGATGTATAGGGATGGGCCTTGCTTAATAGGGCTAGAACAGATGGCCAAATGACGGAAGACTTGGTTTGCTGGCAGCAATCCTACAATTGCAGCCATTCCCCCTGACCACAGGACTCCCTGAGAGGGTAGGAATAGGAGGCATGCCTGCTCTACAAGGAGTATATGACCATAGCATGAAGTGGAAATGGTAACTCTGGGCAATAAAGAAAAGGAACCGAATTGTAAGATGCCCTGGGTGGATGATGGGCATTATCTAGCCCTCTAGGAATATTCCCAGGCATTGTGTGGTGATGTCTGCACCTCAGAACACAAGAGTTGTCCATTAAATTCCAGGATTTACCGTCTTGCACTGACTCAAGGCAGTATATGAATGCAAGTTTATTGTTGGAGAGAGTTTCTTCATGTTTGACAGCAAGCAAGTAACATGGCATGATTAAGCCTCCAAATGTCTCTGTAGTTGCTGTTCTGCATCCTGCAATTTCCACCACATGCTAAGAGCTATTCCAGTGCTCTTCTTTTACCTGAAGGCTTTGCAGGTTCTTTGGATCTCTTAGAAAAAGTAGCACATTTTCAGAAGATGAAGGCCATTTTAGTCATATCCAGATGCAAAGCACAACAATGAAAGAGTTCCCTTTCAAGCTCATGCCTCGAGGTGAGTATTTTTTGCAGGCTTGAAGGATTTATTTGCTCCGATTCAGATCCCATGCAAATGCCCAGTATCATTTTCCATGACGATGATTTCAGTGGCACGGCAATCTTGTCCTAATATTGGCACCAATGATGATTATTTGGCACTGCAAAATGCCTGTAGCTTGGATAAATCCCCTGAGGTGGCTCTGGAGTGTCCTTATTGAGGAAGTGGCCTCGTTCACAGCTGTTCAGAACAAAGCCACATAGGTCCTTGAATTGCTGTTGCCTAAGGAAGAGAACAAAGCAAACGCAAGGAGATGATGGTCGGAGCGCCGAAACTTTTCAGACACTCACCCCCAGTCAGAGATCTGGGTTGAATCCATCATTCTTTAGCTCACTTCGCCACCTCAGTTCAGACCCAGCTTTATGCAAATCAGTCTTGACCCTGTGCCTCATGGGAACAGTCCAGCCCGAAATGCCAAGCCAGGTCTTTCCCGGACCGGAAGCAAGCATCCTTGGACCGTTTCGGGCTAACAGCCCTCATCAACCAGTCTAGCTTGAATCCAGTGGCAATGTGAGAAAGGGACCCACGTCTGGGCATACCCTGCCAACTTAGGGTGAACAAAGCAAACACAAGGAGATGATGGACGGAGCGCTGAATCTTTTCAGACACTCACCCCCAGTCACAGATCTGGGTTTAATCCATTATCGTTCTCATTGTTTCATTGTCGGTGGCTTTACCACGCCCGCCGGGTTGAGGACAACTGACTTTTCTGGGGATGTCGATGCATCGCTTTTGGACGTTCCCTTTGATGGCTCCCATCTCTTTGGAGACAAGGCGGATTCTGCGCTGGAGCGCTTTAAGGTCAGCATGTCTGCGGCCATGTTCTCAGGCATTTCCATGGCCCCTTAACCCCCCATTCCATCTTTCGCTCCTTTCGTAACTTCTTAAGGGGCTTCCAGCCACGTCGGTACCCACCGAGCCACTGTGGCGCACAAACGTCACAGACTCTACGTGGCTGTGGATGCAGTATCTGCTGACCCCATGAGTCAAGCAGCCAGCAGTCGGGTCAGCCCACCACCCCCTAGCAGCCGCAGCCTCCAAACCTTCCTAATCTGCCCTCTTACCATAATGCGCACCAGGATTCGCCATCACCTGCCCCACTAGCAGTCCATAACATCAGATTGGTGGGTTTTGCAGATTGTCCGAAAGAGCTAATTCCTCCCCTTCATAACTACACTCTTACCCCATGCCAACAGCTTGCAACATGCTGAAAGAGGATCACCTATCGCTTCTCTGCTAGAAAGTGCCAAGGGAGCCATAGAGAGGGTGCCAACACCAAAAGTAGATTGTGGTTGTTATTCACACTACTTTCTGGTGACCAAAAAGGATGGAGGCCTTCATCCTAGCCTAGACCTGCACCCTCTCAATTTCTTTCTCCATAAGGAGAAGTTCAGAATGCTCTTGCTAGCTCAGGTCCAGTCTGCCCTCAACCCCGGAGACTGGATGATAGCATTGGACTTGCAGGACGCATACTTTCATATCCTCGTCCTGCTTGCCCACAAGCGTTACCTGCAGTTCACGGTGGGCCGCAAGTATTTTCAGTTTGCCGTGCTTTCCTTTGGCATCACCAGCGCAACTTGGGTGTTCACCAAGGTGATGGCAGTGGTTGCAGCCCATCTGTGGTGATCAAGGGTTCTGGTTTTCCCCTTATCTCGATGACTGGCTTTTGAAGGTTGGCTCGCCCCAGGCTGCTGTCTCCTACTTCCAGACTAAGGGGGTCCTCCTGCACTCACTGGGGTTCACTTTAAATGTGCCAAAGTCACACCTGACTTCCTCTCAGAGGCTCCCTTTCATTGGAGCCGTTCTGGACTTGGTGCAGTTTAGGGCATATCTTCCTGCACGGCAAGTCCAGTATATTCAGGCTAGGATACCGATGTTTCAGCCTCTATCCTGGATGTCAGTGAGACTGAATCTGAGGTGCTGGGTCTCATCTACTTCTGCTGGTGAGCCATACCCGCTGTCATAAGCAGGCTCTGCAGTGAGACCTGAAGTTCAAGTGGGCGCAGCATCATGGGAATATCTCTGACATGGTCTAGATCTCTGAGCGAACTGCAAACAATCTGCAGTGGTGGCTTAAGGACCACGATTGGGTCAGCAGCAGACCCCTCACCCATCTCCAACCAAATCTGACTGTAATGACAGATGCATCATTCTTGGGATAGTGTGGCCATCTGGGAGAGGTGGAGATCCGAAGACTCTGGTCTCCAGCGTAATCTGGACCACACATCAACCTGTTGGAGCTCTGAGCGATCCGATTGGCATTCAGGAAAGGCTCCATCCAGGAAAGGCTAGTGCAAGTGAACTTTAAGCATTGTCATCAAAGCCTCCTTACCTGAGCATCTGCCCAGACAAACTGGTGTTTTGTACAAGAGCTTCCTTTCTACTGAAAGTGGTCACTTGCTTTCATGTAGGCCTGTCTGTCACTCTACCTACTTTTTTATGGTCTCGCTCATCCCTTCAGGGAAGAGGAGCGACTTCAATGTCAGACCCAAAAAGAACATTGTCATTCTACGTTGACCGCACACAGGAGTTCTGGGTGGACAACCAACTCTTCGTGGGGTATGTAGGAGCAAAGAAAAGACGAACTGTACAGAAGAGAACCGTCTCCTGATGGATCGTGCTCTGTATCAAAATCTGCTGCGCATTGGCTAAAAGGCAAGCCTCTGATGGGTTGCACCCTCATTCCACCAGAGCTAAAGCTGCAACTACTGCATTAGCATGCAGAGTTCCGGGCCTGGACATCTGCCAAACAGTAACGTGGGTTTCCGTGCACACATTTACCAAACACTACTACCTGGACAGTCCGGTCTGTAGGGATGGGCTTTTTGCCCGTTCGGTCTTGATGAACTTCCTCATCTGAAATTGGTCCATAGACCCACCTCCAGGGATGTATTGCTTGGGTATCTATTCGAAGGTAAGGAATCTGCGGCTAGAAGTCCCTATCAGATGAACAAGTTACTTCTTTTTGGTAACATCTTATCTGGTAGAGATGATCTAGCCACAGATTTCTTACTGACCCACCCATCCTCCTCCCTCTGCCAACAGATTTCTTGGGGGCAGGGTTTTCCCCTTTCTGGGCTCTAGTTTTGCAGTGGTCAGTGTACATCGTGGCTCCGGCCTTCTGGCGTGGAAAGTCTCAAACAGTAACTGACATCAGCACGCTGGGATGGCACCTATATAGCCACCTCACATATCACTTCCAGCACAGATGATTCTGAAGACAACGCGGAGCCGAACAACACCACCATCCGGTACACAGAAATACTGCTCAAGAAAAATTTCCAGATCCTGTCTGACGCTTGGGGATATTTCTAAGGTAAGTAATCTTCATCTAGATAGTCTCTACCAGATAAGGCATTACCGAAGGTAAATAATTATTCGGAGGAAACAGTGTGGAGAACCTAAATTGTACTTAAGTTATTTTTAGTATCACTTTAAAGTTTGCACGTACTGTATAATTTATCTTTACTTAAAGGGTCAATCAATTGTAGAGAAAAAAAACATTGTTTACTCAGTCCTGAATCTCTCACAGCCGCCAACAATAGGCCTTTCAAGGAATGTTGCCTTGTTTGATATCACCTGGGGTTTTTGGATGTATTGTGACATCATTCACGTGATGGCCCCTTTAATGTGGCATTAACACCTTGCATATCACTCACATTTCAAGTAGTATATGTCTGACTCGTGTGCTTTTGTTTTAGGTTCCGGATCTCTAAGAGCAAAGTTTGATCTATCAGAGGGACCCAGCAAACCAACAACAGTTGCAGTGCAGTTTGTTAGTGAAGGAGGCACCCTATCAGGAGTAGACTTAGAACTTGTTGGGAGTGGCTACAGGCTTTCCTTAATGAAGAAACGTTTCTCCTCTGGTAAGAAATGTAAAGATATTTGATGGCTTGCTTTACAACCCGGGCTGACCATAATATAAACATACACATAATTAGAGGTTATCAGCGTCGCCGCTGCTTTTTTGCTCAGCCCTCATTACTCCTGACAAGTATATTAGTACCAAGTGTACCAAATGGATGCAATGCAAAGCATCTCACATTTAAACTTAAGAAAGGTTAACAAATATCAGATTCTCAGGCACTGTTTGGAGGTCTCACCAATACGTGAAGTTTTTCCACTGAACAAGGGAGAAGGGGACAGATTTACGGTCGTATCTTTGAAAGCATACTTTTAACATATACATAATTGCTTCTAATTTATTTCCGCCTCTAGAGTGAGACCCCAGGATTCTTTCCATGCCGTTCTAATGCCTGGGGACAAACTGTATTCCTTCTAGATATGTGCTGATTCTAGATTATACTTGACATTGCACACAGTCATCAGTTAGCTTCTCAGTGTAACAAACAAACGTCAAAACCTGCTCAAATGCAACTGTCGTGGCTGCTAAAGTGTCCTGTGTAGTGTAGGTCAGGATTTGGTCTGGCAACTAGACTGCAACCTCACACTTCAGCATCCCAACGAGTTACATGTAAGCAGGAACAACCAACATCACAGACAAGGAACCATAATAGTGTCACCCTATGTCTTGTAATTATAATATTTGGGGAAGCCCTATTCCTTTGCGCCATGCAGGACGTGATGGCTGAACTATGTAAATATTTCAATTCAAAATCATTACTTCATGTAAAATAAATAACACTCCTACAAATGCTTTTCTTGTATCTGATTACCGGATGACCATACTAATGATATAACATATACTTTTAGGTTATCCTCCAACACTGTGAGTAAATTACATTCTCTTTTCTCCTCACTTTGGGGTGCCTTTGTATCGATACATACACTCGCTTCAGATTTTTGCCTGAGTAATTTGAGAGTACTATTGGCTCGGTTGATGAGTGTCACCCTTCCTTGTGTCCCGATATTTTATTTTACCTACTGTTGACTCCGTGTTTGGAGACCAGATTTACGGTCTAATGTGTTTTTAGGTTTCATCCTCTCTGAGTGAGTAACCTCCATTTTCTCACTTTGTGGTGGAAATTGAATGTGTATGAGCTGATGCCCACGCTCATCCTCAGATAGCAGCTTTAGAGTTATCTTGCCATTGGGGTGCTCTGAGAATATTATGGACTGTGTAGCCTCCATGTCACAGGTATTTACCCATTCATTCATCTCGCAGACCTGAATGCCCTTTAGTACCCTCAGTAATTTGGGTATTATTTCTCTCCCAGGTCCCATCTAATTTTCCAAGCTTGCAGAGAACTCTACATTCAAAATGAGTTTGAAACGTCATTGACACCTAGCACACTATTTGTTGAGAAATGTATTGAAATGCTACTTTAGAATTGTTCTTATATGTGCTTCTGAAGATACATATTTGAAAGAGGACTGTTTTACTATTTTTGATTTCCTTTCTTCTATGTACTTACTCCACACTGGGACACTGAGCACTTTTTCTTCTTTGTCTTTTGTCTACTGATTATTTGTAAGTTGGCTTTTTGTATATAAACTTCTGGATAGTCCATCTGGGATTGTATATACTTTTGATACATTAAAAACTTCCTACTAACACAGGGCAAGGTTTTTGGCTTACATTGATTTCTTACTTTACTTATCTTGTTTGTGCATTTATGGAATGATCTGAATTCTACTTTGCTGATTCAGAAATATTTCTAAAGAAAACCAGGTGAACCACTGTTTTACTGTGATGAACATGAAGGAGATCCGCGACCTTGAACTCAAGCTGTACATCACCGAACACTGCAGGAATTAACATAAGACCTGTACCTGCTCAAAGTTGAGGACAAGGACATGTTCCCACCCTAGGAGCCTGTCTTGCGACAGGTCATTGTCGCAATCCAAGTCTTCGGTCAAGTCAAGTCAAAAAAGAATCACAAGAAGTCCAAGAAGGCCTCATCTCAACCTCACCACTCTCATTCTGAGAAAGGATGAGGACATCAAGATGCCTCCTGGTCTTGCTCCCTCTCCCCAGAGGAACATGTTCTGCAGCTGGTTCCGATTTACCACGAATTTCCGGGTCCATCACGATGTCTCAACAGATCAACTCATTCAAGAAAGCCATGCTTTACCTCTTTGCCATCCCTAGCAGTTTCTTTGGGCCGCACTGATCCGAGGAGGCATCCTTTCAGGTTACCGTCAGCGGGTCCTCCGTCGATGCCATCTGTGCCTCTCAAACCCGCTTGAGGTTCAGCTTCAGAGCCAACTCCACACATGTAACCAAGATCCTTACCTGTTTCTTCCACATCGATCCTATTGTCATGTCTGACTCAAAACGTATCCATCTCCACCTCGGCAGAAGCTGCGTTCCGGCTCCAATGCAGTTTGACTCTGACAAAACCGTTCCCTTGCTGAGGAGCTGCCCTCCAGTGCTCCACCAGCTTTTCAGATCTGACTCTGACTAAAGTCAATTAATATTTGTCAATGATGGTAGGGATGACTTTGTCCCTCAGTTTGATGACAACAATTCTTATATGGACCTCCAAAAGGCCAGTAGGTTGGACACTTCCCCTTACATAGGGCTGGTCTCACATTTTGAGCCTTCTACTGAGGAATCTGCTTTGTTGGCCATAAGCCGCAAAGGTCTTGGATCTCCAGTTAACTCAATTGAGATAAAGACTGATGTCCTAACAGAGGTGCTACAAGTTAGATAATCTTAATCCAAACCCATACTAACCTTCAATGAGGCCTTGACTGACGCCCTAATGGGCAGTTGAAATAAACCCTGTTGCCACAGATCCACTCCGGGTGACCCTGCTCTTCTGATGCAGCTGCCTAACAGCAAGGCAATCTTTAATACTTTCCTGACTAGCCCCCCTCAAACAGAGAGTCAAAGAGAATTAAGGTATTTGAAAGGAAGAGGTTTTCTTCCGCTTGCCCCTCCCTTGGTTTTGTCAACACCAACTGCTTGCTAGGCAGGTATTCCCATTGCCTTATGGGGTTGCTGAAATCATACCTGCTGTCCTGGAGGAATACCGCCCTAATTTGGTGCAGATCCTTGAAGAGGACCAGAATATGGCCAGGTATGTCATCCAAACACAAGGAGATGATGGACGGAGCGCTGAAACTTTTCAGACACTCACCCCCAGTCACAGATCTGGGTTGAATCCATCATCATCATTCTTTAGCTCACTTCGCCACCTCAGTTCAGACCCAGCTATATGCAAATCAGTCTTGACCCTGTGCCTCATGGGAACAGTCCAGACCGAACTGCCAAGCCAGACCTTCTCTGAACCGGAAACAAGCATCCTGGGACCGGTTTCTGGATAACACCCTTCATCAGCCAGGCTACCTTGATTCCACTGGCAAAGTGAGAAAGGCACCCACGTCTGGGCATACCCTGCCAACTTAGGGCAAACAAAACAAATACAAGGAGATGATGGACGGAGTGCTGAAACCTTTTGAGACACTCACCCCCAGTCACAGATCTGGGTTGAATCCATCATCATTCTTTAAGTCACTTCGCCACCCTTGTTCAGACCCAGCTATATGCAAATCAGTCTTGACCCTGTGCCTCATGGGAACAGTCCAGACCGAACTGCCAAGACAGGTCTTCCCTGAACCAAAAACAAGCATACTGGGATCGGTTTCTGGGTAATTCCCTTCATCAGCCAGGCTAGTTTGAATCCAGTGGCAAAGTGAGCAAGGGAGCCACGTCTGGGTATACCCTGCCAACTTAGGGTAAACAAAACAAACACAAGGAGATGATGTCATCCAGTCAGGCCTAGACACAACAAGCTGCTTAGGCAGAGCGGTTGGTCCTACTATAGTGCTCCTGCGCCTCCCGCGGATGAGATTCTTGGGTGACGTTCAAGTGTCACTCATGGACATAACTTTTGATGGATCTCGTCTCTTTGGCAAGTTGCTTCACTTTGTGCTCAAGTGTTTTAAAAAGAGTAGAGGTACTGCACTTTCCCTTGGTCTTTTTAGACCCACAAAGCAGTATCCACAGCAATTTTGCTGCTTTCAAAGCATTGCAAGGGGGTTTGTCAACCAACATCATCAAGGCCCACCACCCCATCAGTAATCACCCCAGTCCTTTTGTCGTATGAGAACCAGCAGACAATGGCCAGGCCCACATGAACAGTAAACATCCTTATCCCCAGTCCCTCCAGCAGTAGCCTACAAGCTGCTTTAGTTTACTTATATTGGCATGCAACCAACCCCATCGGAGGCAGGATCTGACAGTTTATCCACGGGTGGCAAACGATTACATCTGACAGGTAAGTGCTGCAGATAGTCCAACAAGACTAATTCCTGCCATTCCTTTCCATCCCACCGCATCTTCCACTATTCAAAGGACAGCGTGTCCATTTAGCTTCAGGAAGCACAGACTCTTTTAGACAAAGGAGACATAAAGAGGGTCCAAGCTTCGGATGTTGGATGTGGGTGCTGCTCCTTGTATTTACTTCTGCCAAAGGAGGGCAGGTCCTCTACCGTATTTTTAGACCTTCGGACCCTCAGTATCATCCTGCTGAAGTTCAAATTCAAAATGCTCACACTGGCCAGTGTTCTATCTGTTTTGAATGTAGGATAATGGTGTTGGGCCTGCAGTACGCCTGTTTGCATACCCCTGCATTCCAGGTCCAAACATGCTCCCTGTGGGCCAAGGTGGGCCTTGAGCTTTTTCAGTTTGTTGTGCTCCCTCATGGCCTCACCAGTGCCCCTCGGGTGTTAACAAAGATGTTGGCGTTGGTTACTGTCTATCTTCAGAGTTCAAGGATACCAGTCTTCTCCTACATCAACAAGTGGTTTCTGTAGGCGGGCTGATCATAGTCGTAAACAACCTCCAAACATTGGTGAACCTCTTCACATTGCTGGGGTCCACAATTAACCTGCTGAAGTAACACCGGACTCCTTCACAGTGGCTTCCTTTCATTAGAGCTCTCCAGATTAACGGGTCCAGGGCATTCAGGCTATGATCCAATGTTTTAGTTTCTATCCTGGATCTCAGTGAGGATGGCTCTGAGGCTTCTTGGTCAACTGACCTCCTGTATTCTATTCTCAACCATGCCAGATGGCATAGGCGAGCTCTGCAGTGGGATCTGAACTTTCAGTGGGCTCAGCCCAGGTGAACTTTTCAGATTCCATTCAGGTTTTTGAGGAAACTACAAAAGATTTGCAGTGGTGGCTGCACAACCGAAATCGCACCAGTGGCCGACCCTTCTCTCTACCCCCACCCAGAGAAGATGGTGGTGACGGATGGGCCCGTGTTTGGTTGGGGAATTCATCTGGAAGAGGTGGAGATCAGAGGGCTTTGATTTCTGGCAGCGACCCACCTTCACATCTGCTTGCTGGAGTTTCAGGTCATTCACTTGACAACTAAAAGCCTTCCTATCGTACTTTAGGGGGAGGCCGGTTTAGCTCTTCACGGACAACCCCACCGCCATCTGGTATTGCAACTAGCGGGCCGGGTAGGGTCCTGAACTCTGTGCCAGGAGGCCCTGGGCCCCCTCCCCTGCTCCCCTGGATCTGGCGAGAGTGCATCTCCCTCATAGTACGCAACCTGGTGGGATCTTTAAATGCCTGGGTGCGCAAACTCGGGACCAGCTCAGCTAGAGATCACAAATGGCACCTGCAGGTGGTGCAGCACATTTTCCATTAATGGGGAGAACCCTAGTTCGATCTCTTCATCGCTGCCAAGAATATGCAGTGTCAACACTTTAGCGCATTGGCGTTCCCAAAAAGAGCATCAACATATGCTCTGCAATTAGTACAATCGGGAGACAATTACATTGAATTACAGTATTTCCTGTTCTGATGGATACATCTGCCAGTGGATTCCTCACCTTGTGAATATCCCCTGCACCAGCAAAATTCGGAAACTTTTGTAGCAGTCCACGCCGATGTGGTCGAAGACGACGTCACAGAGACACGGCTCCGCTCGCGACTCCGCTGACGTCACCTGCTCCATAAGAAGACCTCGTCGGCGTGATGACGTCAGTTCCCTTTTTTCCGCACCGACGACGCCAACGGATCTGTTACTTTGTGTATTTTCTGAAAATTTTCTGTCTTTCTTCGAAGATGTCGACAAGGAAGTCGGGTTTCAAGCCCTGTCGAGAATGTGACAAGCACATGTCTATTACCGACCCACACGAGGACTGTGTTTGGTGCCTTTCATCCGACCACGATGTGGGTGGTTGTTCCAGCTGCCGCAAGATGAGCTCGAAGGCTCTCAAGGAAAGAGAAGCGAAGCTCTTTATCGCTCGGATGAAGAAGAAGGAAAAAAGAGGAAGGAGGAGGTCTGGATCCAGGTCGAGGTCGGCGTCCAAGTCGACTTCGGGGCATGCTTCGAAAAGTAAGAAGCATAAGAAAAAGAGGAGGCATTCTTCACATCATCACTCCGACAAGGGTTTGGCTCTGAAGTCGAAGTCGCCTACTCGACGTAGGAGAGAGTCAGTCTCTCCTTCTCCGGTCCCGGCTTCACCTCCAGCTCCTTCTTCTCCGGTGACTTCGCCGGCTCCGGCTGAATCTCCGGTGCCGGTATCATCCCCGACGCCGGTTCCATCTCCGGCTCCAGCTGATTCTCCGTCTCCGGCCCCGGGTGAGGATCTTCAGGCTCCGGGTGAGACTGTGACGCCGCTTGTACCACCGTCTGCGCCGCCAGGCCCGAGTCCGGTGCTGCCTGACCAGTATCCTGCATTCCCTGGTCCAGGTCAGGACCCCTCGCATTATCTTAATGCCATGTACGGGGTGTTTTCAAGGGCCATGTATACCTCTGGTGCACCTGTGGGTCCGATGGGTCCGATGGCTTTCAATTTGGGAGTGACGCAGGTCTACCCTCAAGCTCCGTTCATGCCATTCTTTCCGGCGACGCCGTCTTAGCAGCTACCGGCGCCGAGAACATCGACGCCGCTTCCCTCTTCACCGGCGCCGACTCGACTTCGTTCGACGCCGGCTGCTCCAGCGGATCCGCGTTCGACGCCGCTGCCGGCGCCGTCAGATTCGAACACGGCGCCGCCGACGCCGCTGGTGCGGATTCGTTCCAGAAGGGAAGCACAGAGAGTGGTGGATGAGAGACGCTTTCTGTTGGAAGAGGCTGAAGAGGGAGAGTTAGTCGAATCTGATGAGGTGTTTGGAGAACTGAAGGAGGCAAGTGGATTGGATTTGTCTCCAGAGTGGGAAATAAGTCCACCATCAGATGATCCCTCTAAAGATGCAGCGCCGTATCATGCGGTCATCAGAAAAGCTGCAGAGTTGTTGGACCTACAGTTACCATCCACGGAGTTCAGGTCTAATATACTTATTGAGGTGCTGCATTCACCTACAGCGGTCTCGGAGCCTTTGTTACCCTTTAATGAGGCTATTATGGAACCTGTGCTGGAGGTATGGCGCAAGCCTTTTTCAGCTCCTGCGGTCTCCAGGGCAGTCGCAAGGAGATATAGAGTGGCTCCAGGGGATCCTGAATTTCTAACTTCGCACCCTTCGCCTGAGAGCTTGGTGGTCCAGGCGGCTTGTTTGGGAAGGTCAAAGGGGGCCTTTCCTCAGGTTCCAGGAGACAGAGAGGCCAAAAAGGTGGACCAATCTGCCAAAAAGGTCTTTTCATCAGCCAGCATGGCTCTCAAGTCCACGAATGCGACGTGTTTATCGGGGCGCTATATCCATGCGCTAACGGATTCGGCAAAGAAGATTGCACCAAAGCTGTCGGAGGAGGATAGGGCTGGCTTCAATGAAGTTCTGACTGATGCCCAGGCTGCTGCTCGACAAGTCATTCAGAGTGGACTGGACACGGCAGACTCAGTTGCCAGAGTCATGGGGTCTTCTGTTGCCACCAGGAGGGGTGCATGGCTAAAGTCCTCTGAATTCTCCTCGGATGTGCAGTCGACCTTATTAGACTTGCCTTTTGATGGGTCTGGCTTGTTCGGGAAGAACGTACTACAAAACAATGTTCACAAGGAACTCATTTGGAATTAATTTTCTATCACAAACAACATCAATAGTTGTCTTTGAGTTAATCTTTCACCAAGTTAACATAAAGTTAACAATTCAAACAGTAAGCCTACACACAGCAATTATTTTACAAAGCCTCAGCCGAGGTCTTTTATTGAACTAGCAAAATGTCAAAACACATATAAAAACATATCATATGTACAATACTTCTCTCTTTTTCTTACATTTACAGTGCAAAGTGACCCCAGTGAAACCATAACCATACAAACACCAATAAACAAAAAACACTTAATAAAGGTACAAAAAAGGTTATTGGAGAAAGGTAAACAAGGACAGTTTTGTAAATGATATGGTAATTCAGTCAGAGCTGTCTCTTATTTTGTTTGTCGACGGCGTTTCGACCCACTTCTAGATACCGGGTCTCATCAGGACTGTAAATTTGGGGACTAGTTTATGGCATACACATGTCCATGTTGGATCCGGTATGCAATTTAAATAATAGTATCCGCACTTAGCCAATAGAGCATCTAATTATAACTTCCACTGGTATGAATGAATTGGTCGGGATTGGACAGAATTCTTAGGATTTTATGTTATTGGTATCCCTATTTTCGGGACGCCCCATCATTTTAGGGTAATGCGACCTGTTCTTATAGCGCTTTTGATTACTGCTGTATTGTAATGTAGAAGAAAAGGGGGTTCCGTGATAATAATAACTGATCAATTCCACCTTCAACCTTCAACACGCTGTTAGTTCGTGTCTTGCCTGCAACGGACTGAATCACGCTGGCTCCTAGACCATCCGTCGACAAACAAAATAAGAGACAGCTCTGACTGAATTACCATATCATTTACAAAACTGTCCTTGTTTACCTTTCTCCAATAACCTTTTTTGTACCTTTATTAAGTGTTTTTTGTTTATTGGTGTTTGTATGGTTATGGTTTCACTGGGGTCACTTTGCACTGTAAATGTAAGAAAAAGAGAGAAGTATTGTACATATGATATGTTTTTATATGTGTTTTGACATTTTGCTAGTTCAATAAAAGACCTCGGCTGAGGCTTTGTAAAATAATTGCTGTGTGTAGGCTTACTGTTTGAATTGTTAACTTTATGTTAACTTGGTGAAAGATTAACTCAAAGACAACTATTGATGTTGTTTGTGATAGAAAATTAATTCCAAATGAGTTCCTTGTGAACATTGTTTTGTAGTACGTTGTACTTACCCGGTTCGCAGGGACATAAGGGTTGCTCTTGTGATTTTGAATATTGTTCGGGAAGAAGGCGGATGCTGCTCTCGAACGCTTCAACGAGAGTTAGGCTACGGCTAGGTCGTTGGGCCTTCAATCCCAGCCGAGAGGTTCTTTTAAAAGGTATAGGGGCTTTGGAAAGGTGACTTTTCGCTCCTATAGACCAACCCAGCAGCAGCAGCAAGGTTCCTCGTCGAGAGGTTACAGAGGAAGAATTAGGGGTCGCACACGTGGCCGTCAGCTCTCCTCCTCCTCTTCCTCCTCCTCTGCCCCTCTCACCACTGCAAAGCAGCCCTAGATTCGACATTCCGGATCATGCTGGTCCTGTGGGGGGTCGGCTTACCCATTTTCTACAAGATTGGGAATCTGTAACTACAGATCTCTGGGTTCTAGATCTTGTAGAAAATGGGTACGCCCTTCCCTTTCGGGAATTCAGGGATGCTACTCCCGGTATTTCCTGATTCCGAAAAAGGACGGCAGGTTGCGTCCGATATTTGACCTCAGAATTCTGAACTTTTACCTGAAACAGGAGAAGTTCAAGATGTTCACCCTTGCGCAGGGTCTTCAGGCGCTGAATCAGGGGGACTGGATGGTTCGCTCGACTTGCAGGATGCGTATTTTCACATCCCCATCCTGAAGTCGCACAGAAAGTATCTCCGTTTCACGGTAGGGTCGCAACATTATCAGTTTGCGGTCCTACCGTTTGGTCTTACTTCAGCACCTCGAGTCTTCACGAAGGTGATGGCAGTGGTGGCAGCCCATCTCAGAAGGACGGGGATTTCAGTTTTCCCTTATTTGGACGACTGGCTGATAAAAGCGGAGTCGCCAGAGAAGGTGCTGCGTCACCTGCAGGATACAACTCGGCTGTTGTACAAATTGGGTTTTTCGAAAAATGTACCCAAATCTCACCTGGTGCCCTCTCCGCGCAACCTGTTCATAGGTGCGGTACTGGACACTACTGTGTGTCGAGCATTCCCTCCTCCTCAAAGGATTCTCGACATACAGGAAATGATTCCTTTATTTTACAGCGGAGCGGTCGTTCCAGTTCTGAAGGTCCTTCGCCTGCTCGGTCTGTTCGCTTCCTGCATCCTGTTGGTCAACCATGCACGCTGGCACATGAGGGCGCTCCAGTGGTGCCTCCGCAAGCAGTGGTATCAGCACAAAGGGGATCTCAGGGAGTCTGTGAGGATCTCCAGAGAAGCTGCAGCGAATCTATCTTGGTGGAGTGTGGAGGGCAATCTGTCCCAAGGGAAGCCCTTCCATCTACCTCCATCGGTGACAACGGTGATATCGGATGCCTCCACCTTAGGGTGGGGTGCTCATCTGGGGGATCTGGAGATCAAGGGTCTTTGGTCTCCAGAAGAAAGGTTGCTTCACATCAACCTTCTGGAATTGCGGGCGATACGTTTGGCACTCAGGCCTTCCTCCCTTCCCTTCGCGGTCAGTCTGTTCAAGTCCTGACGGACAATACGACCGCGATGTGGTATATAAACAAACAGGAAGGGGTGGGGTCTCTTTGTCTCTGCAGAGAGGCCCTGCGTCTATGGTCCTGGGATCAGGTCCATCAGATTTGTCTAATGGCAAATCATCTGACCGGGGTTCTGAATGTTGGTGCAGACAGTCTGTCGGCAGTTCTCCGCCGACCACGAGTGGAGGTTTCATCCAGAGGTAGTTTGTCACGTCTTTCGGACGTGGGGGACTCCTAGGGTGGGCCTATTCGCCACTCAAGAGAATGCTCATTGCCCGTCTTTTTGCAGTCTCCAGTATCCGATGCAGGGAGCGTTGGGGGACGCGTTTCAGTTGAGTTGGGGTTCACGACTCCTTTACGCGTTTCCTCCCATACCCTTGATTCCTCGGGTTCTGAGGAAGATTCGCCAAGACCGGGCCCAAGTTATATTGGTCGCCCCGGATTGGCCAAGAAGGGTGTGGTACACAGATCTTCTCCACCTCTCCTCGTGCCCTCCGCTCCGTCTCCCGTTGAGGGCAGACCTCCTCTCGCAGTCGGAGGGACAGGTTCTACACCCCCACCTCTAGAGCTTACACCTTCATGCCTGGAGATTGAACGGGGCAACCTGAATTCTTTCTCTCTCCCACCAGATGTGGTGGATGTTATTTTATCAGCCAGGCGACACACCACCAAATCTATATACTCATATAGGTGGTCTAAATTTGTGCTTTGGTGCGGAGAGAGGTCCATTGATCCCTTGAAGGCTCGTCTGTCTAACATTCTACAGTTTGCCCTTTCTCTGGCTCAGCAAGGCTTTGCTGTGGCTACTGTGAAAGGATATTTATCGGCTTTGTCGGCTTTCCTTTGTTTGCCGGATCAGCCGTCATTATTCAAATCACCTATTGTTCTTCATTTTATAAAGGGCCTTACAAACAAGTTTCCTCCGTCTCCTTTTATTATGCCTCAATGGGACTTAAACCTTGTGTTAACTTATCTTATGGGTTCTCCCTTCGAAGGCACGGAAAAAAGGGGCGGAACTGACGTCATCACGCCGACGAGGTCTTCTTATGGAGCAGGTGACGTCAGCGGAGTCGCGAGCGGAGCCGTGTCTCTGTGACGTCGTCTTCGACCCCATCGGCGTGGACTGCTACAAACGTTTCCGAATGTTGCTGGCGCAGGGGATATTCACAAGGTGAGGAATCCACAGGCAGATACTGTATCCACCAGAAAAAGCGTTACCGAAGGTAAGTAACTTGTTCTTCTCATGTAATCAATGGTACATACATCTTTACCTTAGCAACTCATTTCATGTCTAAACCTATGCTACACTACTTCCCTCATAGGCCTCTGTAGGTCTGCCAGGCTCTCCATATTGTCTCCCATTTCCTCTTGTATATTGTTTGTTCTACTTGCCTGCACCAGGCTAAGTCAGTTTTCCACTCTCCTATCACCGGAATCTCTGTTGCTCCCCATTTCCTCACAACCTTCTGCTTTGCCACTCCCAGTGCCAAAGCCACCCACTGCCTTGTGTGTCTGGGCCAGTCTTCCTCCCCGGTAATCATAAGTAAAAACTATTTTGGTGACAGCTGCACGTCTACTCCCGTAACTACCATTAGTACTTCCCACAACTCTGTTTCAAAACTCTTGTAACCTTGGGCAGCCCCATATTAAATGATAGAAGGTCCTCGTAAGGCTTCTATCCATTCCTTCTCTTCAAACGGACCAATGTCCCCCTCTCAGGTTGCTCTCTGTGAACTCAATATTTCTAGATCTGGGAAATGGTCTTTTCATGCAATGGCTTGGTCAGTATTCTGTCCTCTAACGGCGAGGCTTCTCCCAGTGTATCCCCTTCCCTTAGATAATTGGTTGTAGCATGTCCTAGCTGCACGTCCCACAACCACTTCCCTTTTCCCATCTCAGATTCCGTTTGAAGGGTTGCAAATGCAATGTAGGCTTGACCCCTCCATATGCCACCTAGCGTCTCAATGCCCAACAGCTCCCATTTCACAAATACCTTTAGTTTACTCACTTTTCTCAACCAAGCGCCATCCCAGAGTGGGGTCATCCCTCTAAACTTACCCTCCCACCCTAAGTATTCCGTGGCCTCCCACCAGGCAAATGCCACTGTCTGGGTGTGTTGTGCTAAGTTCCTCACTAGTCGTTTGGTGTACAGTATCGATTGAGGCCCTCCTTTGCCTATGGCTAGTCTGTCCACCCTGTAGCCTGGTTCCAGTCACTCTCCAAACATCCACCTGTTTACTGATTCTGCCACCCAGTAGGAGCTTCGGATGTCTGGTATTGCTAATCCTCCCTCATAGACCACTCTTTGCAATTTGTGTAACGCTATCCGTGGTGCGCCTCCTCCCCACAGCAAGTATCGCAACTCTGCCTCTACTCTTTGAAAGCATAGTGGAGGTACGTTGTATGGTTTATTTTGCAGTGCGTATAATAAACGGGGGAGGGCCATCATCTTAAACAAGGTCACTCGCCCCATCAAAGTAAGGGGCAGGGTCTGCCAGTTCTTGCCATCCACAATCTATCTAGCTGTGATCCCAGATTATGGCGATAGAACTCCTGAGCACTTCTCGTTACGTATATTCCTAAATACTTGAAACCCTTCATCTCAACTGGCACCGTACATCTAGAAGTTAGCTCTGGGGCACCCCCTGCTAGTGGAAAGAGCAATGATTTATTCAAGTTAATTTGGTATCCTGAGTATTCCCCGTAGATTCGGAATAGCTGCAGTATTCTGTCAATTGACTGCCGTGGTTTCTTAACATATAGTAGGACATCATCCGCATATAACGAGATGCATTCCTCCCCAATCAGGATCTCCCAAATCAAAGGATCCTGACATACCCATGCCGCCTTATGCTCCAGAGCAAACAGCAGTGGGCACAGTGGGTATCCCTGCCTTGTTCCCTTTCAGAGAGGGAATGCCCTTGACTCTGTGGCGTTGACTCGTGCTCTGGGCAGGTGCTGTTGATAGAGCAGCCTAACCCACACTATAAACTGTGGTCCAAATCCCAGTTTGTCTAGCACTGCAAAGAGATAGTTCCATTCCCCACTATTGAAGGCCATTCTGGAATCTAAAAACTGGAGCGCCACCTGTTCGTCCGAGATTGCCTCTGTAAGGTTAAGGACCCCAAACAATCTACGTAGGTTAAGTAAGCTTCCCCTATGGGGCATAAATCCCGATTGATCAGGGTGTACAAGGGAGGTAATCACCTTGCCCAATCGCAGGGATAGGAGTTTCGCCAAAACCTTCACTTCATAATTAAACATGGAGATTGGTCCTTACGAACCGCATTCTGTAGGTGGTTTACCCTCTTTTGGTATTGTGGCTATTACCACTGTCTCTGATCTGGGGGGGAGTATTCCCACTTTTCTTGCCTCTTTCAGCATGTCTAGCATATGATCTGCTGTCCCTTCACAATAGACATTTATAGATTTACACCGGGAGAACATTCGGTCCCACTGCCTTACCCAATTGCAGTGAGAGGGACGTTGCCTTTATTTCTTCTGTCGTTACGTCTCCCTCTAGCATCTCTCTGTCTTCCTCTGACATCCGTGGTAATGCAATATCGTGTAGGAAGTCACTACACTCCTTCTCTGTTTTCACTGAAGAGGAAGCATATATTCCTTCATTGTAAGTTGCACATTTCTCGCACCCTCGGGATAAACCCTTCTTCGCACAATCATTTATACATATCCCCTTGCTGAGCTTATTACCTTAAGTTGACTCCACTATCTGTAACAAGGTGGCCTCCTGTTCTCTTTATCCCACTAGCAGTCTCTTGACTCAGGCACACTTTTACCTTACTTCTGATTGCTGCGTCTTACTTCCTCTCTTTTCCACTTGCTCCGGGAACAGGCTCTTTGATCTCTTCTCTTACACGTGGCACCTGACTTGCCATGTGATTTTCTTGGCCCTGATGTCCTTGGCCATGAGTCCTACCTTTGCTTTTTACTCAAGTTGCTGGTCGCCAACCTTCCAACCACTCCCAGGCCTCTTCTGGAGTTTCAAAGTGCCATGTCTTGCCTTCAGCTATCTCTTGTAGTTTTGCAGGGAACAGCATTCTATATTTAAGTTTGTGGTCTCTCGGTTCCCGTTTCACCGCTTCAAAGCTCCTTCTTTGCCGTTGCACATGTAGTGTGAAGTCTGGGAAAAAGCAGATTTGGGCATTTTCAAATCAGATGTCTCCCATGCATCTAGCAGCCTGGAGTACTGCATCGCTGTCTCTGTAATTGAAGACTTATGCTATAATTGTCCCCGGGAGAGCCCCAATCTGGGCGGCGGTATTGGTGCACTGTGCGCCCTTTTGATCGAAAAGAAATTGGAGAGTCTCTTGGGCTTCAAAACTTTCCTGATAAAGTCCTCTAAAAAGAGATCCACACTTGGGCCCTCCGCCCCCTCCGGGACCCCCACCACCCTTATGTTATTCCTTCTCGCTCTTCCTTCTTGACCTTCTAATTTCACTGCCATTTCAGTAGCCTACTGGGTAAGCGTCTGCACCTGAGCTTCCAGGCGCTTCATGGTTGATTGGAGCCGAGTTATATTTGTCTCAGCTATCGTTACTTTATCGGAGATTTTATGCAGGTTAGCTCAGATCAGGTACGTTTTAATCTGCACCGTGTCAATTTTAGGCTCTAGTGCTCTTTTTAGGACTTGAATTGTCGCCATAATTTCTCCTAATGTAGGCTCCGCTGTTTCTTCTGCTTGTGACACCACAAGCTTTTTGGGACTGTGTAGTTGGCCATTTTGTTGGACTGGGGGCTCCCACGCTAGGGTCTGTCACGCCCTTTGGGGCCCCACCACTCGGTCTTATATGTCCACTCTTGAGATTGTGTGTTGAATGTCCCTCAATTGTTTCTCCAGTGGCGGCAGGGGGGCCTTGAGTCATTTCAGATTGTCTCTGCTGATTTGAAGACCTTCGGGTAGTCCCCTTCTGACCCTCCTGAGTGCATTTGCTGGAAGGTCGCTACGTGATTCTGGCTCGCTTATGAAGTAGCTACTCATTCTTCACTATGCGCCGGCTTAGTCCTTCGACGCATCCAGGGCCGTGGCTGCCTACTTGATTCTCCTCTTGAGGCGATCACCCTCCCAGCCGGCCTGGGTTAAGAGCAGCCATATTTCTCACCCCCTGCTTGGCCCCTACTCTGTGTATTGGTCTTCAACAGCTCCGTCACCTGATCAGATGCTTGCTGATTTTTGACACTCTTCTCATCACTGCTAGGGCCTTCTCTCTGTAAGTACTTTTGACACTCTACTTATCTCAGTGTTCTTTTAAGACCCTGTAGCGGTTCTCATATGGCCTCGCTCTTCGCCCATGGGTGTTGGCCGCTCCAGTATCCTTCCAGGGTTATGCGTGGCGTGTACAGTCCTCAGAGGAGCTCTCTCTTCTCCTTGCACGCTGTTATGTTGAGGGACTTGGGAGCGGCACCTCTGTGCAGCCTTTTCCACTGTCCTGCGGTGACTGCGTTGCTCACCGTTTCGGTAGGCACCCACTGCGTGGGTCACAATGTGTTTTTTCACTCCCTCTTACACTTTAAGTCTTCACCATCTTGCGGGGCTCAGGTTCGGCACCTCTTTCTTCCCAGGACTACGTTCTCCGCACCGGGTATGGCTTGTGTGGGCGTCCACTGTCCACCATCCAGAACACGGTGCAGCCTACTTCAGCTATGCCGAGGGGCCCGGGAGCGACACCTCTGTACGGCCTCCTTCCAGCCCCCTGGTGACTGCGTTGCACACTGCTCCCTTGGTTGCCCACCGTCTAGGTCCCAATGATTTCACCCCTCTTCCATTTTAGCTCCTCGTTATCCTGTGGGGCTCAACACCTTGTTACCTCCTTCATTCTGGGGTCGCAGCCTCCGCACCGGGTGTGGTTTGTGTGGGTGTCTGCTGTCCGGAACACTCACGGCCCAAGTCTGTTATGCCGAGGGGCCCAGGAGTGGTACCTCCGTACGGCTTCTTTCCAGCTCAGCGGTGACTACGTTGCGCACTGCACTTTGGCTCCTCGTTATCATGTGGGGCTTGGGCTCGGCTCCTCTTAACCTTCTTATTCTGAGGTCTGTGGCTTCGGCACCGGGTGCAGCTTGTATGAGCGCCTGTCGTCTGGAGCACGGGGCGGCCCAGCTCTCTCCTCGTTCTCTCCCACCATGTGCTGGCGGTCTCTTATCCATAGTTCTGCGGATGTATTACTTCACAAATCAGTTCCCTGCACTCCTTATATCAGCCTCGACACTTTCGCACTCAGAACCCTGTTTTTTTGGGCCGGATAATGGATGGATTTCTGGGTTTTCCTCCTTCGTTCAGCGGAGCTTGGCTAAGACGCTGCCATTTTCTCTTGCGGCCAAGCCACTCCCCACAAAAAAAAGCTATCTTGGAGACGCATTCTGTTTAGGGTGATGCACAAGACTCATGTATACCTCTCCTGCCCCAAGTTATGAAGAAGGAAGCACTGATCGCAAGTCATTGTAGTGGCTCCAGATTGGTCTAGGAGAGTGTGGTACCTAGATGTTCTGGACATGAGCATCTGCTCTCTGATCAGGCTGTTGCTTCAGAAGAATCTTCTAATACAGTAGCCAATCAGGGTCTTGCATGCCGGCCTGCAATCTACACCTCAGTGTGTGGAGATTGAGCAGCAGCAGTAGTTTCCTCCCAAAGTAGTGAGTGTCATCTTGGTAGCCAGGTGTCTGTCTACAAAATCTGTTTATGATGAAAAACGTGTGAGGCCTGATGTGGCATCCGTCACACAGGCCCATTGCAGGCCTAACTGTCATATGTATTGATGTTTGTTTTGTCTTTGGCCCAACAAGGGCTTGCTGTTGGCACTGATAAAGGTTACCTGTTAGCCCTTTCGGCTGTCCTGAAGTAGGCGGGCCAGCTGATCTTGTTCAACTCACTTGTATCAAGGTTTGTTCCACATATTTCTCCTGAAGACTTTCATAATTGCTTCAGCGGGATCTTAATCTGGTCCTTACTATTCTTATGTGTACCTCATTTGCACATTGACACAGCTACCCTCTGTCTCCTGACCCCAAAGACAGTTTTCCTCCTTATGATCACTTCAGCTCATTGCGTGAGTGAGCTTCCAGCTCTACAGTGCAACCGCCATACACCACCTTCTTTTAGGACAAATTGATGCTAAGGACTAGAGTGTCCTTTCGTCCAAAGGTTGTGACTCTCTTTCACGTTAACCGCTTTATCACACTCCCAACAATGTTTTCTCCACCTCACTTCTAGAAAGGGGAGAAGACACTATATCACCTGTATCTCAAGAGAGCACTGAACGTTTACATCGATCGCACCAAAGATCATCGGATGGAGTATCCGCTCTTTGTGGGGAACACCACGACAAAGAATTGCAAGGCTGTGTAGAAGGGGACTCCATCCAGGCGGATAGTCCTCTCCATCTAGGGCTGCTACGTCCTGGCCAAGAGCAGCCCCCTCAGCGTTTGAGGGCTCACTCAATCAGCTTGCACATGGAGCTCCTGTCCTGGATTTTTATCCGGCTGTTACTTGGGCATCACTGCACATGTTCACAAAGCACTACTGCACTGACCACCAGGTCAGATGATATGGGCATTTTGACTTTTTGGTCCTGCATGACTTTTTGGTCTGAGTTTTTCCACAGACCCACCACCAGGGGAGGTGCTATCTTTGGTATGTATTCTAAATGTGAAGAATCTGCAGTTAGAAAGATGCATCAGAAGAACAAGTTACATAACTTTCGCAATGCTCTTACTGGTGGCTGCTCTATCTAACTGCAGAATGCTCACCAACCTCCCACCTCCCCATTATGTTGAATGGACTCTTTTCCTTTTTAAAAGGTTACAATTTAGAGATCTGCATACTGGTACAAAAATTGGTCTTTGGGCTCCGCGTCTGAGGTTTCGGACACTGTCCAGCAAAATAGCAACTTCAGCATTGTTGGGTGGCGCTGATATAGCTTCCCATGCAGAGTTGACGTTGATACATACAACTCTGCCTACCAGTGCACAGACAAGGGCTATGCTAAAAAATCTTCCAGATCCAGTCTGGCGATTGGAGATATTTTAAAGGTGGTAATCCGTGTTTAGATAAGAGTATCCAGCAGAAAGATGGTAAATGAAGATAAGTAACTTATTCTTTGGTCTGTGCCTCCAAATGTCATTGAGTCACAAAATGTTTACAGCGCTCTTTGACATTAGTGGGGAGCCATTTGTGCTCCCCCAAACCTCTCCCAATGCTTATCCCTTGTTCAAAGAAGACTAGTTTAGTCTCTACAACTGGCACCTGTGTAATAAAGAACTGTTGCCCATTCGTGAAGAGCTGCAATAGCTGTCTAATTAGAAGTCTGGTGACTGCTTCCTTTAGTATGATACTAATCTACCTGATGACAAATGGCCCAGTGTTTGCGCATTAAGATCTCCCAGGTGCTGAAACACTGCGCTCTATTTTAGCGGCTTGAAAATCTGGTTAGTAAATTTGCATGAAGATCAGGCTATAAGAGCAGTCCAGTCAACTGCCTCACTCACTCCCCTCCTTCAACACAGGGGAAGCATGTAACGCTGCTACCTCACCGACCATTCTCCACCTGCCAGATCACAGCCTACCCGGTCACCTAACATCCTCCCTACCCTGCCATATGTCCCCTGCACCACAATAGAGATGATTATTTGGGCTGGTTCATCGCTTGTATCTAATTTGAGATATCAGTCTCTTGTATTAGAGCAACAGATGACTGCAGATTTGAAGGGGTCAGTCTAGTAGAAGATAATGGTTAATATATGTAACTACAAAATACCAGTGTGCTGCTTCCACTGAGCCTGAGCTCCACACCCAGTGCAATGGACTATCTGATGAACTTGCTATTTTGTTTTTTTCACGGCCACTATTTCCATTTAATATTTTGCTGATTACTGTTTGAAAGAGGGCTCACGAGTTTACGTTGGCCCTTTCTAATGGATACTACTAATCGCAGATTTGGCACCTTATGTATGAAAATGGATCCGGAAACTCTTGTGATAGCCCCTGGCAGTTGTACGATACAACCACGCTTGCCTAAACCATGCATGCCTTTACAATGCTGTCTGAACTATGACCGCGTCTTTACCAAGCATGTCTTTGTAAAAAAATGTGTTGTAAAGGCATAATTGCTAAAGGGATGTGCGTAGTAAATTGCATATCACACCCCACCTACCCTGTGCCCTAACACCCGATACCTGAGAACTGCAAGCCCTTAAACTAATCTGACCACTCACCCTAAGCCCAAACACTCGGTCCCTGCCTTAAACAAGCATTGGCATAGCCAATAGGTCTCGCCTTTGGGACCTTATAAGTGTTTATCCAGGGGTGAGGTGTTGTTATAACAAGTCTGCAGGCTAGGGACATGTGTTCCAAAAATAAGAAAACAATAAACGGCGTTAATGTTTTCAAAGGTAAGTCTTTTCTCGGAGAATCTTTATAATTAGTTCGGAAATATGATTCTGCACTAAGTATAAAGCATTTGCTGAAGCCTGGTGACATCCGTAGGAGGGTGCTGGATGAATTTGTTGGTACCACCAAGAACTTATTGGGCTGACCGTGTGACTGTTTTTAAATGCAAGCTTGTGCTCTATACTGTTTCCAGTAAGAATGAACTCTTTCGCTGGATTTTCATTGAAAATGTGCACACCTGTTTCGATAAACATGACTGTAGCTTTGAGAGAGACAAGCGATGAAAAACTCCCGAAGGTGGCTGCACTGCCACGGGTGGACAAATGTCACCTGAGAAGGTAGTCCTGTCGGCTAACACACCTGCTTCACAGAATACTCTCAACTTCAGGCGAAAGGCTGGAAATCTAGTAAGGGAGGTTATTGCTCCAGATGCAGGCTGTCATATTAATTAGCCCGCTGCAATTCACAGAGAGACTGCTCGGATGGTGAATGTACCTGCAGCAGAGATCTCAATGCAAGCAGCACCTTACAAACAAGAATTCTAGTGAGAAAGCATGCAAGGTTAAAGAACCTGCTACTGAGATTTGAATTCTGTAGGTCACATGTTCTAACTTGAATAAGCCAGCTCAGAAGGCACCAGTCAATGAGAACTCTATGTAGCCTGTAGGCCACATGTTAGAATTGCAGTATAACAGCTCATAAGACTAATGCAACTGTTGCAGACATATGTATGTCATCTTCAAAACACTTGTTAACACTGAATAAGGCAACTGATAGGGTTCACCTACCTGCCACAGAGATGTGTGTGTAGCCTGCAGGCTCCAAGGCAGGGTTCTAGGGAGAAGATGATGAAGGCTTGTGCACCTGTACCCGAAAGGTCAGGGATTCACTTTCAGTTCGACAACTCGGGGGATTAATGCACCTTCAGCACAGATCTCTTTGTCAATTGTCACCTATCGGTTAGAAGTCTAGTAGAACAACTCCATGGCTTAATGCCTCTTCAGCAAAGATCTCTTTGCCATCTATAGGTTAGAAGTCTAGTAAGACAACTAACTCCATGGGTTAATGCACCAGCTATAAAGATCTGCATGTAACCTGCAAGTGACAGCATCTAATCCAGTAATACAAACATGTGCGGCATGCCTTTGGCCAACGAGAGCACACATTGAGTGGCGAGAGAGCGTTCGGTTTGTGCTTGTACAATTTCACTGGTCAGATGTGTATAATGCTGGTATCTAATAATCTAGAATGCCCGTGGTGACAATTAAAGATCACTTCTTTAGAGTCGAGATACACAAGTGTATTTTTCCGCATGTTGTTGCTGTGAGCAGATTATGCAGTTGGAGATTTTTTTGAGCTGGCTGGCACAGACCTGGAAGCCACTGTTACCCAGAAACTAAGAATTGGAAAATCAGTTTCCACTAGGCACTGTGTGACACGTGTTTATACAGCGCTACTTCGGGAGTTGCCAAGCTCTGTACACACATGATTCATAACCCAACGTCGTGGAGCTCACGTTATTGAGGCCTTCTAAGGGAAAAGAAAGGCTCACTGAATTTGAGCCGGTGGCCTGCATATCTTATCCGCGACTGCACAACCCACTGAGCTACGCCACAGTGTCATAGAGGTGTCTGCCAGGACCCCTTGCTTGCTGCCTGCCACGACCCACCACCCCTGCTCACGTTGTCACGTGCAGTACACGCAAATCACTATAAAAAAAGATTCATAAATGGTGTTCCCGCCCATTCCATGCTGTCAATTATTTTGAAAAAGTCCACAAACCAGCACTTATGCGATCAGGGCGTGTTCCAAAACTATACGGTGAGACATTTTTTTCAAACAAGTATAAAACAACGAAAATCCCTTTGAAATGATCATATATATATATATTAAATTCACGTACATGTCCGTTCACAAACACAGAAGTGGCCCTTTAACCCGCGCACAAGCAATAAACAGTTTAAGCAGTGAATGGGAACAAATCAAACCCACGACTCTAAGAGGGCAGAGACAACTGATCTGCATTCCAGATGCGGTAAGCTTTCGGGATCTTAAGTAAACCAGCAGAAAAACTCCCCCAGGGAGTTTAAAATGCGCATTTCAGGAACACCCAAAACAACATAACCAGGGCCCCCTTTTGCACGTGTCGACAAGGCTCAAGGCAGCTGACCCTGATGGTCTGGCCCCATTAGTAACAAGCGCAAGCAAAAAAAAAATGGAATTCCTTTCCGAGCACGAAGCTGAACAAGCCCGTGCACGCGAGAGTGAGCATCAAGCCATATGTTTTGAATTATCGCGCCCGTGTCTGGGCACAATAATTCAAAACATATGGCGCCCGTGCGGGTAACCGCAAGCAATAGGCCACACGCACAAGCGTGTGGTCAGCTTTTTGAAGCCCCCTTACAATAAGTCTCACAGATCAGCGCATGCGCGCTGCTAGGCGAGACCTAAAAATTACCTCTCCCTGAGCCCCTACCCCGGCCTCTGCCCTGTGCCCTAAAACCAACCCCATCCTGCCCTTAAAACTACCACTGCCCTGAGGCCTACATCCCTGGCAAAAACGACCCCGACCCCAGCCCCCCGCCCTGAGCCCTAAAACTTACCCCTGAAACTGACCCCTTTCAACTTGAAAACTGCTCCTAACTCCCTGCCCTGAGTCATAAAACCCCGACCCACCCCACCCCTCGCCCGCCCTTTGCTCTAAAATCCTGCCCCTTCCCAAAAAACAACCCCAACCACCCCATCTCAGCTTTAAAACTGACCCCACCCCTTAAAACTACCCCCCCCCCCCCAACCCAGCCCCACTTGCCTGTCATGTCAGGAGCTTCTTGTACCTTTCCCGCCCATTTGGACATCTAGACCACTATGCGCGGTTCAGGCAAGTGTTGTTCCGCTTGTGGGGAAGCGGCATGCGCGTTTGCAGTATAAAGGCCATTATGCACCCCTGGCAGGTAGTGCTATCTGTCCTGCCTCTGGATATGACAACACAGTGATGCATATAGGTGCCACCGTACACACGGACATCATTTCCTCTTTTTTCATGCTCTTCGGTCATGGAACTAGAGCTTAGGTCCTTATATTTTCAAGTAGTGACATTTTCTAAGCAAAACCTTTTTTGCCAGTGTGCAGGGATGTCCCCCCAAAACCACAGGACAAGTAGATGACTGTCACAGACCCACACAACATCTGTTCTAGGTGACTCTGCACCAAGTATGAGTCTAAATTGTTTAGTAAATGCTCCCTGATCCACACTATGGCCATCAGGGAGCAAGAAGCTAAGCTTCATCGCCAAGCTAAGCAAATAAGTTAAGTCCTGCTCCAAGTCACAATACTGTTCCAGTTCACCATCTTTGGGTAAGTCTAAGACAGAAGTCGAGAGACAAGCTAAACAGAAAGCACAAAAAGTCAAAACGGAGCTCTTTGTCTCCTTGAAGCGCCTGCTGCCAGGAGCGGTTTCATAGTCTGCATTCAAAATCAGGTTGATCCTCTGCAGTCTAAGTTTTCTGATGTCCTTTTCTTTGTATTATTGTTGGCCTGGCAAGGCTTTGCTGTGGGAACTAATAAAGATCATTTATCTGCCTTTTTGGCATTTCTTTGTTTTGCTTCATCAGCACTCGTTAGTCAAATTCCCCCATTGTGACCCATTCTATGTAGGAAGCTGGCTCTGTATATATTATACCAAACTAAGGTATAGTGTGCCGAGTCCAGTGGATCCCCAGAGGTATAGTAGAGGCTAAATTAGATAGTCACTAACAGCCCTCCTTGTGGTAGTATGGTCGAGCAGTTAGGCTTATTAGGAAGGTGTGTGTAACCATTATTTGTATTCACACAATCGAGGACTGATTACACACACTCAGAGACAGAATCCAGACCAATAGGGTAAGTATAAATAATATTTACTTATGTTTTATTTTTAGAACCAAGCGGGACCTGGTACAGGTAGGTAATATGTACTTTCATTTGTAAAACTTTACACAGAAATGCAATTTAGAATCGATTTGCAATTGTTGAGATTTGTATGTGCTTTAAAAACTGTTTAAATTACAGAGATATTACTTTTGGATTACATCGACTACTCCAGTAGATATGCCTAGATATCACACCTAAGTAAGACTTTTTCAGGTTTACAATACAGTTACTTTTCTTTCATACAAAAGTTCAGCTCGACACAACATTTTTAGGAAAAAAACATCACAACATTGGTTCCTATGGGAAAAAGAGTGTTAACGGTTTATAGGTAAGTACTCGACCTGTAAGTATGGCTTTTGGGGGGTTAGGACCAAGGTTATCCAAGGCCCGGGTTAGGTACTCAAATTACACCACCAGTGACACTGGGACGGCCAGGTGCAGGGGCCCAGTGTTATTTAATGGGGTTAGGGGGCACCTCGGTTGGGGGCTGCTCATGGGCAGGGCACTCAGTCTTGGGAGCCAAGATCCTTGGCTTAAGGGCAGGGCAAAGGTGGTCCCAGGTCAGCACCAAATCCACACGACCAGCAGTGCAGGGGCGGCCGAGTACAGGGTTCTTAGGAGGTGTCAGGAGCCCAATGCAATCCTATGGGGGTTGCTGATTTGGGATTTTGGCTGCAGGCTTGGTCCAGGAAGTCTAACGGGAGGAACCAACAGGAGGACAGGTACGTTGGAGGGCTCAGGGACGTAGGTGCACCTCACGTTCTCGTCTCCAGGGTGAACGGCGGCCGGATGCAGGTGTTCCCTTTTAAGGTCGGATTTCACCTTACCGGGCCACTCGCGGTTGGGAGGTCTATGAGGAGAGGCTGCAGGAGACGTCGGGGAGTCCTGGAGGGGTCAACTCATGATGGACTCTGACTCTGGAGCGCTGGGGGAACTTCCAAGGCCCGGTGGTCTACTTGGACTTGGGCCGTTGGCGACTGGCACAGTGGGGGTTCCAGGCATCGAGTTTCTTCCTCCTCAGCAGGCTCAGAGTCTTTCTTTGGAGTTACTTTTGAACAGAGCTGCTGTTCGCAGGAGATCTGGACTTTGTTGAAGGCAGTCAGTCCTCCCAGGGGTTCTGGAGGTCGCTGGCTGCAGGACAAGTCGACTTTTGGTGCAGGGTCTCCTGATACTGAAGATGGGCTGATAGGGCTGGGGCCAAGTCAGTTCTTCACAGCCTCTTCTGCTGTGCAACTTCTTTCGTCCTTCTTCGTAGGTTACAGGAATCTAAGGAGGCAAGGTTCAGGGTCTCCCTAAATACTAAATTTAGGGGTGTTACAGGAATGTGCAGGTCGGGACCAGTAGGTTCCTTCCTTGGGGTGCGTACACCCCTTATTATGCCACCCTCCAGTGGGAGGGGGGGCATGAACCTCTTCCCAATTGGTTGGGTCCCCTCATCGCCAAGATGGATGGGACTGAGATGTGTTCTTCACCTGAGTGGTGGAGTTGACAAAGGAGTGGGTCACCTCTCCTCCTAACTCTGTTTTTCCATTGATTCCCCTGCCCAAAGTGGGGGTCAGAACCGGTGGAAGCCAGTTGCTGGGGCAGTAAAAGGCAGGGACAGCTTACAAAGGTGGCAGGCCTTTAAAGCTTCCCCTTCGTGGACCCACCCCAACCTGGGGGAGGGGCATGACACCTCTGCCCAGGATTGGCTTTGTTTCAGGACCTAGATAGTGGAGGATCTCTACCCAGGGGTTTAGAAACCAATCTGTCTGGTGGCAAATGGTGGTCCAGCCATTCAGGAACCACACCAGGGCTGGGCGTTTTTAAGGGGCATCTCTAAGATTCCCTCTGTGTGAATTTTACTTTAAATCCCACATGGGTGTGCTGAGAAGTTTGCTACCAAACACCCACATGTTCAGTAAAGCCATTATGGAGCTGCGGAGTTCAAAATGACCAACTCCTAGACCATACACTCTTTATGGCTTTACTGTACTTACAATGTCTAAGAATGGACTTAGATACTGTAAGAGTACAGTGCTCATACAAATGGGGTAGCTTTCCTAGGCCACAGGCAGTGGATTACTGACATGGCATACAGGGTTGTGTGCCATGTCGACTCTTCACTTTTCTCTGCACCAAAACACGCAGCTTGCAGTGTGTGAGTGTGAGGGTGCAGGGTCTCGAAGGGTGGCATAACAGGTGCTGCAACCCTTAAAAGCCTTCCCTGGTCACAGTGCCATTAAGACCCAAGGTGCCTTTTACAAGGGGCTTATCTGTGGCCAAAGATTTGCCAATTGTGGGTACAAAGGTACAGGTATGGGAAAGAGCACAGACCCTGAGAACCTGATTGGCAGGGACTCGGGGCACATTAAGTCAATGTGCATCGAGTGTCAAGCAAAAAGTGTGGAGGCGGGTTACTGCAACAGAAACCCACTTTCTTACCGTCTATGAAAGGGCTTTTGTTCCCGTTTTCTTTCCATTTATTATGCCACAGTAGTACAACAATTTAGTTCTGACATTCTTACTATGTGCTCCTTTTAAGCCTCTTCTTCGTTGTTTCATGAGATGCTTAACTCTGAAGACCATCTTTCTCATGGCACTTGCTTCTGTACTTTTTAATACAGCCTCCGTACATTGTCTTCTTCCATAACAAGCTGGTTTTTCCCAAATGTGGTGTCACTTTTTCATATAGTCATCACGCTCCCCACTTTTTTCTCTGTGCCACATCCCTCTGAGGAGGAGAGGCTACAACGGTAGATACACATCCGGTTCTTAGCTTCTTCATTGATAGGACTAACAGCTCTTGATTAGATTGGCAATGTGTACAAAGGAAAGGTGGTTAAAAACGGAACTCATGGTGATGAACTGTCCTGTGAATAAAAGCGTGTTATGCCTTAAACGTGAAGGCTTTTAGGCTTAATCTAGCAAGATGAAGGTAACAACTACAGCCCTAGCCGGTGGTGTCTCTATTTTAGGCAACTACCAGGCAGTCACATGGGCATCCTTCCATACTTTCACCTGGCACTAATATAATGATTCTCAGGTCCACAGAGAGGGTAATTTCGCTTGCATGGTCCTGCAGAAGTTGCCCATGCAATGGTATTTGGTAAGAGTCCTAGAGCAATATACTTACGTAGGCATAAAGGGCTAACCCAGCCACTTCGTTTTAATTAAGTGTATTATATTGTATGAACTATTTATATTGGTTAAAGGTTCTCCATCACTTCTGGAAATCTCAGTAATTTCCATATCAGTGCTAAGAAAATACAGACTTATGGTGTGTGATCTGCCTCAGTTATCATCTAGTGGCAGACAGACTGGTGATTTCTGAATCTAAACCAAAGGCTTTTACAACATTGCCACTGAATATTTAATGCAAGAGAATGTATCCCTTTGCAAAAATGTGTTGTCACTTCATGTATGAAGAGCAATTGATGGACAGAATGCAGAACAGTGTCATACATTCACCCCAGTACAGAGATTTGGGCCTAAATCCATTTTTTTGTGCTCGCCATGCCATTCCAGTTTGGACCCTCCCATAGGCAAATCAGCGCCCGATGGGACCAGTCCAGCCCAAACTGCCAGGCCAGGTCCTCCCTGGACTGGAAACAAACATCCTAGGACCGGTATCGGGCTTTCAGCCCTCATCAGCCAGGATAGCTTGACTCCAGTGGCATGGAGAGCACGGGACCCACGTCTGGTCATACCCGTCCCACTCGGGTTAACAAATACAAAAAGAACAATTTGATGGACAGAATGCAGAACAATGTCATACATTCACCTCAGTACAGAGATCTGGCCTAAATCATTTAACCCAGATCTCTTGATTGGGGGTGAATGTTTTGATTTGTTCAGCATTCCGTCCATCAATTGTGTGTCTTTTGCTTTCTCGCCCTAAGTGCGCCGGATATGCCCAGACGTGCGTCCCGGGCTCACTGTGCCACTGGAATCAAGTTATCCTGGCTGATGAGGGCTGAAAGCTCGAAACCGGTCCTAGGATGCTTGTTTCTGGTCCAGGGAGGACCTGGCTTGGCAGTTCGGGCTGGACTGTTCCCATGAGGCACAAGGTCAAGGCTGATTTGCATATGGCCAGGTGTAAACTGGGGTGGCATGGTGAGCAAAAGAATGATGGATTTAACCCAGATCTCTTGACTGGTGGTGAATGTTTTGATTTGTTCAGCATTCCGTCCATCAATTGTGTCTCTTGCTATCTGAAAGAGACATGTTAGTGATAAATTCCTTACCTTAGAATTACCCCCAGGCGTCAGACTGGATCCGGACAGTTTTCGTCAGCAGTACCCCTGCGCGTCAGAAGGTGGCGTTGTGCGGCTCCGCGTCCGTCGTGGGCGTTGTGATCGCCGGGATGACGGCGCGGCAGCTACTTAGACGCCACCCTCGCACGCTGACGTCAGGTCTTTCTTTTTTCGCGCCAACAGATTTGGAGAGACCGTTACCCCCAGTCAATTTTTGACTGAGTTTTTTTGGGGACTTTTGTCTCTGTCTTTATTTGAGTCTTTGACTCCTGGTGTTATAGGGAAAGTTGCTTAAGGCCCAGGATTCTGCTCCGCACCATTCAAGATCTTGGTCCCATGGGAGGACGAGGGACCGGTCGCGGAGCTGCCACCTTCGTTCGACGAAGTCTTCGCCCTCTGGGTCCGGTAAGACGAAGCACAAAAAGTCGAAGAAGCGCCGTCGCTCTTGGCCTTCCCCTAGCCGGTCGCGCGACACGGCTGAGGGTGTGGGTGGTGTGACCCCTGCGGCTCCGGAAGGAGCCTACGCAGTTGCCGATGGCGTGCTTGCCTTTCCCGGGTCCGTCGGCGACTCCGGACCAGCTGCAGGAACTTCTGTTAGCCATGGCCAGTCTCTTTGGCTCGTCGGGCCCCCCGGCGCGCCTTCGGTCCCCGCGTGTCTGACTGGGGGTCCTCGCCCTTCTTCATCGATGGCACTGGCCCCGACGTCGTCGACGGCTCTGGCCTCGGCGCTGCGAGACCCCCATGGATCCATGCATGGATCCCAGCCAATGTCAGTTGACCTCGTACGACCTCCACCTACATGGACGTCTACGGCACCGCCGCCAGCATCGGCAGACTCCCCGGCCGATGTCGTCCCTGGCTTCCACCCCGACATGGAGACGGTGCCAAACCGGTGTCGATCGACGCCGATGGGGAATTTTTATCCCTTTCTCCATCTTCCTTCTTTTCCACCTGCCCACCAGGTTACAGAGGACAGGGAGGACTGGGAGGGGTCTGAAGACCCTCTCGCATCCCAATGCGAGTTGGACCCGGACTTTGCAGAGGATTTGGTGGACGCCAGTGATCTAGATTTCTCTCCAGAACCTGGAGCACTGTCTCCTTCTACCGTGGCTATGGAGGAGGGTGGTACTTATTCAGTGGTGTTGCGTAGGGCAGCAGAGGATCTCCACCTCGAGCTCCCTACAGTGGGCATCAGGACTAACCTCCTGACAGAAGTGCTTTGGCCGACGGCTTCCTCTGCGGAGCCGCTGCTGCCCTTTAATGATGCACTTTCAGACGTGCTTTTGGGCACCTGGTCCAGGCCCAACACAGGGGGTCCTGTGGATAGGAACGTGGCCCAACGCCATCGCCCGGCCCCGGGCGACCCCATTTTCCTCTCCCAACACCCTATCCCTGAGAGCTTGGTTGTCCAAGCCTCTGCGTCTCTGAGCGCATTCCCTTCCGCACCTCCAGACAGGGAATTAAAGAAACTTAAGCAGTTTGGGAAGAAGATGTTCGAGGCATATGAGCTGCAGATCACACACTATGCATAGATCGCCATCTGGTGTTGGACCCGGATGTTTGCACTTGTTTTTGTATTGGAAAAGTCTTTGGAAGTCACAAAATAGGTGACTCCTCCTTTGGACCATAGTGCGCATGGGCATTGGCTCCATTGTTTGATTGTTTTTTTCCGCCGTCGGACTCGGATGTGTCATCGCGCTCCAGTTCGGTGCCGTTACCGATCCAACTTTCGACGCGCAATCCTTCACCCTTTCTCCGGTATTGTTTAGATCGCGAACCCTACTCGTCGCTCATCTTTTCACGTCGAGGCCCTCGGTTCCGGTCGTCGACGACGGCCTTCGGGCCTACCTTGGCCATTACATCTGGCACATGGAAAGGACTCCTTTTAAGAAGTGTCCTGTTTAAATCAAGGGACAAATACCATTGGATTCCTTAGTGGTCTCCCAATGCCAGAAAGAGGGCTAACTCACAAATGTCAGGAGAGACTCCGCTTCCCGACTAGGAATCAAAACTCTTGGACGCTTCTGGTAAACGTAAAGCGTCACGAGCTGCCAACATTTGGCGAATCGCCAACACACAAGCTTTATTGGCCAGATATGATAGGGCGCACTATGATGAGCTAGAGACCCTATTGCAACACCTTCCTGACAAATACAAGACCAGGGCCAATGACCTCATACAGGAGGGTAAACTCATAACAAACACCTCCATTCGTTGCTCTCTAGACGTGGCAGACACCGCCTTCCGAGCCATTAACACAAGTGTCCTCCCATGTAGACATGCATGGCTATGCATTTCTGGTTTTAAACCAGAAGTACAAACTACAACACTTAACCAACCATTTGATCAGGAACACCTATTTGGCCCTGCCTTGGATTAATCTCTAGAAAAAATGAAAAACGACACCGACACGGCTAAATCAATGGGAGCCTTGCAATCGTAAACTCCCAGACATACTTTTCGTTGCTCCTCTTACAAGACACCTCCAGAGGCTATTACTCTGACAACCTCTCCACGTCCTATAAAAATCCCACCCAGACCTCATTCACCAGAGGTTATCAAAGAGGGGGTTACAGAGGCAATATTTATTTATTTATTTATTTGGCGATTTGTATAGCGCCTGGTGACCCAAGGGCATCCCCGCGCTGTAAGAAGGTTGTTATCCATTGAGGGAAGGGAAGGGAGGAGGGACATTTATTTCGGGAATAGGTGCAGGGTAGAAGCAAAACCAACAATACTCGCTCCGCCTTCACCCCTACCCAATGACTTCCCCCCACTCACCCCGGACCATTCCACTCCGGTCGGGGGAAGATTGCTACAATTCCTACCTGTCTGGAACAACATCACTACGGACATGTGGGTGACACAAATAGTTCAATCAGGCTATTGTCTAGAACTCACCTCTACCCGCAAACATACCACCCAGACAGCGCCCAATGTCACCAGAACATTTATCGCTGCTAAAACAAGAGGTACTCTCCCTCCTACAAAAACATGCAATATAACCAGTTCCCCTTGCATCAGCAAAACACTGGGGTTTACTCCCTATACTTCCTCATTCCGAAAAAGGACGGTTCTCTGAGACCCATCTTGGACCTTAGACCCCCTAAACCTGTATATACAATCAGACCATTTTCACATGGTCACACTTCAACAGGTCCTTCCTCTTCTCTCACAAGGCGATTTCCTTGCCACTCTAGATCTCAAGGACGACTACTTCCATATTCCCATTCACACCTCTCACAGGGAATATCTCCGGTTTGTAGTGGACGGTCAGCATTATCAATTCAAGGTACTCCCATTCGGAGTCACCACAGCCCCCAGAGTCTTCACCAAATGTCTAGCGGTGGTTGCGGCTCACCTAAGAAGGCAGCAAATTCACATCTTCCCATACCTAGACGACTGGCTCATAAAAGCCAAGTCATACAACCAGTGTCTACATCACACTTTCGCCACAATCCAACTACTCCACGACTTCGGGTTTACCATAAACCATGCAAAGTCTCACCTACAACCGTCCCACATACAACAGTACCTCGGTGCCACAATAAACACCTCAAAAGCACCTGCATATCCCAGTCCACCCAGGATAGCAAGCATACAGAGCCTCATAACAAAATTTCAGCCGCAACACTCTCTTTCAGCTCGAGTGTTCATGCAGTTGATAGGAATGATTGCCTCTTGCATCTTTATAGTATCTCACACAAGGCTACAATAATGTGTCCCCTACAGGAATGTTTAGCGTGTCAGTGGAACCAGGCTCTAGGTCAACTGACAGATCTGGTGTTGGTGGACGGTCGCACGCATCGCTCTCTGCAGTGGTGGAACACCCAAAACCTTTCCAATGGGCGACCGTTCATCGAGCCGGTTCCACAGATTGTGCTAACAGCCAACGCATCGCTCTCCGGCTGGGGAGCTCATCTATTACATCACACCATGCAGGGCAGGTGGACGCCTCAACAAAAATTACTCCACGTCAATCACCTGGAGTTACTAGCCATATTTCTGGTGTTAGTCATTCCAGAAACAAATATCAGGCAAAGCTGTCCTAGTCCGTACCGACAACATGACAGCAATGTACTACATACAGAAACAAGGCGGAACACACTCCCTACAGCTCTCAACTAGCACAAAGCATATGGAGATGGGCTATTACTCAGAAAATTTTTCTCCTAGCCCAACACGTTCCTGGAGTCCAGAACAACATAGCAGGTCCGTTAAGTCGTCAGACGCAAAAGTTTTCACGAGTGGGAACTTCATCCGCAAGTTCTTCAACCATTTTTCCAAATGTGGGGGCAACCAGAGATAGATCTCTTCGCCACACACGAAAACGCCAAATGCCCAAGCTTCGCTGCCAGGTGTTCACACCCATTGTCCAAAGGCAATGCGATATGGATGAATTGGTCAGGCAGATTTGTGTACGCTTTTCCGCCTCTCCCACTCATTCCACTGGTGGTGCGCAAACTGCAGCAACACTCAGTGACTCTCATCCTAGTTGCTCCAACATGGGCCAGACAACCGTGGTACACCACATTACTCGAACTATCTGTAGTCCTGCATCAAAAACTACACCTCTCCCCACGCCTCTTAACTCAGAATCGGGAAGAGATCAGACACCCGGACCCAGCACAGCTGGCTCCTGAGGTCTTAGAGTTCGGTTACCTTAACCTTCCCCCTGACTGTATGAATCAGAGAAGCTAGACGCCCCACCACTAGAGCCTGCTATGCAGCCAAGTGGAAAAGATTTGTGATATACTGTCACAATAACACCATCAATCCTTTAGATGTGTCTATTCAACACATTATAGGTTATCTACTACATCTCCAAAGATGTAATCTAGCATACACATCTATTAGGTTACACCTCGCTGCCATAGCAGCCTACTTACAAAATAGACAACACTTGTCACTTTTTAGGGTACCGGCCATTAAAGCATTTATGGAAGGCCTCAAAAGAATAATTCCTCCCAGGGTGCCACCCTCACCTGTGTGGAATTTAAACATTGTTCTCACTAGACTAATGGGTCCTCCATTCGAACCTCTACACAAATGTGAGTTACAATTTCTAACGTGGAAAGTCGCTTTCCTAATGGCCATTACTTCCCTTAGAAGAGTCAGTGAGCTACAAGCACTCACTATTCAAAAACCATTTTTACAACTCCATCATAACAAGGTGGTTCTCAAAACCAATCCCAAATTCCTCCCTAAAGTTATTTCTCCTTTTCACCTCAACCAGTCCGTGGAGTTGCCAGTATTCTTCTCGCAACCACAGTCGCAGAAAGAGCTCTTCATATTCTAGATGTAAAAAGAGCACTCCTTTATTACATTGAAAGAACAAAACCTTTTTATCAAGACAAAACAGCTTTTTGTGTCCTTCTCACCACCACATAAAGGCAACCCCATATCAAAGTCTGGAATTGCAAGGTGGATTGTCAAATGCATACAAATTTGCTATCACAAAGCAAAACGTACACTATCTATTCCCCTTAAAGCCCACTCTAACCGAAAGATAGGGGCTTCAATGGCATTTTTAGGGAACATTCCCTTGGATGACATCTGCAAACCAGCTACATGGGCTACACCGCACACATTCACGAAACACTATTGTGTAGATGTGCAACCAAACCACAAGGTAGTGTGGGCTAGGCTGTACCCAAAAAACTACTGCAACAGATACTGGTGGTCGCCGCTAAGGAAGGGTACTGCTATACAATCTATGCATAGTGTGTGATCTGCAGCTCATATGCCTCGAACGGAAAATGCTATTTACCAGTATGCATCTGTTCTTGGCATGTAGAGCTACAGATCCACACACGACCACCCACCTCCCCGGCTACCTTTATCTGTTCCAGTATTATCTCATTTAGATACAGCATACATGGGCATCTTTTCTGTTTCTCACAAAACTCCATCATTTCCCTGCTGGCGAAAAAACAATCTGACGATGGAGCCGATGCCCGTGCGCACTATGGTCCAAAGGAGGAGTCACCTATCTTGTGACTTCCAAAGACTTTTCCAATACAAAAACAAGTGCAAGCATTTGGGCCCAACACCAGATGGCGATCTATGAATAGTGTGCGGATCTGCAGCTCTACATGCCAAGAACAGATGCATACTGGTAGGTAGCATTTTCCTTTCTCATCCGCCAGTTCAGGGTTGCGGTCTGTGAACACCGCATGCCTCTTGGGCCGTTATTCCCACTCCATGTGGGATACGGTGGCCAGGTGCTGCCTCTGGGTCAGGAGGAGGCCCGGACGGTGCTCTCCCAAGCTATTGCTGAGGGGAGAGATGCAGCCAAGTTCACGATTCATTGTGGCCTTGACACCGCCGAATCGCTGGGCAGAGCGATTTCCACGACAGTAGCACTACATCGTCACACTTGGCTGAGGACGACTGGCTTTTCCGGGGATGTCCAGAACACTCTGATGGACAGTGTTTTTAAGGACTCGCGGGCTACGGCCAAGTCCTTGGGCCTTTCGGCCACGCGCACTCCTTCGGCTTCTGCTATTCGCTCCTTTCGTGGCCAAGGAAGGGGTGCCCAGACATGTTTGTTTCAAAGCCACAGGCCTGCGCAGCAACAGTCTCAGCGCAGCCGTGGACGTGGTACCCGCCGAGGTGGGTCACGGGGCCAGCGGGTGGGTCAGTCCACCACCTCCCCTGCCACCACTGCCTCCAAACCTTCCTAGTACGGTGTTTTAGGCCCACCAAACGCCAGTGGGCGGCAGGATTGACCATCACCTCCCCCACTGGCGCACCATCACTTCGGACAGGTGGGTTTTACAGATAGTCCGAAGGGGCTACTCCCTCCCCTTCGAGACTACCCCTCCAGCCATGCCACTTCAGTACCACCGCATGTCAGGGAATCCTTTGGCACTTCACCAGCAGGAAGTTGTGGCCCTCTTGGCCAAGGGGGCCATCGAGCGTGTTCCGACGCCAGAAGTAGGTCATGGTTGTTACTCCCACTACTTCCTGGTTCCAAAGAAGGACAAGGGCCTACGTCCTATCTTAGACCTTCGGAACGTCAATCGCTTACTCCGGAAGGAGAAGTTTAAGATGCTCACACTTGCTCAGGTCTTGTCTGCCCTAGACCCGTAAGACTGGATGATAGCGTTAGAATTGCTGGATGCTTACTTACTCATATCTCCGTCCTGCCGGGCCACCGGCGTTACCTGCGGTTCACGGTAGGCCACGAGCACTTGCAGTTCACCGTGCTCTGTTTTGGCCTTACCAGCACCCCTCGGGTGTTAACGAAAGTGGTGCCGTTGGTCGCAGATCTCTGCCCAGATCTCTGGTTTCAGTCTTCCCCTATCTCGACGACTTGTTGTTGAAGGCAGGCTCGATCCAGACTGTCGTCTCCCACCTCCAGACTACGGCCGACCTCCTGCAATTGCTGGGGTTCTCCAACAACGTGCCAAAGTCACACCTGATTCCCTCTCAGAAGCTCCTCTTCATTGGAGCGGTTCTGGACACGGTGCAGTTTCGGGTCTATCCTCCCGAGCAGCGAGTTCGGGACATTCGGGCTATGATTCCGATCTTTCAGCCCTTGTCATGGGTTTCCGTCAGGATGACCTTGAGGCTGCTGGGCCTCTTGGCCTCCTGCATCCTGCTGATCAATCCTGCCAGATGGCATACGCAGGCTCTGCAGGAGGACTTGAAGTTCCAGTGGGCGCAGCATCAGGGGAACCTGTCAGAGTACGTCCAGATCTCAGAGGGCACTGCACGACAATTGCAGTGGTGGCTCACAAACCAGCATTGGGTCAGCGGCAGATCCCTCTCCCTTCCACTTCCGGAGCACACATTGTGTCCCTCCTGGGAGAGGCAAAGATCAGAGGCCTCTGGTCTCCGGCGGAGTCCAGGCTCCATATCAACCTTCTGGAGCTGGGGTCGATCCTACTTACACTGAAGGCATTCCTTCCCTGTGTCAAGGGGCGAGTAGTGCAGGTGTTCACAGACAACACCACTGCCATGTGGTTTTGCAACAAGCAAGGCGGGGTGGGGTCGTGGACCCTTTGTCACGAGGCTCTGCGCCTCTGGACGTGCCTGGAACACCAGGGCATTTTCCTGGTGGTTCAACACTTGGCAGGCTCTTTGAACACCAGGGCGGACAAACTCAGCCACAGGTGCATGATGGATCACGAATGGCGTCTTCACTCGGAGGTGGCGCAAGGTCTCTTTCAACAGTGGGGAGAGCCTTGGTTAGATCTATTCGCCACCGCAGAGAACGCGCAATGTCAGCAGTTCTGCACGTTGGAATTTCCAAGGCGGCACTCGCTCGGCAACGCTTTTCATCGCAAGTGGAGTCGCGGTCTATTGTACGCCTATACGACTTCTACCCAGAGTGCTGAAGAAGATCAGGCGCGACTGGGCCCAAGTCATTCTTGTGGCTTCGGACTGGGCTTGAAGAGTTTGGTATCCCGAGCTACTCAGTATGAGCTTGGATCCCCCGATCCGACTGCCTCCTCGGGAGGATCTTCTGTCACAGCAGCAGGGGACGGTCCTCCACCCGAACCTGTCCAGCCCCCATCTCCTTGCATGGAGATTGAGCGGCTGCAGTTGATTACATTTGGCTTGCCTCCTGTAGTCTGTGATGTCATTCTGGCAGCCAGGCATTCATCCTCTAAATCGGTATACGCCTGCGGGTGGAACAAATGTGTGGCATGGTGCACAGCCAAGGCTGTGGATCCCCCTTCTGCCCCTCTTTCAGAAGTCCTTTTGTTCCTTCTTTTTTGAGACCCGGAGGGCTCTGCTCTGGGCACTATTAAGGGCTACCTTTCTGCAATTTCAACCTTTCTGAGGCTCCCTGATCAGCCCTCTCTTTTCAAGTCCCCAGTTATAAATAGATTTCTCAAAGGCATTACTCACCTCTTCCCTCCTATTCCGTTTGTGATGCCGCAGTGGGACTTGACTCGGGTTCTTACTTATTTTATGTGCGCTCCTTTTGAGCCGCTTCGCAACTGTCCTCTTCGTTTACTGACTTTAAAGACTGCTTTCCTGGTTGCCATCACCTCCGCTAGGCGCGTGAGTGAGGTCCAGGCTCTTTCCTGTAAACCTCCTTTTCTGTCTGTTCATCCGGACAAGGTTGTGCTCCACACTCGTCCTTCCTTCTTGCCAAAGGTTGTCACTGCCTTCCACATCAGGCAAACTATCACACTGCCCACTTTCTTTCCACCTCCGCACCCTTCCAGAGAGGAAGAGAGGCTCCACCGTCTGGACTCAAAACGTGCGCTCTCATTTTACCTGAATCGCACACAACAGTTCCAGGTGGATGACTAGCTCTTTGTTGTCTACGTAGGTGCCAAGAAAGGCCGGGCTGTACACAAGAGGACTATCTCCTGCTGGGTCGTCTTGTGTATAAAAGCCTGTTATTCTCTGGCTAAAAAAGGAACCTCCGGTGGGGCTGCGCACCCATTCCACCAGAGCCACAGCAGCTACAACTGCAATGGGATGTGGTGTCCCCCTGCAAGACATCTGTCAGGCAGCCACGTGGGCCTCGCTGCACACTTTTATTAAGCATTATTGCCTTGACAGCCAAGTCCAGAGAGACGGCTTTTTTGTCCGTTCTGTTCTCCGTGACTTTCTGGTGTGATATTGGTTCGCAGACCCACCACCGGGGTTGGTATTGCTGGGGTATCTATTCTAAGGTAAGGAATCTATCACTAACGTGTCCCTTTCAGATGCACAAGTTACTTACCTTTGGTAACGATATATCTGTAAGAGACATTAGTTAGTGATGGATTCCTTACTGCCCCACCCATCCTCCCCATTCTGCGAACTGATTTCTAGGGTTAAGGTCATCTCTTTCAGGGCCCCAGTTTCAATGAACCAGTGGTCAGTATCTTGCATGGCTCTGTGTTCCTGGCACGGAAAGTCGTGTACAGAACTGACATCAGCGTGCAAGGGCGGCGTCTAAGTAGCTGCCGCAACGTCATACCGGCGATCACAATGCCTATGACGGACACGGAGCCGCACAACGCCACCTTCCGACGCGCAGGGGTACTGGTGATGAAAACTTTCCAGATCCAGTCTGACGCCTGGGGGTAATTCTAAGGTAAGGAATCTATCACTAACTAATGTCTCTTACAGATATATCGTTACCGAAGGTAAGTAACTTGTGCTTCACGCCCCAAATGCGCCGGGTATGCCCAGACGTGGGTCCCGGGCTCACTGTGCCACTGGAATCAAGCTGTCCTGGCTGATGAGGGCTGAATGCCCGAAACCTGTCCTAGGATGCTTGTTTCCGGTCCAGGGAGGACCTGGCTTGGCAGTTCGGGCTGGACTGTTCCCATGAGGCACAGGGTCAAGGATGATTTGCATATGGCCAGGTCTAAACTGGGGCAAAAGAATGATGGATTTAACCCAGATCTCTTGACTGGGGGTGAATATTTTGATTTGTTCAGCATTCCGTCCCATCAATTGTGTGTCTTTTGTCTGTCACTTCATGTATAGCTTTGAACTTGATCAATATGGATTGTAATTTAGTCCGATACCAGTGCTTGTGGCAGCAGAAAAACAGTGGACATTTTGCCTGATCATTCATAGGAACTCAAACACGTGGTTGACTATGGTATGGAATCTTCAAAGTACATCACCCAGTCCAGCCTTGACTAGGCTGATTGGGTTACACTGTGGTCTTGGGTATCCGGCGTCGGCGTCAATCCAAGCAGAGCTTGACGTAGCCCAGCAGTCCCTCCAATCATATAGATTACCAACTATGAGATGGGTCAGCATTTTTGTGAGTCATTCCTATTTTAGAAATCTTCTGAGAGTAGATGACTGACTTAAAGAAGATGGCATTTCAGGTGTTGAATGTGTGATTGTAGGAGAAGGAGCTGTAATGCCCTCCTCCAGCATGTTACAGTCATCCGGGACTGACTGAACCATTTCTTTTATGGGGGGAGGTTTGGCTAACCTTAGTTAAAGTTTTCCTTTTAAGATGATTTCTTGAAATTGCCTTAATCTGTAAAACACAAAAACATAAATGTACAGGGGAAAACTGATAGGGGAAGTAATGGAAATGCAGGTCATAAAACATGCAGCACGGTAAAACTGGAATATGAGGTCTTACTCTAGGTGCCTTTTAATCCTAAATAGAAAAACACAGATACTAAGGTAACTTTTAAATATCAGGGCTCTTAAGACATATATAAACTGAAATTAAAGACAGTGTTTTGATACTGATCATGGTACAACATGTGCTCTTGAAACAACACTACAAAAAACAATGAAACTATGGTATCATAAGAAGTAAGTTTTTTTTCTGACTTTATTACTCTACTCTTTCCAGTACAAGACCCATAGGAAGTAGTGTGAAAGAATATTGTAGGCATGATGATGTAGTAGAGAAAACAATGTATCTTTTTAAGGGGAGGTCTACAACAATACTGAGGCAGAGGCAAGCAATTAAGCAGCAAATCTATTTTATGTATGTTGGAAATATAATGTAATTGTACTTTTTTTCACAGGGCGATACATGGCAGACTGCTGATGATACTACAAAAAAATTATTGGATTGGTGGCATGGAAGATCATTCAAAAACATCCTTGTTTCCAAATCATACTATAACATGTATTGAAATACTTTTATAATCTTGATCTTTATAGAAGCTAATTTTCTGTTTCTGCCAGCTACAAAATACTTTAAATATGCACTTTTGAAGAGGACATTTTAGGGTGGATCTGCTATTATTCTAAAGTAGCACTGAAGTGATCTTCAACACTGTCTTGAAATGATAATCTAAAATATTCAGGAAATTTTATACATTTAAAGCTTTTTGCAACAAGTAAACCGAGCCTTTTATTTTTAAAACCTAATGTAATCTAGAAAATATGCCATTATAAGTGTTAAGATGTACAGCAAACATTATAATTATCGGGGGAGTAAGCACTAATCAGTATAAGCTTTCCATATGACGTTTTACAAACAGGTTTTTAAAGGTGACATGTTCTTCTGTTTTTGTTGTGCACAGGGCTGGACAAATCACACCTAAAACCAATTTTTTAGATAACACACAACTCCTCACCTATAATGTGTGTGGAAAATATGTGCCATACAATAGCCAGTTTCTAAAGAATATTATTATATTGTTCCAAAGTGCAATGTGTTACAAATGAGTTTGGAAAAAAAAGCTGAACTATATAATTATTTACGTCTGGTTCTAGGTAGCCTTGTGACATTTGTGATTGTTTTAATTAATTATTCTGTAGATTTAATTTATTTTTATATGAATGACTTAACATTTGTGCCTTTTTAAACAGTGCCTCTGCTATTTTGTTTCATGAATGTGCCTAATATACTTGTGCAAATCTAAATCTTTTTTTATAGCAGATGTCTGCGACAAGAATACTTGTATGAACATGTTACTGCATTGCACCAGTCAAATTCCTTTGATCAGGATTTAGAAGGGATGGGAGTTAGAAGTTGCTTCAAAGAATATATTTGAAAGTACTGGACGCTGTTTTTAGGGGGTAACTGCAATAGGTGCCACTATTATAAAGGGAAATGCAGGACATTTGTATAAATGTTTTGTCTGAAAAGCATTTCTCAATTGAGTCACCAAAGAATGCGCTGCTTTTAAATATCCTTCAAAGAGAAAGTGGTCCAGACTTCGTAAAGTACAAATGCTTGTTCCCTTTGCTATGACTGTTAAATTATTGAAGCTTCACACGAGGTTTATATGTGTCTAATGGTGAATGTAAATGTGTAATTTCCTTTTAAGAAATTACGAATATAGAAGGGTTTATTGCAGAGGCAAGAAAAGCTGCCATGTGTTTGTAACTACAAAGATGTACATTTATGCATTATAACTAGGTTCATGAATTGTCATTATTTCTGTCATGCCAGTATCTTAATATAGGAAGGTATCAGTACAATGTCTTTTAGCACTCTTACACTAACTTTGTAACACCTTCATACTTTGGTGCTACCAAATATGTATTATTTAACAAAGCTTATCAATTGCAATAAGAAATATTTCCTGGGGAAGGTAAAATTAGCCAACTGGTGTAAAAAATGGTATATTAATGCTAACTATTAATTTTAACTGAAATAATGTAATCAACATTATTTTGTTTAGAATAGCTTGTGGAAAACCACTATTTGTAAGTTTTATTTTACATAATCCATTTAATAGTGTTTATAATACACATGTATTGAAATGATGACGCACATGAAACACCCATGTTTTCATTGTTAAGCAATACCTACTGAAAGCCTTTGATCTGATAGCAAAAACAAATCACATGTATATTTCAATAACAGCAATAATAAGTTCTTCCTTGATTTAAAGTAAATGGCAAGTTTGCCAAAATATATTTCTTTTATATGATAATATACAAGTGATATGTTAGAACTTTTCTTGGAATCTGCTTAGCAACAAAACCAAGTTAATCCTACAACAAGTATTCTTTTGTTATCAAGCAATACATTGGGAATATTTCAAACCTTTTAAAATCCTGAAAGAAATTAGTAAAATGGCACCTTTAGTAGGTAAACATTAAAATTTGGGAAGAATGAAAAATTGAATAGGCTTGTCAAAAATTATTTAACAGTGAAACTTACCATAGATGCTGGTGTCGGAACAGTATTTAGCAAGCTGGTTCTTGCATATGTAGAAAATGATATCTTTGTAGAAGCCTCTTATATGGAAAACAAATTTGTACACACTGAACTGTAGAGTTTCTGCATTTTTATGTAAAGTTACTACTTCTAGTTGTAATAAAAACAATACACTTGTTCTACCGAAACAACTATATGTAAATATTTTAGAATTTTCTATAAAATGTAAATTTTACAAACAAAACCTCTGTAATAAAATGTAATATATAATTTATCAAACTGGTCTATAGTTATGTTTGCTATCTGGTCAAGAAGATCTTCACAAATAATAAAGTATTGTCTTGATATGGGTTGAAAACTTTATCTTGGTGAATGCTCCTTCTGACATATTCCTTATCTAGAAAGTAATCATAGGCATCAAACTAGGTATGAAAATGTCCACTGCAGCAACACACTGCTATTGAAGCCATCAGGTTTCAAGAGGCAAATATTATTGAATGCTTATGGGTGCTACATGAGGTGGATGGGAAACAATAAGGACTCTGGGGCTATTTGACTGTTGCCTACTGATGATTAGAGAGAGATACACCGGGGCCTGATTTTGTAAACACATAGGTGTCAAGCTAGTGCTCTCCCTTCTAGGATTCCTTCAGACATGATTGAGAAATAAAAGCATCCATATCCAAAAACTCTTTTTTTTCAAATCAGAGATCCAGTTTGACATTGAAGCTCTGCTGATTGAGAGGTTCATCAACACTATGTCTGACAATCTTTTAAGGGTGGTCATAGGTGTGTTCACCAAAGGGTGCCTTCTACTGCACAATTTTAACAAAAAATGGCTAAACTCGAGAAGTTCTGAATGAATTATTCCATTATTCGAAGACCATAGTGTCATGTAGTTCCTATAAACCCATTTAGGATCTGCGCGTTTAGACATCATACACTAGGATTGGTGTCCGGACTGATTCTAGACACCCCTACCAGGTATGTTAGCCGGTTTACCAGCTAGCTCACAGTGCCACTAGAAACCCCTCTTACCAAGGAGAGAATAGTTCTTGGCAACTATCGAACATGACAACCCTGTCCCATCAGGGATCATGGAAACAGTGCTATACTTTTCTCTCAGTCACTCACGCTCACTTTGTCTCAGAGAGATACACAGAATAGGGATGTTTTTCAATCAGCATTTATTGAACCAGCATCATTCTCCTGTAAAATAGGTGTGCTGAAACAACCATTAGACAGTAACAGATATACATGATTAGAAACACTAACAGACTAAAAGCATGGTAGATTTCTACCATCGTGCTAAAACAATGAATACAGGCAAGTATATAAAATACATGATGGTAGTAAATGCGTACTCCTACGATGTGACCCTAACTAGATGTACCTAAGTATACCTAGCTTGTATGTGAGTGTAAAGCCAAGAATCCCTCTAGGATAAAGTCAACCCCATTACCTGAAGTGAGCGACTGTGGAACCCCGTCTTGGTCTTGAGATGGAAACCCCGCAAGGGATGTCAGACCACTGCGAGCTGGAGTGTCTGCGTGCAGGAACCTCAGTGTCTCGCATCAGTGTGTCGGCATGGAATTCCTTTTCTCCTCTGACTACCTCAGCAAGATATGTTGTATATATACCCAAAGTGGTCCCTCCTGGGGATGTACCTTGCTGTGTTATGTTGGACTATGATGACGGAAGGAATGACCCTTATACATAGTTAATATGCAGGAGATGGTAGGCCTGCTGTGATTCCTAGAATCCTCATGCTTACTGAATGAGGCTTAAGCTTTTCAGAGAAAACCCCAGGTCATCTTTAGGCATTACCGTACCTAGGTAAAAAGTCAGCACTGAGAACCGTTATGCAGTGGTAATATCAGGGGAATGTAGGTGAAAGGTGCATTCATTACCTGAGCTGATATTGGGGTACCTATATGGAACATAACACCCACTCCTCATCCAACTGGGCGGCATACTAAAAATTCTAACGTACTGTTAAGTGTTATACTCACGCTATTTAATAAGTCCATTAAAAATTGTTCTTTAAAAAATTTAAAATTTCTTTTTTTATAAATGCTAAAAAAGACTAAATATGTTAGTATATGTAGTCCGAACAATGAGTGACTGAAAGCCATGCAGTTTAGACAAAGTGTCTTGTTTAAAGTTCCAAATTTGGTTGTTTTTAGAAAAAGCCAAATTCTTCCAGCACATGATGAGCCAAATATTTGTGTCCTGGCTGGGAGACGCAACATCACTGTTGCCTGCAATCGCAGACGATGGTCCCTGCAACACTTTGCAGATTAGGTCAATCGAGCACAGCTGCTGCTGGGGATGTATGAGTGTCATCCAAGGCCTGAGCATTCGTTGAGGAGCCAGTATCCTATCCAACTGGACCTGAAGCATCCTGTCGTGGCTCTAAGAATGCAGACATCAACAATGGAATACGCTGAGGACACAGCCGAACATGTGCTGTTATCGGGTCCAGTAAAGCATCAACGTCCAGTGGCGCAATTGTTGGTAGTGTTATACAGAGATCCAACACGCATTCTTGTCTGCAGAAGAGGCATCGGAGGACAGGCAGAATACAGTCGATCCAGACTGGTCTAAATGACAAGAACCAAGACTCACTCAGTTCTCGAAGATGAGGTGTGCCCAGATGGATTACCATGCGATCACTGTATTGCCGCTTCAAGAGCGTTCTTTCCATCTCCTTGGTGACTTGGACGTCCATTGCGTAGCAGAAAAATGGCAATCAGGATACATGCTACTAGGTACAGGATCAGCAAAAACCCTCCAAATATGCTCCAGAATACGGAATGTATGAAGTTAGGAATGACTCAGAGGATTGTCTGAAAGGTGCTTAACAGTCCAGAACCTATGGTCTTAAATAGGTGGACAATACCAGTCGTATCAGACATGTTAAAGATACGTTGTACCATTTCTTTGAAATGGAAAGGGCAGTTTGTTCGTACTAATGCGTGTATCTCAGCCGAGGGCCTTGCAACCTGGAGATCATAAGTTTTCCGGGCGGAGGTTAAGGGCACAGTTTACTGTAAAAGCATGGTTTTCATTCGGCTCAGAGTATAAAACCATATAAAGGAAACATTCAACGAAGGCCATAACGGCGCCTTCCTAATTGTGTGGGTCGGTGGAAACAATACTTGCTTGAAGCAAGTAACCCTGGAGCTTACAATGACAAGATATGCGATGCCCGGGAGCATCCCACAACAACCTTGATCATTCAGCATCAAGTAACTCTCATTTGAAAGTAACCTGTGTACCTGATTAATCACGGCAACTGGGGTGTCTTTCAAGTGACAGGATAAGTTTGCAACTGAACCATTACAGGCCCCGTGATGCATGATATCTTGGCAGATGAGAGATCCACTTAAAAAGTTCTTGCAGTCGTTACAGCTAAGAAACACTTCCATTTCCCCATTCCTACATCAAAATCTGTATGGTAATTCCCAAGATTCCTTGATGAATTCCCTTCCCATCGCTTCATATCTGCCCGCCTGTTGTTCAAGGCAGTACTGAAACTGGAAAGTCGTGACAAGTAGTGTTATATGGCCATGGATTAACCATTCTGTGGGTGGTGACTCTGCCACAGTAAAAGGTAATTTGTTCAGTTTCTCAATACGCAGCAGTCTATATTTTGCTACCCTTTGTGCTATCGTTATCTGCTTCTCAGTTAGATTGTATGCAGAAAATGGGGACATTCTGTTGATAAATTGCCAAGGCACATTACCAGCACGCAATGATTGCAGCGTCCAGCTTAGTAATATAATAGACCATATTTGAGATTGTCCGTGTTGTAGTATGAACAAGTCCTATTTTAGTATATCAATAGCAGAAGATAGAATGTTGCCCAGAGAATAAATCCTTGATGGTAATGTAGTCATACCATTGTCAACCACAGCTAACGCCTTTTTGTAGGTTAATTCTATCTATCTCACTGAGTCTCTCCGCAGCTTCTTGTTGAAAGATTTTCCAGATTTCATTATAGACAGCATAATAGAAACGTTTCTGACGTGGCTTTCTGGGACCTAATAAAAAAATCCCTTAGATCCACCTCATCTGAGAGTAAAGATAAGTGTTGTTTCACCTGGGACAGTGTCGAGGTTCTTAGCCAGTCGAGGCACAACTTCCCAACACTGTATGATGTCACTACCCCCAGATGTTCTCTTTGTACATATCATGGGTCTGGCCTATGGATACTAAACCCTTCGGTTGTACCGCTGAAACTTGATTGACATCTGTTTGTATCTTTGGGCCAAACTAACCATCCCTTCCAGTTGGGATCTGATGTATTGTACTGCATAATGTCATCTATTGTATCCCCTCCACGTGATGTAAAATTCATGTGTGAAGGTGTGGAAACGCGTGGTGTGTTCAAATCCTTGTTCTTGGCTAGTCCAAGACAGGAAGTCTGTTGCACTGTTTCATTCAGAAATGTTATCTGTTGCGGAATGATGCACGCTCTAAATAGTGCTTCTGTTCCTGAACTTGCCATTCCTTAGAACCCCAGACTGATTTTGTGTCTATTGTGTCCTTCCATAAGTCGAAACCCTGTTCAGACAGTTGGGAAATAAAGGATGCAGAATAAATCTGTTTGGTGTTAGTCAGCATATTTTTCTGTTCAGGTGTAGGTGCAACCTTATAGTAATTTGAGGTCGGGTCAGAAGTGTTAAACTCTGAAAAATACGAAAATTTCTCTGCAAACATTTTCAAACTGCCTTTTGGTGGTGTCGGCCAATGTTCCCATTGGTGGTATGTGAAAATACTTTGTTGGATACTGGATTTGTGTAAAAAGTGATGACCATAATGATGGTAACAGTACATGCTATCAAAGTCAGATGTGTCCTCTAACATTTAATTGTTTGAAAAGGCAGTGGATTGTTCCAAATCAGACAACATATTATTTACAGTTTCAAAATCCCAATCATCAGAAAATGTACTGGAGATAAATACATCATTTAGAGAAATCTTAAATAAATGTGGAATCTTCAAAAGTTCAGTGGGGCCAAATACATCATAATCAACTTTGTCACAAACTTTGCCACCCAGAATTGGAACAGCTGTAATGTTCATGGAAAACAAGTGTCTTTGTTCACGATGAGATGATGTATGAGGTTTCAGGACCAAGCAGTGGCGTAACGAAACTTGAGGGGGCCCCCCTGCAAGTAACGTGGAGGGGCCCACTCCAACTCAATCAGGAGCTCTGGGTGCTGTGCTGGGGGGGCCCTCTGCAGCTTGGGTGCTTCCCCTCACCACAGGAGCTGCAGGGCCTATGTTATGTATGCCCATTCAATGAGGTGCAAAATCACATTTGGTATAACATAAACACGAGTAGTGTGACACTAGGGTGACCAGGCATCCCGGATTTGCCCGGATGGTCCCGGTTTTTCAACACTTGTCCATGCAGATTGCGGTAAAAGTGCCTCATGTCCCGGCTCTTTTTTAGGTGTTCCAAAGCATGGCTAGTAAGCAGCTGTTATGAGTAAGCAATTTAATTAACAGGTATGATACTGGTTTTAAAAATTACTTTATTTATTTTCTTAGTGCCTCTTCTGTGTGTGTCTATGGGGATGAGGGGTGTCATTCTTTGCCACTTTCTTGTCGTAAATTTGTAGTCCTTCCTCTGTTATTGCAAAATGGCCCGCTTTGGGTCGCACGATCTGGTTATCATAGTAGTGTGGCAATAGTGTAATATGAAATGAAGTTGCAAAATCGCTCAAAAAAGACAGAAACTGCCCTAGAAAGTTGTCACATGAGGGAATCGGTGTGCATGAATGTGATAGGATGGCAGCTCATTCACGTGAAAAAGCACCATTGATGCAACAATAGCATAGGTTTGCAAAACGTTTATAAACACAAATGTGCAGCATCACATTTATGAGTAAATTCACTCCCTGTGTAAATGATGCAGGGTGCACTATCACCTTTTGGATCTAAATCTTATGGATGCAAAAATACACCGAGTGCAAATTTAGCAGGCGTGTGGAAACACATTTAGGAGTACAAATCCCTTTTAGGAGCAAAAACACATTTCAACAAAATTGAATTTAGTTGCAACATCAGATTTGGATGAAAAAAGAGCTGGGTCTGATGAGAAGCTTTCGGGTGGAAAAATAAAATTAAGACAAAAAATTGTTTTGGTGCAAAAAAACATTTAGGTGCAAAATCACTCTAGGCATAAAGTCATCAGGGGGGTGGTACCATTTTGAGGAGCAAAGTCATCGAATACAGAGAGAAAATAAGGTTTTAAGAAGTTACATTAACTGTACATATGAGATGGTGGAGATTGACTATTTTCCAATCATCACTCCAAAATGTAAAGCAGCGCAATACACATATGGAAATACTCTTTAAGTAAGCAATGCTGAAGGGGGCTGACCCAAACAATTCAGTGGCTGGAGGCAGCTGACCCAAAGCCCACTCTGTCTATTTTTGTTTATCGGTGACGTGAACATTCGCTATCAGCAAGGACTCTCTGTAGCAAGGCCTAAAATTAATGGAATGGAGTGTGGAGTGTGCCGCAACTGAATGCACCCAGTGTGCTTCCTGCCCGAGCTATTGACGACTCTAAATAGGTTAATGGTTGCCAGTGGGACTGGGAGAAGGAAGGGTGGGGTGAAGGTGAAGAGAGGCATCACAGAGGCTGGAAATTAAAGCGCTAAACATGTTTCCACAATTTGTGCTACAAACGCTTTGTAGGATCCCACCTCCCTTCTATGCAGCCCACCTTCACAAGGATTAAAAGAATGTTCCACCTCATGGGCAGTGCTTATGTCTCACAGTGTGACTGACCTCCCAGTTACAGCGGTATCAGATGAGTGTTTCCCTACATCTAAATATTGCTGCTACCCATCTGCCTCAGTCACCATAGCACCCAATGGCACCACCCCCCACTCAACCACTGCTCCACCCTGCACTTTCATCTTCCTAAAACTCCCTCTCCTGCATTGACCCCTACACACAATGAAAACATACACCTGAGCCCAGGCGTGCAACCCCCATTGGGCTGCAAGTGCTTCAAATCTCACTTCACACACCCCCTGTCGTGTGTGTTAGCCCGGGTTGAGACGGCTTCCCGGGCACACACACAACCTCACCAGAGTACTTCACAAGTCTTTAAAAGACCATTTACTTGCTAACGAGGCTTTGTTGTTCTTTCACCCCTTCTTAGAGCCCCTGGATCTCCACTCTCCGTTTACGTGCCACACAACCGTTTAACCGCAGTTTACTGCGGTTAAACGGTTGTGTAGCACGTATACGGAGAAGGCAACATTGCATTATTGATATTGGAGAGAAAACTGAATCTTTTTGGACATAGAGCGAAGCCCATACTTCGAGCATTCACTGGCCGCACGGAGACATTTAAAAACGAACCACGTTAGATTTTACAGTTTCTCTATTATTGTGGGCACTTGATATTATCTTGGACAGCTTGGTAATAAGTTGTACTATGCCAGTTACAGAATAGAATTACACTTCTCGGGTGCAGGGACAGCTTATTATGTTATATTTAAGGTTTAATATGAGTTATTGACATTAAAATACACTCACAAAGTGGGATATGTTTCCAATCACAGAATGTCCCAAGTATACTTAAAAGTAGAATCACAAGCCATTTCTCTCCCAGCCATGAGGTTTTTGTCTTCAGCACTTCTCCCTTTTTCCACAAGAGCAGTCCAAACATGAATGGCAAAATATCCTAGTTTGCAAATTCTATTTTAGGATTTTAACTTATTAACTGCAAGTAACAATAGGGTCTCTGACAAAGCAGCAACCCACTGACCTATTTCCATTATGTACTATTTGTGATCTGAATAGTACATGTTCTTAGCAGCAGGCACATTAAACCTCTGTGGTTCCTTTTTATGAGTCAAAACTTAAATTAGACAAAACACGATCTCTCTCTACTAAGAACATTAATCACTGGAGTTATCATGACATTTTTATTGTTGCCGAAAATTGTTAGAGGCCAGGAAGGAGGCAGCAAGTGCTTTAAAAACCATATTATACTTATAAACACGACGCCCCCACCCGAAGTCAGTGCCCGGTGCGGTCGCACTGCCCTAGAACCACCCTGCTCCAGGGTCCTGAGACCTCAGTGACAGAGTCACTGTCACTCTAGGGTGTGCTGCTTCATAGGCATGCCCCCAAGACTGGAGGTGAACTTCTTGGATCATGGTGGACAGGCCAAGAAGGTTAACCCTCACTTGCCACCGCTAGGGTTCACCTGCTGATGCTAAGACACCAGGGCTTCTAAGGTCTTGCTGGCCTTCTAAGGTCTAGCATGGGAATGTGCTCTCTCAGGAGAGTGGTCTGGGAGACTGGTCATAAAGGCTGAACCTGGATTCCCAGTTCCAAATTTAGTAGCTCTGATCATAGCGCCACATCCTCTCCCCCACTGAACACCATACTGCCCCACTGAGAGAAACTTGCACTGCACTGACCCGCTATAAACACCTGGATGTGACTCAATTTAAATTACGCAATAGACCAGAGCAATATGCTGCCTAAAAAAATAACAACATCCTAGAAAAAGCAAACACTCGTAGGCAATGCAGGATTAAGTCAAGTATGTGAAATGTAAGCAGGAACAACATGGTTACCTTTTTCCTTTTACACTCAATATTCAGAAATTAGTGAATGCTTTTGCCTAAAATGTTAAGGCAATGACTAAAGGGCCAGGAAAGGACCCCTTTCAGTGTCCATTTTTTATATCCTTACAAAACATAGGCAGTGTGGTTTAAAAAGACCACATTTGTGAACACACAGCCACTGTACACATTTTATTCCAATTCACACATCAACCAGATATTTCAGTACCTCCAGGAAAGGTGCACTTTCCCACCCAGGGAAAACAATGTTGTTCAAAGAGAGGAGAAAACAAAAGTAGCGCTTCTCAGGCAAACACTGTAAAGTGGCGCTAATGTGTTTAAGTGTGAAAAAATTAAATGTGGCCACCTTGCAACCACTCTGTCTTGCTTTAGTTAGTTAGTTGCTTATTTTTCATATTCTGAATGTTTTATTTCTCTCCACCCCGAGGCTGCACGTAGAAATTGAAAAATGTCAGTAAAAGACAGTTTCCAGCAAAACTGTTTTTCTTTTTAAGATCCATTTCACAGGGGAGCAAATAAACGAAATAGAAGGTAATACCGGTTTCTTGAAGTCTCGGTTTTGACTAAATGAGGAGGAGCGAGAAGAAAGAGGGGGAACAAACAGAGGGGCGGGCAGCTGCCAGCGGCAGGAGAACTGGACACTGTTCTCGTCTTCTCAGGGCACGGCGCACGAAGTAAAAGACAGAGTGCAAAGTGGTTGCTGGCTGACGGCTGCGGAGGGGCCCCTGGAGCACAGGGGCCCCCGCACCGCGGGATCTGGTTTTGTTGAACTGGCAGGTGTCTCTTGTTGAGGCGTATTGATGTAGACATCAATATTATGCCAAATTGAAATTTGTCTTTCATTTGTGTTTTGAAGTTCTGTTTCCAGAGGAATTAGTTCCATTTCATTTTTGGAAATTCCATCATTTTGTATTGGTGACACTTCAAATGTTATGAGTCTTTCTGTCTGAACTTCCTGTATGGTAGCGAGAGGAGAGCGTCGGCTACCAAGGATCCCATGAGGCCTACCATTCTGTATCGGCCACATAGTGTGTTTTGATCAGATCAATGGAGACGAATCTCTTTTCTTTTTTTCCTGCAAGAGGCGGAATAAGTACTGTTCTTATTCCTTCGACAGCCAGTACAGGTACAGGCTTTTTGTATGGTGGCCCAGATTCTTTCTTGTTTTCTGACCAGATCCCTGACTTTTGGGATCCAGACAAGTCTTGCCGTGACTGATTTGATTCCCCCAGTGGCGCTGCGTTTTACTTTCAAGTTGCTTAGTAGTGCCCGAGATTCATTTGGATCCTGTAAAACAGCCAAACATTTATCGATATCAAATGGTTTATCATCCGCCACTGTGCTTTCATAATCGAGATCAGGTACCCAGATTCTCATCCCAAATAGGACCTTGTAAGGTGTGACACCCCCTAGAAAACTTCTCGGCATATTGTTGTGAGCTTGTTTACCCCATATAAGTGATTGACCCAACTACAACCCGAACCTAATTCTCTTGCTGTTAAAGATTGCTTCAAGTCTCGGTTTTTCCTCTCCACAACCAAATTTCTCTCAGAATGGTACGGAGAGTACTACAATGCTACACCCAAACCTTCTATGGCTTCCTCGTAAGCCCTAGAGCTAAACACGGGGGCCACGGTCAGATGTAATGTGCCAACTACGTATGTCCCTATAAAGACTCGCAAATCTGTTATAACAGTTTGAGCGTCAGCCGAGTGCTGAGGCCATACCTATAGGAATCTTGAGCATGAATCACCTGCCACCAAGATATACTTGTAAGCCCCATCTGAGTGTAAGGGGCCGCAGTGGTCCAAATAGACACACATGAGTGGTCTGTCTGATATTACTAAGGTGTCTGCGCTGGATTCGCCACAGTGGAACCCTTCATCTGCTGGCAGATGTCACATTTTAAGATAAAATTCTTCAGCTGTTTTGTTAAACCAGGCCACCAGTAGCGTTGTTTTAGTAAAGAAGCTGTTGCAGTAAGTTCTGCGTGTGCAAACCCTAGACTCTCGTGTGCAGCTAGTATTAAGCCTAATCTGCAATCCATGTTTGGTATTACTGTATCCCCCACTCCTGGAATCTGAGCATACAGAATGTTTGCATCTAACTTGTAGGAGTATTTGAGTGGAAAACCTTTCGGTAAGGCTGTGTTGTTTTTGCATGAAGCAATGACAGCTACCATTATCTGTCTGTCTATACTTGTTTTTGAACGAGTGATTGCAGCTACGGCAGCAGTACATACTTCCCCCTTCGCAGCTTCATCAGCTAATGAATTCCCTTCAATGTGAACGCCATCTCGTTGAAGACTCGGCGTGTGCATCATGTGAGCTCTTAGTAGTTCGTTTTTCAACTCAGCTACCTGTTCCCATAGCATTTTATGCTTAATTGTGCTACCTTTTGAGTCTTTAATCCCATTCTGACCCCAGTAGTGGAGATATTCATTGTATGACTGGACACAATAAAAAGAATCACACACAATCATTGTGGGTAATTCTCGATTCGTATGTATTAGTGCCAGTAATAGGGCTTTTAGTTCTGCCAGCTGAGCTGTGCAGGCTCCTAGAGACTGTGTCTTTGTATCTCTGGGATGGAACTTGCCATCCTGCATACGACCCTTTACAATCGCACATGCGGCGCTGTATTACTGTTTACTTTCTACGGCTGGCTAAGCAGATCCATCAGTGTAAATGATATATTCGTACTGATCTAGAGGCATTATTTTATTTGGTGGAGGATATTCTTGTTCATATTGCAGGAATGCCTGTGTCTTTAGACTAGGGTCATATCTGTATTTTAGATCCGTTGCAGTGAGAGAATTAGCCTATTGTATCCATCTTGGATGTAAGGCTTTAGCATTAGGAACGCTTGCCTTTGTAGCAGCCTCTAAGGCCGGTACAGGAGTTACGACAATTATTAGTTTCCGCTGAGCCAGTGCTCTTTCTCATATAACGGCGGTCTGTACTGCTGTCAGTATTTGTTCTGTAGAAGCAAAGCGCATGTCAGCGTTTGTGTACAAGTGTGATGTGTATGCTATGGGTACCGTTTCTTCTTCATGGAAGGTTGGGTAAGTGTACCCAGATTGACCCGCTATAACACGGATCACTAGATTGCGTGCATACATGTGTCTGCAAGTGTTTTGAAGCTATCGTGTCAGCTTGTAGGGAACTAAGAATATCTATGTGTTCCTGTGTCCAATGCCTAATTGAAAAATCAGGTCTTATTAAGTCCTTAGAGGCAAACCCCAAAATCATGTTGCTTACTCTGGTCAAGTGATCCTGTAAATCATCATTCGTCAGATAAATATCATCTACATAGGACAATGCCTCTTCATCCAAATTCTGAAGTGATTCTGTTACCCTAGCGGAAAACAACCCAGATCTATTATACCCTTGAGGGAGTCTGCAAAATTGAAGCTGGGAACCTAGCGCTGAGAATACTGTTAGATACCTGCTTTCAGGCGCTATATTTTGTAAGAAGAATCTATTTGAGATATCTAGTATTGTTTTGTATTTACTCCGCTCAATGTTATTCATCAATGCAGCTCTGTGTGCATTCTGTACTGCAAATGTTTTAGTGCATGTGTTCAGATGTCTGTAGTCTAAACCTAGACGATATGAATTATCAGGTTTTATTACGGGAAACAAAGGATAGTTCATTGAGAAGGTGCAAGTTTCAATTACACCTCGATATTCAAGTTGATCTAAGATCTCCCTGGCCTGTTTTTTCGCTTCTTGTTTTATTGGGTATTGTCTCTGTGGAGTTGGAGTAGTTTTTACTGGGATTACATTGTGTGGTCACTCAGCATCCCACCCAACATGATTGCAATATAGGGCCGGAGCAAGGGCTACCGCCCACTCCTGCGCATATGTGTGTTTTAAGTATATTGGTCGGTAAAAACTGGTAAAATTAGTGTTTCTCCCTTCGGGCAATCCATAACCATTTCAGGTCGGCCAATCTTTTTCAGCTAAAAGGATGTCATAGCCAAAAGTCAGGTTCTCCCATAGGATATGACTACTCAGCTGTGGCAGATAGTTCCCTTCCCACTCTAGACGTCTTTGGGGAAATGTGAGTAGGGGTCTCTGAGAATAGCACGACAGAACTACTCAGATTTGACCGTTAAATAAGTACCAAACCAACGTTGGCGGCACCATTTATTATTTATTTATTTATTTTAATGTTTTATAGAGCGCGAACATGACCCGTGCGGGTATCAGAGCGCTTTACATGGTTACAGGGAAGAAAACAAGACAATAAAAAACAGCAGAAACAGAAGTCTCTAAAAGCGGAGAAATATACAATATAGAGGGGGGTGGATGTGGGAGCATGGGGGCAAGGGAACATAAATGAGAGGTTAAAGTACTGCTAGGGTTGGCGGAGACCGTGGCCCCCTGAGGTCACAATGGTGTCCGGTTGTAGAGTTGCGGAAGACGCAATAGTCTTGGACTCAGGCAGCGAGTCATAGCGGCTGAGAAGGGGTCTTAGTAGAGGAATTTACCCATGAGGAAGGTTTTGGCCTTTTTCTTGAAGCGAGCTAGAGAGGGGATACTTCTGATATCGGGCGGGAAGGAATTCCAAATTCTTGGTGCTGCTCCGGAGAAAGCCCTATTGTAAGTTCTTTTTTTACGAAAGTGGGCGGGCCGGAGCAGGAGACTGTTAGTGGATCGAGAGTTCCTGTTTCCTCCCGATAGCACCAGTTTCTATGACAGGTAAGCAGGGGAGTTTGCGTATAAGGCCTTGTGGGTAATGCATGCCAGTTTCAACTGTATTCTGGCCTCTAGAGGGAGCCAGTTTGGGCTTTCAGATGTGGAGAGATGTGGTCGAATTTCCTGGTGCCGGTGAGAAGTCTGGCTGCCGCATTGAGACAGGCTTTTAGCGGTGCCAGGGAGCGCTTGGGTAGGCCTGTGAGGGTGGAGCATCCATATCGTGTAGTTCCTATAAACCTATAAAGGATCTGTGCGTTTGGACAACATACATTGTAGGATTGGTGTCCGGACTGATTCTAGACACCCCTACCGGGTAGGTTACCCTGTATACCAGCTAGCTCACAGTGCCACTAGAAACCCCCCTTACCAGGGAGAGAATAGTTCTTGGCAACTATCGAACATGACAACGCTGTTCCATCAGGGATCGTGGAAACAGTGCGATACTTTTCGCGCAGTCACTCGTGCTCACTTTGTCTCAGCGAGATACACAGAATAAAAGGTGGGAACGTTTTTCAATAAGCATTTAATTAACCAGCGTCTTTCTCGTGTAAAATAGGTGTGCTGAAACAACCATTAGACAGTAACAGATCTAAATGATTAGAAGCACTAACAGAGTAAAAGGATGGTAGATTTCTACTATTGTGCTAAAACAATGAATACAGGCAAGTATATAAAATACATGACAGTAGTAAATGCATACTACGATGCGACCCTAAATAGATGTACCCAAGTATACCTAGCATGTACGTGGGTGTGAAGCCAAGAATCCCTCTAGGATAAAGTCAACCATATACCTGAAGTGAGAGACTGGAACCCCATCCAGGTCTCGAGATGGACACCCTGAAAGGGATGTCAGACCACTGCGAACTGGAGTGTCTGCGTGTAGGAACCTCAGCGTCTCGCGTCAGTGTGTCAGCCTGGAAGTCCTTTTCTCCACTGACTACCTCAACAAGATATGGTGTATATATACCCAAAGTGGTACCCCCGGGGATGTACCTTGCTGTGTTATGTCAGACTAGGATGACGGAAGGAATAACCCTTATACATAGTTATTATGCAGGAGATGGTAGGCCTGCTGTGATTCCTAGAATCCTCATGTATAATGAATGAGGCCTAAGATTTTTGGAGAAAACCCCAGGTCATCTTTAGGCATTACAGTAACTAGGTAAAAGGTCAGTACTAAGAACTGCTATGTTGTGTAATATATGGGGAATGTAGGCAATGTTGCATTCATTGCCTGAGCTGATACTGGGATACCTATATGGAACATAACAATGGACAAGCCTGACTTCTCTGGACTCGAGGACTGTTGCTCTTCCACAAGGGTTTGTCCTGATTTTTTAACATATCTACAGGCTTTTCTAATCCTTGCAATGCTATCTATTGGTTCTCACATTTCTTGCAATATATTATGTTGCAGCTTACTACACCCCAAATGTACCTTTATCTTGATTTGCTTTGAGTCGATCTTAGAGTTGCTGTAGGCACTTTACAGAGAAACTGGTGTGTGACGATACCTTTTATAGTCTCAAGCCCGAGCAAGAAATTAATATGCAACAATTGGCATGTCCTGAATTAAGGGAATAAGTCTATTCCACATCCTCTAATTGCATTCAAATGCCGCAGTAATCTAAAGGACAAACTGGTACATACAAGACCCTTGAAGACCGTTGCTAACAGACAAGACCCACTTTGGAGCCTACTGCCAGTACAAGGATATTTTCCTTGTGGTTCCTGTGGAGTCTGTGCCCTGATGGCGCACATCCACTCACATTGACTTTGGGACCAATATTCCTTGGGAGTTGAGGTAGCACACGAATTGTAATAGTGAAAGACTTGCCTACCTCATTACCTGCTGGTGCGTTGGTATAATGACACGCAGAGTGAAAACTTGCTTCACTGAACATAAAAGCACGATCAGATGTAAAAAAACAATGGAAATATGAACGGTAATGCGGAGGATGTATAGGAGCATTCCTATTAGTTTAGATGTCTCCAGAGTCTTATTTGTTGCGACTGTTGAAGAACCAGAACCAATTGGGCCTGGCGGCGCAGGGTACGCCTTAATCTCCTGGGTTCTCCTGCATCAGCTAACAGAGACACAGGGACACTCTGTCGGCGTAAAAGATCAGATTTTATTAGCTGCAGCTAGTACAGTTGTCCTAGAAGTACACACGGTATGTTCTCAGGAGACTGCCACTTCACTCTGTGGCGCACAATCTTTTATAGTACATAGATAACATTTACATTAACAAAGAACACACCTACAACATACATAGAGGACCAATAAGGAAAGTTCGAAAACAGAACATGTCCAATAGAAAAGGTTGAAAAACAAAGATATCGAGTAACTCGAAGAAGCCTCTCCTCCAACTATGTTTGCCACCCCTCCCACAGGTTAAGGTATTAACATGTCTGTAGCTGGCTTGCAGGTGGCGAGATACGTTTTTGTGTTTTGGAGGACAGTTGTGAAATGAGAGAATACGAGCGAAGAACAGCGAAGGCCAGAAGATGAGATAAAGTCAGAAGAGAATAGTGTGAACCAACAGATAGTTAAGACAGGGATTAGAAAAACCAGACGGGGATTAGTGTACTCGGCCAGTCTCTAACACCAGCTTCGTAAACAGAGGCACAAGGCTATTTTGACACAATATTGCAGGAAAAGCAGACAAGACTTCGTTCGTCGTGCTGCCTGAGTGAGGGCAACACAAAATGGCAGCGGAGCACAAAATGGCGGCTCAATGCGATCGTGATTGAAAATCGAATTTCCTCAGACCCTCCTTTTGCCAGAACTCAGGCAAGATACACAGACTCATGTCAATCTGAGTCGATGTCGATGGCCATGAGGTCATCGAGCTGTTGCTGTAACATCATTCTAATATTCTCTGTTCTTTGTGTCTTGGGTTTTGGGATGCACATAGTAGCACAAAGGTTGCAGATGGCGGGACCACAGTGCATACAAAGACAACAAGTGAAAATGATGGCTAAAACCATACCAAGGAATGTTAGTACTTTCCAACCCCATTTGGACAGTAGTCCCCAAAACCATCCCAATAACGACCAATCTCCTTCGTACTGGTGAATCGACTCAGAGATTATATGTAATTTAGAGATGGCCTGGTATAATGCCGGAGCGTCATCAGGTATATAAATACAGCAACTCGGTTTGATCAATTTACAGACTCCACCACGATCTGCAAGAATAACATCTAAGGCAACCCGGTTCTGTAAAGTCATAAGACGATCCGCCTGTAGTTCCGCTGTAATATTACTCAAAGCTCCTACAGTGATGTCTATGGTAGTCTCTACAACACGAACCAGTTGTCTCATATTCCTGCTGTTTGCCATAGGACCCCAAAAAGGAAGAAATCCTTTTAGGAAGTCTCCTCCCTCTTGACCTGCTGTGTCTTTGGAATCAATAATTCCTCTGCCATATCTATTTTTATGGAAATTTGAAGAAGCAGTGTATGTAGGGGGAAGAAGAAAAGCTATATAGCAAGTTCCAGAAAAAACAGTCGGCAACCACGTATAGGCTCTATCGTGACAGATGAAATACGTGCCCTGAGATGGCACTAATGGCGGCGAATTCTGAGAGGAGTGTATATAAGTATGGGAACAAAATCTTTTTCTCTGTTCGGGGTCAGTAGTTTGGCCATTTATTTGCAAACAGAAACTGCCTTGATGAGGTACAGTCCAAATTGGTGGAGACTTTCCTTGTTTAACCTTATCACTAAGGCTTGTGATGTAATGAGTGACATTCCAATTAGTATTTGCTTTTCTCTCATCAACAGCAATTTTGCTATTTTCCATGATTTTAGCCATAGCTACCATTCCCTTTATTAATGAACTATGACTGAAATCTGGTCCACCAATATAAGAACTGACGGGTCATTTAAATCGGCTTTGATAGGCGTTGGAGAAAATTACAAAACAAGCCCAAGCAGAACCTTCATAAGAGAATGGAAGGACTAAATATGGCATCCCTTTTTCTGTGGTATGAGGCATTAGTCCACACACCCAACAATCGGTTGTGTTAATTATTAATTGGTGTTGGTGTAATAATTGAATAAACGAATTATTGTAGTATTCGATTCTTCTTACGAGTTCATGTTGAGGAAGTGTATAAAACAGATGTGGAGAGATAGTGGAATAAGAAGGCACAGTAACAGAAGAGGGGACAACTTTTTGCTGCATAGCGTAAACAATCCATCCTATACACGCCAACAAAATACACAATAATGTAAAAACACATAAAGTTATACCACAACGACTGTATATTATTTTATAACAATTGTCTTTCATTTTGTTCTTTCTCTCTCTTTCGCCTAATGTAGTTTCCATCTTCTAAATGGATGCTCACGGCAATTTTCCTTAATCACTTGGTCACGATTGTCTGCCGTCCTATGACACTGCAAGTCCTGCAGGCCTATTGCCACTACTCAGGTCACAACCAAGACTCCTACCGTGACCCTGCAACCGGGATAGAAACTACAAAGAAGAGAGAATCTCAAGTTTTCTTCTTCAGTCTGGGTCTTAAATCGTAAGGAGCCTTATCAGGTACAGTCTGATCCTGAAACAATGTTCGTGGATTTGTGGTATTCAGACGAAAATGTGGTGGTACAGCTTCTTGGAGAATGTCGTCGTTTTCTTTTTCCGACAATGTTCAATTCAAGTGTGCATCACTAAAAGGTATGAATCGGAGAACCTTCTCACTCTCAGAGTCACTTATACCCTTACGGACCCACTGATCAAAGGGCAGAGGCAAAGCAACCTTCTTGCAATGCACGCCGTGGATCCAGTTCTTCTTTCCTTCAACCTTCACTGCTGTACGAGTAGCTAGGAGAACCTGACGGGGTTCTCTCCAGCGAGGCTCCAAGTTCTTCGTCCTTTGGAAATTCTTCACACAAACCCAGTCACCTGGTTGGATGGAATGACCTGAGTCTGTGGAGGCCTTTGGCAAAGCGCTCTGAACCTGTTGATGAAGAACACGCAATTTAGTTGTAAGGTCGTGCAAATAATCAATCAACATTGGGTATGGCAAGTCTGAATACTTCTTAGGGCGAGGGACTCCCCATATATTAGCTGGGCGTCCGAAAACTATCTCATAAGGGCTAAGTCCCAAACGAGAATGCACAGCCGTTCTGGTGGATAGAAGAGCCAAAGGTAGTGCATCGGGCCAACTAAGGCCTGTACTTTAGCAAGTTTGAGTTTTAGAGTGCCATTATAGCACTCCACTAGACCCGCTGACTGTGGATGGTTTGCCGCATGGAACTTCTGTTTTATACCAAGACCTGCACAAACTTTTTGCATGACTTGGCCCACAAATTCACTCCCATTGTCACTCCAGACAATGCGCGGCAAACCAAATCTAGGAAAAAACTCTTTAAGGAGTACTTTGGCTGTAGATAAAGCAGTATTGTCTTTCAGGGGGTAAGCCTCTATCCATCTGGAAAAGACACATACCACCACTAGAACATATTTGTGATTATTGCATCGGTCCATGTGAATGTAATAGATTTGCAACACCTCAAATGGATAGGTCGGAGGAGCAAAGTGCCCTGCTGGAGTTGGGGGTTCCCTTTCCCGGATTATACATTAAGCAAACAATGCAATGTTTCACTACATTGTCTGCACACTTTGGGATTCCTTTGTTTTGCCACACTGGAGCCAGAAGCTTGCATATTCCTTTCGCACTTAGGTGGGCTGGACCATGCGCCATAGTAACTACAGGTAGTACATAAGCGTCTGGTAACAGCCAACGTTGGTGCTCGGACAATTCTACCCAACATCCCATCTCGTCTAACATTCCTGTACTTTCCTTCCACTTCCTCAATTCTTTTTCTGTAGCCTCTTCTTGAATTGATTTCACACTTTCTACTTTATCCTCATACATTCCTCTTTCTCTGACCCAATTTGCAGGGCCTGCAACATACATGCGACTTGTAGCATCTCTGGCTGTCTTTTTTGCTACTTCATCTGCAAATGCATTCCCGCGACCAACATCGTCAACAATCTTCTTATGTGCGCTACACTTCACAATTGCTATCTGGGTAGGCAAAACAAGTGACTCAAGAAGGTCAGTCACCAACTGACCATGATGTATCTTAGCGCCGTGAGAAGTAAGGAATCCCCTTTCTTTCCACAAACGTCCAAAATTGAACGCCACACCAAAAGCGTATTGGCTATCGGTGTACACGTTCACTCTTTTTCCTTTGGATAACACACACGCTCTGGTTAAGGCTATCAATTCAGCTGCCTGAGCTGAATTATGTCTGATGCGTGCTGTTTCCACGATTGTATGCAAAGTAGTAACAGCATAGGCTGAAGTTGTCTCTCCATTAGGAAGCTTAAAACAAGAACCATCTACCCATAGCGTTCCATCCGGATTCACTAATGGCGTATCTGTTAAGTCAATTCTACCCTTTGTCTCTTCCTCAGTACGAAAGAAACAATCATGTTGTTCCTGAACACCTTTCTCTTCTGGAAGAGGCAACAAAGTAGCTGGATTTAAAGTATTACATCGTTTGATATGCACGTGACTAGCCAAGAGCGTCCGCTCATATCCAGACAAACGAGCACTCGTAAGATGCTGTATTTTTGTTCTGTTTAGCAAAGTATCCACTGCATGTGGCACCATAATAATGAGAATATTATCTAGCACCACTCCAGCAGCCTGTCGAATAGAAATTGCTGCTGCTGCTGTCGCATTAAGACAACTAGGCAATGCTTTAGCTACTGGATCTAATGTAGCCGAAAAATAGGCACGTGGCCGCTGTCTATCTGCAAATCGTTGTGTTAAGACTGACAACGCACAACCTTCTCTTTCATGAACATAGAGCGTAAAAGGCTTACTGTAATCAGGAGTACCTAGTACAGGAGCGGAACACAGAGCAGCACGTAAGTCAGTAAAACTCCTCTGACATTCGTCAGTCCATGGAAGGGGCTGAGGCGTATCTTTCAAAGTGAGTGCCAACAAAGGTTTGGCCAACAGAGAGAAGTTAGGGATCCACTGCCTACAATAGGAAGTAATGCCCAGAAAGGTACGTATCTCTCTTTGTGTGGATGGCACAGACATTTGCGCAATTGCTTGGATACGTTCTGGGGTTAATCGTCTTCCCTCCTTTGATAAGAGATGACCCAAGTGGGTAACCTCTCGACGAACATATTGTAGCTTAGAAGATGAAACCTTATGATTAAGATCGGATAAGTGTCGCAACAATGCAACTGTCACATTCTTACATATATCCTCTGAATCAGCAGCGATTAACAAATCGTCCATGTACTGAATGAAAGCAGCACCAGACGGCAAGGAAAAAGCATCAAGATGACATTTTAAAGCTTGACTATAAATAGAGGGACTTTCACACTAGCCTTGAGGTGCGCGTTTGAACCGGAAGCTTCGGCCTCCAAGAGAGAAGCCAAAAATGTCCCTACTCTCTTCAGCAATGGGAATACTAAAGAAAGCATTTTTCAGATCGATAACAGAAAACCAAACCGCTCTAGAAGGTATCATCGTCAACAACGCAGAGATATCTGGGACAACAGGAAACTGTGGTACAACAATTTTGTTTACCTCCCGAAGATCAATTACAAAGCGATAAACAGGAGGTTGAGAAGGATCAGTGCGTTTAAGAACAGGAAGAATAGGGCTATTACATATGTTACCTCTCGTTTCCTCAACCACATCTTTCTGAATCGCTTTTTCACCTTCATTGGAAATTCTATATTGAGGAACGCGTGGCAATTCAGCATTGGGCTTGAGAGTAACAACATAAGGTGGAATTTCAAGACAACCAACATCATTTGGAACCGTGGCCCAAAGCGTTGTAGGAAGAGAAAGCAATTCAGGTGGGAATTGATCTTTAGACAAATACATTGGAGAAGTTAGTTTCTGTCCTAAAGTAAGATATACACCAGAAGGAGAACAAGATATTGTGGCATGCAGTCTTTTTAATAGATCCAAGCCCAATAGATTCTCGCCGCAACCATTCGTTAAGAGAAGCGGAACTTCTAAATTATAAGGGCCAATTGAAATAGGCAAAGGGCAAGAAACCGGATTACGAACTGGGGCGCCAGAAAAACCTACAGATACATTCGTTAAGCCAGACAAATGTGCCCCAGGGAGTTTTGAATGAATGATAGAACTTCTCATCGCACCAGTATCTAAAAGGAATGGCTCTGAAATACCCATTGTAGTGACATTAACTTAAGGTCCATTCTGATCTACTGGAATTGGCACAACTCCCTTACTTTGTCCATGGCTGTCCTAGTTAACATGAAGACTTTCATTCCCGCCTTCAACATAACAATCCTTATTGTAATACTGTGTAGACCGAACGTTTTGCTGATCAAAGTAGTTCACGGAATTAGAAGGAGGAACGGAACGCTGTTCTTGGGTCAACATACCTCGACCTCTACCTCTGTTTGCTGACTGGAGATCAGCACGACCTCGCGGAGCAGATAGTGTCCCATTACGCTGCCATAAAACCGGACAACTATTCTTAAAATGACCTTCCTCTCTACAATAGGCACATTGATTAGGACCTAACAAAGGTCGTGGAATATATGGCTCAGACTTTTGATACACCCTCTGAAACTGTGGAGGCTGTTGAAACTGGGGCTGAGCATATCGAGGTGGATAAGCCTGTTGCAAGAGAACCTTAGTTTTCAATTCTTTAGTCTTTTTCTCTTGCTTATCTTTTTCTTCTTTATCTCTATTTTCATAATATTGAGCAGTAGCCAATATCTGGGCTGAAGAAGAAACAGGCCACGAACTTTGCGACAGCTCGAGAAGCAAATTAAATACGAACTTATCTACAAATAATCGCTGCCCACCCTCCGTAGTCATATCCTGACCACTGTGATCAATGAATGTCTCCTCGAAACGAGTGAAGAAATCGGAGACACTCTCCTCTTTCTTCTGTTTACACGCGGCTAGTTTATCCCAGTTAACTCTCAAGGCAGGCATCATCGTTTTCATTGATGTAATAATCCTACCAGGGAGTTCTGAAATCAAAGCATCAGGCTTCGCACCACCCACTTGGTTTCTATCTGCGGTAATTATAGCATCCCAGTCAGCACCTAATTCTGGTGCATGATTCTCCTTACGAATCCTAGCCCATAACGCTTGTGGGACTATATTCCCCATCAACATATCAATATCTGCTAAATTCATGATGCAAGCATCAACAGTCTTTGACAATTCTTTATAATAACTTGCAGGGTTCTTACGAGGATCTGGTAGAGACTATTTAAGAGTCAGGACTTCAGATCTTTTCCAGGGCACATGTACCCATATACGCTGGAAATGAGCAGGAATAGCTAGATTACCACCTGCTGCCGGAACCTCTTCTCTCCATACCGGAGGAACCTCTCTCATTGGATAATTTTTCAGTGTCAACCTAACTGAGGGATCGGAGTCAAGAAAAGTCTGTGAAGTAAATAAGGTTCTAAAGGAAACAAGTGTCTTTACAGCGTCCTCAACCTTAGAACTAACAATGAGTCCCTTATCAAAATTAGCCTGAATATCTAACAGACCCTGAGGGACCGAACCCAAGTCCATATCCTCCCAACCTTTAACAAGGGTATCACACACAGTATTGAAGACATATCTCTGCGTAGGCGCATTCCACTGTGAGAAGGTAGGCATAATGTCGGGTACACTATACCGAGGACCCTTCTCAATCCATTTGCGAGCGAGAGAGTCCAACCTTTCTCGTTCTTCGGAAGCTGGAAACTGACTACGAGACTGTCTTCGAGAAAATGCCGGAGACACATTTAACGCCTCAAAGAAAGGTGATAAAAGACCAGAGACCGTTTCTGTAAGTCGTTTACGCATAGCCGGAGAATTGGACATAAGGATAGGGGACAAGGTATTAGGCGAACTAACTGAAGAGAAATCAGTTATTACCGGGGGAGTAGTGGGCGAAGAAGATGAAGGAAAAGGAGTCGAAGGCAAAGCTGACAGAGGAGGCATTACTTGAGGGGGCAAATGTGGAAGAGCCGGAGCAAGCGGAGGCGCAACTGGCGGCTGAACAGGCTGTAACAACGGGGGTGCATTAGCACCTTGTACATAGGGCGGAGGCAATCTTAGTAGGTGAGACATCAAGGGATCTTCCTCTAAATCCTTTCTTTTATCAGAGGGGAAGCTGGCAACATCGGATAGCATTTATCTATCGCCATACGATGCTGTCTCTCTGAAATTTCCATCGTATTTTCAACTTCATCATCTCTAAGTTGCTGAGCAGCCTGTATAATTGTCATACTCTGTGCTTTCCTATCTCGTTTTTCTTGCTTAATTTTTCTCTGTTTGGCTTCCTTACGCCAAAGGCGGAAAGAGTCAAACATTGCCGGCCGGGCTTTTCTTTTAAATAAAATAGTTTCCAAATTATCTAGTATGTCAGGCTCAAAACTACCATTTTCTGGCCATTTTAAAACACCATCATTCTTCGTGTATCGGATCCATGCCTCGTTAAAGGCAATGGGGCCAACACCATGTTTAGAATAGAGCTCATAAGTGGGAGTTCCAACCGAAGGAATCGGACAAGAGTCCTCCAGCCGGGAATCCCTATTACAACCAAAACAACAAAGTTTCTCAAACTTAGTCAGACCAGGCATCGTTATTTCACTGGACTGTTCACAAACATCAAGGGGGTTAAATACTTAACACAGCACAAGTGTACTTACCCCTCGGCTTCGGTTATTGCAATACCCGAATCAAAGACCCAAAGAACCTAAGAACCAAAGAACCTAAGGACCAAAGAACCAAAGAACCTAAGGACCAAAGAACCAAATGTGGGAGCGACCCACCAATACTTAACTAAGATGTCTTTTACACCAACAGAGGCCCGTCTATCGTCTCGCTTTACCATACATCACCAAAAAGAGGGCCAAGGCAGGGCGGCAGTCAGGGCAGCAGTCGTCAGTAGCCGTCAGGAAGGAGTAACCACGCTGCAAAAGACCTTCGGACCACTTTCGACATACAGGGGTCGCTTGACGTGGCTCGCGATTCCTCCAGAATTTTCTTGCGGGGTTCCTCACGACCTTCAGGCAGAACCACTACCTCTGAAGCCGCCCGACGTTGGGCGCAAGTTGAAGAACCAGAACCAATTGGGCCTGGCGGCGCAGGGTACGCCTTAATCTAGCTGCAGCTAGTACAGTTGTCCTAGAAGTACACACGGTATATTCTCAGGAGACTGCCACTTCACTCCGTGGCGCACAATCTTTTATATTACATAGATAACATATACATTAACAAAGAATACACCTAAAACATACATAGAGGACCAATAAGGAAAGTTCGAAAACAGAACATGCCCAATAGAAAAGGTTGAAAAACAAAGATATCGAGTATCTCGAAGATGCCTCTCCTCCAACTATGTTTGCCACCACTCCCACAGGTTAAGGTATTAACATGTCATTAGCTGGCTTGCAGGTGGTGCGATACGTTTGTGTGTTTTGGAGGACAGTTGTGAAATGAGAGAATACAAGCGGAGAACAGCGAAGGCCAGAAGATGAGATAAAGTCAGAAGAGAATAGTGTGAACCAACAGATAGTTAAGACAGGGATTAGAAAAACCAGACAGGGATTAGTGTACTTGGCCAGTCTCTAACACCAGCTTCGTAAACAGAGGCACAAGGCTATTTTGACACAATATTGCAGGAAAAGCAGAAAATACTTCGTTCGTCGTGCTGCCTTAGTTAGGGCAACACAAAATGGTGGCGGAGCACAAAATGGCGGCTCAATGCGATCGTGAATAAAAATCGTATTTCCTCACTAGGAATATTCATCCATTAATGCGCCCACAAGATCCTTCCTTATTCTATTCTGGAAGTTCAAGCTTTATTACACGTTGACGCTCATGCACTACAAAAGTGAGCCATCTCTAGACATTTATCTCTAACTCTTACAAAAGGAAAAACAGACACGCCCTTAGCTAGAGGTGTCGGTTTCCTTTTGCCCTTGTCCTGATGAGGCCCAAATAAATGGGCCGAAACGCGCCGACTTCACAATTTGGAGAAGTCCAACAAATCATGAATTAATTATAACAAAATCGTTACACATTCTTCTCTAGGAAGAGGGTTGAAGTATCCCCCTGGGTGTGTTTTTTCAGGGCTATCTCCTTCCTTGGCGGATTGCGATTTGGAGCTCTTGTTTGTTTATTTATTAGCATGCGCAATATAATGATGGGTAGTAAGGAATCTTGTGTATATATACATGTGTTTGTATTTTTTTTTATATATAATTTATGTATTGTCTTATTCAAATATAAAAATACTATTGGACAACAAATTTGGTATTGGTTGTTTAGCTATAACAAATAAGTGGACATAAAGTATGGTCTAAATCTGGGATCAATTAATGTTTTTGCTCTAGAAACATTTAATTTATCTATTCATTCCTCCACATTACCGTTCATATTTCCATTGGTCTTCTGCCCAGATGCGTTTGGATTAATAGGGCAACCCCATTTATATGAGCAGATGTAACAAACAGGTCACTAAATTGACTTATTTTATTGTGAAAGGACATTCAGCTGACGAATTACACTGGACAGTCCTAGACAAACTCAACATACCACTTTCAGTTACTAACATTTCGCAACCTCTTTATTAGAGAACAGAAATGGATCTACAGGTTACATAACTATATTGATGGGCTCAACGATGAGATCCCCTGGTCTTCTATTCTATGAATACCTATGTACATCTAGGGTGACCAACCACTAAGCACTTATATGGAACGTGTCTTTCTAAAGGTTGACACCCAGATGTTCTTGCTTTGTTTTCCAATTTCTTTACTGCTTGAAGGCCCATATCTGAAAGAGACTATTAGTTATAGATTCCTTACCTTAGAATTACCCCCAGGCACCAGACTTGATCCGGATAATGTTTTCGCAGCAGTACCCCTGCGCATCGGTAGGTGGCGTCAGTCAACTCCGCGTTCGTCGTTGTCATCGTGTCCGCTGGAATGATGTTGTGGTATCTACTTAGACGCCGCCCCTGCGCGCCGACGTCCGTTCTTTCCTTTTTCCGCGCTAGCCAGCGCAGATCCGGAGAGAGCAGTACCCTTAGTTGTTTGTGACTAACGTTTTCTTTCACTTTTGTCGACATCTTTTTTGAGTCGTTCGACTCTTGGTGCACATAGGGATATCCAATCATCAGACCAGCTTCAAGCCTTGTGACTCCTGTCACAAGTCGATGTCTGTCATGGACCCACACCTTGTGTGCCTTTTGTGCCTGGAGCGCGACCACCACCTGAAGTCGTGCTCCGACTGTTGGGCCATGAACCCGAAGTCTTTGCAGGAGCGGTCCCGAAATCTTTTGGAGGACCGGCAGTCAGCTTCGCTCCGCTCGAGGTTTCGGTCGACGAGAGGGCAGTCGCGGGACCGGTCGCGTAGTCACCACAATCATTTCTCCTCGAAGTCTTCGTCATCGGGTACGTTGAAGCACAAGAAGACAGCGAAAAAGCACCGTCGCTCTTCGCCTTCTCCCCGTCTGTCAGCCGACGTGGAAGGTCGTCGTCCTTTGGCTTCGCCCGCGGAGCCTACTGGGACGGCTCCGAGCGTGTCCCCTGCCCAGCTTCGTGCATTTTACGAAGCCCTCCACTCCATCTTTGGGCAGCCTGACTCCGCCGGCACCTTCGGGCCCCGTGGACTTGGCTGGGGGCTCTAGGCCTTTGATGCTAGTGACTTTGGCCTCGGTGCCTCAGGGCCCCCAGGAATCAAGGCCTGGATTCGGATCAGGGCCAGTTGACCTTGCAACACCTCCCCTGGCACAGATTCCTCTGATGACCTCTCCGCCACCTCCAACGCCGGTTGTGTCTCCAGCCAGCATCGACCCCGGCCTCCCCTTTGACTTGGACACGGAGCCGGACTGGCGTCAACTGACGCTGATACAGGCACCAACCGGTACTTTTGTACCACTGTTCTACCCTGGGGTTCCTTATCGCCCTGAGAGGCAGCCAGAGGAGGATGAGGAGGACTGGGAAGGGTCTGTTGACCCTCTGGCAGAGCAGCTTGAAGAGCCGGACTGCAGAGAGGAGTTGGGTGAGGCTAGTGGTCTGGATACCTCCCCAGACCTTGGTATGCTTTCTCCCCCTACTGTGGCCACGGAGGAGGGAGACTCCTATGCTGTGGTGTTGCATAGGGCGGCTGAGGCCTTGGGCCTTGAGCTTCCTACGGTGGCAGTCAGGACTAACCTCCTGACTGAGATGCTTCTGCCAGCAGCAGCCTCTGCTACCGTTCAATGAGGCCCTCACAGACATCCTTCTGGGCACTTGGTCCAAACCCAGCAAAGGGGCTCCTGTGGATAGGATGATTGCCCGACACCAACTCCCAGCCCCGGGCGACCCATTTTTCCTCTTCCAACACTCTACCCCGAGAGCTTGGTGGTCCAAGACACAACATCCAAAGTCACGTTCCCTACTGCTCCCCCAAATAGGGAATCCAAGAAGCTGGAGTGTCTTGGGAAGAAGATGTTTTCTTCCGCCAGCTTAGGACTGCGGTCGGTGAACACCGCATGTCTCTTGCACTGTTACGGGTGCGCAAGTGCTGCCACAGTGCCCGTAGGAGGCCCAGGCCGTACTTTCAGGTTCAGTCGCAGAGGGTAGAAACGCAGCAAAGTTCGCCATTCGATGTGGGCTGGATACCGCTGACTCGCTGGGTAGAACGATTTCTACGTCGGTAGCCTTGAGGCGCTACGCCTGGCTGAGGTCCACTGGCTTCTCCGGGGATGTCCAATCGACCCTTTTGGACATACCCTTTGATGGCCGGCGCCTGTTTGGCGACAAGGTGGATAATGCACTCGAGCGCTTCAAGGCCTCTAGAGCTATGACCAGATCCTTGGGCCTCGCTGTCACCTCTCGCCCCGTTGAGTCTGTCTTTTGCCCCTTTTGTGGCTACGGAAGGGGTGCCCCACCACATTTCACCCAGGGCCACAGGCTGGAGCAAGCTACCCAGCCTCTGCGTGGCCGGGGATGTGGGACCCAGTGCGTGGGTCTGGGGGCCAGCGGACGGGCCAGTCCGCGGGCCAGTCTACCAGTGCCCTTTCTGCAGCAGCATCCAAACCTTCTTAGTCCGAACTTTCATGGCCACCAGTTGCCAGTGGGGGGCAGGATCCACCATCACCTGCCCCACTGGCACAACATCACGTCTGACAGGTGGGTTTTGCAGCTAGTCCGAAGGGGCTACTCCTTCCCCTTCAAGACTACCGTACCCTCCATGACACCCACACTCCATTGCATGTCGGAGAATCACTTGGCCCTTCTCCGTCAGTAAGCTACGGCTCTCTTGGCCAAGGGAGCTATTGAGCGAGTTCCTGTCCCAAAAGTAGGTTGTGGTTGTTACTCCCACTACTTCCTGGTACCCAAGAAGGACAAATACATGTTTCTGGACCCCTGGGTCGAAAGCCTGCTGCTCTCGGGGGTCTGAAACAATGCACATCCTGGGATGAGATGCCAAGCCTCCTCTACCAGGATGGGCAGGGTCCACAAAGGGGAAAGGCTTGCTGCCTTTGTGAACTTCCCCAGGCCTTTTGCTGCTTCCAGCAACTGGCCCCCTCCAGTTCCGACCCCCACTTTGGGCAGGAGAATCGGTGGGAAAACTAAGGGAGGAAGGAAGGTGTACACATCCTTGCCAACCCCACCCCTCAGGTGGGGGAGGCGAGGAGAAGCACAACTCTCAGTCCCTGCCATCTTGCAGATGAGGGGACCCAGCCAACCAGAGTGAGGCATATGCCCCCTTCTCACTGGGGGGTGGCATAATAGGGGGTGTACCCACCCCAAGGAAGGGACCCATTGGTCCCAACCTTTACTTACCTGTAACGCCACTAAATCTAGTATTTAGGGCAACCCCTGAACCTTGCCTCCTCGGACAAGAGCCGACTAAGAAGAAGGATCGAAGAAGCCGTGTCAAAGCTAAGAGGAGGACGCCGCCCAGTGATTTGGCCCCAGCCCTACTGACCTGTCCCCCACCTCGAACCTGCAGAAGCGAAATCTCCGTGTGTCCTGCAGCCAGCAACCACAAGAACCCCGAGGACCTGCCCTGCCTTACACAGAAGAGTGTCTCCAGTGAGCACCGGATTTGCGACGTCCACGGCCCGAGTTCGAGTGGCCCAACACCACAAGGTGGTCTCCCCGGCGTTCCTGACTTGAGATCTGGTGATCGCTGACCTGCCTCGACCCTCTCCCTGAAGTCTGCAGTCTCTTTCCAGAGGATCCCCCCGACCAAGACCGGAGCAGAAAACCCGATGCCTAAAGATACCCCTGCACCCAACGTCCCACGGCCTTGGGAGGCCCAACCAACAGTGTCCCAACGTCCGCAGGCATCCCAACTTACTTCTCTAGTTGTTGGTCACCTTCACACAATCTTCGTCCCCGAGCCTGCAGTCAAAACCGGAGAATCCCCAATGAAACAAACAGGGCACCTGACTCCAAAACAGCAGCCTGCACCCAGCCGCCCCTGCGCTGCTGCAGGTGTACTTTGGATGCTAACTCGGATCCCCCTTTGCCCTGAACATAATACCAGGAGCTTTGCTCCCACAACCCTGTGGCCAGCTCGTGAGCAGCCACCAACCGGAGGACCCCTATCCTCGTATTGGATAACATTGGGCCTCAGCACTCTGCACCCAGCCGCCCTAGTGCCGCTGCGGGTGCTTTGAGAGTGCATCCTTGACCCTTGGGGTACCCTTGTTCAAACCCAGAAACTCAACCGCAAAGACCGAGTACCTACCTGTTAACGGATAACATCATTTCTCTCAATAGGAATACATTGAGTGTTTTCCTGTGAAAAAAATTCCTAGTGTGGAGTTGTTTGTATAAAAACCTGAAAATTACAACTGTGCAAAACGGATTTTATTTACCTTTTCTCTAGGAAATGTCCATGTGTGACATCTAGGCATATCACACTGAGTAAAAAAAGTTACTTCAAAAGTAATCTGAAAAGTTATTTCGGCATTTTGACTTACCTGTATTTCAATCAACTGCATTTGAACATGCATTCAATTGTAAAACACTGCATAAGATTTTGCAAAGCATTTATTTCACTTACCTGTGCCAGGCTTGGCTTGGTTCTAGAAATAAAATTACTTTAATTATATTTTTATACAAACAAAATTGGTCTGAGGTCAGTCTTTGAGTGTGTGACATCATTTGCTGATTGAGTGAGTACAACAAATGCTTAACACTACCCTCTGATAAAGCCTTACTGCTCGCCCACACTACCAGAAATAGAGCGTGGTGCTATCTACTTTTACCTCTGCCTATCTTTGGGGTTCCACTGTACTCTGTGCACACTATACCTCATTTTGGTATAGTATACACAGAGCCAGCTTCCTACAACGAACAAGTTACTGACGTTTGGTAACACTCTTTTTGGTGGATTCTCTATCTAACTGTAGTTTCCTCACAGCCTTCCTCCCTCCCCATTCCATGGGGAGGACTCTTTTCTCCATCTTAAAAAGGTCACAATTTAGGAATCTGCACACTGGTAGTGGTATCTCTGAAAAGTGTTTGGCTCCACATCTGAGGGCACAGTCAAGAAACTAGTGTCAGAGGGGATGGGGAGGACTCTTTTCTCCATCTTAAAAAGGTCACAATTTAGGAATCTGCACACTGGTAGTGGTATCTCTGAAAAGTGTTTGGCTCCACATCTGAGGGCACAGTCAAGAAACTGGTGTCAGTGTGTAGGGATTGTGCTTTTATGCTGCTCCGTTGGCACTTCCCGAGTAGAACGAAGTCGATACAGATCCGCACACCGCCACCTATTGACGTGCAGGAGCATTGCTGTTAAAATCTAACAGGACCAGTATGGTGCCGTCGGATTTTGAAAATGTCAGGAACCTGCGGTGAAAGTATCCCCCTAAAGAGTGCAACATGATGGGACGGCGTTCAGCTGCAACTGACCTGTGGGCGAGCATGGCAGCCTAGGGGGTGGAGTCATTGGAGTTGGATCACACATGCCCTAAGATTCACAAGATCAGAACGTGTCAAATGCTGTTGTCAAGCAAAGCGTAATGTTGTGACTAGTGTTCAAATTTCCCCCAGTACTTCCTGACCCGGAAGTGCAGTGTGTGCTAGCTATTCTCTCTCATGGCCTTGGAAGTAATGTTCTGTATTCGCCTGTGATTCCACTCTCCTCACCAGCTGCCAGTGGCCCACCTTCCACAATCACTGTGGCCAGCCCATAATGAGCTTGTATTGTGGTGTCTTGGAAATATGGTTAACTCCTCTTGTGTTTGCTTTGTTTGCCCTAAGTTGGCAGGGTATGCCCAGGCATGGGTCCCTTGCTCACTTTGCCACTGGATTCAAGCTAACCTGGCTGATGAGGGCTGTTAGCCAGAAACCGGTCCCAGGATGCTTGCTTCCGGTCCAGGGAAGACATGGCTTGGCAGTTTGGGCTGGACTGTTCCCATGAGGCACAGGGTCAAGACTGATTTGCATATAGCTGTGTTTGAACTGGGGTGACGAAGTGAGCTAAAGAATGATCATGGAATCAACCTAGATCTGTGACTGTGGGTGAGTGTCTGAAACGTTTCAGCGCTCCGTCCATCATCTCCTTGTGTTAACTCTTCTTGATACCTATTGTGAGGCTTGGGGATAATTAATTCTGAGGTTCCTTACAGAAGGATGGCAATTCAAAGCGTCTTAGAGGCGGCAGATAAGGTGTGGAATGCTGCTCTTGCTGCTGTTGGTGACCCTTAGGTTCACCTCTCCCTCGAAAGGAGCTGTAGAACTCTTGTGGGGTTTAGATCATCTCACTAGTTGCAGGGCTGGTGCCTTAAAAAGTGACAAACGCAGCGACACAATTGGTGGAACAGCTATGCCAGAGAAGCTGGGGAAACTGAGTACTTTTGGTGTTTTAGTCTACGTTTCAAGTATCTGTAGTTGTAGACTAGTCTTGCAAGCTAGTCTTTATTTAAATCACATTGATTGTGATGGGCATTTTATTTGCTTATAATTGTTTCACATTAGTCCATATTAAGATACTGCCTCTTATACAGATTCCAAATGTATCAGCCAAACATGGTCTTGATGTGCAGTTTCCAACAGTTCTTGTAGTCTCATCTTCTCTTCCAGGGGATACTCATCAATAGTCATAAGTACTGAATATTCCCGCCCATGTGCGGGGACCCCGTAAATAATAAAAATGATATATATGAAAAACATATATATACAGCTATATATACATATATATACAGATATATATATATATATATATATATATATATATATATATATATATTACCTACTGGCGGTCGCCAGTAGGTAGTTATAGTTAGGACCACGTTTCCATAGGAAATCCGCAACATTCTATTTTGAATAACTTTGGCGCCGGTTGACGAATCCTCGCGAATTTTTCAAAATAGGTGGGGCGCTACGCTCCGCTCCTACCCTGAAAGTCTCGGGGGGATTCGTCAAGCGGGGGCTGAGATAAAAGGGGGGTCCCAAAACGCGTTTTTCCCATGCATTTTTCCATAGGACCTTTAGACACAGCTACAGCCCGAACGGCTGAACAGAATTACTTGAAATTTGGCAGAGAGGTAATCCTCAAGTCAAGGAAGTGCCTTTTGTAGGTTTGGTGTAAATCTGTTCAGTAGATTCTGAGAAAATAGCCTTTAAATCAATATATATATCTGAGCCAGCGTACGGTGCGCTTACGGTGCGCTTACCGTACGCGTACGGTGGCGTGCGCGAGCGCGATTCTGATTGGTTGTTAGATCTTAGTAAACATTCGAATCGGTCGAAACCAGGAAGCGGCGGCCGCCATTTCGTGTGTTTCACTCAGAAAAAAAAGAGTGATATCTTGAAAAGGGGGCAAGGGAGAGAGTTACAGACCCCCTAACATTTGTAAGGGGGTCAAAGAAGGACAGAAAAGTACAAAGAAAACATTTATTGATTTTAAAAAAAATCGCGGGGTACGCGTACGGTAAGCTCAACGTACGCGTACGGTAGAAAAAAAATAAAATAAAAGAAATGAAATGCAGATTTAAGAGTTTAGATATTAGGGGGCTCTAAAAAGAGCCGTTGTGTTTATGAAGTGATTTTTTAGTGGTACCTACAAGTAAGTACCGATGCAGAGTCTAAGGTTCAAGAGGAAGACTCTGTTCCCTTCATCAGTGAAGTGCACACCATCTCCTCTATAAATGTCTTGCATGTCGTAACGCAAGTTGTTGTGGTAAATGGAACCCATACCATAGTCACGGAGGAAAGCAGAAACAGATTTGTTGACGTGCTTTCTTGCTTTGTCAATCTGCGGACAGAAATGATTGGACCAGTTCCATTTTTGCCTTTGGCATATGTTAGAAAACACAAAGGCAGTTTTAGGGAAAAGTGAAAACAGTTGTGCAAAGGTGTCCTTCATAAGCATTTCCAGACCTACCCCAGTCAAAGTGCCTAGGTCATTGCCACCACAGTGCACTATTATGAGGTCAGGGTGTTGGATTTGCATGAAGGATTTCACCAATGGCATCAATTGGTGCCACTTTAACCCTCTCTGACCAATCCATTTAATGTCTACATTTGGCAAAGCAAGGTCTCTCACCATATCTGTTTTCTCTGCATACTTTTCACTCCAGAAGACATAGCTGTGCCCTACAATCCACACTGTGAACATCTTCAAAGGAGAACTGGATGCACTCAGGAGGTGTAATTCAGTAGAATGGTAAAAAGAAATGAAAGACAGTTTGGAAATGGGGGCATACATATTTTTTTTATAAAAAAAAGAACTGATTGGCTGTTTCATACCATTCTACAATAAAAACTAGGCTGTATGTGTAAATTAATAGAAGCATGTTTTGTATTGGTACAGAAAAATGTGTTACCAAAGAACAGTACTATGGATTTGCTGTTAGGTTTGAAAAGTCAAGCACTCTTGCTCTTTGGAAATGAAACATTGTGTGGTGAACTTCTGACCTAACTCAACAAAGCAGTGTTCCATGAGCTGTTGCTATGGTAGCAGGCAGAAGTCAAGTTGGGGGAAGGGTACTAGGCAGAAGTCAAGTTGGGGGAAGGGTACTTTTGGAAAAGGGTTGGTTTTCAACCAATAGAAATGTGTGATTACATTTGAAAAAAAGGGGGAAGCACTGAGATTTGAAATTAACATGTATATGTGTGGAAAAAGAGAGGGAAAGTTTGCCATTATCTGGTTCTGCTGAGAGGAGAGAGGTGTAAAGAACAGAGATCCTGGCTCTGATAATCTGCTGTTTGAGTGCCACATTTCTTTCACAACTAACTAATTTTAAAGGTGAGTTTAGAGTTTGAGAGGGGATGTATATGATAAATTAAGAAATTAATAATAGAAATGGAATTTGTTTTGTTGAAGTTGTGTTTATCATTTTCTGTTTTGGGAGAAATTTAAATGTGAGGAACATGTAAAATAATATGGACTATGTTTTCACGATAAATTAAGGTGTACTGGTATAAATAAGGAATACTTTTAGGGTTTGAGGTTGCACTCAGTAATGCAAATACATTCAGCATTACTAAGGCTGGTTGCCCTTGCTGGAGTGTAGTCAGTCACCCAGGTTACACATGTTGCTGGTCTCAGAAAGCTGTTTGGTATTGCTCTGGTGATTTTACATTTGCATTAGATGGAAAGGGGGAGGTATTTTTTTATGCAGAAGCAGACTCTTAGCACACACCCAGCTGCTTACCCTGTGGAATCATGCACAGTATTCACAAGCGAGTGGGGTTTGAGGTTTCAGTCAGTAATGCAAATACATTCAGCATCACTAAGGCTGGTTGCCCTTGCTGGAGTGTAGTCAGTCACCCAGGTTACACATGGTGCTGGTCTGAAAAAGCAGTTTGGACATGTGCTTTTTTAAGAATCTGAAAAGTGGATTCAAAATGTGTCAGTCTGTAAAAGTGTTTATCACTTGCCAAAAAAAAGAGTAGTAAGTGTGCTTTCAAATTGGCAAAGAAATTTCGTTTTGTGACTAATATGAAAACATGACTCTGTGTGCAAAAAGGAATTACAGGCAGAGATTTATTGCGTATTGCTCTGGTGATTTCACAGTTGCATTAGATGGAAAGGGGGAGCCATGTTTTGGTGCAGAAGCAGACTCTTAGCACACACCCAGCTGCTTACCCTGTGGAATCATGCACAGTATTCACAAGCGAGTGGGGTTTGAGGTTTCAGTCAGTAATGCAAATACATTCAGCATCACTAAGGCTGGTTGCCCTTGCTGGAGTGTAGTCAGTCACCCAGGTTACACATGGTGCTGGTCTGAAAAAGCAGTTTGGACATGTGCTTTTTTAAGAATCTAAAAAGTGGATTCAAAATGTGTCAGTCTGTAAAAGTGTTTATCACTTGCCAAAAAAAAGAGTAGTAAGTGTGCTTTCAAATTGGCAAAGAAATTTCGTTTTGTGACTAATATGAAAACATGACTCTGTGAGCAAAAAGGAATTACAGGCAGAGATTTATTGCGTATTGCTCTGGTGATTTCACAGTTGCATTAGATGGAAAGGGGGAGCCATTTTTTGGTGCAGAAGCAGACTCTTAGCACACACCCAGCTGCTTACCCTGTGGAATCATGCACAGTATTCACAAGTGAGTGGGGTTTGAGGTTTCAGTCAGTAATGCAAAAACATTCAGCATCACTAAGGCTGGTTGCCCTTGCTGGAGTGTAGTCAGTCACCCAGGTTACACATGGTGCTGGTCTGAAAAAGCAGTTTGGACATGTGCTTTTTTAAGAATCTGAAAAGTGGATTCAAAATGTGTCAGTCTGTAAAAGTGTTTATCACTTGCCAAAAAAAAAGAGTAGTAAGTGTGCTTTCAAATTGGCAAAGAAATTTCGTTTTGTGACTAATGTGAAAACATGACTCTGTGTGCAAATAGGAATTACAGGCAGAGATTTATTGCGTATTGTTCTGGTGATTTTACATTTGCATTAGATGGAAAATTTAAATTTAAAAATAATTTTTTGAGTGGGTATGGTAAGTCAAAAATGTCATGGTCCCTTTTTTCCACTTCTCCACAATCACATTTTCAGTTTTTCATTGTAGTCTCTCAAGGACCTTGTAATGTGATAATTGATTTTTAGTGTTTTTTAAAAAAAAAAAAATAATAATTACGCGTACCGTACGCGTACGGTAAAAAAAAAATCAAAAAAAAGTTTTAAAAACATATATAAAAAATAGATGAAAGGTAAGGTTGGCTCTTACAAGAGCCGTAGTGTTCATGCAGGGACAGAGGAAAGAAAGAATGGGAATATTAGTCGGTACGACAAATGTGCTGATCTATTTTATTGTTCACTAGGGAAACACTGGTCTCCCTATGACAAATTAGATCATGACAAGTGGCGCACCGTATTTCAACCCTCAAAAAACGATGGTTTGTTTCCAGAGGAGAAGAAAAAGGAGATGCTCCCACCACAGATGAAGGGCTCACCTGACCTGCAGAAGAAGGACTCGGCCCTGCAGATGATGGACCAGGCTGAGCTGCTGTGGATGTGCTTGGTTGACTTACTGAAGGGTTACCTTCAGTATGTCGAGCATGTGTCCTTCTGTGTACATCTTTAAGGTGTCTCAACATGGTGTGATTCCCGAAGGAATACTTCTTGTTGGGATTCCCTCTTGAAAGTACACGGCCACACAGCTTACAAGTCACTAAGGGTGCATTTACCTTTTTCTTGCCCTCTGGAAAAGTAAAATACTCCCATATGAAAGAGGTCTTTTCTTTCCTCCTTCTCTGCCTCAAGGTAGTGCTGCTAGCCTCACTCTCAGAAGAGCTCTGCTGTTCTGCCATCATATCACAAAGACAACCCAGCTCCTTCTCCTAAGGGATCACAAGCAGAAATGAGGGGAATGGGTGTGGTGTAGGAGAGTTCTAGAACTGAAAGTAGTTTCAACCAATCAAAAGTTGTGTTTCATGATCACATGACCCACCGTGCGCGTACGTTACGCTTACGGTGCGCTTACGGCAAAAGTACGCATGCGCGTAAAAAAGACACGCGCTCGTGCGCATGCGTATAACAGTCACTCCCCAACACTTCCGCGTAACGTGCGCGTGTAGCGTACACGCGTACGCGCCCCACACGCAGTACGCGCGGCTGCGCAAATTGCGTAACTATACACAAACAGCGTAGATAAATTACGGACATTGCGTAAACCGTACGCTTACCGTAAGCTTACCGTACGCGCACTAAAAAAAAAAAAAAAAAAAAATATTTTCAAAGTTATACTAATATATCTTACCTGTTTGGTAAAAAAAAAAAAAAAAAGAGAAAACTTGAAATATTGCAGATTTTTTAGAAAAAAACAGTGTTTTAAGAGAATAAAAAGTTTTAAAAAAACTTGTTTTTTTTTTTAAAAAAACACATTTAATATAAGAATTTATAAAAAAAATCATAAAAAATCAATAAAAAAAAATATGGGAATCACATATGTTATAGCTAAGAATTAGCATTTAAAAAACCATACAAATTCACTGAAAAAACCATGGGTTTCACACACGTTATAGTTAGAAATTAGCATTTAAAAAACCTTGCAAATTCACTGAAAAAACCATAGGTTTCACACATGTTATAGTTAGGAATTAGCATTTAAAAAACCTTGCAAATTCAGTGAAAAAACCATAGGTTTCACACACGTTATAGTTAGGAATTAGCATTTAAAAAACCTTGCAAATTCAGTGAAAAAACCATAGGTTTCACACACGTTATAGTTAGCTGGACATTTCACTCGTAAAAAACCAATGAAATTTCCCCGTTATAGTTAGTTAAGCTAACTATAACTCGCGCGCCCGCAATGCACTGCTGATGACGTCACATATTACATCACTCATGACATCACTGATGACATCTCAAATGGCATCACTGATGACATCACTGATGACATCATCCATGTGATAGAGTGGCAGACCTCCTCTAACCCTAATATAACCTTTGATACACACATTAAAAAATAGAGACTGAAATTTTCAAAAAAATGGACATACCAATACCAATTACAACAACATCTTCAATAATTCTAAGATCCACATAAACATCCACTTATTCACCAACAGTCCTGTACAGTCACTCATTCGTGTACTCACACATCATATGTACTCATACACCTAAACATCCTGTAACACAATGCCACTCATCCATAGAGTTACTCACACACATAGTTACTCATGCTAATAAAGAATCAAACATCCATTTACTTGCATATACAGTTATACACACACCACCACACTTACTTCTACGGAAACTTACACATACTTAGTCTTTTAAACAATCACTTATTGAAACACATACTTATTCATACAGGAACTCTTTCAATCTCTCACTCTCACATACACTCACTTATATACACCAATAGTCACATATACTAGTTTAAAACATATGTAGTTACTCATAGAGACACTATTGAGACAGCCATTCACTCACTAACACACCCATACACACACTCTTCCACCCATACAGTCCTGCACATATGCTGTCTTCAACACATACAAACAGTGAGTCACTCATTCATGCACTTATGCACTACGTAATACCCCCCACTGAACCATACAGACACTCAGACACTCATACTGATACTCAAAAAACCAACTAATAACCTATATAGACACTCATGTTGCTGCTCACCAACCCATGCAGCCACTTATACACAAAGTGAGAGACTGATACAGGTATTTACACATTTAAACATTACTCACTTAGCCATGTATTCAATAAGATACACTTAATCAGTCAGTAATACAATCAATTTTTCAAAAACAAATCATCCATTTAGACACTTATATACTCATTTATTCTTCCATCGACCTTGAGATATATAAAACATATTTAATTTTCAGAAAAACACACATTCACTGGATGATGTCATCAGTGATGTCATCAGTGATGTCATTTGAGATGTCATCAGTGATGTCATGAGTGATGTCACTGACCATGTCATGAGTGATGTAATATGTGACGTCATCAGCAGTGCATTGCGGGCGCGCGAGTTATAGTTAGCTTAACTAACTATAACGGGGAAATTTCATTGGTTTTTTACGAGTGAAATGTCCAGCTAACTATAACGTGTGTGAAACCTATGGTTTTTTCACTGAATTTGCAAGGTTTTTTAAATGCTAATTCCTAACTATAACGTGTGTGAAACCTATGGTTTTTTCACTGAATTTGCAAGGTTTTTAAATGCTAATTCCTAACTATAACATGTGTGAAACCTATGGTTTTTTCAGTGAATATATATATATATATATATACACATACATACATACATACATCAATCATTTTTTCTCATACCAATGCAGCTCCCATCTAGGAGGCTAAACAATGTAATAAACACATAAACTGCTTTTGCAAAATACATATAATTTGCACAGAAGTCCTCTCCAAACATCCAACAGGAAAGAAGACGAGCCACACCGGTCTTGCAGGAAATAGTGTAAAGTTTATTACACCAACGACAAAAGACGCGTTTCGGCTGACAAGCAGCCTTGGTCACATGACCTCGTCTTTGAACCAGGAAGTATAAATATACGTTTCATTACGGCACGTCGCAGCGTGCACTAGTAAACAAAGAAGACAGACTTAATCACAAACACGATAGTTGTTTACAGACGTCCTTGATGTCGTTCCTGAGATAGAGACTATAGTAGTCAAAAAATAGTAGTAAACATGATTGGAACAAGGTCTCATGATCCTTATATTCAAGGTTTTTGTAGCGGTAGATTGAACAACATAATTCATCAAAATACCCTAAATCATAGATAAATTAGCTCATGACATTTTATAACACATTAACTTCCAGCAAAAATACTTCATTCTGTAAATATCAACAATTTGCATTCATTTTGCAGAGAGAAAGTCTTAATTATAAAAGTCAGTCACGGATAAGTGACCACTCACTTCATTGCCCAATTGTGAGAGCATCAAGGTATAGTACCCTTTTGAGGTCCAAAATTCATTGCTCTGTGTCTATATACATCTATATAGAAAAAACTAATAAAGGATAGTATGTGCCGGTAAAGGTATAGTACCCCAATCTTAACATAGTGCAAAACTATCCAGTGATGGATGTGCGCATACCAGGAACTTTAGCCAATACTTTCTATCGGTGACTATTCGTTGTGAATTCGTGTATTCATGAGCCCCAAGCTGCAGAAATAAAAGAATAATCAGACATTAATGCTGTGTCATGTATCCACAATGAAAGTTAAAACATGTTATTCCAAAAGCTCAAGAGAAAAAGAAAAGAAAACATGTTCCAATCTTATGAGGTGACAATACGTTCAATACATTAAAAGACCACATTAAGGACCAACTGGGTTATACAATTAGATACAGAGATCAAATCTGTCAATTCAAAGCTGGTTACAAAAAACGGGGAGGGAAAGACAAAAAAGGGGGGGCCAGTCCTGTTTAAAACAGCATAGGAACAGCAAATCAATTTTTACAAATGTGAATACATTTCTTCGTCGTTATTGAGCCCTATCGGAAAGAGGCTACCTGCTTGCAGAATAAAACGAGATTCCAGTCTCCTCAGAGACTGTACTCTATTGCCACCTCTAGGATTCTTTGGCACACTGTCTAGCGCAAAGAACTTCGCCCTCGTCCAATCACTTGAGTGGTGTTCTTTGAAATGTCTAGCAGTACTGTAACTTAGATCCTCATTGGTTATTGCTCGCCAATGCTCCAAAATGCGTTTCTTCACAGGGAACGTAGTAGATTCTACATACCACTTGGAGCACGGGCATGTAATGGCATAGATGACATGGTCAGTATTGCAGTGGATTAATTTAGGGATCCTCCATAGTTTACCTGTTCTCTGTAGCTTGACCTCTTTGATATCCTCAGAATGGCTGCAGGCTTTGCATTTCCTGCATCGCCTAAATCCCTTCCCTTGTTCTAGCCAAGTCCCTTTCCTAGGTTTCAGATGGCTATTCACTAGTAGATCTTTCAGAGAGGGATTTTTTCTAAAAGAGAAGGATGGGCTAGATCCAATCCTTGCAGATAGAATATTATCCTGTGTGAGGATATCCCACCTTCTTTTTAGAATGATTTTTAGTTGATCTGTCTGGGTAGAAAAGGTAGTTACAAATCTGATTGGTAGCACATCAACTGGAGTGGTTGATGGTACTGCCGATGTCTTGAAAAGGGCCTCAGTTCTATTCATGCTGTCTACTTTTTTCACTCCTTTAACTAGCATTTTATCAGTGTAACCCCTCTCCTTGAGTCTGGTCAGCATACTTTGCTTAGTCTCTTGATATGCCTCCTCAGTACTGCAATTGCGCTTTGCTCTGAGGAGTTCACCGTAGGGAAGACTCCACCTAAAGCTGGGCATATGACAACTGGTAGCATGTAAGATGCTGTTCCCAGAGGTTTCTTTTCTGAAGAGAGTTGTGGTTAAGGTGTTATTGGTGATCACAAGTTTAATATTTAAAAAGTTAACAGTCTGCTGGCTGTGTACCATGGTGAATCTCAGGTTGATACAGTTGTTGTTCAAAGCATTATAAAACATCAACAATTCACTCTCCATTCCCTCCCAGATAAAAAAGATGTCATCTATGTATATCAGCCATAGATTACTGCTTTTAGTCCATTTCTCCAGATCTTCACCCCAGAGCACTTGCTTCTCCCACCAGCCCACGGTGAGATTCGCGTAGCTGGGAGCGAAGCAAGTGCCCATCGAAGTGCCCTGTGTCTGCTTGTACCAGTTCCCATTGAACATAAAAACATTCTCAGTTAGGCACATTTCGATCATTTGAAGGATCATGTGTGTATGGTCAGTAAGATGTGTACTTCTTGATTTCAGAAAATCTTGGCAAGCTCTTAGGCCGTCACAATGACGGATACTCGTGTACAGACTCTCAACGTCAAGGCACACCATCCAACAATTGGGCCCCCATTGTAGGTTCTCAATTTTTTGGAGGAAATCCTTGGTGTCCCTGACGTAGGAGTTGAGATCTCTGACAAAAGGGAAGAGGAAGTGGTCGATGTAGATAGAGGTGTTTTCGAACAGACTATTTTTAGAAGAGACAATAGGACGTCCTGGAGGGTTTACAGGGTCTTTATGCACTTTGGGCAGAAGATAGAAAGTAGGTGTGGTGGGTGTAGTATTGGTGAGGAACCTTTTTTCATCCCAACTTAAGAGCTCTTCCTGTGCCCACTTATCAATCATCACATGATATCTATTCTGTAATTTATCTAGGTAACCCTTATCTATCCTTTCATAACAAATACTGTTAGAAAGTTGTCTGTTGGCTTCTTTCAGATAGGATTCTCTGTCCATAATAATCACATTCCCCCCTTTGTCTGACGGTTTGATCACAATACTGTTGTCTCTTTGTAAAGAGATAACAGACTCCCACTGTTCCTTAGTGATGTTTCTCCTGCGTGTGTGTAGATGTGTCAGTTTATTCAGGTCACAAATTACAGCGTCCTGGAAAACATCGATGTTATCCCTTGGTGTTTGTGGGATATACTTGGAACTAGGTCTAAAGTTTGTTTTGGCGGAAGGACCATGGTCTTGTCTAGTGTCTAACTCACTTTGTGTTCCCATATTTTCAGGTTGGGACATACTGGTGGTGGTAAGGAGAGAGTGTGAAATGCTGAGATCTTCGTTTGCTAAATCATACATGGTATTTAAGATTTCGAGATCATTACTGTTAAGGGATGTATCTACAGTAGTGGTCATACTAGGTGTCAAGAGGGTTGGATTAGGTAATTGATTTCTTTTGCGACTAGTGTGGATTTTACATAATTTGAGTTTTCTCGCAAATTTATACAAATCAATCCGCACCTGTGTATAGTCAAGAGAACAGTCTGGACAAAAAGATAAACCCAGGCTAAGTACATTTTTATCAGTTTCGGTTAAAACTCTTTTAGAAAGGTTCATTACCGTTAACGATGAAGACGTGTTATTCATGTCTGCTTCTTTGCCAGTTGTCCACGTGTTCCCATGCTGACTAATTTGCTCTTTCCTTCTGCGTTGTCTCCTCTTTGTGCTCTGATTGCGCCTCCTCGACCGCTTCCTCTGGGTCGTCCTCTGTCTGAGTGTTCCATATTCATCTGAATGAGGCGCATCTCTTCGGAAAAAGACGTCACTTCCTGTGTGTTTGATGTGTTGCTGTCCACAGATTCTAAATCCGAACTCAGGTCTGTGTTGGAGGCATATACGACTCTTTCCGCTCTCCCCAAGGTTTTTTCTTTAGACAGTTCCGCTCTTGCTTTGTCGAACTTCCTTGCGAAAGTGAGAATCCTGCCCATCATGTAGTCTCGTTCATCCCGCTCAAATTTGTTCTGTTTCCGCTTCACAATGTCGGACTCAAATTTCTTCATCCGATCCTCGATAGCTGTCAAAATTTTACAGACCTCTTCCTGATCTGTTTCCTTGTTAAGATCATCGAGTATGGTCTGTATTTGGGTCATCAGTTCTTCGTGATCCTCCCAAGCATTTTTTATAAGCATATTCAACATATTTTTGGAACATTCATGTGAATTTGCCATCCAGTCTTTTAACATTTGTGGTTTCGGGTTGTTCAGGGTGGGTATTGTGAAGATGCAGAGCCCTCTCGGAATCCTGTCCACCTCTATGTAGTTTCGTAAAGAGGTCGCCTCCCACCATCTACTGATTTCACGTTTTCGTAATTTTTCAAGCAGGTTACCTTTCTGTCTGATATTCGTACTCGTAGTTTGTTGTCTGATTCCTCCGGTTGTCAAACCTGAATCGTCGTTAGGTTTTTTCTTGAATATGCTGTTTGCCGAGGCTTCTCGGCCCTTTAGATACTCAGAAGCCATTTAGGTGTAAATTTCTTAGTTTGCTCAGCGGAACAAACTTCGATCTGCACGACGCGCCCTTGCTGCAAGTGCAGCGTGGAGCGTACCCTGATGCCGTATTTTGACAGGTGTTTATCGTGATTCGGGACAGAGATCACAAAACATCCGTTATCTTGTCTTGATTAGCTGGAATTGATTCCGCAGTTGTAGAGAATCAGCATCGGCGGGCATCACATACGGAAAAATCCAAATGAAGTTGTGGCGCTGAAGTGAACGCCCAGCCAGTCGGGTCGGGGCTCGTTAACGGACGCCGCCGTTTATAAATTGCACAGAAGTCCTCTCCAAACATCCAACAGGAAAGAAGACGAGCCACACCAGTCTTGCAGGAAATAGTGTAAAGTTTATTACACCAACGACAAAAGACGCGTTTCGGCTGACAAGCAGCCTTGGTCACATGACCTCGTCTTTGAACCAGGAAGTATAAATATACGTTTCATTACGGCATGTCGCAGCGTGCACTAGTAAACAAAGAAGACAGACTTAATCACAAACACGATAGTTGTTTACAGACGTCCTCGATGTCGTTCCTGAGATAGAGACTATAGTAGTCAAAAAATAGTAGTAAACATGATTGGAACAATGTCTCATGATCCTTATATTCAAAGTTTTTGTAGCGGTAGATTGAACAACATAATTCATCAAAATACCCTAAATCATAGATAAATTAGCTCATGACATTTTATAACACATTAACTTCCAGCAAAAATACTTAATTCTGTAAATATCAACAATTTGCATTCGTTTTGCAGAGAGAAAGTCTTAATTATAAAAGTCAGTCACGGATAAGTGGCCACTCACTTCATTGCCCAATTGTGAGAGCATATATATATAAATACACAAGGGGGCAAGTAGCACTTTAACTCTGTTTTTACTGAGTAAATCTCATGAAGAAAACTGCAAACTAAAGCAGACAGTGTTAGCATACAGGCTGCATTGTAAACCAATAGCATAGAAAATGAAAGCATTTCATACAAAACTGGCGCCGTGCCTTTAAGGCAGCCATGATCCCTAGCTTCCCATCATGCCTCGGGTGACAGTTAGGTCAGTTGTTCTTTCCGGTTCCGTCAGTCAGGACCCTTGATTCACAGCTCTCCCTTTTTTTTACTTTCTGTAAAAAGAAATCTGATATTTTTAAGATTTTTTGCTTTCACTCAACGTCTTTTAGCCTTAGAGTGAGAGTGAAATCTTTTTTGAGTTTCAGGAAAGGTTTATTTCTGTCAGAAATGCCTTCCTTATTTGATCCTTGCCCAGCCTGTGGCAAAAAGGCTAGATCAGACACACACTCTGTGTGTATCCTCTGCCTCTCTGATTTTCACTCTTCTGCCAGCTGTCATCATTGCAAGAAGTTGTGGAGAAGGACCATCAAAGAGAGGGAGAGAATTCAACTTTATGGTCTCTCTGAAAGAGGTAGGTCTCCAGTGAGGCAGCAGAAAAAGAGAACTCGGTCGACGTCAAAAGGCAAGGTCCCGATCTGTTCTCCAGCGGCGTCGGGATCGTCGTCGAAGAATGCGGTGGTGCCGACGCATCATTCTTCTAAGAAATCGACAACGCTCTCAACGTCGACGAAGGTAAAGGGCCCTCCGTTGTCATCAACCAGGCAACGATCAATGTCGAGGAGCAAGTCTCCGTCGACGCTGGCTAGGCGATCGACGTCGAGACATCACTCCGTCGTCGCCACATCAACGGCGATTGGCGTTTAGACAAAGGTCTCCGTCGAAGTCAGTGCAAAGATCTTCGACGTCGAAGCACAAGTCTCTGCCCCTGACGCCGAGGCAGAAGTCTCAACCGACAGCAGCACACCGTCGGTTGACGTCGAGACACCGGTCTTCAGAACAGAGGCGGCTGACGTCAAGTAGACGTTCGACGTCGAGAGGCCGGTCGGCTGCAAGATTAAGTCCTCCGTCCAAGAGGAGAAAGTCGACGTCGAGGCAGGCGCCACCGTCGCCGAAACGACGGTCGACGTCGAGAAGGCAGCCTGTTCAGAGATGTTCCAGATCAACGTCGAGGCACCAGTCCAAAGAGGCCTCACGTCCGGTAAGCCTGTCCACATCACTGACGTCGAGAACAGGTTCTCCCACCTCTCGCAGGCTTTCAACATCAAGATCTCCGGAGGTCGTGATCTCGACGTCCAGAAGTCCAGTGTCCAGGGGACATCAAGATTCGCCGACCAGGCCTGCACAAGAAAGAGAGAACTCTCCTCCTCCTCCACATTCTCCTGAGGGGTGAGAAGGGCAAAGATCGCCTTCCATCCATCTTTCACCAAGATGGAACAGACTCTTGCATCACTGGGCCACAACTCCAGCCACAAGGGCACAGCAGTACTCGAGCCCCCTTCACAGGTCTCCGTTTGCTCGTCTGGTACAGGCGGTGGATAGAGAGCATACTCCATCAAGAGCCAGGGATCGCAGTCGCACTCCTGCGCACTCTCACAGAAGGAGATCTAGATCCAGAAGCAGGAGGAGAAGGCTCAGATCTCCAACACCTTCCTCCTCTTCCACACACACGTCACACAGAGACTATACACCTTCTCCTACTGACAGCCTGCCGTCGAGGGTCTCTCCGGTGGATGACTTTATCATTTTTCAGGACGTGCTTGGCAGAGGGGCGGCGAAACTAAACATCCCTATGCCGACTCGACAGAGTTTGTCCTTTGTTATCTTTGAGACTTTACACCAATGGGCAGCATCTAGGCCTCTGCTACCATTGGTACTGGGCCTCATAGAACCAGTTAAGGACATTTTTCTCACGCCGGCGACACTCAAGACCGCACCGGCTAAGATTTTGAAGAAATATCGTTCACCGGAAGAGAACCCAATTTTCCTCAAATCTGATCCCCCACCGGATACTGTGATACTAGCTGCAGCAAAAAAGACTCATGCTATTGCTTCCTCCTCTACTGTTCCACCAGATAAGGGGAGTAAGTCACAGGATTTGTGGGGAAGAAAGGTATGTGGCACATTAGCCTCTATGATGAAGGTATTGAGTGCATCGGCTCTCTTGGGCCGGTAAGACAGGTCTCTGTGGGACTCCCTGCAAAGATTCACGGAAAAGTTACCACAGGAAGATCGCAAGGATTTTGATGAGATCTTGCATGAAGGCAGCTTGGTGGCTAACCAAGTTATCAGCGCTGCAGCTGATGGTGCTACTCTTTCGGCTCATGCCTATGCACATGGGATATGCGCTAGAAGAACCTCCTGGCTCAGACTCACAGCGCTCAAACCAGAGGCACAGTCTAGGATCCTCAATCTTCCCTTCTCCGGCTCATCTTTGTTAGGAGCACACACGGATGAAGACGGAGCTAGACACACTAAAGGCCGTGGGTCTAGAAAAGAAGAAAGAGTTCCGCAAACTATTCAGGCCTTACAATCGACGATCCTCCCAACAGAGGGTTCAAACCCCTCATTGGCAGAAAAAACAGGATCAGCAAGGACAACAAAGGTCTCAATATCAAGGCAGGTGTTCCTCCAGAGGAAGAGGAAACCAGCGTCAGTCTAACACCTCCGCCATGATGCAGACCAAACAATGAGCACCCACTTCCCCCGTCACCGTTCACCACTCGAGTGGGGGGGAAAGTATTGCAAAACATCTTGAAGAGTGGCGAGCTATCACAAAGGACCAGTGGGTGTTAGCTACGGTGCAGAATGGGTACTCTCTACGTTTGACACATCCTACCTCAATCCCTCCAGTTCCATCATCGTGCCATCAGATGAAAATATTGCAGAGTGAAGTTGCGACCCTTCTGCGAAAATCAGCCATCTATAAGGTGCCAATATCTCAAAGAGGTAGGGGGGTCTACCCAAGATGCTTCTTAGTAAAGAAGAAGGGTCGAAAAGCAGAATACAGACCCATTCTGGATCTGCGAACACTCAACAAATCAATCAGGAAGGAAAAGTTTCGCATGTTGGCTCGCCATCAAGTATATCCACATCTCAGGCAGGGGGATTGGATGTCTTCGCTGGATCTACAAGATGCATACTTTCACGTTCCGGTCAGTCAACATCACAGACAATACCTGAGATTCCTGGTGGGATCTTCTCACTACCAGTTCAAAGTACTACCCTTCGGGTTGAAGTCAGCTCCCGAGTGTCCACGAAGTACATGGCAGTGTTGGCAGCTGCGCTACACCGCAGAGGCATCTTCGTGTACCCGTACCTTGACGACTGGCTATTGAAGGGTCCCTCCCCCCACAGCGTGAGGAGTTATTTCCTGCAATGCCTAGAGCTTTGTCACCGGCTGGGCTTTCACGTGAACTTCGACAAATCGACTCAACAACTCACACAGAGAATACATTATCTAGGAGCTCTGGTAGACTCTGAGGCAGGAAAAGTGTTTTATTCGGAGGAGAGACAGTTTTCCATCAAACAGAAATGCAAGCTTGTTCTGGACAACAGAATGCTGCCGGTTCGTCTGATTGCCTCCCTGTTAGGGTCTATGGCATCCTGCATTTTCCTGGTCCCCAATGCCAGGCTGCAAATGCATCCTCTACAGCAGGATCTGGAGGACAAGTGGGACCAGCAAACAGCTCGCTAGGACGACAAAATAAGTCTCTCGAACGCAGCAAGAGCATCCATCCCATGGTGGATGAAGAGGGAGAATATGCAAGAAGGGATACCTTTTCATCAAGCACCTCCCTCTCAAACACTGATCACGGACGCTTCCCTCCAGGGCTGGGGAGCCCACATGGGGTCTCTCCGGACACAAGGTCAATGGTCATCAAAAGAGCGGTCATATCACATAAACATGCTGGAGCTGAGAGCAGATCACCTGACCCTCAAAGGCTTTCCTCCCTTCGATTCAGGCAGGTTCAATCTTAGTACAGACGGACAATACCACCACCATGTACTACCTGTACAAGCAGGGGGGAGCTCGCTCACGCACATTGTCTCTGGAAGCTCAAGCTCTCTGGCATTGGCTCCTAGCACGGAACCTATCAATCACAGCGGTACACCTGCCGGGAGAACAAGCACAAAAGTGGATGCTCTCAGTCGACACTTCGAAGACAGACAAGACTGGGTTCTCTACGACAAGGTTGTCGAAGACATCTTCCAGACTTGGCGTCGCCCCAGCATCAATCTCTTCGTGGACGACGAAAATACAAACTGCCGAGACTTCTCCTCAAGGTTCTACCGGCCAGGGTCGAAGGGGATGCCCCTTTGATAGAATGGTCAGGGGCATTTGTGTGCGCCTTTCCACCTCTTCCTCTCATTCAGAAGGTGGTGACCAAGCTGTCTCATGCGCACACCAGAATGATCCTGATTGCCCCGGACTGGCTGAGACAATGGTGCTACCCGGACCTTCTGCACCTGTCAGAATGCCCTCACAGGAGGCTGCCTTGCAGACCGGACCTGCTGTCCAAGATGAACGGGAGGATTCATCACCCCAACCTTCCCTCACTGAACTTGGCAGCATGGCTCCTGAGGTCCTCCAGTATGGCCATTTAGGACTGCCGCAAGACTGCATGTCCATCTTAAAAGAAGCAAGAAGGCCATCCACTAGACACTCATATGCGTGCAAGTGGACACGTTTTTATATGTGGTGCTTTTAAAACAATTGTAACCCAACCAAAGGGCAGGAGCAGGTCATTCTACCATACCTGCTTTACCTGGCTAAAGCAGGCTTGAAGTTTCCTTCCATTAAGGTGCACTTACCAGCTATCACTGCGTTTAGGCGCTCGCCTTCTCAGCCTTCTTTCTTTCAGTTACAGGTTGTAAAAGACTTCTTACAGGGTCTGAAAAAAGTTTACCCTCTGGTCCGGCCTCCTTCACCACCCTGGGAGGTAAACCTGGTGCTATCAAAGTTGATGGGTCCGCCCTTCGAACCTATCCACAAAGCTACCTTGCAACACCTCATTTGGAAGGCGGCTTTCTTGGTAGTGATCACGTCAGCTCGCAGAGTGAGCGAAATACAGGCCTTCTGCTCTAAGGAACCTTATACTGTTTTCCATCATAATAGGGTCGTATTGAGGACTCATCCCTCTTTCCTTCCGAAAATGGTGTCAGATTTCCATGTGAATCAGACCATCTCCCTGCCCACCTTTTTCCCTAATCCCTCCACTCCAGCTGAGAGGGCCTTACACTCTCTTGACCTAAAAAGAGTTTTAAAATTCTACCTGGATAGGTCCATGTCCACGAGAAAATCTGATCAATTATTTGTTAAAGATGGGTCGATCAGAACAGGTTTACGAGGCACTATTGTCTAGATTCAGACACCAGGGCAGACACTCAAGTAGGCCAAGCCTCCTTGAGGAATCTGTTCAACAGCTGATGGCGGCTGTTGTTGTATGTTGGGTCATTCTCTCTTTCATTTGGAAGATGGGCTTGCTATTCTATTCAGTGCTTGTGACTATTGATGAGGATCCCCTGGAAGAGAAGGATAAGTTACCTACCTGTAATCCTAGTTCTCTTCCAGGTGTATCCTCATCAAAGTCATAAGCAACCCACCCGCCACCCCAGGCAAATGAGATTCTCTTCATTGTTAAGGGATATCTTTGTGCCCGGATTCAGGGTTACGCAAAGAAGAACTGACCTAACTGTCACCCCTGAGGCATGATGGGAAGCTAGGGGTCATGGCTGCCTTACAGGCACGGTGCCAGTTTTGTATGAAAATGCTTTCATTTCATTTTCTATGCTCTTGGTTTACAATGCAGCCTGTAGGCTAACAATGTCTGCTTTATGTTTCAGTTTTCTTCATGAGGTTTACTTCCATTCATGAGAGAGTTTATATAGGAGAAATCTACAGGAGAAAGTTTCCATGAGAAACAAAAGTTACTTCCCTTCGGTAAAGGTCATTCTAATGGATAATCTATTGTAGGAGGCTGGCTTAGTATATGGTGCACACTTAAGTGAAGCACCCTGCACTAATCCAGACAACCCTTATGGTGATTTTAGTGGTGTTAGACAACCATAGAAAGCTCTCAAACTGGTAGCTGTGGAGAGCAGCCTTCAGGCTTAGTCCAGAAGGAGTGTTAAGCAGCTTGCTTTACCAGAACTAATCATATAGTGTAGGTTAAACGAAAAAGAACCACACAGTGTAGTTATAAAAATATTTATATTTATTATACACACTCACTAACACATTGGTATATCTCCTACCCGGATATATGAACCTAATGCACACAATATTTCAAAACCAAACAGGTAAGTAAGCACAAACACACAGTGGTCTCCAAGGGAAGACCAACCCATATATTAAAGAAGTGGCCAAAGTCGAGACTTGACCCAGAAGACTCAGACGAGCTGGGGACCCAAGGAACTACCCAAAGTAAGTACCCAGAAGCTCCACAGAGGCTGTGTGTTGAGTGGAAACACACCTGTGTTCTCAATGCAATTCAGTGCGGAAGTCGTGGTTGCAGTTTCAAAGAAGGACCCTTCCCAGTGGACCCTGAAGAAACCCTTTGGAAGATGGAAGGTTAAATAGTCACCCTACCTGTGGATTCCCCAGGAACCAGGATACCTACACCAGGGAAGCAGGGTGCATAGGTGCGAAGTGACTTCGGAGACCACCGTAGACCACAATGGAGAACTTCAGTGAATATGCCGTTGCCGAAGAAGGTGAAAGAGTCCGTTGGAACACAAAGACGGAACAGAGTCTATGCCACTCAGGAGTGGCCAGGATGCATGGAAGACCAATGACCACAAACACCGGAAGATGCTGAGGAGTTGACCGTGACCTTGTCGCTGCATCTGTGGAAGACCAGGAGCTGTTCATGAGCTGTCCCACGTCGGGAGTCGAGAACCAGAAGGTCGGTGTCTGGCGGGAGCACCAACAAGCCTTGGCAGCAGCAACAGACTTGGAAAACGAAGAAAGTGCAGTGTCGGGATCAGGTCCAAGAGACTCACCAAATGCAGAGGATGCGTTGAGGATGAAGATCTTGGTAGCAAGAGATGCTGGAAGCTGGAGCCTCTTGTAGCCCGAAGATCTCTGGAGGACAAAGTCAACAAGCCTTTGCAACAGCAAGTCGACGCGGTTCACAGGGGTTCTGTTCCAGCGCTTCCAACGAGGGATACTTGCCTCAAACTCGATGAGAAGACAGTGCAGGCCTCAAGGGAGTTGCAGAACCACCACCTGTGTTGCTGAGCCCTTTGGAGTCCATGGGACGTCAGGAGCCGCAGACTGGTCAGCTTTGTTGCGGTGCCTGCAGATGCAGGGGAGTGACTCCTTCACTCTAAGGGAGATTAATTCAGGTGTCTTTGATGCCCACAGGCCTGTAGAAGAACCTGGGTGAAGCACAGGCACAGACGACGCAGAAAACTGGCAGGGTGACAAGACCAGGAGCAGCAGGAGTCTTCCTTGAAGCAGTCTTGGTTCCAGATTAAGTACAATGAAGTCGAAGGTGACTAAATGGTTGAAGTGGAAGTGGTTTTGGTTCTGAATCTTGTCCCACAATGAATTTGAAGAGCCACCCACAGGTAAGCCCTAAGGCACCCCAAGAAAATGCTTGGGACGATCCAGGGGTCCCTCCCAGATGAGGGGCTGGACAGAGGGGTGGATACTCCCACGTCCTTTGTCCAGTTTCACGCCAGAGCGGGAGCAAGCGGGTCCCTGAATTGGTTTCAACTGGAGTATGCAAGGAGGGCACAAAATGTGCCCTTCAAAGCAGTCTGGCCCTGGCAACTCCCCCACCCCAGCCCAATACATTAAGTCCTGTTTGGGAGGTGGTCACACCTCCTGTGACAGGAAACCTATTGTTCTACCGTCCCCTGCTCGAGCTCAGGAGTAGGAGGGCAGAATCACGTCTGTGGTCGGCAGCAGCACTAGCTTGCAGTTATACCCTGAAAGGCTTGTACAGGGGATACAGGGGGGCTCCCTATGGGAGCCCTCCAGTACATGGGATCCTACGTCCAACACTGGAATCAGTGTTGAGGTAGGATTCTAACATGTTTGATACCAAACATGAAGGGTCTCGGTGCAGCCAATATATAGTTAGACATCTCGTAATTGACTTGATCTCCACTATTTGTCTAAAATGGCTGACTGCACTTACAAAGCCTGGAGAATCGAATCCTGGGTTTCTAGAGGGTGTCCTGGTTAGGTAGGGCACCCTCAAACTTATAACCTTGCACCCTGCCTTCAAGATTGAAAGGCCTACCTTAGGGGTGACTTATAGGTTTTAAGTGCAGTGATCACTTATATCTGTGGTGAGTGGTACTAGCACCAGCTCACACAGGCTACAATGGCAGGCCTACAGTCACAGTTTGAGTGGTCTCTCATGGTGGTAGAATACTTGCTGCAGCCCATGGGAGACACCTGGTGTACCTATCCCCCTAGTACCTCAGTACCATATACTAGGGACTTAGAAGGGTATACCAGTAGCCAACTGGGAAGGGGCCAAATAACTTACCACAGTCCAATTTAGGGAGAGACTTGTTTCCTGATTAGCAGGATCCTAGTCAGAAAACTGAATTACACCAGCACAAAGTGGGGGTAACCATGAACGCATTTGGCTTCCCACATCCTCAATTCCTTCCCCACCAATGCCCTTCTGAGGATTCATAGGATTGCTTAGGTATATATTTTTCTGTGGACTTCGCTGTCTGAGCTCCATCTTTCACCTTGCCTCTGTGGAGTGGGAACACTAGGCAGAACTGACGGGTGGTGCCTAACCAGAGCTGGCAACAGGTAATCTTCACGAAGTTGGGAAAAGTGATCCTCCTATTGTGGGAATCAATAGAAATCGCTGTTAGCATGAGCTGAAACCATTTTGTTTGTGGCAGCCATTTTAGTTAGCCATGTGCTGGCCATGTGCTTCTTGTCTCTTCACTGTTGCCTGCTTCTCTATTTCGCCTGAGTCATCATCTATAGTGAACTCCTACAGCACTGAGCCCAACACTGCGTATGCTCAGAGAGCCCTGTAGCTGCTAGAATGCATCTGTCTTAAATGTAACTGTCAGGCTATTTTAACTGATGTCAACAACTATGTAACTCCTCCCACTCTGTTGACTAAGAGATTTGTATGTACCCTTATATGTGAATAGCTATACATGTGTATACTTGTACCGCCTCTTTTTGAGCTCTCATGATTACTCAGCTACAAACTGGGCATAAAAGACCCATGGTTTCTGTACTCCAGGTACTGCCTCATACATTGCCTGAGGGCTCTGTGTCGATGCAGTCCCACTCATGAGTGATAATAAAATACTTTCTTGATATTACAGATTCTGTGCCAATCTCTATTTGTTAGTCCAAGGACTTGAGTACGCAGAAGGGCAAACCCCTGTACTGGTGGGTTACTAGAAGAGTCTCACCGCCCACAAATTGGCACCCAACTTGCGGGGCTCATCAGAGATGCGGCTATCCAAGGGAGTGGTCTTGATGGAAGACAGGAATCTACTGAGGCGGTACCCTGCATGAGGAGACACTTTCTCTTTGCAAACCAACGTGTATTCTGGTTTTCCCGATCAGACCCTCCAGGTGTTGGCCGGTCCCGACTGAGATCTCCCTTGTTGTACATTTTTTCAGTGACCATTAGGTCAACCCAGAGCTTGGCAGGTGGAAGCTGGAGACTTTTGTTTGGTAAGATCGCTAATGCGACACTTTTTGGATTAGCTTGGCCAAGATTGTGGTTTGGACCATTTTATTGCAATAAAAAGGGGCAGGTAATGAGGAGATTTTTCTCTATTTTTGGTATATTCGGATCGGTACGATATTCGGGGATAGTACTATTTAACTGAAAATATTATATTTATTATAATATTTTTGGCATGCCTGCTAGTAGCGCACTTCGTAGGATGTGTCGCTGTCTTGGTGGTACCACAATGGATTTAAAAACAAAATCAGGGGTGTGGCCAAGATGGCGGCGACGGAGGACGCATAATTCAGAGCTCCTGCCTGCCGAAAATAGCACCAGTGGGCCTCTCCGGGGGGGCGATATCCTCCTGGGTGACTGCAGTGGAGTCTTACTGGCAGGGGGCTGTTGGAGCGGACCCTGCAGCCCCGCGATAGACGCTGAGAGCTGCGGCCTCGTGGGCGGTCCGGTGGCCCTGTCCCTCGGCGCGGCAGTGGACGGCTTCTCCTAGCGGTGGTCTGGCGTTCCGGATCATCGGGGCCAGCCTCTTTCTGCCCAGCCGCCACAGCGGCAACCCGGACGACACGTGGGTTGCCCGCGGTGCTGCTCAGCCACCTCCAGAATCAGGATTGCCAGACGGCGCCGGACCAGAAACAGAGCGATGGGCCCTATCGGAGCGGCTGCCGGAACTGAGGAGGTGACTGGGACTCGGCGAACCTGGCCTTGGTCGCGTAGGGGCGCCTTTGGATGGAGGCGGGCACTCCCGCGGCCCGGCGGGAGGGGAGCGACAGCACGGTGAGCACCAGCCTAAAGCGGGGCACGATCTCCTGGGGCGCGACACCCACGGCCTCTGCCTTGGTGCAGAGGAGGCTCCTGGGCGCGATCGGTGCAAGACCCCTGGAACCAGAACTGACGGGTGCAACGAGGTCTGGGCCTAGCCGGGGTCGCCTCAGGAGGGAAAGAAGCCCGTGGAGCCCCGCATACGGAGGGGGAGTGGCCATCGGGAGACAGCCCTACGGGAGACGGCATTTTGCCCCTGTGTGCACCGGTGGAAGTGGACCAGACAGCGGGGGCGGTGCATGGCCTGGAGAGTTGAGGCCACTGCTGGTGCTCCCCCTGCTCCACGGAGACAGCCTGCAGTCCGGTGAGTGGATGCACCTTGGGACAGATCCGGTGTTGGTCCAGAGGCGCCCCTGTTAAGCCTGATTGTAAGCACTCTGACACTGAACCTGGGGCCCCGGGGTAGCCCACTGGTTACTGGTGGGTGGCCTGTGTCCTAGGAGCTGCTCCGGCCGCCAGAGCTCCTGACTTTGCTGTGCCCGGGCCTTGCTTACAGGCATGCTGTGTCTCTTGGGGAGTATTGACCGCGCTTCGTAGAGAGGCGGCAGGACAGCCCAGGGGTCGCAGACCGCTTCGAGGGCTCCAAGAAAGAGCTCCACTTGGTTCTGGAACGCTGATCGCTGGGCCGGTCTCGAGACATTTTGTGGAGTGGTGACCTTGGACGCAGCTTGGGACCGTGCCTCCTATTGGGGAGGGGAGAGAACGGGGCGTAACTCAAGGAGCTCTGCAGCGTCCTGTCCTGATCAGTGGAGGTTTCGCTTGCTAGACCCCGGGGGGAAAGGCGGGGGTCCTCCTAGCACGCGCCTCTTTCTTGTTGTAGCGCTGAAAGCGCAGGGGCATGTCCACGTCCAGGACACGAAAGGGGAAACCTTTGACGGACATATTTGGCCGCTCGTTGTCCAATCCTACCATGGCGGCAGCAGCGCCTGGGAACGTGACCTCCAAACCCCCAGCGTCCGCAGAGGATGAACCGATAACAAAGGCGTTTTTAGATCTAGTTGTGAAGTCGTCTAGTCATTCATCCGCTTTTTGGCATGCCGTGTTGAATGTCTATCATTCATAGTCAACGTTGCGCTGTCTGTGAGGCATTTTATTAGGCCTTTGTACCTGGTGATGGACTCCAGCAGGAATGTTACGAGGAGATCTTCTACGTCATCGCCAACTAAATTGAGGAACAGGTCATTAGCCTGTTTGTCCGAGTGACCTTTGCAGGTTGCTCGCAGATAGTGCTTAAATCAACTGTTCTCTTTTTCACACCTCTCACCTTTTGTTTGCAAGTCTGAGAGGTCGAACGGCAGAGGGCATTGAAAAACTGTGCTGGGGACGTCTTCTTCAGTCATCGTTAGAGCTGCATCGCCGTCCTGTGTCACAGCCGCTTCTTTCTTGCTTTTTCCCCACTTTGCCAGCTCTTTCTCCTTTTTGTGTTGTATTTGTCTTTTACAATGAGTTGTCTGACTTCAAAATGTCTGCTCTCATTCAATTCTGTGAGCATTCAGGTTTGCCTGGTTGCAAAATGGCCACTCCCATTGACTTGAATAAGGAGATTGGCCTGACTCAAGTATGGCCCCAAGTTCTTGCGAGATTTCACTTTTGTGTGTGCCTACAATGCTTTCTGGGGCGCTCCATATGCTGTATGTGGTCACACTCACTTCTGAGGTCGTTAGGTCTTCTGGGTCGCGCTCTGGGCTCCTTTGAAGATGCACGCTTTGGTGAGCTTGGCAGTGGTGAAATTTGGTGCAGGAGACTTCCCTGAGGTCACGCTCACCTGCAGATGGACTCGTGTCGCAAGTGACGGGCCTGCACGACGAAATACTGATGTTGTGCTTTCTGATCCCATCGTCATCACCAGTTGTCGTACCCTTGTCCCCCACAGCATAGAAAGCCCGCTGAGACAGGCAGTTAGGGAATGGAGGATTCTTTATTCTAGCACTGGGCAAGGTTGGTACAGGACTTGCAGACCCACGCGTCCTGCCCGTCTGCCTCCCTACTGTCTAATGTGTCCTTCCCTCCCTGTGGCCCCTCTATAGCTAGCCCTGCCTCTGCTGACCGGAACCAGTGTCCAGTGTCTATTATAGTGACTAGGGTGTGCAGGGTCCTAGTGCCCTGCCTCATGCCAGCATTATGACAAGTCTTGGACCCTAGGCCCGCATGCAGCCTAAAGGAGTACACAAAGTGGTACAAAAGGGGGTGGTGATGGACGGAGCATCAGAACCAATCAAACACTCACACCCAGTCAACAGATCTGGGTTTGATCCATCACCGTTCTTTAGCCCACTCTGCCACCCCAGTTCAGACATGGCCATATGCAAATCAGTCTGACCCTGTGCCTCATGGTAACAGTCCAGCCCGAACTGCCAAGCCATGCCTTCCCTGGACCGGAAACAAGCTACCTAGGACCGGTTTGTGGCATTTCAGCCGTCTTCAGCCAGGCTTGCTTGAATCCAGTGGCAAAGTGAGCAAGGTACTCACGTCTGAGCATACCCTGCCAACATATGGCGAACAAAGCGGTACTAAAGGGGGTGGTGATGGACGGAGCATCAGAACCAATCAAACACTCACACCCAGTCAACAGATCTGGGTTTGATCCATCACCGTTCTTTAGCCCACTCTGCCACCCCAGTTCAGACATGGCCATATGCAAATCAGTCTGACCCTGTGCCTCATGGGAACAGTCCAGCCCGAATTGCCAAGCCATGCCTTCCCTGGACCGGAAACAAGCTACCTAGGACCGGTTTCTGGCATTTCAGCCGTTTTCAGCCAGGCTTGCTTGAATCCAGTGGCAAAGTGAGCAAGGGACTCAAGTCTGAGCATACCCTGCCAACTTATGGCGAACAAAGCGGTACAAAAGGGGGTGGTGATGGACAGAGGCTTACCTGATGTCACGCTCACCTGCAGATAGACTCGTGTCGCGAGTGACGGGCCTGCACTACGAAATACTGATGTTGTGCTTTCTGATCCCATCGTCATCACCAGTTGTCGCACCCTTGTCCCCCACAGCATAGAAAGCCCGCTGAGACAGGCAGTTAGGGAATGGAGGATTCTTTATTCTAGCACTGGGCAAGGTTGGTACAGGACTTGCAGACCCACGCGTCCTGCCCGTCCGCCTCCCTACTGTCTAATGTGTCCTTCCCTCCCTGTGGCCCCTCTATATCTAGCCCTGCCTCTGCTGACCGGAACCAGTGTCCAGTGTCTAGTATAGTAACTAGGGTGTGCAGGGTCCTAGTGCCCTGCCTCATGCCAGCATTATGACAAGTCTTGGACCCTAGGCCCGCATGCAGCCCAAAGGAATACACAGGCACATGGCTACAGCAGTGCCCAGACACAGGAGGGGTGTGTGCAGAGTCCTCCCAGCAGTGCCCAGACACAGGAGGGGAGTGTGCAGAGTCCTCCCAGCAGTGCCCAGACACAGGAGGGGAGTGTGCAGAGGTGTGTGCAGAGTCCTCCCAGCAGTGCCCAGACACAGGAGGGGAGTGTGCAGAGTCCTCCCAGCTGTGCCCATGGAAAGAAAGGGGTTGAGTACACACAGATACAATGGCCAGAATTGTCAGTCAGGTGCTCAATGACCCAGCAGAACATGAAACACATGTGTGCGAGGTTGGGAGTACACACATGCAAAGTGCGGAAAAGGGAACATGTACACATGAAGTCATGTCAATATACTCCAGTCACAAGTACAGTGACCCCCAAGGATGACACAAATGATGCAGGTGGAGACCTTGGCCAGCATGCATGGCCAAAGTTGAAGGGGTCCGTCACACACCCAGCAAATGTAGACACAGCACTGCACAAATGTCTTCACAACACCCTGCAGGGAAGATGTCAGGGTCCACAGAGGAAGGTACACACCTTGGGACAATGTCACCATGCAGTAATAGCTTACATGAGCAAAGGTTTGATAGCAAATACCGTGTGATGGCACACAGATAACAGGGTCCACCCCACGAACAGCACACTACAACATATCCCAGACACCTAACACATTATCGCCACCCCAAATCATGGAGCAGCACCACCAACAGCAATGCCAGAAAAGCAGTAGTGTGCCAAGGAAAATAAAATAGCTTTATTCAGCAATGTCCCAAAATGATTTGTACGAAGAGTTCAAAATGCACAAGGCACATAGGGCAGTCCATTGTTCCAATCCAGGTGGGGGACACATTGGGATGCGTGTCCCCAAGCTTGCCTGCACAGTTCAGACTACCTTGTCATCCACAGGGGGGGGGGGGGCATCATGTGGGGGGGAAGGACCAGGCACCGCAGGGACAGGAGGGGCAAGGGCAGGTGTTGTGGGTGCAGGGACGGACGACTCCAACACAGGGGGTGGGGCAGCACCAAAGGTGGATTCGAGCACGGCGCTGCACACTACTGCCAGGTCGCCCAGCGTCTCCCCTGCACCCGAAGGAACCACAGGCCCCAAGGAGGGGGGGGGGGGTGCAGGGATGGGTCGCAGCGCTACCGGGGGAGGTTGTGGACAGGGGGGGGCTCAACTCCCCTGCCGGTGTCCTGCCTCCACCGCTTGCGGGGTGGTGCCACACTGGGGCTGATGGACACACTGGGCAGGACTGACCCTGTGTCCGACACTTGGCCAGGAGAGCTGGGGGGGGTGGATTTGGAGGGTGGTGGTCGTGAGGAATGTGGACTCCCACTCTGGCTGCGTGTCTTCCGTTTCCCCTCCGACCCAGTGGGTGTGCCTACTTCACCCTGTGTGTGCGTGCCAGGAGGTGTGCGCTTTGCCTTCCCTGGTGGTGTGGTGCCTGTGTCTGGTGGTGTGCGTGCATGGCTACATCTGGGTGTGCTTTGGACAGGCATGGGAGTGGGAAGTGTGGATGCTGCAGGGGTAGGGGGGGGGCGTAGCGCTGCAGGAGACCCAATGCTGCAGTCAGTGTCGAGTCTATGGACCGCAGAAAGTTGCGTTGGTCAGACTGCGCAGCCGAAATGCCCTCCATGTATGCCTCCATCTGGTTGAGCACTTGGCTGTGGCCATGGAGGACATTAAGCATCGCAGTCTGACCAACCTGCAACTGCCGCAGGATGTCCACAGACTCTGCATTGGTGGCAGCAGTGGAGACAGGGGCAGGGGGTGCGGTGCCTGGCCTGAAGGAGACACGTGGTGACCGAGCACGGCGGGAAGGGACACGAGCAAGTGGGAGGCCGGTGATCGGAATGGAGGGGGCGGGTAGTGATGGAGTGCTGGTGTCAGCTGTGGGACCAGCTTCTGCCCCCTCGGAGTGCTCAGCCTCGGACCCGTCTGTGTCAAAGTCGGTGGTGGTTTGACTGGACAGGTCCTCCGCTGCACTCCCGTCGGCCTCCTTGCCACTCGATGTGCCAGACAACTCTGCACTGCTGGCACTGGTGCTCGCTCCCTCCTCACGGTCCGTGCCAGTGTCTCCCTCGTAGTCCCCCGACGATGCTGTGGGCAAGGTGAAGAGACAGGAGAAATCAGACACCTGTATACATACGTCACATGAGTCAACTCTACATAGGTCACAGTGCATAGCCTGAAAAGCAACAAGAGTAACATCTACAATACATGGTACCTATGTAGTCCCTGCAACACACAGTTTGTTGACCCCCCATGCCACTGTTATAATATGGAGAGCATGACACAATAGCAAATGACTTGGTATCAAATTGTACAGAGGAGCCAGGCTCTGGGGACAATCTAGCACAGCATCAGCGACACACAGCGTAGCCAAGAAAGGGATGAGCAGGAACCATGTCTATCAACTCTTGGGACATGCTGCGAAGGTAATACTGAAAACCATGGCCAACATGACTGGGGCACTGCACCTTGAGTGTTTGGCCACACAAACATCACACACTGGCCAGACCGAGCAAGGAGACTTCAGGTTTGGACATGTAGGCCTTGCCCGCACCAACCCCCCCCCCTACCTGAGACAATGTGATTGAGACAGAGGAAGTACTTACACCTCTTAGTCTGGGATGAAAACACATGGCCTGCAATTAATCCTGATCGCACACAAACTACCCCTGGTGCGCCTGTCCACATATATCACTGACAAACAACCATCATCAGATAGTTGTACCAAGACACACACGCACTGGCCCCTGTGAGTATGCACCAGCTAAATTAGGTCACCCTGTACAGTGGACATATGTAGTACAGTATACGTGAATACAAATGAGGCCATGGTACTATGCCACAGGGCCCAAACCATGCTGAAGACACAGAGAATGTCCACATTGTCTGATGACACACATGATACCTAGGAAAAGGTGCCCAGGGGACTGTAGTGGCCTCACTACTCCATGGCCCTGGATGGATATGACTGGAACACAAGCCAACATCCCTGCACTATGCACATCTCACGCTCAAGAACATCATGTCCGAGGGCACAACATTCGACATGCAGGCAGTAAGGCAGTACACATGAAACACGCACTCCCATGTCGGGACTCAGCATCAGTGCCAACTAACATGGACCCCACAATGACAGAACTGGCCAGGGCACAGGCAACGTGCTAAAACCTGTTACACACCACCCCCACACATGATGCTGCAAGTAATGGGCACTTGGAGTTACTGCCAGCCTAGATGACCTTGTGCAAGAGTGACTACACACAGACCAGGGAACACATGGCAAGGAGGGGAAGGGAGGAAGAACAGCACCGCTTTACTTTGAAGAACAGGATATGCACTGCACATTTAAACCCTGGCAGTGTATCCATGCAACTGCGCACTTCCAAGAGCTGGTCCCACACAACAAACACACATGTACCTACCCCCTTCCTGCTGCTGCTTCTCCAGTAAGCGCCTGTCCAAGTCGGGGAAGACCACCGCCAGCACACGCTTCTGGATGTGGGTCAGACGCTGGCACCCACGGTTTTTCTGGCTCACAGGTGAGTCCCCCAGCAGGACACGTGCAATCCTCCGCGTCCAGCACCGGATGTCCTGCAAGCGTTTCCTCACCTGGGCTAGGCGCCGCTTCCGACCATCCGTCCTCACGACACTGACGGCTTGCTTCCAGATCTCCCCCTTGGCTAGGACGCCTACCTGTGAGGATGCAAAAGTGACAATATATCAATCCACCTCATCAATGATACAGAGACAACACATATTACAAATTATGCATATTTGAACTGGCCATAGTATGCAGCCAAATCATTGCACCTTTGCCATAGTGACATCATCCTCCTGGGAATGGGAGAATGCAGTAGGTGCCATAGAAAGTACACAGGTGGCATGAGGGGTGCAACAAAATCAATGATGCAGGCTCACACTGTGCATCCCAAGCTACAACAGGAATATGAACAGTACCCCTAAGCAGTCACATGCCCCAGCCCACTTACGCTACCTCAGCAGAGTACACAGACACACACAGGCACAGAACAATCACCTGGCATAGGCAACTGCCGCTACAAACCTCACTCTGCACATGTGCCACTAGACTGGGGGTGTCACAGATGTGGGGCTGTCTCAGCACGGCAGACATCCAGCACAGCTCCCTGCTCACATCAGATGGCCAGGGTGTATCCATCCCACATGCATCTGGGGTGCAACACTCCACATATGCACACACCCACATGACAGGGGACTCACACACACACACACCAATGTCCAGGGGACGAGCACATCATTTGCACACTCTCACCACAGGTACACTGAACAGACACACATCAGTGGGTCCTGGCACGTATCACCCTGGAGGGAGCACAGACTCACATCAGGACTGTAGAAACAACATTTCCAGGAGGATGAGGCAGTCTGAAAGCGGCATGGACCATGCAGTGATCGTCACAGTAAGCACCATGCTAGTGCGTTGTGCACAAAGGAACTACAGCATGCTCTGCATGGGAGACATGAGCCCTCCCCCCCCCCCCCTGGGACCTACTATGAAGAACCCTGCATGTCTGTCACACCTGGACACAATGCCAGAAGTCACAGTCACTAAAAGGGGCACAGTTTAAGCTAGTGGAGTCTGCACTCACCTGCTCCCCTGGTCGACCATACAGCATGGTGTTCTGTGGGAGGATCACATTCACCAACGCCATATTCTCCTCCATGGTGAATGGCTGGGCCCTCTCCACAGACCTGGACATGGTGCCAGAGGAATCACAAGCAGCAGCTGTGGTGTGTAATGCAAGGATGTGCAGGCAAGTGCTCTCTCAAGGGACCTGGCTGCCTTATATCTTCCTTGCTGGCCTGTTTCATTTACAGGAGTACAGAGTGATTGGCTCAGTCACATTTGCATCCTACGTGTCGTCCAATCATTTTAAAACTACCCCAGTGACAGGCTTTGCATGGTCTTAAAATTGAGCATGATGTAATGTCAACAACCACATTGCAACAAAGTAAATTGTCTCCAACCGACTTCTGCTGGCCACATGATGCAAAATTCAAACCTGAAACTCGGTCTCCATGACAACCAGCATGCATTTAGGCCCCTATACTTGTCCCTCATGTGTCCCCTATGGCAATCCTATGTCACAACACAGGTACGGTGCGTCCCACAGCCCTAGGGCACCCCAAATGCATTGCAACAGACCGTACACACGCGTGTACGGCCCGTATCACTATGGTGGTGCTCGCGTACGTGCACGCCTTAGTAGTCTGGACTGTACACACGCGTGTACGGCCCGTATCACTATGGGGGTGCTCGCGTACGTGTACGCCTTAGTAGTCTGGACCGTACACATGCGTGTACGGTCCCTATCACTATGGGGGTGCTCGCGTACGTGTACGCCTTAGTAGTCCGGACCGTACACACGCGTGTACGGCCCGTATCACTATGGTGGTGCTCGCGTACGTATACGCCTTAGTAGTCCGGACCGTACACACGCGTGTACGGTCCGTATCACTATGGTGGTGCTCGCGTACGTATACGCCTTAGTAGTCCGGACCGTACACACGCGTGTACGGTCCGTATCACTATGGGGGTGCTCGCGGACGTGTACGCCTCAGTAGTCCAGACCGTACACACGCGTGTGTACGGTCCCTATCACTATGGCGTACGCATACGCCAGCACCACCATAGTGATAGGGACCCCACACACGCCCTCGGAGCGTATGTACGGTGGGATTCACACCTGACAGTGGTGACAGGCGGCACACAGGAATGAATTGAGCTGTCATACATGGCCAAGGCTGGACATCAAGGCATCGTCTGTGCAGTACTACATGTGTCTGGCACAGGTGGGTCAGGCTGTGATGTGGCACCATACTCCTGAGGTGTGAAGCTAATTACAGTATGATGGGCTGTGTACACATGTCACGTGTGATGGTGCCCTATGTGCCACACATACCCTTAACTCCTTTGACATGTGTGCATGTAGTACTGACTTGGTGGGCCATGCGTCACTGGCATGGCACAGTCACCGACACCCGCAAATGTCCCCTGATGCCAGGTACACGGAATGTTACCCCTGACAAGTGAATGCCCGCGTTGCACGCTGTAGCTATGTCATGTGTGTGTCATGTGTTCCCATAGGTTTGCTGTAGGTGTTTGGTCAAATGCATCTGCAGTTGCTGCAACCAACATGTGTCTGTGTGTAGATGGGCATGGCACACTGTTACGCACACCAGCACACATGTGTAATCCGACGTAAGGTGTGTATGTATGCATCGACACGGAGTTTCAAAACAAGGACATATCTGCATACTCTCAATGTATGTGTGATCAGTCTTGACATGTAATCCTTCATGGCAAGGTGTGTGGTCTGTCCTTTTTCTATTGCATGTGACCTGTGCCTCTAGTGTTCCGCAACCTGTCTGTACAATAAACATCCTTCCTCTGCACATATTTGGATGTCTGTAACTCCTGTAATGCGTCTGCCTGCTCACTTACACTGGCCCACAGCTAGTTTCATGGCATGGCATAATGAGGTTGAAAATCAACGTTTGGAGCTGTCTCTTGGTAGGAGTGTCACATGGCTGGCAAACGTGTCCGGGGCATATTGCACAGACCTGACTCTGTATGTAGCATATGTGTATTGCCTGTTGAGCATGTGCTCTGTACATTGACATTGGTGGTGTACTGTACTCACTCTTCATTGTCCCTTCTAATTCACTGCAGGGCTCCGCCTCTCCCTCGAGCAATTCCGGACTTGGCTGACATGCGGGAAAATGACTGTATACGCCGCTACCGCTTCCCCCAACGTTTGATTGTGGACTTGACGACACGGCTGGCAGCACACCTCCAACCGCTACACAGGTATCTTGGTGCACTGACACCCAAGATGAAGGTGATGGCAGCCCTACATTTCTTGGCCACGGGTACCTTTCAACATACCATTGCCCATGTCGGTGGGATGTCCCAAACCATGTAAAGCCGTGTTCTGCATGATTTTTTAGAGGCCATGTTGGAGCACCTTGATGAGTTCATTAAATTCCCAACTCCTGAGCAGTTGACAGCTGTCAAGCGTGAGTTCTATGCCCTGGGAGGGATGCCCCATGTCATTGGGTCCATAGATGGAACACATGTGGCTTTGGTACCACCACAGGCACAGGAGGTAGCCTTCCGTAACCGCAAGCATTACCACTCCATTAATGCCCTTGCGGTGTGTCTTGCCAACATGGTGATTTCACATGTCTGTGCTCGTTTCCCAGGATCAGCACACGATGCGTACATCATGAGGCGTAGCAGGGTGCCTGAAATGATGCTGCAGCTGCGCAACGAACGGGCATGTATTGTTGGTGGGTATACTCTGGCAGTCCTGTATTTAACGTCATCTTCCTGTCTTACTGCTTCTCCTGACCCACTGTTGTCCATCATGTTTCCATATAGGGGACGCTGGCTATCCCAACATGCCATGGCTGATCACGCCTCTCTGCAACCCCAGCACGGCTGCCGATCACTGCTACAACAACGCCCATGGGCGGACCAGGCGGGTGATAGAGAGGACGTTTGGCCTCCTGAAGAGCCGATTCCGTTGCCTCCACAAGACCGGTGGCGCACTCCCATATGCACCGGTGAAGGTCTGCAAGATATTCCTCGTGTGCTGCATGCTGCACAACATGGCAGTGGAGAAAGCTGTGCCACTCATCCTGGATCCAGATGAGCAGGACCATCCACCCGCGGAGGATGAAGGGCTTGGGCATGAGGCAAGTGATGTGGAGGAGGAGGAGGCGGTAGAGGACATGCGGAGTCGGCTCATACGCGACTTCTTTGCTTAGTGGTGAGTTCCAGTGTCTGAGTGTGCACGCATTGCTGTGTGTGGCATGTGTTGCAATGTGTGTGTCCATCTGCATGTCTTCCAAGTGAGTCTGAGGTGTTTGGATGTGTCACTCGAGTGATGGTGCAATAGAATAATGTTGTTCCAGAGTCATCATTGTCACCTCGCATGTTGACAACCTAATACGTGTCGAGTACATGCACATGCATGCGGATGTGCTTCTTTTGGCTGACTTCTGGTGTGTCTCCCATCCACAGGTACTTGCGCATGCTGTCTGCTGGTGGCATTGTTGTGCTCCTGCTATTCCTCATGAACACAGCAACATGTGCTGAATCAGCGTGACATGCACGGACAAGTTCGAAAATCTCCTTCGGGTAAGGGATGCAGCACAGCTTTTTGGGAGTGGTATTTGTTTTGAATGTGTGTGCACTGCTCATGTTCATGTTTGGATACTTTACATACATGTAGAATCACCATGGGGCACATGACCTGGAGCAGAATTCACCTGAATTGATGGTCAGACTTGGTGACAGTCATCTGTAATGGGATTGTGATGGAGCCATCAATGTGTGTAACACTGGCCTCGGAAACATACGGGTTGCACCGGGTTGACATGGTGTGTGAATTCCCCATTAGGGGCTCAATGGTGTATAGCAGGCTCTCCGTGAGCAGCAGGGGGTGTTTAGCTGTAATCCGTCACTTGTGTGCCAGTGCCATGGATTTCCAGAATCTGTGGTGGTAAGGGGGGTGCCAGTGTTGGTCCCACGTGTTCATACACATGACCTGTGTATGTGTTGACGGAGTTGCATTAGCATTCCGACACACATGAGTAATAAAGGTGTCCCTCTGCCTCCAAGGTGCCTCATCTCTGTCAATGTTGGTCTGTTGCCACTGTGCATGTGGCATGTCTGGCATTGTTCTCGGAGATGGTGCATATGAGTCTATGTGTAGAGTAGCAAGATGCAAGCTGTTTGTCAGGGATTAGATTCTGTATTGTGCATGATGTCCATGGCTGTGTAGGTTTTGTGGCATGTCAGTCTCCACGACGGCCACTGTGCCGCATGTGAATCCATTGTGTGTGTGTGTGCCATGTTGAACCAGACATTCCTTCCTTGACATACACCTTTTGCATGGTTCCTTCCTGAGATCCTTGTCTTTGTGTGCTACTTGTGGCATTGTTTCCTTGACATGGCGCATGCTGCTGCAGGCCCTGCTGCAAGGGCACCCAGTGTCCACGCAAACGAGCTGGTGTTCATCATGGATTGCTTGCTGACATGTGCTATGCTGATCAGCAGCATCTGTGCCTCATGCGGCAGCACACTCTGCATTGTGCACAAGATCCCCAGTTCCATCCACCTCAAGGCAAGAGGGAGACCATCCCCCAGGTCAACTATGACATCCGTGTCTACTCCTACCCTGCACTCTACGGACATGTGCGTTAGAAATACCATGACACTTGTCCACATCCAGGGTGCATCTGCACAGCTCTGCTACTACATCCAGCGACCAGGCCACATCAACGTCCAACAGAGATGGGGGGAGTGGATCACTGCCAGCTGCAGGATGACCTTCTCAATCCACGCACTCACTCAGGATGCAGCCCACACCCACCTCACAACCTTGTGGCACTGTGATCCAACACCCAATTGTGCCATCTCCATGCATCCAACCTTGGCTGGCCCCCCATTCTCCACATCCACCTGACTCAAGTATGCAGGACATGGTACTGCCACGTGTCTACACATACCTGGGACTCCCACCCCAGGACAATCCACATGATCCCTGACCTCTGCGCATGACTGTTGCTCTTCTAAATAGGTCTGTAGGCACAGTTGTGCGGGCACCCCCTCAGCTGGTTGGGCCCATCATGGGTGAGTATGGTGCTCCATGTCTGTCTTGGATGGTACGTTGTGACCCATGTGTGTCCTGTGCCAGACTCAGACCCCAGGGTATGGATGTTTGGAGTTAATTCAGTAATCAGGCATGGTTTGACTTTACAACACAGACATGTAGTGGAATAATGCAAAATGACGGCATCATCTTGTGATTGTGATGAATTTTATTAGTGCTGGGGTATGTGTTTGGGGGGGTGACAAGAGGTGCTTGGCGGGAGTGTAGAATCCAAAGTTCACAGGGGGAGTTGGTGTCCTTGCCATTGACAGTCATCAGAGTGTGTGCCACAGTCTTTGTCAACATTGGTCAGACAGTGACCAGCAAGGCCATGTGGCAGAGAATGTCCTTTGCTGCTGTGCTGCTGTTGGGCCAGAGGGTCAGGTGCCAGGCCAGGTGACCTGGGAGATGGTGATGTTCCACTGACTCTCACGGTCTTTTTCGTGGACGACCCACCTTCCTGCGGGGACCCTCAGACGCCTGCCTTGACGATGCAAGGGACGCTCCATCAGATGTATCCTCCTCCTCCTCCCTCCCTGTGTCTGGTGCTGCTATACGCCTGGTGGCACAGGGAGGGTTTGCCAGGCTTTGGGCGATCTGATGGAGGGATTGGCTCACGTCCCTGTGCACCGCCAAGAGCTCTGCAAGTCTTGCCTCCATCCTGGCATGATGCTCAACCTGCAGGGCCTTCATCTCATTGAGGGTCCCCACTACCTGGGCGATGCCTCTGGAGTCACGCCGGTATGCGTCCAGGATGGTTCTGACATGTGCCATAGCTGGGTCCTGAGCCAACTGGTCAGGTTCGCGCCTCTGCCGTCCTCCACTCCCGCCACCCCTGCCCACTTGCGCCTGGCCTGCCGTTGTGGGCACATTGGGTCTCCGGGACCCCTGAGGAATGGCATTTGCGGTGTCGCCTGCCTCCACCTGGGTGCCCGTAGAACCTTGTCCCTCCTGGACAGACTGGCTGCGTTGTTGTGTGCGGGCAGGGCTCCTGGGTGTCTCCTGGGATGTGGCAGGAATGGGGGTGGTGGTTGGCACAGTTGTACCTGACGCAGGTGCTGCAGGTGGTTGGACACCAGAGGGGCCAGGTTGGTCTGGGTCATCCACGGAGTGGTGAGAGTCGTCGCTGCTGGTGGGGTCCTCTTCACGCAGAGCCTGGTCCTGTGAGTCTTCCCCCCCAGTGTTGGGGGGAGATCGATGACGTTGACCTGTGTGTGAGGGAGACAGTGTTAATTGTGTTACATGCGACATCCATGTTTCATTCATTTTTGATTTGGCACAGTTCCTCTGGGTGGTTGGATTTGGCTAGCATTCCTCACACAGTGCACTTGTGCATGGGTATGTCCCTTGGCCACAGCTTTCGACACTTTACCTATGTGTGACACAATCTTAGTTAATGCATCTTTTGGGAACGCAGTCAGCGGTGTAGTGAGCGGGCGTAGCAAGCCATGCAGAGCCGCCTTACGTGTTGCACTGTACGTGGCCAAATGGTGTTTATTCCATGCTATTTGAGAATGCAGGTAGGTAACTTAACAATTTGTGACAGGGTTCTGACGAACACAGTGGGTAGGTATACTGGGTGTAAGGTTCTGTTTGTGCCTGCAGCACGGAGGTACTCGTGCACAGATTGACACATGGCCTAGTGTTTATCAAAGGTTGAAGGGGGGGTTAAGGCACTGCCAAACCTTGTCTACATGCACACAGTCCACCTGCTGACGAGCGGACATGGCCACACCACCCAAGGGTGATTTGGTCTCCCTCTGTCTCCCTTTCTCCCTCCCTCTGTCAGCCTCCTCCCTCTGTCCGTCTCCCTTTCTCCCTCCCTCTGTCAGCCTCCTCCCTCTGTCCATCTACCTTTCTCCCTCCCTCTGTCAGCCTCCTCCCACTGTCCGTCTCCCTTACTCCCTCCCTCTGTCAGCCTCCTCCCTCTGTCCGTCTCCCTTTCTCCCTCCCTCTGTCAGCCTCCTCCCTCTGTCCGTCTCCCTTTCTCCCTCCCTCTGTCAGCCTCCTCCCTCTGTCCGTCTCCCTTTCTCCCTCCCTCTGTCAGCCTCCTCCCTCTGTCCGTCTCCCTTTCTCCCTCCCTCTGTCAGCCTCCTCCCACTGTCCGTCTCCCTTGCTCCCTCCCTCTGTCAGCCTCCTCCCTCTGTCCGTCTCCCCCCACTGTCCGTCTCCCTTTCTCCCTCCCTCTGTCAGCCTCCTCCCTCTGTCCGTCTCCCTTTCTCACTCCCTCCCTCTGTCAGCCTCCTCCCTCTGTCCGTCTCCCTTTCTCCCTCCCTCTGTCAGCCTCCTCCCTCTGTCCGTCTCCCTTTCTCCCTCCCTCTGTCAGCCTCCTCCCTCTGTCCGTCTCCCTTTCTCCCTCCCTCTGTCAGCCTCCTCTCTCTGTCCGTCTCCCTCTGTCTCCCCTTCTCCCTCCCTCTGTGAGCCTCCTCCCTCCCTCTGTCTGTCTCCCTGTGTCCACCTCTGTCTCTGTCCCTCTCTCTGCCCCTCTCCCTCCCTCTGTGTGTCACCCTCTGTCACCTCAGCCCAGCTTCCTGGGCACACACAGTTTGCAGGTCTTGCAAAGGCCATTGGCTTGTTAATGTGGGTTTGTTTCTTCTCTGCGGGCACCCATTGGGCGTAGTGTCTGAGTCTGTGCTGCTGCTGTGGCGGTGTGTGCTGACACTCTTTCAGTGTGCTGCGTCTTCATTGGCTGCTGTTATGTGCAAATTGTGCCTTCATACCCATGTCGTCCTGCAACGCGGCCACCATTAGCTGGCAAAACAGTACTGTGTGGGGACACACTGTTGGTATGGCTGTGCCCTAAGCCATATGGGCTGAGGGCATTATTGTGTGCTTCAGAGTTGCTCTATGTTATTTTTGAGGCACACCCTCCCGGCATCAGGGACATCCTGTCTTGTGTTGGTGTTTTGTGTGGCCTGTGACTTGGCATGGCCTTGCTTGGGGCATGGGGCATGGAGGCGCTAGTGGCATGTGTGTGTTTTTGGAGTGTGGTTGTGTCCGGTGCTGGCTTTGGGGGGGTTGCATGCATGATTGGTATTTGGGTTGTATATGGCGTTCCCCCCATGTGAGGTGAGTTGTTTGTGTACTCACCAGGCTCTCGGACTCCTTCTAGTCCGTCTACTACCAACGGCGGCAGCGTGGCCATCACCTTCTCCTCCCAGGGATGGTAGTGTACCGGTCTGCGGGGCGGCCCTCCTCCAGTGATGTTGGCCTGGTTGTGATCGTCCGTCATTTTGCGGCGGACCGTCCTCCGCAGATCGTACCACCTGGCTTGGCACTCATGCCTGGTCCTTCTGGTGGCCCCAACAGCATTCACGGAATTGACTATCCTCTCCCACATGGCAGTTTTTTCTGATATGCTGGTCCGTCTGACCACTGTTCCAAAGAGCTGTGGCTCGACTCTGATGATTTCGTCGACAAGGGACTCCAGCTCGTCCTTTGTGAACTTTGGATTCTTGTTGGTGGGCATGGAGTGGGGTGTGGGTGTGGATGGTTGTGGGTGTGCAGGTGTGTGTGTGTGTGAATGTGATGAGGGTGTGTTTGTGATGGTGGTTGTGTGAAGGAGTGCAAGTGTAAGGTGTATTGATGGTTGAAGTATGGTGCAGTGCGTTGTCTCTGGGGTCTGGCAGCAGTGGATCTGTTGCAAAGGATCATGGTTTGTGTGTGTTGGGCCTTTTTATTGGTCCATTTGTGGGTGTGGCTGTGTTTGAACTTTGGGTGGGTGTGTTATAAGGAGTGGTAGTGGTTTGGGTCTGTTTGTCAGTTGCAGGTCAGTGTATAGGATGTATTTGGCCTTGTTGGACATGTTTTGTGGTGTTGTGTGCCTCGGATTGACTGTCCTTGTGTTTTTTTGGTTAGTTCTGGTTCAGTAGGAGTATTTTTAGCCTCTGTACGGTGCGTACATGGGCCATGTTGTTGTACAGTGCTGTCCTTTGCTATGGCTTAGTACGACTCATGCATGCCCGATGTTGTGTGAGGGTGCTGGTGTGTGGGCCTGGGGTAGGGTGCGTATGAACACGGGCAGGGTGTTGGTCCGCACCGTCCATCGGTGGTGGTGTTTCGCACTGTACATACAAGGGGGGCTGGGTGTAGGGTCCGTACATACACGGGTGGGGAGTTGGTATGCTCCATGCATACACGGGTGGGGGTACGGTCCGTACATACACTGGTGGGGTGGGGGTACGCTCCATTCATACACGGGTGTGGGTACGCTCCATTCATACACGGGTGTGGGTACGCTCCGTACATACACTGGTGGGGTGGGGGTACGCTCCATTCATACACATGTGTGGGTACGCTCCGTACATACACTGGTGGGGTGGGGGTACGGTCCGTACATACACTGGTGGGGTGTTGGTACGCTCCATGCATACACGGGTGGTGGTACGGTCCGTACATACACTGGTGGGGTGGGGGTACGGTCCGTACATACACGGGTGGGGAGTTGGTACGCTCCATGCATACACGGGTGGGGGTACGGTCCGTACATACACTGGTGGGGTGTTGGTACGCTCCATGCATACACGGGTGGAGGTACGGTCCGTACATACACTGGTGGGGTGTTGGTACGCTCCATGCATACACAGGTGGGGGTACGGTCCGTACATACACTGGTGGGGTGGGGGTATGGTCCGTACATACACGGGTGGGGGTATGGTCCGTACATACACTGGTGGGGTGTTGGTACGCTCCATGCATACACGGGTGGGGGTACGGTCCGTACATACACTGGTGGGGTGTTGATACGCTCCATGCATACACGGGTGGGGGTACAGTCCGTACATACACTGGTGGGGTGGGGGTACGGTCCGTACATACACTGGTGGGGTGGGGGTACGGTCCGTACATACACGGGTGGGGTGTGGGTACAGTCCGTACATACACGGGTGGGGAGTTGGTACGCTCCATGCATATATGGGTGGGGGTTCGGCGCGTACATCCACGGCCGTGGGGCATTTTGCGCGTACATGCGGGGTCTGTGGTGGGGTGTTCGGCGTGTATGCGGGCACGTGTCTCCATGCTTGCTATGGGAGTTCAGTCCGTACGGTGTTTTTTCCATCCAGTTGTGAAATCGAAAGGACGGGAGTGATCGTACTTGCGCGGTCGGACTTCATTTTTCCGATTTGTACGGTAAATCGTCTGGGGATGTGTCGGACACCCGAGGACGTGTGGGGGACTTTTCCGGATGTGATTCGTATGGAGTTTTTCCCATGCGAATCGTACTTGGCAGTTTGTACGCTTCTTGTACGATTCGGACGGTAAAAAGTCCAGATTCAATTCGGACGGGGGAAATTTTTCCAGGATCCGAATCGGCACCATAATCTATCATCCTTGCAGAATCAGCAGATTTATATAAAAAAAATTGTTGTTGCTCAAACGAGACAAAAGTGATTAAATGTGGCGACATGTGTTTGCATGCAGTAGAAGGCCTTGTGCAAAGGTTGACTGATCATCATCCAGTTTCCTACATCTGTATTGCATAGCTATACTGGTGCTATTGATGTGAAATCTTTGGCCAGGCCGCATTATTGTGTTTTCAAACCACAATTAACGTAATACTGCAAACAAAAAAAGTGCTGTATAATTTCCCTTTCCTTGCTGCATAATTTAGTCAACCCGCTTGCATAATTTGGTGCTCTTCTGTTGCATAATTCTAGTGACCCTATCTGATAGCACTGTGAGTTTATACAATAAGCATTCCTGTGAATGTGTGCTTCCTATGATCAAACGTAGATTTGTAGCTCCTAGAAATTATCTTTAAACTGGCATTGGCCCTGCACATCCCCCAACAATAAAGTTTTACATAAGCCATAACAAAAGTATGCTGTGGAATTGGGTAGGTGTCAAGGTGAAATAATAATGTCTTTTTTTACTGTCTTTGGAAAACCTACAGATTCAGCTAGCAGGATATGTAATTCTGTGTTCATTTACTAATGCACATATCTCACACCCACTGACTGATTTAGAACAATACTTCTTCCTTCTACATAGGACTTGGGTTCTAGAGGACATGTCTGAGGCAGGATCAATCTGATAGAGACATTTAGCAGATTCCTTAACTTTTGAATTCTCTCCAAGCGCCTGTCTGGAACTAGAATTTTTGTGCAGTACCTCTGCGTGCAGAGGGACGGCATTATACGACCCTGTATTGACAGCGGCGGAGTCCATATGAGTCCCCTCTGCCTCGCGGATGTCAGTTTTCCTGGGAGCAAAAGATTTTGTTTACAAGAAAAGTGGTTTCCTTGGGGGCGTAATCACACCCCCAGGGGAAATGAAAAATACAATTAAAAAATAGTAGATGAATTTATCAGTGGGGAGTCAGCCCTCCTGCCACATGGACAGACTCCCAGTGGGCCATAGTTATTATTTTTTAAATGCATGTTTTCCCAAGGGGTGTGGGGGGTGATTGCGGCACCCATGGGAAACCACATATTTCTTAAAATAAATAAGAGGCAGGGGGTCGTTTTCGACTCCTTGGTACACCTTTTTTGGTTACTTTTGGGCCTTTTGAGCTACAAACGTTTTTATAGATATAAATCTGCAGATTTAACAGAAATAATAGAATATGTGGCTTTTTTTCCCTAATTGAGTGTTTTCCCCTGGGGGGCTATGGTGCCTCATGGAAAAGCACACATTTGTAAAAATAAAAAAGAGCCACATAATCCATCATCCCAGAATTTTCTGCAAATTTATGTGAAAAAAAATCTTTGGAGCTGAAATGGGTCAAAAGTGAGTACAAATGTAGCGAAGTGTTCTCATGCAATGGAAGGCCCTGCGCAAAGGTTGACTGGTCATTATTCAGTTGCTTTTTTATGTATTTGGCGGCTATTCTGGTGCTATTGAGAGAGAGTCCAGATGACAGCGGCGAGGAGAAGGAGGAACCAACATGAAGCACAGGGGGAGGCAGGAACGGAGGCAGAGAGGACGATAGCGAAGACGAGAGTGAGGAACCAACACTGAGCACAGGGAAAGGCAGGAGTGGAGACAGGGAGGACACCAGCTGAGGAGCCGATGACATGAGACTGCACTTTCCTGAGCTGCAGGATTGCAATGCTTCTGGTGATGGGCGTTGGACACTCACTACCCTTAGAGTGAAAGCACCAGAAGTGGCAACAAATCACAGGTGTGGTGGAAGCACCAAGCGACTAAACTATTCTATGAACAGTACACCTATGGCGTCCCCTCTTTTCGAGGGCTACCCACAAGTCTTTCCCCGCTTGGAAAACCTGAACAGACGTCAAGGGATGACACTTACCGGAAACCGAAAAAGGAAAGCAAAGAACCAACCTGTCTTCTAAGAAAGAGTCATTAATTTGTCTTTTTTTTTTCTTCTCTTGACATCTTTGAGAAACCAGTCTATAAATAAAGTCCAAAGTAAAGTAAACTGTACTCTCCTCTGGACCTCTTAATTAAGTGCTATGTTCTCGTTACCCTCCACGGACCAGTGACCCTGGTGATAGTACTGTTAGTTTTCACAAGGCACAAAGTTGCAGGGGCTGCTGCGTGAATGTGTGCTTCTTGAAGCAGATTTTTGCTTTTAGGAAATTACTTTAATACTGCCAATGGCTCAGCAGCTTTCCCTACAACAACGTTTTGATTAAGCCATGGCAATAGTATGCTGTGAAATTGGATAAGTAATACTGTGTCTTTTTTCTTTTTTAGTGTCCATGGAGAGCCAGAGGCTTTGTCTGGAAAGATAAGTCTTTTTTTTTATTGTTTACTGTTGCGCACATCTTACAGACGCACACACCCACCAACTGATTTAGAAAAATACTTTTGCTCTCTACACAGGACAGTGTTTTAGAAGGAGATTTTAGCCAGTCAGCAGGGATGATATCTAGGTGGATCACTGCTGCCCAGGTCCTTACTCAGGTTATGGAGGACAGCTCAGAGGCAGGATCAGACACTGGGCCACCAGATACTAAAGCAGCATCTGAGGGAGACGAAAATGGAGCAGAATCTGGAAGGGATTTTTCCGTCAGTAGAGTTCCAGCCGACAACTCATCTTCCAGCGATTCAGAGGGACATGATTCTGATAGTTGTGGTGTCCCTTTACAAGCTCACACTTTGCAGTGGAGCGACCATAGCTAGGTAAACCAATCCAGAGAGCAGACACATGCGGTGGCAAGCACAGACAGAGTACTCTCTTGGCAGCCCCCCAATTTAGTTCAGCACCAAATTCCATCATTCACTGGTGATGCTGGATATAAAGTTGATACAGCCAATTTTTTGCAGATTGACTACGTTCATCTCTTTTTTGATGTTGACTTCCATGAGCAAATTGTGCAGCAAACAAATTTGCGTGCAGAAGAAATTCTGGGAAAGCATACAGGCACACTAGGGCCTCATTCTAAGTCACAGTAGTGGACTCCCACTTCACTTGAGGAGTTGAAGATATTTTTGGGCCTTACACTTAAAATGGGGGTAATGCACAAACCAAGCTTGCAGTCCTACTGGTCACTTTGCACAGATTGGGTAATACATATCTTCGCACTGTACATGAGCAGAGATTGTTTTTTGCTATTGCAGTGTATGCTGCATTTCAATGACAATTCTGCTGCATTGCTCTAGGACCATTCAGACCATGACAGGTTGTTCAAAATTCGGCCTGTCGTGGAACATGTATCTGCCAGGTTTCCAGAGATCTTTACTCCTGGAAAGAATATAGCCATTGAGGAGTCTTTGATCCTGTATAAAGGGCAGCTGCTGCTCAGGCTGTACATTGTGGGCAAAACATCTTGCTATGGCATCCAGTTTTACATGCTGTTTGAGAGCTACGCATGCAGCTTGAGAATGTATACAAGGAAGGACTCCAGTCTAAACCCTGTAGGTTGTCTTCACTAGGCATCATGGGAAAGATTGTATGGGAGCGTGCCTAGCCTTTCCTTATAACCTTTATGTGGACAAATTCTATACAGGAGTAGAGCCTCTCAGTGAGCTATTCAAAGTCGGCATGATGGCATGCAGTACAGTTCGTTGTTGCTTGTTTGTAAGAAGCTCTAAAAATCCCAGAGCCCTGGGTTGTGTTCCAACTAACTGCTTTTAGTCAAGTTATCGAATAGGGGTGATGTCTACATGCTTACTACAATTCATGAGAGCACTTCCCCATCACGGTTTGGGGTCAGATGGCAGAAGTTCACAAGCCCACCTGTATACTTGATAACAACAAGTACATGGGCGGAGTGGATACGAATAACCAGGTTCTTCAGCCATATAAGTTGTAAAACTCACACTTCGTATAAGAAGCTGTTTACATTCCTGATCTACATGGCAACATACACTTCGTATGTTGTTTATCGTCAGACGACCATGGGACGACTCCTGTCTTTCCTTGACTTTCAATTGAACGTCATTGCAAGTTTAATTGCCAAAAAAGCAGCAGCCTCCACTTCATATGCTCTGGAGGACGTGGTAAGTCTGTAGGATCAACACTTTACTCATGGCAATCTTGTAACAACTAAAAAGACTTGACCATGTTGTCATTGTAGATTCTATCATAAGAGTTGTGAGAGAAGTCGTGTTTACTGTCCCCAGTTCCCATCTCAGCCAGCCTTGAGTTTTCCTACTTGCTTTATGCTGTGCCATACAAAAGTGAAGTATTGGGAAACTGACTAAGGTAGAGCTGCCGTAACATAAGCCTTTCATCAACTGTGCATGGATATGCACCATCCATGGGCCACTGCTTCACTAGGCAAGCAGCTATAGATCTTTTTCCACTACTTGAGGAAATCATGGACTTGCTTATGATGATTTCTTTTTTTTTTTACAGAGTTTTATATAGTACGAACTTTACCCGAATCGGGTATCGGAGCGCTTTACATAGCACCTGTTGCATTACATGAGGAGACATTCATTTTTTTTGGGGTACGGGGAGATTAAGTGATTTGCCCAGAATCACAGGATGTTTTGCGTCATTGCCGAGACTTGAACCCAGTTCCCCAGATTCAAGGCCGACCGCCCTAGCCATTAGGCCAACTCCTCCCCCATTTGCTTGACAACCTTTATCCACTGTCACAACATGGTAGGTGTTTTGGTCGCCAAATGAAAAGTGCATTATAGTCCCCACAATGCACATAATGGTGGATAGAAAATAAGCCACATTGTCACGGAGTACCCTGTGTGGCAAAAACATAGTCTTGACTAGTTTTTGAAGTGCTTTTTAGGCAACTTAGGTAGTATTCCCCAGAATATTTGCCTTACTTTTAAAGTAAGATATGCTCACTCAGTTTTAGGACTGTGTGCCATGCACAGCAGTCTCGAACGCCTCCAACTTGCAACCACAAACTGTATGGAATAGTTTTTAACACAGCGAGTGCGCTGAAGGCTCATGAAAGAAAAGTTTTCTTGAGCTTGAAGTAGCTAGCAATGCAAGGCATTGGCAAAGGTTTACTTGACAAGTATACAGAACTTTGAATGGGACAGAGACATGAACATGTAGGAAAAGCTTAGGAAAGGTGTGCTTTCACAGGGATATCACAAAGGTAGAAGAAGCTAGTCAAGATAGAACCGATACACATGCCATCACCTAATCTTAACCAATGGACTCAACCCCTTCGATGCCACACTCACCCCGATACTGAATTGCTCCCTCACTCAACTAAGCAAATGACTCCATACCAAACAGCATGCAGCAGGCAGCCTCCTCCCTCAACCTCCCACCACACAGACATCCTGCACCTCAAACAACTTCACTGGCTCCCCATTCACAGCTCTTTTCAAACTCCTGACACACACACATTCAAAGCCTTACACAGCACTGGCCCAGCATACATCAAAACCTCCTCGGATTTCAGTAAGCTTCCAGACACCTTTGCTCAGCCAGACTTGTACTCACACACATCCCATGCAAATGCAGCACAAGAACAGGGGAAATTAACATCTCCTCATTTGCTCCTGAAGGGTGGAATGACCTGCCTCTACACATCAACGCTGTCTCTAAAACTATTGCCTTCCACACAAAGTTAATCTCTTGGCTCTTCCACTAGGTAAATCCATAGATCAGCACTGACTGCTCCTGGGTCGGTGACAGGATACCCTCCCGGGGGATAGTGTGCTTTACAAACAACAATACATTGCACTGAACTCTGCACCCAACGTTACTTGTATGGGTGGCATTTGTGTCCATCTTGCCATGTTCATCCTCTGTCTGAACATAGTATATAAACATAGTAGATGTTCAGTTTGCCATATGACATTTGCAATACAGTTCCAGCACTCCACAGAATGGTGGATAGTACATATGTCACATTCTCACTGCCTATCCTGTATGCCAAATACTAATGTTATTCAGAGTTTAGGCCATGCTCTTTAGAGAACTTAGGCAGTCTTTCCCAGCATGTTGGCCTTTGTTTCAAAGGTAGATATGCTCACTGAGTTCAAGTACTCCGGTTCTTCCATGAATGTTTCTGACACCCTCAACTCACATCCACAAACCGGAAGAAGTTGGATTTAGCATAGTGAGTGCACTAAAGGAGTGTGAAAGACTCGTTTTCCTCAGCCTCATGTGGCTGTCATGGGAGCTGTCATGTCACAGCCCCTTGTAGAACCTAAAACAAACATATACCAACTCCCTACATTTCTACAGCTGCCTGTAGCTCTGTAGGAGTTGGGGTTGACATCCCAGAAGCAGGCAGCTTAAGGAGTTCTCTCTACTATTCAAATGAGTGTGCAATCCGCCAGGTGGTCCTTAACCACATCTTCAAGGCCTGAGACCTAGGGTCGGCCTTCTGTATACATATTTATGACCCACCTCGACACAATGTTTGGCTTCTGGATCGGTGGGGGACCCAGTTTCTTGGAGGGTAGTCTGAAAGTGGTCTGGCTTGAGGCATTTATATTTTTTATATGCCTTTCTATAAACCCATGTTTTTTTTAGCATTCTTCAGAAGATCAGGAAGAACCCATAGTGTTTAGTGATCTGTGTGGCTCTGGCCTAGACTCATCAGGTTTGCTACTCAGACCAAGTCCACCTCCTGCAGAGAGACCACATCCGTCTTCCCAGAGGGGAGGTCACCTGAAAGAATGCTCATCCTCCTTACATTTGCTAAGATTGAAAGCATGGTTCCTGTGGAATTGACCTTTCTATATCTGGACCTATCCTCAGAAAACCAGAGATTCTAGTAGTTGGCGGAAAATCGTCCACTCAAACCCAGCTTGACAATAAACGGGTGCAATTCTCTCACTGGGCCTAAGTGAAAAACATTGATCAACTTTCATGCTCAGTTGACCAGTTGACAGTGCCATGCACTTTTCACATTACCTAGCTGAGATGGGGTACAGGTGATACCTGCATAACTGTTCTTGCTGCCATAAGGGCATAAAGGAACAGGCCTTGAGAATCATTCTCCATGGCTATGGAGGTTATCAAGAGGCATTTGAAAGGTCTGGTTCATTTATTTCTGTTGGAACAGCAACCAGTCATCCACTGACAATTCAGTTTTGTTCATTCGTGGATGATAAATGGATTTTATACTTGCAAAATGTATGACTGACAAGGGTCTAGTATGAGCTATATAGATAGGTCAGAAGGGTGATCAGGTTTGAGTAATAGAATTATTAGGGGTTAATATTGATTATACCTCGATTTATGACAAAATTATATCCCCTTGAGAATACAGAGGAGAAATTTCTGGATACTGTTCCAGTAGCGTCTATGGAGGCAAATTTGTAGGAAGAAATTTTATAAAAGAGCATTTAATTTTTAAAGTTGCTACACACAAAAGAATGACTCATCTCTAAAAAGGTCCTATGGTGACTTTCATTTAGCTATGAGAGATGTTATTTATGGAACCTGTACGGCACAGTCCCTCATTTCAGATTTAAGGAGCTTTTTTGGGCTAGCGAGAACAGAGGTGAATGTCCAGCTCTGCTAGAAAGCGTTCGGGCAGCAAAATGAGTACCTTTTAGAAATCTCATTTGATGTTGGGAGGAATTCAGCTCTAGGTAGTGGAGCATCCATTACACCTGAAGAAATCCTTTGTTTAAAGACTGGCAGAAGAATTGGTAGAATTAGAAAATAATATACACAAAATCTTCATGGAAAAGAAATGCTCTTCTTTTCGACAGAAACAACAACTGGTGTTCTCCAACTGGAGCAAACCTTTTAACCAGCCTTCCAGAACACAACAAACTTCTTTGCAATTTAAAAAATCAAAAGGGAAAAATTTTAATAACAATGATCAAAACCAAAAACAAGGAACTTCAGGAAAAGAGAAAAAATCCTGACTGAAGAACAAGGCTCTTAATTTTGGGTTTCAGGTAGAAATCACCATTTTGCAAAGGCCTGGGAAGAATCTACCTCAGACCCTTAGGTTCTTATAGTGGTGAGAAATGGTATACCATCTAGTTCCTGACTATTGCTCCTGCCTCAAAAATCAAACTAACACAGTGTCTCCACTTTCAAATCAGGAGGAAGGCCTCCTTAGAAGCTCTTCAACAAAAACGCTATAACTTTCATTCCTGGGATGGAAAAAGGCCTGGGGGTTTATGCATTCATCTTCCTAGTGCCGTAATTATCAGGGGTGTTCAGAATGGTGATAGACTTGACATCTCCGAACCACTGGGTACTGTCAAAACGTCCAAAATGTAAACACTCCAGCAAATAATTCCTTTCATATATCTAGGGGACATCATGACCATGATCAATCTCTAGGATGCATCCTTTCATATGCTTTTTCAGGTTCTGTGTTCAAGACAATCACTGTCAATTTTGGGTGCTCCTGTTTGGCCTGAAATCAGCTCCATGAGCAATCACAAAGACAGTAAGCTCCCATAGTTGTAATGTTTCATCTTTAGGAATGGGTAACGTAGCCCTAGTTGAACGATTAGGTCCTTTATGGCCTCTCACTTAAGGTACTCCCTCTCATTAGATGTTCGAGTACCATGATAAAGAACTATGCTTTTAATAAGCCCTTAAAACCTGGCTCTTTAAACTTTAACTGCCTCTGTGTTCTTTAGGTGCACCTCTCCAAACTAGCACTGGGATGCCTTTGTGTCGCCATGTGCTCTACAGATCCCATAGCATAGTATTTTCGAAGCCCAGAGGATGGTCAGAGATCGCCTACCTCATCATGGGTTCCTGCTCAATCTCTCAAAATTCCAGATTATTCTCTTACAAGATTGAATCTTCATAGAGTAAAGTTTCTGTGTTCCATGTTGAACAAGCAAGTAGCTCCAGTAAGACTGTGGTTAAGGGTACAAGGAGAAACATCATCCTGCATCTTAACAGTAGTATGAGCATGTTTGCATCTCTATCCACCGATAGTCTATCTGCATACCCGCTAGAAGCCAGCATCTCAGGAATTCTGTGCTCCCGTTCTGGGCACACAGTAGGTGAAGGATGTACTTGTGCATGAACACCATGTCCTTATCGAAGGACCTTCCTCGCAATTAGTCCACTAGTGGTAAAGACTGATGCCAGTGCAATTGTATGGGGTGCTACTTTGGAGGATCCATCAATGCAAGCTTCTTGGTTCCACTGCAGAGCAAAACATCATTATTTCTTCCATAGATATAAAATCTTCATGATATAGTCAGAACAGGCCAGATGGTAACTGTGACTTGCATCCACCATCAGGGAGGCATGCAGTCCCGCCTATTAAGAGTACTAATAAAAAGTTGGGGGTTTAGGTAGAGAATCATCTCTTATCTCACAAGGCTTCCCATGTGAAAGGGTTGAAGAATGTCAAGGCAGATTGACTTCTCAGAACCTTTCCCAATCTTCACTGGCATTTTAGAAAATGTTGTAACGATGCAGGATTCCACTCCCCGATATGTTTGCATTCTCAGTCAATACTCAGTTGTACTGGTTTTGCTCCCAGTATCAGGAGGAGGGGCATGAGGTGGATGCCCTGCCAGTGAGTTGGCCTCAAAAGCTCTTATAGATGTACCCACCTTTACCACTGATTTCAAAATTGCTAGCCAGCCTAAAGGAAATGAGCAGAGTAACATAATGTTGAACATAGTGATCATAATGTTTTGGTTCTTCTTTTTGGGCGAAGGAGGCTGTGGCTTCCTCTCCTTCAGACAATGTCTATATGCAAGTGTTGGAGATTCCCTATGAATCCTCTCTGTCATCCGAGATGTTTGGCTATAACGAGAATATCTGTTTCTGGTTTGAATTTGAAAGGAGGAGATTAGCAAATAAAGGGTTTACCACAACACTGAAGGACATTCAGAAATCATGAAGACTCTCGACCCAGAAGTCTTTTTCTCACTACTGGGGTATCTTTAAAAAAATGGTCGTCTAACTATTGCAGTTCTGATGGGGGAGTATAAATGAAAATCTTGCAAATCAAATTTCAAGAGCTCACTTTAATAGAAAGTGAAATTTTGTTATTCGACCTAAGAAGTTTTTCTCTGGCTCGTCATCCGTCACACCCTCTTACCGCACCATTGGACCTTCTGTTTTTTAACCATTAAGTACAGTAGCCTTAATATCAAAAATGAAGGTTGTCTTGTTTAGGTAGCTGTTGTCTCTGTTCCCAGAATAAGAGAACTGAGAGCTCTTCTTGGTCATTCTATTTTTCTATCTATTGTAGATGATGCAGTCATTTTTGCTATGGACCCAACTTTTGTACCAATGGTGTCTACCGTATCAAATCCAACTAAAGGGATTAGCAGTTCCTTCCTTTCTGGAAGAAGGATTATGGCAGCTGCTGGATGTTAAGAGAGCTATTTTGATTGATTTGGTAAGGTCAATTGTCAGATCATTTGTTTGTAATAAAGTTCAAAAGGCTTGTCTTTTAGCATTAATGGTTGGATTAGATCTACCAGAGGCTTACTCTCTAACAGAGCACTCACTCCTGTCTGGTGGGTATAACTCCAACAAGTCTGGCTGTATAATGGCCAAAGGTCCAGGGAGGCTTATTGCAGAGATCTGTAGAGTGGCCACATAGACTTCTGTGAATACTTTGTTCGTCATTACAGAGTTAATGGTTTGGACACTGATGGAAGTAACTTTAGCACTGGGGATCACAGTTCCGTAAATTCAGTTTTCTTTCTACTGATACTAAATCACTGGGTGTTTTGCAACAAGTGATTTTGTAGTTTTCAGGTGTTGAAGGCCATAGTTTAGCTTGGGTATTCCTCATAAGTTATGACTAGGACAAGGATAAAGGACACAGAGGTAATATTCCAATTAAATACTGGTAATATTCTTTACTCTTAGCCCTATCTATCCTCAGACCAGTCATTAGGAACAACCCTCAGTCTCTCTTGAAAAATGTGGCCTTTGACAGAAGGATTGGTATTTCAAGAGGATGCTGGCAATGCCAGCAGCTTTTATGACTCCAGAAATCCATGCGTGGGTCGACATTTCAGCATGCTTTGCTGAGGTTTTTCCTGTTTCAGAGAGGTGAATACACTTCATAAGTAATGACTGGTGCAAGGAGAAGTAGGACTAAGAGTAATGGGACATTATTTTGATGCGTTCAATTGCCCCTTTTTTCTAGCTAGCCAAAGCACTGAATCCCTATCTCGGAAGTTTACTAGGCAAGCAATAGTAGGGCTTGTTGGACGCCGTTCTTGTCAGTATCACCTCTCCAGAATGGATAGGAAACAGAGTATCCTTAAAACAGGTTTGTACTAAAAAATGCTCCATGCTTGTAATTTGTTTATTTTCTTCGAAACGCATATTGTTTCGTCTTGAAAAAACATCCCAAGTCCACCAGCTTGTCTTGCACGTCTATCACTTGCTGCACTAGTCTGTGGACTGACGACCTGAATGAACAACTCTCCCTCCAATATTGATATTCGCAGCTCTGACAGGTAGTCTGGAGGCCAGGATCAAACTGAGCCTCGCAGCACCAAAAAGATATGTGCAAACCAAAGAGATAACGGTGCGATGTCTCATGTGCCACCGGTGATCCCCCCACTGGTTTCTTCTAATCATGAGCCTGACACTTCAGCGGTAAGATAAAACTTGCATTCCGTCATCGCTCTTTTTAGGTGATTTAGGGTTTTCCATCTACAAGAAAATGACCTCTGTTATGCTGGAGAGCCATCAGTTCCTAGGGGCTGTCCTAGACACTTGCTCGCTGTGAGATATTCATCATGTGCTTTTTAATTCCACAGAAAATTGGCTTTCGAAAGGCAGATTGGTTCTGCGTCTCTTGTGGTTGATGACATCCTACATCTTGCTGTTCCTGGAAGTACGCTTAGATGTCGGACATCTGCATGGAATTTAAGCCCCACGGTGAACCAACTGTTTGCTCACTTTAAGCTTACTGCTTTCTGCCCTGATCTCTACACCTCAGTGCTAGAACACTCCCTCCAACATGCTAAAAGGCGCACACTTAAGATCTCCTCAGCTCCTGTCACAACCAAACCAGCTGGCTGAAGCTTTTGCCACCCTTGAGAGATTCACACAAAAGTCTCTTGGATCAAGAGGGCGCGGCCCAATCAAAGTGTTTGAAAGTTCACGCAAAATATATTAAAGATTTTTAAAAGATGCAATTTTTTAGGGGAGTGCGATGTAACTATAAATACCAGTCACTATTTTGATTCTGTTATATGATATTCTAAGATGAGATAATGTTTAATACTGTTTTTTTTAGTCACCTACGTCGTTATGTATGGGCCATAAACGCCCGAAGAACGATTTTTTTGACGATAAAGGTTGGTGATGTCGCAATACATTATGTAATGAAAACCTGACCCTTTGGTTTGCCTAATTAAATATTAACACTGTCGTCAGTTCTTCAAATTGACCTAAATCAAGGGATTAGCGCCATTGTTCTGCCACAGAAGGCTTATTGTGGCCTTGTTTTCATTACACATGACGCCCTCACTACTACAACACAGGCCCCGCTGCAGGATACCCTCGGTCATGTTATGGCTACATCGGCCCTGTTGTCTCTTCTGCCCCTTCTAACCACACGCCAACCACGAACACACAGGGTGGCATTATCGGAGAGAAAATCTATGTGAACAAAACACACCTTGGAACTACACGCAGGAACTCCCCAGGTTTTGTAAACAGATTGATGGGATAGTTTCCACCTCACATCGTGGTTTTGAAAGCGGCTCTGCCGAGCATGGTTTTGATCGAGGTTCCTGCGGAGCCTCTCGGTTCAGCCAGCCGCTTGGTTACACAGAATATAACGAATACTAGAATAATGCGGTTTTATACACTGCGCTCCTCGCTGTAGTGGGAAATCTGATTTTTACTAAAACATTAAAGGAATATGGATAGTTGCTATAACTAACATTCCCGAAAATCAGCCTTCCTTACCCCGAAACACAGCCACGTCATCCTGCCATCTAAAGGAAAAAAGTTAAGGAATGGAAGAAATGGTTTGCCTTGGGCGCTTTTGAAAGTTCACATATTTAGCTCACTTGGATTTTCCAGACTGAATACGATCTCACTCAATTCAGAAAATCGCTTGATTTCTTTGCCAGCCAATCTGTCTTTCTTTACAGTCCGTGCAACGGAAATGTTGTGATGATGAGCACCAAACAACTTTTCCTTGGCCATGTGAGCACGTCAGAGGTCTGAGGCACGTCTCCACTGGCTGCAGATGACAAACCAGCCTCCCGGGCCCCATTTGAATAACAATATTTTCTTCTGGGGCTTAGTAAGGGGGGCCTGGGACCCTAATACCAGTAAAGAAATGACCTCCCCATTGGTTGTATAAGGCAGCCACAAGTAGAGTTCAGTGCGCCCATTCCCCCCAAAGACCTACAGAGCGCATACTACCCCCGATGAGGAGTCGAAGCGCTTTGTAGCGGGATGCAGGCTATTCAGAAATCCAAGGTGTGAAGTCCTTGAAACCACCAGGCGTGGTCGAGGAACTTCAATAATTTAATTAAGCGCAACTGTGAGGACGTCATCCAGCTGTCCTCGCTAATCTACTAAACCGTCACCCAGTCCCCTTCACATTCCAGAACCCCACTAAACATTCTCACCACAACCGTCTGAGAAGCTGTCTGCCCATGCCGGATACCACCCCCACAATATACATCGGAAAAGAAAATAACTACCACATAAAATATGTTAAATGTGGCAGTTAAAATGTGAAATGTTTGAGCTAGCGGGTCATATATATTCCTTCAAGTAAGGGGGCCTTCCTGCAAGGCAGACTCTTCCTTGCCTTAGGCTGACACTCAGTGAGATCTTCATTAAAGTCCGCCTGCCTCGACGACAGGAGATTTAGTTCACTGTGACTAGTATTATCAAAGTCCAAGCAGGAAGAACATTTAACAACTCTACTTAGACTCCAAATCGTATTGTCCTCCGTTTTGCCAGCATTCTTAAACAATGTAATCACCTTCAAGGATTTACTGAACTCAGAATAAAGCGCTCTTGACATTGGAATTTGAATCTTGACTCAATTACCAACTCTCACTTCAATTTTCTTAACTCCTTTTCGATCATCAAACTCACAGTTTCTCTCAAGGATTTTGCTTCTTTCTTTAAGCATCACTTCATCCTCGTCTTCCAGTATAACCTGTCCTTCCTTTAACCCAACTCGGACACATCAGTCAGCTGGGCTTTCTACCTTTAAAAAGCTCAAAGGGGATCTACCAGTCGCTGAGTGTAGAGTTAGCCTGTACACTCTTACTTTCTCCTCCAATCCCTCTACTCAACTCTTACCACAAACCCCTGCACGCTGAATGGTCTCCTTTAAAACTTTATTGAACCTCTCAATCATCTCATTGGCCTCAGGATGATATAGGGTCGGTCTTCCTATGCATTATTGCTTTACCCAACATAAATTCCTCAATTTTTCTTGAAGTGAGTTGCACCCCATTATCCGTTAGCAAGGGGGATGGATTTTCATCCGTACCAAACAACTTGTCCAGGTAACAAATGACATCACAAGTGTCAATGAAATGTAAAATGTTCACATCCAGCCATCAGGAGTACATATCATTGCAACTCTGGAAATATTGATCCACATTAGCGATTCGTATAGGAGCCACTATGTCCAGTGCTATTTCCTCCCAGGGGCCAGATGGCAAGTAGCATAAACTCATGGCTTGAGTTCTACATTTGAAGATCTTATCACTACTCAAACGCTATCATTCTTTCAACCATCAAATCCATACCCAGCCATCAATAGTCCTAATGTATTCTTCTTTGGTCTTGGAAATGCCTCGGTTACTTTCATGTGTACCACCAATTATTCCCTCTCTCAAACATGTCGAAGGCACTAACCACTACCTCAACAAGAACCCATCCTTCCCAAAAAGTTAATCTCTCACATTCCAACATGACATCAAAGATTCATCATACAAGGGCGTGGCCAAGACCCGGAGTGCAATGGCCGCTTGATCTGATCGCTCCGTGAGCCCTTTCCTTTCCCCAACAATCCTCAATGCCTATCCTGACTCCTTGCAGCGGGGAAACAAGCGCAAGCGCCGCTGATGACCTGCCGAACCTGGAGTTACTGGTCCCAGTGAAAAACGGGCCTACACGGGCAGCGAAGCCGGGAGCTCAATTTAACGTTCCCGCCGCCGAGGGAGGGCCGAGGTGCGGCCTGGTGTCCTGGTGGGCCCCGGGCATATAAATCCCCGCGGGCGGAAGCCCAGAATAAATAAACTCCGGCAGTAAGGCCAAGGCCATTCCTGCCACAGTTGTGGATCGCGCAGAGTCGACTGCGCACACAGGAGCCAGCGTGTAATAGCCGGCCCGACAGCTGCGCCCAGGGAGATGCTCTCTGCGGATTTCGACCGGACCCGGGACAGCTGGTGGTGAGGTGAAAGTGGAGGGGGGCCCTGAGGGGGAAGCGAAAATCAGAGCGATTTGGCCACAATACCCCCCTCCCTCCCCCAGCCGACTATACACAGAGGTGAGCGCCAGCGACCCACGCAGGGGCCCTGCGGGTATCGGAGGCACGCTCCCTTCCCATAAGGCGCGCTAGGGCCCAGTGACAGGTGGCGAGGGACGTGAGCCACGAAAAGCCCCAATACCCCACAGGCCTGCTGACAGGACTAGAAACCACCTGGATAACACGCACCACTCCTCGCCTGACCGTAGGTTATACGTGTGTTGGGAGAGAGCGATGTGACCCCTGGCAGACTCAAGACCGCCCTGCCTCGCCTGCCCTGGTTGCCGCCTGTGTACCGGCCTAACCATTCGGGGGCAGGGTGCCACTGTTCCACATTGCGCCTCTGCCCAAGTCCAATTGAGAGTGGACAGACAGAGACTTGCTCCTGCTGCTACACCGTGTGTGATTACTACCATCGCCGGACGCTGGGGCCCGCTGTCCTTGGAACTATCGTCAGAACGCCAAAATGGCAACAGACAAGAGAAAAGCCGCTGGTGCGAAGGGACAAAGGGCGGTACAAACAAACAGACTTGACCGTTACGCCCTCCCGAAGGACATGCTACACAGCCAACAATCAGGGGGTGGCTCCACCGGCAAGCAGGGAGGTGAGGACCAGGAACTGTCCATAAAAGATGTCATGAAGGCGATCACTACTGGCCAAACTGCGTCGGAGCATAAAATGGACACCATTGCTATCGAGGTCAACCTGATCAGAGCCGACCTCACCAAACTTAATGGGAAAGTCAAACAGGTGGAACTCACCACTACCAGCCTCGTAGACGATGTGGCCCAGCTCCAGGGTCAAATGCAGGAGATGCAATCATTTTGTAAAGCCTCTGAACTCAAGCTGGATGAATATGAAGGGTGTTTACGCCGCAATAATCTGCGCTTTTTAGATGTGCCAGGGAAAGCGGAGGGGCAGGCCCCTGACCTCTTTGTTGAAGACCTTGTTCTGCAACACCTGAAACCCAAGAACCTCAGTAAGGTTTTTGTTATTGAAAGGGCGCACAGGGTTCCTGGTGGTCGTCCCAAGCCGGGAGCCCCCCACGCCCAATGCTGGCGAGAGTACTGAATTTCCGGGACAGAGATGTGATCCTCCAAAATGCCAGAATGGGAGCCCCACTTCATATCGAGAATTCGGACATTTCCTTTTTTCCTGACTTCACGCAACGAGTGCAACGGCAAAGACTATCCTTCACGTCAGTGAAACAGACGCTCAGAGATAAGGGTCTGAAGTACTCTATGTTATTTCCAGCACGTCTTCGTGTGGAAGCTGATGGAAAAATCTGGTTTTTCGAACGACAGGAGGAGGCAGCAGATTGGCTTGAGTGTCGGACGGAACGGGCCCCACAAGATCGTAATGCCGGGGGTGAGGCCATCTTACAGGGCCCCGCCTGATGGTGACGACCTGGAGACAAGGCCTCCCTTATACTAGCTGACTATTGGGTTTGGCTGGACAGGTAACGGGCGGGGTGGGGTCCCGGAGAGACGTCTCCAGTTTCTGAGACTAACTTTTGGAACTTTGGTGTGTGACCATGTTGGGGACTATTTCCTGAAGTTTAGGTGGGGTGTGGGAATATGGGATGCCACGTCCTTACATTTTCTATTAATAGTTTCTTTACAGGGCGACAGGCACTCTGCAAGTTTCTTATGGGCAGTTTTGAGCTAGAGTGCAGGGCAGCAGGGTGGGGGGCTGTTGGGCTGGGGAGAGAGGGGCTGTTGGGTTGGGGGGTTGTATCAATGTAAAGTTATGGTTTGCACATCGGTAACTCACTTCACAACTATCACAGAGGCACTTGTCAACAGTAATCTGAGCTATAAGCGCCATGGGAGACAAAAATGTTAAACTTTTGAGTTGGAACATCAATGGGCTTGGGGACAAGATCAAACGTAGTGTGGTTCTCCAGTATATCAAGCGTCAGGCCCCGGATGTTGTTCTCCTACAGGAGACGTACCTGGTTGGAAATCTCTGCAAAGCAATGCACGGGGGGGGCAAAATGGTGGCACACGCAGGACTCACATCTGGCTCCAGAAGTGTAGGCGTCCTGATTAAAAATTCACTCCCACTTGAGGTTGGCTCAGTCTGGACAGATGAGAGAGGAAGATACGCTGGGATTTCGGGCACATGGGAGGGCCGCACGGTCACGTTCATGTCAATCTATGTACCCCCTGGACTGCAGGGCTCCACCTTTACTGATCTTGGTTCCTTTCTACTTACTGTACCAGATGGCCTCCTGGTCCTTGGCGATGATTTTAATGCCGTAGTCTAGGGCACATTAGACCGCTACTCCACTAGGGAAATAGGACCCTCTGCGTGCTGGCTGCCCGATTTTCTTGACACTTTGGGGCTGGTGGACGCTTGGAGGGCCTATCAACCAGGCCAGATACAACACACCTTTCATTCTGGGGCCCACCATAGTCTATCCAGATTAGATTATTGCCTGGTCCCTGCAGCCAAAGTCACTCACATACAAGAAATCAGACACCTTGCCAGGGACATCTCTGATCACTCTCCGCAGTGGATACACATAGTACTCAATCAAGCCACGGTGGGTAGGCTGGCTCCAATCAACCCCTGTTACCTTTGAGACCCGAAACTTCGCAAAAACCTTCTCAAGGCCATAGAAGATTATTTCACAGATAACGTGGGGTCAGTATCCTCATCTCAGTCCCGTTCGGAAGCTTTCAAGACCGTAATTCTAGGCCAGGCGCTGTCCTTTATTGCGAGGGCAAAGAAAGAAAAGCAAAAAGGTATCCTTGACATAGAGGTGGACAATTATTGGCTGGAGGGCTACCTAGAGCTCGGCGTGACGCCGGAAAAACTCCATCTCCTGAGCCTGAAACAACACGACTACAAGGCCCTGGTTACGGACAAGGCCAAACTTCTGAGCAGGGAACGTCAAGGTAGAATATATGAAATGGGTGACAAAGCAGGGAAGCTAATAGCATGGTTAGACAAAAAAAACTGGGTGAGCAGATTAGTCCCGGAGCATACAGACGATGACGGCACCTCTCTCACTGAACCCCAAGACATAGTTGACAGATTCGACACTCACTTTCAAAAGGTACACTCGACAGTGACCCCACATACTTTGGAAGTCTCAAGGGACCTCCTTTGTGACATCAGACTCCCTTGCCTTTCCCCAGTGGATTGCAACTTTACTGAAAGCGACTTGACCACAGATGAAATTGCGCAAGCAATACACGCATTGAAACCGGGCAAGGCTCTTGGACTGAACGGTATTCCCATCGAGCTACACAAACTACGGCCCGATAAATTTGCACCATACTTAAAATCGATGTTTGAGGACTATTTAGAACTTGGGGCTCTACCTAGGGAACAGAAAATAGCCACTATGGTCATCATACATAAAGAAGGGAAGCCCCGAACGGACTGTGCCTCGTACAGGCCGATTTCCCTCCTTAACGCCGAACCCAAAATCCTGGCCAAACTTCTGGCTGCCCGTCTGTTCAAGGTAATAGGCGCCCTGGTGCACCCAGATCAGTCTGGCTTTATGCCACACAGAAATACGGCCCTTAACTTGCGCAGGATTCACGGAGTGCTGGGCGGAGCGTCAACCATCCAGGAGTCTGCTGTTAGTGTGTCCCTGGATGCAACCATGGCATTCGATACTGTTGAGTGGCCCTATCTTTGGGCAGTACTTGCAAAACTGGGAGTTGGCCCAAAATATATACAATTGGTGCGTCTCCTGTATCGGGAAACTCTGGCCCAGGTCGTGGTAAATAACAAACTGTCAGCTACGTTCCCACTCAGCCGTGGGACCCGTCAGGGCTGCCCACTCTCTCCCCTCCTTTTTGCCGTTGCCCTGCAGCCCCTGGTTGCCTGGATCCGTCAAGACCAGCTGATACGAGGGCTGCAGTGGTCCCCTGATTGGGAGGACCGCATCTCACTCTATGCGAATGACATTTTACTCTACCAGGCCTCCCCGTCAAAATCCCTAATAGTAATTTTGGACATTTTGGCAGTGTTCGGCAGATTCTTTGGTTTCAGGATCATTTGGGGTAAATCCTTATTATTCTCCCTTAGGGGGGATCCCCTGCCCCCCGGAGACTGCCCAATCCAGATTAACACAGGGGGCTTTAAATACCTAGGTATTTTTATTTCCCACGATCCCTCAGCCCGCTACGCCCACAATCTCCTGCCGCCCATACGTAGACTCAAAAAAGATATTACAAGGTGGAAGTCGCTTCCCCTCTCCCTACTGGGCAGAGCTGCCCTGTTTAAAATGATGTCCCTGCCCAGATTTCTCTACGCATTGCAAAATGCTCTAGACCCAGTCCCTCTACAATACTTCAGGAAAATAGAGGGTCTTCAGAGAGAATTGCTCTGGGACGGAAAACCTTGCATCGCGCTTAATAAACTGACCCTAAACTGGTACGACGGCGGTATAAGCCTTCCAGACATAAAAAATATTACTGGGCTGCACACCTGGCTGCCATAAATCACAGCACCTATGGACGAGGCGATGACCCTGGCTATGCTATGGACAAATGGCTCCTCCCCGGAGGTAACTATAATAGGACACTTTATTCACGATCCAAAAAATACACATTAATGGGCCCCACCAAGCATTCGGTCCAACACAACTAACTCTCTTGGGTGGGGGCGTAAACTGACGATGGCGACCCCCCTTTGGGATTCTGAAACTCTGGGCAGCCTCTGGAGATCAAAAGGCTTTGACAGATGGGATCTCATTGGCATTACGCAAATTAAAGACATTTGAGGAGAAGGGGGGAGTAAAATCCTTCAAATGCTATAGGCCGAATATGATCTGGCCGCCACAGAGCACTTCTGATATGCCCAAATCCTACACTCACTCCAAACACTCCTACCTAAAGGGACAATCCCACCTGATGCCTCTCCCTTAGAGGACAGAATCTTAGATGGCCACCTACCTGAAAAGACAATTTCCCTAATATACAAAAAACTGATAAACAATATGACTGATCCCCTACAGGCATTAAGGGAGAAATGGACGGGAGACGGTATTGAGTAAGACGACGAAGACTGGCAGGCGGCAGTGTCTTCCCCAAGAGTGGTCGCCATACCGGCACGCCTCAGACTGGTACAGCTCAAAATCCTTCAACGCTTCTACATCACCGGGCCACGCCTGATCCATATGGGGATAACCGACAATGGGGAATGTAGAAGAGGCTGTGGTCAACTGGGAACCTTTCTCCACACTATATGGGAATGTAAGTTTGTCAGTTCTTTCTGGCATGAGGTACACGAGGCAATATTTTCTGTGCTACTGACCCTTTGCGTCCTCAACATATGGGAGCCCACAGACCTGAACACTCACCAGACACAATGGGCTACCCTGGGATTCATAATAACTAAGAGAAACATCGCACAACTATGGGGTGCTGCTAAACCACCTACGCTAGAAGAGGGAACTTGACTGGTGTATGTGTAGGGAAAAAACGGTTTATGTCGCAAGGGGATGCCCCAAAAAATGGGCACGTATTTGGAACCCTTGGAATAGTTATCGTGGAGAAATCTGTGAGCCTCCTGTCTGTCTTGAACCAAATGTCCCTCTTACCCCATGATGATCTCCTCTTATGTCAAAATGTAATCCTCTTCCTTTGTGCGCTGCTATGATTTATTCACTATTTGTGTCCTCTGTATTGTTTATTTAAACCGATGCATGTTTCAATAAAAAGAAATAGTTTAAAAAAAAGATTCATCAGACTTGTTTTTAGGACTCCACTGAGCACTTAACATTTGCACCACCTGTTGTAAAGTTTTATCATTTTCTAATTCTCTCAACCATTCTTCTGCTTTCCATTGGTCCTCATCAAAATGTCCATCCAAAATATCACCCCAAATTTCATCCTTCCCCTCGCTACTTCCACACCACAAAGCGTTACAAAACAATCCGCAATCGAATTCTTCAAACCTGGAACATACATTCAAACACTTGAAGAGTTACCACCCTTTCACAAATTCTACTAGTAACAAAGTAAATGCCCTTGCCTTTACAAAAATCCTTCAAGGGCTTGTGATGAATATTGATCTCAAAAGAACTTCCGCACAAAAATTATACCAACTTCCTTAACCCCTTCGGTGCTCATGATGGAATGGTTCCGTCAAAAGCACCAGTGCTCCTGTAATCATGATGGAACCATTCCCTCATGTGCACAGGCGCACAAAATCCCTCTGCTGCAGACAGCAGAGGGTTTTCCTTTTTTGGATTTTTGCCTCGGGCAGTTGGGAAGAGTTTCCCCAACCTCCAGAGGCTTTTTTTTCCCTTCAATGTAATGATGATCGAGCACATGTCGCACACACATCATACTAAGTTTCAGTTTCATTGTTTCAGTGCCTGGGGGCTATCTCAGCCCCCGAGCACCGAATTACATGGGAGAGGCATCGTTGGAAAGGGGAGACTCTTCTCTTTCCAATGGTACCATTCCCTTGTGGATCCCTGCTTGGGGATCGCCCCTGTAGGGCGATCCCTGAAGTATTCAAGTCATTATGGTATGATTAGCGCAGCATATCTAATGAAGGTACGACTAGCTATGGTATATTCAGAGGATCGAAATCCCCGTTATGTTAGCATGATAAAAAGGGCCGAGAACTGAACCGCCTCCATCTTGGATTGCGGCCCTTTCACTTGGGAGTCACGTGGCCTCTTTCGCACACCATCTGCTTTCCCCTTTTACATGCATTTATTAGGAGACAGGCCGAGTTGCTGAGAAGCAAGGTCACATCTGCTAAAAGGGAGTATCAAGCGAATTCCTCTAGACCTGGGACGAGAAGGGAGTCACCCTTTCGACCTTCCCTGTAAAGATAGTATCCCTTTGTATGTGTAACCGAAACTAGAAATAGGCATGAGCTCATTAGGGGCGCCAGGACTAACTGGTACTTTTCCACATAAGGTTTTGTATGCTGTGCTGATAATGTATAAAAGTGTGTTACTGTCAAGGAGCCAGCAGTCTTCCTCGGCGCACCTGATGGGTGAGGATCGACGAGGCTCCTCTATACAGAGATCTATGATGACTAATAAACGTTTGAACCTTCCACGTTGCCAACTGCTCCTTATTCTACTTAATATTGCGGGCCAATGGTAAGTGTGGCCCTTGGAATAATTATTTGAATACAACAGTTGGCGACCACGAAGGGACCCCGTGACAGGGTCTTCCACCCCCGTATTCGGGTGGTGGGATTGGGGGCGTCCTGATCGGTTGGCGGGAGAGGAGCCTGAGGATTTCTCCCACCCTGCGCGGCTTTTCGGTTGGTCCCCTGCTGCTAGTCACCCTTCACCGGGGTCCTACGGGCCTAACCCGGAACACAGGCTGATTTGAACAGGAGGAGTTGGCAGCGGAGAATGAACATTCGTATCTGGGTGCACCCGGTGAGTATGGATTGATTTGGTTTGACGCACGCGTTGTAAACGGTGCATTATTTTTGTTGAAGCACGCGGTAGAGACGGTGTGCTATTTGATTGACCTAAGAGCATTCGTTGAGAACGATGCATTTTTGCTTTTGTTTGAAGCTCGCGCTGGACAGCGGTGCATTGATTTGAAGGCACGCACCGGAGGGTGGTGTCTGGCTTGATCGGGTTCGCATTACAGTAATTTGACTTGAAGTACGTACAGAATTGTATTGATTTGATTAGAAATAGCGCGCCGGAGGAATATAGACGGATTGCACGTGGAAGGACCGGCGACCTAGACTGGGTAGCCACAGGGCATACTCCCGACGGGGCACGTCCTCGTTGGGGGGCTGGTCTTAGTGGTGAGCCAGGAGGGTGGCCGGAATCCCGCGTGCAGTTTGGTGTCTGGACTGTGAACCAGAGTCGACGGGCTTGGTTCTCTGATACTGATTGTATGTTGTGAGCGAGTTGTGCTGATTGTTGTTCTATGTGTACATGTCTGAAAACTAACCAAAATGTCCTGTTTCAGTAAACTGAATTGTTTTGGCTGCTGCTGCCGCACAAGTGACTCCAGATTAGCTGAGAGCCAACCCGCCCCGCCGGAGGGCAGCCCGAGCCATTTTATGTATGTCAAACATGGGATCTCTCCTTTATTGTTCTGCACTCTGTGGCACAAGTATACCAAGGGAAATGAGGAGTTACGATGGCCCAAGACGGGTTCGTTTGATGAGAAGAAAATTGCGTTCCTACAGGAACAATTATTTTCTAGGCGAAGTAGACAGGCCATGTTCGATGCCCTAATTCCATGGCAGAAAGAGGCCAAACAACGGCGAATGAGGGAAGAGAAAGTAGCTAGAGCTAAGGCAGGACAGAACGTTACTCAGAAAGCTATGGCCTATGACCGAGAAAGGGTAGAAAAGGGATTAGATTGCATGAATCGCGAGTTTAGATTGAAGGTTGATAAGAGCTATGTGACCCGTCCGAATGCGGAAGATGAAATAGAGGATTTGTTGAACACCAGGCCACCGCCCCCTTATGTACCGCAGAGGATATATCCGGAGGTGTCAGGGGCCTCGGCCCCGAATATGCCCCTGGGGGCCTCGGCTTCGGCTCCCCCGGCCACTACTACCCCTCCCTCCCTGCCGAACCTCTCCCGGTTGCCGACATCTGTGTCTGAAGTTATAGCCATGCTGCCAAATTTATTGACGGCAGCTGCAGCCGGGAACCCTCAGCTGTTGCCGGGGTCCGTGCCTTCCCCTTCTGTTCTGCCCTCCTCCTCCGCTAGTACAACGCCGGTAACAGCTGCGACTACTCCAATACATCCGGCCGGTCTAGTGGAGGGTAGGAAGTTGTTCACTCGTTCTGCTTTAGGAACGGAAGAAAGGGAAACTATTGCCACACAAGCGTCCCAGTGGATGCGGCATCCTATTTATACTCTTGCTGATATTTGGAGTACCATGAGAGACTACGAACCGGTGATGCAACAGCATGCCCTGGATCATATGGCCAACCGTCTTATTTCTGTATGGGAACAGGTACACCAGGGAGGGAGAGCTCCGGCCATATTGTATGATATTCTTGATCAGGTTCACAAATCCCAGTTGAAGCCTGAAGAAGTGTATGGGAAGGTGCAGACTTTGGTCTCTTATAGAACTCATTTGCAGTCCGCCCTTCCCGCCGGATCCTCCCAGTTCCCTATGCGGGAAGTACACCCTATCTTCCATCCGGAGGTTACCGAGGTGGTAGATGCCCAGGGTGTTGTTACCCGCCCGGGAATAGCCGCCCGGTTCCAGGAACAATGGGTCTATACCCCCTAGAAGCGGAGTGAGGTATTGTCCCTAAAAAGCCAGTTGCCAGATCCTAGAAAAAACCCCACTGCATATTACAAAGAACTGACCGAGGCCGCCTCGTCGGCAGTAATGACGTTGGCGGATATTGAATTATTCTTTGCCTTATTAGTACCGGTGGACATCTGGCGCCAGGTACATGACCAGGACCATGTTACGGAATTTGGTGGGACATGGGACCAACTGAGAAATTGGGATAGAGATCGTAAACCGGGGAACAAACCCCGACCTGAGATACTGGCCTTGCCTGAAAGAATAATAACCTATATGCATTCATTGATCCCATCCAGGAAAGTAGATTGGGATAAGCTGACGGCTTGTAAGCAAAAGAAGGATGAGAGTGTATCCGATTTCTTCACAATGTTTGAGGGAGTATTCATTGATTTTAGCGGACAGGACTTGGCCACGGAGGGGGGTGTGCGCTTATTTGTTAATAGATTTGTGACCAATTTGCTACCTGAGGTATCGGCCCGGTTACAGGCAGCTGAGAGTACTTGGACGACCACCACGCCTTCCACGATACTAAGCATGGCCCAGTATTATGAGCATCGGGAAAATGAGAGCAAGGATAAGACAGAAAGAAAGTCGAAAGAATTGAAAACACGAGTGTTACTGCAGCAAGTGGAGAGGGATAGAGGAAGAGGAAGAGGGTTGCAGAATTTCGTTCCGAGAGGGGCGGGACCCGCGCAGACGCCTGGGCGAACGGATCTAGGCATAAATCAATGTGCTTTTTGTAAGGAGGAGGGGCATTGGAGAGCGCAGTGCCCGTTGTTGTACGAGCAGAATACTGCTTCAAGGGGTCGTGGACGGGGAAGAATGAGTGGGCACCGAGGTGGATACACAAGACAAGAACAGGCAACACGAGGTGAGAACAGTCAGAATTATTTTGACCAAAGCCAAGGTAAACAGTACTACCATGACGGACGTGTGACGAACGAAGACACCGGATATACTCTAGCATAGGATAGCCAAGGGCAGAGTAAGGGGCATGTGTCAATCCCGATAGATCAAGCTGGACCTTATGTCCATGCACAATTACTGGATGCATCAGGTAAGTTTTTGGTTGACACAGGGGCTATGAACAGTTCTGTTTCACGTGCCCTGGTCCCGGGGGCCGCTCTGTCTGGCCAGACTAATGTGTCCGTGGGGTTCTCTGGAACTCCGGTGGTGAGCCCCATTTCTAAGCCACTTTCTCTTACTGTGGGACCGGTAACGATTGAATCGCCTTTCCTCCTCACCTCCCAGTGTGGGGAGAATCTCCTGGGTATGGATATATTGAAAAGATTGCATGCCCATATCTTTTGCTCCCCCAAGGGAGTTTACCTGACCATTAGGAATACCTCTATCCCCTCCATTCAATGTTTCTCAAAAACGGACTCTTTACCCCCTGAGCTTGCAAAGCTCCCGAGGGATCTTTGGGCTCTGGGGGACACTGACGTGGGGTTCCTACAAATCCCCCCAGTATCCATCACTTTGAAACAGAATGCCATATTGCCAAGGATCCCACAGTACAAAATAGCCCCCGAGGGGGAACTTGCTTTACTGGCTATTATTTCTGATCTGATTAAAACGGGGGTGGTGGAGGAGACAACTTCCAACATTTGTAACAGCCCCATTCTTCCGATTCTTAAACGAGCCCCTGTCTCCCAGTCCCCTGATTATGCTGATACCTATCGATTTGTGATTGACCTGCGAGAGGTTAATAAGATTGTGGTACCCCAGTATCCTGTGGTACCAGACATTAACTCCATTTTGACCATGATTCCTCCCACTGCAACATTTTTCTCGGTGGTTGATTTGAAGAATGCTTTCTTTAGTATTCCCATACATCCAGACAGCAGACATTTGTTCGGTTTCTCATTGGGGGGCCGCAGCTTTAGATTCTGTCGCGCCCCCCAGGGGTATACAAAGAGTCCTAGTATCTACAGCCAAGCCCTAAAGAGAGTATTGGATTCTTTGCAATTGCCACCAGGTAATGTCCCATTGCAATATGTTGACGACCTCCTTATGGCCTCTGATACAGAACATGGTTGCCGCGATGCCACGGTTACCCTGCTACGACATTTGGCCACACACGGTAACAAGGTGTCGCTTTCTAAATTTCAATACTGTCGACCGGAGGTGACCTATCTCGGTCATCTCCTGTCGAAGGAGGGAAGACGGTTAACTTCTGAGCGCATCGCAACCATAACTAACATGCCTGTTCCTCGCACGCAACGTGATGTTCGCGCTTTGCTTGGTATAACCTCCTACTGTCGCCAATGGATTGCTAACTATTCTCTCTTGACTAAACCTTTCTTGTATCTAACTACGAAGGATGTGCATGAACCTTTACCTTGGACGGATGAATGTCAGACTGCCTTTTCCGCTCTGAAAACTGCTCTCTGCTCTGCTCCTGTGCTTGGCACCCCTGACTACCGGAAACCTTTTGTGCTCTACGTGCATGAGGTGGACGGTTGTTCTCTTTCAGTGTTGACACAGGACTTTGGTGGTAAGCAAAGGCCTTGTGCATATTTCTCGGCGGTTTTGGACAATGTCGCCAGAGCACTTCCCAGTTGTCTGAGGGCTGCAGCGGCAGTGGCCATAGCAATCAGACAATCGGAAGGGCTAGTCCTGAATAGGGATCTGACAGTGATGGTGCCTCATGCTGTGGACGTATTATTAAACAGGACACAGACGCAGCACTTAACTAGTGCGCGTCTTACAGGGTACGAATTGACCCTGTTTGCACCTCATATAACGATCAAAAGATGTGTTAATTTGAACCCCGCCACGTTGTTACCCCTCCCTTCCGGAGGTGGTGGACAAGACATACATGATTGTATCTTTCGAACTGAGGAAGAAACCAAGGGCCGGATAGATCTAACTGACACCCCACTATCTGATGCCCAAGGGGAATTGTATGTTGATGGGTCATGCTTCCGATTACCGGATGGTACGACAGCTGCGGCTTATGCGATCACTACCCTGCAAACGGTAGTTGAGGCAGCAAAGATACCATACCGGTCGGCCCAGGCGGCCGAATTGGTTGCATTATTCAGGGCCTGCGAGTTGGGGAAAGGCATAAGGCTAAACGTCTACACCGACAGCCAGTATGCGTTCGGTGTGGCACATAGCTTCGGGAGGTTATAGGCCGAAAGGGGATTCCTAACATCCCATGGTGAGAAAATAAAGAATGGACCATTAGTTGAGCGATTACTAGCCGCATTAACATTGCCCAAGACCCTGGCTATAGTCAAATGCAGTGCACACAAAGTCATAATTGATGATGTGGGGAGGGGAAATTTCTTTGCGGATCGAATTGCCAAGGAAACGGCCCAGTCTGACACCACTTCTATGTTTGTAGTAACAAAAATGATAGAAGCAGGTGTTTCTACCAACACCATAGATAGTGTGAAGGAGCTGCAAAAGGAGGTGACCCCAGAAGAGCTGACATACTGGCAAGAACAGGTGGGGAGGCTTGATGAAAATGGGTGTTGGACTGACTTGTCAGAGAGGTGTAGATGGTTGCTGCCAAACGCATTTGTAAATGCGGTAGTAACCATGGCACACGGACCTTCGCATGTGGGAGTTCAGGGCATCTGTGCCATATTGGATCCTGTCTGGTACAATGTTAACATCTATAAGACAGCTAGGAACTTGGTCCAACATTGTATAATTTGTCTCCAGCATAATCCCGGGGTCAGTATTCCTGTCCTGGCGGGTAGTTTTGCGCCACCCACTCTGCCTTTTGAAGTACTCCAAATGGATTACATACAGCTAGAGCGAGTTAACAATCTGAAATACGTGCTAGTGGTGATTTGTACTTTTAGTAAATGGGTGGAGGCGTATCCCACAAAGGAAAATACTGCTCTGGCAACTGCGAAAGCTCTGGTAAAAGAGTTCTTTCCTCGATATGGGTTGCCACGGGTGATTTGGAGTGACAACGGGACACATTTTAATGCTAACCTAGTCAAGTATGTATGCAAGGGTCTGTCCATCCGGCAGAAGTTTCACGCAGCCCGACATCCTCAGTCAGCAGGTCTGGTGGAGAAATATAATGGGATTTTGAAGTTAAGATTGGCTAAACTTCAGGACACGACAGGATTAAAATGGCCCGATCTCCTGCCCCTGGCCCTGTTGTCTGTAAGAACTACTCCCCATTCACGGAGCGGCATCTCCCCTTATGAAGTTATTTTTGGCAGACCTGCCAACGTATGGGGAGTACCCCGGCCCAAATCTTTCAGGGACATTGACTATCCTATGTTGACTGACTATTTGTATGCCTTGACTAAAGATCTTCGTTCCATTCATCAACAGATATCTGCCGTACTGCAGCCCCTGCCGGAGGGTCCTGGACACGGCGTAGAACCGGGACAGTGGGTCTTGGTCCGAAACTACCAACGGAAGTCGAGTTTGGATCCGCGCTGGTCCCGGCCGTACCAGGTGCTCCTGGCCACGCGAACGGCGGTGAAAGTCGAAGGGAAGCAGCACTGGATCCATATCTCCCATCTTAAGCGAGTTCCCCTCCCATGCCAAGGGAGCAACTTGACCAGGAGGAAGGCCTGCTAATTCAAGGTGAACCCAGCACTGAAGAGTCACTTTCCCTGGACACCCGCAGAGAAGTTGACGGGCGAGGGGAGAGTGCTGTGAGCGTGGAAACCCCTTTTTGTGGCCACCCAATTGCTCAAAGTGAAGCCTCTGGTCGGGAGCCCGGCTCCTCATCTGACCCCACTGTGCCCACCTTGTTTGTTAATCCTGAAACCCCTGGTCGGGATCGATATCACCTGCGGCCCCGGAAAATAGACAATCCCAGGTCTAGCCTTGACAAGTGAAGTTGGAGGCCCCGCAAAGACCTGAGGATTGTTAGAACACTGGACTCAACTCGTTGAGAGCATGGAACTTTGAGTAGAGCTCTGTTCAGAACGAAGATAGAGACATTGATCAGTTGGTGGGGTCCAGGTGGAGTTTCTTTTCACCACGGGTTGCGTCAAGTGTGACCCCAACGCGAGAAGTTTTTACCCTTTTTTCCTTTGTTTTTCTGAACAATAGGAGTCTGCCTGTGAGGCTCTATACGGACACAGGAAAGAAGCACCCTCCGGCAGGTCGGACTGCTTGTAGAACCCCCCTTTTTCCCGAGATTATATTGGACTTTTAGTGAGAAATGTACCCTTTTGCTCGTTTTGTCCCTGAAGAAGGGCGTCCCATAGTACCCCGCACCCTTCCCCCGCATTTGCCAATGTTCTCCTCATGGAGCTTGCGTGTAAAAATTGTTTTCATTTTTATATTGATTATATCATTTATACTATGTTTAGGTTTGTTCATATATCTAGAGTTCCGTCATCCTGTACACACCTTGATAGTGTCTACCCCTGCTCCTAAGGAACATCATTTCCAGACCTTTGTCCCTCATAAGGAAAGACACCGACAGACATATGTACATAATGCCTTCATTGAGATGCTGCACCAGACTCATAGCTCCACAAATGTTACTGATTGTTGGGTTTGTGATCTTCTCCCGTCAGTGATGCATAAGCAGGATTTGTTTATATCAATGCCTTTATCTTATTTAGGTAGTTGCGAAGCCTGGTTTAAAATGTTATCCATGCTGTACGAACACTACACTATAGATGAACGTCGATTCTCAGAGAAGGATTATGCTTTGATTTTAGCCTATATAGAGACACACCAGGGTTTTACTCCTAATGCCGAGGGAACGGATGGTACCCTTGATCCTATCGCCTGCATGAATGTATACACGGATCACGAAAATGACACCTGGCTGAGGGATGAAGTACTGGATTTCATGACTTTTAACTTTACTGAGTATTTTAAATACTTCCAGGAGCGAAATGTCTCAGATGAGAAAATCATTCCGGTCCCGGTGTTAAATACATCCTCCTCTTTCTGCGTGCAGGGTACTGGACATTTATTCGTAGGTTACAGTAGATGCAATTACACTTATAGATTACAGACGTTCAGTAGCCCCCCAACACTCACCCCTCCCAATGTTTATTTTGTGTGCGGTGAAAACGCATACACTTGGCTACCTAGAGGATGGGCGGGTAGGTGTTACTTATCTTTTCTTTACCCACCGGTTTACATAGATCCTTCTGATTATCATAAGTCTCATTCCTTAAATCGGCGGAGTCTGAAAGCTGAGGCCGCTAGTAATGATGCCACTGACCAGACGGACACTCCAGCCAAACACTTTGTCGATATCATAAAAGGGGTGTTACCCATATGGGGACCCATCCTCAATAGTAAAGAAGTTAGGAGGCTATCTAGAGTAATGGAAGGGGTGGTTAATACCACTGCAGGAATATTAACTAATATCACAGTGGAGCTCCAGGCGACCCGGCTTGTGACCCTTCAAAATCGTCTTGTTTTAGATGTTATCCTAGCTGATCGTGGAGGAGCTTGTAGGGTCATCGGCAGTTCCTGTTGTGTATATATACCTGACTCCGCCCCTTCTGTCCATTTAGCCATCCAGAAACTGCATCGGCTAGCCAGTGAAATTCACACTGAGACTGGTACTTGGTCTCTGTCCGGGTGGTTTTGGGATTTAGTGACGGCCTGGGGATGGAAGTTATTCATGATTCTTTTGGGAGTAGTAGGATTCATTTTCACCACCTGCCTTTGCCTACAGTGCGGGCCTGCCTGCTGTGCATATTGTGCCACTCAGGTTCGCCGATCCATCCCTAGACCCAAGCTTAACCAAACCAGGATAGACACCCAGCGGGCTCAGAAAGAGATGCATGACTTAATGCAGATCGATGAGGGTATTTTTGAAGACTGACCTTGTTATTCGCTATGCTGCGCTAAAAGGGCCGTTCTGAAGTATTCAAGTCATTATGGTATGATTAGCGCAGCATATCTAATGAAGGTACGACTAGCTATGGTATATTCAGAGGATCGAAATCCCCGTTATGTTAGCATGATAAAAAGGGCCGAGAACTGAACCGCCTCCATCTTGGATTGCGGCCCTTTCACTTGGGAGTCACGTGGCCTCTTTCGCACACCATCTGCTTTCCCCTTTTACATGCATTTATTAGGAGACAGGCCGAGTTGCTGAGAAGCAAGGTCACATCTGCTAAAAGGGAGTGTCAAGCGAATTCCTCTAGACCTGGGACGAGAAGGGAGTCACCCTTTCGACCTTCCCTGTAAAGATAGTATCCCTTTGTATGTGTAACCGAAACTAGAAATAGGCATGAGCTCATTAGGGGCGCCAGGACTAACTGGTACTTTTCCACATAAGGTTTTGTATGCTGTGCTGATAATGTATAAAAGTGTGTTACTGTCAAGGAGCCAGCAGTCTTCCTCGGCGCACCTGATGGGTGAGGATCGACGAGGCTCCTCTATATAGAGATCTATGATGACTAATAAACGTTTGAACCTTCCACGTTGCCAACTGCTCCTTATTCTACTTAATATTGTGGGCCAATGGTAAGTGTGGCCCTTGGAATAATTATTTGAATACAACAATCCCCAAGCATGGATCCACCCACTAGGCCTCAGAGAGGGGGGATCTGCCCCCGGGGGACTGCAGAATGCCCTCTAGGCACCGGGGATTAGTTATTTTATTTAAACCAAGGGGTGGGAGCTGCCCAGAATGGCCCTGCCAAGGCCCCCACCTCCAAACAAATTTCCACAGTCTTTCTGCCCTCCTAGGAGGCAGATGGGGTAATAGGCCCTTATCAAATCCATTTAGGCACCAGAGATTTTTTTTCTCCAAAGTTCAGGGGTGGGGGCTGTCCAGTATGGGCATGTCAATGCTACCCCCCCAAAATTCCACAGTGTTTCTGCTCCTCCGGGAGGCAGTTGGAGGCAGTAGCCCCTGATCTGCCCCCCCGGGGGCCAGAAAACCCACTATGCACCAGGGATCATTGATATTTTTTTATACATATCAATGGGGGCTGCCCAGAATGGGCATGCCAATGCCCCCCCCCCCCCAACAAATGCCACAGTCTTTCTGCCCCCCCCGGAGGAAGATGGGGGCAGTAGCCCTTGATCTTACCCCTGGGGGGCAGAAAGCCCACTAGGCACCAGGGATTAATATTTTCTTTAATATGCAGAGGTGGGGGCTGCCCAGAATGGGCAGGCCTATATCCTCACCCCCCAAAAAATGGCCACAGCCTTTCTGCCCACCTGGAGGCAGATAGGGGCAATAGCCCCTTGACTGCTCTCCTGCGGGGGCAGAAAGCCTACTAGGCATCAGTGATTGTTTATTTCTTTCAGTTCAGTAATGGGGCTGCTCAGAATGGGCATGCCAATACCACCACCCCTTAAAAAATGCCACAGACTTTCTGCCACCCCAGGAGGCAGATGGGAGCAATAGCCCCTGACCTGCCCCCCTGGGGGGGCAGAGAGCCCACTAGGTGCCAGAGTTTATGCTTGCTTTTTTATACGTAGGGGTGGGGCAGCCCAGAATGGGCATACTAATGCCGCCACCCCCCCAAAAAAATAACTAAAGTCTTTTTTTCTCCCTTGGGGGCATATCGGGTCAATAGCCACGGATATCCTCTCCACCCAGGCCGACAGAAAGCCCACTAGACACTGACCTTTTTTCGCAATGTGCCTAGCTGTGGGTTTTGGACCCTAGCTCTGCCGGCACCCAAGGAAACCTAGCAAACCTATACATTTGTGAAAAGTAGATACCCAGGGGAATCCAGGATGTGGTAACTTGTGTAGCTCTCACCAGGTTCTGTTACCCAGAATCCCATGCAAATCTCAAACTTGTAAAGAAAAAAATAAATTTTCCTCATTTCTGTGATGGAAAGTTTTGGAATCTTTATGGATCCACATACTTCCACCCACCCAGCATTCCCCAAAGACTGCAGATAAAAATGGTACCTCACTTGTGTGGGTAGACCTAGTTCCCGTGACAGGGAATGGCCCAAAAAGTACTGTGGAGACTTCTAAATTATCAATTACAAAAAGACTTTTTGTGAGTGTGTCACCTGCGTTTTTGATCCCGGGTTCAGGGGCCATTTAAGGAAACCTACCAATCACAGACATTTCTAAAAACTAGACACCCGGAGGAGTCCAGGGAGGTGTGACCTGCATGGATCCCCCAACGTTTTCCTAACCAGAATCCCCAGCAAACGTCAAATCTAGATGAAAAAAATCAAATCTTTCTCACATTGCTGTGTGGGAAAGTTGTAGGATCACCGGTCTAACACAAATTTCCTACCACCCGGCATTTCCCCAGGTCGTTCAATAAAAATGGTACCTCACTTGTGTGGTGGGCCAAGTACCCGCGGCAGGGAAGGGCCCAGAACATATTGTGGATACATCAAAATTATCTATCACAAAATTACCTGGTTTTGCAAGGGGGGCACCTGCGTTTTTGGTACCTTGCTCAGCAGTCATCTAGGGAAACCTACCAAACACACAAATTTCCGAAAACTAGACACCCTGATGAGTACAAGGATGTGTGGCTTATGTGGATGCCCCAACATTTTCCTACCCAGAATCCCCAGCAAAGCTCAAATTTAGCCCAAAAAAAACAAATCACATTTCCTTACATTTCTGTATGGGATCAACGTGCCGGCACAAATGTCCTACACACAGCATTCTCCATGGTCTCCCAATAAAAATGATATCTCACTTGTGTGGGTGTCTAATGCAGAATCACCTAAAAATGTATTTTTAATAAAAAATAGCGCTTAGAGTTCCCTGGGCTATACCCTCAATCCCTATGTTTTTGGCCCTTCCCAGTCACAGGCCCTTGGCCCACCCACACAAGTGAGGTTTCATTTTACTCTGCAGACTGAGGGGAACGCTGAGTGGTAGGACATTTGTGCCGGCGCGGTGATTCCAGCCAGAAATGTGAGGAACATTTTTTTGTGATTTTTTTTTAAAGCTAAATTTGAGGTTTGCAGGGAATTCTGGGTAGGAAAACATTGGGGGAATGAAGCAAGCCATATCTCCCTGAACTCCCCTGGTTGTCTAGTTTTCAGAAATGTGTGGGTTTGGTAGGTTTCCCTAGATGGCCGCCGACCCCGGGACCAAAAACGCAGATGCCCCCTATCTATCACAAAACGACCTGGTTTTCCAAGGGGGCACCTGCGTTTTATGTACTGGGTTCAGCTGCTATTTAGGGAAACCTACCGATCCCAGACATTTCTGAAAATTAGACACCTGGTGCAGTCAAGGGAAGTGTGGCTAGCGTGGATCCCCCTATGTTTTCCTACACATAATCCCCTGCAAACCTCAAATTTAGCTGAAACAAATCTCGTTTTTCTCACATTTCTGGGTGGGAAAGTGGTGGGATCACTGGGCTGACACATATTTCCTACCACCCAGCATTCCTCCAGGTTTAGCGATAAAAATGGTACCTCACTTCTGAGGGTGGGCAAAGTAAAAATTATCTATCATAAAACTATCTGGTTTTGCAAGGAGGCCACCTGCATTTTTGGTCCTGGGCTCGACGGCAATCTAGGAAAACTTACCAAACCCAAACATTTCTGAAAACTAGACACATGGGGAGTCCAGGGATGTGTGATTTGCATGGATCTCCCAACATTTTTCTACCCAGAATTAAAATATAGCTAAATAAATCCCATTTTCCTTACATTTCTGTGTAGGATCACCACTTCAGCAAAAATATCCTACCACCCAGCACTTACCATGGTCTCCCAATAAAAATGATACCGCACTTTTTTTAAACTCAATTTCAATATTTTTTAGGACTCGCCAACGCAGCGCGCATGCGCTGCTTAGGAGGGCCTTTAGCCGTCGCTCTTCACTTTTTCAAGCACTGTACTCGTGGCGGCATCCACCTTGCGGGAGCACGCAGCGGTGCGCAAGAAGCACGAGTGCAGTGCTTGAAAAAGTGAAGACTCCTCTCGCGGCCGCGCGTCTTGTTTTACTTTGCACACACTTTATGGCCGCTCTGAGTGCCTTTACCTTGCTTCAACGCTCCTCCCCCTCCCCCACCACAGAGCGCGTCTACAGAAGATGCAACATGTACAATTCAAACTGGCTTGAAGGAAAGCTCCCAGTCACGCTGGAAAAATGGAACACACACACATCTCCACAGCAGATGAATTAAAACCAACCCACACTCGCCACCAAATCACTCCTAAAGTTTACGCGGCTCAACCATGAGAGCAAACGCCGCTACTTCTTTGTCTTTGCTCATGTTAGACTTTGACAACTTTAGCTGTACGTGGAAAACCTCTAATGTTCTTCATTTATGTTACCTAATTACACTTGTGTTGCCTTCCGGTCTCTTTGTAGCGCTCCCATCGGCAGGTGGCGCAAGCTGAGGCAGTCTCTGCCCCGTGTGACAGATAGAAGCCCGACCCTCACACCGCAGCGATGCCCGCACTGCCCTCCCACCTCCCTCCCGCACACAAACGGACCCTTTGGCACTCCTGACGCCCGCATCGCCCTGCCACCTCCAGCGATGACCGCAGTGCCCTCCCACCTCACTCCCTCACGGGCCCTTTGGCACTCCTGACACCCACAGCTCCCCGTCACCTCCCTTCCACCTCCAGTGAGGACCGCAGTGCCCGCCCACCTCCCTCCAGCACGCAAACGGGCCCTTTGGTACTCCTGGCGCCCGCATGGCCCTTCCAACACTCTCTTCCCACCAGTGATGACCACAGTGCCCTCCCACCTCACACCCGTACGGGCCCTTTGGCACTCCTGACGCCCGCAGCTCCCTGTCACCTCCCTCCCACCTCCAGCGACGCCCTTCAAGCGCACACATCGCCCGGCATCATCACAGCGAGGTAGGGTGAGGAGGTTCGTGGAGGGCTGGGGCACAGGCTGTGAAAAGGGCAGACTTCCTATGACGTCACTCCCACTGAGTTAGAAGCTAGGCTCCTGCCTTTTACCAATACTAGTATAACAAGTGCTTTAAGTGGTTTGAAAAATTGGGGGGGTCTCTCAAAGGGAAGTGGCCGATATAATTAGGCCGTGGCATAAAACACCTACGCTACAAATCTGTGCTTAGCATATTGAGCCGCTGGACTATTTTGCTGCTTCTCCCATTGCACCCAGATCTATAATACAACATTAACAGTAACATTTATAACACTTATAAGGTCCCAAAAGCGAGACCTATTGGCTATGCCAATGATTGTTAATTTTAACTGTTACTTTCCATAGGAAACCTTTGAAGGATCTATATAAATGACCCCTTGCTGAATTCAGACTTTTGTCTACTGTTCAGAAATGTATAGCATTCTGGGATCTATTATTGTTTTTAAACCCATTTTCACCACTAACTTGAAGAAGGTTGCAAGCACAAAAAACGGAAAAATAGGCTATGTCCCAGTAAAATGCCAAGACTGTGTAGAAAATGTTACCTGTTCCTGAAAGCTGGTAAGATGGTGATTTTAGCACCACAGACCCTTTGTTGATACCATTTGCTAGTAAAAAAAAATGAGATGCTTTCTTCTGCAGCACTTACCCTCCTCCCCCCAAACCAACATTCTGCTGTATTTTGGCTAATGTCTCAGGCCCGTCCAGGGTAATCCAGAAACCTTGGGTACCTTTAGACTCCTCAGGATGTTGGAAAAAACGTACTCTCATTTGGCGTGGATAGCTTATGTGGACAAAAGTTTATGGGGACCTAAGGGGGAGCTACCCCAAATAGCCAAAAAACAGGTGTGGCACGGGGGTGCCTGGCAGCGAAAAGGTTAAGGATTTTATAAAAAGGAAGAACATGTTTACTTTGTTGTGAATAAAAATCGAGAGACTTAACACTATGTATGGATGTAGTTTTTCTGAATAACAAATGGCAACGGATCGCTGTAGGGGTCAAAGACCAGCATAAAGTCAATGGGTGATAGGAGAGGTAGCTGCTTTGTGGACTGTTAATTCATTGTGATACAGCATTATTTAAAGTGGTCCGTCTTCAACCGTTTCCTAAATTGGAGCCGCATTTGAGGGGAATCTGATGGATGTTTTTCCAGATCCCGGGTGCATAGATGGAAATGGTCTGCTGCATTGTTTTTTTTACTTTTTTCACACTTCTTATTCAGGAGTTTGATGATGTGCTGGCTGTGGGTTTGCCGAGAACCATCAGAGATGTTGAGCTTATCTGGGAGAAAAACAGGGGTGCTTGTCATTAGGGCTTTGTAAATGATCTATCTGGTTTTGAAGATGGTACGGGCCAGCAAGGAAACCCAATGGTGTTCTAATAGTACAGGAGTGATGTCATCATATTCTTCTACTCTGGGTGAGACATACTGCAGCGAGTAGGCTTGAGCAGCAAAATAACATTTTGTAAGTTCTCAAGACTTTTGGATGCTTTAATGTTTTTAGGAGCAGAGGCAATGAAGAGGAATTTGGCCTTGGTGGAATTCAGTTAGAGTATCTTTTGTGTCATCCAGATCTGTTCCTAGGCCTTGTTTGAAGTGGGTAGCTGATTTAGTCTTAGATACATTTTGCACATCAGCATATTGTGGGTGTGAGACATTTATTGTGTCAAGTAGATCTGCTAGGGGTTCAAGGTATAAGTTAAATAATTTTAGGTCAAGTATGAACCTTGAGGTATGCAAAGTTGAAATGTTGATAGAAGCCAGAAAAGGCCGTCTTTAAAGCTAATAATATACTAGCACTCAATGAAGTAGGATTTGAACCATCCAAACATGGTTTTAGCAGTACCAATTTTTTGTCAATAGTTTTGCACAGCATGTAATGGTCATCTGAGTCAAATGAAGGAGGGTGAGAGATCCAGCAGCACAAGGAGGCTGGCAACTCCCTCATCCATGGATTGTCAATAATCTTTTGCAATCCTATTTTAGTGTTGTGTGCTGTTCAGAATCATGATTCGGTTGTTGCATATTTTGGTGTAGTTTGCTATGGAGACCTTGCACCACATCACCCAGATACCCGCAGGGGTGACAGTGCCGCCCTCTACAAATGCTGATTGATGGATGTTTATGTTGAGATGTTAAGCAATGCTGTTCTCTAGAAACTTGGCTACAAACAGTATGCAGAAAATGAGTTAGTAGTTGACATTTAGATTTGGATCAACCTTTGGGTTTCTAAGTATGGGGGTGTTTGGCCGCTGTTTAAGTGGTGGGTGCAGTGCACTGTGAAACAACGAGTTGATGGGATTGCACAGTGGTTTTTGCTACAGATAAGAATTTAGGACCTGTTACTTAGCTTAATGATTGGGATACGTGCAGATGCCTTTTAGTGTAGTAGTAGCAATAGAAAATGAGGTCCGGGTATTAGTTGGCGGCTTGGGGATGTAGAAAGTCCATAGTGGTAATGGTATTTAGCTCTCTTTCTTCTGATATTTGATATTTTCTTTTAGAAAAAAATGGTAACTACTTCTGAACACTTATCAGGGGTGAGGGCACTATTATTTCGTTTGAGTGAGATTTGTGTTTTGAGTATCTCAAATAGTTTCTTGAGTCTGTTTTTAACATCAATTGGTATTTGAAGAGCAAGACTTAGTATCTGATGATGGTTGTTTAATAACTTTTTTTGGAGCTTCTAAGATGGTTTCTGAAAGGGAGAAGGGGGTTTCCCTTAGTGTGTTCCAAGGAAGGTTCAGTTTTTCTTATGAAGTGTATTTCAGTAGGCTAAAACATGTGAGAGATTTTGGCTGCCATTGTCCTTTTTAAATTATCCCTCAGGGTCAGCTGCAATTAATGTTTTTGGTGTCTCTAGCCTATATGTATGAGTTGACACTTAGGCTCAAATAGTTGGAGATTTGTAGATCAAGGAGGAAAGGGATCTCGTTATAATCAGATCAACCAGTGATTCGCTATTGGGTCCTTCACTGGGAGACGTTTTTGAGAGGCTATAACAAGACCAAGTATGGATCCTTTAATAATTTTGCTTTCATACAGTGTTGCTGGGCGCCTTTTATTGAGGAACATTGTCAACATGGTTATCAATGGGTACTGTTGGACTTGGCCCTTTCTGTAGGGTCCTCTGCAGACTTTTTGCCTTCACTCCTCCATTGTTTGCTGAATTCATATTTGTTGGCCTTAGGACTCTGCATTTTACCATTACTAACCAGTGCTAAAGTGCTCTCTCCTTAAAACAAGGTAGAATTGGCACACCCAATTTGGCCTATTTAATTTACTTGTCAACCGTTAGTAAAGTGGTACTCCATGTGCCCAGGGCATATACATTAAATGCTAATAGTGGGCCTGCATCACTGATGGCCTCATGAACTTAAGTAACACTTTAAACATATCTTAGGCCTGTCATTGCAGCCCATGTGTTCAGTTTTAAACTGCCATTTCGACCTGGAAAAATAAGCATTTCATCAGGCCCAAACCTTCCTTTTTAATACATTTAAGTCACCCCTAAGTTGGGTCCTTGACAGCCTCAAGGGCAGGGTGCAGTATATTTAAAAAGTTGGACATGTACTTTTGAGGTTTACATGTCCTAGTGGTGAAAAACTCTTCAATTAGTTTCTCAGTACTGCAAGGCCTACCTCCCCCATAGGACAACTTTGGAGTGAACTTATTCCATTTTATATGTGTAGTTTCCAAATGGGAACAGGTAACCCGTTCATGTTTGGTGTCTCTGGAATGGTAATGAAAATTCCTAACTTATGGTGAAGATGGATTTTAAATTACAAAGTTGAAAAGGCCACTTTTAGAAAGTTGGTATTTTCTTGCCTTAGCCATATAATGCCTACAGCCTGTCTTTGGGTCACATGAATTGGTGTGGGTGACAGTTGGGCTTTGTGTATTCCTCCTAGACAACCACATTAGGAGTGAATGGATGGCCCATCACTAGCAGGATGGGAGGAAGGAGCTGGGCCTCCACTTACACTTGAATAGGCTGTGTTCTACTGTCCCCTATAGTTAGTCTGAAGCCAGGGCCAGGAAGGCAGTTCACCTGTGCACTTCAAAGGCATGGCTCTAGAAGCTTCTCCCCACTTCAAAGGCACAACTGGGTATAAATACTGAACCTTAGACACCAACTCTTCAGTACACTGCTGGACCTGTAGATACTCTGCCGGGAAGAAGGACTGCTGTAAGGATAGCCACTCTACTGGACTGCTGCTCTGAGGGAACTGCTGCCCTGCTATGCTGACCGGCTGCCCTCTTGCCAGGGTGATGAGGACTGGACCTGCATTTCTTGAACCCAGAGTGACTCCAAGAGCTAGCTGGTTGGCTTCCTGATGTAAAGCCTAGGGGACATAACAGTCTTCCAACAACCTAACACCTGCACCTGGACCCTGCAATCTGTGAGTCTACTCTGCCAAGTGGTGCCACCTCAATCCTGGACCCTTGGAAGTGGGATTAAGGTGCACTGCCAGCCTCTGTGGATCCATCGGAACAGATAAATCTCTTCAGCTGAACGTCACAACCCTGAGCAGAACTGACTCATCTCGTCTGCTGCGTGGACTGGACCCATCGCAAAGACCCGCATCACTGCAGAGCCCGCAACACATATGGAACTGCAGAAAAAGAATTAAAAGCAGCCGGGTCATAGAGGACTGCACCACCAGGACTAGTCACAAGCAGTATTCGATATTGCCCACCTCAAATGATCTGCTGCTTGTAGATCACAAATATAACTATGTAAACTGGTTTGGATGAGAGGCAATATATAGACACATGTAATTAGATATACAGCAAAACACCAATAAAAAGCATTAGCACATGAATGTTTTCTGGTCTTTTATTCTCTGTTGCGCTTCACATGATACAACCAGCCAACGCGTTTCGCACAAACATGGTCTTCTTCAGGGCAAGATACTGTAGAAAATAACCGTATCCTCGGTCACGTGTGTTAAAAGACGATTTAAAGCAAATCCTAAAGTGCATTGATGAAGCTCATGGTAGAGCGTAGATCAGCAGGTATGTTTAGTAGCGGTGTTTTTTGAAGATGGTATTAGCCGCATCCGAAAACTAGGAGCAGTGTCCGTAAGCAACGTCCTAAGGTCAGCACTATTGCGTGATAAATCCTCAGCGCAGGCCCTTGCATTCCTTGTTCGCTGCATCCTTTGATGACGACGACGGATTCCGCATCACAGTCTCAGAGCTCTTCGGAACCGACGAATCACCCTGACTGCGCGCCACATCCTCCACGCCAGACTTTGCATCGCAAGCCCTGTCGATGAGATACTTGACGATGACGTAGACCCTTGCATCGCAGCCTCATCTCTGAACTGGCGCATCTCTCTGGCAGTGTGACACATCTTCGACACGGATCCTCGCAACACTCCCCAAACCAGGATATAAGGTACTGTCTTCAGCTGGCCTAAGTGGATCCCTGTAACCAGCCTGCGCTCTGATGCGGTCAGCCTGATCTTGTGACTTTAACCCGATCCGGCATAACCAGATAACCACAGTTGGCGCTTTGTGATTTTTGCGCTATCGTTAACAAAATCTTTAAAATTTCATATCTCTGGTTTTCCTGATTGGATTTTTGTAGTTTTGATCTTGTTTTATTTATTGAAGAAAGTTCTATTTTTTATAACTTGGTGTTGGATGTTGTGTGGTGTTTTCATGATATTACTATATTAAGTGTTGCACAACTTCTTTACACATTGCCTCTAAGTTAAGCTTGACTGCTGTGTGCCAAGCTACCAGAGGGTTGAGCACTGGTTAATTTATGGTTGGCTTGTGCCTCACCCTGACAAGGACTGTGGTTAGTGCTTGACCAGGGCTCACGCCCCAGTCCACCAACAACCCAATTTCTCACAGGTACCAACTGTCAACATGGTTACTAATGGGTGCGGATTGTTATTCCATGCGTACAGAATTTTGAGCACACCTGCAGATACATATGCACTTTATAATTTGGAATGGGACTCTTGAAAAATTGTGAATAAGAGATACTTATCCTGAACTTGATCTATAACTCTGTATATGGTATAATCAAGTTGATAGGAATTAATACTAGCCCTGAAGAAGCTCTCTTTTTTGAAGAACTAAACACGTTGGCTGTAATGTATGTTCATTGATCATTAATTGAATGAGTGAATAATGTTCACATTAAAACGACTCACTGCAGAAGAAGTATTTTTCAACAACAAATTGGATTATTATGAATGAATTTGATTGAAGTTTAAAAATCACCTGAAGAGGCCTTCCTGTGGTGTACCTTTTGGAATGTTCATGGCTGTGTACAACCAGTCTTTGGAGACGGGCACAAACCGGATCAATAAGGGAACACTTTGGATGGTGCAGTTTTTAAGGCAATAGGTTTTCGGACCATAGTTTGGTACTTGGTTATTCCAAGTTAGGCTGTCACCTAGAAGTAGAAGATCAATAGTGGAAAGCAGCGATGTGTGGCATATTCAATCAAAGCTTCACACAAAGAAGAGTATGGAGAATGAAATAATAAATCAATAGGTGTTTCCCACAAGAGTATTTCCAGACTTTCTAAGCATTAGAATTGAACTGACTCAATTTTTCAGCTTTTAAGGATTCTTTGAGGAGGATTGTGATTCCAGCAACTCGTATTTTCCTGATTATGTTGGAGCATTGTGTATCCAGCTAGGCATTCGAATGTCCATGAAGCAGAAAGAGCAGATTAGCTTTTTGGTCTTGGAGAAGTGATTAGCATCATTACAAATATCTGGATACTATTTAGTTGTATCGATTGATGTTTGGGTTTAGCTATGCACTGGCCGCCTATTGGGTCAGTTTTGATCTGTACGAGATTGCTTAGACAGCCTAAGTAAAGCTCCTAATAGCTACCTTGCCTCTGGCTTGGTTGGGGAGTTGCAATCCTCGTGGTGTCTGATGTAGGATACATTGGTAATCTGCTTGTCGGTTGGCTCAGTGTGTTGTCTTCACATGGCCAGTGGAAGCTTGTGTTTTGTGTGTTGTCTCATAATTTCTGGCGGTGAAGTGTGAGTGGGGAGACGTTGAGCCTGGTTGTGTTAGTTGTCTCATCATGGGGTTTGTGTAGGGAGTTAAATTTGAATGCTAGAACTTCAGTAGTATCAGTGTATGAAACACAGGTGAAAATACACAGGTAGGAAGAATCAGAGGAGAAATCACAGACTAGAAGGTGCATGGGAGAAGCATACACGGGTAGGCACAGGTGAGAAGGAACAGGCAATTAAGCACAGGCAAAAACGCACAGATGATTAGGCACAATTGAGAACAAACAGTCAATAAATCATAGGCAACAAGACATAAGTTGGAAGGCACAGGCGAGAAGGCATGGGAAGAAGGCATACCTTGAACCTCAGTAGTGGGAAGGCGTAAGTTGAAAGTTACTGTAGGGACATCGGGTTTCAGTCTCATGAAGGGAAGACTTGTAACATGCAAGTATTGGTATGAGAGTGGCTCCTGTGAAACATTTCACGAATACTGACATTCAGCCAGCATATTATTGTAACACAGTTTATATCACCAGAATCAAAAACCGTCATTTGAGACCAACCCAACAGCCTTTAGCTATTTAAGCTATGAAGCAAAACAAAACAAAAGGCTATACACATGCATGGCCCTATATTTGCAATAACACATTGGTAAATACCAATACCTGGGCACTGAGTACAAGTTATGTGGAATAGGATGGGGCATTTACCATCCCCAGTAAGACCCAGATGTCAGATTGACTACAGGCGACCCTTCTTACCCGCTGGACTCATGAGGCCCATTCATCGACTAACATGTATGTAACGCTCATTATATGCTATTGTGCGTTATCTGTCACTCTGTGTTTTTGAGTCTTATGTATTGTACGTCACGATACTGCACATAGCGTGCTCACGTATTTCTTATTTTTGTCACAATTTCCACAAAGTCACAATCTGAAACGATTTTTAGTATTGTAAAAGGCTTGAAGGGTGGTGTATTTTTTAACCATTTTGTTTATTTCTCTCCAAACCTCTGTGGGAATTTTGCAGTTTAATCAGACCAATTAGGTGCTGTATTGACATATAATTTTCACACTTTGTTTGTTATTGTTATTCAGGAGTTAATTTAACTTTAAGAGTGGGAGCATTTTCTCCTATATGGTCCTGAAGAAAAGCCTTGGGGTAGGGCTTCAAACTAGTCGTCCAGGAAAATGGTGGGTCATATACCTAAAGCGTTTTCCCAACATCCCAAAATCTGAACATATCAACTAGGGGAGAAAATAAAGTTCTTTTGTTCCTACTAGTCTGATATTTATTTTCAAACCCTTTTTTTCATATAAGTAACCCACTCCATAATCTAAATCCACATAGGTGTATAGAAACATCCTTTCACAAAGTGTTCCCGCGTCTTCGTAGGTAGAGGCACGCCCCTGTCCTTAGAAGGGCAGGGATGAACCCTATGATGAACCCTGGTGGGTGAGGGTTATTTAAAATAAACTATTATTTCCCAGTCCTACAAGGAGGTTACGCTCCTTTTCCTTCCCCAATAGGAGGGACTCTCCTTTGGTTATCTGATTGTATTTTGGAGGACATCCTTGACCTTTACCCTCCATAGGGATTTGTTACAAGAATCAGTATTTAAGACACTGAATTCCTCATGTTTAGCCTTTTTTTCTGGGCCTCTTCCTCGGATAAATTTTACCAGGTTTTACCTTCCATAATCTATCAGGTAAAAACTAAGAGGGTGTAATAAGTGAATTCGATCCCTCTGCAAATGTTTATTTGCAGAGGGACTGCAATTTAGTACCGAACTTAAAATCAGGGTCCAGAGCCCTCAGTAAGAGTGCCCTGGAGGAAAGGGGCTATTTACTGCTTCGGATAAAACGTGACTGTCCCAGGTTCAGAATTGATGGGGTGCAATAAACTGTTGCTATTATGAGATTTTGGGGACTAAATTGGGGACTGAATTTTGGTGTTTACTCCACCAAAGTCCTCATATCAGTGTAAATACTAAAGCCTTTTACAAGTGGTACAGTATAATTGCCAGGTGTGGTGAAGATTGCACCCTATCAAACTTGCCAGAATATAACATGGTTGCAAGAACCTCTCAAATTGGGACCAGTGAAGGTTGAAGTCTGCCTGCAAGTCCTGAAAGAACCGCAAATATGCTCCCTGTCAAAAGCCTTCTAATCTGGAAATGCCTGGGGGTCCCATGAGCCAAACCCAGCCAGGTTAGCTATTTAGTTCAATCAATGGCCCCTCCAAAGGGGGGTATGCAGTGTAATCTTCGTCCGCCCGCCCACCCAGTCCAGCGCTATGCCAATCTCCACGCCATGAACACGATTCTAGTGAGGTTATGGAGGGCATGAGGTATGGGAGTTCCACAAAGCCTATCCACTATGGTGTGCCAGCCCATTAACATTAGGTCAACCTTGTTGGCCAGGTCATCCCCACTTCTATGAAGCCAGTCATTAAGGACCACCAGCTAAGAGGCCCACTAGTATAGATGCAGGTCTGCGGCCAGTAAGCCCCTATCAAAGATAGACTGTGCACATTTCCCAAACACGATGCATGGAACCCAACCGGCCCAGAGAAAGGAGCGCACTGTGTTTGGGAAGGGGTGTGGAAAGTTTTGCAGGATATATATAAAAAGACTTGGAAGACTATCTGTAGGAAAGTAGGATCTGCTTTCATGGTCACCCCACTTTTTGCTTGTATCATTATGGTTTACTGACTAGTCTGACTGGGATCCTGATAATCAAGACCCCAGTCTCTGTGCTTCTTCCCTAAATTGGACATGCTGAGTGCTTAGGCACACTCCAGTTTGACTACTAGTGTAACTTGATAGGTCCGTACTATATGGTACTAAGGTACCCAGGGCGTAAGTACACCAGTGGTTTCCCTTGGACTGAAGCATGCATTATGCCACCCATAGGGGACCACTCAAATTGTGACTACAAGCCTGCAATTGCAGCCTGTATAAGCTGAGATAAGTTTCGTTATAAATGAGGTAACTGCACTTAAAACCTATGTCAACCCTAAGGCAGGCCTTTCAATCCTGAAGGGAGGGTGATCATTTCTAAGTGTGAGGGTGCCCCTGCATGAGCGGGACACCCCTACTACCTACAGAGCCCATTCTTCCGGGTTGTAAGTGCATCAGGCGTTATAGCATATAGAGGGGCCATGCGTCATTACGTAATGACCCTCTAAACTGGCTGTAACTAATCTTGTCATGTTTGGTATCAAACATGTTGGAGTCATGCCCCCACACGTAAGCAGTGTGGGAGTCATGATTCCATGCACTGAAAAGCTCACCCAGGAGGCCCTCAGTGCTCCCGGTACCAGTCTTCTAGTCCCAAACAGCAAACTATGGCTGCTGACTACCAGAGACCCGATTCTGCCCTCCTGCTGCTGTGCCAAACTCAAGCAGAGGAAGGCAGGACAATAGGTATCATGTCACAGGGAGGTTTGCCCACCTCCCAGACAGGACTTAGTGTATTGGGACAGGTTGGGGGAGCTTGCCAGCGCCATTCAGACTGCTTCAAGGGCACATTTGGTGCCCTCCTTGCATACTCCATTCCAAACCAGTTGTGGGAGCCATTGTCTCCCGCTCTGCCGCGAAACTGGACAAAGGACATGGGAGTATCCTCCCCACTGTCCAGCGCCTCCTCTGGGAAGGACCCCTCAATCATTCCAATCCTCTTGTTAGGGTACTTAAGGGCTTAACTGTGGGTGGGTCCCTAGATTTGTCGTGGGACAAGATTCAGATCACCTGCCACATCAACTTCAACCGTCTGGGCACTCCGGACCTCGCTGGACTTCGCGTTGGGAACCAAGACTGCAACTGGAAAGACTCCTGCTGCTCCTGGTCTCGTTGTCCTGCAAGTCTGCAGCAAAGTCTGTGCGTGTGCTCCATATAGTTTTTTCATAAGGCTTGTGGGCATCCAAGACAACCAAAGGTATCTCCCTTGGAGTGAAGGAGTCACTCCTCTGCAGGCACCGCAACACAGCTGGCCGTGCTGCTGCTCATGCTGGGCTCCCACAAACTCCGAAAGGCTCAGCAACACATGTGATGATTCTGCAACTCCCTTGAAGCCTGGACTGTCTTCTCACTGAGTTTGAGACCAGTATCTTTCATCAGAACCGCTGGAACAGAATGACCTTGAGGTGTGTATTGGCCACAACCTTCGTGTATATTTTGAGGTCATTATTGATGAGGGAGATCGTGCGGTAGGATGAACAATCCTCAGGCGGAGGGGGAATCCAGCTTTGTGGAGAACTACTCTAGTCACTATGTTCAGCCTGTCAGAGAATTGGCCTTTTACTATGGCTTCATTATATAGGGCCAGAAGGTGGGGAAGGAGGGATTTGCAGAGTTTCTGGTAGTATTCAACTGGGAATCCATTAGGGCCTGCCGTTTTGCCAGGCTTTATGTCGGCGAGAGCCACACTTATCTTTTTCAAGGGTAATCAATTTTTCTAGCTCAGCTCTGTAAGGCACTGGTAGGTTAAACAGTGGTAAGTCCGCTATCAATGGGGTGGCATCTCTCTTGGAATCCTCATGTGTTTTCGTATCTTAGAAGCAGTAGTATTTGCTCTGGGGTCCGCAAATCTCCCATGGGCCAGGTACAAAATGTACAGTATCACCCTATCAACTGTGTTGTGTATGGCTAACCAATAGAGGAGTTTGCTTAATTTATCCCCACCCCGTAGACCCTGCTTTGGGATGCAATCCAGCAGCAATGTTTTGCTGAGGTAGAGTTGCCTCAGTGATACTCGGTCAATCACCACATGGCTGGATTACGTTTTGTCCTCTCCTGCTTGCACTTCCAAGCGAGCAATGCGGGCTTCAAAAATCCCCCACCTGGAATTGTTTTGATCTATCTCTGGCTCTGAGGTGTGAGTGAGTCAGTGGCGTAACGAAACTTGAGGGGGCCCCCCTGCAAAGCACAATGAGGGCCCCCCCCCCCCCCAGCGGCCGGGCCCTTCCCCTACCACTTTGCCCCACCGACAAAAATCAGCAGTCACCTAAAGCCCTATTTTCAGCACTTTTCTGTGCATACTTCCAACAGCAAATAAATAAATAGAATGCATTTTAATTGTGTTCTAGGGCTGCCTGAATGATGAGATCCATGACTGTTAATTAAAGGGAACAAAGACAGAAAAGTCACATTACAAATGAATACATACTTTTTTATTTATAACCAGTGGTCGAAGTGGGCGGGATCGGCAGGGCACGGCGTGCCCCTACTTCTTCAATTCCAAGGATTTCGTTCCCCTACTTTTTTATTTTGAAAATGCATCCCAGGACGCAAGAAATCACCATTGCCTATAAATAAAGCTTGGCGTTCCTGGGAGGACGGGCGGCAGAGAAGTAACAGGACTCTGTCTTTTCCTTCTAGCCCAGATAAGAAAAATACAGTGTCCACTTCTACTCTGCCGCTTCAGCTGCCCCCCCACTCTTTCATTCTTCCCTCTCTTTCTGTCTAGCAGTTCTTCTCTTACTGAAAACCTTGACTTCAAGATGTGTTTCTCACTCTCTTTCCTCTCCTTTCTATTATTTGCTCCCCTGTGAAATGGATCCCAAAAAGAAATACATTTTTGCTAGAAATGTGGTATTTTAATTCCAAAGTGCAGCATCTGGAATATAAGGTTAAAAATATGAAAAATAACTAAATAAAGTAAGACAGTTTGGTAGCAAACTGGCCAGATTGATTTTATTCACACCCAAACACATTAGCGCCACTTTTACAGAGTTTGCCAATGAAGCGCTATTTTTGTTTTCTTGTCTTTGTTTTCCCTGGGCTTGCAACTAGTGCACCAATCCTGGAGATACTGCAAAGTGTGGATTGGATAACAAAATGTGTACTGCGGCTCTGCGTCCAGGGATGTGGTCTTTTTACCATACTGCTTACGTTTTGTAAGGATACATATAAGCAATGGACATTGAAATGGGTCCATTCAAGGCCCTGTACTCATGTCCTTAACTTTTCAGGCAAAAGTACTCACTGATTTCTGAATAGCGAGTGTAAAAGCGTTGAGGTAACCATGTTGTTCCTGCTTACATTTCACATGGTTTACTAAATTTTGCATTCCCTATGAGTGTTTGCTTTTTCCAGGATGTTGTTACTGTTTTTTTGTAGGCCGCATATTGCTCTGGTCTAGTGCGTCATTTAAATTGAGCCGCATCCAGGTGTTTATAGACGGCAGCAATTGGGTTGTAGTTGAAGGCAGTGTGAGTTTTTCTCAGTGGGGCAGTATGGTGCTCAGTGGGGGAGAGGATGTGGCACTATGGCCAGAGCTGCTGAATTTGGAACTGGGGAACCAGGTTCAGCCTTAATAACCAGTCCACCAGACGACTCTCATGAGAGAGCACAATCCCATGCTAGACCTTAGAAGGCTTCGCAAGAGCTTAGATGCCCTGGTGTCTTAGCACCAGGAGGTGGACCCTAGCAGTGGCAAGTGTGGGTTAACCTTCAAGGTTTGTCCACCACAATCCATACTGACGTTCACCTCCAGTCTTGCGGGCAGGCCTATGAAGCAGCGCTGTGAGTCTGTCACTGTGGTCACAGGACTCTTGAGAAGGGCCAGCTCTAGGGCAATGCAACCGGTGTGACCGCACCGGGTGCTGACTTTGGGTGGAGGCATTATGTTTGCAGGTATATTAAGGTTTTAAAAGCGCTTGCTGCCTCCTTCCTGGCCTTCAGCAATTTTCCGCAACAATAAAAATGTCACGATGACTGGTGTTTAATGTTCTTCCTAGAGAGAGATCATTTTGTCTAGTGGAAGTTTTGATTCATGGAAATGTAGCTCAGAGGGTTAATGTACCTGCTGCAAAGAACACGTACCATGCAGTTCACAAAGTGCACATAATGTAAATAGGTCAGTGGGCTACTGCTTTTGTCAGAGAGATCCTTTTGTTACTTGCAATTTATAAGTTAAAAAAATCCTAACATAGAACAGTGAGCTACTAACTTTCATCTAAGAGCTGCATACAAACTGCAAGGTATAAATTAGAGCGTTATGTTTTTTCCCCCGTCTTTGATTATCCTAATGTTACAAAAAGTGATCTTTTGGACAGAAATCAATTCTGATTCTTAAAGAGAACCCCGAACCATGGTATTACGTTTTAAATTCTGAGTTTGTGTTTCTCCAGACCAATCACTATTAAACTATACAGCGTACTAGTATGGTTGTCATGTGACTCCTACACCTTGTAGTCCTTAGTCTTATGTAACATTTTCTATACAGTGATTTACACACATATTGATTGTCTCTGAGTAATGTGTGTGATGTAAAGTGCTCTGACACCCTACACTGGTATGAGTGGCGCTGTAAATCAAATTAAATGCATCTGAGAGTGTGGTTATAGAGACTTGAGGGGCACTGTTAAAGGGTGGTAGTGAGGGAATCCATGGCAGAGGTGGTCATTGGGGGGGCAATAACAAACATTAATGCACAGGGCACCACCAGTGCTAAGACCGGCCCTGCCCTTGAGGCCAGTCTGCCTCACCCATAGGTACCTCCATTGGCCTTGTTTCAGAAGTAGTAGCTGCAACTCATTAGGGATTGGCAATGCAGAATTTGCTCGCACACGAAACTAAGTTCACAAACTTCAAAGTCTCTCTGCTTCATTCACAAGCATTTTTAACATGTGCTGCTTGCTGTGGGGCCACTGGAATTAATTATGCAGCAAAGGAGGACAAAATTATGCCACAGTGTTGACTAAATTGTGGATTAAAAAATGGCTGCAGTACGTCTATCTTTTATGCCAATGTGATATGTTTGTGTATTGGTCTTGCCTTTTAAGATGTATTCCTAAATGGTGCTGTGTTCTTTGTTGCAACCGAAAATCAATAACAATTGGTTATCAAAAAAAAAAAATGGCTGCAGCGTAATGCAGTATATTTTCTGATTTTTTATTATTTTGACATGTGTACATATGCTAAGAGTCTCCGGAAAGATTTTGCCTTATTAGTACCAGTGTAACATACAAATGCAACAGTGAGAAAGGTGATCAGTCAACCTTTGCAATAAGCCATCAACTCCGCAGCAACACAAGTCACATTTTTTATTAACTTTTGATACGTTTGAGCTATAAACAATTTATTAGTTTAAATGGTCAGATCATGCAGCAGATCTTGCATTATGAGGCAAATATGGCAGAGCCATAATTATATAGAAAACATTTACAAACTAGGATATTTTGCCATTCATGTTTGAACTGCTGTTGTGGAAAAAGGGAGAAGTGCTGATGACAAACTCCATGGCTCGGCGATAAATGGCTTGTGCTTCCACATGTCATCGTATTTGGGACAGTCTGTGATTAGAAGCATATTATTATTATTATTATTATTATATGTTCTTATATAGCGCTCAACTACCCTTGGGCATCTTGGCGCTTGCCTTGGGAACCCGTCCTGGTTTTTCCCTGTGAGATAACCCGTACTGGGCATCCCCAAGGTGAAAGCCAGGCATCCCGCCGCGGGGGGCCGTTGTGGAGATTAAGCAAGCTATTGCCCAGAGTTGCAGCGTGGGACCCATGATTAGAATAGGCACTGAGGCGAGAATATCCAGTCCGCGGAATTTATAGCCCGAGACCCTGCCGCGACGGGAATCGAACCCTGGTCCCGGACCAGTGCTCTGCATCGAGGTCTGCCGCTCTAACCATTGAGCCACACTTCTCCACTTTGTGAATGTGTTTTAATGTCAATAAGTCATTATAACCTTAAATAATTGTGTATCTATTGGTTGATTAAACTGGGTAGTGCAATGCCAAACAAATACTAAAAATTGGGATGTTTGCGCATTCTGGCCACACCTCTGGCTCCGCCCACAGTTCCCCTACTTTTTTTCCCCCACTTCGACCACTGTTTATAACCCTATTTAGTGGCAAGACGAGGTCTTTCCAGGCTCTTTAAACACATGGCTGGCATTTTTCTTTTGGCAACCCTACTTTATATTCCTTTTCATGAAATGCATTCTCACACTACAGTAGTAAACGTAAATTTCAAATGCATGGAATAGGCAGAGTGGGGGCCCAGGGGGTACTGGAACCAAAAAAAACTAAGCCTCGGTATCCAGTTAACAAATGTATGTTGACTGTGCACCTCAGATAGAGCATACAGATGACTGTTGTGGTGCACTGTAGCACCCAACAACACTTTTCAATAATGTATAGCACACGCAGACATGTAATAGCGATCACTGAGTAGAGCTTATATAGCACATAAATACCATATAGATGGATGGCACGCAGCTCCCAAGAGCATTGCAAGTAGTTTAAAACACACGCAAGCATCGAACAGAGCGCTCTGGACAGACCTTGCATACACCCCACATAGCGCAGATATACTATACAGCTGGTTGCAATGTGGCCCCGAAGAGCACTTTTCAGTAGCATGGAACACACACAAACTTCCAACACAACACATTAAATAGAACATTTTGCTTACATCTAACTAAGCACAGACATGGCATTTGGGCCGTGGGCCATATTTTCTATAGAATGCATTATATAAACATAAATAACATGCCATAACATGTAATTGCTCCCCCTATAGTTGTGTAGCTCTATCTATAACTTGGTCATCAGAATGTGCTACCACAAAGACGATGATGCTAAGCTGGTAAACAGGAGAGAGGCGGGGTATGATATTGATTAGCATAACTGTATCTCCTTTCAGCCATTTTTCAGCTCAAGCTAACATGTCTGAAGGAAATGCCCATCTCTTGTCTTTCAAGCCTCCTCCTGACATCTCAGCTCCCGAGACGAAAAAGTATTGATTACATTGCTCAGAGGAAATGCTTACATACTCATATCATTCTAAAGATTATTTTCTTCCTTTCTCATGATCTGAGTCTTCAGACACGTGTATGCTCCTTTGCATTAATGCCTTTATTTCAGACCTGTGTGACAGTAACAGGTGATCTCTTGAGGCGGCTCTGAGCCCTTCTCCATTCCAGACATGGGCAGGCCAGACCACTCCAAGGACCCCGAGATGCACACTTTACATGGGTGTGACATGGAGGTCACCATTTGAGCCTCCAAACCAGTGCTTAATTTGAGACGCTGGTTTCCAGTGTTCGGCAACGGCACTTTATTGACAGTCTGCCACAAGGCGAAGCTGTCTGGCTAATTGAGAGATGATCCCAACAACAGTTAATTATTAACTCAATATAAATTAATATCCAATATTTCCTACCACCCAAGAAATTCTTATAGTTTTGGGGCCTGAAACAGTCTGAACTGTCACATTTGTAGGAGTGTGAATGTTAGTACTTGTGATGTCACTATCATTGGCGGCGCTGGCAGGGGCAATGTGTGGTGCAAGGTGCAGTGTCCTCCTGATGACAGCCCTGGCACTTATTTTTCTGAAAATCAAGCACTGCTCCAAACCTGGTAGTGGGCAAAGCACTGGGTCAACGCCGTGTCCTTTTACGGGTGGTTGCAATAAGCCCCGGTAGCACCGGCACTGGTATCCTAGAAGTAGGCATAACAGGTAGCCCTTTCCCTAGATCCGCCATCTTAAGAAGGCACAGAAGGCAGAGCTTCCTTCATCATGATACACATGCTTGCACTGGCTGCCAATGTGAGGATTCCCCGTTCTACTTGCGGTAGCCCCCCTAGTGGTAAGGACCCCACAGGGACTCGCATACGGAGTGGCCTAGATACCTGGTGAGAGAATCCACCAGGGGAGTTCAGGTTATGGGCTGATCCAACTAATCTGAAGGCAGGGTGTTTGGAAGACCTTTTAGGTTTTGTGGGAGCGTTTGTGTCTCTATGTGATTAAATGTGTGACTCTGACCATATCCGAAGCTCTGGGTGATCACCCCAATGTGTTTGTCCCTGTGGGAGCGCCCTGTACCTCCCTTAATACATGAGTATTTGGCACTTTGCTTTGGCATCCAAAGTGGGGGAGAAGGGGGAAGACACGGGTGCAGTGGCAGGGTTTTTCAGTTCCTGGATGGCTAAAACTCCAAGTCCTAGTTATGTTGTACAGAGGTACTGTAAAAAGGAAGACTAGCACTGCACACACCCTTGCTTAGGACTTTTACCCACTTCCTCCTCATTCACCACCAAAGTATCTAGTTCCTAGGCATGTGGCGACACCCTGATCTAAGGCCATAATTGTATGAGGTGGGGGTGAGGCTGCAGAGACTACCGAGGGAATGGAGGACTTAAGGGGGTGAAAAAATGTTTAAAGCAAGTGGGGCTACAGGGAGAAAGGGTTTAAGGAGATGGGGATTTAAAGGGGTAGAAAGAATAGGCGTCCAGGGGCTCGGGAGGAAGAAGCTGCGGATGGCTTCCTTCCCACCCCACCCACCTACTGAGACTCCTCACCACCACGGACCACTCCTGCCTCGGCTCGGCTCAGACAGACTCTTCTGAGGCCTGGCCTGCAGCTTCATTGGCTGGCGCGAGCGGGCAGCAGAAGAGGACAAAGGCAAGGCTAGCCAGGCAGGGGCTTGTAATAATTAAATTATGGCCGGGGCGCCTCACGGTGACGGCCTTTCTCAGTACTTTGGCTGGGTCCTGGGATGCCTCACCTCACCCGTCAAGCGCACTTTTAATTGTGCTGCTGCGCAATGCGCATGACTGTATGGCATTGGTCACCAGCCCCACCCTATGCCCCACCCTGAAGACGGACATACGCGGAGACATCTCTATAGCTGCCAAGGTTTCAGATTGCCATGTGTGACATTTTCATAGTTTCAGTGTAATTATGAGTGACATTCAACAACTATAAGTGACACTTTCTCGCGAGCAAAATCAAACAATGAAGGCAAGGGAAACAAATATCAGAACCCATGCGCTCCTATAAAAGTAAATTAAATGAGTGCCACAACTTTGCAGACAGACTAGTAACTGCTGAGTTTGGTGTGCCCTCGATCTCTATATGACTTGGAGCACTGCACGCATCAGGTCTCGGCCCCGTGTGCAGAAGGCCTCAAACTGTCCACCAATTATTGCACTGCCCGTTTTGGCTGTAGGCCTTACTTTCTATGTATAATAGACTGCAGGTTCATTCTATGTGTAGCAGTGGGCACCACAGAGTGTGCAGCTGTGTGATGCTGTTTGCGTGCAGTTGGCTTGCATCTGTGTGCACAGTGTAGCTGTGCACGATGCTATGTGCATGCAGGAGGCTTGCAACTGTGTGCCCAGTGTAGCAGTGCACTATGCTGTATGGATGCAGTAGGCTAGCGCCTGTGTGCACAGTGTAGCTGTGTGCTATGCTGTATGGATGCAGTAGGCTAGCGCCTGTGTGCACAGTGTAGCTGTGTGCTATGCTGTATGGGTGCAGGAGGCTTGCGTCTGTGTGCACAGTGTAGCTGTGCATGTTGCTGTGTGCATGCAGGAGGCTTACGTCTGTGTGCACAGTGAACTGTGGGCTATGATGTATGGGTGCAGGAGGCTTGCGTCTGTGTGTACGGTATAACTGGGTGCAGCAGACCTTAGAGAGCATGCCTCAGGCCGCATCTCTCAGACTCTGCCTACTTGCAGCTGGATGTCTGTGCGCAGCAAGCTTCAGACTGCATACAGTGCGCCCAGGCCTCAAACTCTGTGCAGCACGCCTCAGATTTGTCATCCAGCCCCATGGCACAGACTATGTGTGCACAAGACCCCATTCTCTGACTGTTAGCTCCAGTTTAAGGCTTTTGCTTCTCAGCAGGCCTCTGGCTATGTAGTGAAGCAGGCCTCGTGGTGCTTAAGTTTAGCATTGTGAGGTTCAGTCTCCAAGTACACGTTTATTTTACTTTGCCATTTTCTATAGCGCGAACAAGACCCTATGGGGTATCAGAGCGCTTTATAATTAACCCTAGGTACACAGTTACTTGAAATTAATATGCAGCTCTATTTCCATAAATGCGACGCCAGCAGCCTCAGTACTTTTCATCTGTTCGAAAAGCACCTGACTGCCAATAAATACAGGTATTCCCATCCCCGCTTTCAGTATTGCTGAAATAAAATGTCTTTAAATGTCCACTGTCCGGATCGCATTTCATTCCAACTCAATTCTGAAAAGCACGCCTCTTAACACTATATATTCAGCAGTGAGCGAGGGGAACAAACCTGAGACCCGCAGTGGACCGCTGATCACTCTTTTCTTAAGTGTTTCTCTACTAGTAACTTTTTAAGGACATTGCAGATGCCCGTGTTTACAGTGCACACAAGCTGCAGCCCATGTTAGCACTTGAGTTTTTGGGTGAGATAAGCATAAACAAACTCTATTACACTGAAATAAATTGACACACGTTACCTCATTGTCGTGAAGCCAAAGGTAATTCCTCAGAACACAGACCATTGTCTTTGGCACTGGAACAGACGTGGCATGAATCGGGCGGTGGAACCAACTTGTTCAGGGGATTGAGGAATGAAGAAAGATTACCGGCCTGGTTCTACTCTCTGTGGTGAGGACAGTCTCTCAGCAAATTAATTTTCCGTTGTGCAAGGGGACGTGGGGGGGCTGCTTGATTTTAATTGCAGCTCGTCTAATAGCTGAGCATGATGCGGCGGGACGGTGCAAGCAGGCAGCTCTGCTCTGAGCGCCATGATTTGGTGCGAATACCTCTAGCCAGCCTCCCACAACCGGCAGCAGGATGTGACGTCACCCGCGCCGGGGCAAGAATCAATCTCCTTTTCTGATACTCCGGCTGGCCCGTTCGCGCACCTTTTAAATAGTGAGAAGGACGTGCACCATTTAATTCATAAAGAGGCTTGCTTGCTGCCCTGAGTGAGGGGCCCCTGGAGCACTGGGGGCCCCCCCGCAACGCGGGGGCTGCGGGGGCCTGTGTTACGCCCCTGGAGTGAGTAATGCCCCGCATATAGGCTTTACTTGTGCCTGCAGGATCCCGGGTGACTCCTCAGAGCCCTCATTCAGGGTAAGGTAGGCATCCAGTACCTGTGAGAGGAGGTCTGGTCTATGATCTCAGTATTTGTCAGATACCATGCAGTAGGATGCATTTGGAGGGCTGAGTTCCGCCAATCCGGATAAACGCCGGGCAGTGTGGACTGGTATGGGGAACTTGGGGAAGCCAGTGGTCTGGATACTACCCCAGACACTGGCATGCTCTCTCCTCCTACGGTGGGTATGGAGGAAGGGTCGTCCTATGCCATGGTGGTTAAGAGGGCAGCTGAGGTCCTTGGACTGGAGCTGCCGTCAGTGCAGGTCAGGACTAATCTCCTGACGGAAGTGCTTCAACCTGGGCTTCCACCTCTGAACCACTATTGCCATTTAATGAGGCAAATTACTGACATCCTTCTAGGAAGATGTTCCAAGCCTAGCACAGGAGATCCTGTAAATAGAACGATTGCCTGCCGCCATCGCCCAGCTCCGGGCGATCCAACGTTCCTCAGCCAACACCCCGCCGCAGACAGCGTGGTGGTGTAGGCCTCAAATTTCCAGGGCGCATTTCCTTCCGTCCCTCTGGATGGGGAATCCAAGAGACTGGACACATTTGAGAAGAAGATGTTTTCTTCCTCCAGTCTGGCATTGCGGTCGGTGAATACTGCATTCTTTAGGAGACGGTTGTGCAGGTGCTGCGACAAATCCAGAAAGAGGCCCAGGCTGTGCTCTCCCAAGCTGTCAAGGAGGGTGAGAGATGCAGCAAAATTCGCCATATGATGTGGTTTGAATACGACCGATTTTCTGGGCAGGTCGATTTCAACTACGGTGGCCTTGAGGCGCCACGCCTGGCTTCGTACATCTTGCTTTTCCATGGCTGTCCAAGCCAATTTGATGGGCATGCCCTTTGATGGAACCTGCCTTTTTGTGGAAAAGGCAGACTCGGCCCTGGTCAGGTTCAAGGACTCTCGAACTACGGCCAGATCCTTGGGCCTCTCCTCCACTCCTCGTGGCCAGTGTTCCTTTTGCCCTTTTCGTGGCAACGGAAGGGGTTTCCAGCAGTATCAGCCCTATTCTAGCCACCATCCCGCCCAGACTACCCAAGTCTTCCTCAGAATGAAGGATGCATATTTTCACATTCCCATCCTGCCTGGCCACAGGCGTTACCTGCGGTTCAAGGTAGGCCACGAGCACCTTCAGTTTACTCTGCTCCCCTTCAGTCTTACCAGTGCCCCTCGGGTGTTTACCAAGGTGATGGCGGTGGTTGCAGCTCATCAGCGCAGGTTAGGCGTATCAGTCTTCCCCTAACTAGACGACTGGCTGTTGAAGGTGTCCTCGCCCCTGGCAGTCATTTCCCACCTTCAGACTACGGTGGACCTCCTGCATTCGCTGGGGTTCTCTATAAACATGCCGAAGTCACACCTGACTCCTTCTCAGATGCTACCTTTCATCTGAGCTGTTCTGGACACAGTGCATTTTAGGGCTCATCCTCCCGAGCGGCGAGTCCAGGATATTCAGGATATGATTCTGATATTTCAGCCTCTATCCTGGATTTCGGTGAGGTTAACTCTGTGGCTGTTGGGTCTCATGGTCTCTTGCATCCAGTTGGTAAGACACACCAGGTGGCGTATGCGGGCTCTGCAGTGGGACTTAAGGTTCCAATGGGCACAACATTTGGAAAATCTCACCTACATGGTTCAGATCTCGGAAGGAACTGCGAAATATCTGCAGTGGTGGTTAACAAACAGCGATTGGATCAGCGGCAGACCTCTCTCCCTTCCCCAACCAGATTTCACAGTTGTGACGGATGCTTCACTTCCGGGATGGGGCGGCACATGGGAGAGGCAGTAATCTGGGGTCACTGGTCTCCGGCGGAGACGGGGTTCCACATAAACTTGTTAGAGCTCCGAGCAATTCGGTTGGCATTGAAAGCATTTCTTCCCTCTGTTAAGTGGAAGTTAGTGCAGGTGTTCACAGACAACACCACCGTCATGGTACTGCAACAAGTAGGGCGGGGTGGGGTCGTGGACCCTTTGTCGAGAGGCCCTGTGTCTTTGGATATGGCTGGAACAGCAGGGCATAACCCTGGTGGTTCAACACCTGGCAGAATCTCTGAACGCCAGGGCGAACGATCTCAGCGGTCGATGCCTTTAGGATCACGAATGGCGTATCCTGTCGGAGGTGGCACAAGGTCTCTTTCAGCAGTGGGTAGAACCTTGGTTGGATTTGTTCACCTCTGAAGAGAATGCGCAATGTCAGCAGTACTGCGCGCTGGAGTTTCCAAGGCGGCTATCGCTCAGGGATGCGTTTCATTGCGAGTGGCGGTCAGGCCTGTTGTACGCCTTTCTGCCCATACCACTCCTGCCCTGGGTTCTGAAGAAGATCAAGAGTGACCAGGCCCAAGTCATCCTTGTGGCGCCGAACTGGGCAAGGAGAGACTGGTATCCAGAGTTTCTGAGCATGAGTGTTGATCCTCCTATTAGGCTGCTCCTTCGGGAGGACCTTCTGATCGCAGCAGCAGGAGAGGGTTCTCCACCCGAACCTGTCAACTCTGCACTTCCATCCGTGGAGATTGAGCGGCGACAGCTGATGGCTTTTGACCATCCTCCCGAAGTTTGTAATGTTATTTTGGCGGCCAGGCCGCCCTCCACTAAGTCGGTGTATGCCTGCCGTTGGCAGAAATGTTTATTATTCTGTACAGAAAGGTCCATTGACCCTCTTTCTGCTCCTCTTTCCCCTGTCCTTTTATTCCTTCTAACCCTGGCCTAGCAGGGCTCTGCCTTGGGAACTCTCAAGGGTTACCTCTCTGTTCTGTCTGCTTTTTTTGCGGCTGACAGTCCAGCCTTCTCTCTTTAAATCTCTTATTATAAATAGTTTTCTTAAAGCGCTGGCTCATTTACTTCCACCCATGCCCTTTATTATGTCGCAATGGGACCTTACTTTGGTCCTCACTTACCTGATGTGCGCTCCTTTTGAGCCTTTACACAATTGACCCCTCCGGCTATTGTCCATCAAAACAGCCTTCTTAGTGGTGATTACATCGGCCCGGAGGGTGAGTGAATAGCAGGCGTTATCAGCTCGCCTCCTTATCTTATGTCCTTTCCAGACAAAGTGGTGCTTCGCACCAGAGCATCATTTTTACCAAATGTTGTACCCCATTTCATCTGAGCCAATCTATTACTTTGCCCACCTTCTTTGCTCCTCCACATCCCTCTAACGGAGAGGAGCGTCTCCACCGGGTGGACCCAAAAAGAGCGTTGTTGTTCTACATTTACCGCACCAAAGAGTTCCAGGTGGATGACCAACTCTTTGTGGGGTATGTGGGAGCAAAGAAGGGAAAGGCAGTGCAGAAAAGAACCATCTCTCGCTGGGTTGTTCTCTGCAATAAAATCTGTTATGCTTTGTCGAAGAAGCAACCCCCTGAGGGATTAAGGGCCACTCCACCAGGGCAAAGGCTGAGACTACGGCCTTGGCTCAGGGATGTCCCAGTCCAAGACATCTGTCAGGCAGCAACGTGGGCATCATTGCACACGTTCGCAAAGCATTATTGCCTTGATGGTCAAGTGCGGAGGGATGGGCACTTTGCCCGTTCAGTCCTGCAAGACTTCTTAGTCTAGGTTTGGAGTCCGCGGCCCACCGCCGAGATGGTATGGCTCAAGTATCTGATTCAAAGAGTAGGAATCTGCAGCTAGAAGTCTTTATCAGATGAACAAGTTACTTACCTTCGCTAATGCATTATCTGGTAGAGACTCTATCTAGCTGCAGATTCCTTACAGCCCAACCCATGCCTCCCCGCTTTGCGGACGGATGTAGTAGGTCTAGGGTTACTCCCCTTTCAAGGCCCTAGTTTTGCACACGATTAAGTCAGTCACTTTGTGACTCTGCGCTTCTGGCATGGAAAAAACAAAAAGGACTGACATCCGTGCGCCTGGGTGGCGCCTATATAGGCACGCGACGTCATAACTGACACTACCGACAACGTCACGCGGAGCTGAATTGAGCCACCCGACGTCGCGCGCAAGGGGTATTGCTCAGCAAAAGTTTCCGGATCCAGTCTGGGAAATTCAAAGGTATGGAATCTGCAGCTAGATAGAGTCTCTACCAGATTATGCATTACCGAAGGTAACTTGTTCCTCATGAGGAAACCCTCTTCAGGGAAGTACATGTTTCTCAGAGGAGTGGCTAATCTCTCCAGCCTATCGCAGCTCGGAGCTGAACCTGTCAGCTGTTGCAGATAACACCACTGAAAGTGTACACCTTTGAGAGGTGCAGAAAATTGCATTGCAAAGCTGTGTCTCTATTTGGTTTCTTCGTTCAGCAACCTCTTTACGTTCCTACTAGTGCACTCAGCCACTTCCAAAAGTGCAATTATGAATGGATTAATTCAGGGGGCAACTGTTGACATGGCGTAAGGAGGAGGGTGACACTTCCCATTGCTTAATTTATGTTTTCACATTCAAGAGTGAATGTCTGTGACAGGCACACCAGTTTTAATACTTTGCCAGCCTGTATGTGGTGACAAGAACACCACTTTGTAATCCTTGCCAGCCTATCTGCGGTGATAGGCACACCTTGAAATTGTGCAGGTACTTTTTGTAATTGGTCATATTCCCCTTATGGCTTCATCTTCCATTTCTACTTTTGTGCTGATTAATTAATTTATGGAACATCTTGGCAAACCACCTATCAAATAGTCTTTATGGATTAATCATTTATGAGAATTATTTGGTGGCTGTGAGTGTGGATGATTGTGTACCTAAAAGGAAAGCTACAACTATAATAAGTCATTTGGAGCACGTAAGGGCAAGTGTTTAACAATATACCTAAAGTGCCAGCACCCACTGATGAAGAAAGTGAATTGGGTGCCTTTTTGAAAGCCAATGTTCGCTTACAAAAAAGGTTTTCAGAAGAACTAAGCATTGTAATTGAAAGGTTTGACTTTGAAAAAGCAAGCTGCGGATGAGTCTGTTGAGGATTATTTATCTGCTTTAAGGTTTTTGACAATTAAATGTAACTATGGTGTTGCATGAGACCAATTTATTTTTGGTTGCTTCTCAAGGAATATTCAAGACAAATTGTTGTGTAATAGAGACTCATCTTTGTCGGATGTAATAACCATGGCTAAAAGTGTTCAACGGCCAAGGGACACCATTGTGTGATGGTTGAGGATGGTGCCATGTCATCATCTTTGGCTGTGAATGTGGTTGAGGATGTTAAGTGTATTGATTTAATTAAGTGCAAAGATAAAAATGTGACACATGGGTCTAAAGAAATCAATTTTGTTACAGGTGTTGGGTCAAAGGCTCATTTGGGAAACTCACAATATTGCCCAGTGGTGGGCAAACGCTGTACAACATGCACGAATGTGGGTCATTTTTATAGTGTATGTAGAATGGCTGTGGGTAAAAATGCTCCTTAATTTCATAGTATAGAATTGTTGGAGAAAGAGTAAATTCTAGATCTGTCTAATATGGTGTTGAATTTAGATGTATACGAAAAGGGATGTAGGAAGGTCAAGGATGCTGTATGTCAGGTATGCATTGGTGAAAAGCTCTCTGTGGAGATGTTATGTGATTCTGGGGCCCCTATTACTATTATTTTTGATACCTTGGTTAATTTGCATTGGCAATTGGGATTGAAGTAACCAGATGTGCACTCAAAAACATATGGTGATCAGGACATTGATGTGCTTGGGTTCTCTGATGATTGGATTGCATGTTTAAGTAGGAAAGTAATTACTAAGATTTATGTAGCAAAGAAGGGAAGACCTATTGTGGGTTGGCAAGACCTGGCAATATTGGTAATCATGCTGGTTCCTGGTGCAGAACCTCCTGTAAGTCTTTCCAACATACCTGTGGCACATGTTCAGGTTGTAAGTCAACTAGATTCGGTATTCTCCTTTTCAGATTTTACTGAATTTTTTAAAAGAGACGTTGGGTGTGTAAAGAATTATATACACACTATTAAACTTTAAAAAACAAATGCTGTGCCTGTAGCACACAAGGTTCGTCCTGTACCTTTAAGTGTGAGGGATGAGTTGAAAATTTGCTTGGGGCAGGTATTATTGTGAAAGCTGAGGCTTCAGAGTGGGTGAGTTGTTATAGTTCGAAAAAGGGATTGAAATATCAGGTGTGTGTATTTGTGCAACCTGAATAAAAATATTGTGTTGGAGAGTCATCCACTTCCAAAGGTGCAGGAACTGTTGGCAAACATAGGGAATGCGTCCAATTTTTCTTTAAACGACTTAAAATCAGCTTACCATCAAATCCCATTGGATGAACAGTCCCAAAGTGTCACTATGTTTGTCACATCTTTTGGTGCATTCAAATTTACTTGGTTACCAGTTGGCCTGGCGTCAGCAACCAGCGTTTTTCAGAGACTCATGGATACCATTCTGGATGGGGTTGAAGGTGTTCAGGCCTTCCAGGATGATGTATTAGTTTTGCAAAAACCTTGGCTGAACATAATAACATTTTGAAGTCTGTCCCAAATTCAGGGAATATGGCATTTCCCTTTAAGGAGATAAATGCAAATTCAGTGACAGAATTTTGAGTTTTTGGGTCACACCATCAGTTCAGAAGTTATTTCCCGAAAGCATTCTCTCAAAAGTCATACAAGATGCGCTACATCCAAGGAATAAGGACTTGCTCCAGTCTTTTCTGCGATTGAGCAAGTATTACTCATGTTTTGTAAATGGATATGCTTGTATAGTACAACCCTTGAGGGACCTGCTCAAGAAGGGTGTAAAATCCATTTTGAATGGTGGTGTTCAGAAAGCTTTCCAAAAGGTTAAGGATCTGGTTATATCTGCAGCAGCTTTGTCAGCATTTGTGACTGTAGACAAGTATATAATTACTGTTGATCAGCCACGGCCCGTATAGGGCGTGCCACCAGGCGGTGACGTGGGGGGGGGGGAGAGGCAGGGTAGGGGGTTGTAAAATGCGGCATACTTACGATTTCAGGTAAGTAACGGAAAAAAAAACAAAAAAATTTTGTTGCGTGCGCTGCTTCGCAATTGGCCTACTGTTGCACTTGCTGGAGTGGTAGATTTAAGTTTACAGATTTTTAAATAGTGTAATGTTTTAATTTATAATAGAATGTTTTTTAATAGATTTATGTTATTGATATACATATATATATATATAAAATTGGAAAATAAATTAGAAAATGAATTAAAAGTAAATATATATATATATTATGTATGTGTGTTTCACCTTTTTTAATTAAGTTTGTTATATTTGTTAAAATGTATATTAAATCTATTATCATTATTTTATTATATATACATATATATTTATATTCACACACATATATATATGTATTACCTACTGGCGGTCACCAGTAGGTAGTTATAGTTAGGACCTATTTTCCATAGGAAATCCGCAACATTCTATTCCCAATAAGTCTGGCGCCGGTTGATGAATCTTCGCTAAATTTTCCACACTTTTGGCCAGCTCCGGTCCGCTCCTATCCTGAAAGTTTCGTGGTGATTCGTCAAGCGGGGGCTGAGAAAAAAGGGGGGTCCCAAAACGCGTTTTCCCCATGCAATTTCCCATAGGACCTGTTGACGCAGCTACAGCCCGAACTGCTGAACGGAATTACACCAAATTTGGCAGAAAGGTAGACCTTGGTTCAGAGTCGTGCCTTTTGCTTAAATGGTGTAAATCCGTTCAGTAGTTCCTGAGAAAATCAAAAGTAAAATCACATATATATCTGGGCGGAGCCTAACCACACATCTCATCGTGAGATCTGAATGGCTGTCAGCACTTTATCCAAGAAGTGTTGGCAGCCGTCTTAGGACCAATATACATAATAGCACCTCATTAAAAAGCATTGCAGTTGATAGAAGGTTTTAAGACTTTAGTTACATTATAAATCATTTGTTGATGGTACCATACTCATTTTAGGAATTGTGGTATGTTCTAAGGTGATTTTACCATGTGAAAAAGCCGTCTGCTGGGATATCATGAATCATGTTTGAGAGAAAACTATTTTCACATGCTTTTCCCACAGAGGTTTGGAAGGTGATCTATAAGCTAAACTGAGAGCTTATTTTCTGTAAATTCACATTATCTTTCTTAGTCATGTGAGAATGAAGTCTGACATTCTCAGTAAAACATGTACACCCAACAAGGGCAGAGACTGTCAGTTGATTCCTTTGTGTTCTACTGCAGCTTCCCAGAATGTTCCAAAGAACAACTAGAGCGCTAACACTCCTACTTATGATAAACGTATGGCACACCTGAAGCCATCTTGATTGGAATAAAGTGGTAACTCTTAAAACATTTAATTTAAAAAGGAACAAAATGACGGGGTTCATTTTGCCATAGAATGTATGATTAGTGCTGCAGAAAGAAAAATTAGGGCACATTTTTAGTGACTTCTCAAATCCTCTTCTATTTCATTAAAGAATTCTGACATGCAGACTGAAACATGCACTTTCAATACCAGCAGCGGACTTCCCTGGTGAGCAGTAGCTTTACTACAGTGATCTAATGAGCAACTAGAGTGCTAACATTCTGAATTTATGGCAAATGTGTGACACATCTGAATGCCTTCTTCATTGAATCAAAGTAAAAAACTGACAGTTTGCCTACTGAGGAGACTGTAGTAAATGAGGAAATTAGGAAACTTCATAACAAGTCTCCCAAGATGGCCACCAGAGACAAAAGAGCCCAAATGTAACACAAATATCACCGAGATGTAGCCCAAGTATAGCCCAATGACAGAAATCCCAGAGTGTTTCAAAGAACAACTAGAGCGCTAACAGTCTTACTTATGACAAAAGTATGGCACACCTGAAGCCATCTTGATTGGAATAAAGTGGTAACACTTAAAACATTTAATTTGCAAAGGAACAAAATGAGGGGGTTCATTTTGCCATAGAAATTATGATTAGTGCTGCAGAAAGAAAATTAGGGCACATTTTGACTTCTCAAATCCTCTTCTATTTCATTAAAAAGTTCTGACATGCAGACTGAAACATGCACTTTGAATACCAGCAGCAGACTTCCCTGGTGAGCAGTAGCTTTACTACAGTGATCTAATGAGGAACTAGAGTGCTACCATTCAGAATGTATGGCAAATGTGTCACATCTGAATGCCTTCTTGATGGAACCAAAGTAAACAAGCATTGAAAATGCAATAGGTCTCACGCTCGTGTAAGTTAAAGCAATTCTGTTTCTAATTAGGTGGCTTTTTAGCTTAGCTTTTATTAGTGTTTTTCAAAATTTCATGTACATAACATGCATATATGTATATGTATGCATGCATTTATATTTGTATTTATATAGATATGCAGATTATATATATATGTATATATATATATATACACATACATATATATAAATGCATATGTGTGCGTGTAGAGAGAGGTAGAGAGAGGTAGAGGTGTAGAGGTAGAGAATGAATGAATGATGAATGATTTAAATCTTATTATGCGCAAACTTTGCCCAATGGGCGTCAAGGCGCCTAAATCAAATGATCCAAATAATCCAGCTCGTCACTCGAAACAGCGAACTTTTATTAATATGCTTTGGTAAAGTACCAGGTTTTAAGGGCCTTTTTAAACAAATCCAGAGAAGGAAGAGTTTTAATCTCAATTGGAAGAGAATTCCAAAGCTTAGGGGCAACCACGGAAAAAGCTCTTGCTCCCCATCTGGCTAATCTCGTGCGTGGGACTACCAATTGAAATAGGCCAGCAGACCGAAGAGTTCTGGAAGGGCAATAGCGAGTAAGCAAGGATCCTAGTGCATTATCGGTGTCAGCAACAAGGGCCCTGTAAGTAAGACAAAGAATCTTAAAGGAGACTCTATGTTGGACAGGAAGCCAGTGAAGATCTCTCCTAGCGGTAGTAGCTGAAGATGCCAGAGGGAGGGCCAAAACAAAACGTGCAGCAGCATTCTGCACAGTTTGCAGTCTATGGATCAGGCCTTTGTTGGAGTCGGCATAAAAGGAGTTACAGTAGTCAAGCCTGGAACCTACAAGAGCCACTGCAATCTGCTTCCGCGCCTGCAAAGAAAGATAGCTACGAATCCTTTTTAGGATTCTAATAACACCACACATGTGGCCACGGTCCTATTTGTTTGAAGCGTCATGGAGAGTGAGGTGTCAAAAACCACGCCGAGATTTCTGGCGGATAAGGAGGGAGTGGGGCAGATGCCAAGAGTAGTGGGCCACCACTCACTCGACCAGACGTCTAGATCTTTCCCAAAGACCAAGACCTCTGTCTTGTCGCCATTTAACTTTAGGGAGTTGATAACCATCCAATCTGCAACATGCTGCATGCATGACCTAAAGCCAATGGCGGATGTCTGGACAGAGGAATGGGCCAGTGACACCATTATCTGAGTGTCATCTGCGTAGGACACCACCTCCATCCCCTGCGATCTTAATAGTCTAGCAAGGGGGGCCACATAGATGTTAAACAGGGTCGGACTAAGGGCCGACCCCTGTGGCACCCCGCATTTTAATGACTTAGCAGGGGAGAGGAAACTTCCAAGCTTTACTCGTTGTTCTCTATCAAGTAGAAAAGAATCGAGAAGATTCAAGGCCGGTCCGGTAACCCCTGCCTCACTGAGCCGAGAAGTTAAAATGGCGGGAGATAGGGTATCGAACGCGGCTGTGAGATCTAGTAGGACCAGTATTGTAGTTTGGCCACTATCCACCTTACGTCGGATGTTATCGACTACAACAGTGAGTGCGGATTCAGTGCTATGATGCTTTCTGAATCCGTGCAGTGTATTATCGAGATACTCACTGGTCTCAAGAAAGGTGGAGAGATGAGAGTTGAGGTGTGCCTCTAATATCTTTGCAGGAGCAGGAAGCAGAGAGATGGGTCTAAAGTTTTTAAGGAGACCAGGGTCCAAAGAAGGCTTCTTAAGGAGAGGCTTTACAATAGCCTTCTTCCATACTACTGGAAAAGAGCCCTGAACAATGGACTTATTCATAACTTCCAGCATAGGTGGTAGAATAATGTTTCTACACTCCTTCAAGGTTTTTAAGGGTATAGGATCCATGGGAGAAGAGGATTTAATCTTATCCAGTAGGAGGCTCAGTCCTTCCAAAGATAATAAAGGAAATTCCCTCAATAGCTTGGGAGGCTCTTTACCCAGCGCATCTAACTTGGCTACAGCAGCAGGAGTATCATTATCCAAGGACTTGCATTGGGCTTCAAGAGCTAGATGAATGTCCAGGATTTTATTATGGAAGAAGTCCGAGATGTTATCGCAGAGATCCTGGGAGCTCACTACAGGATCAGGAAGTTGGAGAGAGCATAGGGAATCAGCAATTTTAAAGAGCTCCCTAGATGACGTTAGGGAACCTGTAAGATTGGAAAAATACTCTTGCTTCTCCACTATGACTCTCTGCTTATAGTACCGCAAAGCGGACTTGTGTGCTGCTCGATCTTCCGGGTCCCAGGACTTCCTCCATTTTCTCTCACTACTTCTGCAGCCCTGCCTTAAGAGTCTAAGATGTTCAGAAAACCAGGGAGCAGTAGGTTTCTGACGAGCTACATATCGCAGGGAGGCGGGGGCAAGCACTTCCACAGCACTGGAAATGGAATACATAAATTCATGTGCTGCGTCATTCGCGGTTTTCGAGGAAAAAGATTCAGAGAGTTGGATATAGGGAGCAATAGTGTCATCAGTAATGTTTCTGTAGTTTCTCCTGAGGATATGTGAAGTGACAGTCTGATTAATTAAAGGCTGGGCAGGAAGGGCAAATTCAAGAGGTATTGCAAAATGATCTGTCCAAACTAACGGCAAAGGTAAGCCCGTAGATAATCTAGAATCACTGGAGAAAACCCCGTCAAGAATTTGACCAGCCTTATGTGTAGGGCTGCTCACCAGCTGAACAAGGTCACAGGCATCGAGTGACTCAGTTAAAGTTAGGGTATCCTTAGAATTGACATCATTGAGATGAAAATTAAAGTCACCCAAGATGGAAAGAAAGGGTTTTCCGATATAGGGTTCCAGGATTCTAAGAAGGTCTGAAGGAAAGCTCACCCTAGGGCCAGGAGGTCTATAGATAAGTATTCCAGTAAAGGAAACGGATGGAGCACACAAGATACAAAAATAAAGTGCCTCAAAACTATCTCCAGGCAGAGACAGAGATCTAATAGAGCTGGAGAGTGAGGATTTAACAAGAACAGCAATTCCTCCGCCTCTGCGTAAAAGTCTGTCCTGCCTATGAAGAGAATAGCCATCCGGGATGGCTAAAAGAAGATCGTGACCAGAGGTATCCGAAGCCCACGTCTCCGTAATAAAGACCCAATCCGGCTGTCTTTCGTCAACGAAGTCATGGAAAGCAACATTATGCTTTATCAGTGATCGCGCATTAATTAAAAAGCCAGTTTTATGCGACGAAGCAGGGAGACATCCCGTGCGTGTGTGGGATCTAGTAAAGCTTGGCACAGCGTAACAAAGAGAGGCCTTACATGAGACACATCGCTGAAAATACAAGCACTCATCAAGTAGAAGGCGATGAAAGCATTGTAGCACTGGGGGTCTGAGGGCCATGAGCTCCGCCGGAGAGTAACGCCTAGGTAGCTCATGGAGTTGTAAGAGGGAGTCAGCCGAGTCCAGCCCGCCCTGCAGCACGTCCTCAGCGCGGACGGGCGCAGACGGGCTGAACTCAGGCGTAACTCCGGCGGAAGTCCGGCGATCCTAGAGACGTAGAGGTAGAGTGGTAGAGAGTAGTAGAGAGTAGAGGATGAGTAATAGAGAGTAGAGAGTAGAGAGATAGTAGTAGAGAGTAGTAAAGAGAGTAGCAGAGAGTGAGTAGGAGAGAGTAGTAGAGTGAGTAGTAGAGTGTGAGTAGTAGAGAGTAGTAGAGAGTAGTAGAGTAGTAAAGAGTGAGTAGTAGAGAGTAGTAGAGAGTGAGTAGTAGAGAGTAGTAGAGAGTGAGTATTAGAGAGTGAGTAGTAGAGAGTATTAGAGAGTGAGTAGTGGAGACTGAGTAGCAGAGAGACAGTAGCAGAGAATGAGTAGTAGAGAATGAGTAGTAGAGTGAGAGTAGTAGAGTGAGAGTAGTAGAGTGAGAGTAGTAGAGAGAGAGTAGTAGAGAGTAGTAGAGAGTGAGTAGTAGAGAGAGAGTAGTAGAGAGAGAGTAGTAGAGAGTGAGTAGTAGAGAGTGAGTAGTAGAGAGTGAGTAGTAGAGAGTAGTACAGAGTGAGTGGTAGAGAGTGATTAGTAGAGAGTGAGTAGTAGAGTGAGTAGTAGGGAGTAGTAGAGAGTTAGTAGTAGAGTGAGTAGTAAAGTGAGTAGTAGAGAGCAAGTAGTAGAGAGTGTGTAGTAAAGAGAGTAGTAGAGAGTGAGTAGTAGAGAGTGAGTAGAGAGTGAGTAGCAGAGAGAGTAGTAGAGTAGTAGAGAGTGAGAAGTAGAGTGAGTAGTAGAGAGTGAGTAGTAGAGTAGTAGAGAGTGAGTAGTAGAGAGTGAGTAGTAGAGAGTGAGTAGTAGAGAGAGTAGTAGAGAGTAGTAGAGTAGTAGAGAGAGAGTAGTAGAGAGTAGTAGAGAGTGAGTAGTAGAGAGTGAGTGGTAGAGAGCAGTAGAGAGTGAGTAGTAGAGAGAGTAGTTGAGAGTGGTAGAGTAGTAGAGAGTGAGTAGTAGAGAGTGAGTAGTAGAGAGTGAGTAGTAGAGTGAGTAGTAGAGAGAGAGTAGTAGAGAGTGAGTAGTAGAGTGTGAGTGGTAGAGAGTAGTAGAGAGCAGTAGAGTGAGTAGTAGAGAGTAGTAGAGTGAGTAGTAGAGAGTGAGTAGTAGAGAGTAGTAGTAGAGAGTAGTAGTAGAGAGTAGTGGTAGAGAGTAGTAGAGAGTGAGTAGTAGAGAGTGAGTAGTAGAAAGTAGTAGTGAGTGAGTAGTAGAGAGTGAGTAGTTTAATTTAAAAGGAACACAATGAGGAGGTTCATTTTGCCATAGAAATTATGATTAGTGCGTCAAAAAGAAAAACTAGGGCACATTTTGAGTGACTTCTCAAATCCTCTTCCATTTCATTAAAAAATTCTGACATGCAGACTGAAACATGCACTTTCAATACCAGCAGCAGACTTCCCTGGTGAGCAGTAGCTTTACTACAGTGATCTAATAAGCAACTAGAGTGCTAACATTCCAAATTTATGGCAAATGTGTGACACATCTGAATGCCTTCTTGATTGAATGAAAGTAAAAAACCTGAAATTCTACAGCAGGAGCGGAGGCGAGGATTATGCATTACTTTCCTCACTTTTAATAAACAGCAAGTTAAAAGACACAATATAAAAAACAAAAGACCACAACTCCCATGAAGCTCGGGAGTAACCGTGGCAACCAGTAGTCCAATCATAGCAACGATGTAGTCCATAAACAGTAGCAGTCTCCGTAGTCCTTCCTCTTTCTTCACTGCTGGCCCGTCAGTTAAGTCCCTTCTCTCCTTACTGTGGTTTTGGGTCTTGGCTGGATGGGCTCTGTGTAGTTTTCTCTCATTGCTTGGCTTGATTCTGTTTTTGTTTTTCCACTGTGTACTGTAGCGGGTTACTCTCTCGCTGTCAGTCGCGCGGTAGGCTTCGACCCGAGCGCGTTTGTTCTTGATACGGAGCGGGTCCACTAGGTGGCGCTATTTCGCGCTTCTAGCGCACCGCTCCGTCTTAGGCGCCGGTGAAGCGCTGTTTGTGAGGCTTCGGCCTCGGTGTTTCGAGCGATCGCTCGTATTTAGATCCCTACCCCTCGCCTGACACCGCTTTAGCGGTAAGACTGACGGGCGTAGCCCCTTTTGATTAATCTACCGGGCTGACTCCTCCGCATGTGGTGTTAGTCACCAGGGGGGTGTCGGCTCCTGGGCACCGGTGAGGGGAGAGCCCCCCTTAACTTATTTGGGGCGTTTTGACTTGGTGCCCTCACCTCCTATTGTGATGAATGCTCAGAGGGAACATGATTATACTCCATCTTTGTCCTCTGAGGAGGACCGGCTGTACCAGGTGCGCAGACCTGCAGAGGTGGACAAGCTCCTCTCTTCGGCCATCACCCAGGCGCTTGCCCCTCTGCAGGAAAGCGCTGACCGTTTGTCCGCCCATGTGTTCAAGGGCACAGGTATTTTGGGGGACGGGGAAGCCGGGCCTAGCGGTGTGCCTACTTCTCTCCCGCGCAAGGCCCACAAGCGTGACGCGGGGCACCTTGAGGGCTTCAGCCGTCTGGCGGAAGCCTTTCAGAAAAGTGCGCGCACGCTTCGTGATGCACCCTACCGGGAGGAGGTTTTACCCGGAGAAACCGGCGACGAAGGCGCCACGGATTACGACCCTGAAGAGGGGTTTCCCGAATTGGGGGAGGTGGAATGCGAGGATGATGGGGATTCCTCGGATGGGTACCAGGAGCACGACAGGTCTTGGCGTCCTCAGTCTTCTGCCTCTTCAGTAGGAGAAGGGGAAGGTCCCTCAACTGATATGTTTAATCCCCTGTGCATTTATAGACCCCGGTCCACGGAATGGGTCCCCGACAAAAAGGTAGCTGATTATGTGGCTGACAAAATTCGGCGACCGCTCAATAAAGAGGTTAGGGCCCGACTTCGGTCCGAATGTCCCAGACCCTCCCTTCCCAACGGAGTCACTCTGACCCCCGAGATTGACCCCAGATTGTTTACCTTCTTTTCTAAGTATATGAAGGATCCCAAGAAAGGGATAGATAGATCATGGCGGGCTTGCCAGGACAAGCTCTTAGATGTAGTGGGCCCTTTGACTAAAGTGATCGAATTAGCAGAGAGGTCCCGAATTTCTGGGGAGCCCCTACCTGCAGAAGAGGTGACGGGTTGGGCGCAGCGGGCGATATGCCTGCTAGGCAATGCGAATTGCGCCCTCTCGGCCGAGCGCCGCCGTTCCCTGTTGCTGAAGATAGACCCCAAGCTTGGTGAGCTCTCTTCCTCGGAGGCAGGTCCGATAGCCCAGGGTTCCCTGTTTGGCGATCCTTTCGTCAAGGAGTTAGGGAAGTTTGTGGCTACCTTTTCGGCCCTGGATAAGGCGCAGGCTTCGATGAAGAAGATTTTCCCGGGGAAGGTTTTCGGTGGGGCCGGAAGAGGCAGGGGTCGCTCCTCCGGCCGACAATCGAATCAAGGCCCTAATAGAGCCCAAGCCAAACGCAATAATGGATGGCAGGACGGTCGCCAAGGGACCTTCTACCCCTCCCGGGGCGGCAGAGGAAAGAACAGCCGAGGCCGGGGAGGTGCCCACAACAACACCGGAGGATACAACGGTAAGCGTGCCTTTGTTAACCCTGGTTCGGTTGGGGGGGGGGGGAGAGAATCGCCCTGTTCTATCACAAGTGGGCGGAGATTACTTACGATCCTTGGGTACTGGATACGGTCAGAGGATTTCACATAGAGTTCTACGGAACACCGGTTCAAGGGGTCAGACCCAGACCCTTGGTGTTTTCTTCTCAGGACGAGTCTCTCATAGACCAAGAGGTTCAGGAGCTTTTATCCAAAGGGGCGATCGGCCCTTCAGATCTTCATCCCACGGGGTTTTTGAGCAACATCTTCCTGGTGGAAAAAAAGGACAAGGGTTACCGTCCCGTTATCAATCTCAGGGACTTCAACGAGTGGCTAGTCTATCGCCACTTCAAAATGGAGGGGATCCATCTTCTCAGAGACCTTTTGTTGCAGGACGATTGGCTGGTGCGTCTGGACCTCAAGGACGCCTACCTCTCGGTCCCCATTATTCCTCCACACCGCAGGTTCCTCCAGTTTCGGTGGAGGACACAGGTTTTCGAATTTCTGACTCTTCCCTTTGGCCTGTCTTCGGCTCCGTGGTGCTTTACGAAGCTCCTCAAGCCGGTGATGGAGCATCTCCGGACTCTGGGCATTCGGTTGATCATTTATTTGCACGACATCCTGATAATGGATCAGTCCAGGTCGCATCTACGCTCCCACTTACAGATTGTAATCTCCCTCCTTCAGAGCTTGGGGTTTACACTCAATCAAGAAATGTCAGACTTAGTCCCGCGGCAGAGCATGACCTTTTGGGGGTTCAGGATAGACTGCAGGTCGGCGACCCTACACCTCCCGGAACAGAAGATTGGGAAGATCAAGAAGGAATTGAGGAAGGTCCTGCGGAGGGACAGGATCTCCTTGCGGCAGTTGGCCAGGATTGTTGGCCTGTTATCTTCATCGATTCAGGCCATCTTCCCGGGGCCCCTGAACCGTGCCCTGCAGAGACTGAAGGCGTCCCATCTACGGAAGAGCCTTACCTACTCCCAGTTGATCTATCTGAATCGGGAACTCCAGTGGTGGATCGACCACATGGAGGCGTGGAATGGCAGAGCGATCTTTGGGTCGCAGCCGGATCTGGTGATAGAGTTGGACGCCAGTCGCCTTGGTTGGGGAGCCTGTTGCGGCTCGACCTCAGTGGGGGACAGATGGACGGCGGAGGAGCTTTCCCTGCATATCAACTGTTTGGAACTCCTGGCGGGGTCCTTTGCTATTCGATCCTTCACGAAGGACAAAGTGTCTTGTTGTGTGCTCCTCCGGATGGACAACATGACGGCGGTGCAATACATCAACCGCTTGGGCGGCACGCGGTCCAGGGTTCTGGTGGACCTAGCCAAAGACTTCTGGCATTATTGCCTTCAATGCCAGATTTCGGTGACGGCCGAATACCTCCCGGGAACTCAGAACTCGGTGGCGGACTGGAACTCCAGGCACTTCCGGGACGCCAGCGATTGGAGACTGGATGCAACAGTCTTCAGTTCACTGATGACCTCCTGGGGTCCCTGCCAGGTGGATCTCTTCGCTTCCAGATGGAACGCCCAGCTTCCCAGGTACTTCAGCTGGAAACCGGATCCCGGGGCAGAGGCGGTGGACGCTTTTCTCCAGGACTGGTCATCGATACCAGCTTATGCCTTTCCGCCATTCTTGTTCATTCAGAGAGTGGCGGCCCAGGTTCGGCGGCAGAGAGCCTCCTTGATCCTGGTAACCCCGATTTGGCGCTCTCAAGCGTGGTTCCCTTCTTTACTAGAGCTGAGCTGGGACCTTCCAATTAGTCTACCATTCTTCGACGAGGTCTTGGTGGACCCCCTGGGCAATTCTCACCCCCTGGTTCTTCAGGGCCATCTTCATCTTATGGCGTGGAGGATTTCAGGCGACGTTTGTCGGACGGAGCTCTTTCGCGGGAGGCTGAATTCCTCATCCAGCAAGCATGGGCCCCGGCGACCATCAAAAGGTACAGATCAGCTTGGAGGCGATGGGTAAGTTGGTGTATGGTGAAACACCTGGATCCCGTGGGCTCCAGCGTTTCGGATGTCATCAATTTCTTAACAGAGCTTTTTCAGGAAGGGCTCGCTTATTGTACCATTAACTCATTTAGATCTGCCATTTCGGCGGGCCATGTTCCCATTGATAACAATCCGGTGGGAGAACATCCCTGGGTGTGTAAACTCTTGAAGGGCATTAGATTTCTCCCCCCCCTGAGCCTCGTTATGCAGGCCTCTGGGATGTCAACCTGGTTCTACGTTTACTGATGTCCTAGCAAGACAACCAGTATCTGTCTAGAAAGGAGATGTCAGCGAAATTGGCTATGTTGTTATGCCTTATTTCATGCAAGAGGGCGTCAGATGTCAGAGCTTTGGATCTCACAGCACGGATTTTTACCCCGGAAGGGGTCACTTTTAACATCTCCAGGAGAACCAAGACGAGTACAAGGTCAATATCTTATCCTGCTTTTCCAGATTCCCCGAAATTGTGTGTAGTTAGATGCCTCAAGGCCTATGAGGATATGACCTTGGAGGTACGGCCTCCGGGCGAACGGCAGATTCTGATTGCCATTAAGAAACCGTTTAAGGCGGTGTCTTCCCCGACCATTGCCAGATGGGTCAGGTGGATTATGACTGAGGCTGGTATTGACACTACTGAGTTTGGCGCACACTCTACCAGGGGAGCAATGGCTTCTAAGGCCATTCAGGTAGGGGGTAGATTGGAGGACATTATGAATGCGGCGGATTGGTCTTCAGATTAAACTTTTAAAAAGTTCTACTTTAAACCAATCCATGAAGCGGCCGTTTTGGTGGTAAGGAGGCTTTGAATATGCATAATCCTCGCCTCCGCTCCTGCTGTAGAATGAGAAATTTCCTAATTAGCACGAAGGAAAGTTTCAATTCTAATAAGGAGACGGAGGCGAGGATTATCCCCCCCGGGCAAGTTTTTTCTCTTATGCCTTCCCACCCTTGGTAATTTCTGGTAATGGCTCTAAGAGCAGAGTGTTTCAGAGTTTCGTATCAGGGAAGTAACCTTTTGAGACTTCTATTGTCAATGATTCTTGCTGATGTTCAATACTTTGTATGCATCTGTTTTTCAAGGTTTGATGTTATATCATGCTGTGCCATTCTCGTAATATATCTATTTCTGATTGGTTTGGCAAGATTTTGCAATTGTATTGATATCATACTTAGCATGTTGACCTTGATAAATGTTATGGTTTTGTAGCAGCCTTCAATATTTTGTGCATATCATCCTAGGTTCCGACTCCAAGACGGAATAGGACCCACAGGGCTTAACTTCCTGCAGCAGAGAAAGTGGAAGGACTACGGAGACTGCTACTGTTTATGGACTACATCGTTGCTATGATTGGACTACTGGTTGCCACGGTTACTCCCGAGCTTCATGGGAGTTGTGGTCTTTTGTTTTTTATATTGTGTCTTTTAACTTGCTGTTTATTAAAAGTGAGGAAAGTAATGCATAATCCTCGCCTCCGTCTCCTTATTAGAATTGAAACTTTCCTTTTTGCTAACTAGGAAATTTCTCAGTATTTCCTACTGAGGAGACTGTTGTAAATGAGGAAATTAGGAAACTTCAAAACAAATAAGTCTCCCAAGATGGCCACCAGAGACAAAAGAGCCCAAATGTAGCACAAATATCACCGAGATGTAGCCCAAGTATAGCCCAATGACAGAATGTCCCAGAGTGTTTTAAAGAACAACTAGAGCGCTAACAGTCTTAGTTATGACAAAAGTATGGCACACCTGATGCCATCTTGATTGGAATAAAGTGGTAACACTTAAAACATTTAATTTGCAAAGGAACACAATGAGGGGGTTCATTTTGCCATAGAAATTATGATTAGTGCTGCAGAAAGAAAGATTAGGGCACATTGACTTCTCAAATACTCTTCCATTTCATTAAAAAATTCTGACATGCAGACTGAAACATGCACTTTGAATACCAGCAGCAGGCTTCCCTGGTGAGCAGTAGCTTTACCACAGTGATCTAATGAGCAACTAGAGTGCTACCATTCAGAATTTATGGAAAATGTGTGACAAATCTGAATGCCTTCTTGATGGAATCAAAGTAAACAAGCATTGAAAATGCAATAGGTCCCGCCCTCGTTTAAGTTAAAGCAATTCTGTTTGTAATTAGGTGGCTTTCTAGCTTTGCTTGTATTCGAATTTTTCAAACTTTCATGTACATACCATGCATATGTATGCATATATGTATATGTTTGCATGCATTTATATTTATATAGATATGCAGATTATATGTATATGTTTATATATATACACATATATATAAATGCATATGCATATATATGCATATATATATATATATATGCATATGTGTGCATGTACAGAGAGGTAGAGAGGTAGAGGTGTATAGGTAGAGGTAGAGAGGTAGAGAGAGAGGTAGAGTGAGGTAGTGAGGTAGAGAGTAGAGAGCGAGTAATAGAGAGTAGAGAGTGAGTAGTAGAGAGTAGTAGAGAGTAGTAGAGAGTGAGTAGTAGAGAGTGGTAGAGAGTAGTAGAGAGTGAGTAGTAGAGAGTGAGTAGTAGAGAGTGAGTAGTAGAGAGTGAGTAGTAGAGAGTAGTGGAGTAGTAGAGAGTGAGTAGTAGAGAGTAGTAGAGAGTGAGTAGTAGAGAGTGAGTAGTAGAGAGATTAGTAGAGAGTGAGAAGTAGAGAGAGTAGTAGAGTAGTAGAGAGTGAGTAGTAGAGTGAGTAGTAGAGAGTAGTTGAGAGCGAGTAGTAGAGAATGAGTAGAGGAGAGTGAGCAGTAGAGAGTAGTAGAGAGTGAGTTGTAGAGAGTGAGTAGTAGAGTAGTAGAGAGTGAGTGGTAGAGAGTAGGAGAGAGTAGTAGAGTGAGTAGTAGAGAATAGTAGAGTGAGTAGTAGAGAATAGTAGAGAGTGAGTAGTAGAGCGAGTAGTAGAGAGTAGGTAGTAGAGAGTGAGTAGCAGAGAGAGTACTAGAGAGTGAGTAGTAGACAGTGAGTAGTAGAGAGTAGTAGAGAGCGAGTAGTAGAGAGTGAGTAGTGGAGAGCGAGTAGTAGAGAGCGAGTAGTAGAGAGCGAGTAGTAGAGAGTGAGTAGTAGGTAGAGAGTAGTAGAGTGAGTAGTAGAAAGTGAGTAGTAGAGAGTAGTAGAGAGAGAGTAGTAGAGTAGTAGAGAGTGAGTGGTAGAGAGCAGCAGAGAGTAGTAGAGTGAGTAGTAGAGAGTAAATAGTAGAGAGTAGTAGTAGAGAGTAGTAGAGAGACAGTAGTAGAGAGTGTAGTAGAGAGTGAGTAGTAGAGAGTAGTAGCGAGTGAGTAGTAGAGAGTAATAGAGAGTGAGTAGTAGAGTAGTAGAGAGTAGTAGAAAGTAGTAGAGTGTGTAGTAGAGAGTGAATAGTAGAGAGTAGTAGAGAGTGAGCAGTAGAGAGAGTAATAGTAGACAGAGAGTAGTAGAGCGTGAGTAGTAGAGAGTGAGTGGTAGAGAGTGAGTAGTAGAGAGTAGTAGCGAGTGAGTAGTAGAGAGTGAGTAGTAGAGAGTAGTAGACAGTGAGTAGTAGACAGTGAGTAGTAGAGAGAGTAGTAGAGAGTAGTAGAGAGACAGTAGTAGAGTAGTAGAGAGTAGTCAGTCAGTGTCAGTCAGTGTCAGTCAATCAGTGTCAGTCAGTGTCAGTCAATCAGTGTCAGTCAGTCAGTGTCAGTCAGTCAGTCAGTGTCAGTCAGTCAGTCAGTGTCAGTCAGTCAGTCAGTGTCAGTCAGTCAGTGTCAGTCAGTCAGTGTCAGTCAGTGTCAGTCAATCTGTGTCAGTCAGTGTCAATCAGTCAGTCTCAGTCAGTCAGTGTCAGCTAGAGCAGCTCTGCTGACCTGGTTCTCTGGCTCTAAAGCAGCTCTGCTGACCTGGTTCTCTCTCTCTAAAGCAGCTCTGCTGACCTGGTTTCTCTGGCTCTACAGCAGGTCTGCTGACCTGGTTCTCTGGCTCTAGAGCAGCTCTGCTGACCTAGTTCTTATGCTACAGAGCAGCTCTGCTGATCTGGTTCTCTGGCTCTACAACAGCTCTGCTGACCTGGTTCTCTGGCTCTAAAGCAGCTCCGCTGACCCAGTTCTTTGGCTCTGAAGCAGTTCTGCTGACATGGTTCTCTGGCTCTAGAGCAGCTCTGCTGACCTGGTTCTCTCCCTCTAAAGCAGCTCTACTGACCTGGTTCTCTGGCTCTAGAGCAGCTCTGTTGACCTGGTTCTTAGGCTCTAGAGCAGCTCTACTGACCTGGTTCTCTGGCTCTAAAGCACTTCTGCTGACCTGGTTCTCTGGCTCTAGAGTGGCTCTGCTGAACTGGTTCTCTGGCTCTAAAGCAGCTCTGCTAACCTGGTTCTCTGGCTCTAAAGCAGCTCTGCTGGCCTGGTTCTCTGGCTCTAAAGCAGCTCTGCTGACCTGGTTCTCTCCCTCTAAAGCAGCTCTGCTGACCTGGTTTCTCTGGCTCTACAGCAGCTCTGCTGACCTGGTTCTCTGGCTCTAGAGCAGCTCTGCTGACCTAGTTCTTAGGCTCTAGAGCAGCTCTGCTGACCTAGTTCTCTGGCTCTACAGCAGCTCTGCTGACCTGGTTTTCTGCACTCACGATGCACGCACCTGACTTCGCGAAAGTATATTTAAAAATAATATACGTTTATTATAAGTACAAATATATTATTTTGATGAATATCTTACATAATCTCTTGCCTTAATATGTATATTAAAGACACATACATATCATTTTGGAACATACATTTTTTTTGCGGGAGTCGCGCACCCAGCGCGCCCCAGCACGTATATGATGTCACACGGGACCCGCAACTACGCAAACATCTCGTACCGTAATGCGCATGTGTCGCGAATGCGCGGGAGCAGAAGTCGCATACCAATCGCGCATTTTACGTGATATGAAATGTATATGATGTAACTGAAAAACACGCAGCCGTCGCACACCATACGCGGATCATTCATGACTTTTCTAAAATGGCGGCTAGAATGCGTGCACCAACCATGATGTGTACACTTTGAGTGCGCGACTCCGAAAAAAATTTGAATTTTTTTAAAGAAAATGATATAAATATATTAAAATAAAAACTGAAAGCAAGAAAATTAATAATATTTCAGTTTTAATTTTCAGAAAAATATATAATGTTATTTAATTAATAAAATATTTATAAATAGTTACAAAACTGTAGAAAATCAGTACAAAAAAATAGATATAACTACTATCACACTTAAAAGTTAGCATTTAAAAAACCTTTGAAATTCACTGAAAAAAAACATAGGTTTCAGAGACGTTATAGTTAGCTGCCCATTTCACTCAAATACAAAACCATAGAAATTCCTCCATTATAGTTAGTTCTGCTAACTATAACTCACGCGCCCGCAATGCACTGCTGATGATGTCACATATTGCATCATTCATGACATGGTCAGTGACATCACTGATGACATCTCAAATGACATCACTGATGACATCATCCACTTGACAATCTGATACACCTCATCATACACTAGTATAACCTTTCATCACTCACCGTAAAATACAGAGTACCATATTTGAAACCATTGACACACCAATACCAGTTACCACATACCCACTCACTGATTCCTAAGTCTACACACACAACTACCCATTCAACAACAGAATTATGTATACATGCAGTCATTAATTAATAGAACACTATCAAATGCACTTATACACATATGTAGACATTGACACATCAGCAGTCATCTTAGTCGGTTATGCAGTCAACCTACTCACTCATGAAAAAAATTTATCGCACTTAAATTTACTCACTTACACAATCATCCAACAACACCTCATTTATTCAAACACATAGTAACTCATCGTTAATATGTTAAAAAAGTACCATTACAATTATACACTCATTCATATAGTTACTCTCACAATCACTGACACTTACACATACTTATTTATATACACCAACTCTCACATACAATGCCTTTTATTTTTTTACTTTGTTGAAGATGTACAACTAAAACATATATTCACTCACCAACACACAAATAAATACACTCAGTCACCCAAACAACTGTTTCCACATGCACTCTTAAACCCATACACCTAGTCAATCAACCTTTAAGAGTGCATGTGGAAACAGTTGTTTGAGTGGGTGATTCAGTGGGTGCATGGTTTTAAGAGTGCATCTGTGATGGACTATATGGTTGGGTGACTGTATGTAAGGATGTGTTAGTGATTGAATGTATATCTCAGTTGTACATGTGTCAGTAACTACATATGTGAAACACAGTGTATATGTGTGTAAGAGTATATAACTATTTATATGTGAGAGTGTGTGATTTTGGGAGTGGCTGTATGGATGAGTATGTGCTTGTATCAGTAATTTTATAAGAGCGTCAGAATTTGTTAGTATTTTTATGAGTAAGTGAACTTTAGTGTGTTTAACTGTATAGGTGAGTAAATTGGACTGTAATTAATTATTTGCATGACTGACTAGGTGTGTCAGTACCTCAATGGATGATTGGTGGTGTGTGAGTGTCTATATAGGTGTATAAATGCATATGATTGTCCTGTACTGAGTGACTGTAAGTATGAGTGACTGTACAGGTGAGTGAGTGGAGATGTATGTAGACCTAAGAGTCAATGAGTGGGTATGTAGTTATTGGTATTGAAGTATCTATGGTTTTCAAAATGGCCGTCTAAAATTTTGAGTCGGTGTATCAAAGGTTATATTAGGGTGTGAGAAGATGCACTAATTTATCACATGGATGACGTCATCAGTGATGTCATTTGAGATGTCATCAGTGAGGTCATCAGTGATGTCACTGACCATGTCATGAGTGATGTAATATGTGACGTCATCAGCAGTGCATTGCGGGGGTGCGAGTTATAGTTAGCTGAACTAACTATAACAGGGGAATTTCTAGGGTTTTGTACGAGGGAAATGTCCAGCTAACTATAACGCCCCTGAAACCTATGTTTTTTTAGTGAATTTCTAAGGTTTTTTAAATGGCAATTCCTAACTATAACGCCCCTGAAACCTTTGGTTTTTTCAGTGTATATATATATATATATATATATATATATATATACACACACAAATCGATATTTTGTACAACTGTATTTTTTGCATCGACATTTTTTCCAATGTTTTTGTACTTACCTGTTTAATCATAGGGAGTCGATATTTTTGCATTCTATATTTTTTCATCCATATTTTTTACATTGATATTCTGTCAGTGAACCGGTTAAACTTCCTACACACCGCACAGGACACATTCTGGATGGGGTATGCTATAATTTCCCAACCCTGACAGTCAAAACCCCCTCTCCTCAAACCTGGTCAGACCATATGCTAATCCCGTTTAGCATTAAATTACCCAGTGCTAGTTCTTCCCCTACTTCCCCAACATCCATTACAATCGTGATTCGTAAATGGCCAATCCTGATTTAACCGAAAGTGTATTAGCAACCAGACCCATTTTATCAGGGAACACTACTGTCGATGCTTAGCGTTTTAAGTCCTGGATCACCAAGGTCAGTGACAAATTAGCCTCTACAGCCCAATCAAAAAAGAAACACATTCTCTGGGCCTCAACCCCTTGGTATACACAGGCATTGGCAGACTACCATTTCCATTGTAAACAGCTGGAGCGGAATTCGAGAAGAGCCTTTGAAACAGAAGAGCTATCCCAATTCAGATCGGCAATCAAAACAAACCACTTGCAAATCAAATTAGCAAAAAAGGACTATTTTTCTAAGCAAATAACAGACGCTCAACAGGACCAAAAATCTATTTTTAAAATGGTTAAATCCTTCATACACCCAAAAGCTTGAGGTAAAGTTCTCTCCTTCTCAGACCTCATGTAATCAAATCTCTTCTTTCCTAAAGAAAACTTCCATTACATCCAAAAAGATTTTAGTATTACTCAGACATCCATTTCAGATCTAGAGTTGGATCGCTCTTACATAGGACCATCTCTCCAGGCTTTTCATAGCATTAGCCTAGAACTATCTCGTCAAGCAATTCTTTCATGTAAATCTAGCTCCCCTTTTGACGCGTGCCCAACTGTTGTTCTTCATGCCATTGTGGATATCATCAATCCAGTAATTATATATAAACTTTTTCACTCGCCACAGCGGAAGTCCCTGCATACTGGAAACTTGCTGCAGTTAAATGACTTCAGAAAAAACTGGTCATTGATCCCTCTACCCTCTCCAACCTCCGGCCCATCTCCCTACTTTCTACCCTTGGCAAAGTTATTGAAAAACTGATCAATAAGCAGGTAACAAACTTCCTGGAAGAGGCCAGGACTTTGCACTCCCGACAGCTGGGTTTCCATTGTAAACACTCGACTGAATCAGCACTATTGGAAATTGCAGATACTTTAAAACTAAACCGAGATTCGGGGAAGAATGCAGTGCTGATCCCGTTGGACCTATCAGCCGCATTCGACACCATAATACATCATATCACATCGTATGAAAAAATGTGGCATATCCCATCTTGCCCTAGCCTGGCTGAAGTCCTTCCTTCAAACGGTTAATCTAGGACCCCGTTTGTCAACTGAGCGACCGATTTCCTCAGGAGTACCACAGGAATCTTCTCTTAGCCCGGTGCTATTCAACATCTACTTGACCCCTCTCATCTCATTGATATCATCTTTTAATATTGAAACAACTTCATACACTGATGACACCCAGTTGATTTTAGTCCTAGATAAAGACTCAACAGATTCGGCGAACAACTTTATGCTATGCCTAACGGAAGTCATTCGGTGAATGTAACTCAACCACCTCAAATGCAACACTGATAAGACAGAGATCATGCTGGTAAGGAAATTAAACCCCTTCAACCCGGTCTTATTGTGGCTTGAAGATGCCCCCTCCCCACCCAATACCGTAGAGGTGGTAAAAAACCTTGGTATAAAATTTGACACCTCTCTCCTTCCGCCCACAAGCACTCTGTCAGGGAACAGATCAGGATACCACTAACCTTAAATCCTGTGCACAGCAGGGGTGATGTACGTGGCTATACAACCTTTTCCCCCTTCCTGGTATCTCCTGGGAGTGTGCCAAAGACCAAAAGGGACAAAAGAAACCTAAAACAAAGACTCAGCAGTGTTGAACACACGGCGGAAGGACTTCCCCTGACAGACGGGCATCAGTTCTATTCTCTACCCAGAATGTCTAGTCCCGTGTACGTTCTACAATGCCGCAAACATCCATATGCAATAAATCAAGAAAACAAGACACTCCTGTGTCAAGAATTAGGTAGTGTACAAAGTTTGTCTCTGAATGCGTAACAGAAGAAGAAGCAATACCAAAGAATACTGAATATAGTACTTAGCTGAACGATGTCCTTCAGATAAGACGAGTATTGCAATGTGCTTCTGTGCGTGTAGATTGAATGAAGAGATTGCTTCCACACTGCTTTAGCCTCTCCAAGTATTTCAGATAGAAATCTATCAATAGCGCTCCTGCGCTATATAACACTTCAATATCGAAATGTCATTCAACCACCATGAGAAAAATAAAATACTGGTCTTGAACGCTCCTGCGCAGAAACAAACACAAAATACATACGCTTTAAATGAGTGCTTTGAAAGGCTTGAATGCGCTCCTGCGCGGAAAACAAAAGAGAAAAACAAATGTTCTCTCGTTGTTGTTGGCCCTGTATTTCCCCACACATTGCGCTCCTGCACGGGAACAAAGAGGTTTGATTACGCTTGTCCGAGCGTTGTACCAGAAATTAGCCTCAATCTTAAAGATGCACTCCTGCTCGGAAGTAGCGCGATAACTCCTTTTCTGTCTTCAACTCAAATTGTCAAGCACTGGACAATTTGAGTTCAGTGTCTTAAATAGCATGCTGCTGAGTTTGAAAGGACCCCCTCCTATGCGGGTGTTATGGGTGATGTAGTCCCTCATGTACACATCCATAACATTCTACAACCATGCCATCAAACATACCTAAGACTACAGATGTACTCAACCCTGCTTTCTGCGCAAGGTCATGACAGAACCCCCTCTCAAGGACCGACGTCCCGGCGGTCTACCAGGCTTTGTGAGATACTTCAGGTGAAAACACCTAAGGAGCCCCGGGCAACTAAGGTTACGTCTTGGTTCCCATGATCTGTCTTCAGGCCCATAACCTTTCCAGTCAATTAGGTAATGTATCTGCCCTCTAACAAGTATGGAATCTAGACTGCGTTTGACTTCCTATTCTTCGTTCCCATCTATGTCTATGGGCAAGGGTTTCAATGGAAGTCTAGTTTGCACAGGGCAGGGACGCAACAAGGAGACATGAAACACAGGATGGATGTGCCACAAGGAAGAGATTGTCAATGTCATGGCCAAAGAGTTGACTGTTTTTTCATTGAGATAAGAATCTATGAACTTAGCTTTCAATCTAGTGATTCCTTTCAACTTTAGATGTTTTGTGTTTAATCAAACCTTAACCCCCACCTCATATGTAGGTTTTAATGAGTGTTACTTATTTGCATGGTGTTTGTCTGACTCTTGGGCCTTAACCAAATGTGTTTGAGCATCCTGCATCACCGTTCTAAGATGAGCATGGTGTTCCTGTATAGAAGGGTGTTTAGATTTTATGTGTCATTCGAAGCGTAACATATTAGGATGATGTCCATTAAGGCAAAAGAACGGAAAGCAACCCAAAGTGGAGTGTTCAGCATTGTTATACGCGAATTCCGCCATCCATAACAGTGTGTTCCACTCTTCTTCATGTTGTAGTGTAAAACATCGTAGGTATTGTTCTAGGGTTTGGTTGAGTCTTTCTGTTTTGCCGTCTGTCTGCGGATGGTAACTTGTGGAAAGACAAACTTCAACCCTCATTACGTCACATAGCGCTTTCAAAGCCTATGACGTGAATTGAGAGCCTCTATGAGGGATAAGAACTGCTGGTATGCCATGAGAACACACTACATGTTGTAGAAATGTTTGAGCCAATTCCAGGGAGGTAGGTAGTCTCTGCATGGAAATGAAGTTACCCATCTTGGTTAAATGGTCAATCACAACCAGTATGGTATTGTGGCCATGACTGGGAGGCATTTCAACAATAAAGTCCATAGAAACAGTGTGCCAAGGAACAGGAGGTTTGGGTATTGAGTGCAACAACCCACTTGGTCGTTGATGTTGTGCTTTTCCTTGTGCACAAATGGCGCACTTCGACACATACTTAGTGGTATCTGCCTGCGGTGATGACCACCAGAAATGTCTCTTCATAGCTTGAATGGTTTTAGGTATTCCCAAGTGCCCTCCAAATGTAGAATCATGTATCCACTGCAAAACCTGTATTTGTAGAGGACCATCCGGAATGTACAAACACTTATTTTGGTACAGCAAGTCACTCTCAACAGTACGGTGTTCTGGGTCTTTAAATAACCATGAGTTTTGATCTATTTTGGCCGTCTGTTTGCGGACTTCTTCTAGGAAATCATTTGTAGTTACCAGTGCGAGATCCGCTTCAGGAGAAACAGCTTTTTGGAATATGATAGATGGTTAATCAGAAGACACCTGACTGTTCTCTGTCATATGGCTTGGTCTGGAGAGGGCTTCTGCTTTACCATTTTGAGGTCGTGGTCTGTACTTGCTTACAAAGTCGTAATCAGAAAAGAAAGGAGACCAAACGTAATTGGCGGGGTGGTCAGTGCTCTTGCGGTCTTCAGAAATAGCAAGTTGCAGTGGTCAGTATATATCTCAATTGTGTGTTGAGCCCCCAACAAGTTATGTCTCCACTCTTTACACACTCTTTTTATGGCCAGGAGCTCCTTGTCTGTGATACTGTAATTTACTTCACACGGTGTTAGTTTCTTGGAAAAGTATGCTACAGGGTGTAGCTGTCCTGTGTCTGGATGTCTCTAGGACAAAACACCTCCTAACACTTAGTGCGATGCATCCGTCTCCACCACAAGAGGAACAGTCACATTCGGATGTCTTAACACAGGTGCTTGCGTAAAGCGTTTTTTTAATGTTTGGAAAGCTTGGTTTGCTGCATCATTCCATACGAACACAACACCTTTCCGTAACAGATGTGTTATGGCTTGTATGATTTTTGAAAAGTCTTTTATGAATCCTCTGTAGAAGTTGGCGAAGCCTAGGAAGCTCTGCAATGTTTTCACATTAGACTGAATCGTCCATTGAGTAATGGCTTGGATCTTTTTATTATCTATGCATAATCCACCTATTGCAGGGATTCTGCTTATGCACAGAACTATGCACAGGAAACCAGGACCTCAGTGAATTGTGGTGTACCAAAAACTCACCTCAGAACCCAGAATCCCTTATCTGACCAGCATCAGTGTCCCATTCGTTATCCGAGTTTTATCTCGGCGGTCCCAATGTATAGACAACCCAGAACAAGCGACTTAGTGTATTCTCAGGAATGGTGGGAATCAGAAATACCTGTTGGTAATTATTCGCATTTCAGTCCACAACAGATTAAACAGAGACACGGTAAAGTTTAAAGAGTTTATTTTATAAACCTCGTGTCCTAAGATGCAGTACTTTGGCTAACATAAGCAGACAAATGATTAAGATCAAAACCATCAGCATAGTTACAATACCATAGGAAATTAAAGGAGTAATCATAATAAAATGACAGTGGATGACAGCCACCTTCCTTTCGCTAGTAAACTAATATTATTATTATTAGACTAATGAAAGGTCTCTAGGCTTGAATGGGGAACCCCATACCGTAAAGATCAGCTTAGTGGAATCACATCACAGGATCAGCTAGACTCTGCTCCTGGGAAAGCTCTTTTCCGAATGTGTCTAAAGCATGCAGCACTGCAATATTAAAAGCACTAGACTTTCAGGTATTTGCAGCTGCGTGCGTGTTATGGCTAAATAGTGGGCCGATCAACCTGAACCCAACAACATGCACCGTCTAGCGACCCAGACTGTTTCTTTACACAATATTCAGACCAAGGTCGCTGCTCACTGTTAGGGATGTGAACAACAGACAGTTCTCATGTGAAGCAAAGGCGAGCAAACATTTCTCAATTAATAACATGTAACTACAGTGTCGTGTGCAAAAGCAGCAAAAGTGGCAAGATGGCTTTCTAAAATCTAACGCGGTTGTGCTAACTTAGCATTGTACGTATATAAATAGCAGTCTTCACTACACACCTTTACCTATTATGTACCCCAGGAACTCAACTTCCGAGGTGTGAAATAGGCATTTCTCCAATTTGGCAAAGAGCGAATACTGCTGTAGGTGTTCCAATACCGCTTTCACATGAGAGACATGGTCTTTCATGGATGTAGAGTAAATAATGAGGTTGTCAATATAGACGATACAGGAAACATCTAATAGCCCTCTTAGTACTTCATCCATGAAGTACTTGAAATGCGGCAGGCGCATTACACACACCAAAGGGCATCACTTGGTACTCGTATAATCTGAGCTTTGTCTGAAACGCCGTTTTCCATTTGTCAACTTGCTTTATCCGTACCAGGTGATATGCTCCACGAAGATCAAATTTGGTGAGCAGTTTGGCCCCTTTTAACTGCTCCAACAATACCGGAATTAAGGGTAGCGGGTATCGATTCTTTATGGTTACTCTGTTTATTGCCCTGTAGTCTATGCAGGCTCTCAACTCCCCTTCCTTCTTCGGTATGAAAAGCAGAGGCGAAGAGGCTGGGGAAGAGGGACGTATGAAGCCAGAAGCCAATAGTGCCTCTAGGTATTGTTGAAGATAAGTGGTCTCTGGCTCTGTGAGTGCATAAATCTGCATGCATGGAATGGAGGCTCCTGGCACCAAGTCAATTCTACAGTCGTAGTCCCGGTGAGGGGGTATCCTCCCAGCTTCTTTTTGACTAAACACAGTATGAAATTGCTCATACACTTTGGGCAATTTAGTGACAAAATTCAAGGTTTATCAGTGCGCACAATGGATAAGAGACCAGTGGGGGTTTCCTTCGGATAGACCTGGAATGCTCTCTCTCGGGTACAGTGTTCCTTACAAAATGTTGAATCCGTTGTGAGAGTTCGTGCCGCACACTTTACAGATGGATCATGATGTGTTATCCAAGGCATACCTAATATAAGTTTGAAATGTGGAGCGTCGATTAGGTCAAATTGTATTTGTTCAAAGTGATTTTCTCCCATTTGCATCAATTGCAATTGTGTTTGGTAGCGTACAGGTCGGGCCGTCAATGATGTTCCATCCACCGCCTCTACTGGGTCTGGGATTTCTTTCTGGATGCAAGTGAGACCTATTTTTTGGGCATACTGTTGATCCATAAAATTACCTTTGGCCCCCGAATCCAATAGGGCATGGGTGGCCACTTGTTCACTTGTGTGTAACCACAATGTTACACATACATTCAAGTGAGCTACTGTAGACTGGAGAGTGTTAGACACTGCTGAAGAGACCTCAGCTTTCTTTGTCCTCAAACAAGGGATCTCCGTCTTGTTTGAGTTCTTAAGTTTTCTGAGTATGCTGTAGAAATATCCACCACCGGAATTCTTCTTGGCCCTAGGGTGGTCTTTTCACTGGGTTTAATTATAGCCTTACATTTTTTGATAAAATGTCCAGGCTTGTCGCAATACATGCACAGTTTTTGCCTGGTCTTTTCACTGGGTTTAATTATAGCCTTACATTTTTTGATAAAATGTCCAGGCTTGTCGCAATACATGCCCAGTTTTTGCCTGCATACAATTTTCTTAAAGTCGGACAGGTTTTCCCCGTTCCGATTTGCTCGATGCTTAACAATAGTTCTTCATGTGAGTGCTGACTCGTTGTGAAGAAAAGGTAAAAAATAGATAGATAATAGACATGGATTCTGGGACATGTGAGGAAATTAAGAAAATATGAAACAACATAGAATATGAAACTTATGTTTCCCATACAGGTCGCTAAGTAACACTAGAAGGAAGAAAACGTCCACAGTACTTCGGCGTTTTTTATAAAAAGTTGAAAATCGAAAAGAACTACAACTACCTCTATCTACTAAATTTTACGGTGAGCGATGGTAGGACCATTTAATATATAACTATTACTCTAGAGAGGTTTCTCAGCTAACAGAGCCCCTTTTAATATGTGTTCCTCAGAGAGAGACAAACTCCTAATGATTTAAAGTGGATTTAACTCTCCTGGACAAAGAACAAATACGGTGGCTTTCACGGAACATAGATAGAAAATCTTGATTATCATTAAGGTAGGCCTGTTGATTCATCTATCATACGCCCTACACTTTAGCTCTGAGAGCAATTGAATTGTTGATTTAAAATCGATTCTTGCTTATATCATAGGCAATAGAGCCTGTGGGCCGAAAATTACATTCCCACTTGGAAAGGTCATCCTCCTATCATAACTTTATCAATTAAAAAAGATGAGGTATGCAATTTCTTGTTTGTTCTGAAGTGTAGTATTTTACTTAAGTGTAATGTTTTTCTTATGTTTTTCTAATGTTTTGATTAATGTTTTTCCTGAAGTGTAGCGATTTTACTTGCGGATTTGGAAATATGGCTATATAAATTGTGCGAGTTAGAATAATAACATGTATAACTAATCACAACGGTGGTGTCGACCTATAACACCCATGTTAAGCAATTGAGCATAGGCTGTCTATAGAAATGAGAACACTGTTTATTTGCACTTTTTGTACACTAAGGTTCATATCGTCAATTTTCCTTTTTATTGTAGATTTGGAAAAACCGATTTTTAGTCCTGAAGAAGGTGGAAATATTACTATTAACACCGAAACGCTGCGTCGACTTTTAACCTTGTGTTTAGAATGAACTGGACCATTCCCTTATATAGCAGGTTATAGATTGTAACCCACTAAGGGAGGTATACAGATATGTTTTTAATGTGTGGTGCTAAGAATTTTATGATTTATAATAAATGATCATGTTTTAATTGATACGTTTGACAAAGAGCCTCTTTAATTGTGCAGATAGCTTACAGTGTTCTCAGTAACTCCAGACAGTGAGGATTACAACAGTCCTTGGTGTATACTTTTATGTTGTTCTAGATAAACGATGGAATAGGGACACTTTGTTTACTTCTTCTCCAGCTAGCCGCATTACCACCAAGATAGGACATTATAAATGCTGTATTAGCTTGATCATTGAGGAGTACAGTGGGTTTCCACATAAAATGTAGCCTACACTGGCTGTGAAAAATTCCACATTTCTTTAGGTCCCCAAAGAATCATTCAGGAGGGGCAAAGGGTAACTGCAGGGATTGAACTACCAGAATGGAAGTGGGTCCTGATTGGGATGCATTAGTGTAAGAGGTAGAGAAGTGTCCCGACCCAGGGATCCCCCCCCCTTGAGCCTGTCCCAAGAGCCTGTCCCTGTCAGTATCATGTGTTTGTAGAGAAGTAGGTAACTTCCAGTCTTTTATTAAAGATCCTCCTCTGTTACTAGTTGGGCTCTTACGTGACAGACCTGCTATTTCTCTTAGGGGCCGAGTCCGATCTCTCTCGGAAGGGCTCCGAACGCGATCCGGACAGAAAAGTACGAGCCGTACGCGTGTTCTCCGCTTGACTCGTACAGCTGTATGAGCGAGCAACTACGATGCGAGCAACGCGAAATTCGCCGACCGAATCGTTTCCGGGTCCGAACCGCACCGTACGTCTCGTCCGTAAGCAAACCGTGCCGAGCAATGGATGCGATTTCCGACCGTGCATGCGGCAGACAGCCGGATCGAGCCGAAGTTTCCGGCTCGCAAAACGTCCGGGAAGCTGCCTTTGTGGGTCGGACCTCCCCCCCCCCCCGTCACCCGCAGCCTTACGACTCGGACACAGGGAGACCCAAGGGTCTCTCCAACACAGGCTTGTACGGTGCAGATGGCACTGACACGTACCCACTGTAGGGGGCGCCCTTGTGCGAGACGTACCCATTCAGTCAATGGGAGCCCATGTACGTGTCGTACGACCAGCTCCCATTGACTTCTATGGGAGTCCGACCGAACCGAGTCCGGCAGCATGCGGCCGCATCGTACTCGCTCGGGCGGACTGCAGGAGTCCGGCTCGGTTGGAAAACACTCTGGATCCGGCTCGGTAGAAGAGCTTTCCCACCCAGATCGGAATCGGCCCCTTAGTGTTCCCATCTCATTCCTTAATTCTACGTTTTCACTACAGAAAACATCAACCTCCATTCGCAAAGTAGTGAGGGTTTCTAATACTGAAGTAAGCACAGTATTGGTATCCATTGCCTAGGCCGTAAATATACGTGGACTAACCTTAAATCCTGTGCACAGCAGGAGTGATGTACATGGCTATACAACTGTTTACCCCTTCCTGGTATATCGTGAGTGTATGCCAAATACCACTCAAACGGAAAACACAATTTTGGGGAAAGGGAAAAAAGGGACAAAAGAAACATAAAACAAAGACTTCCCGGATGGGCATCAGTGCTATTCTCTCTACCCAGAATGTCTAGTCCCGAGTACGTTCTACAATGCCACAAACATCCATATGCGAACAGGACACGAGACTCTCCTGTGTCAAGTATTAGGTAGTGTACAGTTTGTCTCTGAGTGCGTAACAGCAGAAGAAGCAATATAAGAGAAGACTGAATATAGTACTGAGCTGAACAATTTCCTTCAGATAAGACCAGTATTTCAATGCCCCCCCTGTGTAGATTGATTGAAGAGATTACTTACACACTGCTTTAGCCTCTCCAAGTATTCCAGATAGAAATCTACCAATGGCGCTCCTGCGCTATATAACACTTCAATACCGAAATGTCAATCAAACTCAATGAGAAAAATAAAATACTGGTCTTGAACACAAAATACATATGCTTCAAATGAGAGCTTTGAAAGGCTTGAATTCGTTCCTGCGCGGAAAACAAAAGAGGAAAACAAACGTTCTCTCGCTGCTTTGTGGCCCTGTATTTCCCCACCCGATGTGCTCCTGCGCGGGAACAACAAGGTTTGACTACGCTCATCCAAGCGTTGTACCAGGAATTAGTCTCAATCTTGAAATGCGCTCTTGCGCGGAAAACAAAAGACAAAAACAAACATTCTCTCACTGTTGTGGGTCCCGGTATTTCCCCACACGACGCGCTCCTGCGCGGGAACAATGAGGTTTGATTACGCTCATCCGAGCATTTTACCAGGAATTAGCCTCAATCTTAAAGACGCGCTCCTGTGCGGAAGTAGCAAGATCACTCCTTTCCTGTCTCCGACTCGAATTGTGAAGCACTGGACAATGCGAGTTCGGTGTCTTAAATAGCATGCAGCTGGGTCTGAAAGGAAGCCCCTCCCATGCGGGTGTTATGGGTGATGTAGTCCCTCATGTACACACCCATAGTCAAACATGCCTAAAGCTACGGATGTATTCAACCCCGCTTTCTGCCCAAGGTCATGACACACTTGCAGGGGCAGGGATTTGTTTCATCCGGATTTAATATTTATTTGAAGAGTTTTATATAGTGCGAACATGACCCCAAAAAGGGTATCAGAGCCCTGTACAAAGGAGGGTACAAGGCAAGAGTTTTAAAACAAGGGTCGGTACCAAATAGAACACATGAAGTTACTAAAACGTTACAGCAGGTGATACATCAAAACAGACCTGTGAAGAGAAAACATAACAAATTAAGAGTGATCAGAAAAAGAAAGATTGTTCAGCTGGCGAAGGGAGTAGATTAAAGATGGCATCAGAGATATTGGTTGTTCAGTATTAGCCACTTGACATGTTTTTTGAAAGAGGTAGTTGAAGGGTTGGATCTGATCTTGGGAGAAAGAGCATTCCAGATTCTAGGAGCCAGACCCGAGAAGGCACGGTTGTAAGTTCTTTTCTTATTAAATTTGGGTGGTTTCAAAAGTAGAGTATTAGAGCTTCTTAAGTTCTGACTCGAGCCAGATAGCTCAAGTTTTTTTGCTGATAAAATCTCTCAAAACGTTTTTGGATCTCATTCCCTGCTCTGCACGGAAGACAGTGGTGCGGCACTAATTATGTCAAGATTAGACTTCTGCAAAAGCTTGTATGCAGATGCCAACAAACAAGTGCAGCAACTCGTCTGATACTGAAATTGCCCTGCTGCTCCTTGGCTTCAGCAGCTCTAAAGATCCTGCGTTGGCTGCCCATTCATAAAAGAGAACTGTTTAAGATCCTGCTAATTACTTTCAGACAGCGGCGGCTGCTGCCAATCTGACTTGGGAGGGTAGCGGGGAGAAAGAAATAAAAAATAAAAGTTTAAACATTTACCTTTCACTGCCGGCCCGGGTTCTTATGCTCCCTTGGCAGCCCACGCTCTTCTTCTCCCTCATTGTACCACACCTTGCTGCTCCTGACACTACAATCCCCAGGAGCACAGGCTCCCAGACCCCACCCAATCCCAGTGCTTCTCCCAGCATGAAAGAAGCGCTGGGATTGGGCGGAGCACAGGGCTTTAAGTGGGCCGGGTCTGTCCGGGTCTGAGCACCGGCAGTTTTTTTTTGGGGCCCTCGAAACGGGTCTCTATCGGGCTCTATTTTCGTGGCTACTAAAGGTAGTCCGTTCTTTATTTTTATTTTTTCGGACCCGTTTTGAGGGCCCAAAAAAAAACTGCCGGTGCTCAGACTCAGACATAAAGTAAAATGGCAGACCAGGCACGTCCATTATAGCATTATAGCAAAGGGGTGCACACCTATGTGGAACACACCCCCGTCTGGAGGTAAAGGTGAGCAGGCCCTCGGACTACCCTGTTTACCTTAACCACTCGACTCGCTTCACCCGGCGCCGAGGGGAGGGGAAGAGGGGGGGGGGGGGTGAGAGGTAGGTGGGAGGATGATGGAGGCCAGGATCACTCTTGGCAGGATCACAATGCCACTCAGCAGCTGAGATTAGTGCGGAGTGCTAAACAGGCACACGAGTGTAACTAATTAATAAATGGGCGCAGCCCTAACCGTCTGCAAGGAAGGCGAGCACCGCCCCTCTTCCCCCCCCCACACCCTTCCCCCCCTCCCGGTGCCACGCCAATACAACTAGAGAGCCCTTCCTTCTCTGGTTGTCCTCCAAGTGTCTGCACACCAAACCGCCTACGGTTCATCTCCTGTTGATACACAAATACGGGCGGCGCCTTTTATTTATAGCATCATTTTAACTCACGGCTGGCACCATGCCAGGTGCCCTGCTGCTGTGTCACCGTATGGAGGCCGTGTGGCTGGCACTGATGGCATACGCTGGTGTTTCACCGTTAGGGAACCGTGTGACCACCACAATGCCAGGTACTCTCCTGCTGGCCCTATGGGGACCATGTGACTGGCACTGATGGCAGACGGGAGTGTTTCACCGTGTGAGGGCCGTGTGACTGGCACTGATGGCAGACGGGAGTGTTTCACCGTGTGAGGGCCGTGTGACTGGCACTGATGGCAGACGCGGGTGTTTCACCGTTAGAGAACCGTGTGAGCGGCACAATGCCAGGTTCTCTGCTGATGGTTCACCGTATGGGGATCATGTGATTGGCACTTATGGCAGACGGGAGTGTTTCACCGTGTGACTTCATGATTTTCTTAAGCACAGAGTGCTAGTTATTTTGATTTAGACCACCCCCCTACTCGGATAGGCCACGCCCCTTCAAGACATTAACCACGCCCCTTTTAGAGCACCCCCAGTTTTTTTTTTCCACTTAAAGCACTGGCGGAGCAGGCCAGTTTAACGCTCCGTGGGGACTGGAAACCTGTGCCATGAGCGCTGATGATTTCTCCCAGGAACAGCCTGGAGATATCAAAATGCACATGTTGGTTTGGCCAGCCATGGAGGATCGGCAAAACTTACCTGATCACTTTTAGTGCTTCTACCACTCCTCCCCCCCCCCTCACCCCCCTGACGTGGAGACATGGCCCCGCCCTTCCCCATACTCACGGTCACAGACTAGAAGTGAAAAATAAAGTGACAATAAAATAGTTGTATTGTCATTTTATTTTTCTTCTGAATGCTGGCCTTTCACCAGTGGAGCAACGCTCCTCTGCCACAGCGGAGGAGCCGCCCTGCTTTCAGAGCCTTAGCGCCAACATATTTAACCTCCAGGTTTACGCCTTATGTTACTGCCTGTGGCTGAGATCTTCATCAGCAAACTTGCTTAAACCTCCTTCCTTCAGGTATAAGACAAAAGGTGGCAAATCCCTTGCCGCCCTTGGGTCCAGCGGTACAAAAGGGGTGGTGATGGACGGAGCATCAGAACCAATCAAACACTCACACCCAGTCAACAGATCTGGGTTTGATCCATCACCATTCTTTAGCCCACTCTGCCACCCCAGTTCAGACATGGCCACATGCAAATCAGTCTGACCCTGTGCCTCATGGGAACAGTCCAACCCGAACTACCAAGCCATGCCTTCCCTGGACCGGAAACAAGCTTCCTAGGACCGGTTTCTGGCATTTCAGCCGTCTTCAGCCAGGCTTGCTTGAATCCAGTGGCAAAGTGAGCAAGGGACTCACGTCTGAGCATACCCTGCCAACTTATGGCGAACAAAGCGGTACAAAAGGGGGTGGTGATGGACGGAGCATCAGAACCAATCAAACACTCACACCCAGTCAACAGATCTGGGTTTGATCCATCACCGTTCTTTAGCCCACTCTGCCACCCCAGTTCAGACATGGCCACATGCAAATCAGACAGACCCTGTGCCTCATGGGAACAGTCCAACCCGAACTACCAAGCCATGCCTTCCCTGGACCGGAAACAAGCTTCCTAGGACCGGTTTCTGGCATTTCAGCCGTCTTCAGCCAGGCTTGCTTGAATCCAGTGGCAAAGTGAGCAAGGGACTCACGTCTGAGCATACCCTGCCAACTTATGGCGAACAAAGCGGTACAAAAGGGGGTGGTGATGGACAGAGCATCAGAACCAATCAAACACTCACACCCAGTCAACAGATCTGGGTTTGATCCAACACCGTTCTTTAGCCCACTCTGCCACCCCAGTTCAGACATGGCCACATGCAAATCAGTCTGACCCTGTGCCTCATGGGAACAGTCCAACCCGAACTACCAAGCCATGCCTTCCCTGGACCGGAAACAAGCTTCCTAGGACCGGTTTCTGGCATTTCAGCCGTCTTGATCCAGTGGCAAAGTGAGCAAGGGACTCACGTCTGAGCATACCCTGCCAACTTATGGCGAACAAAGCGGTACAAAAGGGGGTGGTGATGGACGGAGCATCAGAACCAATCAAACACTCACACCCAGTCAACAGATCTGGGTTTGATCCATCACCGTTCTTTAGCCCACTCTGCCACCCCAGTTCAGATATGGCCACATGCAAATCAGTCTGACCCTGTGCCTCGTGGGAACAGTCCAACCCAAACTACCAAGCCATGCCTTCCCTGGACCGGAAACAAGCTTCCTAGGACTGGTTTCTGGCATTTCGGCCGTCTTCAGCCAGGCTTGCTTGAATCCAGTGGCAAAGTGAGCAAGGGACTCACGTCTCAGCATACCCTGCCAACTTATGGCGAACAAAGCGGTACAAAAGGGGGTGGTGATGGACGGAGCATCAGAACCAATCAAACACTCACACCCAGTCAACAGATCTGGGTTTGATCCATCACCGTTCTTTAGCCCACTCTGCCACCCCAGTTCAGACATGGCCACATGCAAATCAGTCTGACCCTGTGCCTCATGGGAACAGTCCAACCCGAACTACCAAGCCATGCCTTCCCTGGACCGGAAACAAGCTTCCTAGGACCGGTTTCTGGCATTTCAGCCGTCTTCAGCCTTGGGTCCAGAGCCTGGATTCTTCTCTCAGCCCCTTTGATCTATCGAATCAGAACCGCTGTTTAAAAAACTACTGAAAACCTGGATCTTGGCAGCCCCGGACTCTTTGTGCGCCTCACTTATCTAAGAATTCGATGTCATTCATGCATGCTCTGAACCCTATCTGTATTTCCGTATAGCGCCAGGATGCTCCTTCCGGAGCGAAAGTAGCGCTTTATAAATACAAACACAAATCAAAATCAAAAGACTTCCGAGGTGTGCTATTTGTCCAGAGTAGGTCAGAGTATTAGGTGAAAAGAGGTTTGAGACTTTGGATGCCACTGTTTTGAAGAAAGTGGCAGGAAAGCAGAGTAGAACCAAAGAATTTTATGATGGTAAATTTAAAGTGAAATTGTCAGATGTTGGGGACTGGGTTTTAGTTCGGATTCCCACAAGGGTAAGAAGAAGTCAGTCAAGATTGTCTGCACCAGTTGTGGTGGACAGTTTCGAAAGGATCTGTGTTTTTGCATGGGAAGGGATGGTGGAGTAAACGAGTTTTAGTTAAAGTTATGCGTGAGCACGCACTGAAGATTAGGCAAATCAAAGCCTTTGGGAATTTTGAAACCTATGATTTTCGATGTGAACAAAAGTTGGAAGGTGCCTTTGCTGGTTCGTGTACTGAAGCCGAGGTACGTATGCCGTGGGCTCCGTTTCCACTTGGAATAAAAGAAGCAGTTTGTCTAAAGAAACTTCTTTGTCTTGATTACCTCACCCTATTGATCACCTCCTTGGTACAATGGGGCATAATGCAACCAGAAAATATTTATTATTTCTTGTCCGAAGCTGCCAAACTCAGAACATGTGGTGTTTGTAAGTACAAACTCGGTCACTTTCTACTTAGGGGAAAACATGTTGTGGTGGGCAAGTGGGGTGTGCTGTGAACGCGCCCATTATAATCTTGGTGCAAGCTCTTGCTTGTGCAGAACTGGGACTCTCAGAGCTCAGAATTATGCCCTACACAACACGGCACAAATGAAACGCGTGCATGCATGGTCTCAGATGTGATTCTGCATCCAATTCACATCTCTGTTAATCAGGGCTCGAGTCGGGGTACCACGCGGGTGGACGGCGTCCCCCCACTTATTTTACCAGGTTTTTACCGGGTGGACGCCGTCCCCCCTGCCCAAAAGCTGGACTTCACTCTTTGGCCCAGGAGATTCCTATCGTGACGTCACTTCCGGTGACAGCGTCCCCCCACTTCTTTTTTTAGGACTTGTGCCCTGCTGTTAATGATACATAAACGACTTTTAAGTCCTTTTTGCAAGTGTTATTACCCATTTTACCCTTTTTTACTTCCTGGTGGTTTGTGCTTGACTCGTCTAGGCGCTAGTTAAAATAAGTAGAGATTTGGAACAACCACTATCGTTGCTCAATTTAAATACAATGCAAGTCAGGAGCCTGGAAATGTTTACTCAGCTGTAGTGATTCGGAACAACGAGTTTGTTGTTTACCTGCCCGCTCTCCGTCTAGGCACACGCAGAGATCTGTGTACTTTCTCCACTACACGCCCCGCCCTAGTTGATTGTTTTCTTTTTACGCAAATACACTTGGTATGTGGCCTTTGTTTTCCCCGGGGTTCGCTGGCCGGTGGCCAGGTAGAAGGGAGGAAGCAGGTGCTCGGCATTAGCAGTTCCCGATAAGTGCGCGTGCAGGGACGGCGCGCGACGAGAAGCACCCATGGGAGCTCGGCTGCGGGGGTCTGGAGCGGAGCGGGCCGCTAGTCAGGTGAGTGGTCGGGAGCAGGTCAATATGAGGGGAAAAACAGGCGCATTCGATTCCTTTCTCTTTACACGCAACTGCTCTCGCAATGTGCTCACTTATGGTAGCAACACCGAACTGTCGCACAGGACGGTGTTTTGTATGCAATGCGCCTTCTTAAACTGAGTTCAATCCGAGAAGACTTTATGGAGGTGTTTAAGAATCTCGGCTTCCTATAGGCTAATGCCATCGCTTAATTCGTTCCGGTCTGTTATATAGGGGGTTCAGCCCCATATCACGAGGGAACCCGTGTGGGGCTGTTTCTACATTAAACACCGAAGCACTCGGATACTCGTAGTTCCGTTTTTCACATTAAAAGTATGGGACTGAAACCAGAGCTGGTAAAAAGCTACTATGATGGCAAGGGCCAGCTTGGTGTTATGTTTGTTTGTCGAGTACATGTCCTAGCTTCAGAGGTATCCTTTCCGCCTGAATCTTCCATGTTGCATTTCAACGCCCCACCGTCACCTGGCGTGCAATCCGTGCCCCACGCTTAGCTTTCTTTCTCACTCTGGTGTGGTTCCTTGCGACTTACCCCTCACCACCAAGCCCCGAAGTGTTCAAGGGTGTCGTTCACTACGGTTCTTCAAACGGCAGGTCACTCCCCTGCAGCGCTTATCTGTTCACTGGCAGACGCTGCTGCTTGCAGGTATTTCATGGTCCTCTGCTTTGTATTTATAATAAAACCTGTAAACCAGGAGATGCTGTCTTTCATAAGAGACAAATATTTCAAATGAATTGCGTCATACTGGTGGTAGGCGTATGTGCGCGAACAGCAGTTTGTCAGTTGTCTCTGAATTCCGCACCTGGAGTCGAGTCGTAGTCACAAAGCCCGCCCATCAAACTTCCCCTCGCTCTTTCAATCTCATTAACAAATTACTCCTAGGTAGGCGGACTCCGCGAAAATGTTTGTGATTTGAGCCTAAGCCAGTCGTGTGCGTTGTGGTGTTGAAACATTTTTTTGGGTGTGCTGGTCAGCTGCTTCACCCGACCAAAACGAGGTGGACTCCTGAAACAATGTGGGAAAGGAGTAAAGCATTTTATTCTAGGCAATATGAAGCTGCATCTCTGCCCACCACCATGTTTAGGTTTGGTTGCTTGTGTTCCTCACCGACGCCAAACACAGACTTGTGGCATATTTCTCTCCAAGTCCGTGCGGAGTCTGTCTCCAGTCCTGAATTGTTCCGTTCAAACCAATCCTTTCAGGTGTTAGTCCAATTAGTTCAATTGAAGTAAAACAACTACAATACCCAGAAGGCTTTAGATTATGATAGCAAAGTCAGGGTCTGGAAACGGTGTGTGTAATGAATAAGAGCTAGGCAATCACCCTTGGGGGCTTTGAGTCAACCCACCTCCGCCATTAGTTGGTTTTGGTCAGCTGCCATCAGTAAGTGCTTGAAGAAAATGTCATTCACATTTTAGATGGTGGTAGAGGAATATTTTAGTCTTACAGCTTGCAGTTGGCTAATAGGTAGCAGTCCGCTGTCTTGAGCGCTTCCACTGGCCAGTGCATGTAGAAAGAAGCAAAGCATCCATGTCCTGCAATAAAGGTCTTTGTGCACATAGAAGTATTCCACACTCTGGTTGCTGTTGCACCAAAATTGACTTTACACATAAATGGGATTTTGCTTCTAAATGTAATATTATGTTTACTTTGCACCAAATGTGATTTTTGCACCTAAATTTGATTTGTACAGCTAAAGTTTTTCTACACTAATGCTTATGGTGATTTAGCAACTACATGTGCAGATCATCAACCAGATGTGATGTCATATTGATGCACACCACTTACAACTGATACCTCTTACTAACTCCTTTTTTGGTCTCACCTGGTTAGCAGCGCATGCACTGCGCTCGCCATGCAAGGGCTTCTTGGAATCAATTCGGTTCCATAAGTCGTCTCAGCTCCACCTGCAAACTTGATTGGTATGCGTAATTTGTCGTCACATATTATTCAGAACAGACTTTGTTGATTGTGCAGGAGGGTTTTAAGCCCCTCCTGGTTGCCACCCTGTCCTTTTTAGGCCACACCCAGCGTGATTGGATATTTTACTGGCTGCGTGAGACGTTGGGTTTAATCAGTGCTTTAAGTGGGAAAAAAAACCTGGGGGTGCTCTAAAAGGGGCGTGGTTAATGTCTTGAAGGGGCGTGGCCTATCCGAGTAGGGGCGTGGTCTAAATCAAAATAACTAGCACTGTGTGCTTAAGAAAATCATGAAGTCGCATCCAGCAAAGGATAATAAAATAGGCAAAAAGGTATATTTATTAAGTATAACCCATAAAAATACCAAACACTTTAAAAAACACGCGTTGGGGTGTTGCTTTCACCAGCCCCACATAAAAACCATAAACAAAAACACCCAAGAGTAGCTTTGACCTCGCTGGCCTTTTAATGTTTGCACACATGGTGCCCAACTCTAAGAATCTAGGATTTTCCAACAAGGAAGAGCTGGCGAGAATCACCGCGGCCTGCGCATATTTTGTGTTTTATCGCCCACTGTATACTATGCGCGATGCAACGTTTTTAAAAAAAAACAGAAAAATACATTAAAATAATGATAGTAAGAAATATATATATATTTTATTAGCACGGGGTATTATAGTTCCAGTCATTGTAATGACGTCACGCCCATTCCCTTTTCCAAAACGCATCCCGGGCACAGCAGGGCCCAACTGAAACTGTAAAAGCCGCCGCGTCGCTGTTCCAAACCCCCCGAGACCGGAAGTCTGTCCATTCGCTACTTCGACTGCATTTGACTAAATGTGTATATTTTTCAAAAGTCGGAGAAATAAACTCCACCGTTACGGTCGCGTTTCTCTCGACCAAGTTGTACCGCTAATGTTTTTTTATTCTTACCCAAAGCCTCTTTCGCAGCCGGTATAAGTCTTGCGCAAATACGAGGTTCCTCGGACCCCGGCAGGCTATTTGTACTTTACTCTGCGGATACATGTTATATACACTGTATACTGTATATTAACACGCATATATTAATTAATGAATAGCCAAAAGACACTCCCTTAAATGGTAGCAGGTAAGTAAGAGTAAACCATCTCGAGGGGGCTACTTCTGGCTGTTATTCTTCGAAAACGTTGCTAACAACGCTTGTAACTTTAACGTCCTGTATCCCATTAAACGTACAAGTTACCAACCGACCTACAAAAAATGTGCTCGTTCAAGCCTCCTTTTGACTTCAGAAGTTTAAGGAGGATGCGCCAATGGGGGAGGGTGGCCACCCTCGAGGCTGCCCCTGGGGCGAGGGGGGTGTACGGAAGGCTACGGACGGGTTTTAGCCCAGGGCGGAACATTACAGGTAGGGCGAAGAAAAGCAATCTAGAAGCGTGTTGTTTTCATGGAACTATGAGCTGAAAGCTGCAAGCCACGAGGGGCCGTGTGCGAGACTCGTACAGTAACGTGGGCATGGAATGCCAACCATGACAGTGCCAGGCTCCTACTTGCCTGGTGGCGCTGCGCCTACTTTTAAAAGAGTTTAAGAACCGGGCTGAAGAATGTACCTTGGCAGCAGCATGCACGAGAGAGGTTCACACTGTGCAACCTTCGCTCCAGTGCAAGACCCTTCGGGACCGAGACGCACCACAGCACGTTGAAATTAGGTTCAGAAACACGTTCCTCATACCAACCTTCTTGCACCACGGCATTTAAGTGCGGGGGAAGGCACTCGTGCAAGGCACCTCGGAGAGTCGGAGCCTCGTGTGTTTATCTGTGTTGCAGGAGGGGAGACTCATTCAAGGCAGCTAGGTGCACGCCGAGGGGCCTTCTGTAGTGACGTCAGGCCGTGACCACTGAGCTGATAGGTTCCCAACAAGTTCAGCAAAGTGGAGGATGGCGAAGGGAGACGGGGTCAGGTTACCTAACAGTGCAGCAACAGTGGGCAGAGTCTGAGCACCGGCAGTTTTTTTTTAGGCCCTCAAAACTGGTCCGAAAAAAAAAAAAATAAAGAACGGACTACCTTTAGTAGCCACGAAAATAGAGCCCGATAGAGACCCGTTTCGAGGGCCCCAAAAAAAAACAGCCGGTGCTCAGACCCGGACAGACCCGGCCCACTTAAAGCCCTGGGTTTAATATTGGATAGCTGCACTTTAAAAAAAAAAAAAAAAAAAAAAAAAAGAAATTTTCGAAACTATTGCATGCGTTTGTGTGTAGAATGCATTCAACACTATTTTGGTACGCTACTTTGTTACTACACACTTTTTTAAAAATCTAAACAATGCGTGAATGTGCGTGACTGTGCACCTGCCGTTGGAAGATTTTTGAGGGGATGTCCGTATCATTAGCATCCAGACCGCAGACTTGGCATAAAAGTTAGGCTTTTGTGGATAAGGGCTCAGAATAAAAATTAAGCTGTAGTGTATTATGCGTTTCTGGTTTATGTATGACTTTTTTGGGTGATATCGGTTATGCTATTAAGGTGCAGTCTCTTGCGTGTGGGATGCATTTTGTTTATTCTACGCTACTTGTTGCTATATCTTGCATGTGGGATACTTTTTCTTCATTTTATGCTACTTTGTTACTATGTGCTTGAGGTGCGGTTGATGTTTTCTTTATCTAAAGAATGCGTGAATGTGTACACGCTGCTGCTGACACGCCGCAGCCACCGCAGCAGACGCCGCCGCTGCTGACAAACCACAGCTGTGTGCCCCAGTGATGTAGGCAGAATTAAATGCAGACCAATTTGGAAGAGGTGGGCATGCACAGCACATACCCACGTCATCTGAAGGAGGAGGGTGCAAGAAGCTGCCAGCACAGCTACGATAGGAGGAACATTAGACAGGTGCATGAAAGACCAGGACAAAATCCATTTGATTCCAAAGCGGAGTCACGCGGGTAGGGGATAAAAAAGTGGGTGCAACTAAAGTGGAGTAGGAGGAGGCAAGAGCTCTAATGTAAAGAAACCACTAGCTCTGTAGAGCAGATTGATGACAAGGGGTGCTACCGGGTGGACGAGGCTTTACAGAGCAGATTAAGGCTGCTCGGCCCTCACTAAGGTTAATCGCAAATGCAGGTAGAAGGGATGTTTGGCAAGGATAGTAGGGGGAGAGGACATGGGAGAGTTAAGTAGGCTTTGGAGTCTCAGAGACCACTCTGAGAGAGTCCACTGCGCTTAGGGAGCCTCTCGCAACAGAGATGGGGTAATGACACCACTCCCCCTGGGATCACAGTTTACTGGACTTTGGGCGCAGCTTTGATTCGTCTTCCGGTTTGTGTCCCCGTCACCCTCCCCATCCTCTTTCCCTCCTCCATTCTGTCTACTTTCCCTGCTCTTACCCGCCCACCCCCCCGGAATCTCTCCCTTTGCCTGCTATTTCCCTGACCTATATGTTCCTTTTTGTTTGTCTCAACCTTACTTGTCACTATATTGCCATGCTCTAATAACTGTTTAACCTTTGTAAAGATGTAACCTGCAATTATTGTCCGATACTCTTGTAAAGCGCTCTGTTACCTCCGGGTCTAGCCAGCGCTATATCAAACCTTAAAAATAAATAAAATACACGAATAGAACAAGCACTGAAAATGCAATAGGTCTCGCCTTTGATTAAGTTAGACATTTGCTTTGCTAATGGTATTGTATAACAAAGCAAATGGCTTTAACCCCTTCGACGCTCATGACGGAACGGTTCCGTCATGAGCGTCGGTTGAGCTGTGCTCATGACTGAACCGTTCCGTCATGACCACGCCCGCGCAAGCAGCAGTCAGCACCGCGGGGGAATCAGCCCCGCATGGAAGGGGTTAACTTAATAAAAGGCAAGACCTATTGCATTTTTAATGCTTGTTATTTATCTGCACTCCATTTTTCCAAGTGATTTTACATCTAAAGGATTTTTTTCTCCTGAATATGATCTGTGCTCCTAAAATTGTTTTCACACCCTTGCAGAGTTTGCACATATATATAATTCCTTCCCGTAAAGGGTTTACCCACTGTGGTTGCTGTTGCACCAAGGATAACTTTTGACCTACATATGCTGTCAACCAAATTAGATGTCATTGCACATAATTTAAACCAAAGATGCAATCTTACTATGCTTTTCCCCTCTAGTCATTTTGCATGTGGTGCAAAACTCCAGCTGACTTTGGACCAAGGGTAATTTTGTACATAAATGTGATTTATTCAAGTGCTGCTGCTCCTACATTTGATACCACAACACTTACTTTCGATGAATGTATGTTTGCGTGTATACATGATGTGGGCTCTTAAAAATTGTCAACAGTCAGTGATTTTTGCACCTTGATATGCTTCCAATCAAATGGGGCGGGGTGAAGGGGGCTTACTGATGCAACCTTTTTATACGTCATGAACAATAACCCACTACTCTCTTTCCTGAGTGATACTCCATGACTACATATTGTGGCTGTACCCTATAGAATCTGCTCTCAAGACCAACAGTAATCAATTTTTTAAATATATTATTATTGACAACTGGTTTAAAACGAAAAGAGTTTCATACAAGATCAGCCTCGGACTCCGGTATGCATGTGGAAAACGCAGAGCACTGCTGGTAACCCAGAAACCTCAATCGGTGTTAAATACCATAATCTCAAACTGGGCTCCATATATGTTTTACATTTTTATTGAGGACGTATGCTTCTGGACAGACGCATTTTTTCCTTCCTAGATTCAAAGACCACAAAAGAATCACTATCCCAGTTTACCACAACCAAAAATGTGAACTCCACTTCACCCTAGATGAAAATTAAGGTCCTGCTTCAAATACTCCATCGCCCTCCATAACTACACCTTCACCACATTCTTTGATGCACAGACAGCAGTAAATGTTTGTACAATGGCTAGAAACTTTAAAACTGATAGCATACCCACTATTCCTACTAATAAAAAACCAGTAGCAGGAGTTGGGTGAAGTATTCCGTTCTGCTGATGGAATTGTAGCAATTTTGTAGACTTCCCTCTCCTCTTCCCCCCCCCCCCCCTCTATCTTTGTGCACACCTCTCCTCTCCACCCTCCGGCCCCCATCTTTGTGCACACCTCTCCTCGTCCCCTCCCTTTGAGCACACCTCTCTTCTTCCCCCTCCACTCTCCCTCTGAGCACCCCTCTTCTCTCAAGCCTCCCACCTCCCCCTCTCTTCGAGCACCCCTCTCCTCTTACCTTCCCGCTCTCTTTGAGCACACCTCTTCTTCCCCCTCCACTCTCCCTCTGAGCACCCCTCTTCTCTCAAGCCTCCCACCTCCCCCTCTCTTCGAGCACCCCTCTCCTCTTCCCCCTTCTCCCTGTCTCTTTGAGCACACCTCTTCTTCCACCTCCACTCTCCCTCTGAGCACCCCTCTCTCTCTCTCCTCCTCATCTCTTCCCTCTTTGTGCACCCCTCTCCTCTCCCCCCCTCCCACTCTTTGAGCACCGCTCTCTCCCCCTCATCTCCTTTTTCCTCTCTTTGAGCACCCCTCCCCCCTCCCTCTCTTTGAGCACCCCTCTCCCCCTCCCTCTCTTTGAGCACTCCTCACCCCCGGATTGCTCTCTTCCTGGTTACATCTTACTCTGCACACATAGTCCTAAAACGTCGAGCAGAGGCACCAACCCCGACACTTCAGAGCATTCTTCCAATCGCATCACCTGCTAAAGAACTCAAACCACTGGAATACTTCTTGATCATAGTTCCTGTTGCAATCTCCAACTCTAAATGTTATTAACACAAAGATCGGTCTGTTTAGGAAACCCCAGAAAAAAAACACCTACTTACAATCCAGTAATCCATCTTCTAGACAGAGCATCACATCTGGCTTCTTGGGCTGCGGTCTCTAATGCAACTTTAATATCTGCACTCATGAAAGACCTCCCCCGATGCAATCTGCTCACCCTCAGTACCATTATTGTATCACTATCCTGCAGCATCCTACACCTCCCTAGAACACTACCGGGGTGCCCTCCCCCTCCCCCCCACAAGGATTCTTTTAAGTGCAACCTGATTAACTCATAAACTTCTCATTTCAGTGCTTCTCTGTGGAGATTACTAATACCAAAGGTAAATCACTGAGGCTGGTCACCTTATACAGTCCACCTAGCGACAACATTTTTTTTATAGACCATTTCTAGATTATAGAACTGATCAAGTCATCTCTTTAGTGACAACCATGCATCTCTTAGAAAATTCTTTCCATTGAAAAACAATTTACCACAACATTGCACCTTCCCTACCCGCAGTAAGAGTTCTACTCTGTACCAATTGTCATTAAACACACCACTTACAACCTCTAACCCTCTCAGATTAGATTGGTTAGAGCCCTTCTTTAGTCTTTCCAAATGTCGTGACCATAATTCATATTCCCAGTGATAAACTGGAGATGGAAATCTTAAAATGGAGACCAAGAAGACATTGCCGGCATGCATTAGCAAAGCCCACAGAGCTGGCTTCAATGTCCCAACACCAGCGTGCAAAATGCACTCGGACAATTTGTATAGTATCTCTGTGCAGCCTATCTCATTCTGTGGATTTTGTATCCAGCTTCTTTATTGCCCAAGATATTTGAATTCTAACAAGTTTGTCTGTACTTTTGGGCACATATTAGTACCAGTACTATAGTACCCTTCACTGGGTGTTAACTATGCTCACAACACTACCTGCTCACATTACAGTTGAGTCACCGTGAATCCTGCTGGTGCTTGTCAATTTCCTAATATTATATGATGTCTGAGTTTGACAGTATAACCTGTGAGTAAAGATGCTCGGAGGTCTGACTTCTTCTCAGTACTGACTGTCTGAAATTAGTCTTATCATGGTATCCATGGTTTACTGCTGCCAGACTTCAGTTTCTTCTAAGCTGCATTACTAGTGCAGGAGACATTGCGGGGTGCAGGAATAGGCACACATAGATAAGGATGCAGCGATGAGTAGAAGCCCACTTCCTTATAAAAAATGCAGTGGGCAATGCAAAGTGCCTTCAATTAGATGAGCTTCTCGACTGGAAGTTAGAGTAAGGTGCGAAGTTGCAGGGATACTGCACAGTTCTTGGAATGTGGTATAGAAGCCAATCTGCCACTTTTTAAATTATTTATAGCCTTTAAAAAAAAATGTATTCAAACTTTTTTTATAATAAAACCATAAAGCAATAGCGGCAAGGATATGTTCCAAATAATAATGCATTGCAGTGTCACATAATAAATACATTTTAAAATGTCAAGCATGGAAATGTATTTATTTTTAATTTTTATTTAACAGAGTTTTACATAGCGCGAACTTGACCCGCACCGGGTATCAGACGCTTTGCATAGCACCAGTTGCATTACATGAGGACACATTCATTTTTGTTAGGCATGGGGAGATTAAGTGATTTGCCCAGAATCACCGGATGTTCAGCGTCAAAATAGGTTAAAAATGACAAGCAAGTACATATCCTATTGATTGACAATGACAAACAAGCAAGTTCAGTCCAACTGCAAAACATATACAAACATACCTGTAGCCCACTGCAGCTTCCAACTAGCAAACTACAAATATCTCTCCCACCCACAGTCACCCCTTGCCAAGCTGTCATATATATGTGCCTCAATGGCAAGCATCTTCAAAGTTCACCACAGTAGTTCCAAATCAGCCTATTTGCGTATCCTGTAGACCCCAAGTACAAGATAATTCAGTAGCCTAGGCGAGAAATAATCAGGGCCTGTATGATCATTTTTCACACTGGCAGCCAAAAAAAGCCTACGATTTTTCTCAGACTTCTTAGGAGGCCAAAGCAGCCAGAGAAGAAAGCTTGTCATCTATCAGCACTCCTCTGTTTTTGACCACTAATTTGGGCTTGAGGGTCTGTCCCAGCAAATGAGGCCACCAATGAGCATCCCAGTCTAGAGTATTCTTGCCCACCATAGCATTGACTTTCTGACAATTTGTGTGCATACTCTTCCCTATGGCAGCTGTGAAGCCAATGGAATTTACAGGGCCTTTCCTTTCCCCAGCCGACAGGGATATAATAAGGCGAGTGTCGTCAGTGTCGGATACTAGCAACAGCCTCAAAGATTCCCCAATTTCAGCTAGTGGTCTGACACAAATATTAAACAAAGTGGGACTTGGAGTACTCTGAACTCTAGCTGGTACTTTGTGGAAGAGAACGGTGGAGAGATCACCTAGAAAGTACGGTCCTTTGAAGAGGAAGGAAAGCAAGCAAGAGCCTGATCTCGAAAGCCAACCTGTTGTATCTATCCAGAAGTAGCTCATGCCCAACGGTATAGAAAGCTGCGCTTAGGTCTTGCAAAATTAGCGCAGCTGAGCCACCATCGTCCAAAGTAAAATAGAAAAAAAAAGAATATTAAAACTATGGTTGAAAGAGGGCCTGCTCTGCAGCAACATACTGATTCACTCTCGTTCCCTTGGCCGGATGTCATACCCTGTGGCAGCTGAGCAGCAGCTTTTGCATTACCAGGCTGTGATCCCTGGCGTCTGAAGACCACCTGGCTGGGGTGTGACCTTCCACCACAGGGAATGGGGACAGCTGAGATAAAACTTAGCCTCTGGAGAAGCTGGAAGCTTCATCCTCTTTCAAGAGTGTAGTTTGAGTTTCCCTACTTCATGTGGCTTCGTGGGCACAGGTGTGCACTTCACCAACACGTCAGTGACGTAGCTAAATGTGCCGTAGCTTGGAAAAGTAGTTTTAAGTCACTGGCCAGGTTTTTATATCCATAGCAACCTAAAGAGGTCCCAAGGATCAGTTTAAAAGGGCTATTTTGATGTGATTAATGGTTCTAATTGGATAGTATATGTATTGGCCCTACACGATCTATAACGGACTTGGTAAAGTATATTTTATTGCCGTTCACTTTATTGGAATTTTTAATGCATAGTTGTAGTTGAACAGTATACATTGCTAAAAAAAAAAAAAAGTATATGTATGAACAATTCAATGTTTTAAAGTCATACAATATGGTGAACCATAATATTGTTTTATTTGTATTTTTATGGATGGCTCTGAGAATTGAGACATGAAATCCGTAAAAGGAAATGTGATTGATGTTTTCTTTTTGTGATGACGTATTTTGAAACATGGCTACCCCTCAGAGGGGTAGCAAGCAGTTTTTAATGTCAAGCCTACGAGACAGACCAGGCTGTCTGATTTTCAAAAGACCTATTGGTGGCTTACCAAATGCTTGCAGGGGCTTACAGCTGGCCTATTGCTTTTTGTTATCGCCCTAATTTTCTTACTGCTAATTCAATGGCTTTCCCTATTCCAGCTTTTCCATCTTGTTTCTCTCTTTTTTTTTCTTTTCTCTTTGTTAAACAGAAGAGTAAATGCTTTCCAGCTCTATCCTTCTTTCCCACTTGTGCTACCTTTAAATGCCCACCCCTTGAACTACATTCTCTCTCTTGTGCTTTTCCGCTGCTCCACTTGGTGCGGTTACCTTTTTGTGCTTCTCGCCGCCTTTTGGGCTGCATCTTCTTCTCTCCTCGTCCTGCTCTCTGTTCTTCTCTGTGTGCTTCTATCCCTGTGTTGCTTTCCCCCTCGTGCAATGATTTTCCACCTCCCTGCCCCAACCCATGCCTCCCCATTTGCTCCTTCGTTACCACTCTCACACAGGAGGTACTTAAAAAAAATTAATGATAAAAATAATTGTGCTTCAAAATTGTTAATTATGTACTGATTCTCATGGCGCCCGCCATTTTGGATTGGTGTATACAAAATTTAAACAAATGGTGCATGCTTCATTCTGCTGGTATGTGCACATACATAATCCGATACGTGCACCAGTGAAACGACGTGACTGACAACAGCGAGTACGTCTTTGCGTCTTTTTGCATTTTGTTGTTTTTCTTTGACAATGAGGCATAGCATCGGTAAGAAGCCAGACCCTGTCCAGCATTGTAAAAGCCAATAGGTTCCAATGGTGAGACCTACGGGCTTTTCCTAGCCCTATATATAAATAAAGAGGAACCCTTGGAAACCCAAAGGACTAGGGTTCATACACAGAACTATATAAGAAATTGTCCTCTGGAAGAAATTGAAAACACAACCTCAACTTGCGTTCATCATATTCCCGCCACTCACTCTGGGGCCACTATAAGAGACCACTCACAGATGTTTGTGTATTGGCACAAGGACTCGTCGTAAGTGGAGTATTGACTTCAGTTTATTACAATAAAATTCTTTATATACTGTATTTCATCAATCACAATTGGATAAAAGACCTTTTCATCAAAAAAAGATCACAATAAAAACATTTGTATCACAAATCAAAATTTAAAAACAATATATCATAAACCTACCACAATCTATATGCGAGAGGTTTTTGTATAGAATAACAATAGACCATAATATCTGTCATTGACTGCCACAATCAAGACCGAAAGTTAGACCACCTTGGTTGTGTATTAATATAAATCGTCAATGTCTACCATCATTACATATACAAACAAATTTGTGGCTCTTTTGAGAGCGTCGATACGTTTCGAAGGACCATTCAAATCATGCCTTCTTTTTCAAGACCATAATATTTTCGACTCCCTTTCTTTTAAAATTTAGGGCGAGGGAACTTCCCTTTGATTACTATAGTGTCTTCAATTCTATGGGTCCCGATCCTTCCAATATATATCTCTTCAATAATTATAATGTGGAGGACCAGCGCCTTCTTTTCGGCGGCCACCTCGGTTTTTGATAGATAATCCCAGGCTCTACTTCCGCTCTTATTAATGAAGATAACATTCCTATATTTCTTTGTCTTCTCTGTGTTTAACAAAACCCGACTGCTGTATTGTTCAGCTTCAATTTCTAATACGCCGTGTCTTGGCTCTATTTATTAAGTTGAAGATCCGAAAACCGGCGGCGTCTATGTACGTCCGTCCCGGTGTAGTCTATTCATCTCCTGAATGAACTGCATATGTATCTAAGAACTATAATACCTCAATCAAATATGCCAAGAATCGCTCACAAATTCACAGACCCTCTCGAGGTAAGATAGATGAGAATTATTTCACAAATTGTTTCATTTATTAAGACGGGTGAACCACATGATTCAATTGAGTTCCCTCTTCTGTAAATGGAAATCAGTAGGGGACTTAACAGTCCAATAAATGTGCCTATTGTGACCTTCAGCTCAAGCACCTACCTAGAAAAGTGGACACTCTTGTAACAGTAGTGAGATCAATACCTTGTAAAGTGAGATTCCCCCCCCTCCTATTTTCGTCTCAAAAACACCAATTCTGCCTCTATACTTTTATAGGGCCCATTTGCGATGAGCTTCACCTCTACCTTCTACATCAGTTTGAGACCTAGCAAGAATCTTAAACCACGCACTAGAAGAGCGGTCTCCATTCTTTACTCTAAAGACTTATGGGATCTGCTTGGAAAGCATAATTTAGGGAACACCCGTTATGTTCGATTGGCTTAAATATATCAGTCATTGAGGGTATTTGGAAAAAATCCCCAAAGCAGCAAGGTACCGGTATCCACTCTGAAAAACAAAGAAATCGAGATGACCAATCTATACATATGTAGGTCCTTAGTCTCCACTTCAGTATCTACTACGCAGCTGTAGATCTGCTTTTAAATATTGCCTAGACTCGTAGTCCTGATTTATATCCAAGAAAAAAACTGGTGGTGAAGTAGCAGTGATAGACAGAAAAAAACATCCATTGTAGGAATCTGAAAATGATAAATTGTAGGAATCTGAAAATGATAAATTCACCATGTTTCAGTGGAAGTTAAGAACAATACTGCCTAAATCCTCCCCTCCCACCCCCCACACAAATTTCATCAACTTCCCTTCAAGTGAAAACTTAAATTTTCTTTAACAACTCATTGAGTTCTTTACTGAAAGCTATCTTTTCCGATAAAAATAACTTTCTAGGGGAAGTTAACCTTTCCTGGGCTGATGTGGAAAAACTCCACAATGGCACAGCTCTCATTGTTTCTCCTCTGTGATCTCCATCAATGGTACAACTCCAACACGCATGAAAGTATCCACCTTTTTAATTTTCTTTTTAATCCACTTGGAGTAATAAAGATAGTCTCCGGTTCCTGAGAACTGGACCAACCATTTCCTCATAATCTTCACTCTCACATCATGCAAGTCAATTACACAGGACCGCCAAGGAGACCTAAACAATGGGTTTGAGGCAGCAAAAATAACAGCTGGAGAACAAAATCTCCTAATCCTTATAATCCATTCTATCTAATCAAGAGGTTAAATGCTAATTGATGATTTACTCTGACCTACTTAAGACCCTGAGTAGTAATCCACAATAAACCTAATCGGAATAAGGACTAAAAGATTGGCCCAATTGTTCACAAGAGAACTAAACGAAGGAATTCCCTGAGGAAAAAGAATGCATATGGTATTAAAACCCATTGCCTAAAGAGTTAGAAAATTTTCAAAATGAAAGGAGAATACAATAAACACATTTGAGTCCAAATCTTCATATGTTGAAATGGAGATTAATGAAGCCAAAAATCATCCCGAAAAGCTGCTTGAAAGTTTTAAGCAATATGCAATCCCCTCCATGAAGATAATTAACAATCCTAACACAAACTGCACAAAAATTGCTAACTACTTTGAAGAAAATGTGAAAACTCTCTATTTCTCTACCACATGTAGTTCAAACAAACCTCACACAAGTCAAGAAAATTAAAGCAACATATACTTCAGAACTAGTATCCCTATTGTAATACTAAAGTCCACGGTTGAAACAAGCCTTTGTCTCACTTCTCAGACTGCGAATTCTGTTTCCTCAAAAAATCAGACCCTCTGTGACTAATTGCTGGATAATGCTGAATAATGTCCCCTTTGCTGGGGTGAGGTATCAGACTGCCTCAAGGTGGACCAAGTCAAACCAAGGCTCAGAAAATTGGGACGGATACCAAGGATGTGAACTACTTTGACCAGTGTCTAACAAAACCTTTCAGGCCAAAGTTTTGGAGAGCTGCATGGACAGGCAAGGGAAACAGTTGATCATTGATAATGAATTGTTAGATGAGACCCATCTGGATTAAGGGCAGGTTGCAGCAATGAGTCATAAATTCTACAAGCCATGATGATGCACTACACATACTAGACAAAGGAGATTCAAGTCTTCCACTTCTTTTAGACCCGTCAGACATGTTTCTCATGGCCAACAACTCGAACATTCTCACATTTTTCAATGTAGGAATGGGAATAAATGCTGTTGTTTTAGAGTTGGTGTACTTCCTATGTAGGAAAACAAGAAGTACCATAAGATTCCAGCCTGCCTACCTGGACTCTGCATTTGATCTGCACATAGCACCTCCTGCCACTCTACTAAAAAAAAGCATGAAAATACGTACTCTGAGTGGATGAAAAATATCTCTACCATTTGCTCTCTGAATGACTCCAAATCAATAGCTCAGACTCTAACACCCACTCATTTGTGGGTGACTTGACACCAAGTTAATTGAACTCCAATAATTTGTTTTTTCTCCCGATTACCCTTCATAAAAACACCAGGCCCACACAAGAATGGTTCAACACCATGGCGGGGCTGGACTGTAAACCTGATATTTGTAGATTGTGCAAAATCAGTAGATTTCTTCCTAAACAAAAACTTGAATCTCCAAATGCTCATCCACGTGATGACAAAAGGGACATAGTAAACAGGAACCTAACCAGGAAGAACAAATGGTGTCGGAAACAATTTGATCCTGAAGAACACTGATTGGAAAGAAAGGGAAGGATTATCTCTTTCTATAGTCCCCTCACTCACCAGGGTTTCCCCACGGTGACATGCTTCATCATAGGGGTCCTCCCAGTCCTCTACGGACTGAGGCGTGCTACGACTTGCGGTGTTACGTAGGAGCACTTAAAAACTGTGGACTATGTGTAGTGTAAGTGAAGAGGTGGTGGAGTGCGATAATTAAAATAATCAGCTAGTGGGCTAAGAATAAACTTTATTAGTGCTCTAAGCTGAAAAAATTAAAAACTGGGTAATATGACAAGGAAACCTAACTGTAATGGAAAGGTGTGCCTAGCATATGTTCTGGTCAACTAGTTTCGAGCTTCCCCAGCTCTTCGTCAGGACTACACTGGGACCAGCCCAGTGTCGAGAAACTTGCCACTCCTAGTTAACCTGAATTAGGTGCAATAAGTGTGATGCCACAATTTTAAGGCATGCGTTTTAAAATACATACGTAATGTACGTCAGCACAATGGTTTAGAAAAAAGCAACACTGTGCTTCATGGTCACCGGAGGGGATGCGGCGATCTCGTAATGGAAGCCAAACCTCACGGACCGCATTCTTCCATTAGGTGTCATTGTATGCGGGGTTCGACGTACAAATGTACGAGATCGCCGCATCCCCTCCGGTGACCATGAAGCACAGTGTTGCTTTTTTCTAAACCATTGTGCTGACGTACATTACGTATGTATTTTAAAACGCATGCCTTATAATTGTGGCATCACACTTATTGCACCTAATTCAGGTTAACTAGGAGTGGCAAGTTTCTCGACACTGGGCTGGTCCCAGTGTAGTCCTGACGAAGAGCTGGGGAAGCTTGAAACTAGTTGACCAGAACATATGCTAGGCACATCTTTCCATTACAGTTAGGTTTCCTTGTCATATTACCCCGTTTTTAATTTTTTCAGCTTAGAGCACTAATAAAGTTTATTCTTAGCCCACTAGCTGATTATTTTAATTATCCCACTCCACCACCTCTTCACTTACACTACACATAGTCCACAGTTTTTAAGTGCTCCTACGTAACACCGCAAGTCGTAGCACGCCTCAGTCCGTAGAGGACTGGGAGGACCCCTATGATGAAGCATGTCACCGTGGGGAAACCCTGGTGAGTGAGGGGACTATAGAAAGAGATAATCCTTCACTTTCTTTCCAATCGGTGTTCTTCAGGATCAAATTGTTTCCGACACCATTTGTTCTTCCTGGTTAGGTTCCTGTTTACTTGACCTGTTCAGGTAGTTTTTTGATAATCGTATTAGTGGAGGGTGAACCTAACCTACAACCTCTACTTCCCCCTCATGTTCTGGTAAAAAGGGACATAGTACCAGTTAGGGCTTCTCTGAGGAATAAAACTCCCTCATCCTAGTAGGAGATTTAAAGATGGCAAATCAGTCTCTCATGTTCCCAAGATTAGACCATGGAGACGCACTAAGAAATGGCACTAAGCCCCGCGCAAAGCTTCTCTTCAGACCACTGCCAGACTGACCACGTGTAGGAAGAAATGTGATCACATCTCATCTTCATTACCTCCACTTGACTGGCTCCCTAAAAGGCAAGAGGCTTCCTCAAATTAGTCTGCGTTATAGAGAAGCAATACATACTGGCTCTCTAAAATACCTCACTCACAAACTGTCGATTTCCGATGGTAAAGGGTCACTTAGGAGTTTGGAAATCCATTGTCTGGAAACTCCTGCTTTCACAAAGGGGAAAAAAGCTAAGCAACCGTATTCTGGATATATCACCAGTCAAAAGGACATTCCATTGTTATGAAAACTTGAAAAAAGAACTAAAAAAAATGGCTTTTCCAAAAAGAGCATCTCCCATAATGTAATATGCTTCAGTCTGTGCTGTTTTTCTCAGTCACAGATACCATATTGTGTGCTTTATTACTTAAATGTTTTGTTAAATATGTTGTGTTGAAATACTCTTGTGCATTTCCACCTTTTAGGGCAGCCTCTCTATGTAATTGGGGATGTTTCTGTTTTTCCATTGTGATCGATCTGTACTTGGCAACTTTACACTTTGTAAAGAACTATTTAACCTCCTGGGGTCTAGTCCATGTTTTCTAAAAACTGCTAATCACTAAATAAGAAAGGAAAAAAAAACTCTTCAGATGCAAATCAACCACCTGGTTTGCAGCTGACCTCCATCCAGGCCTTCTGGTGGGACTGCAGCACCTCCGCAACCCCTAGTACTAGCGTTGCTGTTTAGATCAGTGTTTCCCAAAATCTGGGTCGCTACCAACTGTTGGTTGGAACGATTTTGGTGGGTTGGGAAAGTTGAAGTATTTAAAGATGCCTTTAAATTCAAAATGTATGTGATCATATTTGCTGCGCTTTAGAGGCCAAATGTCAGGCTATGTCTTCTGAGAAATTGCTGCTAATGTTTTTGAAAAAAATGTTTTTACATGGGAACAGTGGCATAACGCAAAATGATGGGGCCCTCTGCAAAATGTGATGAGGGGATTCCCAAGTCACACAGATATTCACTGGTCTAGGGCTCTGTGTGGGCCTGCTGAAGGGTTGGGGGCCAGGAAGCAAAAGACACACAATTGATGGACGGAATGCAGAACAAATCAAAACCTTCACCCCCCAGTCAAGAAATCTGGGTTAAATCCATCATTCTTTTGCTCACCATGCCACCCCAGTTTAGACCTGGCCATATGCAAATCAGTCTTGACCCTGTGCCTCATGGGAACAGTCCAGCCCTATCTGCCAAGCCAGGTCTTCACTGGACCGGAAACAAGCATCCTAGGACCGGTTTCTGGCTATCAGCCGTCATCAGCCAGGATAGCTTGACTCCAGTGGCACAGTGAGCCCGGGACCCACGTCTGGGCATACCCGGCGCACTCGGGGCGAGAAAGCAAAAGCCACACAATTGATGGACGGAATGCAGAACAAAACATTCACCCCCAGTCGAGATCTGGGTTAAATCCATCATTCTTTTGCTCCCCATGCCACCCCAGTTTAGACCTGGCCATATGCAAATCAGTAGGCCTGGGCGGCAAATTCCGTTCCGCTCGCGGAATTTGCGTAATTTCGCGTTCCGCGGAGAACGCGAAATTGCTCAAAAGTCTGCTTTTCGCGAAATTTTTGCTTGTTCGCGTTCTCAAAATGCATGTTCGCGAGATATTTCTCCTCGAGCACGCAAACAGCAATTGCGAACAGGAAAAAAGCATCGCGAACAAGCAATTCCGCGTGTTCGCGGAATTTCTGCGTGTTCGCGGAGATTTTTTACCGTTTCGCGGAGATTTGCGTAACGCAATTACGCAAATTCCACCCACCCCTACAAATCAGTCTTGACCCTGTGCCTCATGGGAACAGTCCAGCCCGAACTTCCAAGCCAGGTCCTCCCTGGACTGGAAACAAGCATCCTAGGACCGGGTTTGGGGTTTCACCTCAGCCTAAGCTGCAGGGGCCTGCTGGAAAAAGCAGAGTGGCTTTCCTGAGTGTTTAACTATTTCTTATTCCATGTCATTGCAAGCATTCTGCAAGGCGTGGAATGGCCTAACTTAGAGGGTGAGGGAGCCCCTCCAAAACATGAAACTCTGGAGTCCCCCTGCTGCTGGGGCCTCTTTTGTGACCCTGCATGGGAATTGGTGTTTACATTTTCTAACTTTGCAGTCAAAGAAAGAAAAGTGAAGTGAGCTGTGTGACAAACGTCCTGGGGTACAGAGAATGTGAATGGAGAGGATGTAGGATGTATTTTTTGTGTAACACAATATCATGTAAATACCTGTAAATGAACTGTACACCTTCAGCAGCACATTTACAGTTAGGAAAGCAAAAATGAAGCACTCTTTTGTATTTCCGAAGTGTAAAGGAAACAGATTTGCATAGCCTCAAAAGAATTGAAGACACCTTGCTTATGCACAAATTCAAATATTCACTGAAACCTGATTCCCATACATTTATCATTTGTATGCAATATAGTTTTATCAGTACAATTATATTTGTGCACATTTAGTGGCCATTTCAATGGAAAATGTCTGTAAATGACACTGTGCTACCACCGCATGATTCTATAGTTACATTAAGCAATCAACCGCCCCAATTAAGCTGGGTGGTTCAGTAAAGTTTGTCATTCTAAAAATGCGGTCAGGTTTCTAAAGTTTAGGAAGCGCTGGCTTAGATGTCTGTTCTTTATATCCATTTTTTTTTTTTTTTTGCTTTACATGCATACCTACTTCTCTTATGCGAAAGCGCTGTTAGAAAACAAAATCCTGATCTTCCTAAAGTGAGAGCCTTGGGAATCTGAAGGGCGTTGCCTGATTGAAAACGTTATACGTTATGCTAGCTGCGTTGATCAGTGGGTAATATATATATATATATTTTTTCAAATGACGGGGACCCAGAACGCGCCCGAGGATCCTGGCTGACACTCCCATTTCTCACATATATTGGCTTGCCTCGGGTGAATGGGGTCTCTCTGCTCCGCGATGGCTGCAGGGGCCTTCGGTAACCCCCCCTCCCCCCCGCCACGTGCTCTCGGTGTACCAGGACGCAACCAAGAAGTTGCACGGGCTCCGAGGCCGGTGTTTTTCCATTGCCCGGACACACCTTTGTTCTTTCGGCCTCGATCATTGCGTCCAAATTGTTACTCAATGAAATGTTTTTTCTTTGCATGAAATGTCTCCACTCGTGTTCTTACGTTGTCGCGTGCTTCTCTTCACAGATGACACTGGGTTGCCTGCGTTTGACGAACACTTGCCACCGCCCAAGTGGGAGACTCGGGAGGAATCGCCTGGCGCTCTTCTGGGAGGTAGGAGCAGTTCATTCAGGAGAGTTCTGATGCAGCTTTTCCCGAAGTGAAGGATGCCGTTTTAAAAAAGATTTCATTGTTGGCGTCTTGTGAAGTATTGAGCCGCGGTCATGTTTGCACAGAGCTCTTCTGCTCCAGTGCTTAATTTAGGAAAACAAACCTCTGCTCAAGGGCCCCGCATTGTTCTTAGACCTACTGTTGGAGCTGCTGAATGCCAAGGTTACCAAATGCCAACCCTGCCTGGTTCTGGTTTCACTTCCAACCTGTTCTTCCACTACTATACACTTTTTCTCCCTATCTCTTTATCCCAGTTTCTTTTTCATCCATGCTTTGTCACTGTTTTCGGTCTTTCATGCTCCCTCGTTTCTTTTTACTCTTTCCCTCGTTTCTTTTTACTCTTTCTCGCTGTGGGTCCGTTTAATGATGAAAAACAAGTCCTGGTCCTTAAACGATTGCGGGTGTAGACCGTCTGTGCAAACCATCTCTGCAGAGCTTCGTCACTATTGTGATTACGGTGTGCAATGCACCATCCTTCACGCACATATAAAATCGGGGTGTCATCTAGCGTTGGCAGGATAATGGGGGGCCCGAATATGTTTCTGGGGGGGTGGGAGGAGAGGGGGTCTGACACATGAAAGTTCTCTTAGACTTTAGTCATAAATACCCAAAGAATCTCTTAATGAAAGTACACCAAATTACCAAATCAGGTAATGCTTGCTTTAATTTATTGTGGTGTATTTTTACTCTCATGTTTGGATTATGAGCTCAAAAGTAAACTGTGTTGGGAGTGCGTAAGTTTGCTATAGTTCCACCGTGGTTCGTAAACATTGGCAAAAATTATGAAATGTAATGTAAAACAAACTTATAGAGCGCACTATCGCCCCACGGGTATCCTGGCGCTGATGAAGAATAAGTGTCCGTTTTTGCTGAATGTTATCAAAGTTTGAACAAGTTTCACAGTTTGTGCTCTGTGATCTAGAGGCAAAAACGTACCCCTTAAGAAAGAGGGTGGGGAGGGAAATAATAAACCTATGCCCCCCCCCCCCCGGCAAAAGTAAATCTATTGGCCCTTGGCTAAGACTTGGAGAGGTGGGCCATTTATGACTACAGGGGATATGTACCCCTTAGCACAATGTTTTATTTAATGCAGCCAATTTACCACACAGTCTTTGGCACTCAGGTAAGTACATTGCAGTAAGGTACCTTTACACCGTGGTACTTTACCAAACAGGTGAGTTGTTTATATATAATCAGTGTTTGCAAAAGTTTCACAGTTTGGGCACTGTGATCTAGAGACCCAAAAGTACTTGTTAAGAAGGAGGGTGCCATAATACTTGCAGCATTAAAAAGTTGCAAATATTGGTTATTGGATGGGGTAAAAGCATAATAAGGGTTTATTAGGTTTAAGGGATGGATAGGAGTAAAAGGTGGTCAGGAGTTGTGTAAGAGATTGGTGAGTAAAAGGTGGTAAAGGGGTTTTGGGTTCTAGGGGTTAGTAGGGTTAAGGGGCAATAAGGGCTTTTTAGGTTTAAGGAAAAGGTTGGACTCAAGTTGGTAAGAGGTTTTTAGAGTTCAGGAATGGATAGGGGTAAAGGAAGTAGTCAAATGGTTTAAGGGATGTGTAGCATGTAAGAATAGCTTTTTTTTCAGAGTAGTTTGGGACTTATTTTTAAAATTAGAATTGAGCGGTAGGGGAGTCGGTTTAAAATATTTATATATACATTTTAAAATAAGAGACTTTTAGGGTTTTCCCCAAAACATCTACAAAAAATGTGTATATATAAAAAGGGAGGGGGTGGGGGCATTTTTCCTGCAAATACACATTTTGTGTATATATATGTGTGTGTGTGTGTGTGTGTATATATGTGTATATATATATATATCACCAAAGGCCACCTCCTGGAAAGCAACCACAAGGACACAGCGGGGCAATCTTCGGGAAGCTCTTTATTCATCGGTTGCAGTAATGGCACAATGCATTTCGGCATGACCGCCTTCCTTAGGTGCTACTGCTAAACCATACAATCACCTCCTCCCTCCTTAGAGTCTCCTATGGCGCTCCCATTGGTGGGAGGTCAGCTGATCCTGCTGCGATAGGAAAGTAGTCATGTATGAGACTGCCATTCCCATCATGCATTGGTTAATCTCAATCCGGCAGCTGGATCCGATGTTTACTCAAATGAGTGCCGCTGTTTGCCGAGCCAAGGTGTATATATATACCTCAGTCTATGGAAAAGCAGACCGAACTATAACTACCTAGTGACAACCACTACTGACAACCACTACTAGCTAACATATGTATGTGTGTATATATCTCAACAAGGTCCTCTCTCGTCAAAGAATGGTGCTGATGCTTTTGGGTTGCTTCAGGTTGTTGTTTAAGTTATAATGTTGCGCAATCTTTCTTTAATTGAGAAGAGAGGACGTTGTTGCTAATTACTGGGAGGCCACGGTTCCCAACAATCTTACTCTGCCTTTGTTTTAGAGAGCACGGAGGCAGCTGCTGTACGAATCAGCACTTTTGCACGGTAAAGTACAACGTGGTAAAGCAACGCGTTGTAAAGGTACAGTGTGTTGTAAAAAACACATTGTAATTAGGGCTCCCTGTTATGTATTTTTTTTTTTCTTTTTTTTTTTTACTTTTCCGTCTGTATATCCATATTTATTTTTATGGCCAACTTATTGGTATTCATCCATATTTGATTTGTGAACAGATGAGGTGATAACAAATATTTTCACACTTAATGGATAAATGTGCACTCCTACTTCGATGCCTTTCAGGTTTTAGCACATTACACAGCTCAAAATAATATAATAAACCCACATTTAAAAATGAGCATATTAACATGTATGCTGTAATTTAAGCAAATCAAATTGAGTTTAGTAACTCCCTATGCTGCCAATATGTACAGCTATTGGCCTAAAAGTCGTTAACCTCAGCCTGAAGAGTCGCACAAAAGAAGCCAAATTACCTGCATATTTCTACTGTTAAAAATAAATATAGACAGAAATCACAATCTTTTATGTCTGTATTTAACTGTTAAAATCAGTAAAAACCGAAACGGGGATCCCTAATTGTAACGTACCACATTGTAAATGACTGCATGGTAACGTCTGATATTCAATACAGAGGCATGTAATGTTTATTTATTTTAACGTTTTATAGAGCGCGTACCAGACCCGTGAGGGTATTGGAGCGCTTTACATGATTGACGGGTGGTATACAAAAGACTTAGGAGGGGAGGATACCATTGGGATAAAAACAGGTAGATGCATTATACAAGAAATGCAAGCAGTCTCAACACGCGGGTGGTATGCCCAGAAGTGCCTGGAAGGTATCCGGAAAAGCCATGGATAATGCCGTAATGGTGGGTGGAACAAGGTCGCTGAGGTGATTGTAATGCGATTGTTAGGTGAGGAATTTGCCCATTAGGAAAGTTTTGGTCTCCTTTTTAAAGCGTGCCAAAGATGAAAGTCTTTTGATGGCAGGCGGGAGAGCGTTCCATATTCCTGGAGCGGCCCTAGAGATTGTAGTTTTTTTTTGTTTTGTTTTTTTTTCCCGGTAAGCGAGCTGGTTGGAGCAAACGGTCTCTGGCAGACCGGGAGTTTCTGGCTCCTCCGGATATCACAAGTTTCTGGGCGAGAAATGCAGGGGAATTGGAGTATAGAGCCTTGAGTGATGCAGGCCAGCTTAAGTTGGATTCTGGCCTCGAGAGGAAGCCAGTTCAGAGCTTTATGGTGGGGAGAGATGTGGTTGAATTTCTTTGAACCGATTAAGAGTCTGGCAGCGGCGTTGAGGTAGGCTTTCAATGGGCCCAGAGAGTTCTTGAGTAGACCTGCGAGAGTAGAGCATCCATATTCTAGTCTGTAGACTAGTGCCCAGATTGCCGTTTTCAGGCCGGGAGTGTTGAGGAAAGGTTTCAGGTTTCTTAGGTTACTCAGGTGAAATTTGGCAGTTTTGGCCATCGAGTTGATATGGCCATGCGTGTTCAAGCTTCCTTCTAGGGTTATTCCATGCGTGTTCAAGCTTCCTTCTAGGGTTATTCCAAGGGATTTAGCAGACTCCACAATGGTAGGAGGGCAGTTTAGCACTGTAATAGCCTTGATTCATTCCTGGATGTCTGGATTGGTTGTGGGTGGGGAGATTAGAAGAAACTCTGGGTTTTTTGCGTTCAGTTTGAGCTGGTTAGAGGTGAGCCAAACAGTCAGCTTCAAGGCCTCATTCAGGGAGAATATGTCCTCCGGAGAAGAGATTTTAATGTAGATCGGTGTCTCATCGGCATACATGTGGTAGGAGAAATTGGCGGTGCGTAGCACCTCTGTGAGCGGTTCAAGGTAAAGATTGAAGACGGTAGGGGACAGGGTTGATCCTTGGGGACTCCAACCATGATCGGAGAGGGAGCGGATAGGTTATCTTTTGATTAGGTCTCTCTGTGAGTGATTCTGGAGGAAGGACCTAAACCATTCAAGAACGGTGCCATCCAAACCCATCCTGAGTTTGAGGCGTTCAAGGAGTGTTTCGTGGTTAACCGTATCGAAGCCTGAGGATGGGTCTAGGAGGATAAAGAGACCAGTTTTGCCTTGGTCAAGGGCTTGGAGGGCATCATCGACGATGTGGAGGAGGGTGGTTTCAGTGCTGTCCAGGTCTGAACCCGGATTGGAAGTAGTCTAGTAGGTGGAAGTTGGTGATGTGTAGGCTCAGCTGCCGTGGCACACATTTCTCCAGCACTTTGGCTAGGAGTGATATGTTAAATATAGGTCTATAATTGTCTGGGGAAGCAGGATCCAGCGTAGGATTTTTAAGATGGGGGCGACTTGGCCAGCTTTAAGAGTCCGGTATCAGTGCCTGTGGGAGGAAAGCGTTGATTATTGCAGTCCAATAAGGGAAGATAGCCTGAGAGGCGGCGGCTAGGCAGTTAGAGGGGAGAGGATCATTGAGGTTATTGTTCGGATTTAAGGAGGATAGAATTTTCGAGATAGTGTTTATCATAGACTTTAAAGTTAGACCTGTGCGCTTGGTTTTTGGGTGAAGTCTGGGCGGGCAGTGCGGAGAGAGAAGAGGTTAAGCCGACGGAGTTTGGGAGAAAGTTGTGGATTTAAGTTAATTTTCTATGGCCGAGATTTTGTCACAGAAGGAGGAAAATTCCTCGCATGATATCAGAGATTTAGGAGTTTCTTTGGAGGTTTTTGCTAGTTTGTTGGATTGGTGTTTGACCAAATCGAATAGATTGCGAGGTCTATTCTTTGCGTGCTGTTCTGAACAATTCTTTTTTTTTTTTTTAGTTGAGGATTTTCCTATTGTAGGCATTTCTGTCCTGGTGGAGAGGTTTTAGATGGGCTGCTGACGGGTGCTGTTTCCAGTTACATTCTGGCTGCTGAATGGATCTCTTCTCCTTGTTGAGGGATCCGTTGAACCAGGGATTCCTGTCTTTGATCCGGGTGCTTTTTAGTTTTCACAGAGCAAGGTCATCGAGAATGTCGGATATTGTTGAGGCATAATGTTCAGTGAGGTTGTTGACTGAAGTGAAATTGGGGGGGGGGTCTGTCTCACAGAACGCAGCCACTTTACCGTGATCAAGGTTCTTGGTGTTTCTAACCCATCGTTTGGGAATCGCGGGTTGTGGTGTCCATGTCTTGTGGGTGCCAGGAAAGTGATAGTGAGGTGGTCAGACCAATCACATAGGTCTATAGAGATAAGTTTGACCGCTGATTCCTTAGTGATGATCCAGTCTAGAGTGGCGCCTTTCGAGTGAGTAGGGAGTGCGCAGGCTTGGGTAAGAGCTTGGTCGGCCAGGAAGTCTCTGATGGCGTTGACCTGAGGGTCCTTGGGGTCCTTCCAGTGCAAGTTGAAGTCACCAAGGAAAATGTCATTCGAGTTGGAGGAAGTCTTGGCTGTGATGATTTCCATGAGGTAGTCCGTGAAGGTGTCATTCTTGCCAGGGGGATGGTGAAAGATGTGCAGTCTGCACAGTTGGGTGGTGGTGTTGCAAGTGGAGAGTGCAAGGTATTCGCAGGAGTCTGTAGGATCAACCAGAAGTTCAGTAACAAGGAGGTTAGAGCGGTAGATGCAGGCAATGCCTCCCCCCCCCCCCCCCCCTCCTTTTTTTTAATTGCCTGTCCAGCCTTACGATGTTGTAATTGGGCGGGGCGAAGAGGTCTAGGCAGTGCAATGAGGATTCATTGAGCCAAGATTCAGTCAAGATCGCGAAGTCCGATTTTTGGCTCTGGATGAGATCGGCGACATCAGAGGTATACTTTACTGCTGAGCGGCAGTTAATTAGGAGGCCGGATAGTGGGGGGTCGGAGTGTGTGTCGTGGGTAAGGTTGCTATTGACCACTCCTCTGTTGCGGAGGGTTGCTGATCTGTTGGGGTTTGTTGCAACCGTGCGGATAGGGTGTTCGTCACTCAGGTCTGAGGGGCATGGGTTTGTCAGGGCAGATTCATAGCTAATGAGGAGGTCTACAACTTCTTCCTCCGAGAGGTCTAGGCATGACGGGGGTAGGTAAGGAGGAGGGCCAGAACTTCCTACTCCGAGAGGTGGCAAGGCTGCTTGCCGGGGCGCAGGTGTCTACGGGATAGTGATAATGGGTAAAGGAGGGGCTCTGAGTAAGGGGGGTAGAGTTCTGCGAGAGCCTGAGATTCGAGAAAGAGAGTTCGGTGAGGTGCAGGAGGTTCTTTAGATCCAGAATGGAGTTGTGGATGCTCAGTGTTAGTGTGGTAGCTCTGCGGTGGAGAGTATCAGTACCCCTATAAGAGGGAAGCTCTTGCGGGCAGGGGGCCGATGGTATGGGAGCGATTCTGATGGAATGTGCTGGTAGCCTAGTGGTGAGGCTAAGTCTACCAGTGTCGTGAGCCCTTGCAGGAGTTTCAATAACCATAAGGGAGGGAAGATTTTGTGGGCAGGAGGTTAAAGGTTTGGGGACGCTTCTGTTGGCATGTGCTGGTAGCATGGTAGAGGGGCTAGGACGGCTAGAAACGTGAGCCCTAGGGGGAGTTTCAGTAGCCATAAGAGGGGAGAGCTTGCAAGCCAGAGGTCAGTGGTATAGGCACGTAGCGGTTGACATGCGCTGGTGGCATGGAATGCCCCAAAGAACTATACATTTAATTCCATGTAGCGGCTGGTGAGGTTTCTGAGTGGTGGGCTGCACTTGATGGGTGGGGAGGGGGGGATGCCGTTTTTTGGGATGCTAAAAAGCACAATCCCCAAAGAATTGCACAGAATATGAATGTTGCAGTTTTCACAATGGAATAATTTAGAATAGATAGAAGGGCTAACGTAGATGGGTAAATCAGGAATTCAATAAAATGGCTCTTTTGGGACACAGTGAAGATCTGGGGACGTGCACACTGGTGTGTAGCATGGTGGTGACATTACTTCTTTGCACTGCGCTGCCACCAGACTTGCCTGTGGTGCGAGGGATTACGAACAAAAGGCCCGTTGTAATGAATTCAAACCACCACCTCGTCACTGTTCTTACCGGTGAGTGATTAGCTCGAAAAATCACTGCAAACAGCAGCAAGCGCTGGGACAGAGGCCTGCATGGACTACAGACATCCATGTCGGCATTCACATCTGCATGGTATTGTCAATGTGACCCCCAGCACCAGGTTTATTTTGTTCCCCAAAAACCTGCCCCAGAGTGATTGCACTATCCTGCTACTGATGAAGACGCCCCCTCCGACCTAACTCTCATTCACTCCTGCCTGCCCGTAGGGCAGAGGCTGAATTTTTCATTATCACCTCCACAAAATCGGTGTTTCCAGTGCCCGCCCTTCCTCCAGTACTTGGTTCTTTATTGAATTATACCGGGTTTAAATGGTATTCCCTCTCCCACGCCTCCACATTCCAAGAAAGCGCAAACACTCACCGTTCGCACAGCTGTGATTTGCTAAAAGCACCTCCATCATATCCTTTTGCACTTTACTCTGCTGGTTGTTTTCTTTTTACCTTTGGGGAGGGGGGGTCCCAGGGAGAGTGTTTAATGGAACGGCTGTAGAAGCGCTAATCCTTGGTATGAAGCCATGTAGCAGGTGAAAGGAGGCGCAGGGAACAGTGTCTGGTGCAGAGGGCGGGGGAGTCCGGGAGAAGTGCGATATTGTCAACGGCCAATTAAACCAATCCTGATGCTGCTTTCATGTTTGTATGAGTGAATGGCATAACAGCAGTACCCGAATTGGATAGGGCAGGCAGACACAGTGCTCACATAGGGACTAGGAGGCTGCGTTGATTTTACCTCCTCTCACTGAAGAGCATAGGATGAGGAGAGCTGAAGTATGCATGTCAGATTGGCCGTGAAAAACGAACCGGCCAAACTGACATGCATGCTTAACTTCATTGGGTGGCTGTTAATCATCACTCTTGGAACAGCCCATGGTACTTTATCCGATGTCCCGACCGTGGTGAGAAGTCCCTGCCGGCCCAGGTCATTTAAATTCACAAATACAACAAAAAAACTGTGCGACGGCTGTCGCGAAGGGGGAGGGAAGCAATGCTCTGGCGCACCTATGGACGCACTGCCCCTGCACATTCAGGTTTCACCTTCCCATCCCTCTCTCTGAACCTTGGGTAACGCGAAGACGTTACTGTCGTTATTGAAGCAGGGTCAGCTAAACATGCGCACTAGTGTACACATTATGCATGGTCACTGCTTCCTCTGAGAACCTGCTTGAAGTTTATTGTGGCAGCCCACAATATGTTGGATATTTCCTTCATTAATTCAGAGTAATGTGCTAAGGTGGGTACCACAGTGCAATACGTGTCCACAATATGTCATAAATTACCATTTTAATTATAGCATTTGTGGGTACATGGAATCTCACAATAGGTCCATCATTAGTACCAGAACTATTATTCTACCATTGATTATCTGAGTCTTTTATGTAATCTCACTATTTTGCCAAGATGAATATTATGACAAAGTTGGGCACCATTGGAAACTGGCGGTAGCGGGCATCGGGCATTTACCCGGGAGGCTGGAAGGGGTGAGGGATGGTTTTGCAGCGGTGCCATATCAGCCCCCAGTAACAAATGAAGCAGTGCTTCACACCTGCAACCACCCCCCCTCGCCGCAGGTGGTGGGGGGGGGGGGGGAATGCTGGTCTTACAAACTTCCCAGGGCTGCTTTGAATTCCCAGGCCCTGCTGGAACCCCAAAATATGCCAAGACGTTCCCTATACTACTAGGACCCTCCCACTGTGCCATGTGGGTGGGCACCACTGTGCCATGTATGCTCACAATATGTCAAGAATGACCACCATTCTGTTAAGGCCAGTATTTTGCCAGTGTAGTGTTCTATCATACTACGAATCCGTACAATATGCCAGGAATTACTACCATTCTTTCAGAGCAATAATGTTACCAGAGATGGGCATTTAGCCATTAATGCCTAGAAGTTGCCAAAAATTACCATCATTGCTTGAGGGACAGCATTTTACCAGGAGTGGACCACCAGGATCACCCCCTGAATGTCCACAAGTTGCCAGGCAGGAATTGGGCACGGCGCTTGTACACACTCCTCATGTGCCCCTTCCCCCGCGCACACACATTTTCTTTTATACTTGATTTCTGCTGCTGCGATACCACCTCCTGCTGGCACTCCAGGTTGGCTCTCCTCTCTCGAACGGGGCCCGACTGCCGCTCCCTGGATGGGGTCTTCCTGGAAGAGGGAGCAGCAAGCAGGGGTCCCTTTTGCAAGCCTCAATTTTTCCTCTTCCCCTGCAAATCATGCACAGGGTTTTTACAATGAAATGTCTCCTTCTAATGCAGGCGTAGGCTTTTTGTCCGTCTCGTGCATTGCAATGTTTACTTTGTTTTCCTTCAGGAACGTGTCAAGAAGTCCTTGTTCAAAACCGTGACATATTGTTTCGACTTTGTATCCACAAGGCTGGTACGAGCAAAACAAAGTCCTAGTTCAGCATTACTTTTATTTTTTTAAATCTTTCCCAATGTTTAAGGTTTAAAAACATAGTAAGAATGTTGGGCATTTGTAGAATTAGAAACCAGCACTTTTAAAATACATTTAAGAGAGGCGGGTGGGTAGGTATAGCTTTAAGTTTTTACTGCTCTGTTAGGTGGTAAAGCCCGACATTGTTTTTAAATAAAATGCTGGCCTGTCCGAGCCTTGAGGTTGTTCCGTCCCCACCCCCGTCACCCTCTTTGCACTGTGTTGAGATGGGCATTGTTTTCATTATAAAAATGCACTGAAATAGCCGACACCTATCCTGGGGGAAGGGGGGGGGCGAGGGGGGTCTCGGCTCGTCTTGTCCAAGGATGGAGGACGGGGTTGCGATTCACTTGCATTCCCTCCGTGCTTAAAGTTGGGAACTTTTTGTGTGACCCAGCCTCCCCACGGGGCTGGTGGGCATATGTCACGAACACCAGCCTTGGTTCTGCGTCTGCCGCTCGAAACTGTGGCCTGGGTACTCCTTCGCCTGCATACCTTACAGGGGGTAGCGGGGCCCTGGCAGTGGACGGCTACCCTGTGACCTGTTGTCAAAGAGAGCACGGCACCAGGCATGCCCACCCGCCTCCCTTAAATGGATTTTAAAAGTGCTGGTTTGTAATCCTACAAATGCCTAAGCCCTTGCAGGGAGGGGATTTGTTTGGGGGGAGGGGATAACAGGCAAAGCAGGTAGGATGGAACACAACCAACCCCCAACCTTTGGTAAGACCTGGGTGCTTCAAGGCCTGGACGCTATAAACCGCCTCTTTCCCCTTGATCTCCGTTGTGGGAAGGGGCATGCAATGCACCCCCCTGCCCTATCGCGGTGCTACAGAGGCCGATGGAAACTCCTCCCCGACCCCTCACCCCCCACCTTCCCTTGGGGGAAGGTAAAAGGCATAGCAGGCTGGGACAACCAATCATCCCTTGGGCAAGGTAGGGACATAAACTACTCCCCTGCGCTTGGACTAGACGGAATGGCAAGTGCCAGTATTGCTTGGGCATTGGAACGCATTAATGCTGCCAACACCAAGTGTCATTACTGTTTGACAGCACCCAATGCTCGTTGTTGGTACATTTATGCTCATTAGTTCTTGGGGCCCTTAAGGCTCAATTAGATCATTGAAGCTGCTGCCATTGAGGGTCATCATTACCCGGCAACGCCGAGGTTTGTCGCTGCTGGGGCCATGGATTCTCCTTAGTGCCTTGGGGCATTGATGGCTGGCTCACTATGTTGGCCCTCATTAATTCCTTACAGCTTTTCTTTACATTATTACCTCGGGTCAATAGTGACGCTCTATAACGCCTGCCACATTAGAGACGTTTGATCTTGATCATCTCTTACAGTAAGCCACTTTGCAGGTTCTTGTGGTTTCCTCTTCTCCCTGTTTCAACATTGGTGGGTCCATTCTATAGAAACGAGGCTGTGTGCGGTCACTTCAAAAGTTTATTTATGAATCCAGTTGTAAACATGTAATAACTTGAAACCAGATTTGCTACGTGCCACAAATTTTGAAATAACAAGTTGGCAGCCTGTGCGAGTGATTGTACCAGTTTTGATTTTGCGTGGCCCCCTTTTCCCGTGGCAACCCAGGCAGTCACTGGATGTGTGCTCTAAGGCTGCCCTCTTCTCCACGTCTCTCTTTAAGCCAAATCTGCTCTTTACCTCTCTTGGTCTTTCCCTGTCCTCTCCTGCCTCCATATCGTCTCCCTTTTTTTTCCCCCCCCTTTTTTTTTCTTTCTTCCTTTGTCATTTCTTTCTGATTCTTTGCTTCCCCTCGTTTTTATTTTTACCTCCCACTCTCCCTTTATCACTTCGCTCATTCTCCTTTTCCTCTACATGCTCTCCTCCTCACCGCTCTCACTTTCTGCACCCCCTTTTTCTGCCTGTCTTGGACCTAGAAGCCTCTGTATTAGTGCTGATTTTTGTCCAGACCAGCTTTAGCACTGGTGGCGCCCAGTGCAACCCCCCCCCCCCCCCCCCATGACCCCAATCCTCCAAGGATTCCCTCACTACCACCCTCCAACAGCGCACTTCATCTCTCCTTAGCCCGTTTCTTACCTGCATTTTATTTGTTTTATACCACTATTCATATCCGTGTAGGGCGTCAGAGCACTTTACCTCACACACACAATATACAGAGACAATGTATCATACATGTGCAAATCAGGCTATTGAGAAATGTTTATTAAAGTGTTTGGGCTGGGGAAGCAAAACTAAGTATTTAAAACTTACCGGAGTGGTTGGGGTTGGCTTTACCAATAACGATGTATTTCTACCCTTTTTTTAACAGCATCAAAATAATGAAAAACTTCGGACTAAAACAATGTTCTAACCTAGACGGTGCAGTAGCTTATTTGTCGATAGTGTAGCTGCCTTCACAGGCGGATGCTCCTGGATACAGCCATGGCTACCTGCTGGGGATATTTGACCCTGGGTATAGCCCAAAATTAACTGCGCTCCCGTGGAATGGTCTCTCTTGTGCATGCCTTCAGACCAGTCAAAACCATAATGCTGCCATTCATCAGACTCGCGGTTGACCTAACTTACGGATGCTGTGAATGGCACAAGAGAAACCCGGAAACTCTCCTTAACCTAATCAACCTGAAGAGTACAACTCTCAATTAAAAATCAGTACCAAAAAAGTTTGCTTTGACCACCGCACTCTCAAAACAAGCATGAATAACATAAGACTTCTTCTTACACTGAATAACAGACCCAGAGTCTGTCCATGTAACCCAAGTGCTATAATTTTCTAGTACTTGTAATTTGCGCTTGACCCCACCTGGAAACCATTCCCTAATGTCCAAGAATTGCCCCACAGGTATTTTCTACATCTACTAACCTGAACATGCGCTTGTACACCTTTTTGTCCATTGGTATCTCTACCGTGAGAGCTGTCCTGGCTTACAAGAAACCTTCCTGAACTCTGCCTCGTAGTGTCACTGATCCGGCATGGCTAATAGTGTCCCAATATGTTTAGCTATATACTACAACAATATACCCATTTGCTAACATAGTGCACTAAGACAAATAATTATGGTAGGGCACACATACTTGACTCTACTCTTTTGCCTTAACATCAGAAACACACTGTCAAGAATGCAACACTATCTTGTTGTGTATTTCCTGCATGGCCCATTGTCGTTATCCCGATGTTAGCCTAGTTGTGCATGTTGTAGGACGCCTTTTTCTTTGCATGTGTTAGTATATAAACGTCCTCGCTTTTGTGTCACCATTGTATTTTCACACAGAACCTGCATAGTTTTTCCTGTTCTGTCCTTTTCCTGGGATTTAGTCTGAACACCATAGACTAAGTCAACCAGGAATGCCCCTTGTTATGGTCTCTGGTCATGGTCCGTCACTAGCACCTAGACCTAACACGAGCATGAAGCTGCTGTTTGTGAGCAAACATGTATTGTCATATAATTGAGGACAGGAGTTCAAAACACACATTGAGCAAAGGTACTGAGGCAAGATTACTGCATCAGCTGAGATGTAGAACATCCATCTATATATGCTAAGGTATGGGGTCTGCCACTAGCGCCAGAGATCTTTGATATACAATCATTTAGCTTAAGTAGGAAAGGGGGAGGGTTTAGGCTAATCTGTCGTATAACATGACAGGGCTGTTTATGGTATATGGATCGTTAACCATGCTAACAGTATTTTTGGTATGTGTTTGTCTTCAAATTGTGGAGAAAATACTGTATCTTGGAGCATGATAGTTTCAATATTCTAAACTTCCTAGGTGTCACTTGTTTGTCTTCTTGTGGACAAGTGCGCGTGAGAGAGCAAAAGGATGTGTCTTTTTACCGCGATCCCTTAGAAGCTCAAGAGTGTTGTGCCAATTCACTTTTTTCTCTGGGAATGTTTGGAGGGCAAGTGAAGCACTATAGCTAGTCGGACTCGGGCTCATGGATACTGAGGTAGTATGGTGACTCCGTCCCTCCATGTCGCTGCTCTATGGTCCCAAGCATAGTTCTGTTCTTGAGTAGAATCCCTGCAATTATCCATGCCTGAAACATTTCCAACAAATACTAATAACCACTAACTCTAACCTACAAACAGCATGTATCTAATTGATCTAACAATTTCTAATATACAACCAACTGAAATATGTATAACTAGCATTTTAAGTAGCCAACTCTAGGCTCCACAGAGTAGTGAGTTACTCATTTGCAGGAGATTCAACGCCTCATCTGTGGTAGTGAGCACTCTATAAATGCAAAATGCAATATTAAATTGTTACTGTGTAAGCCAGTTCTTCCTTAGCTTTTTAGAATAGCAACCTAATTTTTAGAAAGACAAACTTTCCCCACCCACCTACATTTAACAAGCATGCGGCAGGGCGATTTCTGAATTTAACTAAAGCATCGTGTGGTAGCACATTGTCATTTACAGACTGCAAATTTAGTGGCCATTTCAATGGAAAATGTGCTATGACATCCAGTTTTACTTATAAAACTAGAAGGCACACATATGATAAAATTGTGGAAATCTGGTTTCTCTGAATGAATAATTTATGCATCACCAAGTAAGCTTGTTTTTGATACTAAGAAAACCTCTGTTTCCAGCACACTTCAGAATTAAGGAGAAAGTGCCTCATTTTTTCTTACTTAACTGCTGAATGTACAGTTGGTTTACATTTTGTTTTGTGTGTGCAGCCTTTCCTTTCACACTCCCTGTAATTCCACAAAATTGTCACATATTTCACTTCACTTAAAAATCCTCTCAATTTGCAGTCCGGGAAAGAATATTAAACACCAATCCCCAAGTTAAAAGGATAAGCAGCAATTTGTCAAAAGACAACCTGAATTTGATCTCCTTTGAAACACTGGCAAATGTTCCAAGATTAACACAGACTCTAAAGGCATTTTTATTTATTGCTTGACTTTCCCAACCCTCCAAAACTAATCTTGCCACCCACAGTTTGAGAAATGTTCTTTTAAGGTGTTTCCCTCTTTGCAGGTTAGCTGCATTGTACAGATCACATACAAAGTGGGAATAATGAGGAGAAATAAATACATTTCTTCTCAAAGGTGCAGGGTTTTGGTAAAAATCCCTGTCTACAGTTCTTTGTAGATAAAGATTTGTGTCAAAATCCGTGGGTGGATGTGAACGTCTATGTCCCACGTGTGGAATGCCCCCTTAACGCAAAGTAATGCAAGGCATTGCATTTTGTGGCTTTGTTGTACTTTGGGTTACAATCCAATGCAAATCACAATTTGCGTTGGGTTGTACATTCTACCACAACAATTTGCATCAACTTTGCATTAAAGTAACAGAAACCTGGCACAAAGTGTTTGTAAATCTGGCCACAGGTGTAGGCACTTTCATTGTCTGTGCAAATAATGGCATAAGTGGCATAAATGTATTTCGGTATCACCAGGTGCAATGGGGATTTCTCTACCTTGAGAGCCAGCAATTTCCTCTTGAACTGCTATCTTCTCATGGTTCTGTGTTGATACTTTGTCACAGGAATGTCCAGATTGCCCCTTTGCTGTCTCATTGTCTAGCATTAGAATATGAGCTTTAGGACTGAAGATTTCTTCCTAGTTACCGCCTTATCTTCCTTGGGGGCCATAATGTGGTAACTTTCTCTGCGTCTGTTTAAACCAAACTGTACTTCCAACAGCAGATACCTTGTACACTTTCTGTCTAGGTCCTCCGGTTCAGGCCTCTGCTGATGAGGATGCCTCTGCTAAAGCCCATTCACTTTCGAGCTATTTTTGCTCCTCACCTGCCCTACCTCCCGGTGGCCTCTTATGCCACAACCTGAGGGCCAAGTTGAAGCGTGATGCAGACAGCCTGATTGGACTGTCTGTTTCCTTGAAACACTCCTTGATTGGTATTGGAGACTCGCACTAGTGCACCTTGTGAACTGGCAGGTGCCATCTTGGAAATTCATACTGTTGCACAAGTTACGACTTTGGTGTAACACTACAAGGGGTGTTTTCCCACCCATGGGTGGTGTGAGTGAACTTGGTTCAAATGCACCAGCAATGAATGTAAAAGACAGGATATTGTAGCCCCGCAAGATGCTATTCAATGTGTAATTGACATAGAAGTATTGCTTTTGGGTTACTGATAATCTCATAAAGGAATCGGGGGGCAACATGGAAACAATAACAAACCTTATTTCATTAGTCACTGTATCTCACGCACTGTACTAACAAGAATTAACACTTTTTAATCAAAGTATTTATTACTACAGGTACGTCTAAAACTACACAGAATATTCTATAATGAGCAAGCAGACACATGATAAATAACAAGAATAAAATGAACATTTCTATCCTGCTTTAAAATGTTATTTAAAATCGGACACCCTAATGGTTATTTCTATGAGCTACAGTAAAAGAGCATGGAAGGCAGAGCAACTTGCAGTCTAGAGCTTCTTAGGGAGAAAAGATGCACTGCATAACTTGTTGACTGCAAAGGCTTTATCAGCTAAGTCGTGAAGACAGAATTCCCTGAGGAGGGCAAACACCCGCTGCGGTAGCGTTCAGTTACTCTTCATCGCGAGTACGCTTTATCAGCTTCAGTGAAATGCAACATCTGCGAGGTGTGCTGGCAGTAGGTGAGACTTGCCTCTGGGAGAATCTTAGACGATAAACACAGTGAAGGACCTCGCCGGTCAAGTGGTCATCCTTGTATACTAAATCCTATCCGAAATTGGAATTTCTGAAATACATTTAAGAATGTCTGACACAGATTATGTGTATCAAGGTTTGCGTCCCAGACGTTTCCTTCTAAGCATACAAGGTAAATGAATGTCAATTAAGACTACACTATTTTTGTAATCTGTTTGTGTGTTCATAATTAAACTGGACATGATAGGAAATAGACATTTGATCTAGAGAAATGTCACATTGATTGTTGTATCTGTCATCAATCGCATGACTTGACGCTTTCACAGTTCTTAGAAAGATGAGACGACATCTGCATTTACCAGCAAACGTGACAATGATTCTCCATAAATCTGTATAGATGACGACTTTCATTGTTTGAGGGAAGATGGTGACCTTTAGTCAAGATGGAGTCAGGGCTTATATAAGATGGAGTCGAACCCTAGGGACTTTACGTTAATACGGTTGAGGGAGGAGTTTTTCACTGTTGCTTGGTGGCCTGTGAAGGGTAAGCAATACAGAAAACAGTGGTCCTAATGGACACTAAGGATAGACAAATTTGACGATACTGAGTCAAAATTCAATAAATATAGAATACCATGGAGTTTGCCTCAGGACAGTTGAATTGTTCTATCCTTACTCAGCATTAGGGCTGTTGTTTTCTGTATTGCACTGTACCCAGGTCCTCAAGATTTTTATAGGTTATCTCAGTATTTTGTAATGGCTGTGAAGAGTAAGAGGCAGGCACAAAGCACATCTGCAGGAGGAGCTTCATCTTTTGCACCTTAGGCTGAACTCACCTTCTTGTTCCTCCCCGAGTTGGTAATAACCGCTCTACCGGTTTGAAAACCTAGAGATAAATCTGTTTGTAGTGTGTGATCTATTGATCTATTATTTGGCCCGAGCAAAAAAATGTCCGTTTCCTGGTTGAATGAGACTTGCAAACAAAAAATATAGCTCTGTGCTTGGGGCTTTACCCAGTGCTTCCAACCTGGGGGAGCAAAGATTTTTCCCTCGGAAAGTTCTGTAATCTTTGCAAAACCTATGATTTACTTTTAATAGTTCTCAATTTCCTGCATTTGGGTTTTCACTTACAAATCTTTTCTTTCATATGCATTTTTTTCCTGCAAAAAATAGAAAGAATTGAGAGAATCAATCCTGTTTTAAAGTTGGAGAGCAACTTTTTTAGTAAACGTGCAAGAAAATGGCACACACCATTTCAGCGCAAACGACCAGTGGCAAGGAAATGGTGAGAGTTTACATGGAAAAACAATGCCATGGTTTAAAGAAGGGAAAGCCAGAAACTATTAGCTAAGGGTTGATAAACAGTCTACATCTGTGCATGACCTCACTCACTGCATCATTGTCAAACCTGTACATTGCAAGTTAGCCAAAGATGTTTCCTCATGCGACGCAGGCAAACTACCACTAACATTTTCACTAATCACTGTAGAAACCTCTTCTCTGTCTGGGTCTATACTGTATTTTGTGACTGAATTAGAGCATCATCTTCATATGTTTGTGACTGCCTTAAAGTTTCCTCATGCATATTTTCAACAAGTTTTGTCACGATTATTCATTTTTCCTAGTGAATCTGCACTACCGCAGCCCCCACCTGAAGGCTTTGTCATCGACTTATGACTGAAATGCCATTCATCCTGTTTATATAGCTGAATAACGTTTCCTGACCTGGTTTAAGAACCACAATGGTACTTTGATTCCACCAGCCCTTCTTGTGTAATAACACTGCACTTCCTGAAACTCTTTCAACTTGTACACACTTAGGGTATTTCAATGCACTTTTTTGACCTACACTTGGTTTTTTAATACACACCCAACTTTTTTTTTTTTTTTTTTCATGAACATTTTGGGTTTAACCCAATGTACTTTTATCATGATTCTTTCCCTTTCACAAGTTTTTCATACAAATTATTTTTGGCTTCTTTTACTACTTAACCAAACCCATTGCTCTCCGTAACCAATTTGCAAAAGGTAGGTGTCATTAAGGTTTGACCTTCCCTCCCTCTCATCAGGTAATGGATGGAGAAACGCACATAACCAGATGTGGAGTAGTATGATAGCTCCACTATTTTTCTTTGAGAAACTCTGTAAAATCCTGATTATTTGCCAAGGCAGCCTGTATTCCTTCTTTCAAAAATCTGTTAGCCCTCAACTTGGGACAATACAAAGGCCCCACTGTCAGCTAAAATATCAAGTTTTTCTAAGAAATGCAACATTTTTGAAGATGCAAATTGCACCCGATTGTATGACATGAATATTTTAGGAAATCCTTCAATTTGAAAAGTCTTATCCAGAAACGCAATTACCTCATCTGTAGTGGGATTACTCACGAAACTGTGATGGATCCATTTAGAAAAGTTGTCAACAAGCACAATTTAAAACCTATTGCTCTGTCCCAAAACATTATATGGCCTGCAAAAATCGATGGAACTCTTTTCCCACAGTTTACTTGGCACTTCTTGGTGTTTCACAAGTTCACAAGATACCTTCCAGTGTTTGTCTGACTTCACACACGACATGCATCAATCAACTTAACAACCACATCCATACCTGGCCACCAATAATGTTGCTTGAGCACCTTTTTGTATAAGAAACCTCTGAGTGCTCACGGTGAGCCAGCTCAATCAATTTATGCCAGAGTCCTAGAGGTGGCCCAAACAAATTGGGTCATTGTTAAATACCATTTTCTGCACTCAGTTCACTAGACACTTGGCAAAAGCTCTTAAGGCTAGTTCTAGATTTTGACTAGGTCGCCATCCATTCTCAAGATACTGTTGAACTTTCAACAACTGTTCATCTTTCTCACACATATTCAACCACTCAGATTAATTTACAATACCTCCACACTTGTCCAATGCACCCACAATTGCAACTACACACTCCTGCTGATCTGGAATTACTTCCCTTTTATCACATTCCTGAGGAAACCTTGTTCGTTAATCATCTGTCACGTTATTGCCTCCAGCTATATGTTGGATTTTGAAGTTCAAGTCTTGCAACTTGACTATGAGCCTCAACGATCGCGAATATGCTTTTCCATATCTGATGCCATTCATTGTGTAAACCAAAGGTTTATGATCCATCAGCAATTGTATTGGTTTGCCCCAATAAGAAGTTCTTACATTTTTCAATCACCCAAACTCATGCTAATACATTTCTCTATAGTGCTGTAGTGTAATTCTGCACCTCTTCAAGCTCTCAAGATGAACAAGACTGCACCTTCCTTCCCATTGACAACTTGACTAATAGAAGCTCCCACTCCAACTGAACTAGCATCCACGGTCACATAAGACTTACCACTAGGATCAAATGTTGTAATAGCAGGCGCCTGTACTATTCAGGTTTTCTCCTTTTCAAAAGCATTGTCATGTTGCACCGTCCAATCAAACAGCACACCCTTTCTCAAGAGTTTACGCAAATGCTCCACAAAAAGTGCATTGCCATGTACAAATCTGGTGTAGTAATTTTCCTAGTCCCAAGAAGGATCTCAACAACTCTTTGTAATATGGTTTTCTCGCTCTGGTTATGGACCAGTTCCATTTTGGAAGAATACCCTCACTGCTAATTCTATGACACAAATCAATTTCTTTCTCAATTAACATGCACTTACTTCAACTGACCGTCATTACTCTGCTGTCCAGTATCCAAAGAACCCTATCAAAAACCGATCATGCTCCTCAAATGTTTTAGCAAAAATCAGGATATCCTCCTGGTAGGTCTGCACCCTGCTTAATCCTTGAAAGACAGTCTATCAATTTCTCAACAACTGTCCTCGGAGGCCAGCTCAGCTGGTATCCTCAAACACCTAAATACTCCAAGTGGAGTTACAAATGCTGTCAAGTCTATTGATTCTTCTCCCAAAACCACCTGGTGATAAGCAGATTTGAGATCTATAATGGAAAAATATTTAGCTCCATTGACTGCTGCTGTATCTTTGGCAATTCCACCACAATATTTTTATTTAGTGATCTCAAATCAGCACTGAGACGCAAATCCCCATGTTTCTTTAAACTATTACTACAGCAGAAATCTACTCTGAACTATTCATTGGTTCAATAATACCCTCTATACATAGTATATCCAAATGCTGCTGGAGTTGTTGATTTAGCCCCAACGGCAACATAAGTACTTTGTGTTGTACCGGGATTGCACCCTTTTGCGGTTTAATCCGATATATAAACCCTTTCACTTGACCTACCTTATCGGCAAACACAGCACTATACTTTTCAATCACTCTTTCAACATTGGTTTGCCGAATTTCCACATGGTTCAACTAAAGGTCTCTAAAGACAATCTGGAAATCATTTCCTGGACATAACATCACGCTAAGCTTTCCCAAATCATGCCATCCAACAATATCCTTGCCATTAACGCCAATATATATCTTTGTATATATAACCCTTCCTGAAACTCTAAATTGTCATAAAAGTACCCTAGCATCTCAATGTCAAAATTTCCAAATGCTTTCGGATTTATGTCTGCTTTTTCCAAATTTTGTTTCCACTTGTCTCTGAAACTAATCTCTGAGAGAAGTCACCAGGGAACCCTAATCGGCCATTATGGCTGTATTACCAATGTGTACAACTCCCAATGGCGCTTTGAAGCTCGAATTAATGGTATATATATATATATATATATATATATATATATATATATATCAAAATCATTGAAAGTGTTGTATGATGTAAGAAATAAATTATCTAATGTATCACTAACCTCTTCAACTACATTAACATTTACATCACTGTTGGGTTTCGAACTTCTACAAACACTTTGAAAGTGCCCAATCTTGTTGCGCTTATTATATTTTCTTTTAAGTGCAGGATACTATGGATTGTTACTTAAATGTGATTTAGAACCACATTTAAAACGGCAAAAGTTTTGTCTATTTCCAACAGACTTTGGTGCATTTCTTTTCATTTGAACTGCAAACACTGGCAAACTAGCACTAACCTCCTCACACGTTCATGCTTTTGATGATTGTATTGATCTATCAGTGCCCTTTGCTATACGAAGTACCTCTGAAAGTTTGGAATTACAGCATGCTAACAACCTTTCTTGAACTTTTTTTTTTTGATCCGCAATTAAAAACAAATTGGTCCCTTTTGTATGTGTCAACCATCTGTCCAAACTCACAATTTGCAACAAGCATCCTTAAGCCGCAAGATTCTCCTCCACGGACTCTTTCCCCAAATTGTTTTGTTTGGGGGGGAAAAAAACCTATGATGATCAATCGTCACATTTGGCCAATCCGTACATTGTTTTTCCAGTCTAGATACAGCTTCCAAAAACACATCAAAAGGAACATCAACTGAGGCAGGAATTGGTTACAGATTTTCAAAAATTTCAATAGCAGCAGTTCCCAGAAAATAAATAATAATGCCAATTTCCTTTTGTCTAATATTTTTTCCATCTATAGCTACTATATAGTTGTCAAAAGTTTAAAACAATTTTTTCCTAATTAGTGGTGGCTTACCTGGTGCTTGTAAAACAGATAGAAGGTTGATCAAGCATTTGGGTATTAGCCATGACTACACTGTACTGTTTGTATTAAACCCATCATAACCGATTATGTTTCCCTAATCATGTTATGTCACAAATATTTAAATAAAGTCTAACTTCACACCTCAGTTTATTGTGCAAATAGTGCGCACATCACTGAATTAGCGATGTGATATGCACTTTTCTTCAAATTGTCAGTGACACAAAATATCCTCCATTTACCTTCCAGAAAACACACCCCGTTTTCCTTCAAGTGTGTGTATCACTGTTGTTACATGATGTGCGCTGTTTAGTAGTGTGTGTACCACTGAGGTTAAATACAGACCAACTAACCAGTGTGCACATCACTGCCGAAGCAAAGCGCCAGAGTTATGCGCCAATGTCAACAATGAAAGTGTGTGCATCATAGAAGTAAAGTGCTACAATCCAATTGACAAACACTTAATACTATTGCGCCAATGTGAATAATGCAAGTGTGCGCTTCGCTGAATAAGCACTGTGCAATCCGACTAACGTGGTTTAAAAACAAAATTACATTCAAACTGGCAGCCACGCATATGGCTTACATGTGGATGTTGTCACACTGTGCATTAGCAATGTCTACAGTGTCCACAATCTTTCGCAGCACAGTTTAGTTGTTTTTCTCTGACATCATTAGGAAAAAGATCTCTCCTACATGACAATATGCCTGACACGATTGTGCGCTTGACCTCCCTTGCTGACTATAGATGGTGCAGAGTAACTGCTTTCACATAAACCCCAAAGGTAAATTTTTAAATCGCAGTACCTTCTACTGCCGTCTTCTATATCTGTACCTTGTATAACAAGGTTAGTATCGGTGATAACAGCAATTCAGATTTTTTTTTTTTTTTAACAGTCTGCTAATTTGCCAAGAATCGCCGTTAGTCGTCAGCTTAACTCTCCACAGTGGGCAGATACTTCAAAATCGCTTGTTGCCAATTGAAGAGTCAATAAATGGGAGGAAGCGATGATGAAATGCCAAAATGAATTTATTAGAAGTATCTAAGAAGACCCACTGGTGCAGAGGGGTGCAGCGCAGCCTTCTGCTGCCAGTACAGATCAGTTTTCTCTCCATTACTGTTCACTCTAAATAACATTCCAAATTCTACATTACCTCATTTAAGAATGCATTGACATATTGCAGAATGATATGACTATATCATGGCATGACCTGACGTTCCCTCCTACACAGCACTGTTTTACCATGATTTACAACTGAAGCAGGTGCATTTTGATTATATATGCACATTGGCTATGGAGTCATAAAGGAGTGGTACAGGATAACTGAGCTTTTCACCTCCAGGTTAACATGGCTTTAGACTTGCACTGTTTTTTCATCTTTGGGCTGGATGGCTCAGAGCAGACCAGTACCTCACGAGATAGCAGATTAACATACAAAGGCTGCCAGTTCTTGAAATGGCTGGAGAGAAGTGTGGGTATCCCTGTCCCAGAGTACCTTCCTTCAACTCTGAAATGCTCGTAGTCTGTCATCAATGCTAATGTGCTCTCGCTCAGAAGTGCTGGTTCTAAGGCTTTAAAATAAGTGTAGCTACTCAGAACCTGACCGTACCAGCTCGTTTAAAACTGAATACTTTGATTGCCAAATAAATGTACCTTGCCCTGGTGTTGACTTGAATTACCTGCACTCACATAGATACTCTTACTTTTGAACCAATGTTGGCAAAAACAATAGGTCTGGCCTTGGCAAACCTGTATTTATTTTTTTGCAAATCGGTAACAAACATCAAAAGTGATAAAGTTTAAAGGTGGAATGCATGTTTGTGTAAATAAAAAAAAAAAAATGTGTATAAAAATAAACAATTGCAAAAATAAATAAATGAAGTAGAGATTAACCCAGTACTGAAGTTAACTATATATATATATATTTTTTTTAGTTGGATGTGCACAAGCAAAAATTACCTAATTTATATTACTGAGCCTTTAGCTGAAATGGGTTGACGTATTGGCCCTTGCTGTATGCTTGTGATTGTTATTAGAGAAACAGTGGTTCACTAAGAATTCATTTGGAAAAGTATTGTTAAATGTAATATGTTGTAATTTGCAACACCTTGCTAATCTCTGGTCACAAATAAGGGACTATAAAGTCACCTCATTCTTGGTGTCAATAATAATGTGAAGTGCAACTCCTTTACTGGCAAAGTCTGTGGGTTACTCCCCATCTCAGTCCTTTTCGCATGTTATGAGGCAAACTGGGGCTTCTAAGATTCCTTGGCTGCAATCTATGGAAGTCTGTTTGGGTCAGATTGGGTACTCTAATTCATGATCTTCCCCTGGCGATGCTAGGTCAATCTCCAAATCTGAGCTAAAATGTGTATGCAGGCAATTTATTGATAACCAGGTATTGTGCTGCTCAAGCGAAGGATCGCTTACTGACACTTTTCTAGAATTTAAAGCAGATTATTGTATGAAAGCATATTTGGATGAGATTGAACCTCCACTGGCAGAGACTCTATATATTAAATTCCCTTTAGGGATTTTTCCCATACGTGCCTTTACTACCAAATGAAACCATCGCCCTGGTGTTGGAAATAGCTCTTGTTGTTTTTGCCCTATTATTGATGAGACGTTTGAGCATGGTATTTTCTTTTGCCCTGGTTATCAAGCAATTGGAAAAGTCGATTTTACCTGTCTGCCGCAACCTGGGGATAAGAAATTATAGGACTGCATCTAGAATTTTAAGTGTTGACACCAGTGAATGTATTGTGTTCTGTCTCTTGACTGTTGATGCATATGTGGAGGTATAGACAGAAAAATTCACTAAGTTAATGGGTGTAGTTTTTATACTCACAAATTCCTGTTCTTTTTATGAGTAATGTGTTTTTAAGTTTAAAGTGATTTTAATTTGTATTTCATATTTTATGTATGTGTAAATGTTAGATATCACGGAATGATGCATGTCGGTGCGTGGTCAAAGGCTGGCTACAATAATCTAAGAATTGGAATTCTCTGCAACTGTTTTGCTCTTCTTTTTATTGTATGTTGTCTGAGTCTTAAGTAAGATAATGTAAGTGTAATCTTACCCAAGGGTATGTCCTCTGTGATTGCATCTGTTGCATCAAGCGTGACGTCATGAGCATTGCATTTGGTGTGCGAGTTCTGATTTGCATGGCTGTTTTATGACTTCTGGGTTGTTAAACTATCCATAAAATCCAAATTTCGTAATCCTTGTTTTTTGTTTAAGTGAATTTAAGTTTTTTTTAAACGTTTTTTTAAACGTATGTTAGTGTGCTATAACCAATCCTAACTGTACTGCAGTTCTTTCAGTGGAGACGTGTGTATGTATACTTATGTCTCCCCTGAAAAAATTACAAATAATAGCTAGTGTGGAATTATGGTTAGTTCAAAGTGTCCATTTGAAAAGCAGTTTTTGTTTTCATTATATCTCGAGTATCGTTGGAATTTACACAACTTAAAAAAAACAAAAAAAAAACAAAAAACAACCCCTCCCACCAAATTTGGGATCAGCATCTCAAATAGTCCTCTTGTGAATGACTTATTAGGTTTCTTTTCAGCCCAAAACGGGCATGCAACAGATGTCTTTCAGCTGTCACTGAGCTCTAATCGAGGTTCCAGTTTAACAATACTTTATTTAGGCAATTAAGTTCATCAAACTAAAATGCAGCTTAAAAATATAACATTGTAATAAATGTAGGCAGTACATTCTAAAACACTTCCTGGGTAAGGGAAAGAGTTCATGAAAGGGTTGAGCCATAGATAGGGTGTGGCAAAATAGTGCAAACAGGTGAATAAATAACAAGTTCTCGAGGGGACTATGAACGTTATGGCAAATCAGAGCTTCTTGTTCCTTATGCACATAACTGTACATCTGTAGTCATGGAACAGACTCTTGCAAAATAGAATACTACTGTGTTGTATAAATATTGCCGTATTAGGTAATAATCGAAGATCTGCACCCAGTGGGACAATCTTTTTGTCACACATTTTTGGGACACATGATTTATGTTGGACCGTGTTTCTGTATATAATATTCTGAGACGCATCCTGCACATACCCCCAGGCACCCCCATGATTTTGCCCAGGGACAAAACAAGATCATAACACTTTCTAGGCAAAGGAAAGAAAAACCAAATCACAACACTCCTCTCTGCTGCGATGCACGTGAGAACACTCAAAAAATGAAATCCCTGCTGAAACATTTCATCTAGCATGACCGTTTCAAACTGAACATCCTGTCATAAACTCTCCATTCTAGGTGCAAACATAGACCGCTAATTTCACCTTGCAATGGGGGTTTCATCCTATGTTTCGTGAGCACGACTCTTTCTACATAATACTGTTTATTTAGAGAACATAAATAGTACAGACCTAGCCATAAGGAAGCAATGTGCTTTATAATAACTAAGTTAAGTGATACCAGTCCTATTTTAACCTTTGATGCTGTAAGGTTATTGACAGGAAGTGGGGGCTCAGTCTCTCAGCAATTTGGCTGAGGCAAAGCCAATCTGAGTCTTTGGAAAACCTCATGGAGTTATACCTGTGCATATGTGGCTAATAAATTAAGACATTTAAAACCGGCATATGCTTTGTACTCCATACATGCGGGCAACCTACTGCCCCATGCTGCAAAGGCAACTTTACCACCTCCTTCAAAAATCGTCCTCACCAATCCTCTGTATCAAAGCCAACCACAGAAAGAAAAACAATTCCCTTCCTCTACATCATATGAATATTAAATTCTACCATTATCCGATCCTTTTAAAGAGATGCTCTTTCAACCCTCCCCAACATCCTCAATTTCACCCGTAGGATAGGAATCTTCCTCGATGAACTCAAGGCAAGGGAAATCTTTCTCCTGCTGAAGAGACTGATCCTAGACTAGCTGGCCAACTTCTGAGCCATCCCCACAACAACCGTTTGTAGGATTAATCGGCAACAATGCTGTCTCAATCCAAATACAGGCCCAGATCTCCTGCAGGATTGGTGTTCTGGCCTCAAAGCTGACTTCAGCCTAGAGACTGCCACTCCTGGAGGAGTAGATGACCACCTCCTCACTAACCATGGAAATGAACCCTTCCTCCTCATCCTGTTTAATCTCTCTTCAGCCTTCATCACAGTCCAGCACCAGTCACTCATTCACACTTTGAAAATTAACTGGGCTTTTCCAATGCAGTTAAAAAATTGGTCACCTTCTTTGTCACTAAAAACCAATAAGTTGTACAGACAGAAACCAAACGAACCCAGAAATACCTAGTTTCCTAAAGAGTACCCCTAAGATCCATCTTATGTCCCGTCAACTGTCTCTACATTAAACCGCTGGGATTCTTACTGACCACGTCAAGGTACACAAATATGCTGACAATACTCTTTTCTTCCTAAAAGTCTTTTCAACCAGTGACATTGATAGTCTTAAAACCTGCCTTGACCTAATTTAGAACTGAATGTGAAGTACCTTACTAAAGCTCAGCCTGCCAAAGCTGGCCCTTATTTCCGCACGTCATTCTCGTAGGACTAAACCAACAGCTCCTTGGTTCACGAGGCCCTTAGATCAAGTAAAAAACAATGTAAACATCTTGAAAAGAAATGGACACTGCAGCTTACATGATAAAAAGCTTTCTAAGCTAGCACTGAAGGACTATCACTCAAGGGAGCATCAAGCCAAAGAAGTCTTCTTTGAAAAGATTGTTGAAGTAGCCAATAAATCTAAGGAGATTTTTAAAATTGTGAAAACCTTTCTCAGGTCTGAGGCCATCTCCGGAGATCACCAACGTTTGGCAGAATGGTGCAATGAGGTGGAATAATTTGTTTATGCTAAAATTTCCACCATCAAGGCAAATCTTCCCGTAGCGGGGCAATCAGCAATGATCCATTGTGAGATAACACAGGTTCCTACTCCCACCAAGGGGAGTCCAACTTTTGCTAAATTCTGTCTTTTGCCTCTTTGGCTGCTATTAAGAGTCTGAAGTCAGGTTTCCCTTCCGATCCACACCCTCCCGCACTGCTGACCAAACTAGCCCAGGTCATTAACCAGATCGTAAAGAGATGTTTAATACTCTGTTTACAATCTAGCAAGGTCACGGCCCATTATAAAAACGCAAATGTCATACCATTACTTTAACACAGAGCGGACCTGAAAACGCTGGCTAACTATAGATCCATCTCTCTTCTCCCTGCTTTTTCCAAAATATTGGAAAAATCGGTCAATGCACAATTGTCACAATTTCTGGAGAGACCAATCTCCTATATCCTAGCCAGTCGGGTTTTAGGCCTCACTTTAGTACGAACACTGCGCTTTTAGAAGTTTTGGAATATGTAAGAGGCGCCTTGGACACAGGAGGCAAGACCATCTTGATCATGCTGGATTTATCGGCAGCTTATTGATCGTCTCCAGGCAATTGGGATTAAGAAGACTTTCCTAAACTGGCTTACCTCTTTTTAGGATGGCAGAAGCCAAGAGGTATTAATGCCTCCTTTCTCTCCCAAGGCATGTAAACTAACAGTTGGTGTACCTAAGGGCTTGGCTTTAAGCCCTACTCTATTTAATGTACATCTTGCACTACTGGCGGAGGTTTTGGAATCTAAATTGATTTCTTATGCAGATGATACCCAGCTCTCTTTTCCTGTGGAAAGGGAAAAGAGTTTTCTGGGGAATCTATTAAAAACTGCCTCTCTAAGGTGTTCCAGTGGCTGACCATTAATCCGATAAAATGCAACCCGAATATGACTGAGATTATGCTCTGTGGTTCATCTCCCCCCTAACCTTTGGAGATGTTTCTGGCCGAAGGACCCTCCGCTTCCAAATAATATATTGCCCTTTCCTTTTAACCACAGATCCAGGCTCTGATAGTTTCCTGCTTTAGGACGCTTCGGATGCTGAAAAAAAATCATGCTTCTTGTCAGTCTTCCAAGATAAAGGCAATACAAGCAATAATAACCTCTAAGTTGGAGTACGGGAATGCTCTCTAGTTGGGCCTCCCGAAGTATCTCCTAGGTAGACTACAGGCAGTCCAGAATTCGGCAGACAAGTTGCTTCTCAACCTCCCTCTGAGAACACACATATCCTCCCATCTGAGGGCGCTCCATTGGCTTCCAATAAAAAAAAAAAGGATATTGTTTAAATCCTTAGTCCTGGTACGCAAAGCTCTGTATGGCTCACGGGCCGGCTAACTGAGGGAGAGGATTAATGACTGTCCATTCCAGAATTATACGCTGTTCTCCTGAACACTTGGCTTGAGTCTCAAACTTTTGCCGGCCTAGAATGGGTGGCAGATCCTTTTCCTATCTGGGGTCCGTTACATGTAACAAACTTCCAAGTGGAACAATGCACAACGCGTGATCTCAGCCCCTTTCAGAAAAAAACAAAGACCGGCGTCTTTCTACAAGCTGCATAGGTTGTCGCTGTAGGTGCCATTATGTCTGTCTAGCACCAGGAGACTCCTTGGAGTAGCTGCGTGCTGTATAAATCACAATAACAAGATAACAAACGTGGAGCTCTTTCTGCTCATTAGCAGTTCCAAATATCACATCCAAGCTGGCAGACCTGAGGTTCTAAGGACACATCACCAGGAAAAACAAGACTGCGTGGCATCATTTGAAATCATAAGGTGCTCCGCAAGGTGCATAAATAATTGTCCATACAATATTTGGGTGTACAACATGTTTCTGAAGACGCGAACAGGTTGCTGAAACACGCAGGTCACAAACTCTGCCTGACCGAGCTTTTTTTTACATAATTCTATTTCTTTTTGCTATGTGAACCTTGTTAAATATTGCACTTGACAATACATGGAATTCACATGAATGGCTACTGACTTGTGGTGTTTGCCCTCATATAATAAACTTCTTTCATCAGATCTTTGCCATTTCAATAGCTTCTCTTTGACCAACATAATCCTTATGACGGGTGATCCTATGGGTACATGTACAGTAAAAGGTCTCGCTTGAGTCCTTCTCTCCTTTACACTCATTATGCACTATTCTTCCAGTAACACCTGACAGTTTACTGATCGTTCCCAGGTAAATTATGAACTATCCGTAAACCATCAGGTGTTACTGGCAGAATAGTGCATGATGACTGCTTAATGGATGGAATCCCGGCAGTTCACTTACAATACTAGTTATCTCAGTCTCGCGCTCATCTGCAGCACTCCTCCCGAGGACAGGAGGTTGGTGCACTGAAACACATCGGGGTATAAGGAACCAGGGACCGCTCTCAGGACAAGCATGAGGGAAGCCTCAGGTAATTATTCAAAAATATGTTCCCGAGTGGCTATCTGCATATAAGCTTATTTCAGGGTTGCCGGCATAATCTCTGGCACCTGGACTCCACCCCCCCCTCTGATTCTATTTCCAATTTCTGTCTCCTCGTTCTTATTCTCCTGGTGGCCTCCATTGTCTTCTCCTCAGCACCAGTAGTCCACTGATGACATCAGAGGCCCTTCTGCACTGGCTGACTCTAGAATGTTCTGTACCACAGCAATCACAAGGACATCACTCAGAACAAATACACGGACACCATAAATCCTGTGACGTGCATCTCTTGTTGGAAAAACAATTTCATGTTGCAGTAAAGACTAGTCGGACTGACACGTGACAAACCCAGTAGCATTAGTCGTTCGGTAAACTATTCCTTTGCCGGCACTGGCGTAACTACCCTCACAAAGGTTGCCCTGTGACATTTTGTCATTTACTTAACACGTTTCCCCACACGAACAGGATATAATGCTCTACAACATCAAAGGTAAGCAAAATGCACAATTCCCACAGCCACCTTCAAGTTCAAAAGCTTTATTCGGTATGTAAAATACAACCATAAAAGCAGAACAAACATTTTTAAAAAACATATTAGACTAGGATGTCATATACACAGGACATTACAGAAAAAAACAATATTTAACACATAGTTAAAGTGCATAATGCTTCATTAAATAGTCCAGTATTAAACTTAATTTCCAACGAGCATTCACATTGCATTTATAACAAAGTGCAAATTCCAAGTGAATTGTCTAATATGTGCAAGTAAGCATGAATAATAAGTGTAGTACAATCCTATAAATACTAAGTTCATCTGGAGTTATCTTATGCTACCAGGTGCATATCATAATCTGGGGGGTACCTATAAGTACAGAGTATATAGCAAAAGAAACTATTCGATGCAGATTAATGATTTCCTTATACTCATACATTTAAGCACATAAGATGCCACAAAAAAACAAGTATCCGGACTTTCTAGAGTTGTAAGGAACTTCATTGCTGATTCAGTGGTGCGTATCTTGTTATTTAAAAGAATAGGTTTTAGATAAAATTTCCTAAAATGACAATAAAACTTACAAAACAATAAAAAGTGACAACAGCTTTGTTTTGAAATGTTATCACAAGGACACAGCATATTGGATTTGATCTTTATGTCCGGGAATGAGACTAAATGATGCACAATCCCGAGCCACCTTAAATCTTACAATGCCACCAGGTTTGACATTATTTAAATAGGAGGGAAATTAACCAGTAGTCGGAAAGTTTCTGACAGCTCCGTGTACACTTCGAATACATCAATTTGGTAATTTTTTTTTATGGGTGGGTAGGGACAAGAAATGCCTACTCCGCGTCAGTTCTGTTAAGAAGATGGCTTTGGGTCCTGGCTGGATTTTGCTTGTTGTGGGTTAATGTATTATGAATGTATTTTTAAGTGCCTGTGTGTTTGAAGTATGGAGCTGTGCTGGGTCCTAGTTCCGGATTTTTATGCGGACTTTGTGCTACTTTTAAAGTGGGCGGTCATGCCTCTGATACCAATGACGGTGTGTGTACCAGAAAACACCGGTGTCGAGAGTGTGCCGATGCTTGCCTCGCGTTGAAATGTGCGCAGTTTGTTCGTGATGTGCCCTGTCTGTGTGGCACTGCTCAGCCTGTCCGTGAGATCAGTTTGAGAGGAGGCTGAGAAATGAATTACCTACTAGCAAACAAACACAAATATTTCACTCACGTTTTTTCAATAAACCGATCCGTTTGTAAAAAAAAATATATATATATATATATATATATATATATATATATATATATATATATATATATATATATATATATATATATATATATATATATATATATTCAGTGAAAAAACCATAGGTTTCACACACGTTATAGTTAGCTGGACATTTTACTCGTAAAAAAACCATTGAAATTCCCCCGTTATAGTTAGTGCAGGCAACTATAACTCACGCGACCGCAATCCTCTGCTGATGCTAATACTGTATTTAGACACTTATTTGCCCATGTCTTCTTCCATTAAATTTTAGCTATACATATATTACAAATATTTTTTTTTTCATAAAGACACATATGTCATCAGCAGAGGATTGCGGTCGCGTGATTTATAGTTGCCTGCACTAACTATAACGGGGGAATTTCAATGGTTTTTTACGAGTAAAATGTCCAGCTAACTAACGTGTGTGAAACCTATGGTTTTTTCAGTGAATTTGTACGTTTTTTTAAATGCTAAGTTACTTTACGCCGTTCGTGGCGTGCGCGCCCACTTTACGCAGTTAGTGCCGTGCACGCACGTGCCCACGTTACGCTAAATGGGCCATGTACGCACGATGCGCTTCGCGCACCGTCCGCACACGGAGGACATATTATGCGCTTCGTTGAGAAACTTAATATATGCGGGCACCTTTTGCACACGGGGGGGGAGAATGTGGATGTTTTTTTTTTTTATTTAATTTTAACGGTAAGCGTAATCGGCGTTTTTTCGAAAAAAAATAAAATTTATTTTTTTGCCTTGGGGGATCTTGTGGGGCACCTTAATCAATGCTAGGTGGTTAGGAGCTGTCTAACATGCTCCTTTACATATTTTACACCTTTGTTTTTCCTCCCCCCACCCCCCTTCAGAGTGCGAGAGAGAGAAAATGGCGGCCGCCGCTTCCTGGTTTCGACCGATTCGAATGTTTACTAAGATCTAACAGCCAATCAGAATCGCGCACGTCACCGTACGCGTACGGTAAGCTTACGGTAAGCGCACTGTAAGCTGCCACAGATATATATATTGATTTAAAGGCTATTTTCTCAGGAACTACTGAACAGATTTACACCAGACCTACAAAAGGCACTTCCTTGACCTGTAGACTACCTCTCTGCCAAATTTCAAGTAACTCTGTTCAGCCGTTCGGGCTGTAGCTGTGTCTAAAGGTCCTATGGAAAAATGCATGGGAAAAATGCGTTTTGGGACCCCCCTTTTTTCTCAGCCCCCACTTGACGAATCCCCCCGAGACTTTCAGGGTAGGAGCGGAGCGGAGCGTAGCGCCCCATTAGTTTTGAAAATTTCGCGAGGATTCGTCGACCGGCGCCAAAGTTATTCCAAATAGAATGTTGCGGTTTTCCTATGGAAACAGGGTCCTAACTATAACTACCTACTGGCGACCGCCAGTAGGTAATATATATATTTGTTTCAAATAAACTCCATTTTGCCGGGGGCCCCCCAACCTTGCAGGGCGGGCTCTTGTAACAGGAGCGGAGAATCCTGTAAACATGGGTTTCACCAGAACAAGCAGAGCCCAATTCCGACTTCCATTAAAGCTGACTTTATTTCGTCAAAAGCGTGGCAGCAATGAAATCACTCATTTATACCAAACATGTTTCAGCTAATCGCCTTGTTCACAGGTGAGTGTAAGTATTCAATCCCAGTGGTCACATGGCTGTTTCTCAAGTTCATACCAGCCCCAGAATGCATCACAATAATGGTGTCGTGACGTGACATGGTGCTAAATTCATTAGTGCTCCTGTAGCGTTATTTACAAAACATCAATGTCACGTATATTACTGCCATAGTCCCCTGGTGCACACTGTTAAAAATAATTTGCAAAGTGCATAGTGGCTGCCACGCTGTATTTATACTTGCTCAAACTGCGGAATCTTCCGAGACAGACCGAGGCCTCTCTCTTCTCCCTTTCTCGCTTGCAGTGCCATAATTCTCCTCGGAAATCCAATGGCTGGCACATAGTCGAGCAGGTCATGCCCCCTCAATAAAATGTTCCAAATAAACTCTGTTTTGCCGGGGGCCCCCAACCTTGCAGGGCGGGCTCTTGTAACAGGAGTGGAGAATCCTGTAAACATAGGTTTCACCAGAACAAGCAGAGCCCAATTCCACCTTCCATTAAAGCTTATAATATATATATATTTTTTTCAACTGGCCCTTGGAATTAAATGACCCAACAATAGGAACCACTTTGCCCAGGAATGTCTCAATTACCTACAGTAGGGCACCCTTGATGCGTGACAAATTCGTTAAAACAAGCCCAGAGTTGATTGAAAGCTGTAGCTGGCTTAAAATATATAAAGGGGTTTTCAAATGTAAAGTATGCAAAGCCTGTCAACCGGGGATTAACACAACCGCTTACACAACCCCTTTTAGCCCCAAGCAACATAAGATTAACAAACTTCTGACTTGCAAAACAGAATATATAATTGATGTCCTAGTCTGTCCGTGTGGCCTACAATACATAGGGAGCACGAAACTCCAAGCCCACAAGCTAATTTTACAACATATCAGAGCTATTCACAACCAGGACAATATATACCCTGTTGCCAAATACTTCAAGGAATACCATAACTCAAAGAGTGAGGTTTTAAAATGCTTCCTTATAGATTCGGTACCTGCAAGCAGAAGAGGGGGCATCAGGGAGGGACAGCTACACAAGTTGGAAACCAGATATATCTTGGAGATGGATTCAAAACAACCAGGGGGGCTTAACATTACTGAAGACTTACACACCTGCCTCTAGAAGTATACACAAGAGCAGCACTGGTTAACACAAACCTAACCGGGTTTTAATTTCTGCATTTAATTTTTGTATTGGATGTTTTATGATATTTATATATTTATAATGTATTCATATATTTGTACATATTTTATTCAATGTATAAAATTTATACATGTCGTTTCCATTGCAGATATAAAGTAAATGCCAAAACTATATCGTTTTTTATTTTAACACCTCTTAGAATCGTATGGTCTGTTTGAAGCAATTTATGTAACAAAAAACATCAAAACCAGGATCTCATGGTATTCAAACTAAGAGTTATGGCAGAACTAATGGCTAATTAAGCCTAATAGTTATCGACCTATACACAAATGTCATAGTACGACATGTCGATCTAAACGGATACAATTGACAAGTGGATAATGCTATACAGGACAAAAATAACTAGATATCCGATGTCAATGATCAGCACTGCACTTTGCACTTAGACTCACTAGCATGAAGAGCACTTGTTGGCTGTCATCACAAAAAAAAGAGACAAAACTTGATCAAGCCATCAATGCCATGGCACATAAACATTTTGCACATTGCCTAAACTTTGCACGTTAATATCTTAAACTATGCATTCAATGGATTAATTTAATGGCAATAACTTTAACACGTGAAATATATATGAGTCATAAAGTAAACATGATTTTAGTCAACAGTATTTTTTTTAAATGACAAGACGGAAAGTAAAATTTATACATTTATGTATTTATTTATTGAGATATTTGTCTATCAATTGAATGTAACTGTTTGACGTTCACTGACATATAGGCTACGAATTCAAACGTTATGGATTTTAACCAGGTCATTATAAATGTACCGTGAAACTACAATTTAAGTATTTCTTCCATTGTCATGACAGTCATTTTTGTATGCACACGTAAGCACAATGTCACTTTAAAAAAAGGAAAAAAATTACTGCAACAAAGTCATGTGATCAAGGCTCCTTGCGAGTTGAAACGTGTTATGGCGGCATCCTAATAAATCACTAAAAAGAAATACATTCTGTGGTCCGGAAGAATCCGAAAGTACTGACGGAGAGTGCGATTATTTATTTATTTATTTATTTATTTATTTATTATATATATATATATATATATATAGCCCTTCTCCATGGGCCATAAATGAGGCGCACACTGAAGGATTATATTACGCTTGATTTATTCAAGCCACAAACAAAACATACAAACATGTATGTGTGTGTGTATATGTGTATGTATATATATAATTGCACGAATAATACACGGTATTCAAAATATAAATAATGCATAGCTTGTGTAATATGTTCCAATATTGCTGTCTTGGGGTTCAGGTGACCTTTGCAAACCAAGACACCCTAACTGGGTACGGTCTCTGTGTGGCTAGATATTGTACCCATCAATGGTGTCTGGTGACCACACCCTAACTCCATGGCAGGCTTGGCTCAAACCCCTTAAGGTGAAAAATATACCCCCCCCCACCACACATTAGATATTTCCATATATGTTACAAACAGACCTGGAAAGCTATACAAAACCTGTCTTTCATAACAAACTGAAGGTTTTCGTAAATGCAGCAGTTGCAGGGCCTGCAGATTTGGAGTTAACACCACCCAAATCTCGGCAGAATTCAGAAGCAAACCCATAATGATGCAACAAAAACTCACATGCAGAACAGAATTCGCAGTGTACATTCTTACTTGCAGCTGCGGACTAAAATATGTAGGGAGCACTAAGATCCAAGTGCACCTACAGAGTTTGCAACACATCAGAGCCATTGTCAACGGTGACCCGACATACCCTGTCGCCAGGCACTTCAGAGACACACCAGAACAACTTAGACCACCTTAAATACTGCGTCATTGATAGCATTCCGCCACTCAGACGGGGGGGCAACAGAGCGAAATTGTTGAGACAACTGAAGTCGAAATACATATTAGAACTCGACACTAAGGCCCCGGTAGGATTAAACATCAGTGAAGACCTTTATAACTTCTTCTAGTGTCCTTCTACAATATTCACTCCAGTCTTGCGCTCTGAAAATTTCGCCAATTTGACATTTTTTAGAAGTCGGCTGACTTTGTTAGATGTCCAGTTTTTAATCCACTACAAACACCATTTTTAACTATTCTGCTCCAATCTCGCTTATTCCTTTAGCGACTGTTAGGATTTTTGTTTTCACCACATCTCACCGCACCAACACTAAGTTTTCCCACTATTATGCACTCGTTTTAACTTTACCCGTAAGTGACTGCACTGTATAGCATTTTTTTTACTTATTTGACATATTTTTGGGCAGTTGAATCTATTTCCATACATCCGGCTCAGCCCTCAACATGTTAAGATTAAACTCCAGCAACATCTAGGCCCTTCGTTCGCACCAGCACTAGGCGTACAATATACAACCGTATTAGTTGCGCGCTGGCCGATACAGAGACTTTGGCATTGGCTTCCACACGCTTTTACTAACATGAATGGTTTTTATACATTGTTCCCCTCCTAGTTACGATGGTACACCGCATTCCTCCCACATTTATTTGTGCCACATGGCATTCATGGTTTCTAGGATGTATTCACATACCCACGATTAATGAGGGATACCGTTTAATTTTGTTTTCCATCAGGCATAATTTGGGAGACTTCAAACCCAATTCTTGCATTTATTTAGCATTTTAAAAAAAATCTTTTATAATGCAGCCAGCACCACCATTACACAAGCTTACCTTCTAGTTTACTACACACAACTGATGTTACAGAACATATGGCCCTTTACACCTACATATAGAGGGATAGTCTTTTCTCTATGCCTGCTACCAAAACTGCTTGTCATTGCTGCGCCTAGTCATCACTGTATGACGTTTTACTACATGCTGCAAAAGTGTAACATTGTCTGCCTTGTCACTATGAACATAGTAAAGTCACTCATGTCACTATAAATTGTATGCCTTTAACCTTAGCACACTGTGATCAAGACCACAGGCTTTTGGTTGGAACGCGTCATCCTGACATGCTAAGACAAATTCTCTTTATTGCATCTTCAACTGGAGTCTGTGCCCTTGTTTGGCCCACTGCGGTCGTTCTTTGGGATCATGGCTTTATTCTATCTATTCTATCTATCCTCGCTCTCTCTAGCCCATTTTCGTTTTTCAGGTCTATTTTGTGCAGATGTTTCAAGGTGTTCTTCTTTGACTTCATCCCCAAAGCAATAAGGGCATCCAACACTCTTTTCTGTAAGAATTGTGGGTTCTAGATGGTAGCTAATACTCAATTTCGTCAGCTCACGCTGAAATACTTTTTAGGGTTACCATAAGATTATTTCTGGTTTCTACCACCAAGAAAATCCTCCTGTGAGCATGACTTAAGGGGCTACAAGTTGAGAACAAACCCTTCATAGCACCTCCTGTAATCAATAAGCCACCAGCTCCCAACGCCCACAGTCCTATAGCCATTCAGCTTTCCCGGTGTCGCAAGTCAACAGGCTTGTTTCCAAGTGTAGTTGTAGAGTGAGAGGTCATGGTTCTGATACAGATGATAGTGTCTGTACCAGAAAACAGCAGAGAGTATCTTTTCATCTGGTCTTCTGGAAAATTAAACTGAAACCCAGAAACGACTTTTCTAATCTACCCAAAAAATTATGGTGATAGCAAAATGCCCTTTATCGAATGTTCCTTTGGTAGAACTGGCAATGAGCTTTTCCTGTTGGGACAGTGGACAAAATGGCAGAAGTGGCCAAATGTATGGGGATGTTGGATTTTAGGAGCCTTGCCTGTAATTGGCCCTGTGCTTTCTCCCCCTCCCCCCCCCCTCCCCCTCCCCCCAAGGTATCTTTATAAAGGGGAAAGGACATCTTGTTCATTTAAGGAAAAAAATATATGTATTCTGGGGAGTTTGCCATATGAAACAATTGACATCTACTTTGCACCTGCTTATAACCCATTTATATAATAAGGAACACCAAGCCCAACACCCTAAACTATGGTTGACCTGCAGGAGGATAGTGGGTTAAACTCTGGCAATTCCAATCACGTCCTACCTTCTTTAGTCCCCCTCTGAGTCCGGCTGGGTCTAGGGGCGAGGCCTCCCACAATGTCACACCAAAAATAAAATCCGAAAATTAATACAGCTCAACCCCCCTAACCTGGGCTGTGGTGTTCTCTCCACCTTTCCCATACTCTGTCACTTTTTGGGGCATCCTCTGCAGGTTTGACCACTCTTGTCTCCATGGACATATCTATGCTTGGGAGCCATTGACATTTAGTTGGCAATTGTGACGCACCCCACAGCTTGGCAATGTCCCTCTTTGCTAACATGAATCCCAGATCGCAGAACAAGAGGTGGGCTTGGCTACATCACAAGGGGCTCCCAATAGGACGAACAGCAGTGTCTTGGGCATTATTCCCTCTAGGAAGGCCTCCATTTTTAGGTCTCGCCTGAACCAGCGCGCATGCACTGCTCAGCGAGTTTTAGTAAGGACTTCCGAGTTTGACCACACTTTTTTTTTTTTTTTTCTGCTGACAGCCTAATGGCCTTTGCATGTGTCTTTCTAAGAAAGACAGCACGCAATTGGGTAAAGGCGGGTTTTTGTCCCACCTTTTCTTAGAATGTTGACGCCTCTATCCTAGACCTTGCGGTTACGCGCAGAGGCATGCAGTGTGCCATCTGCTTCGGGTCACATTTCAAAGCTTGGTTTTCGTCGCTGCATTCTTCCAGTGCGAACACCACTTGTGGGACGCTGCAGCTGCATTCCTCGCATCCCACGGCGTTTTGCCTGCGGGAGCGAACAGCTGTAGTGCCTCCTTGTTCTTGGTGTGACCGGGCGCACTGACTGTATGGAGGTGTTTGAAGTAGTTATCTGACGTGTGGCCTTATAGCAGCTTTATGAAGAGCCTGGAAGCAAAAGAGACCTGTTTAAGGCGCTATTTATAAGGACACCCCAGGGGTTCCGTGCCGTGGGTGGTCACCAAGCCCATTGTATGAGTTGCCCTCTTAGAAGCAAGGGCGCTGTAGCGGTTTTTCTTCTTCACTGCATTGTATGTTACCCGCGTTCTTGCCTACTATCTGATGTCTTACCTGGAAAAAGTTAGAAAGGGCTAATCGCCAGAATCCAGCGCTGTATATAATATCAATTTATTTCGATGGGGCCACTCCTCCAGTGGTTAATTAAAAGAATGCCTTTGAGTTGGGTATAACTGCCTGTAATTTGCACGTTACGAGACAGATGGTTTATCTCGTCTGCTATGACTTAAATGCTTATTTTTATTCCCTCCTTGGTCAGGTAGGGTGAGCCGGGGCCTCGACTTGGATTTATTTACGGTTCCGGAAGAGATTACTGAGGCCTGCCCGCCCACACCCCTATGGCCCGCACAGCTGAGTGCACTTATTTATACACCACCAGAGCGCCCGCCCTTGCACCCTGCTTCTGACCCCCCTGGTGTCCTGGTGGGAGGCAGGGCCGCCCGACCTAATGTTCCACTCCCAGCGCCCACCTGCATCCATTCATCGCAGATCTGATCCTCTGCAGCTGCCCGGCACAGAGGCGTGCAGTGCACACCCGCTGTCAGAAGCGCCGTCGGAGGGTTCATGCACCTGCTGCAGGGCACAGGTCTGAACCAAGAGTGCGCCAACCTGGGGGTAGATTCAGTAAGTGTCCTTTCTATATGAACTCTTTCAAACTTGGCCTTTTCGAGGACAGACTTGTATGGATCCTGGGTGTCTGACCCATCATTTGCTGTTGTCCCTACAAGTTTCACAGTTTTTAAAAAATGTTTGCCATAGTCAAGCGGCTCAAAATCCAAGCCGCCACGTGAATACTGACCCCAGCCGACCTTCCTGCGTTTGCTGTCGACAGGCAAGGCAACCCCCACCCCTAATCTGCTCTTGCGATCAGGTGGTCCCAGGGCTTTTAGTGGGGATGAAAAAACTAGAGGGTCTCTCAAAGTGGCGTGGCCAATACAATTAAGGGCGTGACTTAAAACACATAAGCTAAAAATCTGTGCTTAGCATAGTGTGCCACCCGACTTTTATTTTGCTGTTTTTGTCATTACATCCAGATATGATACAACAAGTAACATCATACCTACAACAAGTCGTGACTATTGGCTTATTGTATATAATATTGAAAAAGCTTCCACTTGAAGCCCTAGTGACACCACGACAATGTTGCTGCTCCTTAGTTTCAACAAGCATTGGCATAGCCAATAGGACTCGCCTGTGTTTAGTTATCCAGCACAATATCCTTGGTGCAACAACATCAACTGTTGATGGCTAAACACTTATAAAGTCCCAAAGGCGAGAACTATTGGCAATGCCAATGCTTGTTTTAATTGGTGGCACAGTACCTGGCGACAGAGGGGCAAGACCAGAGAGTATGTAGGAATGTACCCTCCACTGCCCCACACTGCAGACATTAGAGATTCGAAGCTCTACACATTTGATACAATTGACCTCTATTCTAAAATAAAAATCATATGTAGGATTAGTCAGCTTTATTGTTTATAATAGAGTGGTATGTTTGGGTGACTACTTTACTGAGCATCTCTTCACCAAGTATGCTATGTTCCAGGGGGCTGCCATCAGGCACCACCTGCCGGTCAATGCTCTCTTCTTGCAGAGCATGATGTAACTGTAGGAATCTATATTTCTGCTTGAGACTCTGATCATATTCTTGCTGTAGAACTTTAAGCGATTTCACCCTGCCCGCCTCAATTACATCTCCTACTGTGGAGGCTCCTAGAGCAACTGGTGAAATCCAGTCCGCTTTCTGACCTCCTATAACGTGTCCTATCCACAGTGGTTTTTGCTTGGTCACTTCCCCCACCTATCCAGATGTCTGTTGGCCTTGTCCCAAATGCCTAATGTTGCCTGTGTGGTGCACAACAGTGGCTACCTGTCACATACAATATTTTTATACCAGAAAAAATATATATATGTGTGCTCGTCAATCCCAGCCACTCCAGTCTTGCTGCAGGGTCATGCCTCGGAGCAAACTCCCATTCATTAACGTTCTGTAGCTGTGCTACCCACCAGTACACGCTGACCTCTGGTAGCGCAATGCCTCCAATAATAGACTGACCAGTGCAAGGATTGAAGGACTATCCGCGATGTGCCCCCTTCCCAGAGGAGGCTGCGCATAATTCTTTCTAGTCTATTGAGATAAGATTCCGGGATGGGAAACTACTAGTTTTGTAGGACATGGAGCAGCTTCAGGAGTATTATAATTTTCAAAATTGCTGCTCTCCCCATCAGGGACAGTGGCAGCCATTGCTCCACGTCGGCCTAGTATTTCTTTAGATCCCGATCAAGGTTCCTATGTAGGAATGGTCTAGTGTTCTCAATCCCCGGATAACTAAATCCTTCCCCTGTGACCCAGAGGCCACAGTAGGAGTCTCCTAAATTGCCCCATGCGCCGAGGGTATACAGAATTAATTTTCCCCAGTTTATCCTATAGCCAGAATATTTTTCCAAGGACTGGAATACTGACAATAATGCTGGTATAGTCCTCTCTGGATTAGATAGATACAGCAGGATATTGTCAGGATAGAACAAGATTTTCTCTTGCTGCCCTATTACATCAGGAAAGCCTGTTGTATCCGCCCGTAACTGTGCCCAACATGGTAAAGCTTGTATGCAGAGGACAAAGAGGAAGGGGTCCTGCATAGTACTCCATCTCAAGGGGAACGTGGTGGACATGACTCCATTAACCTACACTGCCGTCATGGGTGTGTCATAGAGCAGGGCCCCCATTTACAGAAGTGGGGGCCAAATCCAAAGGCGAAGAGTGTCTGAAGGTATGTCCAATCAATACATTTCAAATGCTTTTTTGCAGGGTCTAAAAATATGGCCAGTGGTTCATATGTGTGACCCACTAAATCTAACGAGTTGTGCATTCTACGTAAGTTATTTCGAGGCTGCTTGGTCTGAATTCACCAGGGAGGTGAATATCTTCACAAGACAGTTGGCCAGTGTTAGCCTTAGCATCATTTGGCATGTTGCCCCTGAGTTTTAGCTTTCTAACCTCCTGGTTTTGACTCTGTTTGGGCTGGCTTAGTGTTTCTACGCACTTTTCTCACTGCTGATCAGTGGTAAAGTGCAAGTGCCACTGTGGTAAAATGTGTTCTGGATTGGTGTTTCCATGATTGGCTTATTTGATTTATGTGTCAGTCCCTAGTAAAGTGAACTGAGTGTGCCAGGGCCAATAAATCAAATGCTGTTAGTGGGCTGCAGCACTGGATTGTGCCACCCACACAAACAGCCTGTAAATGTAGCTCTGGCCTGCCATTGCAGAGCCTGTGTGCAGTCTGGGACTCCCATGTCGACTTGGTAAGCGTACCCACTTGCCAGGCCCTAACCTTCCCTTTTCTTACATGTCAGCCACCCCTAACGTAGGCCCAAGGTATGCCTGTGGGCAGGGTGCAGCGTATGTGAAAGGTAGGACATGCCCTGGTGTGTGGGGCATGTCGTGATAGTGAATTACTGTCCATTTAGTTTTTCAGTATTGCAAGGCTACCATAGGACAGAATGGGGAGTTTGTTTATATAACATCTTATAAACATAACTGGCCCGGGGAATTGGGAAGGAAAATAAAGGTTAGTTTCCCTGATCTCCAAATCTAAAGATGCATCTTTTAGTGAAGGTGATTTTTACATTCTGTGTTTGAAAATACCACATTTAGCAAGTCGGTATTTTCTTGCTCAGTCATCCAGTATGCCTCTGCTAGAATGTGGATTGATTGTCTGGGTTTTGGATGACAGAGGCCTGGGGAGCAGGAGTGGTTCTGGATAGTGTAGGTGAGTCAGAAAAGGGCTGAATAGACCTGGGCTGTATTTAGAGTAGGGGGAGGAGATTTCCTTGCACCTGAATGGGCCTGGTCTGCCTCTGACAATGCCGTTTCCACCTCCTGCCAGGAAGCCACGCCAGAGAAGGCAGAACTGGTTTTGGCTGGGCACAGACACACTCTGCCTAAGAGATCAAAGGATTTTGGGATATAAATATTGGGGCCCAGACCCCTGAACTTGAGAACTCTTTTGGACCAAGAAGACTGCCAAGAAGAAGACCTGGAGAAGCTGTGAGGAGGAACTACCACTTTGCTGTGTTGGCCTGCAGTGACTGCTTCTTTCTTTGGCAGTGAAAGGACTGGACTGAACTTTCTGCAATCTACATTTGTGAGTTTCTCCAAGGGCTTGAGGTAGAGCTTGCCCCCTGTTCAAGAAGTCTCAGGAACAGCAAAGACTTCAAGCTCTTCTGCCCCCAGCACTGGGAACTGTGCGTTTTGTGCTGCAACAGCAGAAAAAGCAACCAGACGGCGTCTACGATGCTGCTGCTGACTCCGTGTCCTGGAGGCACCGCAGAGGGCACAGCCACCCCGCGGCCCTGGTCTCACCGACCACGCCTGCTGACGCCACCACCGAGCCGCTGCTCGCACCGGGACCTGTGAGCCCCGCACTCTGCACGGCCTCGCTTCACGATAACGCCTTGGTATCGCCGCCGCTCCATGCCAAAATCTATGCCACTGCTTGCACCATGGTTCGAGGGCACCGCTTGTGAAGTTACACGACGCACCACCCTCATCCCGCACCACAGCCTTGGCCTACTGACGCCGGTGCCATCGACTCCAGTTTGTTAGCCGATAACAGCGCTTGTGCAACGCCGACGCTGTTGCACCGTGACCTGCCAGCACCGCGACGAGCACTGCATCACTTCACACCGCAACCCTGGTTTCACTGACACCATATGACACTGCCACTGAGCCGCTGCTCGCACGCGACCTGAGGGCACCGCACGCCGCACCGCTGCACTTCACACCGCAGCACCCGATGCCTGCTGATGCCAGCGCTCCTGACTTCAACAGAGAGGAGTTCGATCTGCAACACATGTGACCTCGAGGGCCCTGACGAGTCCTGCACCAACCCCTGGTGATGAGTACAGGCCCCAGCTAGGCCCGCAGCATACAAGGGTTCGCTCTCCTGTAACGGAAGCTAGAAGGAAGTTGGCACGGAAACTGCAAAGTACAAAGACAAAGTTTATTAACCCTTAAGGGTGGTCCTACAACCTATACAACACTCTTCAGTATTGCATAGAGTAGCACAAAGAACTTGCGTACACAGTCCCCTTTTATACACAACAGAGGGGCTCATAAGTGGGTGGATACAACATGGAGCAAAATGCATTACCTTTTATGGGCATTTTCGATACAGAATCAATATGTGGGCGGAGTAACTAATTTCCTGAGCCCGCGAAAACATGGTCAAACAAGGACTAACTGATAACAGATGTGGTCAAGTCTGGGCATGCGGCAGACGGACAAAGGAGCTATTCATAGACTGTTACTGGGCAGATTGCAAGAGCAACTAACACGAAGATAGGACTCGTCTCGTGCTGAGCACGTGGAGACACGACAATACAAAATGGAGTCCAAACATTAGTCAACATAAGTCGAGAAACTTGGTCCAAGAAAGGGGAATTTATGTCTTTAGTGAATGCTTAATCATATCGCTGTTTCAATTTTCAACAGACGACCCTTTCAGCATTTACTGAAGACATTCGGTTTATTAGGATAATCATCATATATATCAATTTTCATCATCTCTTCTACTTCTTTAGTTAAATGTTTCTGATAGGTGACATTGGCAATAGCTTTCTTATCAGGAATACAGAATGACACACATAGGGAACAGAGTAAAGGACCACATTGGACACAAATGCAACAAGAAAACAGAATTGCTACGATAATGCAGAGGCCAGTTAAAACCTTCCATCCCCATGTAGTAATCAATGCCCAAAACCATCCAGAAAAGGTCCAAGTGCCATTTTCTGTATGGATTTCAGCTGCAATTTTATGCAATTTATTGATAGCATTATAAACTGATGGCGTGTGGTCAGGAATAAACACACAACTACTTCCAATAATTTTACATGCTCCACCTCGGTCAGCTAACATAACATCTAATACCATACGATTCTGTAATGCAACAATTCTAGTAATTTGCAATTCTTCCGTAAGATTCCCAAGAGCAGCAGCGGTCTGATTTGTCACAGCCTCTACAACTCTTGTTAATCTTCGAACTTTCCTACTATTTAGGGCAGCTCCAACAAAGAAAAACATTCCTAAGTTAAAATCAATATACTGTTGCAAACTCGTATCAGTTTGATCGACATCATCAATAGCTAGAGTACGTCTATACCTATTTACAGTCACATTATTCAACAACTTCAAATCTTTATGATAAGATGCAGGTGCTAAAAAGCAAAGTATACCATGCTCTACAAGAGCCATTACGAGAAAAGGGAAGAGGTATGAATGGCGTTCCTCCTTTCTTGTGATGAGCTGGCATCATACCACATATCCAACAGTTCGTAGCATTTGTAGCAACATGGGTATGATGCAACATCTGGATGAAAGTGTTATTCAAATAAGACTGACGATGCTTCAATTCTTGATACGGAAGGGTATAAAAGTAGTGCTCCTCAGGCACTGGGGTGGTCAAAACAAGCAACTCACGGGCAGGAGTCACATCCTCAACAAACCATGTGGTTGTACCAACAATAGCCACAATGATAATAAAGCTTGTCGCACAAAGAATCTTCTTCTTCTCCATCTTGTAGTAAGAAGTCAATATCTTCCTGAAACTAAAAGGTTGTCAGAACTCTTCCCCTTAGGCAGCCGTTGATTTCTTCACCAGCGGGCCAAGACGGGTGTCGCTATACTAATGCAGGGCTGATCCCCCCCCCCCCCCTTGCCACATTGGCTCTCCGTTTCACTAACCTAAGGGCCGTTCTGACAACTTTGGATACAGCAATCACTTTCTTGGTCTGAGGTGATATCTTTTTCCTCCAGGAATCACCTGGTCCGGGAAGAGCTCCTCAGTGTCGTTCGGTTCCACAGCACGGCCTTTCTCCGCAGTCAGGATTTCTCGATGGTCGGTCAACACAGCAGGCTCCACCAATCCAGACGGCACTTTGCGACAGTGCAAGGAGTGGATCCAGTTCTTCCGATTGGAAACCCGCACGGCTGTCCTCGTTGCGAGCAAGACTTGCTCAGGACCAACCCATCTCGGCTCCAAACTGTTCGTCCTTTCGAAGACTTTGACCATCACCTGGTCGCCAGGTCGGAGATTATGGCCTTCACCGGTGGACCTATCAGGGAGCGCCTCTCGAACCTGTTGATGAATAGAAACCAAATTATCCGTTAACTGTGCCAGATAATCATTCATCATTACACAAGGTACATCATACACGGACTTAGGTTTTGGTGGACCCCAAATATTCATTGGGCGTCCAAAGACGATCTCATAAGGTGTGAGACCGGTTCGAGAATGCGGTATCGATCTAATTGACAATAACGCCAGTGGCAAAGCGTCTGGCCAAGTCAAAGAAGTCGAAGCTTGGATCTTAGCGATCTTGAGCTTCAGAGTACCGTTATACTTCTCAACCAATCCTGCAGACTGAGGGTGAAATACTGCATGGAACTTCTGAGTAATGCCTAGACCCTTCAGGACATACTTTATAACATCTGCTATAAAATGAGGACCGTTATCACTCCACAACAATCTGCAAACACCGTATCGGGGGAAGAACTCCTTCAATAGCATCTTGGCTGTAGTCATTGCAGTATTGTCTTTCGTAGGGTATGCCTCAACCCATTTGCTGAAGGCACAAATCACTACTAAAACATACTTCAGATTGTTACAGCGCTCAAGCTGGATGTAATCCATCTGCAAAACCTCAAAGGGTGCAGTAGGTGTCGCAAATCCTCCTGCTGGAGTTCGGGTACCCTTTCCCGGGTTATATCTCAGGCAAATCATGCAGGTCTGCTCTACCCTCTTTGCCGTACTAGCGATCTCCGGATGCTCCCAAACTCGTGTGAGTAATTTAACAATTGCGGAAGCTCCGACATGCGCTAGTCCGTGTGCCATCTGAACCATAGGTTGTACGAAGGCTGTAGGTAACTTCCATTTATCCATCTGTTTATTTCTCCAACATCCTTCGTCATCTAATTCTCCATCATTGGACCATTGCTCCCGTTCCTTATCGGAAGCGGTCCTCTGTATTTCCAGCACTTCTCTCCTAGCATCGTGCTTCTCTCCTAGCATCGTGCCATCTTTCTGCCTGTGACTTCACAACATACATTGCAGTAGAGTCAGGCTGCATCGCAGTCTCTCGTGCCACCCGGTCTGCAAAAGCATTCCCTTCTCCAACTTTATCAACCACTTTCTTATGGGCACTACATTTAATTATAGCAATCTTCTTTGGGTATGTTAATGCAGTCAAAAGGTTGTGAACTAACTCCCCGTACATTATCTGCGCTCCATGTGATGTTAGAAACCCTCTCTCCTTCCAGAGTAGGCCGAAATCGTGCGCTACTCCGAAGGCATAGCGGCTATCTGTATAAACATTCACACACAATCCTGCACTGAGCTCACATGCTCGTGTTAATGCGATCAGTTCCGCTGCCTGAGCTGATTTCTGCGGTATGCGTGCTGTCTCCACTATTGTTTGCAGTGTGGTGATTGCATACGCTGCTGAAGTCGTACCATCTGGTAGCTTCAGGCATGATCCGTCCACCCACAGTTCTCCATCTACATCTGTAAAGGCCGTATCATGGAGATCGATACGACCCTTTGTCTGTTCCTCCGTCACAAGAATACAGTCGTGTGCTTTCCGTGCTTCAGATTGAGTTTCCGGGAACGGCAACAATGTGGCCAGATTTAACGTTACACACCTCTTTAACGTAATATGAGGAGCCAAAAGCGTCCACTCATATCCCGTTAAACGGGCACTAGTCAAATGCTGCGTCTTTGACTGATTAAGCAGGGCATCAACAGCATGGGGGACTAATACCAACAATTTGTGAGATAACACAATTCCCTCACTTTGGCGTATTGACACAGCTGTCGCCGCAACCGAGCGAAAACACCCTGGTAATGCTCGGGCAACAGGATCAAGTACAGCCGAAAAATATTCACAAGGGCGCTGCTTGTCGCCGTGCATCTGCACTAAAACTGATAATGCACATCCATCTCTCTCATGCACGTACAGTGAAAAGGGCTTCGTATAATCAGGGGCCCTTAACACTGGTGCTGAACAAAGGGCCTGTCGCAATTGCTGAAATGCAATTTCACACTCATTTGACCAGGGAAGAGGAATTGGTGTGTCCTTTGTCAAAAGGGCTAACCATGGTTTAGCTATGTGTGAAAATCCCAATATCCATTGCCTACAAAAAGAAACAAGACCCAAAAATGCACGCACGTCCTTCTGTGTGGAAGGCACTGGCGTGTCCAAAATTGCTTGAATACGATCTGGTGTGAGTGCACGCCGCTCCTTAGACAAAAGGTGACCCAAATAAGTCACCTTTGGTTTACAGAATTGAAATTTCTTCTTCGACACTTTGTGATTGTGAGATGCCAAAAAAGAAAGCAAAGATAACGTACTTTTCACACACAGCTCAGGGGTGTCAGCCGCCAACAAGATGTCATCGACATATTGTATGAGGGCGACACCCCCGGGCAGAACAAAGGAATCCAATTGCCTTTTCAATGCTTGACTGTAAATGCTAGGGCTTTCTGTGTAGCCCTGAGGAACTCTACAAAATCTATAAGACCTATTATTCAAAGTAAAACCAAAAAGGTATCGGCTATCGGGATGAATAGGGATCGAAAAGAAGGCATTTTTCAAATCAATAACTGAAAACGTGGTCGCCGTTGGCAGGACCAAAGTGAGCAACGTCGTGATATCAGAAACCACTGGATACTGAGGTATCACAATCTTGTTCACTTCCCTTAAATCAATGATAAACCGATAAACCCTGGCATCCGTATCTTTCTTCAAAATGGGTAAAATAGGGCTGTTGCAAACATTATAGGGAACTTCTTCCACTACCCCCACTTTAATCAAATCCTGCACAATCTGAATGAGTGCCTCCTCCCCCTCCTGGGAAATGCGATACTGAGGGAGGCGCGGTAACACCGCACCCTCCTGAACACTAATATGGACCGGTGGAATCACCATCTGTCCCACATCAGTATCTGAAGTAGCCCACAAAGAATGAGGGAGGGAAGCTAACACAGTATCCTCCACGACCACACACATCCGGTCTGTCATTGGGTGATTATCATTTAATATCACACGTACTCCAGCGGGGGAGCAGCGGATCGTAGCTCTGAAGTGCTTGAGCATATCAAGACCCATAATGTTATCAGGCGTGTTCGGGGCAAGCAGAAACGGACAGGGTGCAGAAAAGGGATCAACATGGAATGCAAGGGGTCGGGAAAGAGGGCTTCGAGAGAGTGTACCGTCAAATCCTACCAATGTAACCATTAAGCCAGATGGGGGAGCCCTCGGAACCAATTGTTTGGACAGCGCACTGCGGGTCGCTCCGGTGTCAACTAGGAACCGATCAGTAGAACCCAAAACCTTTGCTGAAACATAAGGACCCTTCTGATCGACCGGCACTTCAACTGATTCTAACCCCCATCCAACGCTGTCCTATGCGTGCTGCGAATCATGGTACCCAGAGCGGTCAGTCCCTGACATTTGATACTGGTGCTGTCGATCAAATACGTTGGGTCTATCTCGCTGCTGCGCATTAGGTTCAAAACGAGCACGATCAGTAGAATTCCCTCTGAAATTCGAAAAGCCCCCTCTACCTCTCGGTGGTCCCTGACCACGTCCCTGACCACGTCCCTGACGAGATGCATACAACGCCGGACAATCTCTGGCCCAATGGCCCGACTGTTTACAATACGCACATTGATTCCTATTTACATCTGACCGACCCGAAGGGGGACCATAGAATCCTCCCCTACCTCTGTCGACACCCCGACGAGGCGGACCATACACTTGTGCTAACATCACCTTTGTTTTCAAATCTTTCGATTTCTTCTCCTCCTGCCCCTTCGCTTCTTGTTCCTGACGCTCATAATACTGAGCCATAGTCAGGAGGGATGCCGGAGATGAGGTGGACCAAGAACTTTCACTCGCTTTTAAACGAGCTGCTATTCCCGGTAATAAATTTGCCACATATTTATCCACAAAAAGATGGCGACCCGTATCATCGGTAAGTGACTGACCACTGAAATCATGAAACGTCTCCTCAAAGCGCGTAAAGAAATCTGAGACTGATTCATCAACCTTCTGTTTACACGATGCTAACATATTTCAGTCAATCTTTTTAGGGGGGATAATCGTTTTCAACTTAGTCAAGATAGCAGCAGGAAGATCTAAAATAATCCGCGGTGGTTTTTGCGCGGGTTTTCTCTCCCTATCCTCATCCTCAATCTCGGACCACCTAGCCTTAAAAGCGGGAACATCATCCACCTTCCGCACAGATCTCCACATATCCGGTGGCAATATGAGCCCAAAGAACAGATCTATATCTGCTAAAGTCATAGTACAAGAATTCAAGGCCCCTTCGACCTCTTCATAAAAGGCCGCTGGGTTCTTGCGGGGGTCAGGCAATGCATTTTTTAATGCCATAACATCAGCCCTATGCCAGGGAGTATAAACCCAATTGTACACAAAGTATCCCTTAGCATCGGCGGAAGTAATATCCGAACTAGTTCCCGCTCCTTTAGAAGGAACATACAAAGGTGCTGCCTCTCGCATCGGTTTAGCATGCACTAGTTCGCTCTTATCTGAGTGAGAGGTAGATGACTGGTCATCGCTGATACGTGGATCCGACTGCTCCTCCCCTGCCTTTAGGCGCGCTCTCTCTTTAAGGTTACTCGCCGCGTCCCGCAATGCAAACAGCCGTCGGACCGCATCAGGTACCTTAGAGGGAGAAAAAACACCATTACGTAATGCTTTAGCATCTAATACGACATCATCAGGCTCAAAAACTTCTGAATATTTCCGAAAGGCAGTAATCACTTCATCAGAAAAGGCTCCCAAAAAATACAACTTCTCCCTGTCCTGCCACTGTTCCAAAGAATCCAATAACTCAGTAAGGGATAACTTGCCCTTAAATGCACGAAGAGAAATTTTCCGAAGCTCACCCATACGATCAACTGATAACATAGACCGCGTGTCTACCTTAAAGTGGCTGGCGGACAGCATATTGACCCGAGACTTGCAACCTACGCTCTTTCTCTTGTCTCTCCGCCAGTTCTCTTTCTTCCCGACGCTTCGCTTCCTGCGCTCTCACATGATCAGTTTTCCGTTGCTCTTTATCAAACAGCGCTTTCTCACGTTTCTCTCGCTCGCGCACTTCCTTCACCCATAACCGTACACACTCAAACATGTCTTGCCGAGCACGGCGTTTACACATACACTGTTTCACATACTCAAGCTTACGCATATCAAACGATCCATACAAAGGCCAGCGCAACTCAGGATCCTTTTTGGTGTATTTCCTCCATACTGTGCTGTACATTATAGAAGAAAGACCATGCTTCACATACATATCCCTATTAGGAGTCCCCCTCCGGGGGGGCTGGAGCAGATTCCTCGAGGTTTACCCGGTTTCCAAAACAACAGCACCACTTACGGAGTGCGCTAAAAGCAGGCATGCTCAAAAATAATGCAAAATATGCAGTATTATCAAAAAAATGGCACTTAAACTTTGCGCCGTTCAAATTTACACAGCTCCGGAGAAATATCTCCACATTACCTGCCTATATGTGTTGCAACGCATATATTCTCACAGTAATCAATACAAAATATGACCGGTCATCACAAAACCAAACTCAAATAGCCAACCCAGGCTTCAAAACTCGGAGCAAGTACCGTACAACGGTTCTTACCAATCAAGAGTGTCCAGATTCCAACTGCCAAGTTCCACAATTCGCCCAAACGGCTATCGCGGCAAACCGACAGAAGAGATCTCAGTCGAGGACCGGCGCCACCCAGAAGGTCAGTTCGGAAGGGAAGGAAGAAAACCTCGGGATGCCAGGGCTAAAAGACGCCGCTGGCAGTGATCGCATCCCCGGCCAAATTCCTCACCTTCGCCCCGACCAATCCTTCGAGCATCCGAGTCGCCGATGAGCCCCACGTGACGGGCGCCAATTGATGAGTACAGGCCCCAGCTAGGCCCGCAGCATACAAGGGTTCGCTCTCCTGTAACGGAAGCTAGAAGGAAGTTGGCACGGAAACTGCAAAGTACAAAGACCAAGTTTATTAACCCTTAAGGGTGGTCCTACAACCTATACAACACTCTTCAGTATTGCATAGAGTAGCACAAAGAACTTGCGTACACAGTCCCCTTTTATACACAACAGAGGGGCTCATAAGTGGGTGGATACAACATGGAGCAAAATGCATTACCTTTTATGTGCTTTTTCGATACAGAATCAATATGTGGGCGGAGTAACTAATTTCCTGAGCCCGCGAAAACATGGTCAAACAAGGACTAACTGATAACAGATGTGGTCAAGTCTGGGCATGCGGCAGACGGACAAAGGAGCTATTCATAGACTGTTACTGGGCAGATTGCAAGCGCAACTAACACGAAGATAGGACTCGTCTCGTGCTGAGCACGTGGAGACACCACAATACAAAATGGAGTCCAAACATTAGTCAACATAAGTCGAGAAACTTGGTCCAAGAAAGGGGAATTTATGTCTTTAGTGAATGCTTAATCATATCGCTGTTTCAATTTTCAACACTGGAACCGACGCCTGTGGACGCCGTGCTTTCAGAAGCTCAACTAGAGGTCGCAGACTCCCTGCATTTCTAAAAGGTACTGTTTGCAGGTCTTCCAGACACCGTAGCTGGCCCGCGATGCTGCAGTCAGCCAAAACTGTTTAGATTTGTTTGCTCACGAGTCTGTGATAGCCTTGGACAGAGCTATCGACATCAAGGAACTGTTTTTCAAGCATATTTTGATAACTGAAGATTTTTAAGTACTGTATTGTGGATTTTTATTGTTTGTGGTCTTGTCTTACGTATATAAAAATATTGGATATTTTTCTAAACTGGTGTGGTGTCCTTTTGTAGTGCTTACACTGTATTAGTGTTGGTTTTGCGCACATGCTTTACACACTGCCTATAAGATAAGCCTGACTGATCGTGCCATACTACCAAGGGGGTGAGTAGGAGTTATTTTAAGAGTGTGACTCCCTTATCCTGACTAGGAAGAAGGGTCCCTATTTGGATAAAGGTGAAAACCGTTCCCAACTAGAGACCCCCATTTATAACAGCCAGCAATTTGGTCAATAGCTTCACTGCTATAGAAAGAAGTTAAATGGATCTATAGGAGCCACAGCTGTTCAGGGGATTGCCAGGTTTCGGTATCACCAGTATAATAGCACAACGTCGATCTGCAGGCAGTGCCACCTATCTGCTTGCACCTTTGACCATATGCGTACCAGATAATCCAGGAAAGCCTCTTGTACATTTCAAAGGGAAAGCCATTAGGCCCAGGTGCTTTCCCATTTTGCATGCCCTCGATAACATTGGTGAGCTCCATAAGGGATAACTCTTCTTCCAGGGCAAACCTATCGTCTGTAGAACTGGTCAATGTAACTCACATAGAAAATCAGCCATGGCCAGGGGGCTCCTGTCTGTCTCCTCCTATATAATGCCAAGTACTTCCTTGCAAACTATCGCGTTAGTACAAAATCGGTTCTGATCATCTGCCCGTTCTTAAGACTGATTTCTCCCACCCCTCTTGATTATTCCTAACTCCTACTCAGCCAAGACCGCAAGTGACCAGATTTGTCCCCTGCCTTGTACAGTCTTCTCTGCTGTGCTAGGTATAGGTTTTTGGCAGACTGGGTAGTAATATTTTTATATTACTTCCCCAACATCTAAGCATCTCTGGTCTTCCTCCCCGCCTGTAGTAAAATATGGAGCTTTTTGTTCTACAAGTTCATGCTTCAATTCTTCCATTCCCGGATGGTACCCTAAGCCACCAGGTTTTGTTCACCATTTCTAAGAACGGTTTTGTATGCTTCCTTTAGAGTGACTGGGGAAGTCACTGTGGCTAAATCTTCAGTAAAATCTATTTTAGAAGCTATCCTCAGGCCCTTTACCACCACTATGTCCTTCAAGTCACAGGTACTTAGACGCTACACAAGGTTGCCCCAATTCCTGGTCAGGTCCCGGGATTATTTTGAGAGGGGACTGATTGGAGATACCCATGGCTAGATACTCTGCCTCTTGTATGGCTGTGGCCTGGTCAGTGGGGCCAAACACATTGTCTAGTCTTGACATTCTTATGGACTCCAGAGAGGAAGGGGTAGTGTCTGTCTGTCTGGTGTTTTAATCTCCGTAGGTCTGTCAGGCCCAGGGCATGTATGAACTGTGCCATGCCATGACTGGATGTTTGGTGTCGACAGGTGGTGTATATCTGTCCATTCCTAATTCTAAAACATTGTTAAGGACACCCATATTATGTCTTGTGGCTGTGGATTCTGGTAAAATAGGGCCTATCATTTCAAGGACCTGTTATTAAAGCCTGGTGGGGTATATACATTAAGGACCAGAGTGGATTGCCTGCCCCTCGTGCCTTGGAGTCTCACATAGCACCAGCCCAGTCCTCCCTCATTCTGATGATCTGGAATGGAGGATTCTTCTGCATTAGGATTTCAACACCCTTTGATCCCCTGGTAATTCCAGTGTGTGCCAAAGACACACAAGGGCCCCCGCTGGAGACATCTACAGTGGGAACCCAGTAGGTGAGCTTCTTGCTGCAAGAGTAAGTCAGGTGCCTGTCTGTGGCTATATTGGGCCCCTCTTTATGTTTTTGGCCAAATCGTTGAAGTTCCAGGAGATGATCTTTAGGATTGAGGGTTCTACCTCTTCAATCGCCATCGGGGCGAGACTGTCCGTGATACCAGAGGGTTTTCTCAGGCCATTTCATGTTCCTATGTGGTAGTCTCCCTCCTAAAACAAAAACATGAAAACATCCTCACAACTGCCCCCCTACACACATTTCCTCTTTGTGGGCTTAAAACTACCCACTTCCGCAACTTCGTAAAAGTCTGACACCCACCAATATTGCTCACCCTTACAACCTCAAGCTAGACACGCAACCTGTATAACTCTGTGTTGGGATCTAAATAAACAAACTCAAACCAGAAAGAGGGTGGAGGAGTGTCCCCTAGCATTCTCCGGTATTAGGATATTAACTTTAACATAAGATTCACATTATCATATTATGTTATGTCAATCGGACGGGGGAGGCTCAGCCCTCATCGGAGCTGCCCGGCACCTCGAACATCTCTATGGGGTTCCAGCATCTCTAACCTCATGGGGGATTCTCCTCTCTAGAGGTATCGGGCTGCTCAACCTCCCCAGCCATTTTATCCAACTATGGTCTCCTATTTACCCCCGGTCCGTGCAAGTGTGTTTATGTTCAGTTACAGACCATTTTGGGGAGTCTCTGGCTCCAGTGCATGCACTAGTTAGTCCTGTTCCTGCTGGGTGGGGGGTCCTAACTGCCTGGGAGGGGTGCTGCATTGTCCCAAGAGGACAGTGTTGGAGATTTGTAATGTCGTTGTTCCTTTTTTTTTTCAGCTGCCCTTTTCCACACTGCCTCTGGGATAAAAAAAATAAGTAAAACTTGAATTGACTAAGTACTCTGAGTTTGGCAGGAAAGAGGAGTATGTATGACAGGTTCATGTCTTAGAGTTTCTGTTTAACTGCCTCAAATTACTTCTGTTGAGTTCGAACCCGCCTGGTGTAATCGGGGAACATCATTATGCGTGAGGAGCAGTGGAGCAGCTCATCTTTCTTATGTACCTCCTGCAGGATCACATCTCTATCTTGAAAATTAAAGATGCAGGCTGTCTGGGGTCGGGGCCCAGGAGAGGGTTTGTGCCAATGGTCATTGTGCCCATTGTTCCTTAAACAGTGTGACAGTACTCCATTAGGTAGCCAGGACACAATCCCGCCTTCCTGTAATTTTTCTCGAGACCAGGAGCCCTCCACCTCCGGGAACCAATGAATCTGAGGTTGTTCAGCCTTGATCTATTCTCACCATCCTCTGCTCACGCTTCCAAGGTTTTGGTAGTTGCAAGTAGCGTATTCACGTCCATTCAAAGGGTAGCCATTTCGTCTTCAAGCATGGAAACCGGGACCTCTGCCTCTGAGACCTGTTGACCATATTTCGGAGGCCTTGTCGTAGAAGCGACACGTCTGCATACCACTTCTCCAAACTTTGTGTCAACAGCCACTCTGGAGGCCTGGATTTCTGGCATGACCATAGCTGCGTCAGAGGCATCTGTTAACGGTGGGGCACCATCTCCTCCGAGCGAACCCATGGGGGGAATAGTGTATCCGTCAATCTTCACTTGCGTCGAGGTCCTTTAAGTTTTTCCATTGGGCCATTTAGCAAACGCAGGTCAAACCCTGGCAGCACTTCCCACTGATCAACTTAGCCTGAGAAGATTAGCAACCCCGCTTTCACCCGACCTGGGCCGGGGGGGGGGGACACAGCAGGTTTTGCCCAGCCACTGCATTGCCCAGTCCTCTGTGCAGGGTTCGCCCCAAGTGCACAACCCGGCTCACTTGCACCATTCACATATGGCTGGATGGGCAGCATGAGCAGCCAGGAATGGTTCGTGTTCAGTGGTCCATAGAGTATCTACTCGAAAGGGCCCACTCAGCCCCCACAGTCCCACTGCTACCACCCCACTGCCCTCCACTATACACATGGCTTTGTGAGAGCCCAGCCTCAGCAGGTACGGGATACTTAGGGGAATCCCAGACCTGTTCGGTCTGCCTGCAGTCTGTCGGTGGGCCACCAGTAGTCTATCTGGGAGCACCCAGGAGGGTCCCTCACCCGGTCTCTCCCTGTCAGTGTGACGGTACCTAGGTCCCAGATCCAGGCGGGGTGCCTAGTCCCAGCCCCTCTCACCAGGCCGCCTGCGGACAAGCTCACTTCCCGGGTTCGCTGCTTCAGCAGGGCCGTGAGTGGAGAGGCCCTAGGTTCAGCTGACTTCAATGCAGAGGCTGGTAAATGATCACTGGGCACCGGCCTCCCGACTGGCATCCTCCGTACCAGGTGCTGACCTCTCCATGTCCCCTCCAAATGGGCCGCAGCTATGTCTGCCAGACATTGGTCCCACAACCAGCGCTCTCAGCCGTCATACACCAGGCAACCCTCGCAGTGTCCTACTCCAAGGACACGCTGCTTATTGACACCCTACCATGCCGGATGGTCTGTCTTCTGAACGGCCAGCCCCTTAAGGTTACCCCCTAGGCCTCTGGTCATCAGCATAGGCTCCATGACAGCAGGATGATGCAGGATGGCAGAGAACACTTGGGAGCTTAATCATGGTGCACCAGTCATCTTGGGCTGCTCGGCCATGCCCCCGATACTTTACAATTTACTGTAAAAGGCTGATAAGAGTTATCATGGTGAGTAGCTTCAATCACATTGTCTCATCCTTCAGCAACTGCACAGTGCCTTTTGGCTGTTATTGTATATAGAAGAAACAATGGTTCACTAGGACATCAGTCAAAATGAGAGAACATTATGTCTTTATTGATTTTATTAAGTACCCAAGGCAAGCTAAAAAACGTGAAAGCAGACAGTAAATACTGTGTAACAGTGTATTTAGTAATTGCATTCTTTTTTATAATCTGCATTTTTAGTTTTTTGTAACAAGATCCAGTGCTCACACATAGGTGAAGAAAGGTGCAGTGATAAGTGATATAAGAAGAAAACTGCATTACACGTAAAAAGACGTATGACTCCTTTTAAATATTCCTTCAGTTTACAGAAACCGGAGTTTATGTACGTCTATTGTTGACCGCGTTTTGACCTCTGGCAATGTGAGGTGGTCATCAGAATGGGCGTGAGAACCCAGTATCTGGAAATAGTATATACAATTAGGACTCTGAAGGGATCAAGATGGGACCTGTTTAAGGTAGAGAGAGAGAACTTGCCGGGGTCAACAGAAGGGCCAAAACGAATTAGCCTTGCAGCACAGTGACAGAGTAGATCCTAGGGCATCTAGTGGTGCCCTAGAATAAGAGAATAATATGCGGAGGGTGTACAAATGGCAGCAGAAAAATGTACTTCCCTGCAGGGGCGGCTCCTCCACTAGGGCGAAGGAGTGTCGCCCCACTACTTTCTTGCAGTGCCATAAGCAGAAACATAAAATGGTAATAACTTCCCGTTATTACCATTTTATGGTTAGTTGTGAGTGGGCGGGCCTGCTCTGTGAGCAGGAGAGGAGTGGTGTGCCCACTCCTGAGGGCGCAAACAAGTCATGCGCACTCTACCCTTTCTCCATGCTGTCTGCAACATGGAGAAAATGACCTCCCCTTAAGCTCCTAGCTGGCCGACATCCCCACCAATCACAATGCTGCTATTACCACCCCCTCCTCCCTGCATGCCCCCCCCCCCCCCCCCCAAATCCACAACTGCCTCCCTGACTGCTGTAATGGCATTGAAGAGGTTTCTTAATGTGGGCATCCTTTTTGTATATACTTCTGGGATTTCCATTCATCCGTTGTGTATGTACATTTGATTGAGCATGGTTGGTAGATGTTTGTTCAGTAGTTTGTGTTGGTTGATAAAGTAAAATAAGTTTGATCCTCCTAAATCTGAATAGTGTTAAGTGCATGGTTATATGACACTGTCGAGGTAATTAATAACTACCTACAAAAATGGCACCTCTTCTATGCCAGCTACTACAACGTTGGCAAGGTAAGTATATAATTACTAGTCTAACGCACACATCTATTTACCCGGACTTGAGTTGTAATACAGTCATTTAGTCGATGTAGGGGAAGCAATATTTTTGTAATGCGATAGACGCATTTGCTGTAGTGTGGGGATACTGTGATCTGAGTCGTTGTTGACCACTTCCAGACTTGTGCAGAGTTTTTCTGGACTGCATCACTAGCCAGGAAAGTGGCAATGATTTGAGTTTTTTGCGTATAATGGTGTATGTTTGAGCTTGGTTTATTTGAATGCTTCTAAGGTGCGTGGTGTGGTGGAAGGGGACTTCTACTGAGTTGGCAGCTCTTTTCCAGGATTTTATTGCTTTGTTGCCCTGTTGCAAACATGAGGGTGTCAGGAGATCTTTCTGGCATCTTGTTTGAAAGAGGAGAGTTTGGAGTGTGGTTGGTAAGGTACTGTGTAGCGAGTATTGTTGAGTGCAAGTGGTGAATGTTCTCGGTTTCCAAAATTGCTTATTATATTGCGTATAGGGTTATCTAAAAAATGCTGGAGCTCTGTCCAGTGTGTTGATTTTAATGTTATACAGCATTGAGTATCATGGTGACGTTGGTTTTGGTGATGGCATTGATAGTCCGCTATATGGTAAGTATGTAAATGGAACCAACAGTTCTCGCACAGATCTCTGCATTGAAATAGAACAGCTAAAGCTAAAAATTGTATCTAGATCCCCAAGAACAGAGTCTGACTTGCAATACAAGGTCTCTCTCTACCACTGTCCATGATGTGTTTCCTTCTCTATCACCCGTGCTCCATTTGCCAGTTTTTACAAGTACTACTTTTGTTGTATGAGCAGATGCCTTTGTGTGGTACACAGATTGTCATTCATACACACACCTAACAAAAACTTGATATTCAAACCACTGCTTTGAAGCATGTAAATTTTAATGTGTTCTTGTTCCTTTTTGTTGTAGGTCTTGCTGACCGTCTTTGCGTCTGACCAGTAGAACTGAAGCTTGTCCACAATGTCTCCATTTTCCATCCCCATATGTTTTGGAGATGGGAATGCTGGACGTGTCACCAAGTTTGTTTTTGTTCTTTTTGTTTTGGGGGTATTTCTCTTTTGTGCTGGAGTTTTGCTTTCAATCTTTGGCTTCCAGGCATGCCAGGTGGAGGGGTTCCATGAGTGTAGCATGACCCTAAAGGTTTTGGGGCCTTCTCTTGCGGCACTTGGTCTGTGCTCCATCTTAATAGCCAAGTATAGAGCAAGGCTTTACCTCCGGCAGAGACCATTGCAAGGCGACCAAGTGGAAAATGACAGCTTCTTTCTTTGTGGGGAAAACAACCAGTTTGCCCAGTTTCTGATTTTTGGCTTTCTGTTTTTAGCCAGTGGACTTCTGATCAGTGTACTAGGCATGTGGGTTCCCGGGTGCAGTACGGGGTCACAGCACGAGCAAGGGAACAATGCTACTACGCCAAACATTGAGCTCCAAAGCTGTGGGTTGCTTTCACTGCAGATCATGGGACCTTTGATTGTGCTTGTTGGGTTGTGCTTTTTTGTGGTGGCCCATATCAAGAAGAAACACGTTCCAACTCCCAGCGAAGAGGCATCTTTTGAGGAAGAACAGACAGCGCCTACCTCAGTGCCGTTCCAGGTAACACAAGGTAGGTGAATAATTTGAGTTTATTTGTAGTTAACTTTAGTGATTTTAATACATTGATTACACATTAAAATAGGCCTAGTAAGTGTTTACTATACACTTTATTGCCTAAGATAAGTGGTATGTATATTTAATGTTTACCTTCAAATTATTACATTCTGGGGGGTCATGCAGTAGGAATGTTCACATGATTTAGCCACAACATATTAATCAGAACCCAGTAAGCTTGTAGGACTTGCAGGATTTGCTTATCATTGGCTACATTCCTTCAGGACCACCCTATTTTCCTTTAGCCTAAATTGGGCCCTCTGGCTCGTCTTCTAGCTTTAGTTACAGTCAACGTCTCACTGGCTTCATCCTTCAATCATGCTGCCACTTCCTTACTGAAGTTACTGTCCAATGCACACTGTCACCCATCTCCCTTATTCGGCTACTCCCTTTGTGTTCTGTTGCTAAATTTCTTCCTTACGTCTGTCTCTATGGTACAGCTGTAGAATCATCATGGGCCTGCATTTAGGTTCTACACACCCCCCACCCGAGCATTATTTTTTAACATAAGGTCCTGGAATTTGGATGTTATTGGTCAGCGCTTCCATTTTTTTTTATTGTATGCACCATTGCATTGTATGCATTACACATCATCTTAGACATTATGGCCCTCATAAATGGCATCTTAATTCCCATGAAGGGGTCAACAGCAGTTACCGACCCCATCAGAATTATGAGATTCCAAAAACAGCAGTCACTTCACTTTCACAAGGAGATTTCATCTGCTGAAAACAGGCAAACTGTGTGAAAGTACAAGCGAAAATGAAGAATTACCAGGAGGATCAGACCCGGAAGTACTGGATTCCTCCCTTCCTAGCAGGAATTCCTTATTTCTTAGTGGACCGCTGGGTCCAACTTGTAATGGGCCATACTTTCCCCAGCCCTGCCATTGCTGGCTTCACCTAGTATCACTTACTCCGAGGGTAGGGACATTCTGGCCGATTTGCCAGACCACTTGTGATAAGGGCCCATATTTTTCTTGCAGAATGTTCTGTCTTGTGTACCTTTTAGCCTTGTATGTGCAGGTACTCTAAAGAGATGTTAAGAAAATGTAGGAGGACTGCCTGCAGGACAGGTAACTAAATTCTCCACATACCCCTGCATAGACACACTAATTTCTGCTGTTCCTGTTTCTGGCCGGCTCTTGATTGACGAGCACCAATCACTTAAATCACTTTACTCGTATATTAGCTAAAAAATGCAAAATTGTATCAAGGAAGATATCTTTTTTGAAAAAGCGTTACTATGGACAGACGTGGCTTATTTTATGAGATACAAAACCATCTTTCCTTCATTAGTCCTATGAATGCGCCTGAACCCTCCTGAAGGCTTTTTTTCAGCAGCTTGGCAGCCTACCTCTAGTGCTGGACAATTTCATGTACTGTAGCTTCAAGAAAGTTTAACTTGTAGCACTGACGTGTTGTGGTTTGAGAGACCCGGGCCCCTGCGGCCCTTGCGGACCTCCGCTGGGAACCTGCTTGCCTGCCTTACCTGGGTGTCCGCATCTTTCACGCTCCTGCTGATCTCTTCGAGGGCAATGTGTGTGGAGCGCTAAGGGGACTCAAGGGGAGTATGGCGTTTTGGAGCACCCTCCCGTTGTCGGTGGCCGGCCGAATAGCGTTGCTGAAAATGGTGGCGCTACCGCGATTGCTCTATTTCTTCTGCACCTTGCCGATCTGGATCCCGGCCTCCTTTTTTAAGACGCTTCGGGCGCTGATAACGGGGTTTCTTTGGGGCACGGGCAGACGTCGGGTGGCGTTGAACACCTTGATGAGACCGAGGGTGGAGGGGGGGGCTGGCGGTCCCGGACTTTGAATGGTACTACCTGGCGGCGCAGTTGCAGTGCCTCACACAGGCTGTGGCACGCGAGTTCAGAGGCCCGGAGGGCCCGGAGGGCCCGCAGGGTAGGATTATCCCTCGGCATGTACTGTCATTCATACTATTGCAGCAAAGGCTCCGGTTGGATCAACTCACGCTAGAGGAGCGCACGCTTCGGCTCTGCTGGCTCCGTAGCCAGAGACGAGCGGGCTTTGCGACCCCATATGCCCCGGAGATTCCGTTGGGCATGTGCATGGCTCTCCCTCATGGTGGAGACTGGTCGGCGTTGGCAGGTTGGGAGGACAGAGGGGTTCACATGCTTGGCGATCTCTATCGTGACGGAGCTTTGTTGCCGTTCCACGAGTTGCAGAGGGATTTTGATTTGCCCAGGGGGGTGATTATCTCCTCCACTCGGCTCTGGTGGCTGGGATTCGGAAACACTGACGGACGAGGCTGTCGGAACCCCCGACGTCCCTGGGATGCCAGTACGCCGTGATGGCGGCGGGTACCGTGAAGGCCATCACCTGCCTCTACGGGCGGCTGTCCACGGAGAGGCTCGCGCCCCTGGCGACCCTGCGGGAGCGGTGGGAGGGAGACCTTGGCAGGCCTATCTCGGAGACGACGTGGTCGCAGTTGCTGCAACGACCTTGGAAGGGCACGCGCAACGCTAGATTTCAATTGGTTCAATTCTATACTCTTCACAGGGCCTACTTCACCCCGGTGAAGATTCTGCAATATTTTGGGGGCTCCTCGTCGGGCTGCCCCCGGTGCCACACGGAGGGGGGCTGATTTCGGCCATATGTTCTGGTCCTGTCCGGGGTTGGGCTCTTACTGGACGGATGTGGTGGCGTGCCTGAATCAAGTGACTGACCGAGTGTTGACAGTGGACATGGGAACTTGCCTTCTGCTTTGGTTCCCACATACCCCCCGTACAAAAATCACGAGCAAATTTATCGATCTGGGGCTGATAATGGCGAAGAGGGAGCTTACCATGCACTGGAAGGCAAGAACGGGGCCGAGTGTTCGGAGGTGGAGGGTGAGCTTCCTGGCCTGGGCGGGGACTGAAGGGACGCTTCGCCTACAGCTGGCTAGACGTACTTCCAATGACAAAGCGCAAGAGGCCGCCGGGGCGTGGGGGGCGCAGGTGGAGGAGCTTCGCCGCTTGGGGGACCGAGAGGAGGGGGGTGAGGGCCAGGCGGGCGCGGCCCGGTCTGGGAGGAGTGTGGAGGGACCTGCTGGGACTCCCGGGGAGACTGCCCAGGAGGGGACTGCCTGAATATTCCACGGGGGCTATCGCTATTTGTGCAAATTTGTCATGTTGTGCATGGTGGTCCGGTTTCGGGGTGGTATGCATGTGAGGGGTAGAGTACAGCCTTTGGTACTTTTGGAAACGTGGGTGGGATTCGCCCTCTGATTCCGAGTTTAGCTCCCTAGTTGCGTGGGGCACCTTACACCCCATTGGATGGAGAACCCGTGGCGGGCACACTGGCAAGGGGGGGTGGGGGTAGAGAGGGAGTGGGGTGGGGGGTTTGGAATGGTTTTGTTGCGAGCTTACTGCCTTTGATATTGTTCCCACTGGCCTGGTTATCCTTCACAGGAATACTGAATGTAATGTGGACTTCATGTTATACGTTGGGAAAAACTAATAAAAATTGTTTAAAAAAAAAAAAAAGTGTTGTGGTTTGAGAGGCCCTATTTCACTCTTGGTGGTAATACCGGAGCGCTCTTTACCTGGGCCACAAAGGACAATCTGCTCTTTGATCCCTCCTAAAAAAGCTCTCAACTTTGATAAAGGCATTTCAAGATGAGGTTAAAAACCTAAATACAAGCTTTTTATGACTGCAAGAGCTGTGCTTGGGAGCTGGAAGCGAGGTGGGCTCTGCAGACTTAACTGCAAAATAACCACATTGATGCACCCAACAAGTCTGGTCTTAGTGGGATGCTGAAACGACAACTATAATGTAGGTCTTCGCAGAGTCGCGTTTGTAGGACATGCATTGTTTGAAGCTCGGGTGCACTTTAGATTTAGGATTAACATTTACAACAATAGACGCACGAGGTTTAACGTGAATTTTTTGTTGTAAGGTTTAACTTATTGTTAGTTTTTGTTGGCCAGCATTTCAGATCCTACTTCTATAGAAGCTACAGGCATGGTTTGGTAGGTGCAAGTGTCTCTGAAAAGAAAGGTGTCTGGGGGGCACCAGAATTCCTATTGCTGCTAAAACCAAGAGCATGTAACCTTGTTTCTTCCATGACCCTCGAATATGGTGGGACTTTGCAGAGGGTTTTACGTGTTTTTTTTAAAAAAAAGATTATACATATATTTTTTATTGATCAATTTTAACCTCGTGTTTTAAATGATTGCAACCTCTAACACACGACAGTATTGCAGGACATGTTGCGGCGCACACCGAAATCCCTTCTGCGGATTCTGAAATGATTTGTCTCCGTTGAAAATGTAACCTTATCTAAAAGTGGACGATTCGGAAGAGTTTGGTGGGGGAAATACAGTCCATTTTCATTTTCTCATCGGGTTACTATATGCAAAATGGAGGGAAAAAACTACGATCATCGAATGTGTTCATTCCCCATAGCTTTCACCACGTTGCATCTTATGTTGCCCTTCTTTAAACTACCCTGGTTGTTTGGTGACCCGCCGGCTCTGAAGGCAGATGGGAGCGTTCAGTGGGCATATTAGTGGCTGGATTTCATCTTTATCCATTTGAATGCTTTTCTGTTCGACAGTTTTTACTTTCAACAGTCTTTCTCCTATTCTGCGAAATGTTAATTAGTGTTTCCAAGTACACTGGGAGCACATCAATGCAATCATTAACAGCCCTTCCCAAATTCTGTGCAACGTTGATTACTTTGGAAGTCCGACCCTTTAAACTCTATTAGCAGTTTCCTGATTATCATCGTGTCGGCTTTCGTTTGGTTGCTGCTAGTTTGAGTTCTGTTCCTTTTGTGCCGAGCTGGTTTCCGCCTGCCTGTTCAGGTTGGTTTTTGCATCTGCTTTTCCTGGTAGTAAATCTCTCCTGCACACGCGCGCATGCCCGGTTGTCCTCTTTCCCACCCACGTCTTATTTGTATTTCAAACATAGGCAGCCGTGGCAGGTTCTGCTGCTATTTTAGGATACGTTTTAGCATTAAGAGTTCGTGCTTAGTTAAAATAACAATAATTTATAAGAGTATGAGCTTGGGAGCCCACCGCCACTGCTGCAAAGTGCAGCGCTTGCCACAAGGGAGTAGCTAGAAAATCGAAATGCTCCCACTGTAAACCAAAGCTCTGATGGCAGGAAGCAAGTGAGCCCGAACCTCCCTGCAAGAGCTCCTCTGTCTAGTCCACCCAAGCATCTATCCAGCCATCCTTCCATTCACCCACTGATATGGACTATTCTGTCGTCCATTGATTCTTTCATCCATCAGTCAGTCACCATTGCATTCATCATCTATGTAGGCATCCACCAATACATCCATTAACCCATACAGCCATCAGCCGGGGGGTGGGGAGCTCCGGATCGGTCAGAGAGCCAGTTATCAATCCATCCATTCATCCACTCAGATTTCCATTTACTTTGCCATCCATCCTTTCAGGTTTCTATTTATTATGCCATCGGTCCATATACTCAGATTTCCATCTACTCTGCCATCCTTTCATCCACCCATCCATCATTTCAGATTTTCATTTACTGTCTCCCTTTGACCCATTCATCCTTCCATTCACATCACTCATCCATCCTTTACCCACCCATTCCTTTCATCCACCCATCCTTTAACCCACCCATCCTTTAACCCAAACTTCTCACTCGTCCATCCCCTTACCCAGCCATCCTTTCACCCACTAATGCATCCACTCTCCAAACCTTCTTTCCTGTTTCTATCAACACCTCCTTCTTTCTTCTTTTAGCAATAATTAATTATGAGTTTTATCTGCCAACTTGCAAATGAAGGAGCCCCATAAAAAAAATCCCACCCCCACTGTAGCTTCTAAAACGGGGTGTTCACGACGTCCCGGGGTTGCTGATACCAAGGCCGCCTCGTCTTTCTTCTACCACCTTACACTTCGGTCTATTTAACTCACTCTTGCAGGTTCTTTTCCATATCTACTTTCACCTATTGCAGTTTTCCTATCTTTCTGTTCTTCGACTTTCTCTCTTCTGCCTTTCTCTCCTTTTCTGCCTTTCTTCCCTTTGCTATAGGTCAAATGATGAGAAAATAAATACTGTTACCCAACAATTGGTGTCCATGCACACCTCCTGCAACTACCTACCCAAATTAACCACTATGGGATATCATTAGTGTAGCGGCATCAGAAATGAGGAGACTGACAGGCCCACTCTACCCGAGGTAAAGCTACCTTTGCAACGGGGAAGCAAGGGCACTGTTTTCCTGCCTTGATGTATCGCCCCGGCAACCCTTGCTTTGCTGCTGGTAATGGGGCAGGCAGATTCGCACAATTGTTTCAGGTTCTTTCCGCAGAACATCAAAGGGCAGAATAAAAAATATTTTCAATGGCTCTCCTTCCTGTATTTCCATGTACTATGCTGGCAGTGCACTTTTGTGGCGTTGCACCACTGACGGAAGTCTGGTTGTCATGACCCGGCTCCTCTTGAAACTCTAATGAGCAAGGCTTCTTGTTTGAAGTGGTGGCTGCCTCCTCGTTCAATTGCTTTCCATGAGCAAATGTAAGTTTTTGGTTTTTTTTCGTATTCCTTATGTATTGGAGTTTTGACAGGGGAGTCAATTTACAAAAATAAGAAAATGTATTTATAGTTGAGAATTAACAATTTTTCAGTAAAACCCAAATCGTTCATGGCTCTGTATCAGTGCAAGACTCTGATTTAGAAGAGAAATCACTCCATGGACATATTATAGGTAACAAGAAAAAGGCGAGTCTTTAAAGGCCTCTTTACTAACTAGACACACTTCACAATTATAGGGACTGATGTTAAAAACCGGATAATAGCAACTGAAACCTGGCTGCACCCTGTCGCTCCACACTTGGAAAACCACGAGGACTGCTTAGGAATTATTGACCTGCCTCTTGGGATGCTAAGGCCAGTAGGACACTTGGTCTTTAGAGCCCTGGTTTCCAGGTAGAGGATGGAACATCCCCGATGGCCTTGACAGATCTTGTGCGAATCCATTATTTCTCCGAATAGGCATTGAACAGTGAGGTCACAATGCTAAATTTCAGTGATCAGGTTTGAGTTGCTTCAGTGTGATCTGGGTAGTAGCGTTCAATGACTTCTAATCCTACAGCTTTGGAATATCTTGTTTGCACTGCAGTGGTTTCACTCTGGAACCTTTTTGTTGAAGGTCAAGTCTCACACGTACTAAGTGCAGGATGTGTACTAAGTGCAGGATGTGTTTTCTTAACTTCAAAATGGTAACTTTAGAGAAGAGCTAGCTTGCTTTTGACCTTGGCCATTACATGGCAAGACCAATGTTGTCCAGCTAGTGAAATGATTTTTGCTGCCATGTGCAGAGTGCCATATTACCCCTCTCCAACTCTCGTGCCTCTTTGGTATAGGGGCATCCTTTCCTGCTGGTGGGGGGGATATCTAGGTTCCACAATTGGTAGAGCTTAGGCTGGTTTCAAAAGCATGCTTCACCTGAAAACTAATTGGGATTGTTGAAGGCTTCATTTTTTGATAAACCCATAGAATATGCACATCAAGGCAACCGAAATAATAACTTCTAAATTGGTGATTGTTACACTCCAGCATTGGAAGCTGAACATATTTAACTGAGCAGTGAAATGCTAAATCCCTAAATATACTAATAGTAGAACTTCTAGGGCAAGAGCATTAGGTAAATATGGCAATAGCTGTAGTGCTAAAATGGCAGTACTTGCTTGTGAGTTTAGGACTATATGGGCTCAAGTCCAACGTGGACATTGTGGAGGGAGCTATTACAAGTATATCATTCATAACCTTTTTGAAAAAGATATAAACTGTTTGTCGATTAATATCTGCAATAATTCGCAAGTGGCTATGATGCACCAAGGGCCTACTCTCATTATTGAGATTAGTACAATATGTGAAACAATCTCATTCTTGGACAGAGGATGATCCTGGGTATCGTCTAATTTCTAACCTCCAATGAAACCATTCCCGTCAAATTTAGCACAGGCCATAGCTCTGGGATAATGCTGCATATGGCCTTTCTGAGGATGGCTATTTACAAGCACTCACGGCCATTGGTGCAGTGATGGCTCTTCTGCACAGGTACGGGGTGCAGTTGCAGTGTAAAAAGTCACAATGATGCTAAGGTGATTAGGTGTGCGCTTTAAAAGCTAATTGGCTTGGAAGGCTGAAGAGAAAGTAGGAGATTGCACCCATTATTATATTTATAAAGGGCTTGCTACTCCTTTGAAAAAGTAATTGGAATTTAATGGTATAGAGGTGTGAATCTCCATACATCAGGCTGCAAATGTGTTACGTCCCTGTCGCTTCCATGCGGGAGAGGGAAAAAGATGGATGTTGAGGGAGAGAGAGAGGAAGAACTCTACCAGAATGATCCTTAAAAGAAGAGTATTAACATGCTTGATGCCATGGAAGAGTGAGAGAAGGCTGGTGAAAGCATGAGTGGCCAGTGAGTGATTGCCTAAAATGGAATCCATCCTGCACATGGGAGAGTGTGGGGAGGGATATGGGGAAAATTGGAGCTCCAACATATGTGATTATGTATCTCAAATCAGTAGAACTGCCCAGGAGCAACAATTTATTTTTCAGTTGTGGGTACCTAAATTATGGCTGTGTGCAAGCAGGAAGATTTCTGAACTAGTCAAGAGGACAATTTCTTTGAAGTATTTTTTTCCGTATTACTAATTCGATCTGATTTTTTTTTTTTTTTTTTTCTAAACCTTCTACAACAGTAAGGCTTGATTACTCGACCTAGCTACCCAGAGAGCTTCTACAACAGTAAGGCTTGATTACTCGACCTAGCTACCCAGAGAGACCAATCTACAGCAAAAGTCCTTGGCATTCAATTTATCAGCACAGTAAAAGTTTCTGAGGCTTGGTGATAACGGGCACTATTTGGTGCAAAGATTGCTTGGTAACCTTAGACCGGTCTGGACAGACCCCGAACTTTAGATTTGGGAAACTTCATATACTGTTCAATCAAATATCATTTCAGCAGCTGCCACCAGGTAGGACATCTTTCATTTAGGCCAAAACTACAATTTTAGGAGACACCGAATTATTATTCTATTTTTTGCATGACACACTAAAGCCAACAGTTGGCTCTGGATAATTTTTTTTTGTATAGAGCTACATAGCTCAGCATCTACGTAACCGAACAGCTAAACTAATGCTGGCAGACAATGGAGTGTCTGAGTCCCAGTCAGTTGGTTTCATATCGCAGCACGCGTCCAAGCCTAAGGTGTGTGAAATAAACCGTCCTGCACATTATCACGGGACAATGGAAAATATATGCCCAGTATCCAGCACTGTGGGGTCGAGCGCATGTAGACTACATTCAGATTGTGGCCCCGCAGGCTCGAATGTTAAGGGTGCATGCACAAAATAACCAGGTTTATAAAAATAACATTACTCAAAAACTTCCCTCAGAAGGACGTCATGTTAAAAGAGCAAAGAAGCTCACTACAATAAGCCAGGTATGAAGAACATCCTATGTGCATATTTTAAAGGTCATCTGTTGCTCCATGCAATGCTTGGATTTATCTCCGCCGCAGGCGGTCGCTGGGGCGCTCTGTCTTGAGTGGCATAGTGTGCAAAAAACACACATGGACCAGAGTCTCGTTCAACCATCTCACCCATCACTCTTGTGTTTTCCTCGTGAAGGTCCGGTGTGTATCCTGCTCTGCTGGACTTGGGTTCGAGCACCACTGAAGGGGGATGTCGGCTGGATTACATTTAGACGTGCGTATATGTAGCTCTGCCTATAGGATAAACCATTTGTCCACGCATGTCCCTGAAGCTGCGCAGTGTTTTTCTTGTGAGGAAAGTTATGATGGAATGTGGCAATCTGAAACCAGGCTTGCATCACACTGGAGGGAAGGACTTGCGTAAAAGGTGCTGTGTGAGGATAGTTTTCCATCCTATAAGTGAATAAGTAACTTTTAAAGATTTAGCGGTGACTTGTAATGGCTACAAGGCTGAACACGAGCGCTGTAGACTGTGCCTGTGGCCTCGCCCCCCCCCCCCCCCCTGTAATGAGTTGCTGCTGGAAAGAACCGTTCCAGACTGCGGAGCGCGAATGTATGCGGTGGAGCCGATCAAGTTGCTTCACTTCACGTTTTGGGACGGAAATTATGGTCCATTTGGGACCAGAATGAAAGGAAAAACTCATTTATATTAAAGGGGAAAAATAGGAGTCCCTCCGACACGTCACAGCTGGACGGTGTACTAGGAGGTGTGGAAATCCGCCTTCCTGGCACCTTTTTTGAAGTTCCGGCATCAAGAGCATCATGGCCTTCGGTCGGCGTTTGCCTGCCCGCAAATCTGTACTGCACTTCACTAGTTCATGTGAAAGTCTGAGTGACTGGCGGGAGTGTTTTGTGTCCTGGTTCAGGCTGCTCAGAAACGAGTCCTGCACTTTTCTGCTTTTGTGGTTGGCGCCGTTTCCCATCCGAGAATCTATTGACTCAAGCCAGGTGTTCATTAACAAGAAGCTGCTCTTATTTTTCATTTTTTTTTTTAAACTAAGCAGTTTTATTAAAGCTTTACCCAACAGATAAGTAAAACAAGAAACCGGGATGATTCAGTTTTGACGTTCGACACTGCAGAAGAGCTGACGAAATCCACACTATCTACTTTGTAAGGAATTTTAACAAGACATTTAATATTTCCAACCTAATGCTAGACATCTGGAAAGATTAATGAACGTGAATGCATCTCTAATCCGGTCATGGTAGCTAAAAATGCTCCCACCACCCTCAGTGTTTTTGTGTTTAAAACAACCTCAAAGAAGCTACTCTTACTTTGAAGAGAGGAAAGAAAATGGAGGCAGGCGCTGTACAGAAGATTCTTCGAAGAATTCGTCTCAATCTGAATGCCTGATCGTTGGGGCAAGCAAGCCAGAGCTGTTACAGCAGGAACTCCTTTCTGGATTTGGAATATTGCAAGCAGGCCGCAGGACTGGTATGGACCATCAGATGGCCTGTACTTGAAGTTATTACAGATCGGTGGTCGCCATGGAAGTAACGCCAATCCCATCAAGTTCTCCGGTCCTCTCAAGCCATAAGATGGGCCACCACTCTAGTACAATGAAGCCTGGGTTGTAGTCTGGTGGATCGAGGGTGTGGAGGCGGAAGAGAATTGGTTGGCTGTCAATCTGGCAACTTTGTGAGTTTTGTCATGTCTCTCGTGTGTTGTCTTTAGGCATGTGATTTATTCGCTGATCGAGAATAAAAACAAACATTATAAATACCTCCTGTTCTACTTCTAGACGTGTACTATATTTTATGTGTTAAGTACTTTACTAAGTAGTTTTCACTTTATTCTTTTGCTTAACCATATCTTGGAAGGCTATTTGCTTCACTCCTTATGGCGTATTTTACTATGTGCAGGTAAATCCCAACATGTTCTAAAGTATCTGGACACTGGCGTTTCTTTGAAGCGGGCTCCTTTGAAACTGCACTTGCAGGATTTGTGACCTGAGTGTCCATCTCCATTTTCACCAATGTCCGCTTTTACAACCATCTTGTATTTCTATGATCTACCTTCAATATTAAATGAGGTCTGCAAGATCCCTTGGACTCCAGAAGTAGAAGCTCCTCGTTGCCAAGATTGACACTTTCATGAAGACATGATTTACTTCCCTGACCACATCTTGGGAGCGGTTTACTTGATGGCCAGTTTGGGATGTGGGCACTGTCTCCACATTACTAAATACTCCAGCTTGTATTGTATGGCTGCCATGATTTTTCACATCAGAGTTTGCTGCAAACGGGACAACAAGCTTTAATGAATATGAAGCCCTCAAAGGTCCAGCTCGCAATACTCTGATGTTTACTACCACCTTGCTTGTGTCCCTAATCTAGAAGGATCTTCAGATGTGGTTCCCTCGAATACATTCATGGAACTTCAAAACTTAAGCATATTATCTGTTGGAACCTAAACATATAGTTTGGCCCGCTGTCAGTGGTGCTTTAAACATCCATTTCACAAAGAAGGATAAATGTATGAACATTGCCTGTCATACAAATCTTAATGATTTGGGAAGTATTCATCTCAAAAGAAAAATCCCTTCTGTTACATGGATTGCCTTCATCCTTTTAATGGCTAACACATTAACCCCTTGTGTGCCCCGCCCTTTCCACGCCTTGTGCCGGGCGTTTCATTAGCAGGCGGGGCTCATGACGAGATAGTCTCGTCATGGACACAGCGCAACCGCAGCCCATGACGAGACCATCTCGTCATGGGCACTCAAGGGGTTAAAGAAAGCTCTTGCTAATACCTAACCCTCAAATTACTCTATGGACCCTACCCATTTTTCAGTAGCCAAATACCAGGCAGATGCCCCCTCGCTTCCCTCTGGTTCCACATTATCAACTCTTTCTTAACGAATGACTCATTTCCTGAGTGTCAAAACTGGACATGTTCATCTCCTCCTCAAGAAGTTCACTGTTGTAATAGAAGTGTTGACAAATTATGGACCAATCACGGGCCTTCGTTTTCTCAAAGATCCTTGTTGTATTGTCAACCAACTTGATAAATATACCAGCAAAAATAACCTCTCAGAGAATATGGTTTTAGCTCCACTCATGGCTACACATTTCGGTCACATTATGCTTCTTTGGCGATCGCCATTCATCCCTCCTTTTTTTTTCTTGCCATTTTCAACATTGTTGACCTCAACATACACCACAAGACTCTATCACAAAGTTGGTGTAGTAGAAACAGTACTCAAATGGGATAAGTCATACATCTTAAACAGAATTCAATGCATAAAAATGGGAAATACTTTCTCCATGAATCATTCTGTCCCTTCTGATGTCTTCCAAGGTTCCATCCGCCTTTGCCCCGGATTTCTCTTTATTATCTCTGTAGAACATCTGGGTACCACATTGATAAAACGGGGAATATCCGGTTGCCAATAAGCTGATGACACCTTGTTATATATAAAACGACTTCACTTTGCACAACTGGCCTTAAGACCCTTATCGCCGCCTTGAAGGATGCACAATCCAAGATGACCCCCCTTCAGTTAAAATGAAATCCCCACGAGAGAACTCTTCTCCTCTAGTAGAGATGAACATTTTAGCAACAATTCATGCCTGGCTCCTCCCAAATCAACCCTTCATGCTGCAGCGCATCAGTTGTACACCTGTATCAGTGCGCTCCCTTGTTTAATACTCGATTCTTTCCTTTACTCTATCAGTGTGATTTTGGGGTGTCACCCACTGATCTTGGGGGCATGTACAGATGTCAAGTAGTTAACCGTCCCGTAGCCAGGCCGTATTTCCTCACTAGCACCACTGTTATAGTTCTTTCTCTGGGTTTCTCCTTTTCTATGCGATTCAATACTACAGTGTTCAGTTATGTGGAATCGCTCAAATCCATTCACTTTTAGTTTATTTCCTTCCTTGTTTATTTTCCAATGTTTTAATTTATAAACCTACGATTCCATCCTTAATGTGCTTTGTGCCTATTACCAATGCATTTCGGACCTTTCCATGGTCCTTCGCTGGGGGTGTCTGCTTCGCATCGGGTCAATCTGCGTGTTCAAAAGCGTGCCTGGTATGTTGGGGATTCCATATGTTCTCGCATGCCAAACGTTTTGAGCACGTCCCACCTGGCCATCCAATGGCACTTCTTGAAACTCAGATTGGTCTTCAAAACAACGTGCACGTCATAGAACAAAATTCATCATCGCTGCACACCAGCATGGATATCTCTCGCAGAAACTGCATGCATCTTCGAGTATAGAAGGTCGTGAAGCCGTACCATGCTGAAGATCGACCTTCAGAAAAGTGCCAACGTTGACGCTCTTTCTTAGATAGTGTTCCTGGGATTTAAATGTCCTCCCACGCCACGTCAAAAAGGCTTTCTGAATATCCTTCTTCAAGAGGTTATTGAAGCAGGACTTCCCGAACAATACTGCTCTCTCCATCTACTCTCCGCTTGTCTGGCCAGTCTCCAGTTGCACAGACTTATGTTACACTCAGTCCTCCGATTTTGATTTTATCTGCATAATTACTCTGATTGGATCTCCATCTAATGTATACTTTGTTTTTCTAATGTTTAATCACTCACTGGTCCTAATTTTTGCTACCTTGTGTATGTCTTGTCTGTGCAACTTCAAGACACTTGTTAGACCAAATTTACACTCTGTGTACAGAGTTCAGCCACCCTAAAGTAGGATTTGAAGCTCTGTTTCAAAAGCCAAATATAATAAAAATGCAAAGCATCATCTTTGGGTGAAGACCTGGTTACAAAGATTGAATATCTTGCTAGAACTGGATTGAAGTCTGAAATGGCACGCTGAACTTGGGGAATACCCCTGGATGCCTATTGTCTTATGTAGGAACACATTCTCCACAAGCTTGGTCTGTCCTTTGTTTTCATGGAAGTAAGGCATCTACCATTAAACATCCTGTATTGTATCTGGGAACTGGACGTACAAAAACCACCAGAGACTCAGTCTCTTAATTCTGGCTCCAAACTGCTATGTGTACTTACTCTTAGATTAAGTACCGAATCTGTGCCATTATTTTCCTGTTTAGGATGGGTAATGTGTACATTTTTGTATAGAGCTAACCTAACCAAAAGGCAACGAACAGAGCACTGTACATGCTCAAAGACCAGCATAGCTTCAACGAGAAAGAGGAGGAAGCTGGGATGTGGGCGGTTAATGCATTGTGAAGGAGTGCTCTTTAAAGAGGTGATTCTTTAACTTGTTCCTAAACTGGAGTAGTGTTGTGCCGGACCCATTGGATGCAAGGACATTGTACCATAGCCTGAATGCACATATGGAAAGGGTCCACTGTCTTGTTTTTTATTTTTTCACACTGGTTAGTCTGCAGTCTGAGTGGCCTGGCTGCGGATGTGCTGAGAACCATCAGAGATGGTGTGGTTGCCTGTAAGATGAATGGGGCGAGGTGAGGGCTGCTGTTTGTTGTAGCTTTGTAGGTGATGCAGCTGGTTTTCAAGATAGTGTGGGCCTGCAAGGGGAGACAATGGAGTTCGTTCAGGATGGGGGGTGATGTCCTATTTCTTCAGGCCCTGTATAACATGTGCTACGAAATGTAGGGTTCCCTTACGGGGTGCCAGTGTAGCATTCTGGAAGGCCATGGAGTAGGGCATTACCACCATCCAGATGCAAGATTACGAGGGCTTGAACAGCAGTTCTGAAGTCCCTTTATGGAAGAAATGGTTAGATTTTCATTAGAAGAGAGAACTTGTACCAGGCAGTCTTTGTTTTTTGGCAATGTGTTGCTTGAGGATGAGGTTAGTGTCCGGGATGAATTGAATTAACTTTGTAGTTTGGGAAAGATGGGGTTTGAAGCAGTGAAGGTGTGTCATTGAGCCAGGTCTGTACTGTATCTTGTTTTATTGTTCTTGGTGAATAACAGAAATTCCTTCTTGGTTGGTTTGAGCTTCGGGTAGTTGCTGGACGTCCAGGTCTGGATGATATGCAAACAGTGTTTTAGGCGTTGGCTGTCTGAAGCAGAAGAGACTTTAAAATAGAGTTGTGTATCTTTGGCATATTGCTTAGCCATGATGCGGGTCTATTTGAGTAGTCTCTAAACAACAATCAAATGCCAATATTGATACTCATTCAATCTAATATTCAAACTTGATAACCACACACCTCAGTTGTTCTAAATCATTTCATGATTTTTCAGACGTTTTTTAAAGAAAAAATGAGTTCTTAAATTTTGCAAAAAGTTTCTTCGAAAACTTTTGAATAGATCCAAATTTTTACCAATTCAATAAATGCACCAATGTTTACACCACAGAGACACAGCACTAACAATATATACAACATTGAATAAAACACACACTCTACAAATTACACATAAGACATCATAGTACAAAACACATCATAGCTCTGGTTCTGTGCAATCAAAAAACTTTGAAATGTGACAATTGATGTTTTTTTTTCTTTGCCTTTTTTTTCTTTTGATTGCACAGAACCAGAGCTCTGATGTGTGTGGGTCTGGCCACCTATTATCTTGTGCAACGTTCTACTTCTGCTGGATGCTTCTTTGATGGTATTGGAATAGTACTCTGCTTTCGCTAATGTGATAAGCTGTCTGCATATTGAGCGAAGGGACTTCAGACTCAAATCCTCAGCAGTTCCGTTTTTCATCCTTTGTGTTTCCTGTCTGCTGATGTTTGTCAGTGAGGTCTTTATAGTACCAGGGTGCTGAAGGCTTTTTGATCGCACTTGCCTTCCTGTGGATAGTCACATGGCTTTCCAAACAATTGTTTAGAATGGTGGTGTCTGAGATGGAGTTGTTAGGATGAGAGATGAGTTCAGACACTTGGTTGTCTGTGGAGAATTCTTTAAATGATCTGATGGTTGGTCTTTGTGTTGACCTTGATTGGCTGGTAAGATGCTATGCATGGAGATAGGGATGCCAAACTGGTCAGTCCAGTCCAGGGGTTGCATGGTTTGTACTGGATTTCTGGTGAAGTTGAGAAGACCAGATCAAGAATGTGACCTTTTGGGGTGTGTTTGTTGTGTAACGTACTGTACCAGATCGAGTGTATCAATGAAGTTGAAGGGGGCGTCTCTTTAAGTTTCTGTTGTCTGAAGTCACCTAAGAAAGTGGTGTGGCCACATAGGATAGATGAGGTGGGCTTTCTTTCACTACAATGGCAAGCTGGAACACCGGTCATTGTGTGGATGATTCACCTGACTGCATTCTACACAACCCTACAACCAACACTTCTAACACCCCACCCAAACGCACACTGGCAGAAACACCCCATACCCACAGATATTCTCCTTGCGGCCCCTTCCAGAAGTACAATACAAGGTGCACTCGTATGTAATATATTCTAATGCATGTGTGTGAATGGAGATTCGTTTTTAACAATGTGCGTGATCCGTTCTCTGCATGTATGTAATAACACACAGGAATGTCCGTGAGTCGACACACACATCCCCTCAATGCACTCAAACATGTATTTAAAAAAAGGCCATATATGTGCCTCTGTCTGTTGGGAGTGAACTGTCTCTATCAGAAGAACTCGCATACACTCAAAGATACTCCACACGTCTGTTGCACCAAAATCCTGTACTACACACACCTAACACTCGGCCTTATATCAAAGGACCTAAATATAATCAAATCCCAGAGAGAAACCGACGCTCGCAAACAGAAACGGATCATCCGCACTCTTCAGTCCATAACCCCAGCGTCAGCCATCCTCCTGACACATTACCTTACTCGGAGATGCAGGCACAGACAGAAGCTTTAACATTCGCTGGCTTGTAGAAGTGTGCCACCTTTTTATATTTTTTAACTCGGGCTGAGTGGATGTGAAACTTGCTGCACCTCTGCCAGTTTCCACTGGTTGGGCATCCCTCTGCGCCTTATTTTGCAAAAAAGGCCGAAATCTCTGCTCAACAAAATATCCTTGTTCCGTGCAATGAGACCTGCATGGAGCAAGGAATTCTCATGATGCCCAACACTTTAAGGGGCTGGTTAATGTAATTACCGTAATGGTGATTGCGTTTAGTTAATTATTGTCTTTTATTGCCCCCGACGGACTATCAAACCAAAGTCTCCAGATGGGGCGCCAGTGCACGGTGCTTGGCTCTTGCAGCACCAGCAGGTGCTGCGCACTGGCTTCCATATTAAGGACGTTTCTTTAAAAGTGCGCCGTCAGTGGTCCGAGCTTTTTATTTACCTTCATGCAAATATCATTATGATCATACATTGCTTGGCTCCTCACACTCCACCTAAAAGTAATTGTGTTCTGTTTTTTTCTGCCTCCATGTTTGTGCTCTAAGAGCAAGAAAAGGACTGATTTCGCGTATTTGCAAATTCGCTTAATTATTTTACGCACTTCTGTTTGATTAGCTACCACAGAGATCCTGCCTGCAAGTGGACGTGTGCGCACACGCACACAATGTGCACGAGCATATTCGCAAACATTTATATATTAATGGTGATTGGCACAAAAAACATTACTAGTCTCTAGTTTCTTGGACATATGACCTTTAATATATAGTTATGTAATCGAATTTATTATCAATAGAAAGTTTTGCTTTTAGACCACCATGATGGGTTTCTACAGATCTTGACAATTAGACTGTAAGACCAGTTGTGTTGCTTGCAGGGGTGCAGCGAGTTACCTTAAGGTCGCGTATGTTTGAAGGCTTCACATGAATCATGTCTCCAAAGAGAAGGTGACATGAAAGGGGTCTTTGGTAACCTCAATTATAGGAACTGAAAAGAGGAGTAAAAGCCTCTCTCAAGCAAACGCTGGATTTGAAAATCCGAAATATCTGAAAAGGTAACCACAATGCAGCCTGAGATACGAGGGAATGGGCTATAAAGAAGGGGAACTGTTTGCCGCAGACCAGTTCCACCTTGGTGATGACACAGCGATGTTGTTGTCGTGACTACCTTAAATCCTATTTAAGTACAAGATTATGGTTGAGCTAATCTACGCCCTAGAGTAATATAACTGAAGGACCAATGAAATCCTTTGTGTTTGCCTGAGTTTAGCTCTCTTTATTCTTTCTTTACAATATCAGTCTCAGGGGTAATACTTTACATTTGGGGATCAGACTTTTTGAAGTATGCAATATCATTGAGAACGTATCCAGCAGGGATATGTGTATGTCTAGATATATTATGTGTATATATCGTGATATTCTTGCTGCATGATGAATAGCACTGTACATTTTATTTAGGTAGGTGGAAAACGTCTTGGTTAAAAAAAATCTAAAAGATAAAAATATATCAGCGTTGTTCCATATAGCAAAGCAATTGTTCCAAAGGATAGATGTTTGTGTTGTCTATCCTAGAAATAAGAGGTTAAGCACCTGTTGCGCACACAGCAAATATTGGCCATTGATACTTTTAATATTTTCCCAGGTGATGGTGTCTTTGTATTACCACCGTTCCCTCCATCCTATTTTGCTGATTCACCCTCGCCAGGGAGCAACAATCCGAGCTTCCACTTGCAAAATGGTGAAAACCCTCCCTCTTACAGCAGTATTTTTGATGGCAGGTAAGGCAAAGTTCAGCTAAATAAGGTGTAAACTAATGGAAACTTGTTGTGGAGCTTTTAGGGCTCTTTTTTATTTTTTTTTATTTAATATTTTGCAGTTTTATATAGTGCAAACTTGGCCTAAGAGCATTAGAGTGCTTTATATGGGCATCAGTTTTCATTACTCAAGGTCAAATTCATTTTTTTTTTTAAAGCACAGAGAGATTAAGTGATTTGCCCAGGATGGGGTCCAAGCTGGGGTATGATGTACAAAAATTCCCTTTGCAAAAGTAGTCACAAACTATGCACCAGCTTTTTTAAAATTTGAAGGAATCTTGCAAGCCAACCTATGTATTAATAGGTCATTTCACATAATCTTGACTCGTAGTGGGTTATAATCGAGCTACCTCGTCAATGATCATGAGGTAAGTTGTAAATTGGAACTCTCTATAATTGGATGCCTTCACAGAGATGAGGGATAAGTAGCCTGCAGGGCTCAGCACAACATCATGCCATGATTGCATTTTAAATAAAATAAATGTTTTTTTTATGCTGACCTTCTTACTTAAAAGAAACAGGAGTGCATTAAAACATTTTTGTTCTTTGAGAGTTGGCAGTGATAACTTGGACCACTGCCTTATCCCCCCCCCCCCAAAAACATTTAAAAAAACTAAAGAAATAAATCAAAAGGGGATGGGGTCCCAAGTGGACACTTTCCCATTGCCCAATTTGGTTAATACATCCTTTGCGGTATAAAAGTAACGTTTTACAACAGCATTTCATCTGCAAAACATTGATACAAACCTTAATCAGTCGCTATTTGAAAAAACACGTCTTCCAAATAGCAATTCATTATGAGTTTCTAAACACATTTTGTGATTTGATAACGTGTTTCCTAATACAAAAACGAGTTTCGCACATAACAACTAGCCATTTTGATGTCTCAAACCCTGTAATTTTTGAGAATTGCAGGCTGTGCCACAGTAAAATGGCTTTGGAGATTAGGCATCGGCTTCCCAGTTCCAGAATCAGCACTCTGGCCGTTAGGCCAAATCTCCACCCATTTATCGTTTATTCTTATTTCTATTATAAGCAGTGTTGGAAAATGGCCTTCTCTAAAGGGTCAACCTAAGCTTTTTGCCTTCATCCTCCTCTTTTTCTGACGTTGTTTTTGTTGGCTTTAGGACTCTGAGCACTTTACCACTGCTAACCAGTGCTAATGTGAATGTGCTGTCTCTTCTAAACATGGTAACATTGGCTCACACCCAATTGGCATATTTAATTTATTTGTAAGTCCCTAGTAGAGTGTACTACCTGTGCCCAAGGACTGTAAATACAATGCTACTAGTGGGCCTGCAGCACTGATTGTGCCACCCACACTAGTAGGCCTTTAAATCTGTCTCGGGTCTGTCACTGCAGTGTTACTGCCATGTCCACTTGGCATCTAAAATCCCTTGCTAAGCCTTAAACTCCCCTTTTATTACACATAAGTCACCCCTAAGAAAGCTCTTAGACAGCCCATAGGGCAGGGTGATGTGTAAGTAAAAGTAGGACATGCACTGTTAGGTTTTGCATGCCCTGGTAGTGAAAAACACCCCAATTCATTTTTCACTAGTCTGAGGCTTACTCCTCTCATAGGTTAACATTGAGAATTCCGTAATTTCTGATTGAGCAGGAGTAGCTCTTTTATGTTTTACATCATTAGAATGGCAATTATAAATTCTCTTTGCTGGTAAATTTGAATTTAACATTACTATTCTATTATTGAAATTTTAGAAAGCTGGTATTTCTCTGCTCTTAAAGCTGTTTGTGTGTCTGCAGCCAATATCCAGTACACGTCTGGAGTTGGTGACCGCTTGACTTTGTGCATTTCCTCTAGACCGCCACACACAAAGGTAGGTTAGTATTGAGTGCCCATCTGCATCCTGACGACTCATCCTGGGCAGGATAGGAGGGAGGAGCTGACACACTTGAATAGGGAGTGTCCTGTCTCCACAGAAATAGTTGATTACCCCCCTGTTGTAAGTCTGGAGCCAGGGCTATGAAGAAAGGACATATATGCACTTCAAAGACCCTTCTTTGAAGTCAACCCAACTTGAAAGACACAACTGGTTACAAGTACTGGGTCTCTCACCTCACCAAATCGGGCACTTCTGGACCTGTAAAAAAACTGTCGGGAGGAAAGGACTACTGTGTTGCTACAGGGCTGTCTCTCTGCTGGACTGCTTTTCTACTGTGATGTCCTGTAGCTTGCTTTCCTCTGAACCTGCTGCGGAAGAACTGGAATCTACTTAAACCCATGACCTCTAAGGGTTTGTTGACTTGCCTCCTGTTTTTGAGACTCTGGGATATCAAAGTCTCACCACATGCTCCTGTGCCTGTTCCATTGGATTGGACCCAGGTGCTTGCTGCCGTCAAACTAACTCAGCTCCTGTCTGCATGTAGCAGAAGTGACGCATCTTCGCTGTTGTGGGAGCAGAATCGGCGCATTGCACTCAGAACTAGCGCATAGCCTTAAAAACCGACACATTGGAACAATGCATCGCCGCCGCTGCAGTGTGGTAAGATTGAAGCATCCTCTAGACTACATGGAGGAAACCGGGCGCATCGTCTAGGAATCCAACGCCTCTCGGTTCAGCGCATTGTCTTCAGAATCTGCGCTTCGCCACTACTGCGTCAAGAAAACAGACGCATCACCTCGGCTACAGAAATTGACACAATCCTCGCTCAGCTGCACCCCGCATCTCGCTGTTGTGACAAGGATCAAGGTACTTTGTTCAACGTCCTTGTGTGGCTCATGTATCCAGTCTGCACTCCATCGCGCTCAGCCTGAACTTTTAACTTTGGCCTGGACTAGCGTGACCAGTTAATCCTCATAGGTGCTTATTAGTTCCAAGCGCTATTTTTACATTTAATCTTTAAAAATTCATGTCTTGACTTCTGCTTATTGGATTTTTATTTATAAAACCTTTTTTTCTAAAGTAGTGTGGAGTTTTTGTGGTATTTTCACTGTGTTCTTGTTTGAAGTGTTGTACAAATACATTACACATGCCTCTTATGTTAATCCTACTTGCTCTTTGCCAAGCTACCAGAGGGTGAGCGCAGGTTAATTTATAGTGTGTATCTGACTTACCTTGACTATGATTGTGGTTCCTTCTTGGGCAGGGTGCATAACTCGGCCAACCAGAAACCCAATTTCTAACCAGTAGAAAATGTCTTCTGGAGTCTATCCATGTACACTTGTCCAGGTCATGCAATGATGCAGGGTTCTATTTTGGATGCATTGTCCGGTATGACGAGCTTAGAAGGATATTCTTTAAAAACATAACACCAGTTCTTCTAATGGATACCGTTGGGATCCTGGTCTTCCGAGAGAGCCCGACCTATTGATTGAGATTCTAGTCTTCGTTTATCGCTTTAAGAAAATGTTTTGGTACCTGCTGTTTAGCGGACTTGAAGTGAACGGTTAATATTTAACTAATCGAGCCCATGGCCTCCCTCTCGCCTACTCATTGGGTATTTGCATGCAATGTGTTCTTTAATGATACCTGTGAGTAGGTCTATCGTTGTTTCGAATGACAATGAAACCGAATTAAATTATTCAACTTAGAAATCAGTGGGCTTAGCGACTGCCCGGAACCCTGCCTGTCACAGGGTAGAATACCAATTAGGCTGGCTTAGCCTTTCCTTGCATCCAGCCTGGTACTCTAGTATGTGGAGAGAATTCAGTGTGTTGTGTGCTTTTAATACGTGTGGTTGTTACTTGTATCGAACCAACATGGTAACACGTCGGGTCAGGGTGCCTTCCATTGAAAGAAGATGCTCTTTGTGGTAAAGATTCGAAATAAAACCATTTTAGGGTTAGGTGTTAAAATTGTCATAGTTTAGTGCTAATGAAGACCTCACACTATTCAGAAATTAGAATTGATATGGCCTTCAAGTTGGACTATGCAGGGACACCTTAAGGATTTTGGAGGCACTGGGCCAAACGTGTTTTGTGGGACCGTGTTTGGAACAGCTTTGAATTATTTGTGATCCAGTTTCAGCCCTTTTATGCCCTCTTCGGCCAGGTCACTGATGCACCACAGGTTCTTTGGTCCAAATCCTAAAGGTGTTTACATCTAATGTTCAAGGATAATGACCTGTGTTTTCAATATTGTAACACCGCAGCAGCTCACTAATATTACAGCAAATAATCTCTGCAACAGCCTCCCCTTTCTCATCGGTGAGGTCCTGTTTTGATCTAACAGACCATCTTTTTATGGACGTTGCATGAAACAAACATTTTTCTGCAAAATGTGTGTAATGGATTCTCTCACATCGCCCACATCAAAAACAAATGATTGGAAAACGACGGTATTTAAAACCATCTGTTTAAGAACTATTGAAGGTCATCAGGGCAAGACTCTGCAGTGCTGAGCTGGCTCTATAGGGGGGGGCCCCCTGAAAGGCTGGGGCTCTGGGCCAAAGCCCACTTTGCCTATGCCTTAAAAGTCCCTGGGGCTCGTAGGCACAGTCGAAAGATGTGGACTTGGAATCCGATATTTCTGAGATTCTCTGTAGCATTCTGGGATCGGGGAAAGAGTGGAGTTGGAACAATTAGGATTTAGTGAGGTTCATCTGACTTAAACTGCACCTCTGGCAAGTTTATACTAGAATGGACCATTATTCGCTAGTTTCCGAATATGTCGGTTAAGGCGCTTTTCAGAATTGTCCCGCTATTTAGAATCTTTGACGAGCAGGGCTGTATTTTGGATGCATTGTCCGGTATGACGAGCTTAGAAGGATATTCTTTAAAAACATAACACCAGTTCTTCTAATGGATACCGTTGGGATCCTGGTCTTCCGAGAGAGCCCGACCTATTGATTGAGATTCTAGTCTTCGTTTATCGCTTTAAGAAAATGTTTTGGTACCTGCTGTTTAGCGGACTTGAAGTGAACTGTTAATATTTAATTGCAATCGAGCCCATGGCCTCCCTCTCGCCTACTCATTGAGCATTTACATGCATTGTGTTCTTTAAAGATACCTGTGAGTAGGTCTATCGCTGGTTAGAATGACAATGAAACCGAAGTAAATTATTCAACTTAGAAATGAATACAAAAAACATTTTATTACAAAAATTTGAATAATGCAAAATAATGGGAAAATCGAGAAAGTCGGCCTAGGAGAGGTATTTAAGGGAGTAATGGGATTTGGATGCAAAAAGGGTAGGTTCAAGGTGTTGGAGGTGCAAGGGAGCATTCGCCCTATTTTTATAGTCGGCAAGGGTTGGTAGCAAGCTTGAAAGGTGGAGAAGAGGCAGGTGGGGAGGTAGTGCGAAGGTGGGTAGAGGGGCTGCCACTGTTTATAAAAATAAACACCCAAATATATTTACAATGAAAATTTAGAATTTTAAACCATTATAAGTTTGTAAAGCGTTTGACTCAAAGGAAGTTATTCTAGCAACATGATTTGAACTAATAACATGGATTTGATTTTAATCCCTGTAAAAAGGCTTTGTTTGAGCTTTTGTCATCGGTGTTTCCAACTCCACCCTAGCAGGACGGCATAAAGTCGGCTTTAGGATGAGACTTTACATTCATCAATGAATTTCGTAAGATGGATAAATCTGTAGGTATGTTAAATATCTTCGTACCTTCTTGTGTCCAACATGAAACCATTTACTCCACTGAGTTGTAGCTCTGGATATCAGGGTAACCTCTCTGCCTCTGTTGGGTATGCATCCACTCTTCAGTCACTGGATAGGCCGGACACAGAACACACAAGGTCTGCCAGACCCTCAGTAGGTGTTTCAGATTATCTTCGGCCATACTTTGACGAATCCTACCTTTACATTTAAGAGTTAAATGGCCATAATAAGAGATGGGCTTGCATACTTAATAATGTATCATTGATGCATAGAAAGAAACCCATTTGATAGATTTTGGCAGACGATTACAAAAAGTAAAGTTTTTATATTGGTGGTCTTGTTACTTCATGGCACAAACTGTTTGGCGTCCTAGGGCACACCGAGGTCACTCGGCCTCAACCCAGGTGGTTGAGACCTTTTACCACTGGTGTCTAGGTGTCCTCCCTACTCTGATTCTAAGAACTGAGCTCCAAAAAACACCCTTTCAGCACGTGACTGAGTAGCTAGGAAAGTAGTCCAGCACTTTCCAGGGAGGTATTATAGGGTATAGACTCAGAACTCAACATAACGCAATAGAACTCAACATCTGACCAGTCCACTGCATTAGCTTTGAGAAAGTGCTGTAATAAACCGGGTATATATGACTACATAAATAGATTATGCCAGGTCCTAATGAGGTGCTACAGGCAAGGCAATAGTAATCTAGGAAGGTAAATGATGGATGCAGGCTCACAGTGGAAAGTGCTTGCCAGTTACCGTGTCAAACTCGCAGACTTGAACTCTTAATGGCACCTGGTTTCTTAGTGGTTAGGAGCAATACTCGAGTCTCGGGTTACCTTCTTGTGCCTCTGAGGCAGTATTCAGTGAGCATTTACATTCTTGGGTGCAACGGGGGCCAGGCACAAGTTCCTCCCAGGATGCTCTGTCAGTGGCCCTGCCCATTTTCTTGGCCTTGCTGCTAACCAGCAGGTGCCACAGGCATTCAGCGGGGGTGGCTGCAAACTCTGGTGGCGCAATTCAGCCCAAACACACAACCCTAGCCATCAGCTCTGTGATAACGCACCTGTGGGAGAGACAAAGGGCACCAACAAATGAGTGAGGCCACAGGCTCTACCTCTCAATACAGTTCATATTTTTTAATGGGTGCTCTCAAGAGGGACCAATTAGCAGGCCACTACTAAAAGGACATTTCTATAGGATGCCCTATTTCCATTCTCCCACACTTTAATATCTGGTGTTTCATAATCTTCTGGACTGTCAGAAATTCACCTCGCTTGCTTGGAGGAGAGGGGGAGGAGGGAGGTTAGCCAGCTTCTGTTTTGTGCTATACTTACCAGAGGAAGTCCACAATGGATCCCGCTGGTCTCATAGCCACAGTCGCATGTTATACAGTTTCATAATATCTGTGACCGCCACCTAATACCCCTTGTGTCTATAGCAAGCACTTTGCCAGCCAAGGACCTGATCATGGCACGTTAGCTGATCTTTGGATTGCACACTCGCAATAACATGCAGGAGAATCTCTGTCCCAACTTTAGAATTGATTATATTGTTCTTTATTTAGTGAGCAATGTGTCAAACCAGACCGAGCTTACGCACGTTTGAAAGAGAACTTCATTAGTGTTTAGAGACTGGCCCGTCTTGCGTTTCCCAAAGAAAAGTGTTCTCAAATTTCTAATACTCAATAGTAAGGTTTATGTCACCAGGAGGTGTGAACTTTGGGCCAAGACCCAGAGCTGGGAAGTGGCTGGAAATGAGCATCGGTGCATTCTTGATGTGAACCAAGCAGTTGGTGGTAACGCAAAGCTCGACGGCAGTGCTTAGGATTTGTAGATGAAAGGTCCATAATCTGCAGCATGGACATGAGATCATTGCTGCGCTTTCAAGGCTAATAAAGACCACCTGGGCCTGGCGCCTGGCCAGGGTTTGGCCTTTTATGGTTCACCTTCACACCTGCAACAATTAATGTGGTACATCTTTTCTGTACAGAACACAATACTTTCTTGTTTCTCTGTGTCGACCTAAATTAAGACGCTTGGCCTCTGCAGTCAGGATATGGTCTTCATCTTAATCAAACGCCAGCAACATCAAACTCTGAGAGAGGCCTGGAAGGCGTCCAAGCATGCCTAGCAGTCTTGTTTCAACCGCATGCCACTGCTTGAACTCCTCAGGATCTGTACTGTGCACAACAGTTGTAGACCTTCCCGTGGCATGCAATCTGTCCTTCAAAACCCGCGGAGCCAATGACAGCCAGTGCATGGTCCCAGCGGGGTTCCTGATGGAACTCCCTCTGCAGATCTAGGCCTCGTCCACTGGATATCGCAGTGTGATTAGATAAAACCATCAAGATCTGCACCCACTCACATACAGTATATCCACCGAAAGCAAGTCCCCGTTGTCACCGCCAGCTATACTCTAGAGTCTTGAAATGCTCCCTTTCAATCTCCATGTGTAGAGCTGGCCCTCTGTGCTTGCCCAGCAAATGTGCTGTTTGTACAAAACTCTGCAGTCAAGGGGGAGCAAGATTGGCATTCAACAAACCAATTACAAATCTAATCAATGTTCTTTAAGTGGGGGTTTATTCTGTTTACCAATGGCCACTTGATGGCCTGAATCCACATTCTCTACTCTGTAAAAGCGGTCATTGATTACAACCATATTCAAAACCCAAGGTTTGCAGACACCTTTTAAGATACAGGGGTCAAATGTGCATGTACAGGCTGTGGGTGTCGTGTGGGCACCATGCTGCAACCCTGCTGCTTGGAAAACCGCCACTTGTGATCTACCAGTATATTATTGTTATTGGATACCTCCGTTTCCATCAACAATACCAATCTTGTGACAACCTCGAGTCGTCGCCTGTAATTCAATCCCCGTGACCAGGAGCTTTTCATAGCAATACTTTTTGATTAGCCTTCTATAAGATATTGGAAGCTTAATGAAGCAATAATGTAGGGACGAGGCCTTGGGCGGATAGATTAACAGAAATGACTCTAAGGTTCGTGGACTAATTCCTGACAGCTGGAAAATTGCACAGGACGTTGGTTTTACCTATTTTAAATGGCTAAATGGCACCCAGCCCGGGGCTTATGAGGACCCACTGAAAGTTACCGGGCAGACTGCTCAAGTCAAAAGTGCCTGCGAGTAGACGAAAGCATGCACTGCTGGGATCTCTCGTTGGCTCCCATAGTTGCAGGTCCACTCAGCCTTTCATCCTCCAGAGGTTGGTAAAGTATACTTGTGTTGGGTAAAAATAAACATCTGGGGGTCTCTGCACTGAAGGCCCTCAAATGATGGGCGAAGCAATGGGAATGGCTGAAGGTGTGCATGGAATAGGGGTGCCCCGGGTCACCCACTGCTGACTGAAGCCTGCCGGTCTAGCATTACCACGAGGCCCAATGAATACGCTAGGTAAACAATGAAAAGCGCATTTTTTCATAATGTTTACTGTTTAGCATATTTCTTTTCTTTGAACGAAGAATCTAAACTACATTCGCGGGAAAGTGGATATTAATCCCCGCTGTGACGAAGTACAAATCCTGGTTTGAATTCGAGCGGTGTAAAAACCTCGGTTCTGTACATAATTTCGAGGGTGAAATTCACTTTATTCATCCTAATATGAGCTTGGAATGCACTCGTGGATAAGAGACCCAGTCTGTACTCACCTAGGCGCTGCCTGTACACATGCCAATAATTAACTACATTAACTACACGGCAGTCATTCATCCAAGATTTAAACCTCACTCAGCTTCTGACCACTGATCACCCAGACCTTCTCACGACGCTGTTCTGAAACCACAAGAGAGGTGATGCTTGTAATCTGGCTTGCTGCACCAGGGACAATAGAAAAAAAATGACTTCTGGCAATCCAGTGTGTAGTGGTGCAACACTTCAAGAGACTTCTAGTGAGCATGGACTGTTCCTTTCATTGGGCATCTTTTATGCCCCTCGAAGTGTCCCTGTGCTTCCTTGTTCCTTTAGTGGGAAATATGTATTGGGCTAATACATCTCATCGCTTCCTACGCCCTGTGCATTTATTGGCGTGTCACTGAGTGGCGGTGAATGTACTAGCCGCTTACCTTACCAAGTGGCGCAAGAAAGTTTTAGCAAATGGGGGTGCGTGCAGTCCGTTAACGTCACTTCACTAAAGCATTAAGGATATTTGAGTGTTTCTTTAAAAACCCCAAATTTGCTGCCAGACGAAAAAATGTTGACGGACCCCTTTATTGCACAAGTTTTATGGGGGTCCTGCACCCCCAGTTCCAGCGCATCTAAATCTTTAAGAATTGGTATTTCTGAAAGAGGGATTTTTTTATTCATCGCAAATTTTACAAATCCCACCAGGGTGTCTGGACGTGAAGATCAGGGCAGTTCTCCATCATTTCAACGTTTTACTTCCCACATTCAGCACAGGCTTTGGGTCCATCCATATTGTGATGCCAACTGCAGATGTTTCCTCGCGCTGGAGTTTCTCAAGGCAAAGTCTCACGCACACACAGCCAGTTTCCTGCACCAGGAACTTCCAGGTCATCCCGCAAGAGGATCTTCAGGAAGTGGCCCTCTAGCGTTCTCCTCTGTTTTCACATCTTCCATCCCTGAGGGAGTTTAACTTTCGCACATTCTATTTTGTATTTGCTAGTGCCTCTCCTCTTTGGCCACCCCTACATTGTCTTGCGCCCTTCCTAGCAAGCAGTGGTGTAGCAAGGGAGCCATGGGCACAGCTGCAAACAATTAAAATGGCCTCCGCCTCACAGCTGGGTGTTCACTAAGACAACTAATTTTGGTGCAGCGTGTCCCTCGTACTCCAGTGCCCCTGTACCTGTTCAAAGGCATGAAGGTGTCGGAGGAGGGGTTCCAAAGGCAGTAGGTATATTCTGGGCTTCACGTCTGACAACCGCGCCAATGAAACCTAACTCAGACGCTAAACCCACTGAGCTATCCTGATGTTGAAGAGAAGTTGAGAAAAATACATTTATTATAAAGTGAAAATTTGTTGACCGTTTTGTGTTTAAACATGACGGATTTGGGTTTAAACATTCAGTGTCCTATTGGGCTAGAAGCACATGTTTTTGCACAAGTAATATTCTAAAAAAAAACTTGTTTGGTAAAATATGGTACATTTTTCCAAATATTTCAACTTGTTTAAATCTTGTTTGATAAGTTTACGTGTGTTGTGATAGGTTTCAGCGATCAGAAGTGGTTAACAGTACACACAGGGGAGTGTTAGTGTTTAAAGGCTAATCATTGCATTGCATGACCCGTACACTTATGGCCTCCAAAAGACATTTTCTACTGGTTAGAAATTGGGTTTCTGGTTGGCAGAGAGAATTCTGTGGCTCAGTTGTGGGTATTTGAAGTGAATTTAAATCCCCTGGTAACATGATTTTTTTTCTTTACAGATTGATTGTTAATAGCCCGGACAGAACAGAGGCTAGGAGTCCTGAATCTGTATATACAATTTTCATGACCAACCCATCCGAGATTCTTCCAAGTCCCTTCTTCACGTTTGATCCTCCTCCGAAATATGAAGAAAAAGTGGAATCTGCCACCCTGCCAACGCCACCTTCACCACTTTCTCCCTCTTCTGCACCACCATCCCCTCTCAGGACTGGGATCTAACCAGAGGGTCTCTTCTTTAAATCCGGCTCCATTCCCACCACCTAGAAAGAGTGCTTTTAAAGTTTTTAACTTTTTAAAATGTAGAACCAGAGCCAAGGCAATTGCATCTATATTTGACTTCTGGTGTGCAAAGAATTAATGCATTGTACCTGCTAAAGTTTAGGAAACAAATGGTTAAAGTATGAATAGCACAAGCCCATGCTTTATAGTTAACTTGATCTTTTGAAGCTATTTGGGGGTTGATTTAGCTTTTGCTGTAAAATCAACAAGACCAAAGTAGAATCAGCTGCCTCTTTGCCTCCCTCCCACATCGCTACTTCCGCCGGAGAATGAGGTGTGCCAAACAATAATGGTGTGTGTACACGTAGAAAGACAATTGCAACAGGTTCACAGTGAAATCCAATACATGTCTCTGAACATTAACCAAGGGTCTCTGCGACATGTGAGAGTAACTCAAGTCAACTATTCATGCAAAAGCTGGTGATTTTGTGTATTATTGCGAATCCATTCATTTAATATTTTTTATTGAAATAAGTGTATTTTAAAGTTGCTCTTTGGTTCTGTCCGTTGTCAGTTCATATTTGTGAAACTGGACAGATTTACAGATGTAAATGTACAAGCCTCTGCTGAATAACTTGTCATATTTTGAATTAAATTGCCTTTGTTTTTAGTGCTCACGTTCTAGTATGATTTATTTATTTATAAAATGGAACAATTATCTCTCAGAAGGACTGTTTGATTATACATGCCTGGAGGAGTTTCAATGTGTAGGAACTATGCATGGTGGGAATGTACCACCTTGTCTGGAATAGAGGATGCAGACATTAGATGGCAGATGGGACTTTTGGCCTGGAAGATGGCGAGGGGACGCGCCTGGCTATCCCATAGCGGTTTCAAGGAAACAAAAGTTCGACCCTTCATGATTCTGTCCACCAAGCAACACCTGGTTTCTCCAGCTGTGTTGTTGCACAGGTCTACAGTGACCAGGATGAACACCTGCATTCTGATGGACAACTCTAGCATTATGGATCGGATTCACAAAGCAGTTTACTACTGTAATCCAGCCTTGATGGATTTAAATGGCTCTACTAATGCTGACGGATGTTCACAAAAAACGATACCTTACCAGGTGTAACTGGCTTTACTACTGCAGACGTGTGTGCAACAACTGCATATAATTTGCACTAGTAAATCTCCTACAAGGGATGAGTAGTGGGAGGATCAAGAATGCCTTGAAAGGTTGTGCATGCCCAAAAACACACCAGTTTGGGGAAATTCACAATCTCATCTTCGAGCCTTTCCCATCCAAAAATGAACATACATTTACTGCAGGAAAATAACTTTCCTTCCAGGGTGGGAAGGGTAACAGTACTCCTTAAACGTTGTGGGGGGTTTAGACGAGGGTTTTCCCCACCTGGAAAAATGTTTATCCCGCTTCCCCAAGAAGAAGAAAATGTACATTTGCACATTGGGCTGCCTTTTCACACGACAGCATTGTACACTATGTATAGTTGGGCATTGGAGAAATCACCGCATTTAAAGACTAATTAAATTCCCCCAGTAGTGCAAATAAAAAGCTGTGACTGGTGCAGGGTACCAATCGTGCAACTCCTGAGTTTGTGCAGTTTTTAAATCTGCGCCTGTGATGGAATAGTACTTCTAGGAGTGCAGTTTTTAGATGCCCTTTATGAACAGGGCCTTAAGGATTTGACATGAGCATTTAATAGTTGTTTTAATTGGGATTTTCAGATTAGGATTAAAATGGTTAGCCCCATAAAGTGGAGGTCCTTTCCTGTATACTGTTATGTTTAGAGGTTTTTCATTTTATTTGAGGTTTTTTTCATTTTATTTGATTGATCTGTTAATGTTCAATGAAACAGTTTTGATTCTCAATTACTCATGTTAACAATTTGACCGTATTAGCCGCACTTTTCAAAGCTGATGTTGCGGAGGTAATGTTGCACACTTTTTATATTTTGCATCATGTGCCATTTACAGAATAATATAGTGCTGTTGGTCGCTTCAGATGGCGTCATGGAAGTTTGTTCCAGGAGTGTGTACTCCAATGAGCGAAGGATCGTTCTGTGATCTTCCCCTATAAGGGTCGGTGTTTACTGTGTGCTCATGTCCCGGCCTTCTGTCTTAATGCTGTTGCTAGTCTTGTGAGTTTTGTTCTTGATATGAAGTTTGTGTTCATGGTCGTTCTAAGGTTCCTTATTGAAAAGTGAACCCCTGTCTCCCCTCTGCCCAGTTCCTGTTGTCTTCTTTTTGAGTTATTGCAGTGAATGTCCCTATTAAAAGTTGTTTCGAAGAACCTTTCCCCATCCTGTGGGCAGGATTCCGTGTGGACAGTAATGTTGGTGTCGGTGTCCTTAGGCTGTATGGGCATATCCTAATTACTTGTCACCCTTTTCAAGAGTTGAGCAAGCTGTCTCCCTTTGGTCCCGGTGACTACCCTGTGTTCAATATGTTATTTCTATGTTTACGGCATACAATCTACCATTGATAAAGCATCGCAGTGCTTTTCGTAGTAAAGGATTGACTTTTCAAATGGTTTTTAAATATTCAGTGCCGACCATAGTTGAAATTACTTTTGAGGATGTGCCATCAGTTGTGTCAATTATGTTCTTATGTTGAATGTATTTATCATCCATGCATTATAGGTAAAATGGTTGGAGTTTGATGGGCGAGACTTTATTTTGTCATAATGGTTCGGTCTATTGATATTGTCTATTTTTCGTTACTTATATTTTCTTTGTAAAAGAGTGTAATTGGTGGGTGGCGAGACAATATTGGATAGGAGAGAGGGACTAAGTTCCACATTACCGAATTATCTTGAAAAATAAGCTATTTGAACTTTAAAAGAAACTATTCTAGCTTTCACTAGTCGGAGGATGAGTGGTGGACAGTGGGGTGTGCACATAGGCATGGTACCTACATCTTCCTGTCCCAGAGTAAATGTCTTTCTCCTTTATGGTAAAACGGTGTATCCCCTGACCCAGATCAGATTCTCTGGAAAAGGGACCCAATATATGAATACAGGTACTTGCTTATGGCAAAAAAAAATTCTTGCTTCAAAATATTAAGTCAATAAAAATCGTCACTTGCATTGTAATACAGCTCCTGTTACTTTACAAAGGTTAATTGCTTACCATTCAACGTCTGGTATTCCGACATTCGAGTGAAAATAAAATGTTGCCAAGTTGGTGTCAAGATCTCCAATTGCTTGCCCGGTTGGAAGAACATTGATTTCAGAAGTAAACAATAACCCTACCAGTTGTTCAAACATGGTGAAAAGAAATATTCCACTTCCATCATGAAATACTCGTTTCGCAGTGCAAATTATGGTTTGGAAATGGCCTTGCTTTCAACTGTCTTCTGAAGAGTTTATGCTCCAGATATCTTCTAGTCTTGGCTGGTTGCGAGTTCTAGAGCTTGGCGGCTTGCATTGGGAAAGCAGTCTCCTATGGATTTCAAAGGGTAAGGTGGTATGATCATCTATGTTGCAAGCTTGGAGCGCTGCATCCTGTTTTGTTTGTATGGAATGAATTTACCTTATAAGACCTAGTAGGTTTGGCTCCAGTCCTATTAAGGGCTAAGCTATGGGTAACACCTGAATTGAACTTCACACGTAGGATAGTGGAAGACTGTTTGAATCAAACTAATGTGTAATTCATTCCTTGGCTTGGATATGTTAAATACGTAAAAAATGCCCTTCGAGACCTAGGCTTGAGCAATCTTTGGGAGAATACAGCACAAATCAGTGCCCACACCATGACACAAATTAAGAAAAAATGTTTAGAACATAAAGAAGAATTGCCACTTAGGAAAGCCCTCTACATAGTAACGGTCCAATTCTATATACCACTTTCAACCAGTAATGGCATAGAGCGCTATTTACTATGGATAAAGGCATTAAAACAGAGGTTTTATCTGCCTTGATTTAGAGTAAACATGATTCATTCTTTAGGTTCATTCCTGAAACAGATCCTGGTTAACTTTTTTTACCAAACTGTTCCTGTGATGTGGTCTCCTGCCAATCTTCAAAGCACTTTATCTTGCACAGGGTATTCGTTTCCCAGACTACGATTCTTAAGTCCTATTCTTAGTATTTGTCATTTAAAACCCAGCAAGAGGGCTTTATATATATTTTTTCAATGCCTTGAGTCCCCCTCAATCTGTTTTGCAGTTTTTAATTTAATCAGGCACTTAATTTAAGGGGAAAATAGGCATCATGAAATAACATGCTGGATTTCAGATGTGAATATCATCTGATTTTTATGATTGTATTAATGTGTTTTTATGAGTGATATATTTTTGGTTTAAATTGTGCTTTTAGGGTCTTAAATTGGAGAGAATAAAGATTTTTGGTTGATTGAGCTTATAGGTATGGTAGTTCTTTACCATGGGAGTTTTTGTGGACAATGCAGAGTACCTTGCACATTGTGATTCTAGCTATAAGTAGCCAGTACAGCGATTACGTGAGAGTAAGAGACTGGAGTAGTTTTGAGGCAGGATTTTGGATAAATTTTTTTTGCATATGATGAATCTGGGTGCACCAAAGAATAGGTTGTAGGTATAGTCAAGCTTAATAATTACAAGTGTGAAGATAGCTCTCGTTTTGTTGGTGTCCAACATATGGGAAGATGCAACACATATGGTGTACCATACAGGCTCTATGACGTTGACATGTAGCAAGTATAAGTCTGAATTGATGGTTACCCCTAGGGTTTTGACTTCTCTTGATGTTGTTGGAGGGACATTGAGTTCACTGGGCCGTATGGCGGTAGGTTGATATTTTGCCATTGCCTGTAGGTCATGATCTGTCTTTTTCGGTGTTGCATATTAATTTCAAACTCATCTTGCATGAGTTTGACGTGAAGGAAGTCATCCCGCTCTGATTTGTAGAGGTCTTCTCGGCAATCCATTTTAGAATTATTTGTGTGTTATCTGCATAGTAACTGGTGAGGTTGAATGATTTAATCATGTCTGGTAAATGGATTAGGTGAATGTTGGATAATATAAGGGAAATTATGGGCCCCTGAGGGACACTACAGTGTTTAGTGTGATGAGTTTATCTGAAGTTCATATGGAAACCACACTTTGTCTCTGAGACAAGAGGCAGTCCATTTTAGAGCATTTTCACGTATTTTGAGATGATAGCTTCTTTGTAGTAGCATGTGGTGGTGTCAGAGCCAGCTGATAAATCCATAAGCAATAGAGTGGCCACTCTGCTCCGGCCCACTGAGTTTTAGTTAATCCCAAATGGATATGATGCCTACTCTGTGCCTCTGCCTAGTCCGAAGCTAAACTGTTGGTCTGACAGCAAGTCATTTTCTTCTATAAAATCAAAGTTAAGTAAACACTGCTTTTCCCCAAAACGGGTAATTTGATATGGAACTTTAGTTTGCTGAGCCAGATAAATTGAGGCTTCTCTTTTAGAGGAGAGTTCTAATGTAGGAAGTTCTCTGCTGTGGTGGGAATAAACCTAGTTCATGGGACTTGTAGCTACGCCCGGCACAGGTTGTGCGAAAACTATCTTTAAAGATTTCTGCTGGTGCTGGGACTAAAGGTGATCCCGATGGTCTGCTTGTGGTGATTATGTTGAGAAAATCCTTTACAGAGAGGGTATTTAAGGTACATAGTGGTGGAGGATTGCTTTTATCTCTTTCTGAGGTGGTTTGGTCAAAATTAGCTTAAGGAGATGACCACCTTGGAAGAGTTGTCTGGTTTCATCCTGGAGTGGAGGTGGAAAGAAATGTGTTGGGTTAGAGTATTTTGAGTTTTAAGAGGTGCATGCGTGTGAGGGCTTTTTGTGGAAGGTAGTGAAGAAGAACCCCTAGGCGAGTCCCGCAACAGGAAATCCTCATGGTTCACCGACATCCTCAAAAACTCAAATCCTGCCGAACTCTCAAAAACCTGGCGCTACGATCGGACTACCGAAAACATGACTGCCCTCAAGAACGCCACTCGCGAACATCACCAGCTGATCAGCACCACCAAAAGGGCATCGTTCAAAGAGCGGCTAGACAGCAACACCCACAACAGCAAGGAACTCTTCAGCATCTTCAAAGAGCTCTCCAACCCAAGCAACGACATCACACCATCACAAGACCACTGCAACTCCCTCGCCACGTTCTTCCACCGCAAAATCACAGACCTACACGACCGCTTCGGACCCCAGACTCCGTCTCCAGTCACCGAACCAACGACCACCATCCTCAGCACCTGGACCCCTATCAGCACTGAAGACACCACCCACGTCATGAACACCATCCACTCTGGCTCCCCCTCTGACCCTTGCTCCCGTCACATCTTCAACAAAGCCGACATCATCATCATCATCGCACCCCACCTCCGGAACATCATAAACTCCTTCACGTCAGCCACCTTCTCTGAGAGCTTGAAGCACGCAGAAATCAACGCCCTTCGGAAGAAACCCACAGCGGACCCCAAAGACCTCAAGAACTTCCGCCCCATCTCTCTTCTTCCCTTCCCGGCTAAAGTCATCGAGAAGACCGTCAATAAACAGCTGACTGCTTTCCTCGAGGCAAACAACTCACTCGACCCGTCCCAGTCCAGATTTCAAGCCAACCACAGCACCGAGACCGCCCTCATCGCAGCCACCGACGACATCCGGACCCTGATGGACAACGGCGAAACAACCGCTCTCATCCTCCTAGACCTCTCGGCTGCCTTCGACACCGTATGCCACCGCACCCTGATAATCCGCCTCTTCAACACTGGGATCCAAGGAAAAGCCCTGGACTGGATCACCTCGTTCCTCTCCGACAGAACCCAGAGAGTCCGCATACCTCCTTTCCGCTCAGCGGCCACCGAGATAATGTGCGGCGTACCTCAAGGCTCCTCGCTCAGCCCCAACCTCTTCAATATCTACATGAGCCCCCTCGCCGCCATCGCACGCAAACACAACATCAACATCATCTATGCCGACGACACCCAACTGATACTCTCCCTCACCAAAGACCCAGCCACCGCCAAAACCAACCTCCAGGAAGGAATGAAAGACGTCACAGAATGGATGAAACTCAGTCGCCTGAAGTTGAACTCACACAAGACAGAGGTCCTCATCTTAGGACAATCCCCTTCCGCCTGGGACGACTCCTGGTGGCCCACAGCGCTGGGCTCCGCACCAAAACCCACGGACCACGCACGCAACCTGGGATTCATCCTGGACTCCTCCCTCACAATGACCAAGCAAGTCAACGCCGTCTCGTCATCTTGTGTCAACACCCTGCGCATGCTCCGTAAGATCTTTCGGTGGATCCCCACCGAACCAGAAAGACCGTCACCCAGGCCCTCGTCACCAGCCGACTGGACTACGGAAACGCCCTATACGCAGGAACAACAGCCAAACTCCAGAAACTACTCCAGCGCATACAGAACGCCTCCGCACGACTCATCCTAGACATCCCCGTCACAGCCACATATTCGCCCACCTGAGAAACCTGCACTGGTTCCCCGTCAGCAAGAGGATCACATTCAGGCTCCTCACCCACACACACCAAGCACTCCACGACAATGGCCCCGAATATCTCAACAACCGCCTCTCGTTCTACACCCCCACCCGCCAGCTACGCTCTGCCAGTCTCGCCCTCGCCACCGTCCCACGGATCCGCAGAACCACCACCGGAGGAAGGTCGTTTTACCTGGAAGCCAAAACCTGGAACTCCCTCCCTGCACACCTACGACAGACCGAGGACCATCTCATCTTCAGGAAACACCTCAAGACCTGGCTTTTCGAGCAGTAGCGACACCCCCCTCCTCCCCCCCCCCCCTTCCCTCCAGCGCCTTGAGACCCTCACGGGTGAGTAGCGCGCTCTATAAATGTACGTATTGATTGATAGTGATGTTGGACCTACCATGTTGTCTGGTGGCATGGATGAGATGTAGAGGGCTCTAATGCAAAGGTGCGATTGGGGTACCTAGCGATCATAGGTTCATGCTTTCCCTTGATTTTTTTTCCTGACAAGTGAAATTGTATTTTTCAGTTGCTTCGGTTGAGGTTTTATAGTTAGCTTATTGTTTTCGTTGTGTGGTGGTTGGTTTTGTTGTTGATGAGGCTATATGGGAGGGTCAATAGCTATGTGGTTGTTGTAGATATAGATTGTGTAAATTCGTGATTGTTTAGCTGGGTTTTGAAATGTGGAGATGCAAAGAGTCTCCTGCTAGGGGCCTGGAAAGGGACTAGAGCCAAACACCCTTACTCTGACCCCTTTCACCTGGACGCCCGGGCTGGACACCCTAAACTCTGTTTAAATAACATTAGTGCTCAGGTGACCTGGACCAAAGGGAACCCTAGCCCTAAGAACCAAAAGGAGACCAAGCCCTAAATCCTCACTAATAGAAACCATAGCTCTATAGGTCAGGCGACCTTAAACTTAAGGGGCTGTGCAAGGTGAAAGGGACTCGGAGTCCAGCCCAATCATTTAGCCTGCAACTGGTGCGCTGAGTGGTCTGAAAGCTGGTTCTCCGATCAGATTCACCTTTGTTGACTCAATACTTACTTTTTAACTCTTGTTCCACGCTGTTGGTAAGGCCCATGTGAACCATCCTGAAATGTATCGTACACTTTAAAATCCTTCTTTAATGACCACAAAAAACAAGTCACTAAGAAGACTCCGAAATGTACTTCAACACAATAGATTTCGCTGTCTTCACACTTTTCAATTAGAGGTTTTTGAGTACGTTTTTGGTGTTTTTTGTTCTCTTGTCACTTTAGTTCAGCTTAAAAAAATAAGGCATCTGATGCTCCGCTCAGAGTATCCCTGGTGAAGATTGGCCGTCACGCCCAATTTCAGCTCCTGTTCCACACTGCAGGCAATTCTCTTCGTTTGTAGACTGACACGTCTTTCTCTTTGGGATGTTTGTTGATAGAGCAGGGATTACAACAGGTGACTTTCCTTGCAGTGTAAAGTAGCTCATTGCACCCGTGCTGTTTATTATTTAATAGAGTGACTTGCAATCACTGTCCCACGCTGTGTGACAAGTCAAAGATGACAAAGGCTTGAATCAGTGCAAGTTCTACTCAGGGCAGTCAGCGAGCACAAAAGCAATCGCACATCTGGTGTTCCTCCAGAACAACTGCAAAAAAGTGGTACTGTTATACAAATATTTATTTTAATGTCATGATTCAAGGGTGCTGGGTCAAAGTTCATAGAATCAGAAGACCTGCAGTTTTAAGTGTTCAACGTACAGAAAATGACGGTGCAACTGTTCCCGGGAGCTGTAGAAAACAATGTGTGCTCAAGATAACGCGAGGAGCACGTGCCTCTCATCCAAGGCGCGTGATCACAAACTGAGACTTGTTTTCATCTGCAGCATAGCCCATAAAACAGGGAAGCTTCGCTTCATGCAGTTCGTACTCTGTGACTTTGAGTTCTCATTTGCTTTAGCAGAACAAGTTGTTTACTTGAGGCTGCTGATTAAATGGGGCAGGAGTAGGACAGGACACCCTTTCATATGTATGTAACTTATCTTTCAGTGGGGAGACGAGCGGAGCTATTTGACTTGGGCTCAAGCTAAAACAAGGACTCAAGCTGAAAATGGGCCTCCAATGCGGAAGCGTGTTCGTCTTAAAATATTTTTATGTGGTAAGAAAAGCATTTTAACCTTGCAAGAGGTCGTGCTGGAATGCGGTGTGAACCGGGCGGAGTCTGGTGCCGGCAGTTGCTTATGAAGGGCAGCCTGGTTGCGGCTGGCCCAGCAATTCATCTAAACTGGCTCACTGATCAATGTGCAGACCCAGGTGCGCATTTAGTGGCATCAGCGCATATTGAATGTGCGACTCCGACTGCAGCCTTCCAGGCGCACGAAACTCTATCTTCTCCAGTGCATCCCCAAAGCAAATGCCTCAATTCATTGACAGTGATAACGCCGGATTCTTATCTTATCTTACCATCTCTTACCACTCTTAAGAATCCTCATCCGACTGGATCTTTTTATCTGCTGTGAAGTGTAAAGGGGAGAGAACTAATTCATTCAGATAACCGATCAATTCCGATACTGAAGAATCACTAACTCTTGAGTTAAGTTTTAGGGGTTTATTACAAAGCCAAATATAACTGAACATACAAGCACCTCATGACGAGGTTAAACTACATGGGAACGAATACAAAGTTTAATCTACACAGCAATCTAACTCGAAGCATAAAAAGAATAATGAACACTAAAATTATCAAGCAAAAGATAACTGCTCCAATATCCACATCAGTCTTCATGGGTACCTACAAAGAAATTGATTAGTCTGTCCCTACTCTACCACTAAAGTGACATCCCTACTTAGCATTTTCCAAGGCAAGATCAGAAAAAGTGTCCGCTCGTGAAGACTTCCTAAGAAGTACACTCACATAGAATGATTCTGTAGCTTTGGCTACTGACCCCTTCTAAGTCTTCTCCCTCTGTATCGATCCCTTACACCTGTCTTCTAATGCCTCACTGTCTCTTTTCCTAACTCTTCCCTCTGGGCACTGTCCCTAATACAAAAGGCACAACATAGACATGCTTTCGTTCCACCTCTTCTGGCTGGACACCTCCTGGAGGTGATTTTCCACTGTAACCTGTACGTCATCCAATAACGGTCGAAATGTCCTGAGTCCCAGGCTCCCTCAGCACCGAAAGTATTGGCTTCTCATCAGCATTACTGGAGAAACTTGTAGCAACTCTCCTCCATACCGAACTCCTAAAACAAAAGGTTAGTCTTTGCTAACGAGGACGATGTCCTTGCACCTGCAACAGAAGCTTGAGAAACTAAAATCCTTGCGCGCACACACACCATTCTTGCGACTTTCTAATTGAGAGCCTTCCCAAGGAAATACATTTCGGGCCTACGATATTTAGCTAACATAAGAAACGAATGGGCCTTTCATTGCAATACATAAACCTTCGATCAGGCCTTCACCCATTATAAATCACACATTAATAACATTGAATCTACAAGTGTTAATTTCATTACATTCAATATATGTATAATCATTTCTACACGTGCAGACTTTGATAGGGTGCACGTTAAATCTAATGCATTACATTTCACGCTAATTAATTTACTAAGCACTTTACGCTAGGCAGTTACATTTTGAAACCCATGAACTTTTTCAACCAACACGAATTACATTTCTAACATTACATTCACATTTTGTTATTACATTTACTCCTCTAATGATTATCTGTTAATACAACATAAGATACATATGTAGGTGCGGACTATACGTGATTATGATGCACCCCCTACAATTTTCAAAACCACATGGCGCTCTATCAGTTCCCCCCTTTGGTGACTAGTGTCATCACCAAATTCACAACTCCCTGGAGAAAGAACTGACCTAAACGGAGCTCGTTGCCACTCTTCCCTGACGGAACTTCTCTAGATTCTTGATATTCTGATAGCGACCGTCCTGCAGTCTGACCATCCTTATCTCTTGTTCCCTAAGGGACATTTCAACCTGGTTCGCCCTGTACCATTGATAAGCTCTGGCAAATCCCCACAAACAAACCACACAAACCACTATGATAATGATAGGCTTCAGAATATAACCAAGAATGCATTTTCCTAGACTTGCAAACAAACTTCCCACCTTGCCAAATCCTTTTCCAACCTTTTCCCAAACACCCTCTTCAGTCAGATCCTGGATCTCATGGTGGATCACAGTGATGTTACTTATATGCCAGATAACAGCAAAGATCTGAAAAATATATAAGTACAAAACTCTTGAAGCTTCAACATTTTACAGACTCCTCCCTCTTTGGCCAATAGGACATCTAAAGCAAGACTGTTCTGCATCACCATCGTCCTTATCGATAACCTCGCACCATCCACAAGTATCAACAACTTGGCTGTATTCATTGACAACTCGTCGACAACAGTCGCCAATCTCCTAATCTTCACATCATTCAGGATCACTCCCAAACTTGGAATAACTGCTCCAAAGATATCTCCAATCACTGCTCTCGCACTCTCACCTCTTTTGACCCTAGAGTGCTTTCCATCTTCCAAAAGCTCTAATTCGTCTGTGTGGTAAATTTTGGGAAAAATGATTCCTAAATAACAAGTTCCATACCAATTCGCAGGCAATCTCCCGTAAGCATTCTTTCCACACACATAATATACGGTTGGCACCACTTGCACTGAACCTTGCAAAAAGTTCTTTGTCGACTCTTCCATAGTGAAAGCATGATCACACGTACTTTGTTCCACATAAAACTTATCATAGTAGGTCTGCACCTGCTTCACATACAACTTCCCCTTCTGCACCAGGTTCAATGCTATAGGGCCATAACTTCCCTTCACTCTGTGAGATCTCTCCTTCTCAGTCCACTCTACTGGACTCTTCCCCAGTATCACGTGTTTTTGTTAGTGTTCTATATCTACCTTCTACTTGATCTACGAATTTGTTCTCTTCCTCAGTTAATGAACAGGTCAAATTAGGTCTATGAACATATGCTGTATCTAAGGTCGAAGTCTGAATGAAATACTTCCAAATCCTGTCCTCCTGCTGTTAGCAATCATACTTATTCAGGTGCTTGTAAGCTGGTTCTTCTGAAAGCACTGCATCGTAATTCGAAAAGAAGTACTCATAATGACCTCTTCCATAAAACATAATAAGCAACAAACTACATGAAATTCCATGCGTCAGTGTAAGATGGTGATACTTAATCCCCTCGTCCGCTGAGGCAGACACCTGCATACACACACAACAGTCTTTCGCATCCATCGCCTCCACATATTCATATAGCAGCTTGGCATAAGCATTAAGCTTAAAACCCCCTGTAGACACATCTACATGCAATCTACGACTATCTTGATCTAGCAAAGATTTTTCAGCTCCTATGATGCCCTCTTTCTTGGTTGAAGTACTGGGTGTAGGCGTTCCCTTCACCTCTACGACTCCTACCTCATGTGGAAAAACAACTGACACAATAATAACTACAACTATTGAAACTATCACTCTGCCTATGAGTGTACCTATCATATATTTAGACGTGGTTCGGATTTCCAGCCTCCATTCTCGTTATCGGCTTTTGGGTTCAGCAACGAACACTCAAAGTCTTTCTCCACCAAGTTGCTGTTCACAAATTCAAACACCACTCTGGAAAGACTGGAAAATCCCTTTACAGTACTTCTAGTTCCTTATTTACACAGCCCAAAGAGACTTCCTTAACCCTCGTTTTACTTCTATGGAAAGTCCCTAAATTTCTTCTTCTTCCACTCCCTAGGTTATCTTCTTTTAAGCACTTATTTACAAAACGCAGTTTATTCACAATCCACGATAAGTTCAGATCCAATTGCAGCTAAAACTTATGCAAAATTAGACCGTTACCAGCTCAGGAGCTGATGGTTCAAAACCAAACGTCGGGAAAACTAGTCTTTTGCAAAACCAGGATTCGCACCTTGCTCAAAAGTGGAGGGTTTGGAACCGTGAGTGTCAGCACTCCCTCAATTTCAAGATCAGGCACCAGCAATACCACTTTGATCTTCAGTAGTGGATTCCTGCTGACAACACTCATGGACCTCAGTCTCCCGGAACTCACGACTCCCGGCATCAGTTACTATGTAAGTCCACACCGGGGTAGCGTATCTCTGGCAAGGTACTCTCCTTCTCCTCGATCGCCTCAAGCTTTGATCCTGCTCTCCTTTGCTTTCTTCTGATTTAGAGACCTCAGACACAGGGGCAAGATCTCTCTCGGGAGCCAATCTCAAATTCAGTCTTCTCTGTCTCCTGGGCCAGGCTTCTTCTGCACCTCCAGCCCTTCTGCTTTCTTCTCGGTCTCTCTGCACACCACTGCCTTCTGCTGAATTCGACTCTATGCCACTCCCAATGTCACTTTTTCTTCTTCAGAGTGAATATCTGGGTTCCGAACAACGTGACCCTCCTTAGCCTGGTCTGATGAACAACCAGCTTATCAAGCAACCCTCACAGCTTGGCTTGCCCTCTCTCGTGGCTCTGCTGCCATAGCTGGATTTTCGTTCGTGAGAGGAGCGGTTTCTTCCAAGGGTGCTGAAACTCTGTAGGTGTGGGAAGCTTTTACCAAGTTTGGCAATCCTCTGCACTTCACTGCTGTTTTCGTTAGCAGTATCCCCTGATACGGGCCATGCCACCGAGCGTCCAGGCAGCTCTTCCTCACTTGCTTACGGACCAGTATCCAATCTCCCGGGCACAAATCGCGGCATAGATCACGTGAAGCTGGAACAGCAGCAGCCTGCACCTGCTGAGACACAGAACGGACCACATCAGCTAGTCCTTTGCAGTAATCAAGGATTAAGTAATCAATGATGTTTATCAAAGCTCTAGACGGTACTGCTGGCAATCGCATTTCCCTCCCCATCAGGATCACATGTGGGGAAAGACCTGTTCTTCTATCTGGGACACTGCGAATACTCGTCAGAACCAAGGGCAATGCATCAGGCCATTTCAAGGACGTAGACTAACACACTTTTCTCATCCGTGCTTTTAAAGTCCCATTTATCTGCTCCACTATCCCAGAAGCCTCTGGTCGATAACTGCAATGGAGTCTCTGATCAACATTTAGGGCGGCACAAAGCAACTTCATGATCTCGCTGTGGAAGTGCATCCCCCTATCTGACTCCAACGAGGTTGGAAAACCGAACCTAGGAATCAAATCCCTGAGTAGCAGCTTTGCCACTGTGAGAGTGTCACACCTTCTTGTTGGGTAGGCTTCCACCCACCATGAGAAGACACACACCACCACTAGAATGTACCTCAATCCATTACACTTAGGCATTTCAATGAAGTCTAATTGCATCCTATTGAAAGGCCCTCCCAATGCGACCTAGTGTAACCACAGTCTTCTTTCCAGCATTCATCTGTTGACAAGTAACACATCTCTGACACTGCTTCACCAACCGTCTGAAACCGTGGGTTGTACCACGTCTGTCTGAACACTTGCACCATCGCATCCCTTCCAAGATGCACAGCACCATGAATCTGTCCTGCCATCAGGCTCAATAGGTCATCTGTTAACACTGCTCGACCATCACTTGAAACCCAAATGTCAATGTCTCCCTTCTCACAGCCTGCTTTGACCCATATCTCTCTCTCCTGTTCTGAAACCTCTTCCTGCAGGCGCTTGAGCTCATCCCAAGTGTCTGCCATGGCAAACATCATGTTGAGCTCTGTTCTCTCTTGGCTCTCTCCTGTATACTCTCCAGGGAAAATACAACTTTGCTCAGCGCAAAAACATACTACTTCGTCGGCATATGTGTTACCTAGAGAGACCAAGTCAGTTCCCTTTCCATGAGCTGCACATTTCACTACAGCAATTTCTTTTGGACACTGCAAAGCCTCCATCAGTTGTCTAACATATTCCCTGTTCCTAATGGGGATACCAGATGATGTCATAAAACCCTTCTGAGACCATAGCTGTCTGAAGTCATGAACCACACTGAACCCATACTGGCTATCGGTGTAAATGGTGATTCTGATCTGATTTGCTGCCAAACAGGCGCAAGTCAAAGCAATGATTTCGGCCACTTGTGCAGAGTATACTCCTTCTAGACAAGCCGCTTCAACCACTACTGTAATGGTACATACTGCAAATGCTGCTCTCAATTGCCCAATATTGTCTCTTAAGCATGAACCATCAACAAAGAAAATGTCATCTGGGTCAGGCAGAGGTTCATCAACAATGTCAGGTCTCGGTTTGGTGCAAAGTTCAATCACATCAAGACAGTCGTGGTCCTCACAATCTTCATCATCGGTGTTCGGCAATGGCAAACGTGTAGCGGGATTTAAAACTGAACACCACCTCAGAGTCACATTCTCTGCAGCAAGTATAACCTGCTCGTAGCGTGCGAGTCTGTTGTTTGTCAGGTGCTGGGTTTTAATTCTTGTCATCAACAGTTCCACAGAATGCGGCACGTACAATATCAACGGATGACCCATAACGATGCTTTCACATCTCTCAGTGCTGACATCCGTTGCAGCAACGGATTTGAGACATCCGGGCAACGCTGATGCTACTGGATCTAAAGTAGCAGAGAAATAGGCAACTGGTCTACGGGCACTTCCATGACTGAGTCAGAACTGATAATGCACAACCTTCTCTCTCACAGCAGAACAATGCAAAAGGGTTGTTGTAGTCAGGCATTCCCAGAGCCGGAGCACGACACATGCTCTCTCTCAACTCCAAGCATGAAACCAGACAATCATGGTCCCGGATCACTTACATCCTTGTGATTCAGTCTCTGTAAAGGCTTCATCTACAGAGAGAAATTGGGAATCCATTGGCGACAATAGCCAACCATCCCCAAGAACATTCTGACCTCCCTCTGAGTGGTAGGTACTGCCATGTTCATGTTCACCTCAATTGGATCTGGTCACACCTTTCTCTTGCGTTTCTCAATTCGATGACGCATATACTGTACTTCACTAAAACAGTACTGCAACTTGTTTGGGGGCACCTTGTGTCCATTTTCTGCCAAATGATTCAGTAAGGCCATGGTGTCAATCCCGCAAGCATCCTCAGTCTTTGATGCAATAAGGAGATCGTCAATGTATTGCACAAGAACCGAATTCTGCGGCAACACAAGACTCTCCAAATTCTTTTTCAAGATCTGATTAAAGATCGATGGACTCTGTATACCCTTGAGGGATACGACCCCACGTTAACACACGGTTTTCCAGCTGGATTGCGAACAAAAATTGACTTTCCTCATGAAGAGGTATTGAGAAGAATGCTTGGCACACATCAATCACGGTAAACCACTCAGCTTGGCATGGAATTTGAAATAGTATCACCGATGGATTCGGTACCACTGGACAACATGGAACAACAATCGTGTTGACCTTTCTCAGGTCTTGCACGATTCTGAGTTTCCCGCTTGGTTTCTGTAATCCCAGAATGGGTGAGTTACATGTTCTGCCCATTATCTCCTTCAGTATTCTTTCCCTAATCATGGAGTCGATTACAGGTTTGATCCCTCCGATCGTTTCTGGTGACAAATTGTACTATGGTGTTCTCGGGGAAATCAACATTCTGCTTAATCTGGATCTTCATTGGCTCAACACCTTTGATTAACCCAATCTCTTCTACCGTGAAATCCCACACATCCAATGAAACAAAATCTCTTAGGTCAAGTGGAAGCTCTTCCACTGTCAACACAGGGTACATTTCTATACACAGGTGTTGATTCGCAACCTTAAAGGTAGCATCATCATCCTTCGTTTCTACTTCCACTCCTTGGGGCGTGCAATAGATGGTACAATTCAACTTGCACAAAAGATCTCATCCTAGCAGGCAGATTGGACTTGAGTCGCACACCACAAACTGGTGTTGGTCTCGGAAGGTGCCTAGTCTCACAGGAATCGGTTCAGTCAGTGGATTTGTCATTTTCTTGTTCACTATTCCTACGACTTGGATTGATTGTCCCGAGAGGGGTAGATTAGGGACTACTGCACAGTGGCGGCTGGTGGGATCTGAAAGTAGTGTGGCGTAAAAGTCCGAAACAGTAACACACAGGATATCACACAGAACGCAACAGTAACACACAGGACATCACACAGAACGCAACTGTAACACACAGGACCTTACACAGAGCACAACCGTATTACAGGAAATCACACAGAACACAATAGTAACACAGAACACAACACCACATAGGACATCACACAAAACAATGGTTGGTTGTTGGGAGAATACTTGTCACAACACGCTTCACACAATACTGTCAGTTGAATGTTTTTGGAGCCGGCCCAACATCACATATTTTAAACAAAAAACTCTTGAAAAGATATTCAAGGTTGAACTCAGGTTGTGCCAACCCCTGTAATACTTTTATGATGCCGGTGCCCCAGGACCAGTAATGAAAGTAATTGTTCCGCCTTTCCAATGTAAACACTTTTATCGGTGCTAGGGAGATAAGGGCTATGACAGGAATAAAAATCTGTTTTATCAGATGGGGCTGAAGTTTGGAAATGCTTTACTTTTTTTGAGGAAACAAGGAAAATTAAAGCCCCCACTGCACCAAGCCATAAATGAATGTACCTTTAAAGGCAGCAGCACGAGGGACGCTGAAACTCATCGCTCGGACTGCATCGTGCTCTCAGCTGATTCCCTGATAACGTGCTTCTAGTCTCCCCTCCTCTGCTCGCACCACAGCCAGAGTTTCCTCCGGAAGCTGAAACACCAATATCACGGGTGCTGTGCCCCTACGCTACCGTTCACCCGAACCACCAGCATGAAAACAATAATGTAAAATCGGATCTTAGTAAAAAAAAAGAAAAACACTGCATAGTGTCCTTACCTCCATGCTGAAATTCGTGATCTGAAATACACCTTTCTGCCCAGCATAAAGACATGATGGTATGCAAGCGTCGGAAGTATTTTACATATTGCTTGACATTACTCCCGGTGGAATGCCTGACGTCTGTATGCTTCAGCCTGACTTGCTTAGGGGAATTGGTTTCACCGGGTGATGCAAAGTGAAGCCCCCATGGTGCCAATCTTGGCACACTTGAAGCCACCGAGAGATTTGCACGAGCTTCGTGCCCCGCTAGCTGTAATTCTTGTCCACCTGGCGCTGGGACCGGCCTCCCATCAGAAGCACATGCCCCCCCTGGCATCGCCCTATGCCTCTGTGCTGAAAGATGCCCGACCCTGATCAGCCCCCACCTGCCCTCTCGTGCTTCCAGCCTGCACGTCCCCCGCTCATTTCCGTTACATGTCCTAATCTGTTTTTTACTTTATGCATCTCCCGGTGACGTTGAGGCATCCTGTGCATGTGCAGACCCGGCCCGCAGTTTATTAAAAACACTTCTGGGCCCTCTACTATTGTTTAGTAGAAGTTAAGCCTCCAGTCAGCGCAGCGCTTTCCCGGCTCCCTACACACCTCATCACACCGCATCTTTTTATTTTTGGCACAGAGTGCACGCATGCACAAATCTTTTAAGTTAAAGCTCGCCTTTCATACGCTGCATGCACAAATAAAAACATCTTAGATCACAGGCATAATCCCAGTCCTCACCCTACACTGCGGGTACATTGCTCAGACTGCAAACATGGTGTTCCTCAAAAGTACAGGTACCTGTTTTAAACTGAAAACAACAATTTAAGGAAGCGTATTCAAAAGTCGCGGCCCGCGAGTCATGATGCCGCCGCCCGACTCTACATGGGAGCCAATGACAATGCTGTGAGGCGCAGCAGAGAGCGCCCCAGCCGCCCCATTTTCTCTATGTAGGCTGCATGCAGCAGCCTATAGAGAGAAAAATGGAGAATGGGCGGTCCTGCTCAAGGGCAGGGGGGGAGTGGCTTACCCACTGTTGTGGGTCCTGACTATTTGGTCGGCTTCAGGGCCGACCAAACAGTCAGTACCCACAACAGTGGGTAAGCCACTCCCCCCCTGTCCTTGAGCAGGACCGCCCACTCTCCTGCCCCCAACCAGGCACTTCTGCTTTCTCGCAGTGCCCGACCCTGTGACAAAGATGACACGCGGTGGTCTTCTTCAAGGTTGCCACATCCACTCCCGTTTTGGGGTCTACAGGTTTCCCCTTCCCCTGACCCTGTGCATTCTGATTCCCTCCTTGATTGTTTCCCTGTCTTCTTCCTAGCATCCCTCAACTGGGCTGAATCTGGAGTCCCTTATCAGCAGTTTGCATTTGAACAAGCATCAGCTTGTCCTTCAGCTTCCTGTGTTTCGAGTCTACTTCGTCACTGCAGTACCTGGCATATCGCAGTATTTCATCTGGCAGTTTGTTCTGCCAGCAAAACAGATGTTGTTGAATCATGAGACTAACCTCAGGTCTTAATCCCAGAACAAACTTCGAGACAAACTGTCCCATGTCCTTGGGGGTCTAAGGTGTCCAATCTACTGTACTGTTTGAAGGCTTGTAAGAGCCTTTCATAATGTTCATGCACAGTCTACTTTGGTTTCTGAACAGTCTGATCTATCTTAACCCAATCAATATCTTGTGGCGAGATTTTAGATTTCAGCCATTTAATTACCTGCTCAAACTTTTTCATAACAATTGGAGAAGGGCCAATGGTAACAGAATCCCTTTCTGGTTCAGAAGTTGGCCAATCAACTGCAACTTTACAAGCTGCCCACAGATCACTTGGTACAACAATGTCAAACAATGTATTCAGGTCAATCCACAATACCTTCGAGATTTTGACAAACCAATCAACCTGCTTATTCCATTCAATAGGTTTCTCCCTCAGCCGAGAGAAATCATTAGTGAATGCTGCCAAGTCACCTCTACTCCAAGGCACAAACCCTCCATTCGGCACCTCTCGCAAAGGGTAATTCCCCACTCCTACCATCCCCCCCCCTCCCGTAGGAGGCGTCTCTCCTATGCTTCTTTTAGTGCTTTTCTTTTTGGACCACCTTTCCTCCCACTTATCAAGCATACTCCATGCACATATCCCTATAATCAATTCTCTAATATGAGCCTTCAACCCTATGACTCTTCTCTTCCAGTTCTTGATCACTGTACTGCAATCTGTTATTTCCCTGCAACATATTTGTTTTGGACAGGTCCACTTCATACCTTTTTGCTAGTTCGGTCAATTTCTCGTGTGCGGAATTTGCTTTGCGAGTTACATCCTTCGCTACAAACAATAACTCGTCTGCCTCATAAAGTTCTATTCTTTCCAAAGGCAGATTCCCGCTAACTATCTCGACCACTTCTGCCTTCAACCTCACCACATCCAACATCTTTGCTCTTATAGCAACATTCAGTGTCCCTCGACTCGATGTGCCACTCAACTCTTCGTTCCCAATGCTCTGATCCTCTCACCGATTCGCTTCTGCTATGTTCCTAAGAACTGGTCGACCTCTTGAGTCCTCCCGATCCCAGTCTCCTTGCATTCTGTCACACTGGTTTCTTACTGGTGGCTCCCACATTCTTAGATCTGATCTGGACTCAGCCAAGGGCCTTGATCTTTCTGATCTCACATCCACTTGTCCTCTAGAGGAGTCTACAGTGGCTGGCAATGGCGTACTTGATTCTATAGGTCTCGGAAGGTGAGCTATTCCACTCACCGTACCATTCCCTCCAGGGATAATCCCTTCCGCTAATTGACTGCACCTGGCTCCCTTCCGTCACCTAATCCGGGTCAGACACAGACACTATGGGTCCAATGGTGACCAGCACTGTAAGAGTATCTGGTAGCCTTGCAGTTCCTTTAGCCTCCGTCCTTGCTGATGTCTGCATCCTCATCCCTTTTGTCCCTGTTGAAATTTTCCCCACTACTCTTGCATGGGTTTGGGTCTGTGACTCCCCAGTCCCCTCTTTTGGTACTGACTTTCCCTTTTCTGAGTCTGGATTATATGGGGATGGTCTCTCTGACAGTAGACTCTCTAGCAAGCCATAATCTGTGTTGCGGTCATCTTCTTTCGTACTCTTCTTTTGCACGTCCGCCCCCTTCACCATCAACGGGAACAATCTATCCCCCCCCCCCTCAATCGTCTCCACCCTCCATCTTTTCTCCAATGCATCCCATCGCGCCTCCTGAAATGCCCTGATCAACTTTTTCACTCTTTCTTGACTTCTGTCTTTCTTCCTGTCATACGCTGCTCTTATCCATGCGTGCAACGCCTCAAACTGTGTTGGTCTAGGCAAAGGTCGCAATGATGACTTCACTGTTTTCAGCTGATACAACACCTCCAACCTGAAAGTGCCATAGCGTGGAAAAGCCAGTTCTCCCTCTTTTTCAGCCATTTTATGCCAATTCTCAAGCCACAGTATGTTATGCAAACCCACACTCTTAGCCATGTAATGAGCCGGGGTATCCTGGGACGGAGCCTCTTCCCCTCCCCGAGTAACCACTGCTCTAGCTCCTCTACACGTCTCGTAAAACCTTGAAACATTTCATGGTAAAATCAACTTATCAGCTACTTTACCCACAGTGTTTCCTTCTATTTCCTGATGTCAATCCACTAATACCAGTGCGGCTTTACACCGACCGACCTATCGCAGCGCGGCACCCTTTGACGTCACTCTTCCTCCTCATGCAGCAGTTCCCCTCCTTTACAATTTGCTTCTCATTCTTTCATGCGTCTTTCACACTCTAAAATAACAGTCTGTCCACCAAACAACCGGACAGTCTTGCGATATTGTCGACCTCAACTCTGGCAATCGTTTGTCCGCGAAACGACCGGACAACAACCTTGGACTTTATAGGAGCTAGTAACCCACGACCTGCGTCGGTTACTCACGCACTCACACACGCATTTCCCTATCACGGGTGGGTCAGTCTAAGCGAAAGAATGTTCACGTAGTGTTTAATTAAAGTTTTTTTCAACTCTTTTTATCAACTCATCATTCAGTATTTAAATTTCACCCCGGAAAGCAACCTGTGTAATCGAACCGCAAGTGATTCCACGGACAAGAGCGCTGTTTCAGTTCGGACGCCGAGAAGAAACAAAAATAAGTAAGTTATAAAACTTTGCATCGGACAACGCTTTTAGATAAAGTTACGGATAGCATCCTTACCAACTCTTCACTTTGAACAACTTTTTGATAGAAAGTTGTAGACCGCGTTCAGTAGGCACATTGGTTTAACTTGATGCATCGGACCGGAATGCACCAAACTCCGCTCCCTCGGGGGTGTTTGGAGCTTGATTACGGCCCCTAATCTATTGGCAGAGCGATATTCCAATTTAATATAGATGTAGTTACGCCAAGTTGGCAAGCCGGGCCGACGAAGGCTGTGATGCCAGAAACCGGTCCCCGGAAGCTTGTTTCCTTCCCAGTATAAGAATTGGCTTGGTAGTTTGGTTTGCCCTGTTCCCATCATGCACTGGGACAGGTACAGACTAATTTGCATGAAGCCAGGTTCTGAGCTGGGATGGTGCAGGGAGCTAAAAAACGGTGATGGATTAAAACCATGATCTCTTGACTTGGTAAGAGTATTCTGCATCATTCAGAAACTCTGTCCATCACCACCCCCTTTTTCCCAAATCGTTTTTATCCACACTCAGTGTGGGAGGGTATGGTCAGACGTGAGTCCCTTGCTCATTGCACCATCAGGATTCAGGCAAGCCGGGCCGACGAAGGCTGTGACGCCAGAAACCGGTCCCCGGAAGCTTGTTTCCTTCCCAGTATAAGAATTGGCTTTTGTAGTTTGGTTTGCCCTGTTCCCATCATGCACTATGTCAGGTACAGACTAATTTGCATGTAGCCAGGTTCTGAGCTGGGATGGTACAGTGAGCTAAAAAACGGTGATGGATTAAAACCATGATCTCTTGACTTGGTAAGAGTATTCTGCATCATTCAGAAACTCTGTCCATCACCACCCCCTTTTTCCCAAATCGTTTTTATCCACACTCAGTGTGGGAGGGTATGCTCAGACGTGAGTCCCTTGCTCATTGCACCATCAGGATTCAGGCAAGCTGGGCCGACGAAGGCTGTGATGCCAGAAACCGGTCCCCGGAAGCTTGTTTCCTTCCCAGTATAAGAATTGGCTTGGTAGTTTGGTTTGCCCTGTTCCCATCATGCACTGGGACAGGTACAGACTAATTTGCATGTAGCCAGGTTCTGAGCTGGGATGGTGCAGTGAGCTAAAAAACGGTGATGGATTAAAACCATGATCTCTTGACTTGGTAAGAGTATTCTGCATCATTCAGAAACTCTGTCCATCACCACCCCCTTTTTCCCAAATCGTTTTTATCCACACTCAGTGTGGGAGGGTATGCTCAGACGTGAGTCCCTTGCTCATTGCACCATCAGGATTCAGGCAAGCCGGGCCGACGAAGGCTGTGATGCCTGAAACCGGTCCCCGGAAGCTTGTTTCCTTCCCAGTATAAGAATTGGCTTGGTAGTTTGGTTTGCCCTGTTCCCATCATGCACTGGGACAGGTACAGACTAATTTGCATGTAGCCAGGTTCTAAGCTGGGATGGTGCAGTGAGCTAAAAAACGGTGATGGATTAAAACCATGATCTCTTGACTTGGTAAGAGTGTTCTGCATCATTCAGAAACTCTGTCCATCACCACCCCCTTTTTCCCAAATCGTTTTTATCCACACTCAGAGTGGGAGGGTATGCTCAGACGTGAGTCCCTTGCTCATTGCACCATCAGGATTCAGGCAAGCCGGGCCGACGAAGGCTGTGATGCCAGAAACCGGTCCCCGGAAGCTTGTTTCCTTCCCAGTATAAGAATTGGCTTGGTAGTTTGGTTTGCCCTGTTCCCATCATGCACTGGGACAGGTACAGACTAATTTGCATGTAGCCAGGTTCTGAGCTGGGATGGTGCAGTGAGCTAAAAAACGGTGATGGATTAACACCATGATCTCTTGACTTGGTAAGAGTATTCTGCATCATTCAGAAACTCTGTCCATCACCACCCCCTTTTTCCCAAATCGTTTTTATCCACACTTAGTGTGGGAGGGTATGCTCAGACGTGAGTCCCTTGCTCATTGCACCATCAGGATTCAGGCAAGCCGGGCCGACGAAGGCTGTGATGCCAGAAACCGGTCCCCGGAAGCTTGTTTCCTTCCCAGTATAAGAATTGGCTTGGTAGTTTGGTTTGCCCTGTTCCCATCATGCACTGGGACAGGTACAGACTAATTTGCATGTAGCCAGGTTCTGAGCTGGGATGGTGCAGTGAGCTAAAAAACGGTGATGGATTAAAACCATGATCTCTTGACTTGGTAAGAGTATTCTGCATCATTCAGAAACTCTGTCCATCACCACCCCCTTTTTCCCAAATCGTTTTTATCCACACTCAGTGTGGGAGGGTATGCTCAGACGTGAGTCCCTTGCTCATTGCACCATCAGGATTCAGGCAAGCCGGGCCGACGAAGGTTGTGATGCCAGAAACAGGTCCCCGGAAGCTTGTTTCCTTCCCAGTATAAGAATTGGCTTGGTAGTTTGGTTTGCCCTGTTCCCATCATGCACTGGGACATGTACAGACTAATTTGCATGTAGCCAGGTTCTAAGCTGGGATGGTGCAGTGAGCTAAAAAACGGTGATGGATTAAAACCATGATCTCTTGACTTGGTAAGAGTATTCTGCATCATTCAGAAACTCTGTCCATCACCACCCCCTTTTTCCCAAATCGTCAATCCACTAATACCAGTGCGGCTTTACACCGACCGACCTATCGCAGCGCGGCACCCTTTGACATCACTCTTCCTCCTCATGCAGCAGTTCCCCTCCTTTACAATTTGCTTCTCATTCTTTCATGCATCTTTCACACTCTAAAATAACAGTCTGTCCACCAAACAACCGGACAGTCTTGCGATATTGTCGACCTCAACTCTGGCAATCGTTTGTCCGCGAAACGACCGGACAACAACCTTGGACTTTATAGGAGCTAGTAACCCACGACCTGCGTCGGTTACTCACGCACTCACACTCGCATTTCCCTATCACGGGTGGGTCAGTCTAAGCGAAAGAATGTTCACGTAGTGGTTAATTAAAGTTTTTTTCAACTCTTTTTATCAACTCATCATTCAGTATTTAAATTTCACCCCGGAAAGCGACCTGTGTAATCGAACCGGAAGTGATTCCACGGACAAGAGCGCTGTTTCAGTTCGGACGCCGAGAAGAAACAAAAATAAGTAAGTTATAAAACTTTGCATCGGGCAACGCTTTTAGATAAAGTTACGGATAGCATCCTTACCAACTCTTCACTTTGAACAACTTTTTGATAGAAAGTTATAGACCGCGTTCAGTAGGCACATTGGTTTAACTTGATGCATCGGACCGGAATGCACCAAACTCCCCTCCCTCGGGGGTTTTTGGAGCTTGATTACGGCCCCTAATCTATTGGCAGAGCGATATTCCAATTTAATATAGATGTAGTTACGCCAAGTTGGAGAACTAAACATTCCGCATTTGAGCCGGAATGTACTAAGCTCTGGATAGGCTGATCTTTCACATAGATGACGATTCACAAGCTACACAAATTTTGCGAGTGGCGAGCTGGTAACCGAGATGACTTGATTTTGGAATTGCAATAAGTGTTTATTCGTACACACTAAAACAGGATAGCACACTTATACATTGTGTTTTCATCAACAGATGAAATAAAACACACCAGAGGATAACTAAGATATGTGAGAAGGAGCACGCTTTTCAAAATATACAAGTAAGCAATAAAGCCACAAAATTGACTGACTTAAATCCCCTTTGAATCGGAAGACTTGTGTATTAAAATATCTTTGGTCATGGTTTTTTCCTTTCAAGGTTGCTTTGGGCGACTTTGCTTCACCGACAGGTGACAAAGGAGATTGGTGTTCGTATAAGACAAGATTGAGGTAAAGGGAGTTGAATGATTCTGAGTTAATGGAGTAAAAGAAAATGAGTGTTTGAATGTTTCTGATTGTATGATTTTTTTTGTTTGTTTTTTGGCTTAAAGTTCTACATCCTGAGGAGAATCTAACATTCATGTCCTAAGGGTTCAAAACGTGTCGACTGTTTTGATTTGTAAACCAAATAGGTGCCCTTTTAAAGGGGTAGACCACATGACGCTCCCCATTGAGCAATTGTATATAGGTTTTGAAAGTACTAGTGAGCCTAGGAGGTCCACCATTTGGATTTAGCCTCGGAATTATATATTCCATAAAAAGTTATGTATATAATCAAACAGAATCCGAGGCAGGGTTGATTTACAAAACTTTAAGGTTAAAAATTGAATAGAACAAGAGCTGTATATATAATTGGATAATTGTATGTAGACGTATACTCTATTTTGTATCACATTTGTAGGTTTGTTTTTGTGTTAAATGTTGTTGTGTCTTCAGTGTATGTCCAAATTTCATTTCATGTGCATTGTTTCATTCTGAAAAAAAACAATTGGGTATCAACACAAAGATAAGAAATATAATAAGAAAAATATGTGATAGTGACAAATTAAATTCAAATTGTTCTAACCTGAGTGTTCAGGTTGTCTGGTTGTTGCTGGAGTTGTGGAGTCTGAATGGTTATCAGTATTGGCATTTTTTTGTTGGTTACAGTTCTATTGGTCAGGCCTTACTGATTAGGGGCCAAATCCTTTCTTGTTTTTTTCAATTAATTGATAGGCATTTTAGTGGTGGCTGCTGGTGTTTGAAAGTGGTCGGGCGTAATACCTACCATAACTGCAGTGTACTAGCGAGTGACGCATGCAATCTCAGCACCATAAGATACTTTCTCTGAGAACATTTTGATATATTCCAGTCCTCTCATGGAGTGCCAGCTACATCTGACCCTACTCAGTAGTATTGCAGGCCCACTTGCCCAAATAAAATCCACAAATTTGCGTTGTGTTGCTCCAAAATGCTAATAATTACCACCAATCTGCCAGAGACAGTATCTTGGGCCAAAGGGGGCGCAACACAGACCACAAACATGCTCAATATGTGTGTAAAAGGCCTCTTTATTGAAAACCTGTGCACCTCACAACATTAACCTTGGCCGTTGCCTTACAAAACTAACCTCACTATACAATTATTCACCGATCTTGCCTCCTCCCCCCATCCCTAAGGTTTCCCCCTTTCTCTTTTCCTTGGAACTATTGTAAAACCCCTACTCGGCCACGAACTGTTGAACTTTAACCATCGGTGCCACCATTGGAATGCCATTAAAATCCTTCAAAAATCTGCGCCACATGCGTAGGTCTTCCTTCGTTACTGCGAACAAGCACATGTGATGGTGCCGCAGCATAAGACCCGCCAATGACCTGCTCAATCTCCTACAAAAGGTCCTTCCTGTTTGTAGTACTCTATATGCAAAATAAAGATGCCTGAGCAGCACTTGTAACTCCCTGTCACTTTTTGCCTGGCAACATGTAATCTATCAGCAGCTGCATCTTCTTATCCATCGGTAGGCATGCCGCCATGCCCATGAGCCCAAGTCAATACCTTTCATTAATTTCTTTAAACCAATTTTCCCGCACTATTGCCTTGTGCCTAAACCCCGCCTAAAAACCGAGGCTCATAATACAGCATCCTCCCAGCAGGGATAATATGCCAGCGAAGCATCCAAGCATTCTTGGTTAATGGGTGTACGAGCCTTTTCTCATGGAACCTTGTGCTCTCTTCCCTCCCCTGCCAACTGCTGTCCGTGCTGCCAATTGAATGGGCAATTGTGCTGGAACCCCTGGCTAAATTGCTGCCCCTGCCCATTGCATCCTTCCCCAAAACATTGTACTAACCGGTGCCATCCTGCGTATTTTGAGCGCTCATGCCTAAATTTACAATATTCTCTTGCACAGGATCCTTTATTGGAATCCCAAAAGGCCCCTGGTACACCCCAAGAATTCATGGCTGTATATCCCACCCCCCCTCAGGTGGGGTGGCTCTGAAAGGGGCTGTAGACAAATGGGAGACCGCTGGCCGTATATGTGGTTTTCCCAAACTTAACTGCCCCCATCGTTTTTTGGTACAGCTCTGTGTCGATCTACCCCCATTTTGCCTTCGGGTCCGATGCCAGCCTGGCTCTAAACTCTTTATCATAGTGGGACCATGCATAACCCCCGTATGTCACCTGGGCCTTCCAGATCACATCCATGTATTTAAAGAGGGAGACACACCTCTCTTGGTACTTTTCACAATAAACGCTCATTAAAATCAGAAATGCTGTCGTTCAGTTCTCAATTTTCAGGGGCACCTTTGGCCTCTTACTCCAGCATTTCCTCCTTCAAACCTTCTTTAGACCTCAGTTCCCTGTCTAGTAACTTAAGCATTTCTACGTACTCCCCTCTCCAAATCTTTTCTTTGGTTGCCAGCATGAGGTGTGCTCTCAATGGCTTTGTCACACTTATGTCGGGCAGCTTCTTGATTTTAACATCAAGACTTTATTTTGTACCCTCCCCTTGCAACCCCTCTTTGTCTATTCCCTCTGCTGGCATTTCCTCCCTACCTGTTGCAGTCTCCCGTCCTTTGTCTTGCCGAACCTATGCTGACCCCCCTTGTGCCGTTTCATCTTCTAATTTCCGTGCGTCTGTGCCCACCCCGATATCTTTTACATACAAACCTTTCCACAAACGTACCTCCCCATCGGCTTCATCTCTGTTCGCATTAGTCCGTACTGAAACCCGGGCATTGGGAAATACGTGATGCAACACCCTTTCCTGCCCTTACCTGGCATCAAGGTCTGCATCCGCACTAGATCCAGCCGCCTAACCAGTCGTGTAGGGGATCAAACGGCATTGTCCAAGGCCGGTGGCACACCTCTTTTCTTTGAAAACTGTAACATACTAGGCACATAGTTACTACAACCCCCTTACCTTCCTGTGCTCCCCCCTCTTCTTCCTCAACGATCTCCCCCTTCTCTTTAATATCCGCCTCATAATCCAACTTCATAGCCTCCATCTTTACGACCTCAGCACCCGTCATCCTTTCAACCTGTGCCTACTGGGGATTAGCTACACCCAACAACGGGTACCATTGGGCCGCATTAAGCCTTACAGTTCCATACATGTGCTCTTGCCCTGTCCTTCTCACCGCTGCCCCGGAGGCCACATTGACCCAACGGGGTTGTCGTACAGCCAAGGGTACCTCCGACCGGTGTGTGGCAGTGTCCCTATCATCCCGCGACGCACTCCGGCTGGCCACTTTTGACCTCTTCTCTTCGGTAGCGCGGAGCTGCACGGTACTCACCCGAGTCAGCTACATCCTGTGCCTGCTGCTCCTGCAAAGAAAAAGCAAGGTCTGGCAAGCCGGGGTTAATGGCCCTGCCTGCTACTGCCCTCCCTGAAACCAGACACCGCTGCCAATAACCCCCCACCCTGCTGCTCCACTGGGGTATCCCAACCTGCCCAACCTCTGCCATCACCCCCACCCAATTCTTGCTGTACTGCCTGTTTCCTCCCTGCCAGCCCCCTGGAGCATATATACTCTGGCCAGTGGCATACTCTCCGCTACTTGTTCCCCAAGACTCCCCTCACCCCCCCCCCCTGCTCTTCCCTTCACTCCACTCCAGCATAGCCGACACTATGGCAGACGCTGGGCCCGTTCCCATCCTGCCTCCCTGCCCTCAGTACATCCCCCTTCCCCCACCTCCTGCCTCTCCAGGGCCTGTGTCTGTGCTTCCCGCTTCCAGGTCCCCCTCTTCCGACCAACATGATTGAGCCCCAAGGGGCCCTTTCTAACCATCCTCCCAGCTCCAATGATGCTGGGGCACCCCACGATGGCACCAACCACTTCTCCCCTTGTGCAGGGTCCCACACCACCTTCCCCCCTCTTCCCCTGCCTTCCGCCTTACTCATACTCCCTAGTGTACCCTCCCCCATCACCCTTTCACCCCTCTCTTTCAATAGACCTTCACCCTCTGTCAGTAGCGGTCTGTGGAGGGAGTTCGGTGGGGCAGTGAGGCGGGGTGGGGAAATGTAAACACCGGAATATGGATGAACGAGGTAAGTACACATTTAAATAAATAAAACAAATTTAGATGCGCGTGCTGCATCGCATTTGGCGATGCAGCGCACGCAAAGGACACATTTGTCAATTCCAGTTAGCTATTGTAAGAGGGGGGAGGGTGGGGGGGGGGGGTGAGGACGGGCCTGTGATGAATTTCCAATTCTAGTGATTGCCCGCTTGGCTAGTAGAAATCCAGTGCATGCGAGTCCTGGCACTCTGTGGGAAACCTTCCTCCTTCATTGTTCCCAATAGTGCCAATTTGGGGGAAGGAACAATGGGGAGTTGAAGGAATCTCGTAAGGGGTAGGATATGGAGGCCCAGTGTTTAACTGATTTAAATGGAGGCGAGTTAAAATCGCAAGGTCTCGGGCCACTATTGCACTCTTCCGCCTGTTACTGACATCAAAAGGACCTGTATCGGTTTTCCAAACCAGTTTAACTCCTGGAACCCTGCCTGGGCATAAAAAACACAATCTACGAGATTCCAAGTGCAAGTTTAGCTCAAGGGGGTTGTGCTCCAGACATCCTCCAGCGCTGTTTGATGCCTCCCTAGCGTGTGTTTTCAGTGGAAATATCATTGAAACGGGGATTTCTGCATTGCAATTTCATTGTGACTATGGTCCCAGACATAGTCCGCCGTAGATATTCCTATGGCACCCTCTGTGAGAGTCTTCTCAACTGGTTCATATGTTCTAACATGTCCAGTTACAAAAAACAAGAGCTGCTATTCACTCTCGTATATAAGAATACCTTCTTTGGGTAACCGCTGTAAGGGCATGCTGCCACAGAGTGTTGTCTCAGAACACCGTGTGAAAATGAAAATGAGCTGTCCCCAAGCTTGTGAATAGTCCCAAAGCACACAGCCTTATGTGTAGCCTCTGCGGTTATTTTGCAAACTACCACATTGATCATATAGTCACCGAATATATGTTATTTGAGTAAGGTTTTCAATTTTGAAATATGACACTGAACAATCACTCTAGATGCTGAACATTATTCCAAATTAATCAAAGTCCTTCGGAACACTCCATCACATTCATAAAGATGCTGTAGCATTTCGTGTGCTGAGTACTGTCATTACGAGTGCCATTTAGCAAAATCTTTTTGTTTCAATTTCTTTATTGAGTTTTAAAATTTCTAGATGTGGTTTGACAAATTCTTATACATGCTGCATGCATGCCCATATATATGCAATCAGTCATATTTCAAATGTGAATCTGCATGTAGGAGTGCGTGTGCGCTCTGCATTGTTTGCGTGATATATGACCTGTGCCTGAGCATTAGTGTTGAAAGAACAAAAGCGAACAGTGGATGTATGAACTGGGATATTTATGTGTTATACCACGAAGCGCGTGTGTTGGCTCTCCCACCGATAACAATAAACATCTGTTATTCAGCACCTTGGTACACTCTTGGGTGATATGTGCGTTTTACAAATACACTTACACATCCCCAATGCGTTTCAGACCAGTCTCTCATCAGGGGGGCATACCCAAAGTAATGCACTCCTACTCATTTAATCAGCAACATTATCTCTCTGATGCTGACAACATCAGAGAGCTCATGTTGCTGATTAGGTGATAAACCTTATTAAACACAGCATATTGGATGGCTATACCATCAATGTGGTTTTTTTGCTAAATAGCCGCAGAGGTTACACAGTGCTGTGCACTTACAGGCTATTCACAACTTTGGGAATAGCTATATTTCCTCCTACCATGTCCAGTTCCACAGTAGTATCTCCTGGGTTACTCACAAGCCTAACCCATCCATGTAAGTGCTTGTCACCACCAGTCAAAGACAATTTTAATGGTTTGGAGTGAGCTAATGGTGCTGGACCTCAGTATAGGGCATGAAGAAGGATCATTATGACAGCTCTGCCATCTCCACACGTGTGGGCGAATCAATGCTCCGATGAAATAACCAGTCATTGAGCGCCAAAAAGTGGGGCCCCAGTATTATATCTGTATGTATACATCACCAAGCCCCTATCACACCATGACTGGACACATCTATCAAATGCCACTGTGGGTGTCCCATGGGCCCGCGGAAGATTCATGAGTATGCATGTATTTTCTGAAAGACACTGGGATTTCAAAGGGATAGTTCTGCCGGATCTACGGCAGTTTTGGGAGGGAGACCATTTCAAATAGGGTCCCAATGTCAACAATCGAGATCGGAAGGGAGAGTAAGTAAGCAATGAAAGTAATTTTTGGTAATCCTCAGGAGCAGTGCCGGGTCAAGCACTGTGCTCACTGAGGGTCTTTACTGACATGTATCCCTAAATATTTAAATCTATTTTGGGCTATTTTCCAATTCACTGTCAGATCTTCTTCCTGTAACCGGAATATGACTCGCTTGTCCCGGATGACCAACACGCTGGATACAATACCAGAGCTCTGGGATTTCCGTGAGCCTCTGGCCCCACTGTCTGGGATATTTGGGGTATAAAAGGTTGTCTATACATTGTGACACTTGGTCATCTCGCTCCCCTTTTTAGGTCTCGCCTAGCGTTGCTGCGCACATGTTTAACCCCTTCAATGCCCCGCCCTTTCCCCCTGCTGTGCCGGGCCTTTCATTAGCGGGCGGGGTCCATGACGAGATGGTCTCGTCATGGGCACAGCGCAACCGTGCTCCATGACGAGACTATCTCGTCATGGGCATAGAAGAGGTTAATGCATATGAGTCATTTCTGAAAAGGGCTTGAAGCCCCGCCCCTTATTCCCATTGGCTCTTGTCACCGTTTATGTTAAACGGTGCGCCACCATTGGGAATAAGCTTTCCAGGGTGCCTCCTTTTCCCTTTTTTGACCGGCCCACCCGGACTGGCTCGCCTTCATTACGGCTGTCGTGACGAAGTTTCTCATCAGAAGCTTCGTCACGCTGCCTTGCACGCGCCAGTCCGGCTCTTTGATTGGGCCGGACAAAAAAAACGGCAGGGCGCCGCGTGTTTATTTTTGCATCTCGCTTTCACTTTAAAGTGAAAGCATGATGCAAAAATAAACAGCGGATGCCTGTGTGTCTCGCGAGCACTTGTTTATCTAAGAACGTGAGGCTTGTGGGATGAAGAGATTGTCTGAGACAACGAGATATTCCATTGTTGGGGTTTGGTAAACTGCTTAAGTTGATGGCGTTCTTAAGATAAAGATATTACTGCTTTCAGCATATTTTTGTTAAGGATTTATACACAAATCTTGAACAACTTCTGAGGGTTTTTCGCTCCTGGTGAGCTACCGGTTAGCCTCCGTGGAATATTTGTATATCTCTGAAAGGAGACATGCCTCTGTGCGATGGCATGAGAACAGTACGTGCAAAATACCAGATCATTGGACATCTCTGTAGATGAAAAAAATCTATATCAAAAGTTGTAGGACGCACCCTTCTGTTTGAAACACATCTTGGTGGATGCTGGAATATATAAAAAAAGAAATGAGCAACTATTGTTCCACCGAATTTGACTTGCAAACTCAAGACTGTCAATTGTCATCAGATACGAAGATGCACGTATAGTGTCTGCTAAAGCGAGCGTTCCACATTTAAATGAGATGCAAATGCACTGAAATGAGTCCAGGCAGATTAACTTAGTATAAATTAACCGTAGGTGGTGGTAACTGTTAATCACAAGACGTGATATTCTATAGCTATATACGTTGCAAAAAATGTCGAAGCAAGCAAATATCTGTTAAGGAAAAAATCACAACCTCCTTGGTTTAATCGAGCCCCGCCCCCCTTTGCACATAGCAACCATGGCTATCAAAAGAACAGGCGAAGGGGAAATGCGGGGTGTTTCCTACTTCTTATCGCGCTTGTCACATCAAGTACGTCGCAAACGTTCCCTTGTGGAGGGTACCGTCTGAGCGTGTAACCTGGAGTATAGCCCACTCTTCTGAATATCCTTCCTGTTCGTGTTTGGCAAGAGTAGCCATGCGTACGAGCACAGAATTTGTTGTGTAAAATCAAAGTGCACGTAACGCTACCACTGGCTGCACGCACCGTCGGGATTCTATCAGCTGTCAACAGACATTGCAACTGCCTGCCCGTGACGCAACCGTGCGCCGACTTTAACCGCCAAATCTGACAAACCACGAGCCAACATCATGTCATGTTTAACTTTTTAAGTATATCTTGAAACTCTCCCGAGCGATTTATCGCGACTGTTTAAAGGTGAAATTATTATTTTTCTAAATATTTTTTTTATTGAGCATTACCAAAAATGACCATCACTTCATAAAAGTATCCAACAATTCATTCAAATATTTACCACAAGGCCGCACCGTAACTCATACTCACCGTAACTCGCCAATAATTAATTAATTCCTTTCCATATTTTTACCCCCGCACATTTCATCAGTCAAGAGTTGAGAATTGTGATCACTGCTCTATTTAACATCTTTAACAGCATAATTCCAAAGTTTCAGCCTAGCTTATTTTTGTGTCTCCATTGACAGCCAATCAGTGCAGCCAGGACACAAGTCCTAACAAGCATTTGCAATGCAATAGTTCTTGCATTTGCAATAGTTTAAGCTATTGGCATTGTAAATTTACCCTGGTTAAGCTGTTGGCCAGGGCATTGGAGAAATTGGACGATAGGAACTGCAAGAGTCTAGTGGGTGTCCCAACTTTATTACTACTAGTGTGGTAGCCATGCAGAGATCATCGGAAGGTCCCAGTATGCACCGTATGTGGGGTAAAAACTTTCCTTGCACATGGTTTAAAGCAATTCTGCTTTGCATATAAGTATAATATTTGCTGTATACATAGCGCACATGGCAAATCCGCCTTTCTTGGTTCACTCATGGCAGTGTTGTCAAGTATTACTTTTAACAGATGTCAAGGCAGCAGTAGAATCTAATGTACCATAATGAAACAAGAGTCTTTCAAGAAATTATCTAATTTAACCTGAAACTGTTCATGTTTTACAGGACCTTTGGTGCACCATTTACATTCTGAATCTTTTGAAGTATCAACTGTTCCTTTGATTTCCCTGACTTTTCCACTTCTAATACACATGCATGCACAAAGCCTGCACCCACGCATATGTTCTAACCTGCCTGTACACAATATTTCAGATTTTTCTTTTCTTGCCTTCAGCTCCTTAACCGGCACAGTGGATGCTCCATGGACCCCTGGCGTTCAGCTAGGCATTCAACTTCATTCTAGGCAAAGTGGTTCTGGCACAGCAGCCCTGATGCAGAGAACTGAAAACTGGAGCCTGCGCAGTGCTTAGACCATGCTTATGCACTGCGCAGGCTCAAACCTGTAGCAGCCTGCTGCTGGCCAGCCTCTGCTTTTGTCATATCAGAATGTCACAGGGAGGTATCAATGATCCTCACTGACCTCAGCTCAACCTTTGACGAGACTGGTGTGGGTGCACTAGTGAAACGAAACTCGAGGGCACCCCCCCTGGCAGGGCACATGGAGGGACCCCCTCTTGACTCAATCATCAGATCTCCGGCCAGAGTAATGTGCTGAGGGGGCCCCTGCAGCTTGAGGGACCCCTGCAAGGTGGGGGCTGTGGGGGCCTTTGTTACGCCACTCTGTGGGTGAGGTCACAGGCGGGTAGACGTGTAGTCACTGGTGCTACAAGGACAAAGCCTGAAGTGCCCAGTGATACCTTTCTCAGTAACACTGCAGTGGGTCACAAATGGGGAGACCCTGAGGCATAGTAAGCCTCTCGGGTCAGGGCTGGAGCTTTGCCAGTCTGGGACAATGTCTCTAATGGCTGGTGCTTGTGCCAGCCATCAAATTACACTCCCTCACACTGCTTTTCCCCGATGAGGGCCGACATTGTTTTAGGTCTCGCCTAACGAAAGCAGCGCATGCGCTGCTCTCGCTATTGCGAGTACCTTTTGGAATCGATTCTGCGGACGGCTTGCATGCACGCGTCTGCATGGACAAACATGGCTGCTCTTGCCATTTATCCATAGGAGACAGCATGCTCGTGTCCGTCGGACTATGGACAGCCCGACGCAATCTTGCAATGCTTTCGTTTCGTTGTCATAGCAACGAAAATGCTGTACACAGCTTGTTTGTTTTACAATCGCGATCACGTTCGCGATCGCTTTCACTGCCTCGATCGCTTTCACTGCCGCTTGTTATATGTAAGCTGCATGCCCATAAACAGAGGATCACAAAATGTTCTCCCTGCACCAGGATGCACGAAGCCTCCTTTAAGGTCATGTTTAGCACGCTGCCATATGGTGTTTGCAAGCATACACTGCCTGATAGTGCACCGGCTCCTCTCCAAAAAAGTAAACAGCTTTTACTTCTTAAATGAGACGCCTGTTCGACCTATCACACTTTTGATTCGTTCGTCTTTTTTTTTTTACTTAAGGGTGCTTTATTTGTATTTTCGAGCTGACTTGGTAGCCTAGTTACCTTTTGTGTAAGGCCCTCCTTTAATGAACATGCAGTTGTGTGAGCTACACATATTTGCAGCAGTTCAGTTCCGTACAAATAGTCACATGTCAGGCTGCAGGATACTGTTGGTGTGTCAGTCCTGAGATCTGTAGCTTCTTGGCCGGGTATGTTATACTTGTGCAGACTCACTTTGACTGTGGGATTCATCAAGGTAGTTGGTATGCAGCGATGACAAGATTCACGTATGGTCCATCTGGCTTCCCGTACACGGCAGGCAGTGGTTAATATCGCCGTAGAAACCAACCATCACCGCGCCAGGTGAACATTGTAGCATCTGAGGTACTATATACAGAAGACCTGACTGGAAAAAGTGTATGATCCGAGTATTAAGAATGTCAGAGAAAGCGAAATGTCGTTTTCAGTGTTTTTAGAGCAGGCGTGTCCAACAACTTCCTAGATAACAATTGGGTATGCAAATCATGTTCATTGGCACTCATGGTTTGTAAATTTATGTCGTGGTTAGCTTCAAAGGGGGGCATCTTTGCAGCTCTCTTGGACCTTTGTTGGACCTTTGTTGTTTAGCGGCTTGCCAGAAAAGATGAGTTATGTAACAAATGCTAATATTAACTGCCAGCTGTCGACGTAGCTACTGTGGTGTATTCTATTGTATTTGCACTGATAAAGTGCTTACTACCCCTGACGAGGCGGTGAGGCGCTTTTTTCGGCGAGTGGCGCGCTACTCCGGAACCCATAAGGGATTGGTGTTGGGTTGGTACGGTGAAATATTAAACGCTGAAGTCGACGTGGCTTTTCTCTGTTGCCTGGATTAGTTTTGCTTTTTTTTGCTCTGCTGATTTCCAGACCACTTCCTGTTCCTCCTGATTCTGCAGGCGGGGCCTGAGGCCCGGAGCACGGTGTATGTCTGCGCACCTGGGTGTGTGCGGTGCCGGCGGCAGGGGTGGTGACAGCGGTGCCCCCGGGCTATGGTGCCCACACGAGCTGCAGCCTGGCACACGGCGCTACATGGACATAAACACACCCACCTCGGCGCAGCGCCTGCCAGGCTCAATGCTTTCTATTTTATGGGGGCATGTTGTGGTAATATTTGCGCCGGTTTCCGCAAACATCACATTTTGTGTGTGGAGAGAGGAAGGAAGGCGCGCAATCTTTAAGCACACCGGCGTCACTGGTGGAATATTTCACAATATTTCTTTCTCGGTTACCATTCTCTTTCACACACACACACACTCGCATTTGTCTCTCTATGTATTGCTCTCTCGTGTTCCTTTCTCTCCCTCTCTCTTCACCTCCACCCTTGGCCTCTACACACCACCCTCTGGCTCTGTCTTACCACCGCCCCTCGGATTGACGCCTTTTATCGGGTTGGCACCTCGTCCACCGTTTTAACTATTTCACTGCATGTATTAAGGAAAGAGAAAGAGAGGGTGCAACCCCTAGAAATACAACCCAGCATTGAAAGGCACATTTGCTACTCACTCTCTGCTACTCACTCTCTACTGCTCTCCTCTACTACTCACTCTCTACTACTCACACTCTACTACTCACTCTCTACTACTCACTCTCTACTACTCACTCTGTACTATCTACTACTCACTCTCTACTACTCACTCTCTATTACTCTGTACTACTCAATCTACAACTCACTCTCTACTACTCACTCTCTGCTACTCTCTACTCTACTCACTCTCTACTACTCACTCTGTACTATCTACTACTCACTCTGTACTATCTACTACTCACTCTCTGCTACTCACTCTACTACTCTTTACTACTCACTCTCTACTACTCACTCTATATTACTCTGTACTACTCACTCTACAACTCACTGTCTACTACTCACTCTCTGCTACTCACTCTCTACTACTCTCTACTCTACTCACTCTCTACTACTCTCTACTACTCACTCTCTACCACTCACTCTGTACTATCTACTACTCACTCTCTGCTACTCACTCTACTACTCTTTCCTACTCACTCTCTACTACTCACTCTCTATTACTCTGTACTACTCACTCTACTACTCACTCTCTACTACTCACTCTACTACTTACTCTACTACTCACTCTACTACTCACTCTCTACTACTCGCTCTCTACTACTCGCTCTCTACTCACTCTCTACTACTCTCTGCTACTCTCTACTACCCACTCTCTACTACTCACTCTACTACTCACTCTCTACTACTCACTCTCTACTACTCACTCTCTACTACTCACTCTCTACTACTCTCTCTCTACTACTCTCTCTCTACTACTCTCTACTACTCACTCTATACTACTCCACTACTCACTCTTTCCTACTCTCTACTACTCACTCTCTACTTCTCTCTACTACTCACTCTATTACTCTACTACTCTCTACTCACTCTCTACTACTCACTCTATTACTCTCTACTACTCACTGCTACTCTCTACTACCCACTCTCTACTACTCACTCTCTATTACTCTCTACTACTCACTCTATTACTCTCTACTACTCACTCTGTACTATCTACTACTCACTCTCTACTACTCACTCTACTACTCTTTCCTACTCACGCTCTACTACTCACTCTCTATTACTCTGTACTACTCACCAATGTTCCCTCTAATTTTTTTCCTCTGTGTGCGGCAGTGGAGGGTCTCTGTGCGCTGCAACCTTGGCTATGTGTGCCAGGAACCAGACCGTGCGCGTGTGCAGCACCAAATGTCACTCCAAACGTTTACTTTAAAAAGTGAAAAGATGATGCATTTTTACACATACAGCGCCACGTTAAGGGTCTTAAGGTCGGTTTGCAAATTTGATACACTCCATGACATTAATTGGTTACACAGGCAAGTACACTTCAGGTTTAGAAAAGCACAAGACTCCAAGGGGCATATTATCAAGAACGGCATTAAAATTATCGCCGCTTTAGCGGCAGGAAACTACAGCTAAAGCGGCGATAATGGGCTTGATAATATGCCCTTGAGAATTCCAATAGAAGTCCATGTTCTGGTGTGAACCTGGGCTTCTATTGGAATGCTCAAGGGCATAATATCAAGCCCATTATCGCCGCTTTAGCGGCAGTTTCCTGCTGCTAAAGCGGCGATAATTTTAACGCCATTCATGATAATATGCCCCCAACGGTGGTACCATCATAAGATTTTACTAAAGATTCTTAACTGGAGCACTGTTCATTGGGTGGGGAAATGTTGCCCCTTTTGTTACTTGCAGTTTAGAAGTTTGAATCCTAATATAGAACAGTAAGCTATTAACTATCAAAGAGCTGCATTTCCATTCATTGCAATGGCAAAAAACCTTCGACAGACCACCCGAGCGGAAGAGTAATATAGCTTTTGATTGTAAGAACGTAAGGGTGTTTTTGAACAGTAAATAGAAAAGTTCAGCCTGAAATTTAAAATTCAGCATCAAGAGGAATAACCTTCAATCATGTTTTACTTGAAGATACGTTTAAACAAAACACAGAACAAGGCACAGTAGGGCAGCCGATTCAAGGGAGCTCCTCAAATACTAAAATAGATGCCTAAATAACAGCCAACTTCTGGACGTCTCAAACCACAAAGTGACTAGTTGGAATTCAAGCTCTGCATTTTCGACCCCATATCTCCTGCTATGCTGTAGGTACCACAAGGGAGAGGGGCTGCAGCTTGCAAAGAGAAGAGCAACTTTAAAAACACAGCGTGTACTTCCTGAAAGTACACGCTGGGTTTTTTAAACTTGCTCTACTCTTTTGTTTGTAAAGCACCATGTGGGGAACAGGCCCGGCTCCAGGAATTTTTATTTGGGTGGGCCAAGGGTGCATTTGGGTGGGCCACTGCGGGCTTGATTTGTCGCATATATGTCTAGGCAGGCCTGCTTCCGGACCCTCCTTTATCTCTTCTTAGTCTTACAAGGCCCAGTAAAACGCACTTTTTTCCAAATCTCTTTCTAAATATTATCACTCTCAAAAAGTGCTTTTTCCATGTAATGTTCCTTTATTGGGAAGAGGAGGTTTCTGAGGTGGGAGTATCAGGCTAGTGACACTTCTCAGGCTCCCTCTGTGCGAGCCTTCAGGGAGAATCCCTCTTCATTACTACCTCCGCCTGACACCGGACTCTGCAACGCACTCCCTTACAGGCTTGATTATCCACTACTCCTCTCTAGTGCACCTTATCTCACAGCTGACCTTGGGCCCCAGCCCCATATCAGGCACCATAGGACTCCACTTTCATTTTTCCCGGTAAAAACATTAGTAAAATCGCCTACAAACTTAAAACCTTGAATATAGCAGTAAATATAATTAGCACACACTTTAAAGTATGTTCCACAGTAGCCCTTATGACCCGACTGCTAATTAAAGAAAAAACAACAGAAAAGCCATGACAGGGCCGGCTTCAGCGCTGATACAAAAGTATTTTTTGGTGCCACACCAATAACCTCTTTCTCTGTAAATACCTTTTTTACCACCTTCCAACAGTGCCCCTCATCCCTCCATGGCCCCCTCTATTGACCTCCTCCTCGGATTCCCTCACTGCCACATGCCACAAGTGTCCCTCATCTCCCCATAGCCCCTCCCCCTTTTGACCTCCTCCTCGGATTCCCTCACTGCCACCCTCCAACAGTACCCTTCATCTTTACTTAGCCCCTCTCTCATATTCATTTCATTTGTTGTATAGCGCTACTCATAGTGTAGTGTGTGTCAGTACTTTACACCACGCACAAATTGTATGATTCATATGAGACAATGAATCATACAAGTATGTAAATTAGTCTACAGGGAATGTCACATAAGCCAATGAGGATTACAAGGTGTAGGAATCACATGTCATCCATACTGGTGGGCAGTATATTTTAAGAGGGTTTGGTCTGGGGAAACACAACCTTAGGATTTAAAGAGTATTTCATGGGGGTCAGCTTTACTGATAAAAATGTATATCTGCCCGAACATACTAATTTTAGCAACATTAGAATAATAAAAGACTGCGGAAGTTCTAACTATATCACAAAACAAAAAAAGTCAAGTTCTAACTATACCATTCATGTTTGTGAATAAACTTCTTCTCTCCTGCGCTGCATAGAAAAAGAAAAATCCACGCAGCAGAACAGTAGGCCATGGTTACCATTGTCAAAGAAAGGATTTGTCGCCTTTCGCCATGTGGAGATGAAGGGGTGAAACAATAAAAGCCAGGTTAACATGTAAATGGTCTTTTAAAGACCTGTTAAGTACTCGGGTGCGGCTGCGATAATCTCTAAAGCTGTCTGTGTGCACCCGGGAAGCTGTCTCGTCCCGGGCTGACACACACGAGGGGGGAGTTGCAGCACTTTGAGCCCCATGGCGTTGCGCGCATGCGTTCAAGCCCTCACTGCGAGGGCCAAGGCTCCTGTTTGGCTGGAACCGGGCCTGGTGGGGAAGAGTGTGGGCTTTTGTTTAAGTATTTATGTTAATCACAGCTCGTGAAGGGGCTGTGATTAACATGAATACTTAAAAACCCACAATCTGCCCCGCAGGTGCTGACAGCCGCAAGACCCCAACCCCCGCCTTACCTTCACTCCCAGTCCCGACACCGCATCCAGGAAGTGAGTGATTTTCGCGCCGCCCGTTTTTTTAGAGCAGCGGTGCGATTCACTCGCAGGATGTCGTGGGTGTGCGCGCTGCCCATATGGCAGTGCGCGCTCTCGATAACAGAGGTGTGCGCGCGCGCACCTTAACGGGAACAGTGCTACTCACTCTACTACCTACTCTCTGCTACCTACTCTCTGCTACTCACTCTCTACTACTCTCTGCTCTCTACTCACTCTCTACTACTCACTCTCTACTACTCTCTGCTACTCTCTACTACCCACTCTCTACTACTCACTCTACTACTCACTCTCTACTACTTACTCTCTACTACTCTCTACTACTCACTCTCTACTACTCTCTACTACTCACTCTTTCCTACTCTCTACTACTCACTCTTTACTACTCACTCTCTACTTCTCTCTCTCTACTACTCACTCTACTCATTCTCTACTACTCACTCTACTCATTCTCTACTACTCTCTCCTACTCTACTACTCTCAACTCACTCTCTACTGCTCTCTATTCACTCTACTACTCTCTACTCACTCTCTACTACTCACTCTCTACTATACACTCTCTACTACTCTCTACTAACTCTCTACTACTCACTACTACTCACTCTTTACTACTCACTCTCTACTTCTCTCTACTACTCACTCTACTCATTCTCTACTACTCTCTACTACTCTCAACTCACTCTCTACTGCTCTCTATTCACTCTACTACTCTCTACTCACTCTCTACTACTCACTCTCTACTATCTACTCTCTACTAACTCTCTACTACTCTCTACTAACTCTCTACTACTCACTCTACTACTCACACTCTACTAATCACTACTACTCACTCTCTACTGCTCACTCTCTACCTCTCATAAATACAAATATATGCATGCATAATATACATATACATATATGCATACATATGCATGTTATGTACATGAAAGTTTGAAAAACACTAATAGAAGCAAAGCTAAAAAGCCGCCTAATTACAAACAGAATTGCTTTAACTTAAACGAGGGCGAGGCCTATTGCATTTTCAATGCTTGTTTATTTATACTAATAGGGAATCATAGTATATATTTTCCAGTATTGGTATACTAGAAAACATGGGAAATAAATAAATAGGGCAGAGCTCTGACGGCCATGTTAGCAAGCCACCACTGAAACATTTAGTTGTCAGCTGACTTAAAATCAGATACTGGAGATCACACCTTTACATCCCATCAGCGGAAGCAATGACTCTCAAAATGTCACTTCACAAGTTGACAAGAGATAAACTGCGATTCATTACACTTTCTCTATGTAAGATGTACAAAATTACACTATTAACAATTTATGCATTGTACAATGAGTAGTTTTGTTTACGCACATAATAATATATGGGCTAAAGTAACCTCTCCCATACATTGTATGGATTATTCAAGTCACTGAGGATTCCCATGGCCACATAGAAGAAGAAGGCCAAAGGATTAGTTAATTTATAAGGTCATGGAACTCCGAGATGACTGGTAATATCCTTATAATGTACCGCAAGGGGTATTTTACGCCTTATAATACATGCTCACACCATCACCTTCCCACAGACTGCGCAAATCCTTAGTGTCTAGCTCTTTCATGTTTATTTCAGACACAGAATAATAGTAGAACCTGTACTGCACAATTTAACACACCAAAAAGCAGTTGGTGTTTTTGGCAAAATATATTAGGATCATTTTTGTGCATGTCAGATTTAAAAATTCTGCTTTGACACACGGAGAGCTTCTATCTTTTCTGTAATGGCCTGTAGTGGAAATAAACATGTTGCAATTGATAGCGCCGTTTTTTTCTGAAATGTAATGCTTTTTGCCAACAAAAACACGAACTATGCTAAACATAGATATTCTCGGCGTCAGCCTCTATTTTGTTTGTGACATTGAACAGCACCAAGTGCATAAACTTTTATTTCCACGTCTGAATAGAATAAAGCTTAAATGTGCAACATGGGCAGGGAGAGTGACCCTCACAAGTTGTTCCGAGTAAAAATTGTCTTAACTCAAGGTTGTGCGTAGCGGGATCACACATGTTGTAACCAGATTTGTTCCAGCACAGGTGGTGTGGTGTTCATGAGAAGCTCCATTCCGTAGAATTATGAGAGATTTTCTAAATGTATTCATTCACAATTGTTTCTCTCTGCACAATTCTGATTGGATTACTTTGTGAGAACCATGTGCAACAGTAAAAATGTTTGAAGTCCTTTCTTCAGAGCTCTCTAAAATGTTATTTTGCCTGTGTATAGAGACTTTCTTTCTGACCCTTTGAGGTGAATCCATGCCGGATTTCTCTCCCATTTTAGACTTTGAAATGATTGCACATGCTGGTTTATTGATTGATCTTGACTATTCTAATCAATTTTTGTATGACAACATTTTGAAAATATAATCCTTTAAGATCCAAAACTTCTGTGTAGTCTTTGTAGGACCGAAGTGGCTCTACCTTTAAACTGAAATTGTCACCTAATTAGTTTAATGTGGAGACCACGTCTCAGCTGGGAGCTCTAAATTCCACAAGGAATTTACACTACTATTAACACTACTCTGATGCAAAGGATAAGGCTGTAGTACAGACGCCATAATAAAGATCTAATTTCTGCTAAACGCTTTTTATTTTACTAATATATATCAGAAAAAAGAAAAGACAGTTGCCATTTCCCTTGTTTAAACTGTGGCTGCGATTCTGCTTGGTGACCTGCCTTTCACCCTTGCTGCTGTCTCTGGCAAGAGGCTTTGTGTGTCAGAAGTAAACCGCAATAACCTATTACTGCAGAGCGGCGATGTGTTTTTTTTCCACATGCGTCACAAGGCACCTGTAATAAGGAAATGAGAGATGCGTTTGTATACGGGGGATTAGAGGATTCCAAGTATTATAAGCTTATAACTACCCAATAAAACTCATTTTATCGCCTTTGGAATAATTATGTTCGAAGCTGCAAATAAGTAAACATTTGTTTGTAGCTTGTATGCAGCTGTTCGCAGAAGGCAAGCTATTTTGTTATGATTGTAACTTGTGATTTGCGGGATGACAGAATCTAATTCCCACTCGCATTAACCCACAGAGCTATCTTCCTTAGAATAGAAATCTGTGACTACAGAAGTGACAATAAATACTCTGCATCTGGCTCATTGTCTCTGCAGACCTTTTCATGATGATTCAGGCTGTGTGCAGCGGTTGTGCACTGATCTCTCCTGCCAGGGCCAGAATGCTCTTACTGGCCACTGGGTGCTTCCCAGGGAGGCTGGTAGGGCGGGGGCCTGGTTTTGTTAGTGAGGGCCAGTTTTGCAGGTGCTGCAATATCGGTCCCCAGTAACAAAAGCAGCAACCAAGCATTTCCAGCCTCCTGGGGCCAGGAAGTGCTTCCCCAGGGGCTGGTCCAAGAAAATTGCCATTGCTGCTTTGGGTTCCCAGTCCGGCCCAGTCTCCTGCAAGTGCATTGACCACCTGAACTAACCACTTTAAGCATACAGCTTCCTGGATTCATTTTTTTAACATTTTTCAGCGCTGGCATTTGGCCTGATATACTTGAAGAGTCATCTGCGAGGCGTGTGGGAAGCTGTACAACTGCAGCATGCACTCCAAGGGCACCCGAGGAATCTTGAGGTCCATACAAGACCCCTCACCAAAGGTTTAGATTTTTGGGGGTGTTGTCCCAGGAAAGACCACAGCAAACATTTGGGGGCGCTGGAGGTAATCAGGGTTCTTCCTGTGGAATTTTTAGGAAACAACATTTAGAAATAGTAAGATTTTAAGAAGTGAGAAGCATTTTGGGGGTATTTTTAGTTGTTGGTGTTCTTTTACTCCCACTGATGTTTGACAATGTAGCAAATGGTGGATTTTAGGGCATGGTGCACATGGAAAAGACAACGAAAACACCTTATATATTTTATGTATCTGTAAGACACAACTGTTGCTTTAGGCTTTATTGCACTAGGACATCACATAAAAGAGAGAAAGGAAACGAGCTAGAGCTGAAGGCTAACCAAAGAGATGAGAGCGCAAAGCTTTCCATAAAAGAGACTAGTCGGAGATCTGATGGAGCTGGACTGGAGGAGGAATCCACAAGTGTGGGTGAAGAAAGCTGGAACTTTTCAAGCAAGTACCATCAACCAATTGAGAGAACCAGCAACTGGGATTTGGGCAGGTGGGTGAGGGGAGGACCAGGAGGCCTTCGAGGAAATTCGGGCCAGATGTACACTAGGCTTATTTGCCCAAAGTTGATCACTTAAAATGGAATGTTCTGCTTTATCAACAGCCAATGGAGAGACTGGCGAAAACCAGACATGTACTTGTGCTTGGGAAGTCCATGTGTAAGAAGGACCACCATGTTATGCAGCCCCTCTCGCTTCACCATGCAGGATTGTGGGAGCCCAAGATACACAGGATTACCATAGTCAAGGTTCAAAAGAATCCTAGTCCTAATATAACAGTGCATCTGAGAGGGCAGTCTGCGCCATCTTCGCCTCAGACTTTCTGGGGATTTATTGGCCAATCTTACATATTAAACCACAGTGCTCCTTTCTTACACAGTACCAGTGCCTCTCAACAAGGCTGCCATACCGTCCATGTAGGGGTGGCCAGCATAGTTTCAGGAAGAACAGGCCTATATAAGATTTTTATGATAACCACTGAAAATGTACATGATTTCCATTTAGCTACTTTATGTTTAAATGTCCCTCACATGGATATCTTGAAAATTTGGTATGGTTCCCGCACTGCAAGACTGTCATTGGACACCCATGAAGGAATGGGACACCCTAACAACTACTTCTAAATGGTGACCATTCCATACTTATCAACAGGACTTCAGTATGTGTAATGGGTCATTCTCTTCATGCCCGTTTACGTTAATAGAACTGACCATGCACTTCCAAGCCAGACGCTGATATGATGTGACTAAATTGCATCCCTCTCCCTTTGCTGAAATATCAGAGTGCAGAAAACACCCCAACGTTTCTTATTTGGGGCAGGTGAAAAAAACTAATATTACAGTTGTCCTTGCAGTGGAGATGCAATCTGCAATAATACAACCCCTTTCTCAGTAACACTGCAAAGCAGCTTTGTGTAGCATGATGTTTGTGTGCCTTTTGTTCATTTCTACTAGTGTAGGGACTGTTGCCTCTGAACCAACCATTCCCTCCCAGTATGAAGACAAAGCCTTATAGTACAATTTTCACATCTCTGGCCCTAAATGATAATCGGTGCCTCATTGATAGTTCCCCCTGTGGCTGGTGTTCATGTTTTAAATAGGAAAAGTAAGTGAGATACCTCAGTGAGTTAAGCACCTTGACATCTATATGCAATCTGAAGGGTTCAGTTTCAAATTCTGGCAAGGTAACACAGTCTTTCATGCTGATGAGGTTGTTAAACTAATAATAAATTAATACCTGCCTAAACACTCAGAAGGCTAATTAGTATAACCCTCTACAAGCCCTCAACCTGTGCTCAGCCTCGAATAGGTGTGAAATGCCTCATAGGAGCAAATTGGTTTAAATGAATGGTCAGAAATGACTCCTCTGAGCTCAATAGAATATGCAGGGTGGGGGTTGTGGGTCTCCTTTTGACAGTACAGTGTCAGAGCCTGCTTGACAGGTGTGTCGAGCTGCATGTAACACTTGAAAGGGCGAGAACAGTATACACAGACAATTCTTGTGTATTACCTGTCTTGTTGTTGAATGATTCTGCTTTTATCTTACCCGACTTCTGTCTCTAGGTTTGTTGTGGGTGCAGTACCTGCTTGAAACTGGATTTTAGTGTTACACATGGGAGGAAAATAGGATTACCATAGGACAATCCCCCGCACACAACCCCACCCCTGAGAGCTCATGTTTAGTGTGGCCAAAGACTTTCACCATCTTGAAAATGCTCTGACACATGGCAATTTGAAACTGTGTCATAGGCAAACAAGAATCACTGAAAACGTAGGTAGTGTTGGAACCAGAAATCTTTACCCATTGGTTAGGGAGGAGCCAGGAGTCCCCTTCTCTCACTAGTTAGTGCCAGGCATTGATGTGGCATCTAAAGGCACACTTTTCAGAAAAACCTTCTGGGTCTGTAGAAGATCAGAAAAGGAGTGGACCTGCTATTTGTGAAGAGCCCTGAAGGAATGGACCTGCTTCCTTATCTACCCATACAAAGAAGTGAACATCGAACATAAAGAGTCAGTTGGCTGACCTGTGGGGCATCTGGGAGACGACAAGTTGCAAAAGTCCTTTCCCTGATCGTTCCAAACTAACCAGTGGGAATTGGACGCTGCTTTTGGCTCTGCCTGACACCCTCTGAGGCTCTAAGGGCCTCCCTGAGGCACTGGGAGCGTTAGAAGTGTGCTCCTGTGGTCGATTGTGATTTAAAACACTAAGTCAGAAACAAACATCTTTTAACCAGAAAAAGCCTAGTTTGTGTATCCGGCCCACACCCCCTTGCAGTTTGGCCTCAAATCGCACATAGGTCTCAGTCTACCATGGCCATTGATTACATTTGGCTCTTTGTGGTGCTGTTTTTACATGAAAAAAAAATCATGTCTCTAGTTCCCTTATTGGATTTTTGCCATTTTGCTGTCTTTCTGATTATTCATTTTTACTCTATTTTTGAATTAATTTTGGGATTTTTATTGTTTGGCATTTTGATTTTATTATTGTTTTGATACTGCGTAAATAATATACACACTGCTCTAAGTTAAGCATGTCTGCTCTGTGCCATAGCTACTAGAGACTTAAGCCCACTTTAATTTGTTTTCTCAGAGAATTTACCCTGACAAGATTAGTAAATATTCCTTGAGATGGGGTATCACCCTCCACACATAATAATTACATTTATTGTATTTAATTTCCAAAATAACTTGAAATGGATCAGTCTTCAGACCTTATGAAAAGACAAAAAGGTAGCTTTCTAAAAATGGGAAAATTGCAATAAGTTAACAGACAAGCGGATTCTCTTGTAATAGTGGTTGCAGAATTTTATGAAAATAAGGTCAAACAGATATTCAGGGTACCACCACTTACACCGAACTTGAATACAATCCAACTATAGAATTTACATTCCTCGACAAATATTTTGAAGCACCTTCTTTATTCTTTGCTAGCATGTAAAGGCAATTGTATTGGATCCTGACAAGTCTAATAAGTAAAAAGAGAAGATGATACTCAGAAAGGATACCTTGGAGAAATACTAAAATTGAAACCAAGAACTGAATTATTGAAACCCCAAATGATGAGAAACTGTAATGTTAGACCACTTTTGGCAACAAGTATTCAGAGCTCAGCCACAGAATCGGAAGATTACTAATTAGATTTTGGAAATTGCTTGAATCTCACAATGACCTACATATTCTCTTTCCCCAAAAAATGAGGACAACCTGTAGAAGCAGTAAGAACATAACACGTGATCATTGGAACGGATATAAAACATTTGAAGAAGCCACAGACATTATCCAAATAGAAACTGGGCAACTTTCCATGTCTTAATTGCTTGTACTGGGCAAACATCGTTAAGGGATCTGCGATTTATCATCCAACCACAGGAGAACAAATCAAGATTATACGTTACTCCTATACTTAGAAAGATTTCTGTGTCAAAAATCATATGTGGACAAAATAACAAGAAACAGTAAAGCCTGATTCACGGAGCATAAAAGTAAAGAGAATGCAAATGCATAGCTAGTTCACCCTGGTTTTAACAAGGTATCAGATATGTTATCAAATATTTGAAACAATACAACAACCAGATTGGAGGAGGGGTGGATATGGGCATGCTACTATCAATGTAAGAATATAATTGTATGAAACAATCAAATTGAGTACTTGATCTCCTGTTAGCCTTAACCATATAATTGAAATGAAATGCTTCAGATAGGACCTGCTGCAATAAAAAGGAAAACATTAGCAGAGATGTGACTATGAACATGGAAATGGAAATTTCCACCACAACACACTATTGAAGGATCATGAACATGAGGGCAAGATAAGATACCTTATCAGGCAATTGAATGGTTGGTGGAAAGCCAAATGTTTGTTAGCAGTGTAACTTCTAAGCTGCTGAGGCTTTTCCACCCCCTGGTGCGGAGCCATTCTTTTTACGTGTGTCCTTTTTTTCCACATATTGTGGATTCAAAAGGTAACCATGGTTTGTCGATTCTCCTGGAGGGAACCAAGAAAACAGCCCAAAAATTATAGTAACTTTGTACTTTTTGTAGGAATAATGGGAAACAAGTGCTGTGCAAGAAAGCATATGTTTCCCCCCCCCCTACAAATAGCATCAACAAAAAGGTTTGCTGGGCTAAGATCACTATCATCCCAACGTTCAGTAACAAGCAGCGTTGTAAAAGAAAACCATTTTCTTCACTGCTGTGTTTGCATTTCTCTTATTGCTTGTCCATTTTTTCAATTTCAACCCATTTGCAGTGTGTGGTGGGAACAAGTGGGAATCTCATGGGTGAACATAGAAAGCTATACATTTCTGAAAACTAGATACAATTCTAAGTTCAGTAAGATGTCATTTATATAGATTGCTCATGGTTTTCCAAAATAAACTAATATTTGAACTAGAAAATAGTGTGTCTTCCAACGATCACAACGCCGAAGACTAAGAGGCCTGCGCTTTATAATTAGTGAAAAAATAGCAATTGGTGATAACGTTTCCATCTGTAATTTCTTGCCCCGATAGCAGATTCACAAAAGTAATATACTGTTATGTCTGTCATATCATTCTGGTCACACGGATATATAGGGGTTTTGTCCAAAAACATGCAATACCCAAAGCCGACAACAGAGCTGCACTAATATAACACAAGGGTTACCCTGGTATGCCAATAAGGAACCAAGGGTAATGAAATACATACACAAAGACAATGGTTCACTATAGACTTTTTAAATCTTAGTTTGAGCATCAGAAGGATGTAAAATTCACCCAGAATTTGCAGTTTTAGCATCTTCCTTTGCCAGAAAAGCACACGTCTCTTTCATAATTCATGGTGATTCATTCCCTTGATGGGAGGCTGTGTAATTACACAACTGTCTCCTCATTTCCACAAGGTGTTTGCCCCCAGGGCCAGCTCTACCCGTCATCCCCTGATTACTATGATATTTAATTTCCTATATTATAGACTTTTGTTGCTTCTGATTTATACAAGGCCCTTTGTCTGCTTTGGACACTGATTTTTTGAACACCCAGTCTTTCCGGGGGCTCTTCCAGCATACACTTTATTCGCCATTTGTAAGCAATGTACCACCCCCTCTTTTTCTTAGATTTTCTAATTCACTCTGGGGGCAATAGATAATTCTCATTTTTCATATACTCCCTCAAACCCCTGGGACATAGCTCTGCTTGTGAGAATAGCATGCATTTTCACCACTGATTTTCTCTTGATTTTGCCTTACATATCTACTGACCTGAAATGATTGAGTATTCACTCTGTTGTGAGTGGTCGCACACCAACCCATCTTACCTAGCATATCTTTCACTCTTCGCGTCTTTTACCTGTGACACGGTAATCATTGCCTTTTTCAATGCGATATGACTTTCATTGCCTGGTAGGGTCGAGCCTTCCTGTTCATTGTAATGGCCATTGTAAGTTGTTTTTAGCCTCCATGAACCTCTTGGATTATTGAATGCTAGTCTTAACTGTGATGAATTGTTACCCTTATTAATTTTTAGACCACTGTGTTCTGTACTACTCCCAGCCCTGATGATGACCTTCCATTCATCATAGAGGCTGAAACGGCATTGACGTGAACCCATATAGCCTCATTGACCCTCCGCCTTTTTGTACATATCTTTGATTCCAGAATCATGTATTTATTCCTTTCATGTGTAGACATGTCCTTCCTTTTTTTAGTTTTTTTTGTGAAGATAGACAACAAAAGATACAGGTTTAACACTTATATAACCATAATACATATTGCAGAAAAGAAGGACTGATATATCTAGATGTGCGCAAAAATCCATAATACTAGAGCAGTCTGGTCTTTCTGCCTCTCCTGGGGATTGATTGGGGGTAAAGACCCCATATATGCTCCAGCGGGGCGGTGGAAGGCAGAAAGACTGTTATGCTTGGGGGTTGGGTGGAGCACTGGTCCATGCCTAGAAGGACTGCTCCCTTCAAACATTAAATAAAAACATTCCCTGTTGGTCTAGTCGGTAAACACCACATATGCTCCTCCCATGGGTGCAGAAAGACCTTTGGGCCCTGTGGGGGAGGGGGGGGGGGGAAGCACAGTCGCTCTCCCCTCAAAACATTAGAAGATCTAAGTAATCTGAGGTGAACATGAAATATAAACAGTTTCTGAAGACTGAATGGGCCAGATTGAAAAACGGCCTTGTATATGTGAGCCAAAATCCTACATTTAATCCTCTTTTGAATAGTAAGCCAGTGGCGGTCCTTTAATTTAGTTGACCACAAACAACATCTCAGAAGATGTAGTAGAAGCCTATCGAGCTCTGTACCTGCAGACGTCTACTGGTGAGTTTTTCAGGAAGGCCAAGATAGAAGGCATTGGAATGACCAAGATATGTCATAAGTGCACAGATCACTGTCTTTTTGGACTGGAGAGGAAGAAAATCTAATACCTTACGGAGAACTTTAAGAGACCTAAAACTAGTGGAAGACACTGACAAAATAGGCTGTTTAAAGGAAAACTGACTAAAATATTTCACGGCTAAGTTCTTAACAACATCAACTGAGGGAAGAAGATGTGCCAGATTCCAAAGGTCACCATAGGTCACTCCAAACCAGTTGCAGCTGGCATGACTCGCTTGGGGGGGGTTTGCTCGGGACAAGAAACATACCTTCCCGGGTATGTTTCGGCTTCTCGCACTGTGAGAAAGCGGTGGGCGACGCTCATCACCCCCAATGGAGGAGCCGCCCCTGCGCCAAACATGTATAATGTTTCCAACTATAATCAATTCAGTCTTATCTATATTAGGTTTTAGGTGATTTTCAGTAATCCATGAGGCAACAGAGAGAGTTACTTGTTGATAATACCATCAATTGTGTATCATCCATATAGGACAATACTTCAAATACGAGACCTTCTTTAAGGGCAGCCTGGGAGTTCATGTAAATATTAAAGAGAGTTGGACTAAACAATGATCTCTGAGGTACTCCACAATCTAAAGGAGTAGGATCAGAAGAAAAAGGTGGGGTATGGACTGATTGGGCTCTAAAAGAAAATTAGAGATCAAAGTTAGTGGAAGACCTTTGCCGCCTACTTCCCTTAGTCTCTGAATAAGGCTGGTAAGTGAAATGATGTTGGAGGCCACAATTAAACCTAATAAAATAAGAATGTCAGAGTCTCCCCTGTCAAGCTAATGTTAAAGGTGCTCAGGGACTAACAAGAGAATCGACTCTGCGCTGTGAGAGGCACAGAAGCCACACTGAGATGGATCTAATCAGCTGTTACCCTACAAATACCTTTGAAGTTGTTGGTTAATATGCATCTCCAGCATTTTTTATGGGCCAGGAGCAATGAAATGGGCCTGTAATTTTCCGATATCAATAGGCCGGCCTTATTCTTTTTATGAATCACGGTAACATAGGCCAGGTTCCATGCGAGGGGTATGCAGGCATCATAGAAGGATGAATTAAGAATAGTGTGAATAGCAGCAGAATTAAACAGGATCCTAGATTTAAATAGAGGAAGGACATGGATCAGTTGGAGAGCCAGATTTGCATTTAAGCAAAAGTTCCTGAATGCCCGAGAGTGAAATGGATGGCAATTCCTTAAGTCTTACTAAATTCTAACAATGTTCACCTCTAATAAAGGTTCCTTGGATGTTCTGGGACTTGTCTTTAAAATAACCAGCTATTGAGTTACAAACTCATTGAGAATGAGGTATCTGCTTGTTCAAAGAAGCGGGATAAGTACTTGATTTGACTATAGAAAGCAATTCCTTTCAGGAGTGTTTAGCGGTGTCTGATCAAACATGTTATGTCATCCGCTCTAATTTATGGCACTTTCTTGTAAGGAATATAAGCTTCTGATTGAACCATCAACAATTGTTAACCAATCTTGTAATCCTTTGAATTCTACTTCAGTATCACCTGTCAATGTTGGTTGACTGGCCATCAAGGCCGCATGGAAGGCTGGCTCTGTTACCTGCCACCATGGTCTATAACATTCGAGTAAGGGTGGGGGCTAGTGACCTATCACAATTTTATTAATAGAAGGAATTCTTAAGAAGAAAGGCACAGCACAAACGTCACTCCAAATAAGCTGCATCAAAGTGGCACAATCAAGATTTGCTGCCTTAATAGAAATAAGATCCAGGATATGACCTACAGAATGGGTAGCACCAGAAGCAATTTGAGATATTTGTTAGATATTTCTTCTAACAGTAGGTTAGCTGGTCTGTCTGTCTAAAATCAACCAGAATGGTGAAATTAGATGTTCAATATGGTGACAATCTGCAATGTTTTTGGCAAAGGAGCTACCATGACTCTGAGGCCGATAGATAGGAGTGAATTGCAGTGAGAAGATTGAGGCTTCTTTCTGTGCTAGGGATGTTGTGGAGAGGAGTGATTGAACATTCAAAGATTTGTTTAAAAATAATGGCTGGTCCGCCGTCATTCTTCTCATCATGGTTTAAATGAAGAATAGAGACGCCTGTTGGGATGGCTTCTGCTAAATCAGACGTGAGTGATCCCTGAACCAAGTTTCCATAAGGAATAGAGCATCTGGGTTCCGATCCTTGATGACCTCATTGAGTTTAGCAAGAAACCTGCCATCAATAAGGTTTAAACTGAACACCTTGGGGCTTATTTACAAGCCCCTTGCTCCACAGGTGCATCACTATTATTATGGGAAAAAGTGACGTACCAGCAGTGTAAGAGGCTGGTAAATAACCCCACTTGCCCTTTTTAATGGATATGGGGGGGGATCATGGTCAAATGGAGGAGGATAATTAGAAACCTCAAGACAGGACGGCAAGTAAACGTTTTGAGATCAAGAATGTCATCTGTAGGTTGACATTTACCCTTTGCTGCATCACTTCCCTAGAGTAATGCATCAAGTCCAGTTTGATAAAGCTGGCGCTGGCGCTGGGTGCGAGCCAGGCGCGGATGGGCTTGTCTTTGGCATACCAATTATGCACCCACTGTGTGGGCAAGATGCGTGGATGATCAGCAACGTCCTTTTTGAGGTTCTCCATCCTGCCAGGGGGCATGGCATCCAAAGCTAGAGCGCTAACACACTTATAGTGAAATGACAAAAAAAAAAGGGGGTGGGGGAGAATTACAAAACAAACTGATTCCCAAAAGATTTTGTGAGTGAGGTCAAGTTTCCTTTCCTTTCTGGAGGGAATCAGGCACCTCCATAAATATAAGGGAAAAGAACAAGAAATGTGTCAGCGCTTAAAAGAAAACACTACTACCCTGATAAGTGTTGCAGGTTGAAACTTGTGATTATCATGGATGCACAGCAGCGTCCTTTTTGAGGCTTTCAATTAGAGCTGATACTCTTTAGGTAATGTTTGCTTAAACTTTTATCTCCCGGGTTTTGCTGATTCTCTTGTAGTAGCCTTAGGGCTCTGGGCACTTTCCCACTGTAAATGCAGTGTAAACGTATGCACGCTCTTCCTACATCTGTTAGGAAGTGGTGCTTGCATGGTGTTTCTAAACATGTCGCAAGCCTGCCATTGCAGCCTTTGTATGCATGCTTGCAATTATGGCGCTTTTAAACATGTGTCCAGTCTTCCATTTCAGGCCTGCTGTGTGCAAGTGCACTTATGCTCGGGTTGGCCTTTCTAAACCACTAACCAATCCTGAGGAGATCTTTCTCTACCACTGGAGCACCCCTAGAGTAAGTCCTGAGGGGTGAAGCACGTGGTAGGTGAAAGGCAGGGAAGGGACATGTGATTGCAAAAAAGGATGTCTGGACAAGTTATGGTGTTCTTTCTGATTCAGAAAAAAATTCCAGTAGGCTGAGTTCAAGGTAAAGGTGCTTTATATACAGGTGATTTGGGGATTCTGTTTCGGTTTAATAACGTGTGGAAAACAGCCAACACGTGTTTTGCCCCATTACATGGCCATCCGGCCTGGGGCTTCTTCAGGACGTATCAGGTAATCAAGAGGGGTTGTGAGTTTCTTGGAGTTGGGAACAGAACAGAGATCGTGAGTCAATCTCTAAATCTCGGGTATAACACCACCGGTGTGTGTTCGTAAAGGTTGCAACCTTTACCAACACACGCTGGTGGGATTATCCAGACATCCTTTTTTGCAATCACTATGTACTAAGGGGGTTAGGGGTATCCCCCTGTCCAGGAAAACTGCACAAAACTAGAATTGCCCAAACCTACACGGCGAGTAAGGATTTGGGACCCAACACCCCTTTCTCTTCCACAGGGCAGGGACATGTGTATACTCTGTTTCCTATCATTGGATTCACAATGAAAAACCCTCTCCTATGGTAAAGGTGGTTTTGTCAATAATAGCATAGAAATGCTGCTTCTAGAAAGTGGACATTTCTTTACTCTAAAACTCTTTTTGTGCCTTTTAGCCTGACTCCAGTCCACATTGGAGGCTGTCGGAGCACATCTGTGAATTCCCCAATGGCAGCAGTAAACCTTGGCATGCAACTGGAACAGACCTCTGCTATTTGAGGGCCTGGCTTGATAGATGGAGGGATAGGTTTTGACATTTGGCCCCAGGGAGCCAGATCTTTGCTCCACTAAAGATTAAGATCTACATTCCACAGCCTAATGGAAGACAGGACTGGAATTTAGGGTTGACATTTATGACTCAAAGGGACACCCTCTGAACCACCCCCAACTTCAAAGGCACACTGCAGTATAAGTGCTGGTGCCAAACTTCAGCAGGGTAGACATACACTTCTGGGGACGTCGGAGTGGAGGACCTGGAACTGCGTGGTGCACACTGCCAGAGGAATCTGTTGTGCACAAGGAGGATTACTGACATTGAAAGGGACCGTGTCCCCTTCAGGATAGTGGCTGTCCAGGGTTGACAACCTGCTGCAGTTTGGCACACTGAAGTGTGCTCTCCAAGGGCTTGTTGGCTTGCCTGCTGTTCTCTTGTGGAGGTCTCAGGATCATCAACGAGCTACCATGAGGGACCAACACCATCTACCTGTGAAACCCAGACAGCAGTGCTCTCTTAAGTGCCCACATCATCTGCTGGATCCCAACTGGTAGTGCAGCGTTAACTTGGAACTAAGAACTGTGCATGGAGACTGGAGTGCCTTGTGTGGAGCCCCAAAAGTACTGCCCTCATCTAAGGAGTGGGCCCCTGCATCGTGGGGACATCAACACGCACAAGCATCTTGGTGGTGAGTGGATTCACCGGCAGCTGGATCCAGCATGACCCGCTTCGTTGATCATGCCGCATCTCACTCATGTGACACGCCGACTGCATGCTCATTGCATGCGGTGTCTGATTGCGACCCTCTGATGTGAGGGTATGCCCATAGCAAGGTCTTATATTACCTCGTGTGGCATTGCTAAACTTGCACCTGTGTGTGTGACCAGAATTTCCTGGTACACCCGTAACAACATGCACTAGGTCCTGTGCCTCATTTCCAGGGAGGTCCGAAAGTTTGCAACTCTTCATTCTGTGTGACCGGTATCGTCTGGTGCGACCCATATCATCGCGCACTAGACATGATGCCTCATTTCCAGGGAGGTACTGAATAGACAATGCTGAGTTTTGTGTGTGACTGGAACTGTCTGGTGTGACTCGGAGCAATACGCATCAGATGTTGTGCCTCATTTCCAGGGAGGTACCACGTTTGCGTCTCTTCATCGCGTGTGACCGAAATCGCCTGGTGCAACTCGGAGCAATGTGCACCAGACTTTGTACCTCATTTCCAGGGAGGTACTGTGTTTGCGACTCTTCATTGTGTATGACTGGAATTGTCTGGTGCGACTCGTATCACCGCGCACCAGACGTTGTTACCAGATCTGGTGGCTCAGTGGACTAATGCATCCACTGCAGGGGCCTGTGTTCGACCCCATGGTCATAGGGTCAAGTCCCAGCGGGTCCACTTAGACTTTCATCCATTTGTGGTCGATAAAATGAGTACCATTGAGTTGGGTAACAATTTACTTCTGTTATTCAGCGCCAAGATGCCCCGTTGCTGGGGTGAACGTATGCTTTACAAATACACATATTATGTTATTGTCTGGGTGACACACTGAGTGATGTGTGACTGATGGGGTGCCTCGTACTTCTGAGAGGCCCCCCCACTTTATTCCTCATTCATCAATTGTTCCTTTAGGGCCTTCTGTGCGGCAGACCACCTGCCCTCTCCCCACCCGGCCCTCAATGACATTGTGTGCCGGGTAGTATTGTTCAGATCAGGCTGGGGTGGTGAGAGTGATTGACTGGGCTGAAGGAAAGCTACCGTGAGAGTTCAGAAGCGGGTGAAGAGACTGCATGACCTCCCTTTGGGCTTCACAGACTGGGCTGGTGTCGGAAGGTACATTGTAGAACTCTTTTGAGTGACCAACTATTGCCCTCAGCCCACTTCTGCTCCACATTCTGTGGGTGAACTTCCTGAGTGGTGACTAAACCCCCATTTGTAGACTGCCTCCTAATTAGTCTTTCTACCTACCCCGACCTTCTTCCCTCGGACCCTGACAAAGTGTTACTCAAGCCGCAAGCTGCCTAGTATTAGGGAGAGGGTGGTTTTTCTCCAACCCGTGAGAGTTGGTAGACATGGTTATTTGAAGGGTGGAGGAAAACATTGGCCACGGGGTCTGCATTGTGTTATGAATTGACCGGTCGGATATCAGTTGCACCACGTTACGGTGCTGTGTGCGTGTGTGTGTGAGTACATTCCATATGGACCTGCCTGATATCTGTTGCACTGTGTATTGGTGCTGAGTGAGTGTATGTGTGGGAGTGACTGCCTGCAGACTGCCTGTAATTAATTATACCACACAGAGGTGCTGCTTTGCATGTTGATTCCTTGCCAAAAGAATACTACGTTTGACATTGATTTACCTGTGCGGCCTTGGCCCACAGTGCTGCTAAAAGTGTTTTAATGATGTGTATGTACACATATCTGATATCGTTATGATCTGGGGTGCACCCTATAACTGGGGGCTATTAACTTATAATCATTGCTAAGGTAGGCTTAGGTTTGACAACATTTCGCAGCGTACAAGGATGCTGGGGGTGGATAAAGTAGGATATTTCCAAGTGTGAATATCACTGATGTCAATTTAACAAGGTTGTGCCCAGTACTGCTAGTAATAGTTCCAAGTGTGATTTATGCCCAGAAATACATGATGTTCATGTTGTGTTAATTAATATGTGTGTTGAATGCAAACTTTATTTTCATACACCGCGTGTGAAGTCTCTTTTGAGACGGTCAGTGTATTTATTGTGCATGAGTGCTGTGCCAATGCTTTAAACATTGCCTCTGTGATAAGCCTGACTGCTCAGTGCTAAGATACCCAAGGGCAAGTGCAGGTTATACAGTGAGTGTAATCACCTACCCCTCACACTTTCCATCCTGGCAAGGGGCAAGAAAGATTAGAGTACTAACATGCTGATAGCAAAATGACTATAAACAAAGAGAGAGAATAAAAAAACTTACCTGACCTCAACAGCTCCTGTGTGGAAGGTCAGCCTCTCTTGCCTCCACACACTGCAAGGAAAGGAAACAATAATTAAAACAACATTGTGAAATAAAATCATAAATATAGAAAGAAAGACATATGAGTCAAGAGCTTGGTGGGAACCAGGCACCTCTGTAAATATAAGGAAAAGAGAACTCAAGATGGGTGTCCTCAGGCCAAATAAAGCACAGCTTCCTGAATGAGTGTTGCAGCTTGAAGCTATTCCCTGGTGTTCTAGTGGGTTTTATGCCCCTCTCAGATGTCATATTTAGGGTAAACACCCCTTATCAGCTCCCCAGGGTGCAGAAAGATGGTTGTGCCTGGGGTAGAGAGGGGCACATAGTCATGCACAGGGAGGCAGCTTACCCCCAAAGCAGTACACTGAACAGTTCCCTGGTGTCTAGTGGGCTTTGTGCCACTCGGGGGTGGAGGGAGGAGAATTTGGCTAACCAACCCCTACAAGCCCCCTTGGGTGGGTAGAAAGACTGTTGTGCCCAGGAGGAGGGATAGCATAGGCCCATTCCCAGAGAGGCTGATCCCCACCGAAACAGTGCATTATACAATTATCTGGTGCCTATTGGGCTTTCTGATCCGACAGGGGGCTGATTGTAGGTAAATATCATCTATCTACCCCACCGCAGGGATAAATATTGATATGCCTGGGGTGGGGGAGGAGTATTGTATTGTATTTGCATTTATATTGCGCTTACTACCCCAGACAAGGCGTCAGTGCTTTTTCGGCGAGTAGCACGCTACTTCGGAACCCAAGAAAGATTAGTGTTGAATTAGTATAGTGAAATATGAAAGTAATTTGAGTGGTGGATAGGTTACTCAGTTATTTGGATTCAGAAGGATAGCGGAGGGGTAGAAGAGGGAAAAAAGGTTTGCATCTTTACGGCACTTGTTACCGCTAATGGGATGTTGAAGCACTTTCTTGGTGAGTAGCACGCTACTCCGAAACCCATAAGGATTAGTGATGAATTAGTATAGTGAGATATGAAAGTAATTTGAGTGGTGGATATTAATCAGTCATTTGGATTGAGAAGGATAGCGGAGGGATAGAGGAGGGAAAAAGGTTTGGATTTATATAGCACTTGTTACCCCAGTTGGGGTGTTGAAGTGCTTTTTTGGCGAGTAGCACGCTACTGAGGAACCCATTAAAGTATTAGTATAGTGAAATGTGAAAGTAATTTGAGTGGTGGATATTAGTCAGTTATTTGGATTGAGAAGGATAGCGGAGGGATAGAATAAGGGCTGAATTTAAATAGTGCATGCTGCCCCTAATAAGGTGTTGAAGCTCTTTTTTCGGAGAGTAGCTCGCTACTCGGAACCCATAAAGCATTAGTAGATGCCCCAGTGGGCTGCTTCCCCATAAGAAAATATCGCTGATGTCTAGGGAGTGAATCTTTCTTTGAGGATCGCCTGCCCAGTGTGATGTTGAAGCAGAGATCTAGTAGGAGGAGATATTGTCTCCTCTCTATTGTTGCATCTCCGATATTGATCAGTGCACAGTTATGCCCCGACACTCCTCACAGCAAAACAAAAAAAAAAGACTCGGACATGAGGGAAACTCTTCCATCGCATCCCAATTTCAGAAAATAAATTATTTCTGGTATTTTCACCAGAAACATTTTCTTTCTGAGTATGGTGGTCAACCCATTGACAACACGTAGACTACCACACTAAGGGGCATATTCATAAGGAGCTATCGCCAAATTAACGGCACTTTATCGCAGCCAAAGTCATGATAAATTTACCTCCCCATTCACAAGCTGGTGCTAACAGCCCACAGCACCAGTTTACCCACGAATGGAGCTGCAAAAAACATCACCACAGAGGACCCCCGCAACTATCGCTAATGAGATGCAGAGTGGGCGTTCCCGTGCCAAAATCCGTGACAACATCACACCACAACATTCTCAACGACCAGACAGAACTGCGATAAAAACACAAAACAGGCGATAAGGCACATTAGCACCAGGAAATCTACACCTGCTCTGACCTGGTGTAAACTCGGACGGCAGCCTGCACCACAAAAGGGAGACCAGCTCAGGGCCACACCCGAAGGGCAACAGAAGCCATGGAGCCACCCATCATGAGGCCCGGACACCCAAGAGGGACACAACACCCTCCGACAACACACTCAGGCCCGCAACCACCCCCCCCGGGACCACCGCCAACCCCAGACCAAGAAACTGCACACCAACACCATGAATCCCAATACAAGCATTTTGCCTGATGTCGCACAAGCAGGAAAATCAACAAACATGCGTGGCCAGGAAATGGAGACGCAGTCAGACAGCAATGCAATCACCAACACAAAACACCATGCAAACAAAAGTCCAGACAACCCGTAGGATGAGTCCTAGCGGCTCCTCATTGGACAATCCGTAGCACACAGCCTGGAAGACCAAATCCAAGAGAAGAAGGTGTGCCATGCACCCAACAAAGGAAAGAGAGGGAGAGAGCGAGGGAGAGAGATGGAGTGAGATTGCACAAGCAGCGCAAGGCACCTCGGGCATCTGCCTCCACATGCCAACATGTGTGTGTGTATCGCCATCCGTACACCATGAGCCCAATGCCGTGTCCCAATCTCAGCGCCAAAGCCACATCGCATTCCCAAAATGCAAGTAGTAGTCAGACAAACATCAGGGATGAAAGCTCCATTGTTCTAATGCAGAAGGCGGGCGGACACCTGCACCTCTAACCTTGGTCCAGAATGCGCCTGGAACACCCTCAGAGATATGCCATGGTAGACGGGTGCAACTCCCACACCACGCATTCCCCAAATGAACTATCCGACTAATCCACATTCCACACACAGAAGCCCCTGCCTGTGGTACCCCTGCATGGCATGCCCTTGACACTCACGGAAACAGCAACGCACTCTCCCCAACTTTGCACACACAACCCAATCATTGCTCAGAGCTGTGGCATATCCTCCACACAACTGCTGCAGTTCAGAAGAGTGCCCGTTCCACGAGACGCACCAACGCAATGGCAGGCCATACCAGGCACACGCACAACCCCCGTCACGTGGAACAGTACCGTGCACGTATGCTGCATTTACTGGGCGCAGTGCCACTGGCAGTGTTGCGGATCAGTTACCGGCTCAGCTACCGCATTGCCTACGTCACATGCGTCCAGCCCTGGTTCCACTGCCAAACATGCAAATTCGAGTGTCCCATGGATGTCTGCCTATCCAACACAACTGTTGATGAATTGGACTATGCCTTGTGTCTGCGCCCCCTATTGAATCACGAACAGGAGTGTAACTGAGACAGCCGTGCATGAGATGCCTTGACATACTGTATGTATTGGTAGTTGTGCATGGGAGATTGCACAATTCCTCGTGTGCAGTGACCACATCGAGGCGCTCCCCTATTGAGCTTTATTGTGGATTGGTGAAACGGCGTGCGCTGAGCACACCTGCCCGGACCACGTAATGGATTGGCTCACCCTGGAGTTCCTTGAACAGGACAACGACGTACTATTGGAACACCTTGCACATGAAGCTGCACGGGCATTCATGGACGAGTAACTACATTCCTGCAGCCACATCCGATTGGCACCCACAGCACATGTCCCAACAACTTGTTGCATCGTGGGGATAGCTCACACATCCCACCACAACAGAGGATACGTCTGCCTTTGTCTGGGCTCTGGATGCATGTGCATGGAACAACGCGTGTGTACACTCACCTGTTCAAGGTGATGCAGGTCCATGCCCGGTGCAACACAGCGTAGTTTGGCAACTTTGCCAATTTGGATACACTGCTGGGGGAGAGCACACACATGGCAAAGTAGCACGACATCTGAATCTGTCTGACCCTCACACCTGATCACTGTCACAAGAGCAGACAATCGGCACACTCCGGAGGCAGAGCACTTTGCAGATCCCATGGCCAGTGAGTTGTGCCCCCTCACACGGGGAAATGGGCAGACGCCAAACAACACATGACTCATCCAGCAAGGCAAAGTGGGCTGAGAGCGTTGCCATCCATGATGAATGTTGCCCATTTTAGCCCCAACATTTTCTGAACTTCGACATGTACCCATACTGCGTGTAAGTGTCTTCAGCATGTCCCTGCCTGTTGTAACCCTTGCCTCGTCCATACTGACAGGCACATGCAAATAAAGTCTATGCAACTCCACTGGTGTCTAACTGTGAGGTGTGTTGTTTGGATTGTCCACTCTTGCGCCACAATGAGCATCGTCCCTACACAGGGAGGAACTGACTGATGCATGTGCAATAAGGGGATGTCCCTTTGGCAAGCTCCACCTCTGTGAGCCAGACATTGTTATTGGATAGGTGCTGGACGCCATGTGCACTTACGTGACTTCAGCAATGTGAGTATGGTGTCCAACCCCTGACCATGTGGAGCAATGTCATATATCACAACAGAATGTGTCAACACAGATGTGTGTGAGTAGGTATGCGATGTGAACTTCTGGTGTCACATGTGCTGTAGGACACCACTCCTGGCCTACTTTCGTTTGGGTCAGTCCTACACACAGCCCTATTCAATACATGGACGTGTGCCTACGTTGGGGGTTGTGAGATTGTTGTTGATGTGCAATGGGGACACAGCTAGTACTCACCTTCACAGTCATCCAATTGGCCGTGTCTCAGGGATACACATGCGCCTAGATGTCAGTTACCAGGGTGTACCTTCATGTGCAATCATTGTACCTACATCCAGCCATACCTCCATACATGAGTGAACATAGTGATGACACATCTGTGTGATTTAGAATGTTTTATTCACATTCAGGTGTTTTCGGGAGCTGGGGCTGTACATGGCCATCCAAGCCCACATCACATGGAAGCCAAGTGGTGTGCCAACCAGAGTCCTTTGGGGATTGCACAGTGATTGGGAAGAGGGAGAGTGCAGTCCGCTGCAGGATAGCTGTGTCATTGGCCAGCGGTGAAGAAATGGCAGTCCGTGTCGGGGTCTGGGTGAAAGTCGCAGAGTGTTCCGGGGGGTCACTATGAAGTATTTCCCAGGCCATGATGCATAGGTCATAACCAGGCAGGGACAGGCCATACAGCGGTGATGGCTGCTACTGCCTCCATCCCCACACAGTAGTTCACATCCCCTTCTTACTCCCCTGATACAGGTTCTGTGTCCGGTATGTGTGGCGGGGTGATGGCTGCATCACTGTGTGCCCCTGACACATCAGACTGCGAAGGTGATGGGGCAGCATCACTGTGTGCCACGGACACATCAGGGGTCGAAGCTTTGTGTGTCGAGGTTCCCGCTGCAGTCATCTGGGAACGGCTCTGTAGCAGCAATGGCAAGATGAAGTACTGCAGGGCATTGAAGTCCCCAGCTACTACTCGCTGGTGTCCATCTGTGTCAGACATCCTTCCAGCCTGCATCTGCTCCATGGTCTCCATTGACCTCCGCATCTGTACCAACTCTGTGCTGTCATGGCTGGTGCCTGTCTGCCCACACAGTTCTTGTGTACGATTCATGACACCAGCAAGGTCAGCCAAGGTCTGTGGCGGAGCATGGTGCGGACAGGGGGTGTCCGATAGGGTCTGTACGTGGTCCATGATGGGACTCAGACACCCACGTATGGCATCGAGTTTGGCTGCCATGAGCTCAAAACCCACCCGCAGCTGTTCAGCCAACTCCACCTGGGAAGACCACACACGTTGTATGTGCTCCATGTATTGGTCGGGGGTCCTGGGAGACAGCCGTGGTGGTGTGTGTTTCCTGCTGTGTGGTCTGTGCAGGTGGTGGGGTCACCTCGAGGCAGCTGGCCTGCCCTGCTCCTGGGGGTAGGGTGCAGAGGCTGTCCAGTATCCATTGGAGGGTATCTTGACATATGTGCAGGTTGTCCTCTACAACGTCAATGATGGGGTTTGTGTTCTGCTCTGCAGTAAGTGTTGATTGTCCCTCTGCAATGTGAAAGGGAGATGCAGGTTAACAGAGTTACACATGTATGTTGTAGATTTACAGATGTTTACATTCAGACTGCATGCCAATGTACATTGTGACTATTTTGGGGGAGCTGGCTATTTGATGGCAGTCAGTGTGTTTTCTAAATACATGACGTATGTGTGGTAGTACCCGTTCATTATCATCACACTGTGTCAGGCTATGCCAGATGTGAGTGGACAGTTACTACGCACGAGTAGAACCTGTTTTGAGCCCTGCCCTGTGGTGTTGGTGTTGCACATTGTACCACATGTCGGTGCTGATGTCCTGTGATTGCTATGTGTGTGTCTTGCATTGTGGGGGAGTTGCCCCTGCAGCTCTGATTTCGTGTGGCCTTCTCCCTTTGAGGCGGAGTGCCTTTGAATTGTGTGCTTTTCGGGGCCTGATTTGCTTTTGACTTGGGTCATATGTGCTCTCGGACAGATTTTGTGGCCTGGTGCATTGTTCGTCTGCTGTGTGTATTGTACGGCATGGGTTGTGTGTGCACGTGCACATGTCAGAGTGTGACCTGCTCCTTTACGGATGGGATCCGCACTGGGCTACCTCCATGTCGATTCGTGGGCCATGTCATTTTCTTTGGCTGCTGCCATGCTATCGGACATGCAGTGTAATTGCATAGTCAGTGTGGGACACAGAGCAGCTGTTTTGCTGGATTCGGCACATGTGCATGGGTCGGTGGTGATATTGGTGATGGGGGGGCCATCTGTGCACATTGTGGATGGGGCCCTACTTGGCATTTCTATGTGTGCTGCAGTGTGCAAAGGCAATCAGGGACATGTTCCACGGTCAATGTGGGTGTGCAGTGTGCAACGCATACTTGTGCATGTGTGCCATTGTGCCTATCTCCCCCCGTTCACCCCGTCCTTGGTCGTTACTCACCCTGTTGCTGTTGGGTCAGGTAGTATCGTGATGTGTCCTGACCCCCCAATCCTGCCACCGTCTCCTCACTGCTGACTGTTGCCACCATATGCTCCAGCTCATTCAGCTCCTCCTTTGTCGCAGGAGGCCCACCTCCAGTCGCCGTTGCTGCCTCCTTGTTGTCGGCGAGCTTATGTTTGGTATGCCTTTTCAGATCATGCCAGTGCCTCTTGACCTCCTCCAGTGACCTCCTGGACACTCCAACTGCATTGACGTTGGTTAGGATGGCCTGCCATATTTCGGTTTGGATTGCCAGTGCCGCAGTGGAGGTGCCGAACAGTTGTTGATGGTGTTCGGTCACCTCCGCGACGAGGATCCGGTCTTCCTGCGGACCGAACCCCGTCTTCCTCTTCCGCTTGTGGTGTTCGGCTTGTCCTCTGCACTCGGTCTGGGTGCATCCATGTTGCTACGCAGTTTTGCTTTTATGTTGCTGTTTCCCGCCAGACGGGTGGGATTTGCAGGCCTATGGCTGGTCTTTGCAGATTTGTGTACCGTGATTGTCATCTTCGCATGATTTTTCATGTTTCACATTTTTGCGTTGTGACATTTGACGTGTTATCTGGTGTCTATCGCATGTTACCGCCTTGTTGTGAATTCCACGTTGACACGGGGTTATTTTCCCGCGATGGGCTGCGTTATTGAAAGTTGCGTTACGCTACTCTTGTGGTAGTTATCACACGTTCTTGTGAATATGCCCCTAAAGAAGTTAAGTTGTCATGTAATGTGGTATCCTCTTGGAATGTGCAGAATGTGGACTATGGAATGCGAGTGAAAGTTTCATGAGGTGCACTCAGCAGAGATCAGTTATAGGTTGGGAAGCAGCAGCTGAGAAGATGCTGGTGCATGAGGTGCATAAAATAATAAACCTTTAAACTGAAGACAAGTCATCTGATTGTGAGTATTATGTTTATTCCACTGGTGATAAGTGCAAATTTGACAACAAAGGTTGTGAAACAACATCCATATTTTTTTTTGTTTACATTTTTTTAATTGAATTTTATCGTTTCAGAAATCGCACAGGGTAGAGTGATACAGGTCATGTATATCGATTTACACATGCATTAATTTTACAGCTTACAATGTACCGCAAAGCTTTAAGAGGCCTTATAGGTTAGACTCGGTACACACTACACAGCAATGTTTGTTATATGCATCATACTGGTCCGATTTCCCATCTGTAGTGGCTCTCGTATTGAGGCGTGATCTGGTGGATGGCCCCTACCCGGGAGTTGCCACTTTGTTCCCTCATCAGCATTACTGTATTTTGACATGTAATGTAAGGTGTCTGTGTTTCTGTGTGTTGGTATCGGTTCCTAAACTACCGATATACTTTTGGTGGTCTGTGCTTCAACATCCATATGAAATAAATGCCTTCAATCTACCCGAGTGTTCGAATGAGATGAAGGGTGCAAACTTGATTACCTCCAGCCAGCAGGCGCAGTAATGTAACATTTATCCTGCGAAGATGAGTGGACCAGTAGATATAACTGTACTACGTGGCTTGTCATTGCGGTCGGGAGAGGTCTGGTGGATCCCCATTGAATCTGGAAATCTTGGACTTGGATGCTGCGCCTGGCGCCGTTTCGAGGGGAGGCCGGAAGGTGGACCTAACGAATGCTCCGCCTGTAACTGCCTGCAACCGTCTCATGAGGAGGCCGGAAGGCGGGCCTAATGGGAGTTGCAGCTGGTGTCGGGGCAAAGTGGTGGGGTGGGGGTGACAAAACAAAAAAGAAAAAAAATAACTTACCTAAATCCCGCTGCATCGCCACTCTTCTGGCTCCACTGCAGGCTCAGGCTCCCAGAATGCCCTGTGGCCAATCCTGACGCTGCTCTCACAGCATGAAAGCAGCATCAGGATTGGCCTGAGCGCTCTTGATTTGTGCTCCTACGGAGACTGGGAGCCTGTGCCTGCTGTCTCCAACCCGGCAATGTAGCTTGGGTTGGAGACAGCGTCAGTGTGCATGACGGGGCATGACGGTTTGGCCATGCAGAGACAGCCAGCCAAACCATCATGTGCACTGACAACAGTGCACCTACCACTTCCCCTCGTGACTGTCATCCCCTTGGCCCCACCCCCCTACACTCCACGGTAGGAGATACATAAAACAATAATAAGTATGCTTTATTACTGTTTTATTTTTCAAGTTTTGCAGCTGCTGCTGCTGGTGGTGGTGAGGCTCCTCCGAAATAGCGGAGGAGACGCTGCTGCCTAATGAATCCCAGCCATTTCGCATCGAGGCCGAAAGGCGTGCCTAACGGATGCCCAGCCTTCTTGAAACACTAGACAGACTCTGGGGAAACCTTGCCTGTCTGAAACTGATTACCAGTGCAGGGTGCCCGCTGCCATTTCATGAGAAGGCTGGGAGGAAACACTGGGAGAGACCATAATATACACCATTGTCCCGCTAAGGAAAATAAAAGTACAGCAAAAACGTATACACTCTGCTTTGCTGCAGAGCTATTGCCAAGGACTGAAGTGATGCATGCATAAAAGTTAAGACATATTTAAATGTGAAACAATATATTCTTAAGAACTAATTAAACCTGTGCTATGCATTGAAGGGGAGAGTCATTGCCCAGCCCCCCTCAGCATAACGCCAGACAGCTGCTGCAACATTACCTAAAAATAAAGGAAAGGAAGTAAGATTTGCGCTAGCGCTGCAGGAGGCATAGCACGACAGATTGCGTGGTGAATACATTGGCTAAGGAATCTCCATGAAAATAAATCTCCAAAGATTTATCTGATTAGGCGGCATCTTATGAAAAGAAAGGGAGTAAGTTTAGTACTGGCGTTGCAAGAGGCAAAGCGTGACTAAAATACACGTTGAATAAGAAGGCTGAGGTGGCGGCTAATTTAAGAGAAGCTCATGTGAGAGTGCGGACTTGCTCAGTGGTTCAGGAATGCATGTAACTAGAGCGCACAATGCTCTTCAGACACAGTTGGTGAAGTTGTGAAGAGACGTCAATGCACATGATCACACAATAATAACTGTGGGCAGCGTTAGGCATACCACTATTGGATTTGAGGTTGGCACACCAAATGGACTACCGCTAACATCCTACCGCCATGGGCAGAATCAAATCACACGTAGGTCAATGCCTCACACCTTCCCAGACACCATGTTTATCAGACCGTTGTGACCAGGGGTCCCTGCTGACCCAGTCAGTACAAGACTCCACTGACAAGTTGAACGCAATATTACAAGCCATAGAGACCTTGCGCTCTTCAGTTGAGTCACAAATTTAGGAGATCTTGGTGGACATTGGCCTTCTCAGGGAAGATCAATGGAAACTGGCCACCAGGATCACATAATCTGAACACAATATCTCAGACATGGTACAACAGCTGACAGACCAAGTTAAGACCACTCGCAACTTGCGGGACAGAATGCAGCAATTGGAGTATCGGGTGGAGGATGCTGAAAGAAGAGTTTGCAGCAATGACATCCGTGTACCGGGCATGTTGGAGGTCTTGGAAGGATCCTGGCCTATGACTGACTTTCTGGAGGAATGGGTGAGTCTTTCACTCCAACACTGACCCTTTCACCTCTCTTCTCCATGAAAAGGGTGCACCATGTGCGGGCCCACAGGCCTCTGCCGGGGGCACTTCCCGGTAAATAGTCACAAAGTTGCTTCACTATAAAGACAGAGATGCAATACTACAAGCCGCCAGACATGCCACCCATCTCAAGTATGAGAACAGTTGAGTTTCTATTTTCCCTGACTATACGCTGTTGACTCAACGACAGCACTACGTTTTCCTCGCAGTGAAACAACGCCTTCAAGACCGAAATGTCCAATATTCTCTGATGTTCCCAGCAAGGTTACAGATTGTACATGAACTGCAGACGTATTTCTTCATGGATCTGGAATCAGCCTGGGACTGAGTTGAAACACGCTTTGAGGAGAGTCATAGTCCTCCGCCAACTTCTAACCAAACATTGCTACTTGGGCAGCAGATGTGGCCAGCAAGGTGGGAGACTCAGCAGATCTAGAGATGCTGCAAGGGTACCCTTCCCAAATGAGCTGCGGCAGAGCCATAACTCTGCCATAGAGGCTGCCTATGCCTTGCATCAGCCCTCGCCTTCACACTACACAGCCTAAAGTTTGGCAGTGAGTGACGAAGACTAGATTGGTTCGGGCATGGGGGACTTCTGGTCAGAGCAGCTGTCACATAACAGACATCAGAGGACTTGCTTTAATGCCACAGTTCCACTACTACATGCGGGGCCTTCTTCCCATGCCTTGTTGGGTACCGTACTGCATCAGTGCCCACTGAAAACACAGATATCATTGTTGGACTAACAATAGCTTGACCACTCATACACATGCAGCATGATACAGTTTGCGGACCTGCTGGCCATTACCCCCCTTCAACTTTCGCCACTACATGATGTATTGTCACTTACTCCACTTCAAGAGTTCGCTTTTAGAGCACGTTTGGGCGTGCAGCCATTGGCTGCAGGCTCTGGTTTCTGTTGGAACGTTACTGGTTATACTCCACTGTTAATCCCTACAAGGTACGAGCGATTCAGAATTTCTTCTTAAACAAGCATGGGGTGCCCGGGGTGGGGGACTGTTTACCTTACATGCAATACACATGACAACATGGACTGTCACCGTAACATCAGATTCCTGACCCTCAATGTACAGTGGATGTATCCTGCACACTGTCGATACTCTGTACATGCATACATGAAATGATAGCAGGCACATATTTGCTTCCTGCAAGAGACTTATCTTATCGGCAGTGTACTTCAGCAGCTGGACAAGTGCAGGAGAGGCCAGATTTATGGTTCAATATACTCCTTATATGCATGAGGAGCCTTGCTATGGATCCGTCCAGAGACAACTTTTCAGACCCTGTGAACAGTAATTGAATAGGAAGGAAGATATGTGTTTGTAGAAGGTCGACTAGGTGGTAATCCAGCCTTTTGGGATGTAAATACGCCCCAAATTCAAAGTCAGTGGCCTTTTGGATTGCCCTATCAGGGTCCTTGCCCAATGGATGGGCACCCAGTGGTTATTAGGGAAAGGGGACTTTAAAAGCATTCTGGATCTGTCTCTTGATCGCTCTCCCCCTGCTTCTCTGCACCCCAGCTCATCATTACTTGTGGCAATTTGGCCAGTGGACTCAACAATTATCCCCTCTAGATGCCTGGAGAATACTTAATCTGCACTTGCATCTATACTCCCACTCCTCTGGCCCGCATGACCTAAATGTCTGACTAGACCGTTTTCTCTGCTCACAGGACTAATCTCAAAACTAGCGCATTCTGATTGTCTGGGGCGGGTGATATCCGATCACGCGAATCACATCGTAGACTGTAGCTGGGGTGCACCACATCCCGCTTCCTAACTGGCGACTTTCAAAAGACACATTGGCTGATGTGCCCTTCCGTACACATATTACCCGCTAATTTGCGGATATTCATGCCACTGCTACTAGCTGTGCCTTGGAATGGGACTCTTTTAAGGTGGTAACAAGGGGCCTTTGCATGCAGAATATACTTGATTTCATAGAGAGTTGGCCTGGGACCTGAAGGCTGCTGAGGAGGAAGTAAAAACCATAGACAATCGCCACCCCTTCGACCTGACGGCTATCTGTACCCAGACTGATGCTAAAGCACGCCATGCTACATTGAGAGGGCATCTCTGCTGCTATCATTTTGCAGAATACACGCTCGAATTCATGCCAAGAGCAACAGACCTCGATGACTGCTCACATGGCTTGTTCGCCAAGATGTACAATCTCCGCCAATCACAGAGATTGCACAAGATGCGGGCCCAGCCCTAGGAACCCAAGTAGACATATTGCAAGCATTCAGCTCCTATTACACTGGGTTGTATCGGGCACTACCAGCGCCTTTCCTTGAGGCCACACAACAATTCTTGGATCCCTTATCCTTAACAAACATACCGCCATCGTACATGAGGAACTTGACGGCTTGATCACCATGAATGAGCTGAAGAGTGCTATACATGATTTGCCCCCAAATAAGACCGCTGGTTTAGATGGAATACCGTTAGAATATTATTACTATTTCTCCTTCCTCCTTGCCCCCGAATTGGTTGTAATTTGTAATAAGGCTTTTGCCATATGTTCGCTCCACATTTCCCTTCAAGGGTCTCTTATACTTCCCTTGCTCAAACCTGACAGGGCCCCCACCCATCTCTCCTCAGAGAGGCCTATAGCCAGATGCAATGGCTGGCCAGATGGATGGCTATTTGAAAATGATCTTTATGAAACCAGTGCAGGGTATGGCCCTCTCCCTTTGCATGTAATACAACAACTCCTTCATCCCACGATTAAGCTGCACCGTTTGTGGACACTCCATGTGTGGATAGCACGGAAGTGCTTGGCGAGAGTCTTACAACTCACAAACTGCATACTCCCCGGCCACACTGCTACAGGGTCTACCTGGACCCTTGGGTCATTTTACTGCTGACCAGTTAGCAATCTGGTATAAGCATTCCATTGATACGGTGGGGTTTGTTTCAGGATGTCCATTTGCTCACTGTTAGACCTGGCACCTTGGCGTGAGTCTCCCTTCCACTTTTTGTCGCTGTGCCTCATGTGTTTTGCTGGTGTTAGCTGCTCAGAGCACTGTGCCACTGCCAACCAGTGCCACAGTGCAAGTGCTCCCTATTTAAAATGTATATGTTGGTTGGATTCCATGATTGGCTTATTTGGTTTACTGTCAGACCCCAGTAAAGTGCACCAGGAGTGCCAAGGGCTTGTAAATACAAATGCTGCTGGTGAGCTTGCAGCACTGGTTGTGCCACCCACAGAAGCGGCCTGGTAAAATGTACCTAAGGTCTGCCATTGCAGAACCTGGGTGCAGTTTGGTACTGTCATGCTGACTGGGCAAGTGCACCCACTTACCAGTCCCTAAACCTTCCCTTAACTTCATATTAGTCACCCCTATGGTAGGCCCAAGGGCAGGGTGCATTGTAAGCATAAGGTAGGACAAGCCCTGATGTGTGTGGCATGTCCTAATAGTGAATTACAGCCATTTTCGTTTTTCACTATTGTAAGGCTACCTGTTCTCCATAGGCCAGATTGGGCTGTTCGAATTGTTACATTCTATGATCCTAACAGACCCAGGGAACATGGTAGAAATTCGAGTTTAGTATGCCTGAACTCAGAATAATAAAATACATATTTTAGTAAAGTTTATTTTAACATTCTGTGTTTGCAAATACCACTTTTATAAAGTTGGTATTTGCTTGCCTAACCATTTCAGCCCGCCTCTGCTATGATGTGTATCTGCCTGTCTGGTTTGTGTGAGTGGCAGGGCTAGGTAGCCTGGTGGTGAACAGAGAGATTGACATCCATATGGGTGGGAGGAGTATACCTGGACTCTGAAAAGGGCTGTGCTCTGCCACCATAATGCTGGCTCCACCTCCTGTGGAGCGGCTGATGTCTCTGCCCTACACCCTGAATAGAAAGTCAGAGTCATGTCAACAAAGTGCTCAGGAACTGGTTTGGACTGGGCAAAGGCCCCTCTACCCCAGAGGAACAAAGGAATTAGGGGTATAAGTATTGGGACCCTGCTCCCAAGAAATTAGATCCTGCTTGACAAGAAGAACCTCTGCCTGAGGAGAAGGAACTGGGAAAGCTGTAAGGAGGAGTACTGTCCCTGACCAGGGGGATTGGCCTGCAGTGTTTGCCTTGCTGCTGAAGGAGAGGAGAAAGACTACAAAAGACTTTATTTCAACTTGTGCTTAAAAAGATCTCCAAGGGCTTGGAATAGAGCTTGCCTCCTGCTGAAGTCTCAGGAACAAAAGATTTCACCCCCCAGCTCCCCAGAGTTCTTTGGAAGTGCCTGCTGCTGTTGTTGGGCATTCTGAGGGACTGCGTGGCGCAAGGAGCTGAAAGCGCGACTCAAGGAGGAGAAGCGTGCCGCCGTCGGAGCTGTTGCCGTCGCATCTCGTAAAGTGTGTCGCCGCTGCAGCATCGGTTCGAGCGGAAGCATCTCGCATCATCCAGGAAGTGTCTCGCAACGCCGAAGAAGCGTGTCGCCATCGCAGCCATCGTAGCTGACGCATTGCACCGCATAAAGAGAAGAGTCTCGCATCGAGGAAGAAGCGTGTCGCCATCACAGCCATCGTAGTTGTCGCATTGCACCGCAACAAGAAAAGCGCCTCGCATCCACGGAGAAGCGTGCCGCCGTCGGAGCTGCTGTCGTCGCATCGCGTAAAGGGGTGTCACCGCTGCAGCATCGCATCGAGCGGAAGCGTCTCGCAAACGTCGGAGAAGAGTGCCGCTGCCAAAGCCGCTGTCGTCGCATCGCGTAAAGGGTGACGCCGCTGCAGCTGACGCATTGAGTCGAGTCTTCTCGCAACATCGGAGAAGCGTAACGCATCTGGAAGATCTTCACGTCTTTATTTCTTTGCACCAAAAACTTAATCGCATCAACATCGTTGCAACACTTTCGTTGCCCTGCGTGTCGCATCTAAAAGGTACATTGACTTAAAGTGTCGCATTTAAGAACTTAAGAGAACTAAGCAAACTTCTACCAACTAAAGTAACAGTATTGTGTATTCTTGTCGTTTAATGGTCTTGTGGTAACTCTATATAAAGAATCCTTATTTTTAATATAAAACCTGTGTGGTGTCCATTTGTAGTGTTGTCACTTGGTTACTGTATGTGTTCACAAATGCTTAACCTATAACGCTCTGAGATAAGCCTTGTCTGCTCGCGCCAAGCTACCTAGAGGGTGAGCAAGGGTTATTTTAGGAGTGTACCCCCTTTCCTTGACTAGAGGAAAGGTTTCCCTGCTTGTCACAAGTACCTACCTGTGCCAACCAGAGAACCCGGATTCTAACATTGGTGGTCAGCGGTGAGGATTCTGGACTTGCATTTGTGACTCATGTACAGTGATTGGTGAACACTACTTAGTAAGTGCAGACCTTAACGCAACCAATACTTGTTGGTAGATTTCTTTTTGGGACTGTCTATTTTTAAGTACTGCCAAGCTTAACTATGGTGGAAAAAGCAGAATCCATAGTCTCTGTTAATACTGAATTTGAATGGGAAGAAGAGAAATTGGATAGCTACACTGCCAAGCAGCTGAAATTCTTCTGCAAGAAATTTAATGTTTCTACTACTGGATGCAAACATAAGGCAGAGTTCTACAAGGTGCTGAGGGCCTGGGTAGAAGCAAGGAATGCCACTGATGATGATAATGCAGAGGAGCAGCTGGATGGGCCAGTGGGTCCGAGAGGAAGCAGAACCCCTTCCCCTTTCTGGTAAAAGTCTATCTTTAGAGGAGTTGGCAGATAGAAAAGAGTGTAGGATGCATGAATTGGAGCTGATCAAACTCAAGTTAAGTGGGCAGTTAGAATTTGAAATGCAAAGTAGAAAGTTAGCCCTAGAAGAAAAAAAGCTACAGTATGAACATGAAAAGGTTTTGAGGGAGTTGGAGCTGAAAGCCCAGAGTTTAGAAAATGCTCCCTCTGGTGGCAGCACACCGTCAGTGCCGGTAGAATCAAGGGTGTACATACCCAAAGATGTAGTAACATTTTTTTTTTAAATGATGACTTAGGGCAGTGGTTCAAAGCCTATGAAGTAGCCATGTCTTCCCACCGGGTCCCTGAGAAGGATTGGGGAGCGGGGTTGTGGGGATGGTTGCTTAGTGAGGGGCGGGACACATTGCTAGACTTGCCTTCAGATGATTATAATTCTTATCCCCATATGAAGGCAGCTTTGATGACTAGGTATGGGTTGACCCCTGAGTTGTATAGGCAAAGGTTCAGGGGTTGCACCAAGATTCCAAACAGTACGTATGTTGAGTATGTGACTTTTTTTTGCAGAGCACTGGATGGTTGGGTGAAGGGTAGCAAGGTTAATGATTTTCAAGGGCTTCTTGATTTAATGGCATGGGAGCACTTGTCCAGTATTTTTTTTCTTGAGCTAAGCCAGCACCTGATTGATAGTAGGCTGACTAACCCTAGGAAGCTTGCTGAGGAGGCGGACCGCTGGGTCAGTACCAGGGTCCACAAGGGTCCAGTGGGAGACTCCGCTAAAGGTGGGCAGGGTCCCCAGCAGAAGAGTGGGGGGGACAAGGGTAAACAGAGGGAGTTCCCAAAAAGGCCCCAAAGTAATCCCCAAGGGAACCAAGGGAAAGGTTCTCAGCCTCCCCCACCACAGAAACCGACCGGGGCCCCGACAGGTCCACCTGTTCAAAAGGGGCCCATAAAATGTTACAAGTGTGGTAACATGGGGCATTTTGCCTCTGATGTACAGTGTCCTTTGTATGGTAAACCAGCACCCACTGGTGCTCCACCCCGGCAGGTGACTAGTGTAGCCTTGGGGGAGGAGATGGTTGTCCAAGGTGGGTGGCGTCCCACAGAGATGTTCCTTGTCTCATTAGGAGACTGTGAAGTGGTCCCCCAAACCCAACTGCCTGAGAACACTAAGAAGTACAGGCAGTGGGTGACCATAAATGGTCGTAGAGTGGAAGCTCTGAGAGATACAGGAGCCAGTGTGACAGCTGTCAAGTGTCACCTGGTGTCTCAAGAGCAGGTTGTCCCAGGAGCATTCTATCCCGTTGTTGCCGCTGACAACACAGAGAGTCACTGCAAGGTGGCTCAGGTTCCCTTTGAGTGGGGGGGGGGTCTCTGTTACTCTTCAGGTAGCTGTGAGGCCCGCCATGCCTGTAGGGAACGACTTGGAGAGCTCACCTTGGGCTAAGGTGGAGCGGAGTGCTCACCTGAAGATGTTGGGTTTGCCGGATTGGGCGTGTGTCACCACACGGTCCATGGCAGCAAGTAGAGGTGCTCAAGAGGTCCTGGAGCCTGAGAGGGAGGCCCAGGGACCGGCCTTAGAGAGAAGGAGCAGGGTGCGCGGGAAACCGGCCCCTGAAGTTCCCACGGTCCAGGAGGAAGCAGACCTTGAGGGGATGCCCTGGAACCTACAGGGGAGCAGATAGCTGAACTGGGGGACCTGCCTGAGCTGACCCATTGGCAGCAGGAAGGAGGCCCCTCCAGGGAGGACTTTTGTAAGGCGCAGAATGAATGCCCTTCTCTCATGGGTGTGCAGCAGCAGGCTACAGACCAGGCCGCAGGTGATCAGTCTGAGTCACATTTCATTTACTGGGAGAACGACCTCCTGTATACAGAGCCTAAGGTTGCTGAGCCTGGGTCAGCCCGTGCGCTGGTGGTACCCCAGGACTTCAGAGCCTTCCTACTGGGGCTGGCTCACGATGTGCCATTAGCAGGGCATTTGGGGCAGGACAAGACCTTTGAAAGGCTTGTCACCCATTTTTATTGGCCTCAAATGCGCAGGAGTTCAGACACTCACTGCAGGACATGCCAGACTTGCCAGGCAAGTGGAAAGAGTGGGAGGAAGCAGAAGGCTCCACTCCAGCCATTCCCTGTGGTCGGTACCCCATTCCAGCGAGTGGGGATTGACATTGTAGGGCCACTGGACCCCAGGACAGCCATGGGCAATAGGTTCATCCTGGTCCTTGTGGACCATGCCACCCGGTACCCGGAAGCCATCCCTCTGAGGACAGAGATGGCCCCCGTGGTGGGACGCGCACTAATGGGAATTTTCTCCCGAGTGGGATTCCCTCTAGAGGTGGTGTCTGACTGGGGTACCAATTTCATGTCCAAATACATGAAATCCCTTTGGCAAGAGTGTGGTGTAACCTACAAGTTCACCACACCTTACCACCCCCAAGGAAACGGGTTGGTTGAGAGATTCAACCGTACCCTCAAAAGCATGATAATGGGCCTAGAAGGACCCATGAGGCGTAAGTGGGACGTCCTCTTACCATGCCTTCTCTTTGCTTACCGTGAGGTGCCACAGAAGTCTCTAGGGTTCAGCCCCTTTGAGCTCCTGTACGGCCACCCAGTGAGAGGACCTCTAAGTCTGGTCAAGGAAGGCTGGGAGCAATCTGCCAGGAAACCTCCCCAGAATGTATATAGTTACATGCTGGCCTTCAGGAATCAGACTGACGATTCAGGCAACTTGCTGTGGCAAATCTGGAAGCCAGCCAGGAGGAGATGAAGCGGTGGTACGACCAGAATGCCACTCTGGTAGAGCTTCAGCCTGGACAGAAGGTATGGGTCTTGGCCCCCGTGGAGCCGTGTGCGCTCCAGAATAAGTGGACCGGTCCCTTTGAGGTTGTGGAGCGCAAGAGTCCTGTTACCTACGTGGTGGACCTGTAGTCTCCTAGGAACCCCTTAAGGGTCCTACATGTCAACCGCCTCAAGCCCCACTTGGAGAGGTCCCAAGTGGGCATGCTCTTGGCAACAGATGCTGGGATGGAGGAGGAGACCGAGCCTCTTCCTGACCTCCTGTCAGCCCAGGAGCAAGATGGGTCAGTGGATGGTGTCATCCTCTCTTCTGCCCTGACCCCTGAGCAACAGAATGATTGTCGCCAGCTGCTGGGACAATTTTCTGATCTGTTTTCCCTGGTTCCCGGTGTCACTGATTGGTGCATCCATGATGTAGACACTGGGGATAGTACACCTGTGAGGCACAAGGCCTACAGGGTGACTGACAGGGTGAGGGCCTGCATCAAGGAGGAGGTCTCCAAGATGTTTGCACTTGGGGTAATTGAGTCCTCCAGTAGTCCTTGGGCCAGCCCAATGGTCTTGGTCCCAAGGCTGCAGCGCCGGGAGCCACACCCGAACTCCGGTTCTGTGTGGACTACAGAGGACTCAATTCAGTCACCAGGACTGACGCACACCCCATCCCCAGAACTGATGAGCTCATAGATTGGCTAGGGGCTGCCAACTACCTCAGCACGTTTGATTTAACGTCTGGGTACTGGCAGATCGCCTTGAACGAGGGGGCCAAAGAGAGGTCAGCATTTTCTACCCCAGATGGGCACTACCAGTTCTGGGTTATGCCCTTTGGGATGAAGAATGCCCCTGCCACCTTCCAGAGGTTGGTCAACCAGGTGTTGGTTGGACTGGACTCGTTCAGTGCGGCCTACCTGGATGAAATCGCAGTGTTCAGCTCCATTTGGGAAGAACACCTGCGCCACCTCTGGGAAGTGTTGATGGCGCTGCGGAGGGCAGGCCTCACGATCAAGGCGAGTAAGTGCCAGATCGGGCAGGGTTCCGTGGTGTACTTGGGGCACCAGGTTGGGAGCGGCCAGGTGGCGCCCCTTCAACCCAAGATAGAAACCATCCTGAATTGGGAATCGCCCAAAACCCAGACAGAGGTGAGAGCCTTCCTAGGTCTCACCGGGTACTACAGGAGGTTTGTCAAGGGGTATGGCAACATTGTTGCCCCCTTGACAGCACTGACTTCTAGGAAGCAGTCCAGGAAAGTGATTTGGACTGACACCTGTCCGAAAGCTTTTGAGGCCCTGAAAGCTGCTATGTGCACGGCGCCCATACTCTTGGCTCCCAACTTCTCCAAAGAGTTTATCGTTCAGACAGATGCTTCAGAGCATGGTGTGGGGGCTGTTCTTTCACAGATCAATGAGGAGGGCCTAGATCAACCTGTAGCCTTCCTTAGCAGGAGGTTACTTCCACGGGAACAGAGATGGAGTGCTATTGAGCGTGAGGCATTTGCTGTGGTCTGGGCGCTGAAGAAGCTAAGACCATACCTGTTTGGGTCTCACTTCCGGGTTCAGACAGACCACAGGCCCCTCAGATGGTTGATGCATATGAGGGGTGAGAATCCAAAGCTGTTGAGGTGGTCCATTTCCCTACAGGGTATGGATTTCACGGTGGAACATCGCCCTGGTACATATCACACCAATGCTGACGGTCTGTCCAGATTTTTCCGCCTTTGTGATGAGGAACTCCCTGGGATAGGGTAGTTCTCCCCACTTCTCAGCTGAAGGGGACACGTGTTAGACCTGGCACCTTGGCGTGAGTCTCCCTTCCACTTTTTGTCGCTGTGCCTCATGTGTTTTGCTGGTGTTAGATACTCAGAGCACTGTGCCACTGCCAACCAGTGCCACAGTGCAAGTGCTCCCTATTTAAAATGTATATGTTGGTTGGATTCCATGATTGCCTTATTTGGTTTACTGTCAGACCCCAGTAAAGTGCACCAGGAGTGCCCAGGGCTTGTAAATACAAATGCTGCTGGTGGGCTTGCAGCACTGGTTGTGTCACCCACAGAAGCGGCCTGGTAAAATGTACCTAAGGTCTGCCATTGCAGAACCTGCGTGTAGTCTGGTACTGTCATGCTGACTGGGCAAGTGCACCCACTTACCAGTCCCTAAACCTTCCCTTAACTTCATATTAGTCACCCCTATGGTAGGCCCAAGGGCAGGGTGCATTGTAAGCATAAGGTAGGACAAGCCCTGATGTGTGTGGCATGTCCTAATAGTGAATTACAGCCATTTTTGTTTTTCACTATTGTAAGGCTACCTGTTCTCCATAGGCCAGAATGGGCTGTTAGAATTGTTACATTCTATGATCCTAACAGACCCAGGGAACATGGTAGAAATTCGAGTTTAGTATGCCTGAACTCAGAATAATAAAATACATCTTTTAGTAAAGTTTATTTTAATATTCTGTGTTTGCAAATACCACTTTTAGAAAGTTGGTATTTTCTTGCCTAACCATTTCAGCCCGCCTCTGCTATGATGTGTTTCTGCCTGTCTGGTTTGTGTGAGTGACAGGGCTGGGGAAACCCAGAGGGGCAGGGCTAGGTAGCCTGGTGGTGACTAGAGAGATTGACATCCAGATGGGTGGAAGGAGTACACCTGGACTCTGAATAGGGCTGTGCTCTGCCATCACAATGCTGGCTCCACCTACTGTGGAGCGGCTGATGTCTCTGCCCTGCACCCTGAATAGAAAGTCAGAGTCATGTCAACAAAGTGCTCAGGAACTGGTTTGGACTGGGCAAAGGCCCCTCTACCCCAGAGGAACAAAGGAATTAGGGGTATACGTTTTGGGACCCTGCTCCCAAGAAATTAGATCCTGCTTGACAAGAAGAACCTCTGCCTGAGGAGAAGGAACTGGGAAAGCTGTAAGGAGGAGTACTGTCTATGACCAGGGGGATTGGCCTGCAGTGGTTGCCTTAATGCTGAAGGAGAGGAGAAAGACTACAAAAGACTTTATTTCAACTTGTGCTTAAAAAGATCTCCAAGGGCTTGGAATAGAGCTTGCCTCCTGCTGAAGTCTCAGGAACAACAGACTTCACCCCCCTGCTCCCCAGAGTTCTTTGGAAGTGCCTGCTGCTGTTGTTGGTCCTTCTGAGGGACTGCGTGTCGCAAGGAACTGGAAGCGCGACTCAAGGAGGAGAAGCGTGCCGTCGTCGGAGTTGTTGTCGTCGCATCTCGTAAAGTGTGTCGCCGCTGCAGCATCGCATCAAGCGGAAGCGTCTCGCATCATCCAGGAAGTGTCTCGCAACGCCGAAGAAGCGTGTCGCCTTCGCAGCAATCGTAGCTGACGCATTGCACCGCATCAAGAGAAGAGTCTTGCATCGAGGAAGAAGCGTGTCGCCATCGCAGCCATCGTAGTTGTCGCATTGCACCGCAACAAGAAAAGCGCCTCGCATCCACGGAGAAGCGTGCAGCCGTCGGAGCTGCTGTCGTCGCATCGCGTAAAGGGGTGTCGCCGCTGCAGCATCGCATCGAGCGGAAGCGTCTCGCAAACGTCGGAGAAGAGTGCCGCTGCCAAAGCCGCTGTCGTCGCATCGCGTAAAGGGTGATGCCGCTGCAGCTGACGCATCGAGTCGAGTCTTCTCGCAACATCGGAGAGGCGTAACGCATCTGGAAGATCTTCACGTCTTTATTTCTTTGCACCAAAAACTTCATTGCATCAACATCGTTGCAACACTTTCGTTGCCCTGCGTGTCGCATCTAAAAGGTACATTGACTTAAAGTGTTACATTTAAGAACTTAAGAGAACTAAGCAAACTTCTACCAACTAAAGTAACAGTATTGTGTATTTTTGTCGTTTAATGGTCTTGTGGTAACTCTATATAAAGAATCCTTATTTTTAATATAAAACCTGTTTGGTGTCCATTTGTAGTGTTGTCACTTGGTTACTGTATGTGTTCACAAATGCTTAACCTATAACGCTCTGAGATAAGCCTTGTCTGCTCGCGCCAAGCTACCTAGAGGGTGAGCAGGGGTTATTTTAGGAGTGTACCCCCTTTACCTGACTAGAGGAAAGGTTCCCTGCTTGTCACAAGTACCTACCTGTGCCAACCAGAGAACCCGGATTCTAACACTCACATTTAACCAAATGTGTCAGGAATACAGCACTCCCAGACTAAATATCTTTTACACTAGCAGTTATTAGGATCCCTTAAGCTTACTGTGGGGTATGATTGATGCAGAGCCCCCAAACCATGCAGTGATGTATGCTATGCACACAATGGGAGAAGGGTGGCACCTAATCACTTGGTTTCACAAAGCCATTAGGGAGCATTCTGGGGTGCCACTAACTCAACTTTGGCATGAATAGGGGGAGGATCTGGGGGCACCCCCTACATGATGCTGAATGGATGTGGGCACTTGAATCCCCTCATGTTATCTCCAGAAACACATGAATTAAGAACATTCAATATATGATACTTCAGGGGCTTACCTCACACCTTCACAATTAAACCATATGTTCCCAACAGCAAATCGTACCTGCCCCAGATGTCAAGCCCAATCAGCTTACTTTCAACACATGCTTTGGTTATGCCCTGTTATAACCGGCTTTTGGCATTCTATACACACTCTACTAGCCACCGTTATGGAGCTCACAACACTCAACTCATGGGAAGCTACAGCAGTGGGCATATTTCCTAGGAAGAAAAGCCAAAAGATGCAGGTGCACTTTAGAAATCTAGCCCATTTTCTGGCCAAGCGCATACTGACCGTGCATTGGCGTACACAACAGCCCCGTCCTTCCCCCAGTGGTATCAAGCTTTACGCTGTTGGGGAGACGCCGGGAGTTCTGCGTTTCACTGGGAAAAATCTGGAAACACCCATAGCAGCAGCCTGGGACACCATGCTAGCGCAATTTAAAGAACTCATGGCTGAGAATTCCTCTGCCCCTCGACATTTCCCTACCCCTCCTCGGCCTCCAGACTCGGAGCAAGTTAATGCATCCTGGAGATGTTCTTCCATGTTTCAGCCAGTGGCTGAACTTTCCAATAAAATCTCAAATGCCTTCCTTCCCCTTTTTCAACTGATGGGGAACTGGACTCACACTACTCGGTGTCAAATACTCGGAATGTACTGGAGAACCCGCTAAACAGTGCATCCTTTCCATCCTTTCATACGACGTTCCATGCTATCTGCTGGTACATTCCTCTTTGTTTCCCCACTCCATGTTGGAGTTTCCTATCTTCATATATATCTAGTCTTGTTTCATGATGGAGGACCCAAATATTTATTTAGATCACACAACCTTGCTGATATAGTACCATAAGTGAATTAGCCAGCTATTTAAAACTAAAAGTTCCAAGATAATAGAGGTATATGTGTAAATTCACATTGTATATTATACGTTTTGTAATGTCACTCCAACGAATTAATTATGTCTAATGTATACAGTTGAAAAAGGCTTGTCGCATTGGATGACTGTGCTTCACAGCATTGAATAACCTAAAGACATAAAGAAATCATTTGAAATGACATAAATGAGTTCAACGTTTTACAACTGCTCTGCTTTAACCACACTTATTTGGACCACACTTAATATGGAAGTGTAAAGTACCAACTGGATATCTTCCCAAACTGAAATGTGTGTGAAATTCACTTCTAAATGCCTGCCTGCTTAAACTTGCCTGAACCTCTAGTTGGGAGCCTGTGCAACTGCATCCCTAAAAATCAGAAAAGGTTTATGAAGGAGCACAGGTACATGGAGCACTCTCCCTCAGCTTGAAGTTCAAAAGAATTTTGGGCAGCAAAATCTTCAATGGAAGAAACTGAGTTCTCAGTGCATTTTTAAAAAACCTACGTATAGTGCTTCTGTTTTTTTCATGGTTAGCTAAGCATCCTTTTAGTTGCTACTTTGATGTCTCTTGGATAATACTTTACTACTCCCTCTTCATAATTGGAGTTGCCATGTAACCATGAACCACGTCTGCTTGTCACCTGTCAAAGAAAAGAGTACGCTGATGAATTTCCAGGATTGTGGAATGGGTATTGACACATCATCAAGCACAGAAGGTCCTGAGCACTGTACAATGTTGACATGGAGGAGAATGGTCACCCTGACATCTGTAACACTGCATGAAAGATATTTTTAGTGTGTTTGCTTCTGTTTAGTAGGTATGTGGCCTCACTGTCTTAGCTAGAGATAAATTTAGTAAACAAAAACAGATAAAAAGTAAGCAGATAGTTTCAATATAGAACATGAACACGTTGAACAGCTCAAAATGTAACATTTCCTGAGGAAGAAAGTATACTTTCTTCCTCAGGAACTGGGTGTATGCATTTGAAAGAGAAAGGCAAGATCGAGACATATATATTAAAGTTGTTTTACTGAGAGGTGTGACAACCTGGGCATCAAATTCAATATCAATGTAAATAAGTATTACAATTGTACCTTGTTTATTTACATATGTTCGTGTTGAGTAGTCTATTTTGTTTGTGTGTTGTGTGTACTGTTTTACTTAGTAGGTCGAAATGCAAAATGTAGCATCACCTCAATTGTTTGACATCCCCTGGGAACCCAGAATAAGATGAGAGAAATGGATCATAGTTTTTTTGTCGATATGCCAGAGTATGTGGAAAACGTTTAGTGCTGAGAGGAAAACATCCCTTTTCTTACATTGTTTAGATCCTGAGGAATAAAATGTTTTTGCTCAATTACCAGAACAAACTGATAAAGAAGCTTTAAATTTAAATTAATATGAAGTGTGTGTAAAAAAACAGGATTTGCATTATTTGCCAACATCTTTGAAAAAGGGTTCTAAGGAGAAGAGAGTGGAGACTATGGAGAAAGGAAGTTGCCATTCTCATGCAAGTTTGATAACAGCCTTGAAGAAAGGCTACATGATCAATTTATGTTAGGATGTGACAACAAAGGTGAGAGAAGCCTTATGGATGAGGGATGATCCTTCACTAAAAGATATAATTTACTTTGGCCAAAAAGTTTGAACATAGAGTAGCATGTGTGGAAGAGATTAAGAAGGTCACTGTCAATGAGGGAGCAAACATATTGGCAAAAACTAAACTGGTAAGTAGTCAATTCAATTCAATTCAATTTCAGTCTTTATTCGATCAAGTTAAAATGATCATAAAAGCATCAATAAATACATAATCGTAAACTTTTTCTTAAAAACAGCAACTAATTCATCATAGATTTTAGAATAAAGACCCTAATAAAATAAAATCATTTCATGTGTTAAAACTATACAATTAGGTATCGCATTACAAGCTCACAGATCTTAGCACCCCCCTTCCTCTTTCTCATTCAGGCCCATAGGAATGTCGCTACTGTATAGCAAACCAGGGGGTCGGGTAACAGTTTTAGAAAATATAATGCCACCCAACACTGATTAAAATTCCTTTGTTTAAAATTGGGTTAAGGTAGTCATTCCTTTCTTCCTCGTAGAGCCTGCAAAATAAAACTAGATGCAATTTGGTTTGTGGTGAGAGGTTATCGCATGGACACACTCTTAGATCCGAGTGGCTATATGTTTTTTCTGGATACCCTAACATCAGAGGGATCATATTCATGCAGGACCTCAATAATATAAATCTGTGTTGCGGCCAGGTGACATTTACTAAATAGGAGTACCCCCTCTGTTAATGGAGGATTTTGTCGGTATATGCAAACCGCGTGTTTCTCTTTGTGGTATTCCTTTTGCTTGTACTCAGACATCAAAAGTAAGAACATGTTGCTGACCTTTTGTTTAGAAACCTTTCTACAAGCCAGTGGGTCCTTAAACAATTCAGGGAGACCAATCTCCTTTAGTACTGGCTCCACATAGCTGAGCCACCTAGACATCTTCCACTTGTCCATGCTTAAGCAACTCTTTATTATTGTTTGTGTAAGTCTCACTGTATCTCTCCGCCAAATTGAATGCCAAAGGAGAATTTGGGCTAGCTGTATTGAATCTAAAATGTACGGCAAGCCCAATTCCAAGTGTAAAATATAATTTGAAGAGGAGAGAGGGAGACCCACTATAGATTTAAAAAAGCTGTTCTCAGTAGTGGTTTGCAGAGGTGTTTTGGCGCTACCACACCCCACACACCAACCCTATAAGTTGCTGCTGCCTTCCCCTTAGCCTGGTAGATATTTTTTAAAGGTAGCAGAGGTTTAGCGCCAAATTTCCGAGCAAAGGATTTAACAGCAGTAATACCTTGCTCCATTACCAGCTTCCTTCCTTCCACCATCTTTGACCACGATAGGTCTTTATCAAAGAGGACCCCCAAATAGGGGCAGGAGTCCACCACCTCTTTTCTTTCAGCATCCATGTACAGATACGGCGTTTTGTCTCTTTTTTCGCCCCCGCTATTATTACAAAGGACTCAGTTTGGTTTACCTTCAATTGTAATGAATCCAGAAAGGAAACATACCCGGTTATCAGACATTGTAAACCAAGCCCTGTTCTGGCAATTAACACCACGTCGTCTGCGTTAACCAATATTGGTAGCGGTTGTGAGTCAAAGACAGGGACATCCTGGGAAGCCACGGTAAGTGCTTTTTCGACTCCATTTGTGTATATGGAGAAGAGGAATGGGGCAAGGATGCAGCCCTGCCTTACTCCCCGGGCAATTTTAAAAGGGAACCTACAATCTCCATCCTTGGTATAGTGGACTGATGCCGCAGCATTTAGATACAATTGTCTGATGAAATTTAATATGGGTTTATCAACCCCCATCGCCTCCATTATATTCCATAGCTTAACATGGACCACGCAGTCGAATGTGGCCGTCAGGTCCATAAATGCCATGTAGATCTTTTTGTCCTTCATTCTAGTGTATTTTTCTATGGTCAGTGCTAAATTCAAGCACTGATCCATGGTATCCCTGCCCTGTTGAAATCCATATTGGGCCTGGATTAAGATGTTATTTTCCTTAGCCCACCCCTCTAACCTAGAAAGGAAGAGGCGGCCCATCGGCTTTGATGTTGTATCCAGCAAGGAAATCGGGCTATAATTCTTTGGGTTAGCCCTGTCTCCTTTTTTATAAATTGGGACAATGACGCCCTTTGACCATGATGAAGGGGGACCTACCAGAGCTATACTATTCAGGACGTTCGTTAGAAGCGGTACCCATAAGTCTGGATTTTATTGAAAGAAATCAATTGGGACGCCGTCCGGTCCTGGAGCCTTTTCTATACCACATGAGTCTAGTCCTACTTTGACTTCAGTAAATTAAAATGAAAGGCGAGCATGGCACTTTTGCTCTGCAGTCATGGGGGGATTGGGGTGTGAGAATTTAGGGCAAAAATATTCTCAAAATAGGAGATCCATGTCTCCTCATCTACATTTGTATCTGTTGTAGGGTCGCTAGAATTTTTAAAATATGGAGCATTTACTAGCTTCCAAAAGTCACGGCTTTTCCCATACTGGCTGCCTCATCAAGATCTGCCCATAAGTCCTCCTTGATGACTTTTTCTCTATTTTTCCGTGCTAGTTTATATGAAGCCCGCAGTGTTTTTTATTTGTTCCGGGAGTCTCGGCCTATTTTTCAAGGCGTGGATCAGAGCCTTCCTCGCTTTAGTGCACGGTGAGTCAAACCAGCCCCTACCTTTTCCTTTATTTGGCACTTTTGTTCGTGTAGGTGCCGATTTTACCTTATCTAAAATATCACAAAAAGCTAACACCACTTCCCCTGCATCAGCTTCTGGGTCTAAACACAATTGTATGTTATTGCATGTGTTTAGTATAATATCAGGGATCATCTTTATTTTATCGATGTGGGCCCATTTCAATTGGACTCAGTTGGAGTTTTAACTTGCTTGTGGTTATGTGTGTCTCATATAGATACCTTCAGCTCTATGGATAAAATGGCATGGTCACTTAAAATCGAAAAAGAGTTTCCTACCTTGGAAGCCCTTGAGCTAAGGGGAGTTGTTAAAAGTATGTAATCAATCGTTGATTCCACCCCGTTTCGGTGGAAAGTTCCCACTGAATATTCTGTAACGGGGTCTGGATCGCAAATTACTTTCATGTTTAGGGAGGCTAACGACCTATTTAGGCAATTGCCATACTCATTGTGTGTGAAATGGTATATTGGGTTCCCCCATGTCCTCTAGTCCACAGACGGGCAATGCGTTGTAGTTACAAGGATGTATGTTGAAGTCGCCCATCCAAATAACATTGACGTTTGCTGTCTTAATGTTACGTGCAATGTTATCTATTGCCTTGCAAACCTCACGCACAATTAAGTGCATGTTCGGGTCACATCTATTGTTATAAAAGTTAATTAACAGCCATATCCCTTCCTGTTGTACCTCCGTCATAAGGATGTGGAAATTTAAATTTGTGCGATCACACTTTTTTACTTTTACCGGTAAATCATTACGAATTAGAGTCAGGATGCCCCTCTTGACCCACCCCGAAATAGACGGTATTGCTTCGGTCTGGAAGGAGCAGTGTCCGTTTTTGAACACTGACCCCACAGCCCACGTTTCCTTGAAGCATACGATTTCATGATCTTGCCATGCGTTTAGCCAGTTATTGTCACTCAATTTGGGAACAATGTCAGCTATGTTCCATGAGGCTATTTTTAGTGCCGCTTTTTGTGTTCCCTGTTGTATTATGGGTGACTCTGGTCTCTCACCAATAACAGGGGCCAGGATGGGCTGACTCTCACAGGTCTCTGGGAAGTTTAATTTCACCGACTGTAGTCAGTCGCAGGATTCTAGGTCAGATAGAGGTGCTATCTATTCTCAAGCCTCAAATCTGTTATGTTAGAGATCCCCCGTAATGGCCCCCGTGTCTGACCCTCCCTGGGCTGAAAATAGCCCCCTGTTGTCTGTGGGAAAGGAGGTCTGTTGAAAAAACCCAGTGGTAACACAGTAATATGCGAATTTCCAAAGAAATCATTACCTAAATTTCCTAGGAGAAATCTGACAACAAATTCATTTCTGAAATTTAGGACCACACAGTCTCCCCGCAATTCTTTCCTTGCAGAACCTACCCAGTGTACTCTTCTGGTAAGTAAAGAACAAAGTTATATGAAGAGTCAGTCTCAAGGAAAGAGATCTATGGTGAAATGTTATAGATGAGGTGGACATAGTGCTCACGGACAATAAAAAAGGTTGTCTCCAGATTAAAAGCAGCATGTAAAGTATGTGGTTACAAAGGTCATTGTTCAAAATGCTGTAAAAAGAAAGAAAATGAAAAAAATTAATGATATAAAGGATGAGGAGGTAAGTTTTGATGAGGCTTCTTCCATCAAAGAGACAATAGTGTTACACATTTCCTGTAAGATGAAGGAATGTCCAATAAGAAAGTTGTTATATCCTGGCTTGGTATTTATTTATGTGATCTCCTACTCAGTCTGTGGAATGTTCATTCTATGAGGTATCACAGAATGTTGAGAGCCAGTGAGTCAGTTGGGAAGGGCTGAGCAAGAGACAAGCTGCTCCTGGTGGGGTTTACCATGGGCCTACCATTGGTCTCTGTACTGGTCTTGACTACTGGCTATGGATTTATCTGGATTACCTGGAACTAACTGCCAATAAACATCCTAAGATCCTCCAAACGTCTGGACTCAGTTACTACAATAGTGTCTAAATTGGATGGGAAAATATCAAAATGTTCTTTGATTCTGGGCCCAAACTCAACTTGATCTTGAAAGAAATCTTTGATGAAGGACTAAAAGGGAGTGTTGAAATAATTAATTCAGGTATAAAACCAACAGGTCATAGGGGTGAGCCTTTAATATTGAAAGTTTACTTCATGGGTAAAATACAATACAAAGAAAAACATGCCTCAGGTAAGATCTATGTAGAAATCAAAGGTGACTGTGTAATTAACTGGTTTCATTAAAAGGATTTGACCATTTTGTTACATCCCAATTCAGATCCATCCATTACCTTGAAGCAGAACATACTGGTTGGCACTGTAGAAGGAGAAGATGTTGAAATCAAACAGTTTACACATGAATTTTCAGAAGTATTCAATAACAATTTAGGGTGTTTAACAGAATAAACACATAAGACAAAACTCAAAGATTATGCCATTCCAGTAGTTTGGACTATACCGTTATCAGTGAGAGAAGAAGTGGCAAAAAAAATTCAACTGATTGGAAGAGTTGGGTGTGATAGAAAAACTAGAAGCCACGGAATGGTTTGCCTCATTGATGATAGCAGAGAAGCGTATAGGTTAAATTAGGTTGTTCATCGACCTTAGAGCTTTACTCAAAAAAGTGGTTGTGGACACATTCCATTTGCCAAGTATTACTAAAGTATTATCATAGCTTGATGAAGCCAAGGTGTTTTCAACAATTGAGTTAGCATCCTACTGCCACAAAATGACACTCAGTGACGTAATCATCACACCTATTGGAATTTCATGTTCAAGAGATTGTCCATTGGACTTATTTTGGTAGCTTCTGTTTTCCAGAGAAGTATGCCATACATATGTGGAGGATTAAGGTCATTAAAATATATCAAGATAATATTTCATTTTTTTGGAAAGGATTATGTTGAACACAGAAGGCTAAGATTGGTGTTAGGAAGATTCAGAAAAAATTGTCCGACTATGAAGTACGCAAGTGCAGGTTTTATAATGAAGAGCTGGATTTTTTGGCGCATAAGTAGACCCAAGAAGTAATAAAACCTAAAGAAGAAATCATGAACAAAACTGAGAAAATGCCTCCTCCTAAGAATAAATAATTTATTTTATGGGTTTGAGTAAATGTTAAAGCAAATGAGTTTGCTGTCAAGACACATAGAATAAGATTTCTCCTCAAAATCAAAGCAGAAATAATGTGGGAATGTTGGTAATCATGATCAAGACATTAAGGGCCACTATTCAGCTGGCAAAGTATAATTGAGTAACTGGGGAGGAGCTATAGTAAAATATTCATATAGAAAGGTTGACATCTAGGCATCACAAGGAGAGTGCCTTTTGAACTTCTAAGAGGAGGAAACTAAACACTGTGAAATATCCTGCTTTAATAAAGTAATGCAGTTCTGGACTATACTAGTACAAATGGACAATGGGAAGAAAAAAAGGAAAAACTGAGAGAAGTAAAAATTACATTGCTAAAAAGAAAACTCAGAAAAAATTAGAAATTCTGATGCGAGACATTGTTAAGAGTAAAGCACCGGAAAACATACAGAAGGCATCTAATGTTTAGAAACTTATAAAAGTGGTGATGCTTGGGTGCTGAGAATAGAGTGTTTTCTATGAAAGACAACAGAAAAATGAGAAAGGAAAGATGATGGGAAGTAGGAAAAGTATTGCAAATGAAAAGTAAAGGATGATAGGGAGTGTAACAAAACCAAGCAGATATGAGAATTACCTAATAGGATGGTGTTTTGTACAATACCTATTGAAACATGTATCTTAGGGACTCATTACGATGGCAGATGGACTGAAGTTCATCTGCCATCGTGTCGGAGATGGGGACCACCTGGCTAGGAGGCAGCGGTCTCGTACATGGAATTAAGATGCGACCGCCACCAAGGTGGTCGCATCTGCATAATTTAACATTGCGGCGGGTGCTGCTAGCTGCAGCACCTGAAGCAATGTTAAAAATGCACCTTGTCCATTTCCCTGCACTATGTGGCCGGCACCATGCGGTGCCTGCCACATGGTGCCCGGAAATGTAGGCGTGCAGTAACAACTACCCTGCACAGGTGGGTCCCGCAATGGGTCCCCAAAGTCAATCCCTGCCAGCCTTTCCATGGCGGGGTAACCGCCATGAAAAGGCAGGTGGGGATCCGGCATTCTAATCTGGTGGGCGGTGCCTGCTAGGCACTGCCACCATTCTGAGGATGCAGGCAGTCTGACACCCAATCGTAACAATTGCCTCTGTCGGACCTGTGGCGGTAGGGCTTTCTGCCCACCAGCACACAGCCCACCATCACAATCTGGCGGGCGGTAATTGGCCTTACGATGGCGTTGAACCCACTACCGACAACCTGTTGTTGGAGTGTTCACCACCATTGTAATCAGGCCCTTAGTACCTTAGTTTTGTTTGAGTAGTCTACTAGTTTAGTAACTCCTAGTGTTGTGCCAAGTAACTGTGTACATAGTTAGCATGCTACATGTTCTGTATATGTGGAGAACTTTCATTCAGGTTAAGTGAAATTATTATTGCTGGGTGCAATGGTAAAAGTGGGAAGGGGTGAGATATCCTCTTGGAATGTGCAGAATCGGGAATCTTGAATGAGAAGCACTCAGCAGAGATTGGTCATAGCTTGTGAAGCAGCTGTTGAACAGATACTTGTAAATGGGGCACATAAAAGGAAAAACAACTTTAAACTGAAGACAACTCATCTGACTGTGAGTGTTCTTTTATTACACATATTTTACCTGATGATGAAATACCAAATGATTTTGAAGTAGAAGGGGCGCTGTCTGACTCTATCAGGAAACCCGGAAGATCACTTTATGATGATTGGAAGAGTCATAATACTTCCATCATAAAGAATGTGCCCCATAAAGAAAGTTTGAGTGCAAGGTTTTATGTGAATTAGAGACTTTGTAATGTATTTAAACACATGGACTGTCATATACATCTCATAATATTATGATTGCCCTTTTATATTCTGAATGAATCATGATGATATAATTGAACGATGATGTATTGGAACAACTGCATGAACATACTGTCTACTTGATAATGAAACATAGATAATAGAGAGTTGTTTTTGCCATGACCATACATGATTCTGAAAATTAATGAATAGGTAGGTAATTGAGAGATTTTCATAATAAGGGGCCAATGCCGCTTATGTAGTGGTGTAATAATCCTAACAATTGGACCTATGAAATGAGGTATGAGTGAGTTACACAGGGACAGAAGTGATGAGGTGAGACATAGACACCTCCATTTAAATGGAGTGGTAATTATAACTGCTCCTTTGTGTTTACAGGAGAATATTATTACTCTGCAGTATTTCCCAGTCAAGTGTAGAGTAGAGAATGGAACTTTGTGTCATAAGATGTATACATGCAGACCTGGATCTAAATATACAAGTAGATCATGATAGCACAACCATTCCCCTGTTTTATTTGGTCCGATGTAGCATTTCGATGATTGAAAACGTCCTTGATTCCATCCCCCCTGGGTATTCAAGTATACCATCATGCATTTGTTTTCAAAAATGGCCCAATCCCAATTTGGCTTCACAATAACTTTATGCATGCTAGCAAAATTGCATATCATTTTAAACAGATGCACTACTTCACTATTGATTGCCCTAATCCACTCAAAATATAGCAGTATAATTTTTACTTTTCACAAATAGATTACAGGAGTTATGTTGTGGACTTCAATAGACAGAAGAGGCCCGGTCTTTCAAATACGTTACATGATTTCATACCAATGCAGTGTGTGTATTGATCTGGAAGTGGCAAAATGAAATATAATATTGTCACCTAGAAAAATTAATGAAACACAGTCATTCACATACCTACGTATTAAACCCCTTTTTCTGACACCCTATTTTACTGTATGGCATAATTGTACACGACTTGTTTGGAGTTACCATGAAAAGAGTCACTAGTTATTTCAAGTGAAATATTAGATTATACATTTATAACGGGTTATAAAACATCAGCAATGTGCGTATAGAATGAAGTGGACAGAAGCTTTTATGTGAGCATGCGTGATTATTTGGCAAGGAGTGGCAAGTGGAATTCATGCTTTGAACCAAGAGTATCAATGTATATAAGTAGAACCAGGAAGTTATAATGAATATGCACACTACAGCAAGACACGTATATAGCCCAGTCTTTCAGTCTTTAATGACCTTCCTTATGATTTTGACGTAATACACTGTCATATTTGTTATAATCATCGATAGGAGTATTATGATATATCAATATGAAACACATTGATGCTTGTCATAGATGTTCTGACAGCTGCTTTGTCATCAGAGAAGTATACAATGGTGCAGAATATGATGAGCTGATTATTGTTTGAAATTATTTAAGGTGCTTAAACATTGATGAAGAGCTGGTACAGGTATGAAATCCACTGGGCATCAATGGCTGTACAAAGGGCACAATTGTAAAGTAACATTCCGAAGTATGTGCATAACAATTAGATGTGTTATAAAGATAAACAAATCATGCAATGCAGTTGTCTGAAATATATTGATGATTGAAATCAATCCAATTAATAGAATAACTTTCTAAATAGCCTTTCTGCAAAATAATATTAAGCCAAAAAAAAGTAAATGCACACTAAAATCCGCAAATCAACCAGATCCTTTTGCATAGCGAGGTAACTAACACCATCATGCCCCTGACAATATCTCAAAATAGCGTTACATTCACCAGTATCCTCTAGAAAGCTCAATTGTCAAACTTTTATGCAACATATAATACATTCTGTAACACAATAGGTGTGTACAAGTTTTAATTCACACTGTTCTTGCAAATCACACAGACAATTGGTCTATAAAAAGTTGTAATTTCTTAACAAATTTGAATTGATTCTAAAAACATGTTAGTCCTATAATTTATGTTCTCCAAACCCTCCAAACCCACCAATTCCTTAACCTTCCTCTGCTAGTTCTTAATTTGAGCATGCTCACTATTCCCCACCATTCAGTGTGTGACTGCTTACATCCAATCTATTATGAAATGTTCTGATGTAATTTTATTGACTTGAAATCTGATGAGTGTTTCTCATATGGCGGTCTTGATAAAAATGTAAAACCAACCAAATCAGCCTAAAGATGATCCTGGATTGTTCTGCAGGGGATGTCTTATGCAGTGGAAGACAATTTCATTCAGTGTATCTAATCCTACCCAAGGGAAATATGGCAATTTCCTTCTTACCTGTCTTGTATCCTCATTATAGCCATTTTGCTTAATGCTTGAACTATCCCAATTCCAACCTCACTGTAAAATGGTTTTAGGGCAAAAGCTACCCATTTCGCATGATAATTATCCTTCCAAGCGTTTAATATAGCATATATGATCCATAAAAATGCATAATGAGGAGTTTCAAAACACAAATGATATCTTGTAGGGCAAAACATTTATGTTAAACTGGAGTTCTAAAGCTCACTCTTCATGAGCTCCTCAAATCACAAGCACCTCTACTGTTTCGTATATGAATGATTTATCTGGAATGTGATGGTTGACTTACCTAACAATTATAGACTTTTTAAGCACATAAGGTTGTCCTAAATCAAAATGATGGTCACTGAGCATTCAATCTTTGCTTAACTACCACTGAGTAATACGATAAAAAAAAGCACCAACAATTTCCATAATGTGTATGACTAGTGCATCTTCAAAATGTCTAGCCCATGTTGCATGGTGTCCACCTTGCTTAAATGTAATGGAAACAAAACCCTGCAAGATGGCCACTACTGGCTCCCACCACTTTCAATTGACATTTATAGTCACAAGGGACCACAATAAAGAAATAGCCACATTTGAAGAACAATGGAAAGAGGATATCTCACATGACTCTTTAGCAGTACTCGGATGCTCACCTTCCTGTTCTGGCTTCTGTATATTATGTTGTTTACAATTACACCTACCATATCATTCATTCCGTTAAGTCCCAACACCTTGTTTTCACCATAACATCTCAGTATTAATATCTCTATTTTTATGAGAACAGTGCACCATTCTACAGCCACCCCATGCGGAACTCTAATGGGCAGCCATGCTTTTAGCATAGAATTTCCATAAAGGCCATCTTGCGTCATACAGCTTATGCACCACATCCTCTGTAACCTCATTATTTTTAGTGCAACAAACATACACACATGCAGTATTTTCCAAACTATTACTACTAACATTAACAGCTATTTGTTTATTTCTAAGTGAACCACATAAAAATGTCTGAAATATGTAGCGAGGGCAGATGTTGAGATATAAGAATGTCATCTTACTCAGCGCCCTTCATGCAATGATTAATGGGTGAGATCACTATATCCATTTGTGCACATCAAAGCCTCATTATGCAAGCTAATGAGGTGAGCAAAAGGAGAAATAAACCTATTGTCATTACCTCCTAATGTATGAGAAGCTCTGCCACTTCGTCAAGCCAAGAAAAGCATTGGCAGAACTGAGAATCATGGGTACTAAAACAAAAATAAAACTGCTGGTCAACGTGTGAATGAGTTTCAGTGTAGAATATGTTGAATATGTTGAGGTGTTGCAGGGTGGGCTAAAAGTACGCTGTTCTGTATGCTGTCCCAAGAACAGGAGCAATTGTGGGTGCTGTGGGTCAGGATTAAAATGCAAAGGCAGAGCTGTTAGAGGGTTCTAGTATAGCTATTTAAAGGGGGGGATGCAGAGCAAGATTAAGATGCATTGGCAGAACTTTATAAGAATGTCTGAGCTGTGAATGCTGCAGATGAGGGGAGAGGTTGTCCATCAGAGATGTGAGTGGTTTGGGTACTAGTATGGGACCAGATGGAGGAGACAGATCCCAATACAGGAATAGCAAGGGGTGCTGAACGCCAGGTATTGAGGTGCACTAGCAGAACTGTGGGTCCACTGCAGAACATTAACCGCAAAGATTCTGCAAATCATAATCTAGGTATGTATGTATGTATGTGTCTTGTAAAGCGCACTGCTGCCCTGAGGCGTCGTGGCGCTGTAGACCGTATAACCAGAGCTGTGTGACAGTCACAGGCGGGCGTGTGCAGCTGGCTAGGCAAGCTGAGTGATATTTGTCCTTTTAGCGGTGTTTTTATAACTAAACGGTACCTTTTAAATCTTTTAAACTTGCTGTTGTTTGACCTGCACCTCCTTCTTGACCCGCACTGCTCCACGGTCCACCACGGGTCCTCCCACTTGTTGTGGAGGGAGTACCAGCAACTTTCGTTCCCCTCTTCCGGGCTGAAGACCGGAGGGGGAGGAGTCTCAATATACTACTTAAACAGATGCCAGTTCTCCCGCGCAGTGGACGCGCGCAGCTGGCTAGGCAAGCTGAGTGATATTTGCTCCTTTTAGCGGTGTTTTTATTTAAGTAAACTGTACCTTTTAAACCTTTTTAAATTGCTGTTGTGTGACTTACACCTCCTACTTGACCCGCACTGCTCCCCGGTCTACCACGGGTTTTTCCGCTTGCTGTGGAGGGAGTAGCGGCAACTTTCGTTCCCCTCTTCCGGGCTGGAGACCGGAGGGTGAAAAGTCTCAATATACTACTTAAACAGATGCCAGTTCTCCCGCGCAGCAGACGCGTGCAGCTGGCTAGGCAAGCTGAGTGATATTTGCTCCTTTTAGCGGTGTTTTTATTTAAGTAAAGGATACCTTTTAAATCTTTTAAACTTGCTGTTGTGGGACTTGCACCTCCTTCTTGACCTGCACTGCTCCCTGGGCCACCATGGGTTGTCCCGCTTGTTGTGGAGGGAGTACCAGCAACTTTCGTTCCCCTCTTCTGGGCTGGAGACCGGAGGGGGAGGAGTCTCAATATTCTACTTAAACAGATGCCAGTTCTCCCGCACAGCAGACGCGCGCAGCTGGCTAGGCAAGCTGAGTGATATTTGCTCCTTTTAGCGGTGTTTTTATTTAAGTAAAGGATACCTTTTAAATCTTTTAAACTTGCTGTTGTGTGACCTGCACCTCTTTCTTGACCCGCACTGCTACCCGGTCCCCCACGGGTTTTCCCACTTGTTGTGGAGGGAGTACCGGCAACTTTCGTTCCCCTCTTCCGGGCTGAAGACCAGAGATGGAGGAGTCTCAATATACTACTTAAACAGATGCCAGTTCTCCCGCACAGCGGACGCGCGCAGCGGGGTGCCGAAGGCACGCCAAAGGCAAGCTCGTCTGTGCCCGGCCGGGACCAGGGGCACCACCCCTGCCCGTTTTCAGGAAAAGGCTATATCTTATAGCTCCCAATCACTTTACACACTCAGAACTGACATTAATGATACATGTCGGCACTCTCTGAATATCAGTAAACCATTCTGGCAATCTACCTCCACTAAGGATGTTCTTACTAAGTGTAGATCATTTTCAAAGCACTCTACAGAACTTGCGATTTTACTGCAAGATCTAAAACCTGATACCCTTTTTCTGACAGAGACATGGCTCCACAATGAGTCTGACCCAATCCCCGTTCAAACCCTCCCTCCCGGCTACCTAATACATCGGGTGGACCGCAAGAGTCGCAGAGGTGGAGGTATAGCTATTGTTGTTAACAATAAATTTTACTGCCGCATTATAGCAGACCCTCTGTCAGAATGTGAAAGTCTTGTCTTTTCTATAGATGTCTCCCCGACTACCACCTTTTCTGGCCTTCAAATCTACCGCCCTCCAGGCGCCCCCAGACAATTCCTTGAGGCTTTTCCCACCACTATTGCTAACTTAGCCTTCGCTCCTTCTAACTTTACTGGGCTTGGTGACCTTAATTTCCATCTAGATGACCCATCTGACAAGACGGCCAACGAGCTGATTGGGAACCTCCTGGCACTCCAGCTTAATGAGAAAGTATCGAAACCCACTCATTCTAAGGGGAATCTACTGGACCCTGTTTTTAGCAACTGTAACAAACTTAGTGTAGGAACTCCTGTCCCACTCCCTTGGTCCTATCACTTTCTGATCCCCTTAACCTGGGAAATGCCCGGACTCTCTCTTTCCCCTAATATAATCTCGGTGCAGGAACTGAACTGGTCTAGACTCCCTACTGATCAGTGGAAACACGTCTTGGAAGCTACTAGACCAGTTAGCGACCCAAATCTTAACCTGGTCACCGAGAACTTTAATCTATGGATCCAAGGCTCACTTGATGCAGTACTTCCCAAGAAACCTACCCACAAAATCAGCAGGCAGAATACCGCCCCTTGGTTCTCCCCCAAGTTCAGAGAACTAACAAAATTGTGCAGAAGGCTTGAAAGGAGATGGAGACTGGATTTTTCAGACCTTAGCAAATTAGAATATAGGGAGGCAATTAGATCCTACAAACTTAAAATCAAAGCGGCCCAAGCTGCTTTTTATGAAGATAAGATTAATTTATCCGCAAACTCCCCCAAAGAAATCTTTCGTATCGCTAAGATCCTCACCAAACTGCCCTTGAAACAGCCTTCGTCTGATGGCACTCTTACACGCTGCAATAACGTGGCAGAATTCTTTCTATAGAAAATTCAAAACATCTATCTGTCTTTTCCGACCTCACAGAATCATTATATTATGTCACCTATGCCAGAATCACAACATGGAATCCAAATTTCACTAGAGCAATTTCCCCCCCCAAGATTTTGTTTCGTTGGGCCCAATTATGAAGAAACTGAAATTCGGCTCTCCAACAGACTCTGCCCCTCCTCAGATCCTCACATTAGCCACTGGTATCATTTGTCCTGCTATCCTCGACCTCATGAATTCCTCCATCTCCTCCGGTACAGTTTCCCCAGCTTGGAAATGCGCTATAGTCAAGGCCATTCTAAAGAAACTTAGGGGCATATCATCAAGGCCAGAGATAAAATTATTGCCGTTTTAGCGTCCGTTTTCGATAATTTTATCGCACTATTAGCAAGGTCACGCTATCGCGTGAATCCTTACCACAGCGCCCTTTCCCTCAACGCCCAGCTTTACATCTCTAATGAGATGCAAAGTGGGCGTTCCTCCCCAAAACAACGTGAGAAATGTCGCTAACCGACATTTCTCCTATCAAGAATGTGACCGCTAACCTGCAGAGCGATAAGAAAAGTAGCGCTAACCGCGGTTATCGCTACTTTCCTTACGCCTGCTTTCAGGCTGACTTAGCTATTATATCCAATGGAAGGTGAATATAATAGCTAATTCTGCACTGCCCTATCAACAACGTATGGCCAATCGTTGTGCGATTATCTCTGGATTTCCAGCGATAATCGCACATTTGGCAGCTAACTCTGGAATTTTTATCACCTCGGCGATGCGCGTTGTTGATAACGTGCTAACCGGGTGATAAATTCCAGAGTTAGCCGGCGATAAATATGCACGCGTTAAGTGCGCTTTGCCATATTTATCGCCGGCCCTTGATGATATGCCCCCTAATCTCAATCAGGCTGATTTTTCCAACTATCGCCCCATTTCTCTCCTTTCCTGGGTGAGTAAGATTCTCGAGAAACACATAAACACTATTACGGTGGATTTTCTGGAATCTAATGATTTACTCCATCCCTCCAAGACTGGTTTCCGCCCCCAATTTGGGACTGAGACCGCCCTCCTCGCAGCAACTGAGGAGGCAAGGAGGATCCTGGATCAAGGGGGTAATGCAGCGATCATCCTCCTCGACCTCAGTGCCACTTTCGACACTGTCAATCATAACACTCTGATCCTCAGACTTAAAAATCTGGGAGTATCCGGCATTGCATTAACCTGGTTGCAGTCCTTTCTGAGTGAGCGCTCCTTCAAGGTCTTCGAAGGAGATGCTGTTTCCAATCAGTTGCCTCTCAGCTGTGGGGTTCCTCAGGGCTCCTCCCTGAGCCCCACGCTGTTTAATGTGTACATGAGACCCCTGGTGGAGATTTTCCATCCATTTGGCATAAAAATCATCACCTATGCAGATGATACTGCACTATACCCCCCCAAGAGGTCATCTAGCACCCTAGGCTGTTGCCTAGAGGAGGTTGCCAGATGGATGAAACTCTCATGCCTTAAACTCAATGGGGACAAGACGGAGCTTATGCTCCTTGGCAACTCCCCCTCCTTTAACTCTGCCTTGCTTTGGCCTAATTCTCTTGGACCTGCCCCAGTTCCGCAAGACCAGATTAAGAGTTTAGGCATCTGACTCGATCGTTCCCTCACTTTTAATCATCAAGCAGCGATACTCTCAGCCACTTGTTTTGGCTTGCTTAGGATGCTTCGTAAGATCCTTCCCCTCCTCCCTTTCCAAGCCAGAAGGATAATGGTCCAGGCTCTTATCCTTTCCCGCCTGGACTATGGTAATGTCCTCTATCTGGGAGCTCCACAATACACCATCAATAAGCTCCAGATTATCCACAATTGTGTTGCCTGCCTACTTCTACAGATCCCTCGCCGGCAGTCTGCAAAACCAGCCCTAGAGACCCTTCACTGGCTGCCAATTAGGGAAAGGATTCAGTTTAAAGCCATGTGTTTGGCCCACAAAGCCTTTTGGAAGAACGACCCAGCTGTCATCCAATCCCTGATCACTCCATACCAACCTAGAAGAGACCTCCGTTCAACGGCCGCCTTTCTCTCTTTACCCCCCAGAATAAGGAAAGTCAGATGTGGCGGACGGTCCTTTTCCTATAATGCTGCAATTCTCTGAAACACTCTTCCACTTCACTTTCGAAATGAGCCCAGCCTGTTGGCCGTCTGAAAGCTTCTAAAAACATGGCTCTTTAGGAACTGTATCTAATTCTTCCTGCTCAGTCCTCTGTTGCGTCATCTATAGCGCTGGGAGGCCTCGGGGTAGCCATCGCGCTTTATAAATGTCATTTCATTCATTCAGTGCTGGAAATGATAAGGGCACTGCAGGTTAAGCCTGGTGTACTGGCAGATGTGTAAGTGGGTACTAGCACAGAAACAGCAAGGCTCAGAATAAGATCATTTGTCAGAGTTATGAGAAAAGCTTTGTGAGAAAGGGCCAGTAAAGGAATAGTGGGGGCATTGGACTCCTGAATTGAGCTGATGCTAGCACAAACGTTGCAAGGGGTGATCCAAGTTAGGATTAAAGTACACTGGCACAGCAGGTTTAGTGTCAGTACTGAAATAGTGCGGAGTGCTGGAGCTATGGATTTTGCTGCATTGCAAAGGTTTTGTAGGATCCAGTCCATGAACATCAGGTTCTGCTGTGGGTCACAACTGGAAAGCTAATGTCTGGGGGAAAATGTAGATAATTATCTAAAAATGAAAACTGTACCCGGGGGACAAATGTGTATTTTCAGAGCATAACAAGCTGATGTTTTGGGTCAAATTAATTAGACCTTCTTGCCGGGGGAGTTTCTGTAAGCTTCATCCTTCTCCTATCTGGTTAAGTCCTGAATCCGCTAAATTGCTGATAGTTTGTAGTTTAATTTCTGCTGGAGGGGGTGCTTTACACTGTATAATTTCTTTGGTTTACCTTCCTCCACCTAGGAGGGACAGACACCCTTAATATATGGGTATTAAGTGGAGCTCCAACAGCTCACGTCCACTCCAATCACCCCTCAGTTGGATTGGCGCTGCAATGCCCAACTGGCCCTTCAAAGGGACTGTTTGTCATAGCACTGCAGGGGGTAATCCGAATTATGAATTTCAATCTCCCATTCTGCTTGGATGGCTGCAAGCCCCCTTTAACCCACAATGCACATTTTTACAAGGTATATCTAGCCAATACATCAGCCCCCTTTTATGTTTTAGATATTAACGATCACGTAAGGTATGTTAAACCCAGCTGTGCAACCAGGCATGAAAAGATTTCCAGTGTCTCTACAGGAGACGATATGGAACCTTGGGTTATTCCACACTTGAAAAGAATCTTTTGTGGCCAAAAGTGCCCATATGAACAAACTGATGTAACTTTGAAAGATAGGAAGAGAATCAGTGAAATACATTGTTGGTGAATCACATTTGTGAGGTGCCTATGAGGGTGGGATGGTCGACTGTGTCTAAGGCAGCTGATAGGTCCAGCAATATCAGGAGACAGGGGCCATCTTCATCTTTGGTCAAGAGGACATAGTCTATGATGTATAAGATGGCAAACACCATGCTGAGGCATGATCTATCAGAGTTCATAACTGTGCTAAGGTATAGAAACCACACAAAGAATGTGATCATGTAATGGATCTAGTCTGTTGCTAAGAAAGGGGCCTAGGACAAACAATACCCATATTGGATGAGGAAACCTCACTCACACCTTTGTGGCATGATTCATCCTCAGCTACATCATCCCACCCTGATAAGATGATAGTATCAGGGTGGCCTCTACGTCAGAATAAGAGGGAGTTCAAGAGTGACTTGCTAAACCAGGGATTCAGATTGTTAAGTAAAATTATCTCAGTGAAAAGCCAAAGGAATTTCTTTATTTCAGGGTACACAGAGTAGGATTAAAAAACAAGAAAATTGGATAGACCTAGCGAATTATGCTTTTGAAATCCTAAGGAAACTTGTTGATACTAAGAGGGCATGATATAATAGTTGAACCTCTTTATCTCTTGTTGTGGTACACTTTTTTAGTATAATAAGGTGCACTTCAAGGTCTGTCCAAGGTGCACCAAGTTAAGTGTATACTTTGACACATACTCGATAGGTGCGCCCTAGTGCATAATTAGACCCCTAGATGTTGGGGAAATTTTATCTAATCCTGGATTACTTGGGATTTAGGGACGTTTTCTGTAGTCAAGTTTCATCTAGATAAAAAAAGGTGGGATAGAATGGCTAGAATGGTCCAGCACAACCAGTATTTAGTGATCCAAATAGTATCCAGTCCCGGGAAATGGTTCCTAAAGTCCAAATTCAGGTCTAACGGTCCCTTCAGATCAGACAGACCAACCATCCTTTTTTGAATGCACAGGCCCTCACCCACCAAGGTGGCATGCTTCAACATCGGACCGTGATCATCGTTGGGTGGAATAACCAACAAGCCCTCCAAATGGGCTCTTTGTCAGAGCACTGCAGGAGGTAATCCGAATTATGAATGTCAATCAATCGATCATGGTTTTGTATATCACGGCTACTCGCCCATGAGGGTCTCAAGGCGTGGTGTGTATGTCAACCTCCCTTGCTGCTTGGTTGGCCGCAAGCCCCCTTTATCCCACAATGTACATTCTTACAAGGTAGAGCTAGCCAATACATCAGCCAGTTGCGGATTTTATCATGTTGCTGTTCAGCTTTTTCACCTGGTACTCCCTTTTTCATGCTCACAGTCCCACCTATGGAGCCCTCTTTTCTTTTCCATGTTCTCTCCTCAAGCTCCGGGTCTTCCCCATATGCTATTTCTAATCTCCACTTCGCGTCCTGTGGACAACCTTGAAGCATCAGCTTTAATCCTGCCTACTTACCTTTCAGGCCACCTCTAGTCTGAGCAGTTCTCTCAGTAGTTGCCAGAATGAGTGGGCAGGGAACCCATGCGCTCATAACCAGCAGACTGGACTAGGGCAATGCCCTATACGCCGGAATCAACAGAACGCTTTTACGCAAACTCCAAACCATCCAGAATGCCGCAGCAAGACTCGTTCTCGATACACCACGTCACGAACACATGACCCAGCACCTACGAGACCTCCACTGGCTCCCCGTCGAGAAGAGGGTCAACATCAAACTCCTCACCCACGCGTACAAATCCCTCAACAACATCGGACCCAAATACCTCAATGAGAGAGTATCCTTCCACGTACCGAAGAGGAATCTCTGCTCCGCCAACCTCGCCCTGGCAGTGGTCCCCCGCGTCCACAGAAACACAACAGGCAGGAGAGTCTGCTCCTACATCGCAGACAAGACCTGGAACTAGCTCCCTGTGAACATCAGACGCTCCCTGACCCTTCATACGTTCAGGAAGGACCTCAAGACCTGGCTCTTCGACTGAGCTGTCCCCCCCCCCCCCCAGCACCTTGATACCCTCACGGGTGAGTAGCACGCTTTATAAACCCCTGATTGATTGATTGATTGATTGATTGATTGACGGACGTAAAGTCAACTTCTTGGCTTGCATATACTAGCCCCTACTCCTCAATCATCAGTTTTCAGGACAAGAGCTGAACATCTATATTAGTCTAAGTCAGGGGTACTCACAAACTTTCTCTTGGGGGCCAAATTTACAGTGTGGTTTGTGGCCGAGGGCCGCACCTTGGGGGCGGGGTCATTGGGGGAGGGGGCGGGGCTAGAGCAACAAACAAAAAACTGTGACCATGAGGTGGAACACAGGTCCCTGCAGCGGACGCCTTCGTCCACTGAGCCACCGGACCCGGCATACACATATCTCTCTCTCTCCCTCTCTCTATCTCCCTCCCTCCCTCCTCCGTCTCCCTCCCTCCTCCGTCTCCCTCCGTCCTCCGTCTCCCTCCCTCTCCCTCCCTCTCCCTCCCTCTCCATCCGTCTCCCTCACTCTCCCTCCGTCTCCCTCCCTCCTCCATCTCCCTCCTTCCTCCATCTCCCTCCCTCTCCGTCTCCCTCTCTCTCTGTCGCCCTCCCTCTCCGTCTCCCTCTCCGTCTGTCTCTTTGCCTCTCTGTCTATCTCTGCCTCTATCTGTCTGTCCCTGTCTCTGCCTATCTGTCTCTGTCTGTCCCTGTCTCTGTTAGTCTCTATCTCTATCTGTCTCTTTCTGTCTCTCCCTCTGTCACCCTCTGTCCCCTTACCCGAGTCTCACACCCTGCTGTTCTCTTGTCATTCTTTGTCACCTCCCCCCCCCCCCATTCGCTTGTGTGGCAGCTGAGGCAGCTTCCCTTCCAGGGCACACACACAGCCCCACCCGAGTACTTCACAGGTGTTTAAGAGACCATTTGCATGATAATGAGGCTTTGTTGTATTTCACCTCTTAGCGCCCCAGCAGCTCCACTCGGACTATCGCTTGACTCCCCGGGCCCCCACAGAGCAGAGTCTGTGTTTGCTGACACTGTTAAAAAAAAAAAAAAAACACCGGTACGATGTCTGCAAGGTCCGCGGGCCGCCAAGAAAGGCATGCCGGGCCGCTGGCGGCCCGCGAGCCGTACTGTGAGTACCCCTGGTCTAAGTGGTCACGGATGTCAGAAATATCCTGAAATCATATTTTTTTTAAATGCACTAATCTGTGTCCAATTTGACATCAGATTCAGGATGACACAGAGATTTTACGTTCAAGTCAGGACAAGTCAAGAACATTTGTATCGCGCACAAATCACTCACATGATCTCGTGGCGCTTGCAGACAGCTCTGAATGAACGGACTAGATCTAATTTCCAAAAAGCCAGGTCTTCAACTTTTTGTGGAAACTGCTGTGTTCTGGCATACTGCAAAAACAGTAGGGCATTTTATTCCAGGATGCTGGTGCCAAAGAAGAAAATGCGCTGCCCCCTTGCCTAGCAGTGAGGATTCTAAGGGGGGTCAGCATGGCCATATCACTAGAGCGCAGCGTCCTGGACGGTTGATACCAACGTAACTTTGACAACCAATATTTTGGACCGGTTCCATACATATATTTATGGGTTAGACATAGTGTTTTAAAAAGGGTTCGTTTTTTCACTGGGAGCCAGTGGAGAGTATTTAGACATGCTGCTGACGGAGATCTGTATGGGCGATCGAGGACTAATCTAGCAGCCGTGTTCTGGAGAATCTGAAGTCTATTTATGAGATCTACGTTTATTGACAGCAATAAAGCGTTGCCGTAGTCCATTCTGTTAATAATCAGTCCTTGTATTAAGGGTCTTCGTGCCTCTAAGGGAAGCCATTTAAAAACCTTTTGTAGGCTACGCATAACACCGAAACAAGTACCGACGACATGGTTAACATGACCCCGCATGGATAGACAGTTGTCCATGTAGAATCCTAGATTATGGACCACGTTCTTATGGGCAGGACACGGGCCCAGCCTGGGTGGCCACCAGTCATGCGTCCAATGGTCAATAGCATTACCAAAGAGCATGATCTTGGACTTGCCCCCGTTAAGCTGGAGATGGTTAGATCTCATCCATTTATCAACATGGATCAAGCAGTTTTTAAAACGTTGCTTAGTATCATTAGGGTCTGGGCCTAAGTTGACCAGAATCTGCGTGTAAACTGCGTAGGATATGACATTGAAACCATATAGTCTGATCACCGCAGCTAAAGGGATCATGTAAAGATTAAAAAGGGTAGGGCTCAAGCTAGAGTCCTGTGGGACACCATCTTTACTGGTCTCTCACAGGAGGTAGTGTTTCCCATCTGGACAGTAGTTATACGCTCTGATAGGTAGCTGCTGAACCATTTAAGAGCCTTCCCTCTGACACCAACCTCCCAGAGCCGTTGTTCAAGAATCTTATGGGAGATGGTGTCAAAGGCAGCCGACAGATCGAGCAAAATGAGGATAACTGATTGATGTTTGTCTAGAGCTCGTCTAATATTATCAGAAACCTCGATCAGCGCAGTCTCCGTACTATGCGCTGTTCTAAAGCCAGATTGAGAAGAGTCTAAAAGTCCGTGGATTTCAAGATGGTTTACCAGCTGTTGATTCACAAGAGACTCCAGCATTTTCCCAAAATAGGGCAGTAAGGAGATGGGTCGATAGTTTAAAAGTAAGTACCTTTGGGTCGGCCGATGGCTTCTTTAGAATTGGCCTGATTCTATCTGCCTTCCAGACTGAGGGAAAGCCGGCTTCCGCAAAGGACTTATTAAATAGGTCGATCAATCCATCTAAAACTGTAGGTGCCATGATAGAGAAAAATTTTGAAGGAAAAGGGTCGGCGGGGGAGTCTGATTTCATCTTTAACATGACCGAGGTAACAGACTTGCGTTCGCATTCCATAAATTTGTTTAAAATACAAGGAGGGTCAGGTAAGGAGCAAGATGGTTCTTCAGAATGGGTGCGGTTGGGTGTGGGAGGGAAGGTCCGATGAATATTCATAATTTTTTCCTCAAACAATTCAGATAGAGAATCAGTCCAATTTTGAGAAACAGATACTATGGGCTGATTTATAGGAACGGTGAATTCTTTGAGAATATGATGGAGTTCCCTAGAGGAATTTTCTGCCATTTGTATCCGGTTGATCAAATAGGATTTTTTTGCCAATTTTATTTCGTTCATGTAGCCGTGATGCCGTTTCTTATAATTTTCGCGATCTACAGAGTTTTTAGTTTTTCCGCCATAGTTTTTCGGCAGTTCTACACAAACGTTTAGTTGATCAGTGAACCAGGGAGCAGTTAAACTTAATATTCCGTACGGGGCAATTAAGTCCAATGTGGTCAGGATAGCTTTATTAAGTTGTAGAGCTACATGATTAACCCTAGCTTCAGGGTCTATCGGGTCGGGACAGAAATTGTTTTGAAATAGAGACAGAGTTACTTTGCGCCAGGGTCTGCGCAATACGAGTTCGCTATCTAAATTAATTTTTTCTTTTAAAATAGTCGGAATGGCGAATTTCAGTAGGTAATGATCGGTCCATAATAGCGTTTCAGGGGATTCAACGATCATTTCTGATACATTCGTGAAAAGAAGGTCAAGTGTGTGGCCTGCGCAGTGGGTGGATCCAACCACAATCTGAGCAAGACCAAGGGTACTCATGTTAGAAATTAATTTGTCAGTGTCAGGATTTGATAACATTTCTGCATAATGGTTAAAATCTCCAATCAGGAGAAAATTATCAGAAGCTAAAACATGGGGAGCGATAATTTCTAGTAGCTGGTCTGAGAAATCTCCCTTTATACCAGGGGGTCGATAGACCAGGGCCCCTCTCCAAGACCCATTGGAAAGGCCAGTAATCTTAAACGTGCATATTTCTATTTGACTGCGCAATACATTTTCCAAGGCAGTAATTGTTAAAACATGTTGATAGGCAATTAATAAGCCTCTCCCTCTTTTCTCTTTCCTGTCAATTCGAATAATTTTATATTGTGGGGGTAGGGCGATATGTACATCCGGAGAGGCATATTCCTGTAGCCAAGTTTCCGTGATGAAACATATATCAGGGTCTATTTGATCTAATAAGCTCCATATCTCTATCGAATGTTTAGAGATGGAGCGTGCATTAAAATAAATAGCTCTAAGTAGTCTAGAGGGAGCGCTATGTTGATTCAAATCCAGGGAGCTAATAGGTGCATTTGGGTTCGTTAAAAAGGAAGAACGCCTGATTTCTGGGAACCGTGACAAGTCAGTTTCCCATGTGCCTGAGCATTTTGTCGAGGGGGCATTTAAATCGTTAGCGGTTTCAGTTCCAATCTGCCAGCTCTACGCCACACCTAACCCCTGCAGTGTATCCCACAGCTAGATCTTTCAAAGAAAGTCTAAATAGCAACAAAAATATATTGATTATTAGATCACACTAGATAAAATCAGTATTCTGTGATAAGTGTGGTGATTCACAGAAGCATCCATGAGTACAGGAAGTAGTTTTACAGGAGTACTCTTTTACATACTCTTAAATGCTTTTGAGGATCGGCCTGAACCGACCAACTCCCTTTTAGTAAAAGAGCAAAGGAGCACTTTACTTTCTAACTGTACTAACCGTATAGGAATATTCTTTAAATACCTTTTCCTTGTAAAAAATTATTTAACTATCTATTATTTTTTGTTACATCGGTAGTGGCGTAGCAAAGGTTCGTTGGGCCCAACTTCTAGCATCGAAATTACGATTCCAATCCATCTTTTTTCCATCATACAATAATAAGCCTCTCACACTACTGGGACCCAGTGCCACTGCACCGGCTGCACTATTGATACCTACAACGCAGCCCGCAGGTCAGTCCACACTGACACACCGATTTTATAGAACAAAAACGGTTTATAAATAACCACGCTGTGTGAAACTAGACTTTTACTAAAAAAAATACAACTGTTTGGTTTTACTATATACATGCTGGCGTGATCTGGCGTGATCTCATGGAACAAACCTGCCTACTGTTTGTGTCTAATTCTTCCCTCAACAAAAGCAGAACACTCACTGGAAACCTATGTGACAGGAAACCGTTCTACTGTTGTTTTTCGCATGTTTTCACAACATCGTGGCTCCATTTTGTATGCAAATAGCTGTCTCCCTTTGCAAGTGCTAGTTATGGAGACAGCAACACGTTTTTATGTCAGCCTGAGATCCCATGTTCATTCACCCTAATGAACTTGTGCGTGCGAGTTTTCCAGGAGGAGCGGTGGTGTGGACTATTATCATAATGCTCGCCTCACTTCAGCCAATGTGTATCAACTGCAGAGTTAAAAAGCACACATTCAACTTACGTCTAGAGCAGGAGTCTTAGGCCCTTAGGCAGAGGTTAGCGGAGAGATATTCTGTCACGTTTTGTCACAGTATCCCTCCGCCAAACTCTAATGCGAGGCCCAAATTTCAGAAGAGAGTCCTCCATCACAGGGGCTGTCAGTAGGTGTGCCGCAGCACCCCAGAATAACAATGCTGGAGTACAAAAGGTGTTTGAACAAAAAAAGATGCCTGTAAATTTTATTTTTATCTTGTAACATTAGTTGCTCGCATTGACAGAGATCAGATGTCACATTTTGGGGGTAATTACGATGTCGGGCGGACTTGAGTCTGCCTGACACTGTCTCGGTCCTGGGACTGACCGTCCTCTGGTCGGCGGTCCCGACCGCCTAATTAGGATGAGACCAAACACTGCTCGGTCGCATTCATACATTTCCCAATGGGAGCATGCATTACGGCCGTAAACAGGCCGCAATAATGCTCCCATAGGGAAATGGGAGGTGCTGTTCATACCTGCATCCAGTGGCAGCCCCAGAAGGTGCCCACCAAGGGGTGCAGTGATCAATAGGGGGGCACCATAGGTATCTCCTCTACCCCCAATTGGAGGCCTCGCGCCCAAGGGGATCCTCCTGGGGGGCCCCAAACATGCTATCTGACATGGTTTCCATGTCGGCCAGGCTGGCATGGAAACCATGCCGGAAACCGTGCATCGTATTCCCAAGGGCGGAATCCCCGCCCTTTGTAATTATGAGCCGGTTCCGTCTGGCCGACGGGCACCTTTAGCCCTTAGGATGCCAGCCGGAATGACCGGGTGGTTTACTTTCTGACCGCCAGCATTGTAATGCGGCGGTCGGGAAGTAACCCAAGGAGTAGATTATGATGTGGCCCGGAAGGCTTTACTGGCCGCATCGTAATTGGCCCCTATGTCTTCTGGCAAACTGATGATTCAGATGTACATTTGTGTTTACTTATCCTTGACTGCAAAGTGAAAATATGTTGTTAATTCAACTATGTGACAAGGAGTATGAAAAGAAAGGCTGCAGGATGTAATTATTTTTTCAATACACACCGGCGCCTTGAGACCCTCAGAGGTGAGTAGCCGCGCTTTACAAACTTCTGATTGATCGATCAACATTTAAATACCTCTAAAATAACTGTATACATAACTTTAACTAAATTAGCAATTTGGAAAGCACAAATGAAGCACATTTTTATTTCTGACGTGTGATGCAAACAAATATTTCAACAGGATCCAAACAAATCGACATTTTTTACTTGGTGATGTCAAATGATAAATATTCTCTGAAGCCGAATCCCACACACTATCATTTGTGCTGTACATAGTATACCAATAAAACTGTATGTCTGTGCAAATATAGCAGCCGTTTTAATGGGAAACAGGTGGCGTGAAAATGACAGGGCGCTACGGCATCATGCTTTAGTTGTACATTTGCAACCATGTCTTCCAAAATGCAGCACAGCTGCATACTTCATCTTTACCTCTTTCCTGCGGAATGCATTTGCCACAGTTGTCCTTCGTGTGAGGCTTGGACTTTTCACAGTCTCCATGACTTCAGTGAGGGAACATTGAGCCCACTCTGAGTATTGTTCCAGCAGCACTATTCTCCATACTTAAAAGCGGGAGCATGTTGATTCGCATGCATCTGTGTTTGGCTTGCAAGGGCTTGAGTTGCTTTGTATTTACTTGTTTGTTGTTTTTTTAGTTAAAACTGCAGTCTTCGCTTCACAAATTCCCACAGGCGCCAGGTTATCAGGGCTTGTGGGTCCTGGATCCCACCAATAATTATTGATATGCACTCAAGGAGAAGGCAAAACCCTGCACCTTGTTACTGACTGATCGTGCCAAGGCTCATGTACTGCAAGATGTCTGCTTTTGGAAAGACAACATGTGAAAGAGGGATCAGCATTTCTAGGACTGAGGTAGAGCCAGTGTCTGTTAAAGGATGTTTGGGCCTCGGGCAAGACGTATTTCGGAGCCCATTGTTCAGAACGAGTTGACATTTTATGGCATATTTTCCGGAACCTCAAGTCTGTATGGCACCAAACAATATTATACTTAAACTTTCACACAAAAACAGCTCAAATATGTTTTGCTTGGTGCCCAAAGGTCCTTAGTTTGGCACTGGGTAGCGAGAGGGAAAGAGTGAGAGGAACAGAGAGAGAGATTCTGAAAGAGAAATCAAGAGAAGCGAGACAGTGAGAGAAACTAAGAAAGAGACCACTTAGCAGGGTCTTAGGGGTCTAGACCCCTTAGACGGTGAGGACCCTGGCCAATTGCACATTTTTCCCAGGCCTTAAAACGCCTCAGGGTAGAGCGTCAGAGACATAAAAGGATACAGTCATCATTCATACCTTTAGCACTCAAGGATTCTAACGTTCAAGGTAGAACATTTACTTTTCTTACTGAAAAACGTCTGTTTTTATATGCACCAAAAAGCTTAACCCATGTTTTAAAATGGCCGTTGGACTCATTCATAAGGTCAGCTTCTCAATACTTGTCTTTCTCGTGTATTTCTTATAGTGCTCAAATAGTCAAAAGGCCTCTTCAGGGCACCTATATAAATGAAACCTTATCATAAACTTCTTTGCCCCCTGCAAGTGGTTTATGTATGAAGATGTGCACTGTAAATTGTTCATTTAAATGTATATATAATGCACATTGCTTTTACCTCACCTATGACTATAAAGAAGGTGTGATAAGGATGTGACCAATGTTCCCTCTAATTACTTTTCTTTGTGTGCATACTTTTGTGAGGTAGGTGTGTAACATCTCTGTTTCACTTTTGAAATAAATTGGCTAAAAGGTCAACATTTAAATATTATTAGTCCAGTCATATTGGCTAAAAGTCATAGGTTTTAGAGAAAGCTCTGGATGGGCTTGTTGAGCTTCTGAGTAATCCAACATGTCATGATCTGCCACTACATCAGAAGTATTATTGCTCTGAGGGAAACAATTCCTTCATGTCTCTCCTTATTTATTTCTAGAGTGCCAGATGCAGTCATTTCCAATGTGTCAACTAGGTGCATTTGTGACCTTGTTACTAAACATAGTCCAAACTGTTGCTGCTACTCCTGAGAGCATTCTTGCTCCTACATTCTGTCAGACATGTCCTCACTCACTCACTTCATCAAACTCACTCTTTCACTCATTCCAATTCTTTCTTAAATTATAATAGTTACTCTGGCTCTTTTACTCACTGGCTTAATCAGGCCCTGAATAGAGTTGGGGTAGTACTTCAGTTTTTAATTTTGTGTTGTATTTGTTTAATAATAAACATAGAGGAACACTACAACATCGTCTGTAATAATCAACTGTCAATGTGGAGGAACAAGAACATATAATAATAACGCAAAAGGTAATAGGGTGCGAAGTGATGTTCCTGGTTATGTGAAGGGAGGGTGGGGTCAAAGCAGGGGGAAAGAGTGGGGAGTGTGAGGGGCGGAAGCATTCCTCAGAGATGGGGTGCTATGTGTGGGGTCCCATCCGGCATCACGGAGCGAAACTCAAGAGGGCCCTAGGTCTGTGGGTGTGGTGTAGGGGAGAGAGGGTGAGGTATGTGCCGCTGAGCAGGCGCGGTGCGTCCATTGGGGCGTGGGGGCGTAGCCCCCCCGCCCGCGCGCACCCGCCAGTTGCTTTCTCGCGATGCCCCGCCTGTAGCTCCCTCGCGATGCCGAGGGTGGGGAGAACTCAACTGACAATGCATGTCAGTCAGCATGACGTCGGACCGTGGGCGGTCCGGCGTCATTGTTGACTGACAAGCATTGTCAGACCAGGCAGCACTGCAGCACAAGTGCGCATGAGTGGGCATGGTGAGCTAGTTTTTAACCCGTGCCCAGTCATGCGCACTTGTGTTTTCACGGATTTGCGCATGCCCATTAGGAGCCCCTCGGTCTCCTAATGGGCAGGCGGCGGGCGAGGAGTAGGCTGTGCCCTCAGCCAATCCTGGCGCTGCAGCAGCGCCAGGATTGGCTGAGGGGTTGCCACTGCAGTGCTGACGTGACGTGACGACGTGCTGTTCAACTTCCATCCAGTTTGAAGAGGCGCCAACGCGGACCAGGAGCAGAGGCGGTCAGCGGTAAGACTAGAGGGGCTGTAGGCGCCAACGGACGGACCCGAGGTGGCGCGGACATGTTGAGGACCTCAGGTAGGATTTTTAATAAATATATTTTAACACTCCCCACCCCGCGCGACACCCCGCGCGCGACTTCCCCCCGCGCGACTCCCCCCCCCACCCCCCAGCCGCGACTGCAACCTGTGCTTGATCCGCAGGTACAAGGTTTAAATGTTTGTGCTAATGCGGGGATGTCTGCAACTGTTCTCTCGAATCCTGTTTTTCCTTGGAGTCAAGAATACAGGACACCAGCTGGGTCATGTGAAAAGTAAAAGAAAAGTTTAAAGATTTTGTAGTGTATTAACTTGTATGTTAGCATGCAGTTTTTTCTGTTACTTTAAGGAGGAAGGTGATGTTGAACATGCAACGTACGAAGGCAATGTATGTTGAAGCATTATGATGTGTGTTGTTTACATTCAATATAACCTCATGTGCAGAGAACGGCGAGGAGGATCACATAAGTACTAGTCAGTTACTGTGGGATCCTGGCTGGCCGGTCGCAGCACATCGTGGGTATTCTTTACTTTGAAATAAATCCTTTTGAAGTTTTCTACGGGATGCATTCATGACGGACAGGTGCATGCAGAGTGCAGGGGCATTCCCCGAGGTGGCTTGGATTCCTCTCAGTGCACAGTGCGTGTGTGTACATTAACGGATTCATGACGGACAGCTGCATGCACATTTCAGGGGTCGTTTCCCCGGGTCGCGTGGTTTCCGGTCCGGGCCCTGTTTGTGTACAGTGACTTGTGCATGCAGAGTGCAGCGGCTTTCCCTGAGGTGGCTTGGTTTCCCGTCAGTGCACAGAGTGTATACAGTGACGGTCCGGATGCATGCACGGTGCGTGGCTCGCTCCCCTGCACATTTTACGCCCCACCACTTTCAAATGTCACCAGCCGCGACTGCCGCTGAGGTATATGCCCCTAGGGAGATTGAGATTTGGACATCCAGAGCATGTCTGTGGCCATGGGTTCAAGCGCTGTAAGACATCGGGGGATGATTTTGAGTTCTTGGGAGACAGGCAAGAAGGGGGAAGGGGGGTTCTTCTGTGCTGCCTGAAACTTTTATCCAAACATGCGTTAAGGGTGGTGCGTGCAGATCTCTTCTGTTTGGGTCTTCTCCGTTCCAATAAATGTATATCGGTTTTTGCTGGAGGGACTTATGATGGGTAGTAATTCAGTTTTAAGTCCAAAATTCCATTTGTGTCTGAATTGGGATTATCATTCATACTGTTTTGCCCTCTTGATTTTCACCAGATAACATTTAACACTAATTATGGGGGCAAATAGTGTAAAATGCCTGTTGATCCATATTAGACTGTGGGAAAGCATGTGAAATGTTCATGCATTTCCCATTTCAAGGGCTGCAACTCACAGTGGGTGCAAATTGTGCACCTGCTAGATATCACACCCTGTGCAAATTGTAACTAGTAGGTGTGCAATTCACATTAGTTGCAGGCAAGCCTTCATCCTCTTTCACTACCTGTAGTTCAACCAAAAGCACATGCTAGTGTCAGCCTACAACCACACATATATGTTTACTGGGTAATTGACATTCGTAACAACAGATGAAATATGTATACAATTCGGAACAGCTCTGTGGTCTCACCCACTCATTAAAAATTACTACATATTGAAAGTGCCACTCTCACTCTAGTCACCACACCAGCCTCTAAAACAACCAGACTGGTCTAGGATGGAAACACATGAAAAGTCATCTAGCTTTAGTGCCAAACTAATGTCAGAGTGTATGCTATACAAGTGGAAATGCACAATAACATTTAACGTTTACATTCTCGCCCTCTAAAATGCTTACAAATAAACACATAAAAGTAGAGAGTGGGGTCACACTGTTTAAAACATGAATAAATGTGCTGTTGCAGTACTGCAACTTTTGAACCTATCCTCCAATCTAGCAAAATATAGCTTTCAGATAATGTCGCCTAATCATGAATGCGAAGCACGTTTGGTCAAACAAGTGTGTATATATATATATATATATATATTTCCCAGCGTGTTGGCTCCTTTTGTCGTGAGGAAATGGCGCTACACACCAGTGCGGTATCCTGACGGTCGAGCCAGACCGTTCCAAAATGTCCACAACTCTCACCAGGAGAAAATCAGGATCGCACTCCGCATTTAGAATACAGTCTTTTTATTTCGATTTAGCCCATATTCAATAATCACACAGAGAAATCCAAAGTTAAAACCCGGGACATGTATCGGGTCTAGAGATCAAACAAGTACTTACTTGCACCCACTGGGGTGAACCACTCGGGAACTTCATGTACCAGCTTCCCTTGGGGCGACCCGGAGGAGGGGCTAGCGGTGTGCGCTCCATTGCGGTTGTTTATAAAAATGGCTCCCTCGAGCTTTGAGCTGACGAGCTCCTGGACGACGCACCTGCGTGCCTGTGCGGGCACTGAGGCCTTTGACGGTTGCTTGGCGGCCCTCTCTTCCACCCCTAACTATTTTCTCTACTGAGGAGGGAAGTTATACCGAAACCCGAGCCATGTCTCGGGCGATATTTTAAAACCCGGGACATGTATCGGGTCTAGAGATCAAACAAGTACTTACTTGCACCCACTGGGGTGAACCACTCGGGAACTTCATGTACCAGCTTCCCTTGGGGCGACCCGGAGGAGGGGCTAGCGGTGTGCGCTCCATTGCGGTTGTTTATAAATCCAAAGTTAAATCAACGCGTTTCGGTCTTGCCACAAGACCTTGATCACGACACTGTTTTACCCATTATCACTCGCATATATACCGTCATTCTTGGTGCACATAGCACTTCCTGTCATGTGGGGATGCGAGCATTGTGGGAGATGTAGTTCGCAAATATAAGTCATTTAGAACAAATCAACATTGCATTTTAGCCAACAATTGTATAGCCTGTGTGCTAACATCATCCTTGAATTGCGAAACTTCCCACATCGTTCTGTCAAATTAAATAATTAATAACAAAAATAATAATGGTGCCATAATGCAGAAAATAATCGTATTTGAAAGTTTTGGAGAATATTTACAGCCATCTGTGAGTTGAACCAGGGGTGCCCCTTTGGGTTTTCCGATGTAGCTTGTAAGCCTGAGAGTCATATTTATTTGGACTGTGATTTTTTGACTTTGTTTTTCCATTGGCATTTCTTCGTTTTCTTGATAATCTGTCCCGTAGTAAATATTGTATTGCCATACAGTTACAACATATAGAGTCACATGAGCCAGGTCAAAATGGAAGGCTTTAACACCCCACTGGAGGGGTTTCAATGCATTAAGGTTGAATACATATTTTTGGAATCCAAATGATGCATTTTTCAAGTACAAGGAATGGTCTTTAAGTACGGTCTTATATGCATTTTTGATAGTTTTGACTTGGTAAATAGTCTCCAAAACTTTCAAATACGATTTGTAGAGGGTAGAGATCATTGTTGTTGGGTGGGAGTTTTTTGACTATACAAAATGTTTCCCTGGAAGAGTTAGAGGAGGATCGAATTTTTTCTTCATAGAATGCAGCCTGTGTTGTTTTTAGAGCAGTTTTGTAGGAAATAATAGATGATCTATATTCCTTTTTTTTATGACTGGCGAAGTCTTTCCTCCATGCTCTTTCTAATCTCTTGCATTGTTGTTTTAGTTTGCGGAGTTCCGGGGTGAACCAGGGGGATTTGTTTGACCTACTTTTTTTAATAGGATTTTTCTGGGCAGTACTTTGTCCAGTGCGTTCTCGAACCATGAGGAGAATTTCTCGTTTGCTACTGTGGGGTCAGGATCATATGAGGGTTTGGTTAGTTCTAATTCGTGTGACCAGTCCTTTAGGTTCAGTTTGGGCCAGGAGCGTTCTAGGGTGCGTGCAGTTGGCATCTGGGGGCCCTCAGAGAGTGGGTGCCAGATGAAAGGTACTAAGAAGTGGTCTGACCAGGGGATGGGGATAGGCTCCAGCCCTTTAAGTTGTGTTATGTTTGAAAAGATAGGGTCTAGGAGGTGGCCTTTCATTTGTGTGGCTTGGTGGATCTTAAGGTGGAGTTCGAAGGCTGCAAGGTCAAGTGTTAATTCGTCAGCTACTTTATCTTGTGAGTTGTCAAAGTGCAAATTAAAGTCTCCAAGAAGATTAAAGTTGGATGAGGTACTAGCCAGGGAGAGTGCAGTTTCCAGTAGCGAGCTGCAGAATTGTCCCTGTGCTCCCGGTGGCCGGTATAGGAGGATGCCGGAGAAGGATCTAGAGGGGGAGAGTTCAATAGTGAAGTGGGCGTTTTCGCAAACTAGAAGGGGGCGTTCCAGGATGCGACATGTTAGATGTTCTTTGTAGATGATTGCTATTCCACCACCCTTGCCACTTATTCTGTCACGGCGTTGGATCAGGTATCCCGGAGGGAGAGCCTGTACAACATCAGGGTCAGAACTTGGGGAAAGCCAGATTTCTGTGAGAAACAGCACTTCAATTGTTGTGTCCTGTAGGAGGATGGAGATTTCCAGGGAGTGTTTAGGTAGAGATCTGCAGTTCAGTAGGGCCATGCTAAATGTGTTCCATCTGGGTCTTGGATTCCTACAGGTGAAAGATCATATTGGCAGTGGGTGCAGGTATTTTGCAGTTTCTCAATGGAAACTGAGTGAAAGCATGGTGATTTTGGGGATTGCATTAGTTGGAATAGTTTTTCCCTGGAGTAGCTTAGGGGGGTGTGTGCGTAGGAACAGGGGTTCCTGGCCCTGGGCCCAGACTGGCGCGGACGGGCGCAGACGGGCTTGCCTTAGGCGCGCCCCCTGCGCGCGTCCGCTGTGCGTCGGGGCGAGCATCGGGTTTTATGCAGGTGCACACAACACACCCAAGAAGAAAAACTCCTCCGGAAATAACCTCGAATGCATCCTGATCAACACCCGATCCGTCCACAGGCACGCCATCGAACTATGGAACCTCATCGACTCAACAAACCCGGACATCGCCTTCCTCACCGAGACCTGGATGAACCCCTCCTCGGCACCCGACATCCCCATAGCCATCCCTGACGGCTACAAAATCATCAGGAAAGACCGCACCAACCGCACCGGAGGAGGCATCGCCATCGTCCACAAGAGCTCCATCCGCGTCTCGACCTACACTGACCCAAGACCACCCTCAGAGGCACCCTCATGTACAGACCACCAGGACCACGCACAAAGTTCAGCGAAGACGTCGCAGACTTCATCAGCCCACACGCACTCCCGTCCACCGACTACATCCTCCTAGGGGACCTCAACTTCCACCTGGAGAACCGCGCCAACAACAACACCACCACCCTACTGGACAACCTCGCCAACCTCGGACTGAAACAACTGGTCAACACCCCCACCCACTACGCCGGACACACTCTCGACCCCATCTTCTCCTCCAGCAAATACATCTCTTTCAGCCACACCTCCGAACTCTCCTGGACGGACCACAGCTGTGTCTACTTCAGCTTCAAGAAGACCACCGTACACCACCACGTCCAACAACCACCGAGAAGGCAGTGGAACCGTATCACCACCGAACAACTCACAGCAGCCCTCTCCCAGAACCCCCCCGCCAGCACTACAGACCCCGACGAAGCCGCCAACAACCTCACAAACTGGATCTCCGAATGCGCAAACACCCTGGCCCCCCTGAAGACCCAAGCAAACAAAAACAACCACAAGAAAAACTCCTGGTTCACCCCCACCCTCAAGGACTCCAAAAAAGAATGCTGCACCCTCCAGAAGTCTTGGCGCCTCAACCAGACCGACGAGAACATGTCTGCTCTCAAGAACGCCACCCGCAAACACCACCAACTCCTCCGCGCCGCACGAAAATCAGCCTTCCAGAACAGACTCAACGACAACGCCCACAACAGCAAGGAACTATTCGGCATTGTCAAAGAACTCTCCAACCCCGACGCCGAAAACAACGCCATCCCCCCCTCACAGGATCTCTGCGACTCCCTCGCAGCTTTCTTCCACCACAAGATCACCGACATCTACAACAGCTTCGCCACAACCAACAAGAACCCACCACCGGAACTCGCCACCGACAACACCGCCATCCACACCTGGAACCCAACCACCACCGAGGAAACCACCCACATCATGAACTCCATCCACTCAGGTTCACCATCCGACCCCTGCCCGCACCACATCTTCAACAAAGCCGACAACATCATTGCACCCCACCTCCGAGACGTAATCCACGCATCTTTCACCACCGCCACCTTCCCAGAGAACTGGAAACACGCCGAACTCAACGCCCTCCTAAAGAAACCAACAGCAGACCCCACCATACTCAAAAACTTCCGGCCCATCTCGCTCCTCCCGTTCCCCGCCAAAGTGATTGAGAAAATCGTCAACACTCAACTCACCACCGCCCTGGAAACCAACGACTCACTCGACCCCTCACAATTCGGCTTCAGAGCTAACCACAGCACCGAGACCGCCCTCATCGCAGCCACGGACGACATCAGATCTCTGACTGACAAAGGAGAGACCGTGGCCCTCATACTCCTGGACCTCTCTGCAGCCTACGACACGGTTTGCCACCGTACCCTAATACGTCGCCTCAGCAACGCCGGCATCAGAGGCAAGGCCCTGGAATGGATCATCTCCTTCCTCTCCGGAAGAACCCAGAGAGTCCGCCTTCCCCCCTTCAGATCCACTACTACGGAGATCATCTGCGGCGTCCCCCAAGGATCCTCCCTCAGCCCAACCCTCTTCAACATCTACATGACCCCCCTGGCGAACATCGTACGAAAACACGGACTCAACCTCATATCCTACGCCGACGACACCCAGCTCATCCTCTCCCTCACCAACAACCCCACCTCAGCAAGAACCAGACTACACGAAGGCATGAAGGAAGTAGCGCACTGGATGACAGACAGACGGCTCAAACTTAACACAGAGAAGACGGAGGTCCTCATCCTCGGCCCTACTCCTACCGCCTGGGACGACTCCTGGTGGCCCCCCGCCCTAGGCAGCACTCCCCAACCCACCGACCACGCACGCAACCTCGGCTTCATCCTGGACTCATCCCTCTGCATGACCAGACAGGTCAACTCGGTGACCTCGGCATGCTTCAACACCCTCCGCATGCTCCGCAAGATCTTCCGCTGGATCCCCACCGACACCAGGAAGACTGTCACCCACGCCCTCGTCACCAGTCGCTTGGACTATGGAAACGCTCTGTACACCGGCATCACTACCAAGCTACAGAAGAAACTACAACGAATCGAGATCGCGGCCGCACGACTCATCCTGAACATACCTCGCCACCACCACATCTCCGGACACCTGAAGAAACTTCACTGGCTTCCAGTCAGCAAGAGGATCACCTTCAGACTCCTCACCCACCCACGCACACAAAGCCCTGCACAATACCGGACCAAAACTCATCAACCACCGCGTCTCCTTCTACACCGCTCCTCGCACCCTACGCTCGACCGGACAAGCCCTGGCAGCCGTGCCTCGCATCCGCAAAGCCACCGCCTGAGGCAGGTCCTTCTCCTACCTGGCAGCAAAGACCTGGAACTCTCTTCCCAGCCACCTGCGCGCCACACAGGACCACCTCTCCTTCAGAAGGCAGCTCAAGATGTGGCTCTTCGAGCACTGACCCCCAGCCACCCCCCCCCCCAGCGCCTTGAGACCCCTACGGGTGAGTAGCGCGCTTTATAAATGCAAATGATTGATTGATTGATTGCTCTGGCAACTAGACCGCTAACCGTCCCAATTGCGATGAGGCACTTCCGGTCTGCGTTATCCTTCCCTCCACTCAACCGGAATAATCCGTGGTGGACCAGGGAAGACACAGACCTGGTGCACGTGTGGAGTACAGTTATACAACAATCAGTGAGTGATTTAAAATCAAGTTAGATGCGGCGATTTTCAGAGCGGTGAATTAAAACAATAAGCTGTTATTAGTGCAATGGGCAAATGAGAAACTTAGTATAGTGCAGAGACAGCGTAAATACAACTTGTGCAGCGCGATTCGGGAGCCCTTTACCAGGCACTCCTTCCCTTGGATTAGATACCCGATTTAGGAGCCTTTAGCGCGTCCGCTGCGTGTCGGGGCAATATATATATATATAAGAGATATTAATAACTTCTATATTTTGGGGTATGCCAACGTGGATAGGTCCCATGTATATAATGTGGATAATGATGACATTTCCACTTGATTTGAAATTTTGTTCTTATACTCTACTCTAACACCGTATTGTTATTTATGAAATTACCACTCTAAAATGGATGCCGTTTTGTCCTTAAATTTAAGGTAACGATGTAGTCCTTTTTTACTGTTTACACTTTTTTGCACTATATGTTATGGGTGAAAACAAATGTCAAACCGACCCGTGAGAAAGGAACGGCTGTTCCGAAACGCATCGGGCATTGTTTGCCATATGAATTGGATTGAAAAAACCACGTTGAATACGGATTTGGGCTCGGCACAATCTTTTACCCACTGTAAGAAGAATTGGCGTATATATATACGGGCAACTCTTTTTTCATATATATATATCTATATATCTATATCTATATATCTATATCTATATCTATATCTATATATATATATATATATATATATATTATCTACTGGCGGTTGCCAGTAGATAGTTATAGTTAGGACCGAGTTCCCATAGGAAATCTGAAAATTCTATTTTGAATAACTTTGGCGCCGGTTGACTTATCTTCGTGAAATTTTCAAAACTAATGGGGCGCTCCGCTCAGCTCCTACCCTGAAAGTCTCGGGGTGATTCGTCAAGCGGGGGCTGAGAAAAAAGGGGGTCCCAAAACGCATTTTCCCCATGCATTTTCCCATAGGACCTTTAGTCGAAGGTACAGCCCGAACGGCTGAACAGAATTACTTGAAATTTGGCAAAGAGGTAGTCCTCAGGTCAGGCATGTGCCTTTTGCATATATGGTATAAATCCGTTCAGTAGTTCCTGAGAAAATCAAAAGTAAAATCACATATATATCTGGGCGGAGCCTAACCACACATCTCATTGTGAGATCTGATTATCTGTCAGCACTTCATCCAAGAAGTGTTGGCAGCCATCTTGGGACCAATATACATGGTAGCACCTCATTAAAAAGCATTGCAGTTAATAGAAGGTTTTAAGACTTTAGTTACATTGTAAATCATTTGTTGATGGTACCATACTCATTTTAGGAATTGTGGTATGTTCTAAGGTGATTTTACCATGTGAAAAAGCCTTTTGCTGGGATATCATGAATCATGTTTGAGAGAAAACTATTTTCACATGCTTTTCCCACAGAGGTTTGGAAGGTGATCTATAAGCTAAACTGAGAGCATATTTTCTGTAAATTCACATTATCTTTCTTAGTCATGTGAGAATGAAGTCTGACATTCTCAGTAAAACATGTACATCCAACAAGGGCAGAGACTGTCAGTTGATTCCTTTGTGTTCTACTGCAGCTTCCCAGAGTGTTCCAAAGAACAACTAGAGCGCTACCACTCCTACTTATGATAAACGTATGGCACACCTGAAGCCATCTTGATTGGAATAAAGTGGTAACTCTTAAAACATTTAATTTAAAAAGGAACAAAATGAGAGGGTTCATTTTGCCATAGAATATATGATTAGTGCTGCAGAAAGAAAAATTAGGGCACATTTTGAGTGACTTCTCAAATCCTCTTCTATTTTATTAAAGAATTCTGACATGCAGACTGAAACATGCACTTTCAATACCAGCAGCAGACTTCCCTGGTGAGCAGTAGCTTTACTACAGTGATCTAATGAGCAACTAGAGTGCTAACATTCAGAATTTATGGCAAATGTGTGACACATCTGAATGCCTTCTTCATTTAATCAAAGTAAAAAACTGACAGTATGCCTACTGAGGAGACTGTAGTAAATGTCTCCCAAGATGGCCACCTGAGACAAAAGAGCCCAAATGTAGCACAAATATCACCGAGATGTAGCCCAAGTATAGCCCAATGACAGAAATCCCAGAGTGTTTTAAAGAACAACTAGAGCGCTAACAGTCTTACTTATGACAAAAGTATGGCACACCTGAAGCCATCTTGATTGGAATAAAGTGGTAACACTTAAAACATTTAATTTGCAAAGGAACAAAATGAGGGGGTTCATCTTGCCATAGAAATTATGATTAGTGCTGCAGAAAGAAAAATTAGGGCACATTTTGACTCCTCAAATCCACTTCTATTTCATTAAAAAGTTCTGACATGCAGACTGAAACATGCACTTTGAATACCAGCAGCAGACTTCCCTGGTGAGCAGTAGCTTTACTACAGTGATCTAATGAGGAACTAGAGTGCTACCATTCAGAATTTATGGCAAATGTGTCACATCTGAATGCCTTCTTGATGGAACCAAAGTAAACAAGCATTGAAAATGCAATAGGTCTCGCCCTCGTTTAAGTTAAAGCAATTCTGTTTGTAATTAGGTGGCTTTTTCGCTTTGCTTTTATTAGTGTTTTTCAAAATTTCATGTACATAACATGCATATATGTATATGTATGCATGCATTTATATTTGTATTTATACAGATATGCAGATTATATATATGTTTATATATGTATGTATATTATATATATACACATACATATATATAAATGCATATGCATATATGTGCATATGTGTGCGTGTAGAGAGAGGTAGAGAGGTAGAGGTGTAGAGGTAAAGACGTAGAGGTAGAGAGGTAGAGGTAGAGAGGTAGAGGTAGAGAGGTAGAGAGTAGTAGAGAGAGAGGCAGAGAAAGGTAGAGAGGTAGAGAGTAGAGGATGAGTGTGATCGTGGGCGGTCGGCGGGCTGGAAAAGCAGGCAAGGAGGCCGGATATAGTGGGCAATGTTGAGCTTTATTGCACACAAAGCGGTCGGAAGGGGTGAATGAAGAGTTCACAACAACAGAAAATGCCTCCAGCAGGAACAAAATGGCAATGCGTTGATTCGCGATCTTCCTCCTTGGCCGTCGATGTTGACACTTCGGGAACGTCACGTCAGAGGGGGAAGAACAGGCTCGATATCCCACAGGTGTTTCCTCGGAGGGCAATAAGAGAAAGGAAAAGGGAGCCGTTAGTCCTGCTGAGACTCGCTATTTTATGCCGTAACCACAACCAGGGGTGAGATAGGAGAGAAAACGACCGTGAGGGAAAGGGAAGAGAAGGGTCGGAGGTGAGGTGGAAAGGCACAGAGGTGTTCGGAGTGGGGATCGTGAAGGCTGTATTTACAGGATGCAGTGCTGTATACTATCTACACAGGTTGTTCGGTGAATAGGGGGTGTCTCGAGTAGATGGAGTATTTACACTGGGGTTGACATATTTACACAGAACGCCTAGCGTGCTGAAAGGAGGGAAACAGGTACTCACGCGCTCCGCCGTAACTCTCCTCCGAGTTACGGCCGCTCTTCAGCCACCTCCGTAGGGCTCCACCAGTCTTCGGACCACTCTTCGGGTTCGCCGCCTTCTTCTTCTTCCTTCTCCACATCTCGAGTCGATACCTCCTGCCACGATGTTCCGACGACTGCTGGTTCTCCTCTTCCGTCTTTTATCGATCGGGCTTCCGGCAGGGAGGAGGGACTGCCGGGGTCGAGGGGTAGTCCTTCCGGTCTGCTGTTTCTCGGGGGAGGTTCCTGTAACAGAGAGAGGGGCGGGGTCGCCGTTGTCATGGACGTTGTAGACACTGTTCCGTAGGGCAGAGTCCGGAAGGGAGTACGTTGGAGGGGGTTCATGCCCGGAGGGGGCCGTAAGGGTCTGGTGCAGACGGGTTCTTCCTCACAATGAGTAATAGAGAGTAGAGAGTAGAGAGAGAGTCGTAGAGAGTAGTAGAGAGAGTAGCAGAGAGTGAGTAGGAGAGAGTAGTAGAGTGAGTAGTAGAGAGTGAGTAGTAGAGAGTAGTAGAGAGTGAGAAGTAGAGAGTCGTAGAGAGTGAGTAGTAGAGGGAGTAGTAGAGAGTAGTAGAGAGTGAGTAGTAGAGAGTAATAGAGAGTGAGTATTAGAGAGTGAGTAGTAGAGAGTAGTAGAGAGTGAGTAGTGGAGACTGAGTAGCAGAGAGAGAGTAGTAGAGAATGAGTAGTAGAGAATGAGTAGTAGAGTGAGTAGTAGAGAGTAGTAGAGAGAGTAGTAGAGAGTGAGTAGTAGAGAGTAGTAGAGAGTGAGTAGTATAGAGTAGTAGAGAGTAGTAGAGAGTGAGTAGTAGAGAGTGAGTAGTAGAGAGTGAGTAGTAGAGAGAGAGTAGTAGAGAGTGAGTAGTAGAGAGTAGTAGAGAGTGAGTAGTAGAGAGTAGTACAGAGTGAGTAGTAGAGAGTGATTAGTAGAGAGTAGTGGAGTAGTAGAGAGTGAGTAGTAGAGTGAGTAGTAGGGAGTAGTAGAGAGTGAGTAGTAGAGTGAGTAGGTGAGTGAGTAGTAGAGAGCAAGTAGTAGAGAGTGTGTAGTAGAGAGAGAGTAGTAGAGAGTAGTAGAGAGTGAGTAGTAGAGAGTGAGTAGTGGAGAGAGTAGTAGAGAGTAGTAGAGTAGTAGAGAGTGAGTAGTAGAGAGTGAGTAGTAGAGAGTAGTAGAGAGTGAGTAGCAGAGAGAGTAGTAGAGAGTAGTAGAGTGAGTAGTAGAGAGTGAGTAGTAGAGAGAGAGAGTAGTAGAGAGTGAGTGGTAGAGAGTAGTAGAGTGAGTAGTAGAGAGTAGTAGAGAGTGAGTAGTAGAGAGAGTAGTAGAGTGAGTAGTTGAGAGTGAGTAGTAGAGAGTGAGTAGTAGAGAGTAGTAGAGAGTAGTAGAGTAGTAGAGAGTGAGTAGTAGAGAGTGAGTAGTAGAGAGTAGTAGAGTGAGTAGTAGAGAGGGAGTAGTAGAGAGAGAGTAGTAGAGAGAGAGTAGTAGAGAGTAGTAGAGAGTGAGTAGTAGAGAGTGAGTGGTAGAGAGTAGTAGAGAGTGAGTAGTAGAGAGTAAGTAGTAGAGAGTAGTAGTAGAGAGTAGTAGAGTAGTAGAGAGTAGTAGAAAGTGAGTAGTAGAGAGTGAGTAGTTTAATTTAAAAGGAACACAATGAGGAGGTTCATTTTGCCATAGAAATTATGATTAGTGAGGAAAAAAGAAAAATTAGGACACATTTTGAGTGACTTCTCAAATCCTCTTCTATTTCATTAAAAATTCTGACATGCAGACTGAAACATGCACTTTCAATACCAGCAGCAGACTTCCCTGGTGAGCAGTACTTTCAATACCAGCAGCAGACTTCCCTGGTGAGCAGTAGCTTTACTACAGTGATCTAATGAGCAACTAGAGTGCTACCATTCAGAATTTATGGAAAATGTGTGACACATCTGAATGCCTTCTTGATGGAATCAAAGTAAACAAGCATTGAAAATGCAATAGGTCTCGCCCTCGTTTAAGTTAAAGCAATTCTGTTTGTAATTAGGTGGCTTTTTAGCTTTGCTTGTATTAGAGTTTTTCAAACTTTCATGTACATACCATGCATATGTATGCATATATGTATATGTATATGTTTGCATGAATTTATATTTATATAGATATGCAGATTATATTTATATGTTTATATATGTATATATATATATATATATATATACACATACATATATTATCTACTGGCGGTCGCCAGTAGATAGTTATAGTTAGGACCGTGTTTCCATAGGAAATCTCAAAATTCTATTTTGAATAACTTTGGCGCCGGTTGACGAATCTTGGCGAAATTTTCAAAACTAATGGGGCGCTCCGCTCAGCTCCTACCCTGAAAGTCTCGGGGTGATTCGTCAAGCGGGGGCCGAGAAAAAAGGGGGTCCCAAAACGCGTTTTCCTCGTGCATTTTTCCATAGGACCTTTAGTGGAAGGTACAGCCCGAACGGCTGAACAGAATTACTTGAAATTTGGCAGAGAGGTAGTCCTCAGGTCAGGGAAGTGCCTTTTGCATATTTGGAGTCAATATGTTCAGTAGTTCCTGAGAAAATTGCATTTAAAAGCACATACATATCTATAGCCGCGCACCGTGCGCGCACCCTAACGTGTGCGAGCGTAATTCTGATTGGTTGTTACATGTCAGTCGTCAACGTTCGAATCGGTCGAAATCAGGAAGTGTCGGCCGCCATTTTGTTTGTTTTCAGTGCGAGAGTGGAAAAGGAAGGTGGCGAACGTGAAAAGGGGGCAGGGTAGAGAGTTCCTGACCCCCTAGCCTTGGTCAGGGGGTCCCTGAAGGACCCCGAAGGCAGAAAAAAACATTTATTTTATTTTTAAAAAAATCACGGAGGTGCGCGCACGGTGCGCGCACGGTGAAAAACCATTAAAAAAAATAAATAATTTTAATAAGTAGTTTATTGAAAAATAAATATATAAATTTTTTTATAATACATACATAACTTAGCATTTAAAAAACCGTACAAATTCACTGAAAAAACCATAGGTTTCACACACGTTATAGTTAGGAATTAGCATTTAAAAAACCTTGCAAATTCACTTAAAAACCATAGGTTTCACACATGTTATAGTTCGGTGGATATTTCACTTGTAAAAAACCAATGAAATTCCCGCGTTATAGTTACTTCAGATAACTATAACTCGCGCGACCGCCACTCTATCACAAGGATGATGTCATCAGTGATGTCAAGGGTGATGCCACTGACCATGTCATAAGTGATGTAATATGTGATGTCATGAGCACAGGATTGCGGGCGCGCGAGTTATAGTTATCTGAAGTAACTATAACACGGGAATTTCATTGGTTTTTTACGAGTGAAATATCCACCTAACTATAACATGTGTGAAACCTATGGTTTTTTAAGTAAATATAAATGCATATGCATATATATGCATATATATATGTGCATATGTGTGCATGTACAGAGAGGTAAAGAGGTAGAGGTGTATAGGTAGAGGTGTAGAGGTAGAGAGGTAGAGAGTAGTAGAGAGAGAGGTAGAGAGGTAGAGAGTAGAGAGCGAGTAATAGAGAGTAGAGAGTGAGTAGTAGAGAGTAGTAGAGAGTAGTAGAGAAAGTATCAGAGAGTGAGTAGTAGAGAGTAGTAGAGTGAGTAGTAGAGAGTGAGTAGTAGAGAGTGAGTATTAGAGAGTGAGTAGTAGAGAGTGAGTAGTAGAGTGAGTAGTAGAAAGTAGTAGAGAGTAGTAGAGAATGAGTAGTAGAGAGTAGTAGAGAGTGAGTAGTAGAGAGTGAGTAGTAGAAAGTAGTAGAGAGTAGTAGAGAGTGAGTAGTAGAGAGTAGTAGAGAGTGAGTAGTAGAGAGTGAGTAGTAGAGAGTAGTAGAGAGTGAGTAGCAGAGTGAGTATTAGAGAGTAGTAGAGAGAGAGTAGTAGAGAGTGAGTAGTAGAGAGTAGTAGAGAGTGAGTAGTAGAGAGTGGTAGAGAGAGTAGTAGAGAGTGAGTAGTAGAGAGTAGTAGAGAGTGAGTAGTAGAGAGTAGTAGAGAGTGAGTAGTAGGGAGTAGTAGAGAGTGAGTAGTAGAGAGTGAGTAATAGAGAGAGAGTAGTAGAGAGTAGTAGAGTAGTAGAGCGTGAGTAGTAGAGAGTGAGTAGTAGAGAGTAGTGGAGTAGTAGAGAGTGAGTAGTAGAGAGTAGTAGAGAGTGAGTATTAGAGTGAGTACTAGAGAGTAGTAGAGAGCGAGTAGCAGAGAGCAAGTAGTAGAGAGTGTGTAGTAGAGAGTGAGTAGTAGAGTGAGTAGTAGAGAGTGAGTAGTACTGAGTGAGTAGTAGAGAGTAGTACAGAGTGAGTAGTAGAGAGTAGTAGAGTGAGTAGTAGAGAGTGAGTAGTGGAGAGAGAGTAGTAGAGAGTGAGTATTAGAGTAGTAGAGAGTGAGTGGTAGAGAGTAGGAAAGAGTAGAAGAGTGAGTAGTGGAGAATAGTAGAGAGTGAGTTGTAGAGCGAGTAGTAGAGAGTAGTAGAGTAGTAGAGAGTGAGTAGTAGAGAGTGAGTAGCAGAGAGAGTAGTAGAGAGTAGTAGAGAGTGAGTAGTAGAGAGTGAGTAGTAGAGAGTAGTAGAGAGCGAGTAGTAGAGAGCGAGTAGTAGAGAGTGAGTAGTGGAGAGTGAGTAGTAGAGAGCGAGTAGTAGAGAGTGAGTAGTAGAGAGTGAATAGTAGAGAATGAGTAGTAGAGAGAGATTAGTAGAGTAGTAGAGAGTGAGTGCTAGAGAGCAGCAGAGAGTAGTAGAGTGAGTAGTAGAGAGTAGTAGAGAGTGAGTAGTAGAGAGTAGTAGAGAGAGAGTAGTAGAGAGTGAGTAGTAGAGAGTGAGTAGTAGAGAGAGAGTAGTAGAGTAGTAGAGAGTGAGTGCTAGAGAGCAGCAGAGAGTAGTAGAGTGAGTAGTAGAGAGTAGTAGAGTGAGTAGTAGAGAGTGAATAGTAGAGAGTAGTAGTAGAGAGTAGTAGAGAGAGAGAGTAGTAGAGAGTGTAGTAGAGAGTGAGTATTAGAGAGTAGTAGCGAGTGAGTAGTAGAGAGTAGTAGAGAGTGAGTAGTAGAGTAGTAGAGAGTGAGTGGTAGAGAGTAGTAGAAAGTAGTAGAGTGAGTAGTAGAGAGTGAGTAGTAGAGAGTGAGTAGTAGAGAGTAGTAGCGAGTGAGTAGTAGAGAGTGAGTAGTAGAGTAGTAGAGAGTGAGTAGTTGAGAGTGAGTAGTAGAGAGTGAGTAGTAGAGAGTAGTAGAGTAGTAGAGAGTGAGTAGTAGAGAGTAGTAGAGAGTGAGTAGTAGAGAGTGAGTAGTAGAGAGAGAGTAGTAGAGAGTAGTAGAGAGTCAGTAGTAGAGTAGTAGAGAGTAGTCAGTCAGTGTCAGCCAATGTCAGTCAGTCAGTGTCAGTCAGTCTGTCAGTGTCAGTCAATCAGTGTCAGTCAGTGTCAGTCAATCAGTGTCAGTCAGTCAGTGTCAGTCAGTCAGTGTCAGTCAATCAGTGTCAGTCAGTGTCACTCAGTGTCAGTCAGTGTCAGTCAGTCAGTGTCAGTCAGTCAGTGTCAGTCAGTGTCAGCTAGAGCAGCTCTGCTGACCTGGTTCTCTGGCTCTAAAGCAGCTCTGCTGACCTGGTTCTCTCCCTCTAAAGCAGCTCTGCTGACCTGGTTTCTCTGGCTCTACAGCAGCTCTGCTGACCTGGTTCTCTGACTCTAGAGCAGCTCTGCTGACCTAGTTCTTAGGCTCTAGAGCAGCTCTGCTGACCTGGTTCTCTGGCTCTACAGCAGCTCTGCTGACCTGGTTTTCTGCACTCACGACGCACGCACCCGAGTTCGTGAAAATATATTTAAAAATAATATAAGTTTCTTATAAGTACATATTATTTTGATGAATATCTTACATAATCTCTTGCCTTAATATGTATATTAAAGACACATACATATCATTTTGGAACATAATTTTTTTTTGCGGGAGTCGCGCCCCAGCACGTATATGATGTCACGCGGGACCCGGAAGCGCGCAAACATCTCGTACCATAATGCGCATGTGTCACGAATGCGCGGGAGCAGGAGTCACAGACTGGTCGCGTACCAATCGCGCATATCACGTGATATTAAATGTATATGATGTAACACGCAGCCGTCGCACACCATACGCGGATCCTTCATGACTTTTCTAAAATGGCGGCTAGAATGCGCGCACCCACCATGATGTGTACACTTTGAGTGAGCGACTGCGAAAAAAATAGGATTTTTTTTTTAAAGAAAATGATATAAACATATTAAAATAAAAAATGAAAACAAGAAAATTAATCAATATTTCAGTTTTAATTAAAAAATGTTTTTTTTGCAATTTTCAGAAAAATATATAATGTTATTTAATGAATAAAATATTTATAAATAAACAGTTAAAAAGCTGTAGAAAATCAGTACAAAAAAATAGATATAACTACTATCACACTTAAAAGTTAGCATTTAAAAAACCTTTGAAATTCACAGAAAAAAAATAGGTTTCAGAGACGTTATAGTTAGAAATTAGCATTTAAAAAACCTTAGAAATTCACAGAAAAAACCATAGGTTTCAGGGGTGTTATAGTTAGCTGCCCATTTCACTCGTACAAAACCATAGAAATTCCTCCGTTATAGTTAGTTCTGCTAACTATAACTCACGCGCCCGCAATGCACTGCTGATGATGTCACATATTGCATCATTCATTACATGGTCAGTGACATCACTGATGACATCTCAAATGACATCAATGATGACATCATCCACTTGACAATCCGATACACCACATCATACACTAGTATAACCTTTCATCACTCACTGTAAAATACAGAGTACCATATTTGAAACCATTGACACACCAATACCAGTTACTACATACCCACTCACTGATTCCTAAGTCTACACAACAGAATCATCTATACATGCAGTCATTAATTAAGAGAACACTATCAAATGCACTTATACACATATATAGACATTGACACATCAGCAGTCATCTTAGTCGGTTATGCAGTCATCCTACTCACTCATGAAAAAAATGTATCGCACTTAAATTTACTCACTTACACAATTATCCAACGACACCTCATTTATTCAAACACATAGTAACTCATCGTTAATATGTTAAAAAAGCACCATTACAATTATACACTCATTCATATATTTACTCTCACAATCACTGACTCTTACACAAACTTATTTATATACACCAACTGTCACATACAATGCCTTTTATTTTTTAACTTTGCTGAAGATGTACAACTAAAACATATATTCGCTCACCAACACACAAATAAATACACTCAGTCACCCAAACAACTGTTTCCACATGCACTCTTAAACCCATACACCTAGTCAATCAACCATTCACACATCTATGCATAGAGTTACACACACCCCATCCAACCACACACAGACTCAGTGTCCCATACAAATACTCACCCAACTAATCAATAACTAATATACACACTCATGTAGTTAGTGACCAACTGAGGCAGCATGTTATACAACAACAGAGACAGTGCTGCACACATTCACATAGTTTAGTTACTAATCCATGTATTAAGTGAGACACTTTTAATTACTCACTTAAAAAGACAGTCAGACAGCTACTAAATCCTCCATCCAGTTATATATCCACTCAATCTTCAATACAGATTGGTATACATATATAATACATATTTAAATTTCAAACTAAACCACATTCAGTGGATGATGTCATCAGTGATGTCATCAGTGATGTCATTTGAGATGTCATCAGTGATGTCATCAGTGATGTCACTGACCATGTCATGAATGATGCAATATGGGACATCATCAGCAGTGCATTGCGGGCGCGTGAGTTATTGTTAGCAGAACTAACTATAACGGAGGAATTTCTATGGTTTTGTACGAGTGAAATGGGCAGCTAACTATAACACCCCTGAAACCTATGGTTTTTTCTGTGAATATATATATATATATATTCACTAAAAAAAACATAGGTTTCAGGGACGTTATAGTTAGTTAGACATTTGACTCATATAAAACCAGAGAAATTCGCCTGTTATAGTTAGTTGAGCTAACTATAACTCGCGCGCCCGCAATGCACTGCTGATGATGTCACATATTACATCACTCATGACATGGTCAGTGACATCACTGATGACATCACTGATAACATCTCAAATGACATCACTCATGAAATCATCCAGTGAATGTGTGTTTCTATAAAATGTAAATATGTTTTATATATATATGCCAAGGTGTATTGAAGAATGAATGCATTTACAAGTGCCTAAAGGAATTATTTTGTATGTGTGTGACTGACTGTATAAGTGAGTGATTGAACGTGTCTTACTGAATGCATGGGTTAGTGACTAAACTGTGTAAAAGTCTGTATTAGTCTCTCCATTGGTGTGTAAGCAACTGCATGGGTTGCTGAATACCTACATGAGTGTCTATATAGGTTATTGATTTGTTGTCTGAGTATCTGTATGGGTCCCTGAGTGTCTGTGTGGGTGGGTGGGTGTATGAGTCTGTGCATAGATGTCTGAGTGGGTGATTCCGTGGTTGTATGGATTAAAAAGTACATCTGGAAAGGGCTGAATGGGTGAGTTAGTGTGTCTATGGGTGTGTTGGTGAGTGAATAAATGTCTCAGTGGTATATCTGTGACTAACTACATATGTTTTAAGCCACTATATGTGAGTGTTGGAGTATATAAATGAGTAGAAGTGAGACTAAGTTATTTCAAGAGTGGGTGTATAAATAAGTGTCTGCTTCTATCAGTGATTGTATAAGACAGTAAATATGTGTTAGTATCTGTATAAATAAGTGATGTGGTATGTCTAAAAATAACGAAGTTGGTGTGTATATCTGTATACATGATTAAATGGGTATGTGATTCATTCTTTGCATTACTGACTTGGCGTGTGAGTAACTCTATGGATGAGTGGCAGCGTGTGACTGCATGTATAGATGTATGAGTGCATACTATAGTCCTCTATTGATGAGTAACTACATGTATAAGTGACTGGATGTGTGTGTAGACCTAGCGAATAGTGAGTGCTATGTAGTATATGGCATTCTTCTATGTATGGTTTCAAAAATAGTAGTCAGCATTTTAGAATGGGTGTATCAAAGTTTATATTAGAGCATCAGTATGTGAATCAGATTGTCACATGGAAGATGTCATGAGTGATGTCATGAGTGATGTCATTTGAGATGTCATCAGTGATGTCACTGACCATGTCATGAGTGATGTAATATGTGACATCATCAGCAGTGCATTGCGGGCGCGCAAGTTATAGTTAGCTCAACTAACTATAACAGGCACATTTCTCTGGTTTTATATGAGTCAAATGTCCAACTAACTATAACGTCCCTGAAGCCTATGTTTTTTTTAGTGAATATATTTTATATATATATATATATATATATATATATATATACATTGGACAAACAGAGTCAGTATCTGGCTTAGATTTATCGATGATATATTTTTTGTATGGGAGGGTGGAGAAGACGAACTAGTGTTGTTTTTGTCAGAACTGAATGAGAATGCCCTAAACCTAAAATTCACGATGCAGTACAGCCAAAAAACTGTTGACTTCCTAGACATTAGGGTGACAGTGCGAGATAACAAAGTAGAGATTGATTTATTCAGAAAAAGCACAGCGGGTAACTCTGTTCTTCACGCAACAAGTTGCCATCCTCACAATTTTAGGTGGAGCATACCCTTCGGTGAGTTCCTTCGTGCGAAAAGAAATTGTAGCACGGAGGAATCATATGTAAGAAACAAAAAAGAGATGTCAGAGAGATTCCTTGCCAGAGGATATCCTTACATGATGCTGAAGAGAGGTGAGAAAAGAGCAGATGCCATTACCAGAAGCGAGGCATTGTACAAAGCACCTAGGAGCAAACAAATTGAAACAGAGGCTCCTATCAGGCTGATTACCACCTTTAATTCACAATCTAATCTTTTCCAGCAGATTGTTAAGAAAAGATGGGATATCCTGACGCATGATAAGATACTCAAACAAAAGTTAGGCCCATATCCAGCGATCACCTACAGAAAGGGCACCTCGATTAAAGACATGATCGTAAGAAGCCACTTCAGTAACACCAAACCCACCTGGCTAGACAAAATAGGAGGGTTCCATCGTTGTGGAAAATGTAAAGCATGCAGCCACAGCGTTAATGTGAAAGAGGTAGTCCTCGAGAGAACTAAGAGAAAGTGGTATATTCGTAAGAATATACAATGCAGCACAGACTTTGTAATCTATGTGATCACTTGCCCTTGTGGCAAGTGGTACATAGGTTCCACCACTTTTCCAGTGAAGAAGAGAATACTGGAACATTGGCGTGCCATAACCAACAAAGACTTTGGTTACAGTACAGCCAGACACTTCCATAACGAACACAATGGAGATTGGACTAAGGCGAAGTTTTTTGCCCTAGATACTATAACTAAAGACCCCCGAGGAGGGAACAGAATCCAGGCCCTGCGTAGAGCAGAATCCAAGTTCATCTTACAAGCAGGAAGTGTAGCCCCATTCGGGATGAACAATGATGAAGAGATGCATGTGCATCTGTAAACTGTATATTGTTGATAGATGTGGTTCTAGCCTCAAGACATCCAGTTACTCCTGTTCCGTGTTATATGAGTTCAGTTTAGGTTGCAATTTTAGCTACTATGTATGGCAATATTCATGAAACACTTAGTTAATTGTACTAGAAAATGTATTCATGTTTTTGAAAGAGGCCGCCAATCATGACTGCAGAATTTATCTTGGTTTGTTTTATGACCCCAGTTGTAGATATACATCTAGATTTAATTTTTATTCTTTTGGTAGGTGAAGTCCAGATATACTACATTATAAATGTGTGTTTCACGTGATACTGTACTGTGTGGTCTAATATATATTCTACTTTTGTTTTTTACATCTAGATGGGACCTGGAAACTTTCAGACACCACCGTTACTGTTATCTGATACGAGCACGGAGCATTTGGTGACTATTGTTTAGCACCATCTCCTAAAGGGTCACCATTATACTTATCATAGTATGAAATTACATAGTTCTAAATTCACTTTTTTGTTGTTTTTTTTTTTAGTCAGATAGGGTACTATACCTTGATTTCTGGTGGAACTTATGAACAATGAACTGTTTATCTTATTTGTATATCTCGTTGGTGGCAAGCCTATGTGTTAGTTGACTTACTATAAGTCTGATAATGTACTTATATAAATACAATACAATGAAAGATGTTAATTCTGCATGTCTTCTATATACATGTGATTTTCACGGAGACGTATTAGAAAACGAATGGGGTTCCTTTAAATTCTCTAATTATATTTTTATGTTTGGAAATGCCATTGCACAGCAGCTAGATGGATTATAAATTAATACCATTGCTATTTTTCTTTTAAATGAATGAACTGAAAAGTCTGTTGTTTATGTTCTTGTATGACTTTAAATACACTGAACTCGGAACCTATGGTCATGTGACCAAGAGCTCGTTTGCTCGAAACGCGTCATTTTGTTTGCCCGTAAACAATAAAATATTGCAAATCAACTGGATTCGTGTGGCTCGTACTGACAGGAGATGAAGAATCTGTGAGCTGACAGAGAATATATATATATATATATATATATATATATATATATAGATATATATATATATATTGCGAGTGTTCCTCCGCTGACTCTTCCCAGACGGTTCTCCCGAAGGATGGACACAGACCCGAAATTTGTGCAAAGTATTCTTTTATTCCATTGTCGCCATAACGCGTTTCGGCTCACTAGAGCCTTGATCACATGACAGTGGCCTAATGGAGGTAACTCCCTTTTAAAGTGCAAATACAAGTGAGTACATGACCACGTGACAGGCATGACGTTTTAGATTTTGAATGGACATAGAAAAAAGCTTGACCTAGTACACATTGTGTGAAACTTGTATAATATCTAAATGATATTTAAGCATTTAAACAATTTTACTGCCAAAGGTGCATTTTAATGCCCTTTTATTTGCTTTCGTTTTCACTTGGTCACATTAGTCCAATTAGTACATCTAGTTGAAATACCATCATTTTGTTCATAATGTCCATTATTTGCCCATGCTTGTCTGAGTATAAACACATGATGTGGATATGTCTGTTTTTTGATAACACGCAAATACATAATTCGTGGTACATGAATTAAAAACAAAAGCAATAAAAACATATGATAATTGTTTCTGTAAAAGTGCAATGTGTAAAGTGCAATATATGTGCAAATGTAGCCTAATAAATAAATAGATCAAATTTCAGTAATTTATGGGACCAAACTGGATTTCAGGAGTTCTTATAGATAATATATTATGATTTGGACTTCATTGTGCTATTTTGAGAAATGATTTGTCATCTTTACATGAGGCGGGATTCAGAGCATACCTCAAGTTGTTACAATCTCGTTTAGGATAAAGATATAAAAGAAAATGGTGTGTACTTTATGAAATACCTATACCTGTATTCTAGTAATAATTACATTCATTGTTACTAATACAGTCGTTTTCAATTATGGTCATATCTTTTATGCAAATCCTCTGTCTTGTGTTACTGATGGATAGAGACCTTGATCAACTGCCAGGTATAGCAATATTCATTCAAGGTGAACCGACCGCACCTGTAAAGTGCATACGTATCAGTGCAATTTAGTGTGTGCAAAATATGCCAACGAATAGATAAAAAGGTAATTTAACCTTGAAATTATATCTATCGACCTGTCTACATAATCTCTCACCTAGATAGGTACCACTAAAAACAATTATGTTATAACCAAAGTAAATACAATAAAAATTTAATTTATAAGATGTCAATAAAAATACATTATAAAATAGTAAAATATTGTATTTTTAAAAAGACATGAGAGGATTTGTTAATAAAAGGTAAATGACCAATGATAAAAACTCTAAAAACGAAACCGAATTGTAGTAGGTATTCAAGAGATAGGGCTGCATCTGATTGACTTCTACTGTCTGCAAGTGTGTTGTTTTAGATCAGACAAGTGTACATGTCCTCCGTGGCATTAAGACCTGCAGGATGCTTAGTGTCTAGTTGTAGGATGTACCGTGTTTCAAGTTTTCTTAATTTATTTTCACGGTCTCCCCCTCTCCTGCTTGGTGGAATTGAATCTATGACAAAATATTTGAGGAAATGGTTGTCAGATTTATGTTGTTCCCTGAAATGGCGTGCAACGGGGTACGTATTATCCTGATTTGTGATAGCTCTTAGATGCTGGAGGATGCGTTTAAAGACAGGTAATTTTGTGCTGCCTATGTACCGTAAATTACATGGGCATGAGAGGACATAAACAGCGTACTCTGTCTTGCATATTAAGAATTTAGAGACAGTGTAGTTGTGATCGCTAAAAGGGGTTTTGTATGTGCTGGTATTGACTCCCTGAATGCATGCCTTGCACGTTTTACATCTAAAGAATCCTTTGACCTATTGTATCCAGCTACTGTTGTTGATCACTTCAGGACTTGTGTGGACTAGTTTGTCCCTCATTGAGGGCGCTTTACTATAAGTAATGGACACCCTCTGCGGGAGCAGGGGTCCTATTACTGGGTCACTGAGTGCCAATGGCCAATTTCGCTGAATAATTTGATTTAAACTTTTGTGTTGTTGACTATATTGGATAATCAGTCGGAATTCTTCTTTCGAATTTGTACTGTCTGTATTGTTTTGGGTCATATTGTCAGGATTAGATATCCTAGATTTATCAAAAGATTTATCATCAATTTTTTTATGCTTGATAGCTTCCTCCCTGCTCCAGGCCATTGATTTTTTAATTGCATTGTCAATAACACTGTTTTTGTACCCACGTTGCAAGAAGCAGTTCTTACTTTCATCCTGTGCCACCTTGAGGTCCTGATCATTACTACATGTGCGCCTTATGCGTAGCATTTCCCCATAGGGGATGCTGTTGATAAGGTGCTTGGGATGCGCACTGGACGCATGAAGGGTGGAATTACCAGCTGTCTTTTTCCTATATAATCGGGTTTCAATTTTTTTTTTACTGATGTAGACTTGGGTATCTAGGAATTCAATCTGAGATGGACTGACTGTGGCGGTGAAGTGCAAATTCATGTTATTAACATTGACATTCTGAATAAATTAATTTGCTTGTTGTGATGTACCATGCCAAACTATAAACAAATCATCAATGTATCTGAGCCAAATTTTAACATTATTAATGAAAATATCACTAAATTCCTCTTTGAGGACCAGCTCTTCCCATCTGCCCATGTGCAGACAAGCGTAGCTCTGTGAAAAGCTGGCCCCCATAGCTACCCCTCTGGTTTGCTGGTATAGCTGGCTATTGAACATAAAGGTGTTATTGCGCAGACAAAATTCAATCATTTCTACAAGCATTTTGCTGTGTCCTAGATGTTGTGTGGATCTCTGTGCTAGATAATGTTGTATTGCTGTTAACCCATCCGTATGTTCAATGCTGGTGTATAGAGAGGTTACATCCAAAGCCATCAGTAAGTAATCCTCTTGCCATTCAAAGTTCGAAATTTTTCTAAGGAAGTCCCTAGTATCCTTTACATAGGAAGGTAGACTCTGTACATGCTCTTGTAAGTAATAGTCTATATATCTTGTTGTGTTTTCCATCAGACTGTTTTTAGCACTGATTATTGGTCTTCCAGGAGGCTCATTATAGTTCTTGTGAATCTTTGGAATAAAATAGATGGTCGGTGTTGTGGGATTGTCATGTTTTAAAAATTTGAGTTCATCATTGCTGATCAATTTCGCATTATTCCATTTGACGAGCTTATGATGAAATTCCTTGTGTGTAATTTTCATATTACCAGTAGTGATCCTTGTGTAGCAGCCACGATCATTAAGTTGTTTATATGCTTCTTTGTTATATAAGGTTATTGGCCATATTACAATGTTGCCGCCCTTATCGCTATTGCGGATTACAATCTCCTTGTTTTTCTGCAATTTAGAAGTTAATAATCGATATTGTTGATCTACTTTGTTGTAATGCCTGGTTTTGGATTGTATCCTTTTGTGCAGTTCCTTTAATTGTGTGATTTCTGCTTCATGAAAAATATCGATGGAATCACGAATCATTATTGGATTGAACGAAGACTTAGGTTTGAATGGGCTCACTGTCGACGTTTGGTTTGTATGATTGCTTTCGTCGTTTAAATCTTGAAATGAAATGAAATGAAATGAAAATGTGACTTGTAAAGCGCTGCAGCTGCCCTGAGGCGTCCAGGCGCTAAAAACAGAAGAAAGCACTCTTGAGGTTACTTTTAGGCATTGAATAGCAGGGTTTTTAGCTGTTTCCGGAACGTAGTCAGGTTAGGGTTGTTCCTCAGCTGCAGAGGGAGGGAGTTCCAGAGTTTGGAAACATTATACGAGAAGGAGCGTCCTCCTGCTCTGGCTCTGCGTATTCTGGGGATTTCGGCCAAAAATGCTGTTGAAGAGCGAAGAGATTTGTTGGGCCTGTAGGGAGAAATCAGGGGGCGATTGATGTCTGGGCCCGTTTCCCAGAATGTCTGGTGGGCGATACAGAGTGATTTAAATTTTACTCTGTCCCTGACAGGTAACCAGTGCAGGGTCTTTAAACCGGTTCTTACTGAAGTCCTCCGGGGGATTCCCAGCAGCGCTCTGGCAGCACAATTCTGGGTGCGTTGGAGCTTCTGTAGGGTATAGTCTGGTGCTCCCAAATAAAGGGCGTTATTGAAGTCCAAACGAGATTGGATGAGGCCCTGTATAATTATCTGTTTGGCCTCAGAACAGAGGAGGGGAAGGACTTTCTTAATCACCCTAAGGAGGCCAAAGCAGGTAGCTGAGATCTTAGTGGCCTGTGTGTTAAGGCTCAGAGACTTGTCGAGCCAGACGCCCAAGCTTTTAATGTTGTCTCTGGGGGGTGGGGCCATTCCCATGCTTGATGGCCAGATCAGCTCTATGGAGGCGGGGGAGGCTGGGCCCAGGATCATCAGCTCAGTTTTATCGTCGTTTAGCTTTCCAAAACTTGTAGAAGGGGTGCATCAGATTGTGTCAAAGTCGTTGTCACTTGTCTGGTCTCAGTTGTAGGAGCTTGTTTGTTAGTTGCTTGATTATGTGTGTTGACAAGAAAATGATTTTTCAATTTCAATTTTCGTATCCCTTTATATATATCCAGTCTGGTTGCTGCGTAATCAAAGTTGTTTTGTGGCGCATACGAGAGGCCAAGTCTTAGTATGTTGGTTTCTTGTTTCGTCAACATAACGTTAGACAAATTGATGATGGTATTTTCTACTTGTTCATCCATTATTGTTTGTTCCTCCAGTATCCCCGTCCCCTCCTTCTTGTTGGTTTTTGCTCGTTTGTTGCTGGCCTTACGCCTCTGCCGCCGTTTGTAGTTGGAGGTACTTGACTTGTTGGAGGTCTTGGACGCAGAGTTTGTCTGCGTTCCTGGCATAAAAAATTTAGTTCTTCTCCTGGGGATGGTCTGGGATTGGCCCCCGCCGTTGTGGGGTTGCGCATCTCGGATTCGGATTCGCTATTCCCCCTGAGCTGATTTCCGATTGGGGGGTATTTAGCCTTGGATTGTATTGGCCCTCGTTGCGTTTAGACATTGGTGCTACTCTGTCTACATTGTGAAATTTCGACCTTCTCAGTGCGTCATAGCGCTTGGCAAAAGTGAAGATTTGGCCCAACTCATAATCCGTTCTGTCTCTCTGAAATTTAAATGCTTTCCTGGTTTTAATTTTTTCCTCCTCTTTTTGTAAGCGAATTATCATTTCATTCCTGAGTTTGTTTTGCTCATCCTTATGTTCATGTTTTTCCAACTCCTCGTTTATTTCATCTATTTCACTCAGGAGCTTAGCTCTGTCAATGTCTGCGTATTTAATTAGAATCAAAGTCAGTTTCCTAGAAGATTCTAGGTTGCATTCCGCCCATTCTTTCATTAGTTCAGGATTGGGTTCCTCGTAACTCGGTGCCATTAATATGCGTAAGTATCTAGGTATCCTGTTCACATCAATATATCCTTGTAGCGACTTAGACTCCCACCACTTGCTCATTTCAGATTTCATTTTTTTCTCAAGTTTTCTAAACAAGTCCCTTACTGAATTATTTGTGTTTGTTTTATATATATATATATATATATATATGAAACCACAATCCTGGCTACTTGTGTTTGATTCGACAAACGAGCAGGAACGGACCACATAGGAAAAGTTTCTTTAGTATTGTTTATTCTCCCCTCAGCAACATGACGCGTTTCGACCGGGTCTCCCCGGTCTTGATCACAGGCCATGTCGAGACCAATAGTGCAATAAATACAAGAGTAAGGTCCGCCCACTTGATTCATAGGACTGCATGGTATATAGTTGGTGGAATACACACACTCTACATACAATTACAGTATAAAAGAAATGTTTCCCTTCAGGGTAATTGTTTATACAAATAAATACTGGACAGATGTAGAACTGTATTATCAGCAATAAATTCTGCAATGCTAAATGCATATTAGGAATAGAGGGCAAGTGCCCAATTACTGTAATAAAAACATATATGTTAACCACCTAAAAATCTGTCTGTCTGTTGATTTAGTTTATATGCATAGTGTATTGAAAAAAGTGCATAAAAAAACTCAAGTGATAAGTAAGCAAGTTTTAGCATAAATATCATATACAACTCACTTCTTGAAAAATAGTTTCAATGGATGGACTGGACGCTTAAAGAAACCCCAATTTGCCATCAATATAAGGGTGAATAATGATATAAAGTGCTAGTGCAAAAAGATGCCCTCTCTAAAAAATTAGAAAAAAATAGTAAATATACATATATATGAATATAAATATAAACACATGTGCATAGAAATGATCGATTCCAACAGCCAAGAATCCTAAAGCACATAATCAGAAAAAATCATCATTGGACAAACCGTACACATTCTAATCGCTGAAATGGATCATATGTTCATAGGATATAGTCTATTCCAATAGCAGCAATAAACCAAAAAATGTCAGATCCCACTACCCCACATACACCGAATAAAAATCAGTAAAACCAGAAAAACTAGTAAAACCAGTTAAAATTCGACAAAAGTAAGATCTAAAATCTTAAATATTGATCATGCTAAAACAGTATATATATATATATATATATATTCACTTAAAAAACCATAGGTTTCACACACGTTATAGTTAGGAATTAGCATTTAAAAAACCTTGCAAATTCACTTAAAAACCATAGGCTTCACACATGTTATAGTTAGCTGGACATTTCCCTCGTAAAAAACCAATGAAATTCCCCCGTTATAGTTAGTGCAGGCAACTATAACTCACGCGACCGCAATCCTCTGCTGATGACATCAGATATTACATCACTGATTACATATGTGTCTTTCTGAAAAATAAATATTTGTAATATATGTATAGCTAAAGATTAATGGAAGAAGACATGGGTAAATAGGTGTCTAAATACACTGATGTAATATCTGACGTCATCAGCAGAGGATTGCCGTCGCGTGAGTTATAGTTGCCTGCACTAACTATAACGGGGGAATTTCATTGGTTTTTTACGAGGGAAATGTCCAGCTAACTACAACATGTGTGAAACCTATGGTTTTTTAAGTGAATTTGCAAGGTTTTTTAAATGCTAATTCCTAACTATAACGTGTGTGAAACCTATGGTTTTTTAAGTGAATTTGTACGGTTTTTTAAATGCTAAGTTATGTATTTATTAATATATTTTTTTTTCAGGTTTTTCACTGTGCGCGCACCGTGCGCTTCGCGCAGGGTGCGCGCGCTGTGGGCTCTTGGTGCGCCCACGATGCGTTGTGCGTGCCGTGCGTGCACGGTGCACACACCCCGCGCTTTTTCTTAAAAAAATATAATGTTTTTTTCACCCTTGGGGGTCCTTCAGTGACCCCCTGACAAAGGCTAGGGGGTCAGGAACTGTCCACCCTGCCACCTTTTCACGTTCTCCACCTTTGTTTTTCACTGCCTCAGACTGTGAGAGACAAAATGGCAGACGACACTTCCTGATTTCAACCGATTCGAATGTTTCCTGACATCTAACAACCAATCAGAATTGCGCTCACGCACGTCACCGTGCGCGCACGGTGCGCGCTTATAGATATATATGTACTTTTAACTGAACTTTTCTCAGGAACTACTGAACAGATTGACTCCAGATATTCAAAAGGCACATCCCTGACCTGAGGATTACCTCTCTTCTGTTCAGCCTTTCGGGCTGTACCTTGGACTAAAGATCCCTATGGAAAAATGCATGGGGAAAATGTGTTTTGGGACCCCCCTTTTTTCTCGGCCCCCGCTTGACTAATCACCCCGAGACTTTCAGGGTAGGAGCGGAGCGGAGGGCCCCACCTATTTTGAAAAATTCGCGAGGATTCGTCATTCGGCGCCAAAGTTATTCAAAATAGAATTTTCAGATTTCCTATGGAAACACGGTCCTAACTAGAACTATCTACTGGCGACCGCCAGTAGATAATATATATATAAGTATATATAAAAAATTATACAAATATATAAAAGGAAAATCCTATTACATAGCAGCAATAATGTTACATCAAAGGAAATTGCACAGATCTTCCCCAGTATTCAGTCCATTTGGTATTTTAGTATCTAACTGCAGGATATATTGACTTTCTAATTGACGCAATTTCTTCTCTCTGTTGCCTTCCCTAATTGAACGCGGGACTGCGTCAATTACATAATTAAGGTCTTTTAAATTGTTTTGATGCACCAATTTAAAATGACGTGCAACTGGATATGTAGGATCAGAATTCACAATTGCACGCAAGTGCTGCGGGATACAGTTAAAAACTTGTAATTTTGTACTACCTATGTACTGTAAATGACAAGTACATTCTAATACATAAATTGCATGGTCTGTTTTACATGTAAATAATCCTTTGATTTTACATGGAATAGGGGAAAACGCATCAAAAAATTCCTCTTTGTTTACCCCAAATTTACAAGCCCTACAGGAACTACACTTGTAAAAACCTGTTATGTGAGAAAGCCAATGTCCAGTTTCAATTACTTCAGGACTAGTTTTTACCAGGGCATCTCTCATAGATGGTGCCCTTCTGAAAGCAATAGCAGGCAATATATCTAACTCAGGAGCAGGTGTAATATCTGATTTAAAAATAGACCAGTTTGTGTTTAGAATCTTTCTTATCTGTTTTTCTTGACAGCGAAAAGTAGTTATAAGCCTGACGACTGTTTTTTTTATTTCCAATTTGTTTGTTTTCTCTAATGCTGTACAATCAACGTCGAATGACTCTAGTGATTCAACATCTATATTGTTGATTTTAGTAATAGCATTCTGTAAATCGTGGGATCAGTACCCTCGAGCCTCAAATCTTTGTACGGAGTCATTCAGACAACTAGCTAAGTCAATTTCATTGCTGCAAATCCTTTTAATTCTTAAAAACTCCCCATAGGGGATGCTTCTAATAAGGTGTCTTGGGTGGGTGCTACTAGCATGGAGCTTTGAATTTCCTGCAGTAATTTTTCTATGTAATTTGGTTGGTATAGTGTTGTCTTTGATGTATATTTCAACATCCAGAAATTCAACTTTTTGATTGCTAATAGTAGCAGTGAATTCAAGGTTCAAATTGTTGTTGATTTCTTTAACAAAGCTTTGAGCTAATTCTTTAGAGCCCTGCCAAATTACAAAGACGTCGTCTATATAACGCCACCATTTAATAACGTGTAGTGCAAGTGTGTCTCTGTGTGTGTGCCCGAGGACATGTTTTCCCACCAGCCCACGTGCAAGCACGCTTAGCTGGGAGAAAAACATGCCACCATAGCCACACCTCTCAGTTGTTGGTGCACTTCCTTATTAAAGAGGAAAAAGTTGTTTGTTAAGCATAGTTCAATCATTTTTAACAGCATCTTGTGTTGATTATATAACACGCTCCTATTGGAAAGAAACTGACAAATAGCATTAAGCCCATCACAATGATTTATGCTAGTATATAATGAGCATATGTCCATAACTATAAAATAACAATCACTATTCCAAGTAACATCCTGTAGCTTACTTAAAAAATGTCCAGTGTCTTTAATATATGACGGAAGGCTCTCTACGTATTCATGAAGAAAAAAATCTACATATTAGGCATAGATTCTAATAACCCACGTTGTGCTGAGATTATCGGTCGACCAGGCACAGGGATTACTTGTTTATGCACCTTGGGAATAAAATACAGCGTAGGGGTTATAGGATAATCTGTCTTTAAAAAACTATATTCTTCTTTATTGATTAAGCCTTCTCTTCTCCATTGAGCCAGTTCTTTAAAGATTTGATCCTTCACCAATTTTAGTTCTTGAAAAGAAGCTTTTCTATAACATAACGGGTCATTTAAATGCCTCATGGCTTCCTTCATGTAAGCATCACGAGGCCATAACACAATATTGCCTCCTTTGTCGGCTTTGTTCACTATTATTGTGTTATCATCACCAATCTTTCGCATGAGTTTCGAATATTGTTGCTACGCATAACTTCTATGCTTGATCTTTTGAGCAAATGTTTAACACCTTGAGATCTTCAATAACACATTCCCCAAAGATGTCAATAGCTTCTCTAGGCATCATGGGGATAAACGTAGATGGTGGGCGAAAAGGACTCAGTGCAGCACTTGTACTTGCAATACCCATTAGTTGAAGATCATTTTGTGTATTGGAAGTAGACTCATCTGAATGACTTGCCAAATTGTATATAGTTCTTAACGTAGAGACATCAGAGACCTGAAATTGATTGCTAGGTTGATTATCCGCCACGAGCGTAGTTGCAGTGTCGTTTGCTTTATTTAATTTGTGATATTTAATTGGTTTCAACTTTCTAATAAATTTGAATACATCAATACGTGTTTGTACATATTTGAAACCATTCTTAGGACAAAAAGAAAGCCCCAAAGGCAAGAGCTGAATTTCCGCGGCATTGAGGTCAATGTTAGTCAAATTAATAACTGTATTGGAAGTGGTGTTGATAGTGGGGTTTAGTTGTTTGGACGTTGGTTCCCCCTCCCTCTTTGTCCTTTCTTGAAGCCTCCTTTGCTTGCGCCTCTGTTTGCGGCGCTCGTTCCGCTTGTGGCATTGACTTTCTCGGGTAACCTCGGTCTCAGCGTATGCCTGCGGTCTTCTATTATAAACCCCAATTCCTCAGATGGTGTAAATGTAGTTTGGGGACGCATTTGTAGTTGCTGAGTTGTGGAACTACCATCATCTGAGTCGAGGCTACTAACAACTGAACTCAAATCTGTATCAGTTGTTGCCACATTTTCTTCATCCTGTATAAGGACCGGTGGTGTTTTACCAGTCATTGCTTGTCTTTTCACTGATTCAAACTTTTTAGAAAAAGTGAAGATTCTTCCAGTTTCATAGTCCTTTTTGTCACGCGCAAATTTAAAGACTTTGCGCAGTTTAATGGTCTCTTCATGTTTATCCAAAAGTTTTTTGATGTCAGCTTTACCTTTTTGTACTGCCTCTTGTTGACCCAAAGCTTCCAATTCAAGGTTTAATAAATCAATCTGTTTGACAATGTCGACTCTATCTATTTCTGCATATTTTACAAGGATACAGACCATGTTCATAGAGGCCTCAAGATTGTTGACTGCCCATTATTTTAGCATCAGGGGGTTGGGGTTCTCAAAAGATGGAGTAATGAGAACCCGCAACCCCCTAGGGACTCTACCCACTTCCTTATATTTTTCAAGGGATTTCTTCTCCCACCATTTTGTCAATTCATCGCGCTGTAATTTTTCCAATTTCTTTAGTAGCGTTTTTACATCATTTTTGTCCTTTATATTTTCACTAGCACCATTCTTACTTTCATTGGTTTCTGGCAAGTTTGAGAATAGAGCGTCTGTCACCGCTTCTCGGTCCCGAAGCACGTCCGCTGCTGCCGCCATTGCGGTACTGAATTGGGAATCTGATATACACTTAGTTAGGTAACGCCAAAACACACTTGAATGGTGCGTTCGGACACGTAATTCGACTGAAAATCTCGCGCCCGCAAAAGTCTTTAAATAGCTAAGCTGCACCAACGGCTCACCTCGGATATGGAACTGGTCGCTCTCGGCGTCCTCAGACTCCTTGAACTTCCCCAGCCCGATCCTTCTGGTTCCACCGATAATGTGCAGCCGTATGCTTTCTCCTTGTGCGACCGCAGGGGGCTGGCCACCTGTACTCTTTCCGGGTTAAGTTACAAAACGCCGTAGCGATATTTGCTGCCAACAGCCAGCCGACTTCCGCAGAGAGGGTCCGTTTAGAATAGCGGTAACAGCATAACCGCCGAATTCGTTTGAAAACACAATCCTGGCTACTTGTGTTTGATTCGACAAATGAGCAGGAGCTGACCACACAGAAAAAGTTTCTTTAGTGTTGTTTATTCTTCCCTCAGCAACATGACGCGTTTCGACCGGGTCTCCCCGGTCTTGATCACATGACATGTCGAGACCAATAGTGCAATAAATACTGTTTACACACGAGTAAGGTCCGCCCACTTGATTCATAGGGCTATATATATATATATATATATATATATATATATATATATATATATATATATATATATATTCCAATCGTCGTCACTCCCACACTTGGAAAGCCTCACGCAACGTGTTAAAACTCCTTTATTGGCAGCTGCAGATTGAAACACTTTGCAGTTCAAGCGTCATAATACCTCTCATGCCATACGCGTTTCTGGACCAACAGTCCCTTGTTCACTGGCTGGGCGAAGTGGAAGTAGGGAGGCAAGCGGTGACGCTGTGCTTGCAGCATGCATTTGTGCCATAGTGGGCATGTTCCTTAGGGCATTGTGGTTAGTGAAGTCCCATAATGTTCAACACATAATGTGAGCCTCCCCATCTATTCCGCTATTACTTCTCTCTCCACAGTGGGTTCGCCAAGAACATGCCAGGTGAATAATCCGCCTTCTGTTCTGCCGCCAACCGTTACTCGTTGCTCACTCGACACACCTTTTCCCACTGGTGCCGTTGACTCGCTTTTTCAGCGGGGGGGCTTTCCGAGACCAGAGCAGGCCGCTATATATTCCAATCGTCGTCACTCCCACACTTGGAAAGCCTCACGCAACGTGTTAAAACTCCTTTATTGGCAGCTACAGATTGAAACACTTTGCAGTTCAAACGTCATAATACCTCTCATGCCATACGCATTTCTGGACCAACAGTCCCTTGTTCACTGGCTGGGCGAAGTGGAAGCAGGGAGGCAAGCGGTGACGCTGCGCTTGCAGCGTGCATTTATGCCATAGTGGGCGTGTTCCTTAGGGCATTGTGGTTAGTGAAGTCCCATAATGTTCAACACATAGTGTGAGCCTCCCGTCCTATTCCGCTATTACTTCTCTCACCACAGTGGGTTCGCCAAGAACATGCCAGATGAATAATCCACCTTCTGTTCTGCCGCCAACCGTTACTCGTTGCTCACTCGACACACCTTTTCTCACTGGTGCCGTTGACTCGCTTTTTCAGCGGGGGGGCTTTCCGCGACCAGAGCGGGCCGCTATATATTCCAATCGTCATCACTCCCACAATTGGAAAGCCTCACGCAACGTGTTAAAACTCCTTTATTGGCAGCTGCAGATTGAAACCCTTTGCAGTTCAAGCGTCATAATACCTCTCATGCCATACGCGTTTCTGGACCAACAGTCCCTTGTTTACTGGCTGGGCGAAGTGGAAGCAGGGAGGCAAGCGGTGACGCTGCGCTTGCAGCATGCATTTATGCCATAGTGGGCGTGTTCCTTAGGGAATTGCGGGTAGTGAAGTCTCATAATGTTCAACACATAGTGTGAGCCTCCCCTCCTATTCCGCTATTACTTCTCTCACCACAGTGGGTTCGCCAAGAACATGCCAGGTGAATAATCTGCCTTCTGTTCTGCCGCCAACCATTACTCGTTGCTCACTCGACACACCTTTTCTCACTGGTGCCGTTGACTCGCTTTTTCAGCGGGGGGCTTTCCGCGACCAGAGCAGGCCTCTATATATTCCAATCGTTGTCACTCCCACACTTGGAAAGCCTCACGCAACGTGTTAAAACTCCTTTATTGGCAGCTGCAGATTAAAACACTTTGCAATTCAAGCGTCATAATACCTCTCATGCCATACGCGTTTCTGGACCAACAGTCCCTTCTTCACTGGCTGGGCGAAGTGGAAGCAGGGAGGCAAGCGGTGACGCTGCGCTTGTATTGTGCATTTATGCCATAGTGGGCGTGTTCCTTAGGGCATTGTGGTTAGTGAAGTCCCATAATGTTTAACACATAGTGTGAGCCTCCCCTCCTATTCCGCTATTACTTCTCTCACCACAGTGGGTTCGCCAAGAACATGCCAGGTGAATAATCCGCTTCTGTTCTGTCGCTAACCGTTACTCGTTGCTCACTCGACACACCTTTTCTCACTGGTGCCGTTGACTCGCTTTTTCAGCGGGGTGCTTTCCGTGACCAGAGCAGGCCGCTATATATTCCAATCGTCATCACTCCCACACTTGGAAAGCCTCACGCAACGTGTTAAAACTCCTTTATTGGCAGCTGCAGATTGAAACACTTTGCAGTTCAAGCGTCATAATACCTCTCAAGCCATACGCGTTTCTGGACCAACAGTCCCTTGTTCACTGGCTGGGCGAAGTGGAAGCAGGGAGGCAAGCGGTGACGCTGCGCTTGCAGCGTGCATTTATGCCATAGTGGGCGTGTTCCTTAGGGCATTGTGGTTAGTGAAGTCCCATAATGTTCAACACATAGTGTGAGCCTCCCCTACTATTCCGCTATTACTTCTCTCACCACAGTGGGTTTGCCAAGAACATGCCAGGTGAATAATCCACCTTCTATTCTGCCACCAACCGTTACTCGTTGCTCACTCGACACACCTTTTCTCACTGGTGCTGTTGACTCGCTTTTTCAGCGGGGGGGGGGGCTTTCCGCGTCCAGGGCAGGCCTCTATATATTCCAATCGTTGTCACTCCCACACTTGGAAAGCCTCACGCAACGTGTTAAAGCTCCTTTATTGGCAGCTGCAGATTGAAACACTTCAAGGCCAGAGAAATGGCCACGCCCACTGAGGCGTTACCGTGATTAAAGTCAGCTGCATACTACCGGTCCTGTGCAGCTTAGCGTGCCTGGTGCCATTGAAGAAGGGTCACAGACTTGAAACGCGTCTGGCAGTAAAGGCAATGAATTTTGATGGTATCTCTTGGCGTTTGTATGCAGTCTTCGTGACAAAATAAAGGAGCAAGTGTACTTCCCAGGCTGGTTCTTCCACATGGGGCAACTCGTTGGTTTGAATAGGAAGCGGCCGGTCCCGGTCGCAGAAGAACCCCCGCTGCAAGCGCAGCATTCCCAAGGTGTGGTCACTGAGGATTCACAACCCAGGGAGGTAGTCTTCATCACGAAGGAAAAAACTGCAGCAAATTGGTTTTAGAGTGACATCACCCAACTGTGGTTTTGAGATTTGTAGCGCTGGCATAACAGGACAAACTCACTTGAGAATACTGATGCAACTACAAAGACCACAAGGCCAGAGAAATGGCCACACCCACTGAGGTGTTACTGTGATTAAAGTCAGCTGCATACTACCGGTCCTGTGATGCTTAGCATGCCTGGTGCCATTGAAGAAGGGTCACAGACTTGAAACGCGTCTGGCAGTAAAGGCAATGAATTTTGATGGTATCTCTTGGCGTTTGTATGCAGCCTTCGTGACAAAATAAAGGAGCAAGTGTACTTACCAGGCTGGTTCTTCCACATGGGGCAACTCGTTGGTTTGAATAGGAAGCGGCCGGTCCCGGTCGCGGAAGAACCCCCGCTGCTAGTGCAGCCTTCCCGAGGTGTGGTCACTGAGGATTCACAACCCAGGGAGGTAGTCTTCATCACGAAGGCAAATAATGTAGCAAATTGGTTTTAGAGTGACAACACCCCAATGTGGTTTTGAGATTTGTATCGCTGGCATAACAGAACAAACTCACTTGAGAATACTGATGCAACTACAAAGACCACAAGGCCAGAGAAATGGCCATGCCCACTGAGGCGTTACTTTGATTAAAGTCAGCTGCATACTACCGGTCCTGTGATGCTTAGCGTGCCTGGTGCCATAGAAGAAGGGTCACAGACTTGAAATGCGTCTGGCAGTAAAGGCAATGAATTTTGATGGTATCTCTTGGCGCTTGTATGCAGCCTTCGTGACAAAATAAAGGAGCAAGTGTACTTACCAGGCTGGTTCTTCCACATGGGGCAACTCATTGGTTTGAATATATATATATATATATATATATATATATATATATCACATCACTGAAGAAACCATAGGTTTCAGGCACGTTATAGTTAGGATTTAGCATTTAAAAAACCTTAGAAGTTCACTTAAAAAAACATACGTTTCAGGGGCGTTATAGTTAGCTGGACTTTTCACTCGTACAAAACCATTGAAATTCCCCCTTTATAGTTAGTTCAGCTAACTATAACTCGCGCGCCCGCAATGCACTGCTGATGACGTCACATATTACATCACTCATGACATGGTCAGTGACATCACTCATGACATCACTGATGACATCTCAAATGACATCACTGATGACATCATCCAGTGAATGTGTGTTTTTCTGAAAATTACATATGTTTTATATATGTATATCTCAAGGTCGTTGGAAGAATAAATGGGTATATAAGTGTCTGAATGGATGATTTGTTTTTGAAAAATTGATGTATAACTGACTGATTAAGTGTATCTTAGTGAATACATGGCTTAGTGAGTAATGTTCAAATGTGTAAATATCTGTATCAGTCTCTCACTTTGTGTATAAGTGGCTGCATGGGTTGGTGAGTAGCTACATGAGTGTCTATATAGGTTATTAGTTGGTTTTTTGAGTATCAGTATGAGTGTCTGAGTGTCTGTATGGTTCGGTGGGGGGTATTACGTAGTGCATAGGTGCATGAATGAGTGACTCACTGTTTGTATGTGTTGAAGACAGCATGTGTGCAGGACTGTATGGGTGGATGAGTGTGTGCATGGGTGTGTTAGTGAGTGATAGACTCAATCGTGTCTTTAGGAGTAACTACATATGTTTTAAACTATAATATGTGACTATTGGTGTATATAAGTGAGTATATGTGAGAGTGAGAGATTGAAAGAGTTCCTGTATGAATAAGTATGTGTTTCTATAAGTGATTGTTTAAAAGACTAAGTATGTGTAAGTTTCTGTAGAAGTAAGTGTGGTGGTGTGTGTATAACTGTATATGCAAGTAAATGGATGTTTGATTCTTTATTAGCATGAGTGACTATGTTTGTGAGTAACTCTATGGATGAGTGGTGTTGTGTAACAGGATGTATAGGTGTGTGAGTACATATGATGAGTGAGTACATGTATGAGTGACTGTATAGGACTGTTGGTGAATGAGTGGATGTGGATGTGGATCTTAGAATTAGGTTGTTGTAACTGGTATTGGTATGTCCATTGTTTTGAACATTGTAGTTTCTATTTTTGAATGTGTGTATCAAAGGTTATATTAGGGGAAGAGGAGGTCTGCCACTCTATCACAAGGATGATGTCATCAGTGATGTCATTAGTGATGTCATTTGAGATGTCATCAGTGATGTCATGAGTGATGTCACTGACCATGTCATGAGTGATGTAATATGTGACGTCATCAGCAGTGCATTGCGGGCGCGCGAGTTATAGTTAGCTGAACTAACTATAACGGGGGAATTTCAATGGTTTTGTACGAGTGAAAAGTCCAGCTAACTATAACGCCCCTGAAACCTATGGTTTTTTCAGTGAACTTCTAAGGTTTTTTAAATGCTAATTCCTAACTATAACGTGCCTGAAACCTATGGTTTTTTCAGTGAATTTCAAAGGTTTTTTAAATGCTAATTTCTAACTATGCCTACAGAGATAGGACATGTGAAGAAAGAAGAAAAAACGCACAGAAAGAAAAAAAAGAAATGCAGAAAGAAGCAACAGAAGTCCTCAAAGACGAAGCAAAGTGAAGGAAGAAGGATAACGTGCAGAAAGAACAAACAGAAGAGCAGAAAGAAGCCTTGTTGCAAAATCATCCGGTACCCTCAACTTTTTCAGACGGATACTGGTGGTAACTGAGTCTGACTAACCAGTCCTAGAGCCAGTGCTATGTTAAAAGACACTCAGAATACAGTGAAAACACCTACATACACTAGGGAACACTATGCGATGGGGTCCCCCTGTGATCAGCATGACCTCCTCTGTAAGCCCCTAGTATATAATAGGGCAGGGGATTAAAACTACCTCTTAAAACGCGCCACAGGGCGTGTTTGCACATGTCACCTCAGGCCCCGTCCCCTCACTTCCCGACTGTGTAAACACACCCTGTGGCCGTTTTAAGTTGGGAGATGAAGTCCTCTTGAATCCTGAGGGTCCCTAGGGTCCAACTAGACCACTAGGTACCTCCAGTAAGCGCCACAGAGCTGCGTTGCAGAGAGATGTAAAAAGGGGCACGGCCTAGACCACCTCTCTGCAACGCAGCGGAGTGGTGCTTACTGGAAGCACCTGGTGGGCTAGTTGGCCCCCAGGGTTCCTCAGGATTGAAGGGGAATTATTTCCCCAACTTAAAACGCGCCACAGGGCTTGTTTGCACACGTTAACTCAGGCCCCGTCCCCTCCCTTCACCACTGTGTAAACACGCCCTTTGGCCGTTTGTAGTTGGGAGATTAAGTTCATTTGAATCCTGAGAGTCCCTAGGGTCCAACTAGCCCACTAGGTACCTCCAGTATGCGCCGCAGAGCTGCGTTGCAGAGAGGTGTAAAAAGTGGCACAGCCTGGACCACCTCTCTGCAACGCTGCCCCTGGGGGCTAGTTAGCCCCCAGGGGCCCTCAAGATTGAAGGGGAATTATTTCCCCAACCTAAGACGCGCCACAGGGCTTGTTTGCACATGTTAACTCAGGCCCCGTCCCCTCCCTTCACCACTGTGTAAACAAGCCCTGTGGCCGTTTTTAGTTGGGAGATTAAGTTAATTTGAATTCTGAGGGTCCCTAGGGTCCAACTAGCCCACTAGGTACCTCCAGTATGCGCCACAGAGCTGCGTTGCAGAGAGGTGTAAAAAGTGGCATGGCCTGGACCACCTCTCTGCAACGCAGTTCAGTGGCGCTTACTGGAAGCACCTGGTGGGCTAGTTAGCCCCCAGGGGCCCTCAGGATTGAAGGGGAATTATTTCCCCAACTTAAAACGCGCCATAGGGCGTGTTTACACACGTCACCTCAGGCCCCATCCCCTTCCTTCCCCACTGTGTAAACATGCCCTGTGGCCATTTTTTAAGTTGGGAGATTAAGTCCCCTTGAATCCTGAGGTTACCTAGGGGCAAAATAGCCCACTAGGTACGTCCAGTAAGCGCCATTGCAGAGAGGTGTAAAAAGGGGCACGGCCTGCACCACCTCTCTGCAACGCAGAGCAGTGGCACTTACTGGAAGCACCTGGTGGGCTAGTTGGCCCCCAGGGTCCCTCAGGATTGAATGGGGATTATTTCCCCAACTTAAAATGCGCCACAGGGCGTGTTTGCACACGTCACATCAGGCCCCGTCCCCTCCCTTCACCACTGTGTAAATGCGCCCTGTGGCCGTTCTAAGTTGAGAGATTAAGTCCCCTTGAATCCTAAGGGTCCCTAGGGTCAAACTAGCCCACTCGGTACCTCCAGTAAGCGCCACAGAGCTGCGTTGCATAGAGGTGTAAAAAGGGGCGTGGCCTCAGAACACCTGTCTGCAACGCAGCTCCCTGGCGCACACTGGAGATACCTGTTGGGCTAGTTGGCCCTCAGGGACCCTCAGTATTGAAGGGGAATTAATTCCCCAACTTACAACTGGCCAGGGGGCGCGTTTGCAGAGTGCTGCAAGGAGGGGGCATGGCCTCCAGCGCGATGCCGGTCTTTTATTTATTTGATTTTTTTAAGAAGGAGGGCTGTGTGGCCCCCCTTCTTTTTCTAATTTACTGGCCCTCGGGACCCCATCCCCCAGGGCCTGCACCCTAATTTTTTATGTTGAAAAAAATAAATTTGGCCCTCCCAAGGCCTTAATCATCTCCGGGGACCCCAACCCCCGGGTCATGGCCTTTTTTAAATTTAAATTCTTTAGGAGGGGGCTGCGTTGCCCCCCTCCGCAGGCCACTTATGGCTCAGGGGACCCCATCCCCCGGGGCCGGCCTTTGTTTTTTATTATTTTAAAAATATATATATTTATAGAAACACCTAGGACATGCTGGACAAACGGTATGTACCTATCACCATGACGATTTGCGTGATATTCATTAAAAGTCGACTATGCATAGAATGAATCCACATGGAATGTATTTACACCGCTAGTGAAGCTCTGACGTGTCTGACGCCCTACCGCGCCTAATCCTGGCGCCCCCGCCGGTGGCTACTCTCCAAGTAGACACCCTTGTCGTTTATTTATACAAACATGGGTAGCTATTGACGGGCACATTTAATATACACGCACACCAAGCCATTCAAAGGGGATTCGACAAAAATTCGACCAAACTATGCAAGAAACCCTCCTCACGGTTAATAAAAAACACATCCACCGCCGGATGTGTAATACTTTTTATTTTACTCTCTGGAAAGGAGACGAACCTCACTTGAGAGTCACAGCGTGCTCCTAGCTGAGCCCAATGCTGTGTTACACCCACCAGTGCCCGCCGATTGCCTCACACCTCTGTGTTGTATTCCACCAGCTAGTGCATATGCTATGACACTCTCTAGCCCATGTGCACTGTAACACCACCCCGTGAATATGTCATGCCACACTTGCCTTCGCACGGGTTATATTGCCCCATCTAACGTGCCTTCCTCGATGTGTATGTTATAACGCACAGCGCTATGCCATACATATTACAATCTGGGATCCATATCTTTGTCACAGTGCATATGCAACGTTACACTCCCCAGCACATATTTTATATTACAACTTTAGAGACTAGATATGTTACACAACACTGCCCTGTGCATATTACACTCCAAGGCGCATATCGCATAGCACGCGCTAGTGCCTGTGCTATCTCGCGCTCTCCAATGAATCTGTCATTGCGCACAATGTATTGCATATTATATTTCACGCCCCGGTTCATCTTATATCACACTTTTTGGTGCATAGTTTATACCATATACTACATCTAGTTTTCATTTTTAATCGTGCTCTCAGGACTATGTTCTATATAACACTGCGTCTACCTACCCTTTTCAGGGGCATTACATTTTGCGATGAGGGTGGAGGGTCAGGGGGTGTTTCTGCCAAGTGAGCCCGGAGTCACAGTCACAAACGTCCTGTTCTTCCTGAATAAAAGTGAGATTATGCTGCATACTTGTTCATATTTTATGTAGTTCGCACAGACACACATTTTAAAAACAATAAAGTTCCTAATACCCACCTTCTCTGAACAGTTAGCTTGCTGCCCCATCCACCTCCTCCCTATCCTCTGTTGTCTGAATCCATGGACTAGCCTCCTCCCTCCTGCCATGCATGGTCTGATGTGCTGCCACTGCCCTCCATTTAGCATGATGTACCAGTCCACTCCTCCTGTCCTCCATTGCCCAATTCTATGGCCCATCATTGACCTCCTGCTTAGCCTCTGTGCTTAGCTTGCTGCCCCTATTCTCCTTCCCCCTGCCCTCCGATGTCTTTGTGCATGCCCCTGCTCCATCCTTTTTGCCCACTATGTTCCATGGACCTGCCACTCCTATCTACTCTGAGTGTTCTGTTGAGCTGTCACTCCCCTCCCACCTGCCTAGCATTGTCAGATGACTGTAACCTGTCCCTGCCACCTCCACCCTGCCTGTCCACATGCCATGCCCCTATCCCCTTCCTCCTGTCCTCCATGGTCCATTTTACTGCCACACCCTTCTGCCCTCCCTGATCTGTTGTGCTGCAACTGCTCCTCCTGCCTGCCCCGTGCGGTCTGTTGTGGGGCCCCTTCCCCTGAACTCTCTTGTCTGTGCCCAGGTCCTGACCCTCCCTTCTATCCTCCATGGGCCTGTGTGCATGCCCCTGCACCCTCCTTCTTGCCCATCATAGCTATTGTGCTGCCACTAACCCTCCCGCTTGCCATGCATGGTCTTCTGTGCTGCCATGGCCCCTCCCACCTTCCCTGTGTGGTCAGCTATTATTTATTTTATTTTATTTGTGTATTTTGTAGAGCGCGACAGCTGCCCCAACGGGGCGTCCCGGCGCTGATAACTCATGGAACTAGAGGATAGATTCCGAGGGGCATTATATGGGGAAGAGATGTGTTTTCAAAGACTTTCGGAATGTTAATTCGGTTTGGCAGGCTCGTAATGCAACCGGAAGGTTATTCCAACACAGACCTCGAATGTTTTCCCTCCGGCGCGAGTGCGTTTAAATCTAGGGGTTTCTAGCAGAAGTAGGGAATTTGAGCGTAGTGTCCTGATGTTGACATACGGTTTCAGGGTGCTTCTTAGATGGGCCGAGCCTTTGCCCTTGGAGGCCCGGAATGCCAAGGTCATGGCCTTAAAAATGCATCTCTTGGAAATGGGGAGCCAGTGGAGTTTACGGAGGATTGGGGAGATGTGATGTCTGGCAGGAATTCTCTCCACCAGCCGGGCAGCAGCGTTCTGGACAGTCTGTAGCTTGTGGCATAGACCTGCTGTGATGCCAAGGTATAGAGCGTTAGCGTAGTCCAGATGAGAAATTATCAGGGCTTGTACCACAGTCTTACGGCAATCCATGGGTAGGTAATTGATGAGCCGTCTAATTGTCTTGATCTTGGCAAAGCAGGATGACGCTACTGTTTGAACCTGGGCGTTAAAACTGAGATGATTATCCCAGCGCACTCCCAGGTTTCTCACCGAGTCTTTAGGCGTGGGGGCATGGCTGAAATCAGTCGGCCACCATAGATTGGAATCAAGGGGGGATGTTGAATTAAAAAACAGGATCTCTGTCTTTCCAGCGTTAAGTCGGAGGGAATTGGAGTCCATCCAGTTAGAGATGTCTCTAAGACAGTTTTTCAATGGGTCAAAGGCAGAGGCAGTGGGGGTATCAAAAGTAAAAAGTAACTGAATGTCATCAGCGTAGGAGGTGGATTTAATCCCAGTTTGCGCGATCAGTTTAGCCAGGGGGGAGAAGTAAACATTGAACAAAAGCGGGCTCAGGGAGGAGCCCTGAGGGACTCCCCATTTTAGTGGTCTAGCGGTGGAGGTGTAGGGAGGGGTGTATACCTGCTGAGTACGGTCACCCAGGTAGGAAGAGAGCCATCTCAACACTGTGCCGCCGAAGCCTAGATCTCTCAGCTTCTTAGCAGGATCTTGTGAGAGACGGTGTCAAATGCTGCTGAGAGATCCAGCAGCACTAACACCGCCCTCGATCCTCGATCCAGTGTCCATCTCACAGAGTCAGCCATTTCGACAAGGGCCGACTCCGTGCTGTGGCCTGACCGAAAGCCGTGCTGAGAGTCATGCAGGAGCCCATGAGATTCGATGTAGTTAGCAAGCTGGGAGTGCACCAGTTTTTCCAGAATCTTAGCTGGGGCAGGCAGGAGAGAGATGGGCCTGTAGTTACTAGGGGTATCTGGGTCAAGGTCAGGCTTCTTGAGGATGGGGACTAGGGACGCATGTTTCCATTTTGCGGGAAAAATACCCGTTCTCAAGGATTTGTTCCAGATATGGTTAAGGAATGGATTGAGCAGGGGTGCCAGTTTTTTGTATTGTTTGGCTGGCAGAGGGTCGTTAGGAGAGCCAGATTTACAGTTGAGTAATTCTATCAGTGTGTCAGCCTCAGAGATTTCTGAAAATTCTAGCAATGGGGGTGACTGTAGCGGATACGTGGTAGAATCCTCAACCGACCCTTCTTTATTGGTGATGGGAAAGGAGGAATAAATAGCTTGAATTTTTTCCTCGAAAAATTGTGAAAGTTTATCACACAGGGACTGGGAGGCTGGGTGAGTACGAGTCAGGGCGCTAGGGTCCGTGAAGGATCGGACTATGTTGAAAATCTCCCTGGCGCCGTTACTGGCATGTTTAATTCTGGAGGCCAGGAAGTCCCTTTTATGATCCTCAATCATTCTGCGGTATTCTTTGAGAGCTGTTTTATAGGTGATTTTACTGTCGAGGGAGTAGTTCTGCCTCCAGGAGCGTTCGAGGGCTTTGCATGATGCCTTTTTCTGGCGAAGCATGTCGGAATACCAGGGTGCGGATGGTGTGGCTCGGTAGGTTTTGATGGGTTTGAGAGGGGCCATAGTCTCTAGGGCTTGGCTAATCCAGGCGTCAAAGTGGTTGATACCGTCATCCGGATCAGATGATAGGGAGGGTAGAAAATTATTTTGGTGTTCCTGGAGTGTTTCAAGGGTGATACGACTCCAGTTTCTACCTGATGCTTTGGGGGCGACGGTAGGTCTGATTGAGCGGGAGATGACAATCTCAAAGGGGATGAGAAAGTGGTCTGACCAAATGACCGAGATGGGGGAGGCTACCAGAATGCTGGGTAGGTTGGAACAAATCAGGTCAAGGATGTGACCCGCTTTATGAGTGGGGGAATCTATTTTTTGCTCTAGGTTGCAGGTCGCCAGTGTAGAAATAAAATTATTGCTGTGCGAACATGATTCATGATTGAGCTAGCTGCCCCTGACCCCCTCCCACCTTCCCTCCATGCTCTGTGTGTATGCCACCATAGTCTAATTGTTGCTCTCCATTGTGTGTCTTGTTTCTAGTGCCCATCCTGCCTGACCTCCATGGTCATCTTGCTGCTCCTGCTCTGCCACCTTGCCCCCAGCCCTCTGTTTCCATGTGCAGACCCCCTATTCCCTCCTGGCTTGTCTGTTCCATTGTAATGCCCCTGATCCGTCCCTCCTGCCCTTTATGGTCTGTTATGCTGCAGCTTTCTCTCCTGTCTGTCCATTATGGTCAGCTAGCTACCATTGCCTCTTTCCCATCTGTTCTCTGTTTTCCATGTGCATGGTCCTGTCCCCTCCCTATTGCTTTCTATGGATTGTTGTGCTGCACTCCCGTCCCGCATGCGCTGTGTGGTGTATTGTGCTGCTGCAAACCCTGATGCCTGCCCTGTAGGGTCAGTTTGGTGCACCTCTCCATGTCCCTCCTGTCCTCTGTTATCCGAGTCCATGTCCCTACCCCAATTCCTCCTGCCTACCATGATTCAATGTACCATACTTGCGAACATTTTGAACTTGGTAAGAGGGAGATTTTGAAAAAAAACTGGGGTATTGATTCTCCCCTTTGAGTTACATTGAAAAAGAGGAGATTGTAGACAGGAGACAGATCAAATAAAGCCCATTTGAGCTTAAAAACATTGGACGTTTCCTGGCTGAAACAGGTCTGTTGGCATGTATGGTTGTACTACCACTGCCTCTTCCTTCTGCCCACAATGGTCTATTATACTGCCACAGCCTCTCTTGCCAGTCCTATATTGTTGGTTTGTTGCGCCTGCCCCCCTTTCCACTGCCCTCCATAGTCTGTTGTGCTGCCACTGCCCTTCCTGCCTGCCCAGTGTGGTCAAATTGTTGCCTCTGCACTCTCCTACCTGCCTTCAATTTTCAGAGTCCGTGCCCCTGGCCTCTGCCTCTCAACAGTATCCCAATGAACAACTAGATTGCTAACATTCTATATTTATTACAAAAGTGTGGAACGCCTGACACCATCTTGATGTAATCAAAACTGTAATACCTAGAGAATTTCCTTTAGAAATTACATATATGAGAGGGTCTTATTTGCATCAAAATTATGGTTAGTGCTCTAAAAATACTAAAATGAGGACATATTTTCTGAGTTTTCAAATAGCGACAAAGAACTTTTAAATTATTTGTAATCTTTGGATATGTTTTTTTATCCAGTTGACCACTTGATTAAATGTTGCACCTTGGCGAGAGGATGTGGTGTTACTTCCAGAGCTGCAGACTTTGCAACTGGGGAACCAGGTTGGAGTTTCTGCTTCAGCTCAATATTCTGTGATTGTGGTTCAAATCACTTAATCTCCCCATGTCTACAACCAAAATGAATGTGATCTTGTGTGATGTAACCAATGCTCATGTAAAGCATTCCAATACCTGACAAGTCTGCACTATATAAAACTGCAAATACACAAAAAATAAGTGTTTTGCACACTTCTGTCATTGGGCTACATGTGGGCTACATCTGGGTGATATTTGTGCTGCATTTAGGCTCTTTTATGTCTGGTGGCCATCTTGGGAGATTTATTTGTTATGAAGTTTCCTAATTTCCTCATTTACTGCAGTCTCCTCAGTAGGAAATACTTTCAGTTGTTTACTTGGTTCCATCAAGAAGGCATTCAGATATGTCACACATTCTATGCGCCGGGATGCTCCTTCGCTGGAGTCGCTGTGCGCTTAATAAATTGTTATAACATAACATAACATTTGCCATAAATTCTGAATGTTAGCACTCTAGTTGCTCATTAGATCACTGTAGTAAAGCTACTGCTCACCAGGGAAGTCTGCTGCTGGTATTCAAAGTGCATGTTTCAGTCTGCATGTCAGACTTTTTTAATGAAATAGAAGAGGATTTGAGAAGTCACTCAAAATGTGCCCTAATTTTTCTTTCTGCAGCACTAATCATACTTTCTATGGCAATATGAACCCCCTCATTTTGTTCCTTTTTAAATTAAATGTTTTAAGAATTACCACTTTATTCCAACCAAGATGGCTTCAGGTGTACCATACGTTTGTCATAAGTAGGACTGTTAGCGCTCTAGTTGTTCTTTAGAACACTCTGGGAAGCTGCAGTAGAACACAAAGGAATCAACTGACAGTCTCAGCCCTTGTTGGATGTACATGTTTTACTGAGAATGTCAGACTTCATTCTCACATGACTGAGAAAGATAATGTGAATTTACAGAAAATATGCTCACAGTTAGCTTATAGATCACCTTCCAAACCTCTGTGGGAAAAGCATGAGAAAATAGTTTCCTCTCAAACATGCCGCTCGTAGATGTAACTCACCACGGACATTGCAGGAACACGGAATTTCTGATCCTGGTCAGCCAGGAGTGCACAGGACCCAGGGGAGCCTTGTTTGTTTGCTGAACACCGTAGGTGGGACTGCGAGGACCAGCCTGCACCGCGCCATCACCACAGGTGCAGCTGGTGCCTCTTCCCGCCTGCTCCTGCCCTCCTCCTCCTCCATCACCGTTATTACTTCTCGCGGCCCCCGCTTCGCGGGAGCCGCTTGTAGATGTAACTCACCACGGACTTTGCAGGAACACGGAATTTCTGATCCCGGTCAGCCAGGAGTGCACAGGACCCAGGGGAGCCTTGTTTGTTTGCTGAACACCGTAGGTGGGACTGCGAGGACCAGCCTGCACAGCGCCATCACCACAGGTGCAGCTGGTGCCTCTTCCCGCCTGCTCCCGCCCTCCTCCTCCTCCATCACCGTTATTACTTCTCGCGGCCCCCGCTTCGTGGGAGCCGCTTGTAGATGTAACTCACCACGGACATTGCAGGAACACGGAATTTCTGATCCCGGTCAGCCAGGAGTGCACAGGACCCAGGGGAGCCTTGTTTGTTTGCTGAACACCGTAGGTGGGACTGCGAGGACCAGCCTGCACAGCGCCATCACCACAGGTGCAGCTGGTGCCTCTTCCCGCCTGCTCCCGCCCTCCTCCTCCTCCATCACCGTTATTACTTCTCGCGGCCCCCGCTTCGTGGGAGCCGCTCGTAGATGTAACTCACCACGGACATTGCAGGAACACGGAATTTCTGATCCCGGTCAGCCAGGAGTGCACAGGACCCAGGGGAGCCTTGTTTGTTTGCTGAACACCGTAGGTGGGACTGCGAGGACCAGCCTGCACAGCGCCATCACCACAAGTGCAGCTGGTGCCTCTTCCCGCCTGCTCCCGCCCTCCTTCTCCTCTACATAAACCCCAGGAGTAACCGCGCCAGCGGGACGCGCGCGGGTCGAAGCGTGGGCGAAGACTGGGCAAAGAGTGGGCCGTTTGAGGCCGTTCGAGAACGGACGAGATAGGGATTGGGCCATCCCCCCTGACCCACGTCCTTCCCTCTTCATACACCCCACAACCACACTCGGATTATGGCTACAAGGGAGACGAGGAGCAAGACCACGCTGGCTGTTGGGAAGCCTAAAGGTACTTTGGACACTTACTTTGATAAAGCTGGCTCACTCCTTATCGACGAAATTACTAATTTAGAAAGACGCATTTCGCAAGAAATTGAGTGGGTAAGGAGATCGTCTCTGGGCCCCCTTGCACATGCAACTACTTCTGAAAAAAGATTGGAATGTACATTATCTGATGCTGGGGGCAGGGGAACAAATGTTACGCCTGATGTAGTAGATCTGAGTGGTTCCCTTGTTGTAAGCATTGATTGTGATCTCTTGGCCCCAGTAGACCTCAGTATATTACCTTTACCTTTACCTAAGCCCCCCCCACCCTCAACTGCACCTAATGTGACTTTGTCCATTATGGACGGAATTATTCCCAGGGAACATCAGTCCACGCAATTAAGGCAGGGGGAGAGGGAGGGTGCTATTCCAAAAAGGAAAAGGAGGGAGCAAAATTGTAGGGAAAGAAAGTCTAAGGGCCCGATTCACAGAACTAACTTAAGACAAAAGATAGGGAATGGAGAGGATAGAGGCTATAATGGCGTTCACGCCACCAAAATATGCCAGAAGGTCAACCCCGAGGAGAAATACACCAATGGAGAGGTAGCTATAAGGCCTGTTTCCCCCCCACACATTGTAAGGGAGGCGATACTGCCCCTAGATAGTAGTATAGATATTAATACACCATTGGGCCCGAAGTCCAGTCTGGGTCCGCTCCCAAACCCACTAGACAAGAGTATTATCACCTCTTCTTTGAAGATACTATCCTGGAATGTGGCGGGCTTGGGCAATAAATTGAACTGCCCGGACTGGAACTCATATATTGAGGGCAAAGATATATGTCTGTTTCAGGAAGCCTGGGCGCGTGAAGAAGTTAACTGCACCGGTTTTGCCGCATTTTCTATAAATGCAAAATGGGGGGGTAGGGGGCGCCCCTCGGGAGGACTCGCAATCTGGGTGGCTAGCGATTTGGGATGTAGGGCTGCTGTCCTCCCTCTGAGTAAGGAGGACATTCTTGTTGTATTGCTGGAATGGCCAAATTCACACAGGCTCCTGTTGGTAAATGTCTATTCTAGACCAGTGAATATCACGCAAGAGTCGCGTACTATAGAGGAGCTTACGGATGTCCTAAGTGAAATCTCTGAGGGTATCCCTTTTTTAATAGGAGGAGACCTAAATTGTCATTTTGAGCCGCTTTTCGGCTCATTGGACGGTCTAGCCCAAGAGGAGGATGCAGTCTGGTCCATACCCCCACTGGAGGCGCCGGGCCCAAGAGCGTGGACCCCTTTGGCTATACAAATAACATCTTTAACCTTAAAATATGGTGTCCGGGCCTGCAATGGTCGGATAAATTCTGACATTCCTCCAAAATATACATATAATAGAGGGGGTAGGGAATCAAGACTTGATTATATTCTCGTTCCATTGGCTTCGTGGTCACTTATCAGAAACTTTTGGGTAACTCCAAGGGTTGATAGTGACCACAATGCACTGGAAATGGAATATGACCTCCCTGGTTATGAGGCTAGGAGGGAACAGAGGGTGACACCTGAGGTGGGATTAGGCCTTACGAACAACAGACGTAGAGTGAAGTTGGAGAAACTAGCTTCTAATCCAGAGAAGATATCCATGCTTTATGCCCGGGTCATCCCCACACTCGAAAAGGCCCTTGCATTATCAGAGCAAGATAGCACCCAGGACACATATACACTGTGGGGATTGCTGCATGAGGAACTCATTAAATCAGTGTCTGAAATACTTTTCTCCACCCCAAAAAGGGCTAACGGACATATCATTAGTCCCCTCTGGTACAACATCACATGCCGTAAGGCAAAAATTGACCTCCTGGCCTTGATAAAGGAGGGGAAGGGGAGCGAGGCGAAGGGACTATAAGCACCTGATCAGTCATGCAAAAAGTGAATGGGAGCATGATAAATGGGAAAAACTTACCATCTCACTGGCACGTGGAGATTCACGTGCATTTTGGCGCTATGTGAACACTGGATCTGAGGAGCTGTCCTCTGCAATAGAGCCCAACATTTCACCTAAGGTTTGGCAAAACCACTTCCAGTCTTTATATAGTGTAGTCGAAGGTGCACGATCCGATCCTATCCATCTTGACAGTGATGATCTGATAGGGGTCCCATTTACATTATTGGAGGTCCGAGAGGCCATCGGACGGTTAGCATCAGGCAAGGCACCTGGTTTAGATGGCCTACCGGGCGATCTATTTAAACATGAACCCGATGTCTGGGCACCCTATTTACTGACATTATTTAACTCCGTTCTGGGAGGTATGGAGGTGCCAAATACTTGGCTGGGCGCAGAGATTGTCCCAATATTTAAAAAGGGATCGCCCCTGCTCCCAGCCAATTATAGACCTATTAGTCTTATCGATGTTCCCCAAAAGCTTTTTGGCAGATTGATACTTAATCGCCTCCAAAATTGGATTGAAGAACGTGCTATACTGAGCAGGGTTCAGAGAGGGTGTTTCAACCACAGACCAGATTTTTCGTCTGAATCTTCTATATTGGAAGACCGTGTTAATTGAGGGTGGCACCTTGTACACGGTCTTTGTGGATTTACGAGCGGCATTCGATCTAGTGCCAAGGGATAAACTATGGACTGTTTTAATGGACCTAGGGGTTCCCGTCGATATTTTGTCAATCCTGATGAGATTACACCAAGGAAATTTTGCTAAGGTCAGGTGTGGTAGAGGGGGAGTTCTTTCGGATGGTTTCCCCGTTGACGCGGGGGTTAGACAGGGTTGTGTGCTCGCACCGACCCTGTTTTGCCTCTTTGTTGGTTGGGGTTATTAACCATCTTATTGGGCTGAACAACACTGATGCCCCTAAGCTAAACGGCAGCAGGGTCCCTGCAATTATGTTTGCAGATGATACCCTGCTGCTTTCTAAATCCCCCATGGGCATACAACGGGTGTTGGATGGGTTCTCGAACTTTTGTGTGAAGCGTGGACTGGAAATCAACGCTTCAAAAACGAAGTATATGATTTTTAACCCACCCTCCTCATCTCGCCCAAATTCGGCGATAGGGTCCGTCAGATTAGAAAGGGTTTGATTATTTGGGGTTACACTCAACCAAACTATGACTTGGGACTCGCACCAAACCAAGGCAAATATGAAATTAGTACAGCTAACGGGTAGTATATGCAGGATGACAAGCAGGTCGACTTATAAACCCTTTGGTCCACCCCTGCAAATTTACAAAACACAGGCTAGAGGGGCAGTAACCTATGGGGGTGAAATATGGGGGCATACAGCTGTCCCAGAAATTGCAGATCACAGAGAATAATTTCATAAGACAACTGGCAGCATTACCGTCTAGTACCCCACTTCTCCCACTGAGATTAGATCTGGGCCTAAGACCTATTACGGAGGAGTTGGGACTCAAACCCCTAACCTTTTGGCGCAAAGTCTGGAGCACGCCAGAATTATCTAATTACAGGGCTGAGCTCGTTGAGATTTTGCGCCTACCCAAAGCGGTACAAATCCCATGGTTAAAGTCTATTAAGCAAACTTTCGAAACACTAGGAAGACCAGATTTGTGGCACAATCCAGGAAATGCATGTTGCAGGGTCTCACGCAAATCTTTATCACAGGTTTACTATGAGCACAAGTTACGGGTCTCTATTGAAAGCACACGTGAGGGGTCTCTATCTAATCTCTTCCTTGTTTTTAAAGATTCATATGGTTTAGAGCCCGTCTTTGATGACGTAGGTCCGCCAAAAACAAGGAAGTTATATATGCAGTGGCGCTATGGTACTCTCCCCCTTAGGGCATACACTGGTCACTGGACTAAATTACAGCTTACAGTCCAATGCCCAGCATGTGCATACCCGCGAGAGAATGATCTGCACATTATATTTTTCTGTCCAGCTTACCAAAGACCTCTGAACTATTGGCTTGTCCCTCTCCTCAAAAATTTGGGTTTTAGGAACTACCTTCCAGCATACAGGATTTTAAAGACAGATTCTTCCGCCCTAATTTTATTTGCAGTTGCTAAATTTCTAATAGCAATGTGGTTTATCCGTAATCGCTGTACTAAGCCTAATATGGTTATATGAATATTTTTGATGATTTTAATCAGATTGTTTTACGACCTACTTTTTATTCATCTATAAGTAATCATTTTATTGTGTAATTTATAAATTGTAATATTGTTGCATTCTTTTATGGTCCAAGTGACCGAAATAAAGATTATGATGATTCATGATATCACAGCAGAAGGCTTTTTCACATGGTAAAATCACCTTGGAACACACCACAATTCCTAAAATGAGTATGGTACCATCAACAAATGATTTATAATGTAACTAAAGTCTTAAAACCTTCTATTAACTGCAATGCTTTTTAATGAGGTGCTATCATGTATATTGGGCCCAAGATGGCTGCCAACACTTCTTGGATGAAGTGCTGACAGCCAATCAGATCTCACGATGAGATGTGTGGTTAGGCTCCGCCCAGATATATATGTGATTTTACTTTTGATTTTCTCAGGAACTACTGAACGGATTTACACCATTTAAGCAAACGGCACATGCCTGACCTGAGGACTACCTCTTTGCCAAATTTCAAGTAATTCTGTTCAGCCGTTCGGGCTGTACCTTCGACTATAGGTCCTATGAGAAAATGCATGGGGAACATGCGTTTTGGGACCCCCCTTTTTTCTCAGCCCCCGCTTGACGAATCACCCCGAGACTTTCAGGGTAGGAGCTGAGCGGAGCGCCCCATTAGTTTTGAAAATTTCACGAAGATAAGTCAACCGGCGCCAAAGTTATTCAAAATAGAATTTTCAGATTTCCTATGGGAACTCGGTCCTAACTATAACTATCTGCTGGCGACCGCCAGTAGATAATATTTTCACTGAAAAAACCATAGGTTTCAGGGGCGTTATAGTTAGCTGGACATTTCCCTTGTACAAAACCCTAGAAATTCCCCTGTTATAGTTAGTTCAGCTAACTATAACTCGCGCCCCCGCAATGCACTGCTGATGACGTCACATATTACATCACTCATGACATGGTCAGTGACATCACTGATGACATCACTGATGACATCTGAAATGACATCACTGATGACATCACTGATGACGTCATCCATGTGATAAATTAGTGCATTTTCTCACACCCTTTGATATACTCAATCAAAATTTCAGACGTCCATTCTCAAAACCATAGATACTCCAATACCAATAACTACATACCCACTCATTGATTCTTAGATCTACACACACATCCACTCACTCACCTGTACAGTCACTCATACTTACAGTCACTCAGTACAGGACTATCATATGCATTTATACACCTACATAGACACTCACACACCACCAATCATCCATAGAGGTACTCTCACACCTAGTCAGTCATGCAAATAATTAATCACACTCCCATTTACTCACCTATGCAGTTATACACACTCAAGTTCACTTACTCATAAAAATAGTACCACATTCTTACGCTCTTATACAATCATTGATACAAGGACACACTCATCCATAGAGCCACTCTCACAATCACACACTCTCACATATACCCACTTATATACTCTTACATGCATATATACTGACTTTCACATATGTAGTTAGTCAGAAATGTACCACTGAGATATACATTCAATCCCTAACACACCCATATATACACTCACTCAACCATACAGTTCATCACAGATGCACTCTTAAAACCATGCACCCATAGAATCACCCATTCACACATGTATGCACAGAGTCACACACAGCCTACCCACACAAACACTCAGGCACCCATACAGATACTCAGACAACCAATCGATAACCCATATAGACACTCATATAGCTATTCACAAAACCATGCAGCCACTTATACACCAACAGACAGAAACATACAGACATTCACACAGTTTAGTCACTAGTCTGCAGTAAGATACATTTAATGACTCACTTATAGAGTCAGTTACGCAACTAGAAAATCATCCATTCACACACTTGTACACCCACTTATTTTTCAACAGGCCTTTCCCTATATATATTAAACATATTAAAACTGTTCAGAAACACATACTCAATGGATGATGTCATCAGTGATGTCATCAGTGATGTCATTTGAGATGTCATCAGTGATGTCATCAGTGATGTCACTGACCATGTCATGAGTGATGTAATATGTGACATCATCAGCAGTGCATTACGGGGGCGTGAGTTATAGTTAGCTGAACTAACTATAACAGGGGAATTTCTAGGGTTTTGAACGAGGGAAATGTCCAGCTAACTATAACGCCCCTGAAACCTATGGTTTTTTCAGTGAATTTCTAAGGTTTTTTAAATGCCAATTCCTAACTATAACGCCCCTGAAACCTTTGGTTTTTTCAGTGAATTTCAAAGGTTTTTTAAATACCAATTCCTAACTATAACGTGCATGAAACCTATGGTTTTTTCAGTGAATATACATATATATACACCCTACCTTTCAGTGTAGAAGGTTGTCAAACAACCAATGATTTCTTGTCTTTTTTCAAAATTGCATCTTAGCCACCATTTTAGAAACATCTTACTTTCCAAACTGCCATTTCATTTAGAGAGACCATCTGAGTGCATCTAGACCTCCTTACAAGATCCTTACAGTGTGGATTGTGGGACACAACTACATTTTCTGGAGCCAAAGTTATGCAGAAAACAAAGGCATTCACAAAGACCTAGGTTTGCCAAATGTAGACATTAAATGGATTGAACAGAGAGGGTTAAAGTGGCACCAATTGATGCCATTGGTGAAATCCTTCATGCAAATCCAACACCCTGACCTCATAATAGTGCACTGTGGTGGCAATGACCTAGGCACTTTGACTGGGGTAGGTATGGAAATGCTTATGAAGGACACCTTTGCAGAACTGACTTCACTTTTCCCTAAAACTGCCTTTGTGTACTCTAACATATGCCAAAGGCAGAAATGGAACTGGTCCGAACATTTTTGTCCACAGATTGAGAAAGCTAGGAAACATGTGAATAAATCTGTTTCTGCTTTTCTCCGAGACTATAGAATGGGGTCCATTTACAATAACAATCTGCACTTTCATATGCAAGAGATGTATAGGAGAGATGGAGTACACTTTACTGATGAAGGAAACAGAGTCTTCCTCAACAACTTTAGACTCTGTATAGGTACTTACTTATAAGTACCAAAAACTCTCAATGAACACAACGGCTCTTTTTAGAGCCACTCAAGAACAAAACACTTAAGGTTAATCTTTATCTCCCAACAATTTCATTTTTTTTCCCCTTGGATCCGCGAACCCACCGCAAGAGGATCCGTGCATCCAACGCGATAGGATGCGCGCACCATGCGCGCATTTCGCCGTTTTTTTTTTTTTAAAAAGGGGGCCCCAGAGGGTCCTTCTGGGACCCCCTAAGCACCTCTAGAGGGTCAGAGTATTTCCACTCTGCCCCCTTTATATGTTTTACACACTTTTTCCCTTGCTTCTTCAGCCTCGCTTCTACCGAGGCAGAAAATGACCGCAAACAGTACCTGGTTTTGAATGTAGAGAGACACTCAACAGCCAATTAGCATTCAGCGTGCGATCGGAAGGGTGCGCGCTCGGTTCGGGGAGGGAGCGCTTACGGTGCGGGTACGGTCCGCGGATCCTCCGCGGCCATAGATATCACTAACTTTTTCACCCTACTTTTCTCAGGAACTACTGAACAGATTCACACCATATATGCAAAAGGCACGAGTCCGAACTGAGGACTACCTCTTTGCCAAATTTGGTGTAATTCCGTTCAGCGGTTCGGGCTGTAGCTGCGACAACAGATCCTATGGGAAATTGCATGTGGAAAACGTGTTTTGGGACCCCCCTTTTTTCTCGGCCCCCGCTTGACGGATCACTGCAAAACTTTCAGGGTAGGAGCGGAGCGGAGCTGGCCAAAAGTATGAACAATTTCGCGAGGATTCGTCAACCGGCGCCAACGTTATTCCAAATAGAATGTTGCGGATTTCCTATGGAAAATAGGTCCTAACTATAACTATCTACTGGCGACCGCCAGTAGATAATATACATGTATATATATATTCACTGAAAAAACCATAGGTTTCACACACTTTATAGTTAGGAATTAGCATTTAAAAAACCTTGCAAATTCACTGAAAAAACCATAGGTTTCACATATGTTATAGTTAGCTGTACATTTCACTCGTAAAAAACCAATGAAATTCCACGTTATAGTTAGATCAGGTAACTATAACTTGCGCGACCGCAATCCACTGCTGATGACGTCACATATTACATCACTCATGACATGGTCAGTGACATCACTCATCACATCAATGATGACATCTCAAATGACACATTGTGGATTGCGGTCGCGCAAGTTATAGTTACCTGATCTAACTATAACGTGGAATTTCATTGGTTTTTTACGAGTGAAATGTACAGCTAACTATAACATGTGTGAAACCTATGGTTTTTTCAGTGAATTTGCAAGGTTTTTTAAATGCTAATTCCTAACTATAACGTGTGTGAAACCTATGGTTTTTTCAGTGAATTTGTACGGTTTTTTAATTGCTAAGTTATGTATTTATTTTAAAAAAAATTCTGGTTTTTCACCCACATTGCGCAGTCCATGCCGTGCGCGACTCCCCTTTTTTTACACAGTATCATTTGTTTTTTTCTCCCTTGTGGTTCCTTTAAATAATTTAATAAATGTGATTGTTACTTCTTTATTTTTTTTTCCCGTGCGCGTACGGTAAGCTTACCGTACGCGCACTCCGCGATTTTTTTTAAAAATTATTAAATGTATTTTTCGTACTTTTGGGTCCTTCTTGGACCCCCTGACAAACACTAGGGGGTCTGCAACTCTCTTCGTTGCCCCCTTTTCACGTTCCCCACCTTTGTTTCTCAGTGCGAGAGACAGAAAATGGCGGCCGACACTTCCTGATTTCGACAGATTCGAATGTTTACAGTCATGTAACCACCAATCAGAATTGAGCTCGCGCACGGCACCGTACGCGTACGGTAAGCTTACGGTAAGCGCACGGAGCGCGCTTACAGATATATATATATTGATTTAAATGCTATTTTCTCAGGACCTACTGAACAGATTTACACCAGACCTACAAAAGGCACATCCTTGACCTGAGGACTACCTCTCTGCCAAATTTCAAGTAATTCTGTTCAGCCGTTTGGGCTGTAGCTCGGACTAAAGGTCCTATGGGAAAATGCATGGGGAAAACGCGTTTTGGGACCCCCCTTTTTTCTCAGCCCCCGCTTGACGAATCCCCCCGAGACTTTCAGGGTAGGAGCGGAGCGCCCCATTAGTTTTGAAAATTTCGCGAGGATTCGTCGACCGGCGCAAAAGTTATTCCAAATAGAATGTTGCGGATTTCCTATGGAAACACGGTCCTAACTATAACTATCTACTGGCGACCGCCAGTAGATAATATATATATATATATATATATATATATATATATATTCCTCCAAATTGCTCCTGCAGCTTTTGAAGAAGCACTCGACAAGCAGGTAAGTGAAACCACTTTATTGCAGAAGATGGAAATGTCTTTTCATCCGTTTCTTTTCGTCTTTCTGCCTACGCGTTTCGGAGTTGTGCACTCCTTCTTCTTGGGCTGGTTGGTGAGAAGCGGAATTAGCAGTCTTAGATGGCTTCCCGTGATTGGTTGCACTTAGTAGTGAGCAAGTCCAATTAAAACTGTAGTAGCTGCAAAGTATGCTGGGGCGTGTAGTTTGCCATCTATCATGCTTTCAACCCCACGTGGGTCCCGCAAGCCACCAATACTTTTAAAAGGTTTCAGGGATTAAGTACGAGTCCTCTGAATTTTAAAGCGCTCCAGTGCGCCCCGGATGAAAGGGCACATCCATTAGTGTAATGCCCCTGCTGTGCCGGTTAAAGCAGGACACTACCTGCTTTCACGGCCCCTGTTTCATCGGCTCCTGCCCTCCATAGGTGGTGCTCCTTCCACGACCAGAGGCAGCCGTGTTAACATATTCCTCCAAATTGCTCCTGCAGCTTTTGAAGAAGCACTCGACAAGCAGGTAAGTGAAACCACTTTATTGCAGAAGATGGAAATGTCTTTTCATCCGTTTCTTTTCGTCTTTCTGCCTACGCGTTTCGGAGTTGTGCACTCCTTCTTCTTGGGCTGGTTGGTGAGAAGCGGAATTAGCAGTCTTAGATGGCTTCCCGTGATTGGTTGCACTTAGTAGTGAGCAAGTCCAATTGAAACTGTAGTAGCTGCAAAGTATGCTGGGGCGTGTAGTTTGCCATCTATCATGCTTTCAACCCCACGTGGGTCCCGCAAGCCACCAATACAAACTCGTTTCAGCACTTCAGAGGAGAATAAATTAAACCAGCGTCAGCTTCATGGCCCACTGGAGGGTAACAATGGATTTAATAATCATGTGCACAGCGGAGCCCACTGGAGGGTTTAAACTGTAAGTGACTCCATTTTCGGACTACAAGTCCCAGCATGAAATTGACATACTGACGCACTGCGCAAAGCCCACTGGGGGTATTTAAATTCAACATGCTGTAACGGAAAATGTTTGGAGCCATCTGCTGTGTGTGTGCCAATCACCCATGATTAAGAGGCAGGAGAAGCCTTGAAACGCGTTGGGAAAGAGGACAATAATTATGCATGCTGATGCTCGTTTTTCAATTTGAAATAAACCTTTTGGTTACCTCTGCAGTGAGTGCGCTCTTGTTGCTTTGGGCACTCTTTGTTTGAAATAATTACACGGCAGCCCTGCCGTGAAGAGATGCACCGTCCCTCGATCACTGGGAGGCTGGAGTTGGAACTTTGCCAAACTCGTTTCAGCACTTCAGAGGAGAATAAATTAAACCAGCGTCAGCTTCATGGCCCACTGGAGGGTAACAATGGATTTAATAATCATGTGCACAGCGGAGCCCACTGGAGGGTTTAAACTGTAAGTGACTCCATTTTCGGACTACAAGTCCCAGCATGAAATTGACATACTGACGCACTGCGCAAAGCCCACTGGGGGTATTTAAATTCAACATGCTGTAACGGAAAATGTTTGGAGCCATCTGCTGTGTGTGTGCCAATCACCCATGATTAAGAGGCAGGAGAAGCCTTGAAACGCGTTGGGAAAGAGGACAATAATTATGCATGCTGATGCTCGTTTTTCAATTTGAAATAAACCTTTTGGTTACCTCTGCAGTGAGTGCGCTCTTGTTGCTTTGGGCACTCTTTGTTTGAAATAATTACACGGCAGCCCTGCCGTGAAGAGATGCACCGTCCCTCGATCACTGGGAGGCTGGAGTTGGAACTTTGCCAAACTCGTTTCAGCACTTCAGAGGAGAATAAATTAAACCAGCGTCAGCTTCATGGCCCACTGGAGGGTAACAATGGATTTAATAATCATGTGCACAGCGGAGCCCACTGGAGGGTTTAAACTGTAAGTGACTCCATTTTCGGACTACAAGTCCCAGCATGAAATTGACATACTGACGCACTGCGCAAAGCCCACTGGGGGTATTTAAATTCAACATGCTGTAACGGAAAATGTTTGGAGCCATCTGCTGTGTGTGTGCCAATCACCCATGATTAAGAGGCAGGAGAAGCCTTGAAACGCGTTGGGAAAGAGGACAATAATTATGCATGCTGATGCTCGTTTTTCAATTTGAAATAAACCTTTTGGTTACCTCTGCAGTGAGTGCGCTCTTGTTGCTTTGGGCACTCTTTGTTTGAAATAATTACACGGCAGCCCTGCCGTGAAGAGATGCACCGTCCCTCGATCACTGGGAGGCTGGAGTTGGAACTTTGCCAAACTCGTTTCAGCACTTCAGAGGAGAATAAATTAAACCAGCGTCAGCTTCATGGCCCACTGGAGGGTAACAATGGATTTAATAATCATGTGCACAGCGGAGCCCACTGGAGGGTTTAAACTGTAAGTGACTCCATTTTCGGACTACAAGTCCCAGCATGAAATTGACATACTGACGCACTGCGCAAAGCCCACTGGGGGTATTTAAATTCAACATGCTGTAACGGAAAATGTTTGGAGCCATCTGCTGTGTGTGTGCCAATCACCCATGATTAAGAGGCAGGAGAAGCCTTGAAACGCGTTGGGAAAGAGGACAATAATTATGCATGCTGATGCTCGTTTTTCAATTTGAAATAAACCTTTTGGTTACCTCTGCAGTGAGTGCGCTCTTGTTGCTTTGGGCACTCTTTGTTTGAAATAATTACACGGCAGCCCTGCCGTGAAGAGATGCACCGTCCCTCGATCACTGGGAGGCTGGAGTTGGAACTTTGCCAAACTCGTTTCAGCACTTCAGAGGAGAATAAATTAAACCAGCGTCAGCTTCATGGCCCACTGGAGGGTAACAATGGATTTAATAATCATGTGCACAGCGGAGCCCACTGGAGGGTTTAAACTGTAAGTGACTCCATTTTCGGACTACAAGTCCCAGCATGAAATTGACATACTGACGCACTGCGCAAAGCCCACTGGGGGTATTTAAATTCAACATGCTGTAACGGAAAATGTTTGGAGCCATCTGCTGTGTGTGTGCCAATCACCCATGATTAAGAGGCAGGAGAAGCCTTGAAACGCGTTGGGAAAGAGGACAATAATTATGCATGCTGATGCTCGTTTTTCAATTTGAAATAAACCTTTTGGTTACCTCTGCAGTGAGTGCGCTCTTGTTGCTTTGGGCACTCTTTGTTTGAAATAATTACACGGCAGCCCTGCCGTGAAGAGATGCACCGTCCCTCGATCACTGGGAGGCTGGAGTTGGAACTTTGCCAAACTCGTTTCAGCACTTCAGAGGAGAATAAATTAAACCAGCGTCAGCTTCATGGCCCACTGGAGGGTAACAATGGATTTAATAATCATGTGCACAGCGGAGCCCACTGGAGGGTTTAAACTGTAAGTGACTCCATTTTCGGACTACAAGTCCCAGCATGAAATTGACATACTGACGCACTGCGCAAAGCCCACTGGGGGTATTTAAATTCAACATGCTGTAACGGAAAATGTTTGGAGCCATCTGCTGTGTGTGTGCCAATCACCCATGATTAAGAGGCAGGAGAAGCCTTGAAACGCGTTGGGAAAGAGGACAATAATTATGCATGCTGATGCTCGTTTTTCAATTTGAAATAAACCTTTTGGTTACCTCTGCAGTGAGTGCGCTCTTGTTGCTTTGGGCACTCTTTGTTTGAAATAATTACACGGCAGCCCTGCCGTGAAGAGATGCACCGTCCCTCGATCACTGGGAGGCTGGAGTTGGAACTTTGCCAAACTCGTTTCAGCACTTCAGAGGAGAATAAATTAAACCAGCGTCAGCTTCATGGCCCACTGGAGGGTAACAATGGATTTAATAATCATGTGCACAGCGGAGCCCACTGGAGGGTTTAAACTGTAAGTGACTCCATTTTCGGACTACAAGTCCCAGCATGAAATTGACATACTGACGCACTGCGCAAAGCCCACTGGGGGTATTTAAATTCAACATGCTGTAACGGAAAATGTTTGGAGCCATCTGCTGTGTGTGTGCCAATCACCCATGATTAAGAGGCAGGAGAAGCCTTGAAACGCGTTGGGAAAGAGGACAATAATTATGCATGCTGATGCTCGTTTTTCAATTTGAAATAAACCTTTTGGTTACCTCTGCAGTGAGTGCGCTCTTGTTGCTTTGGGCACTCTTTGTTTGAAATAATTACACGGCAGCCCTGCCGTGAAGAGATGCACCGTCCCTCGATCACTGGGAGGCTGGAGTTGGAACTTTGCCAAACTCGTTTCAGCACTTCAGAGGAGAATAAATTAAACCAGCGTCAGCTTCATGGCCCACTGGAGGGTAACAATGGATTTAATAATCATGTGCACAGCGGAGCCCACTGGAGGGTTTAAACTGTAAGTGACTCCATTTTCGGACTACAAGTCCCAGCATGAAATTGACATACTGACGCACTGCGCAAAGCCCACTGGGGGTATTTAAATTCAACATGCTGTAACGGAAAATGTTTGGAGCCATCTGCTGTGTGTGTGCCAATCACCCATGATTAAGAGGCAGGAGAAGCCTTGAAACGCGTTGGGAAAGAGGACAATAATTATGCATGCTGATGCTCGTTTTTCAATTTGAAATAAACCTTTTGGTTACCTCTGCAGTGAGTGCGCTCTTGTTGCTTTGGGCACTCTTTGTTTGAAATAATTACACGGCAGCCCTGCCGTGAAGAGATGCACCGTCCCTCGATCACTGGGAGGCTGGAGTTGGAACTTTGCCAAACTCGTTTCAGCACTTCAGAGGAGAATAAATTAAACCAGCGTCAGCTTCATGGCCCACTGGAGGGTAACAATGGATTTAATAATCATGTGCACAGCGGAGCCCACTGGAGGGTTTAAACTGTAAGTGACTCCATTTTCGGACTACAAGTCCCAGCATGAAATTGACATACTGACGCACTGCGCAAAGCCCACTGGGGGTATTTAAATTCAACATGCTGTAACGGAAAATGTTTGGAGCCATCTGCTGTGTGTGTGCCAATCACCCATGATTAAGAGGCAGGAGAAGCCTTGAAACGCGTTGGGAAAGAGGACAATAATTATGCATGCTGATGCTCGTTTTTCAATTTGAAATAAACCTTTTGGTTACCTCTGCAGTGAGTGCGCTCTTGTTGCTTTGGGCACTCTTTGTTTGAAATATATATATATATATATATATATACCTCACAAATTACATCACTCATGACATGGTCAGTGACATCACTGATGACATCATCCACAGAACCACACACACACCCACTCAGACCCCATATAACCTTTTATACACCCACTCACACACCCACCCAACTACTCACATACCCATCATATATATATATATATATATACCCATCATGTATGCTCCACATTGCTACTCGCCGACTTAAACTCCTTTGCGGAGAAATACAAGCGTGGACCACAGTTCTGTGCAGATAAGTGAATTTATTTATCTCCATCCGCCATAACGCTTTTCGCCCATTGCCGGCCTTGATCACATGACAGCGCTGGCTATACAGATCGCCTCTTTTAAAGTGTCAGTGCACATCATAACATTGATGGAACGTGACAACAGACTTATAGGCTTTGCAGATGAATCATAATAACAGTACAAATACACACACACACACATATATATATATATATATATATATTTATATATGTATATATATATATTACCTACTGGCTATCGCCAGTAGGTAGTTATAGTGAGGACCGTGTTTCCATAGGAAATCCGCAACATTCTATTTTGAATAACTTTGGCGCCGATTGACGAATCCTGGCGAAATTTTCAAAATAGGTGGGGCGCTCCGCTCCGCTCCTACCCTGAAAGTCTCGGGGGGATTCGTCAAGCGGGGGCTGAGAAAAAGGGGGGGTCCCAAAACATGTTTTCCCCATGCATTTTTCCATAGGACCTTTAGTCCAAGCTACAGCCCGAACGGCTGAACAGAATTACTTGAAATTTGGCAGAGAGGTAGTCCTCAGGTCAGGGATGTGCCTTTTGTAGGTCTGGTGTAAATGTGTTCAGTATTTGCTGAGAAAATAGCATTTAAATCAATATATATCTATAGGCGCGCTCCGAGCGCGTACGGTAAGCTTACCGTACGCGTACGCTGCCGTGCGCGAGCGCAATTCTGAATGGTGGTTACATGACTGTAAACATTCGAATCGGTCGAAATCAGGAAGTGTCGGCCTCCATTTTGTGTGTCTCACACTGATAAACAAAGGAGGAGAACGTGGAAAGGGGGCAACGAAGAGAGTTGCAGACCCCCTTGCGTTTGTCAGGGGGTCCAAGAAGGTCATAAAAGTATGAAAAATACATTTAATTTTTTTTTTTTTTAAATCTCGGGGTGCGCGTACGGTAAGCTTACCGTACGCGTACAGTAGAAAAAAAAACAATAAAAAAATAGAAGTAAAAAACAAATTTAAGTGTTAAGATATTAGGGGGCTCTAAAAAGAGCCGTTGTGTTTATGAAGTGTTTTTTGGTACCTATAAGTAAGTACCGATGCAGAGTCTAAAGTTCAAGAGGAAGACTCTGTTGCCTTCATCAGTGAAATGTACACCGTCTCCTCTATAAATGCCTTGCATGTTGTAACGCAAGTTGTTGTGGTATATAGAACCCATACCATAGTCTCTGAGGAAAGCAGAAATAGATTTGTTGACGTGCTTTCTTGCTTTGTCAATCTGCGGACAAAATTGATTGGACCAGTTCCACTTTTGCCTTTGGCATATGTTAGAATATACAAAGGCAGATTGAGGAAAAAGCGACATCAATTGTACAAAGGTGTCCTTAATAAGCATTTCCAGACCTACACCAGTTAAAGTGCCTAGGTCATTTCCACCACAGTGCACAATAATAAGGTTAGGCTGTGGGAGATGTTGAAAGGTTTTCACCAAAGGCAATAATTGGTGCCACTTTAACCCTCTCTGACCAATCCATTTAATGTCTACATTTGGCAAAGCAAGGTCTCTCACCATACCTCTGTTTTCTGCATACTTTTCACTCCAGAAGACATAGCTGTGACCTACAATCCACACTGTGAACATCTTTCAAGGAGATCTGGATGCACTCAGAAGGTGTCTTTCAGTAGAATGGCAATATGAAATGAAAGACAGTTGTAAAATGGAGGCATACATATTTTTTTAAAATAAAAAGAACTCATTGGCTGATTCAAATCTTTTTACAGTAAAAAGTAGGCTGTATGTGTACATTTTTAGAAGCATGTTTTGTATTGGTTCAGAAAATTGTGTTCCCACAGAAGATTAGGTTGGATTTGCTGTTAGGTTGGACAGGTGAAGCACTCTTGCTCTTTGGATTTGAAACATTGTGTGCTGAACTTCTGACCTCTCTCCTCACAGCAGTGTTCCATGAGCTGTTGCTATGGTAGCAGGCAGAAGTCAAGTTGGGGGAAGGGTACATTTGGAAAAGGGTTGAAGTTTTCAACCAATAGAAATGTGTGATTTCATTTGAAAAAAAGTGGGAAGCACTGAGATTTGTAATTAACATGTATATGTGTGAAAAAAGAGAGGGAAACATTGCCATTTACTGGTTCTGGAGAGAGGAGAGAGGTGTAGAGCTCTGATATTCTGACTCTGATAGTCTGCTGTTTGAGTGCCACATTTCTTTCTCAACCAACTAATTTTAAAGGTGAGTTATGAGTTTGAGAGGGGATGTATGTGGTGATTTTTGATATAAATATTAGAATTGTGATTCTTCTTTAAAAGTTATGTTTTACATTTTGTGGTTTGGGAGATATTTAACTGTCTTTAACTAGTTAAATATTATGGAGTGTGTTTTTACCATAAGTTAAGGTGTACTGGTATCACTGAGGAATACTGTTTTGTGCCTAGAATCAACCCATGAGTCTGTGTGCACACAGGAATTGTTAGAGATTTTAATAGTGATGGTCCGGTTCTGTAAGAATGGCATTTGTAGGAAAGGGGCAGCTTTCTTTTTGTAAATATGATGGTTTCCATTCAGCATAAATCAGTTAGACACAAATGGGAGGCAAATGCTAACACATTTGAAATTGATATCGCAGATTTTGCTTCTAATCATGCAATTGCTGAGCTTGGTCATACATATACAAAACTGCAATTAAACCTTGCCACACATGTACTTTTACATACATTACTACAATGTTTAAGCTGTTATGGATGCATGCATGAATATGTCTCTTGCAACTGAAAATACACAGTCTGCATAAGCAGACTGTTAGCACACACCCAGCAGTTTATCCTGTAGAATCATGCTGAGTATTCACAAGTGAGTGGTGGTTCAGGTAGCAGTCAGTAACGCTAATACATTCAACATCACTAAGGCTGATTTATTTTGCTGGAGTGTAGTTAGTCACCAAGGTCACACATGTTCATGGTCTCAAAAAGCTGTTTGCACATGTGCTCTTTTTTGTTTCTGAAAACTGTAATGAAAATGTATCAGACTGTTAGAGTACTTAACACTTGCAGAAAAAAACAGTAGTAAGTGTGCTATGAAATTGGCAAGCAAATTTCATTTTCTGCCTAGAATCACAGCATGAGTCTGTGAGCACACAGGAATTGTTGTCAGAGATGTATTTCGTGTCACTCTGGGTCTTTTTGGATGTATCCATGCATATGTCTCTTGTAACTGAAATTACACAGTCTGCATAAGCAGACTCTTAGCACACACCCAGCAGTTTATCCTGTAGAATCATGCTTAGTATCCACAAGTGAGTGGTGTTCAGGTAGCAGTGAGTAATGCTAATACATTCAACATCACTAAGGCTGATTTCTTTTGCTGGAGTGTAGTCAGTCACCAAGGTCACACATGTTCATGGTCTCAAAAAGCTGTTTGCACATGTGCTCTTTTCTGTTTCTGAAAACTGTAATGAAAATGTATCAGACTGTTAGAGTACTTAACACTTGCAGAAAAAAACAGTAGTAAGTGTGCTTTGAAATTGGCAAGCAAATTTCATTTTCTGCCTAAAATCACAGCATGAGTCTGTGAGCACAGAGGAATTGTTGTCAGAGATGTATTTCGTGTCACTCTGGTTCTTTTTGGAAGTATCCATGCATATGTCTCTTGTAACTGAAAATAACCAGTCTGCATAAGCAGACTCTTAGCACACACCCAGCAGTTTATCCTGTAGAATCATGCTTAGTATTCACAAGTGAGTGGTGTTTCAGGTAGCAGTGAGTAACGCTAATACATTCAACATCACTAAGGCTGATTACTTTTGCTGGAGTGTAGTCAGTCACCAAGGTCACACATGTTCATGGTCTCAAAAAGCTGTTTGCACATGTGCTGTTTTCTGTATCTGAAAACTGTAATGAAAATGTATCAGACTGTTAGAGTACTTAACACTTGCAGAACAAAACAGTAGTAAGTGTGCTTTGAAATTGGCAAGCAAATTTCATTTTCTGCCTAAAATCACAGAAAACAGTAGTAAGTGTGCTTTGAAATTGGCTAGCAAATTTCATTTTCTGCCTAGAACCACAGCATGAGTCTGTGAGCACACAGGAATTGTTGTCAGAGATGTATTTCGTGTCACTCTGGTTCTTTTTGGATGTATCCATGCATATGTCTCTTGTAACTGAAAATACACAGTCTGCATAAGCAGACTCTTAGCACACACCCAACAGTTTATCCTGTAGAATCATGCTTAGTATTCACAAGTGAGTGGTGTTTCAGGTAGCAGTGAGTAACGCTAATACATTCAACATCACTAAGGCTGATTTCTTTTTCTGGAGTGTAGTCAGTCACCAAGGTCACACAAGTTCATGGTCTCAAAAAGCTGTTTGCACATGTGCTGTTATCTGTAGCTGAAAACTGTAATGAAAATGTATCAGACTGTTAGAGTACTTAACACTTGCAGAAAAAAACAGTAGTAAGTGTGCTTTGAAATTGGCAAGCAAATTTCATTTTCTGCCTAAAATCACAGCATGAGTCTGTGAGCACAGAGGAATTGTTGTCAGAGATGTATTTCGTGTCACTCTGGTTCTTTTTGGAAGTATCCATGCATATGTCTCTTGTAACTGAAAATACACAGTCTGCATAAGCAGACTCTTAGCACACACCCAGCAGTTTATCCTGTAGAATCATGCTTAGTATTCACAAGTGAGTGGTGTTTCAGGTAGCAGTGAGTAACGCTAATACATTCAACATCACTAAGGCTGATTACTTTTGCTGGAGTGTAGTCAGTCACCAAGGTCACACATGTTCATGGTCTCAAAAAGCTGTTTGCACATGTGCTGTTTTCTGTATCTGAAAACTGTAATGAAAATGTATCAGACTGTTAGAGTACTTAACACTTGCAGAACAAAACAGTAGTAAGTGTGCTTTGAAATTGGCAAGCAAATTTCATTTTCTGCCTAAAATCACAGAAAACAGTAGTAAGTGTGCTTTGAAATTGGCTAGCAAATTTCATTTTCTGCCTAGAACCACAGCATGAGTCTGTGAGCACACAGGAATTGTTGTCAGAGATGTATTTCGTGTCACTCTGGTTCTTTTTGGATGTATCCATGCATATGTCTCTTGTAACTGAAAATACACAGTCTGCATAAGCAGACTCTTAGCACACACCCAACAGTTTATCCTGTAGAATCATGCTTAGTATTCACAAGTGAGTGGTGTTTCAGGTAGCAGTGAGTAACGCTAATACATTCAACATCACTAAGGCTGATTTCTTTTTCTGGAGTGTAGTCAGTCACCAAGGTCACACAAGTTCATGGTCTCAAAAAGCTGTTTGCACATGTGCCGTTATCTGTATCTGAAAACTGTAATGAAAATGTATCAGACTGTTAGAGTACTTAACACTTGCAGAAAAAAACAGTAGTAAGTGTGCTTTTAAATTGGCAAGCAAATTTCATTTTCTGCCTAAAATCACAGCATGAGTCTGTGAGCACAGAGGAATTGTTCTCAGAGATCTATTTCGTGATACTCTGCTTCATTTAGAATTGCATTCGTATGAAAGGGGAAGCTTGTTTTCTGGAAATGTGGTGGTTAGCATTCAGCCCAAAACAGTTTCTCAAATAAGAAGCAAATGCTAACATATTTGAAATCAACATGGTAGATTTTTCTTCCACTCTTGCAATGGGTCATGTAGTTGCTACATACAAAAAACTCATATTAACCCTTACCACACATGTAGTCTTACATACATGTTTACAGTGTTTAAGCAGTTATGTAAGGGTCCATTCAAGTCTCTCTTGCACCTGACAGTAGACAGTCTCCAGAACCACACTCTTAGCAGAGAGCTAGCTGTTTTTCCTGTACACTCATGCTTACTAATCAGCACTGTGTGGTGTTTTAAGTAGGAGTGAGGAACGCTAATGCATTGAACATCACCAAGGCTCATTATCTTTGCTGGAGTGTAGTCAGTCAGCCAGGTTACACATGTACATGCTCTGAAAAAGCTGTTTGGACATGTGCTCTTTTCTGCCTCTCTAAACTATAAAGAAAATGTGTCAGACTGTTAGAATAATTAACAGTTGCAAAAAAAAAAAAAGTAAGTGTGCTTTTGAATTGCAAATGAAATATCGTGTTCTGCCTAGAATCACACCAAGAGTCTGTGTGCACACAGGAATTGTTCTTAGAGATTAAATTCGTGTTGGTTTTGTTGTGTTTTTCACTTGTAGGAAAGGGGTAGATAGTGTTATAAGATTAGAAAAGATCATAACAAAAATAGAAATATATTTAAATTACAAAAAGGTATTTTTTTTTAGTTTCTTTCAGGTATTGCTGCAGAGCAGTGAAGGACATATAAGATGCCTATAAAATCAAGAAAGCGAAAACAACAGAAAAAACATGTATATTTGAAGACAACTGAAGGACCCAAGTTAGTTGAAGATGCTCATGTTGGGAAAAAGAAAAAGTCTTCTGGTAAGCAGACAAAGGAATTCTTTAAAAATATATTCAAAAAAAGGAAAAATTTAAAAAATGTCCCCATTGGAAAAACTGCTTCAAGTAGAAAACAACAGGAGAATAGTGATAATTTACTAAATGCTAATGTACAAGCAGAAGCTATAAAAATTGACTTGAAAAGAAAATCAACATTTAAAGAGATCCGTAGGAAAATGTTTCAGAGAAGAGTGATGTCCAATTTGCTAAAGGATGTGAAAAAATATAAGAAAAGAGCTAAATTTTACAAGAGAAAAAAAGATATTGAAGCCGTTGTAGCCAAGGCTTTAGAATTAAAAAGAAAACTATTCATTTTAATTTTGAACAGGATGCGTACATTAGAAAAAATAGTCAATGTAATGAAGTCACAAAGCAAAACAAAAAGAGTAGTGAAAAGAAATAACTTTTGTAAAGTGTTTTTAGGAGAATGGATGCATAGTTCAAGTACTGAACCATTTTTTAATGAAGAGAGTTATCTTCAAAGTAAGAGTTTGCTGCATGCAGTTGACACCACTGGACGAGCATATGAAGTAAAAGATGGTTGTATAATGGAAAAGGAGAAAATGGTTCCAAGAAATGAGGAAGAAGTGATTGCGGATGAGGTTATGGGGAGACGTCCTAAAGCCCCAGTGTATACTTGGAATTGTAGTAGTATTTGTACTTTGAGACAGGAATCTATTGATAAATTACGTGAGTTTTTAAGAGAATATAGTAAAAAGAGTGTTAAACAGAAGATTAAGGTGCTTCAAGGACTAGATCCATGCAGAGTGAGAGAGAATACTGGTTTGCAAGGACACTCTCTGGCTTGTCTATCTAGGAAAGTTTGTCAAAGTGTTTTTCACCATTTTATGATGCTGGCAGTTCATCATACTGAAATTAGAAAATTTGTGAGAAGATTGTATTTTGCTAAAAGTCCAGCACTAAAGTTAAATGAGTTGAATAAGGCTCTGTTCCGTGGATCTGTATCAGATGTTGAGAAGGTTACTGATGAAATTCAGTTAAGTTACTTTGGTCCGGAACAAGAAAGTGCAGGGAATGACACAGTTATTGAGGAAAATGTGGAAGAGAATGTAGAACCCTCCGTAAATAAGAAATTTCAAGATCAAATAACAAAATTTGCTATCATCTCTAATGAAAGACCAAATATTACTTGTATTTGTTGCCGGAGAAGCCATTATCAAATCCAAACAAGGAATGTTGATCTCTACAAAAAAAGTGAAGAAGAAGATAATTATAAGTGGAAGGATTTTGCAACATATATATTTCTTGAAAATTGTTTTGATTTGGGTGAAGATCATCGTATTTGTAAATACTGTTACAACAAGTTAGAAGAAAATAAAATGCCAGCTAGAGCTGTACATAATAATTTAGAATTGGTTGAAGTTCCTGCAGAACTTTCTGATTTAAATACGTATGAGTCTATACTCATTCAATGTGTTTATCCGTTCCAGACCATAGTACGTATGGAGCCAAAAACAGGCAAATTACCTCCTTCAGATTTACAGAGAGGTTTAAAAGGAAGAGTTGTCTATTTGCCGTTAGGATTGAAAAAAAATATGGAAACTATTGATACAGATACTTTGGAAACGGAACCATTAGTTATTCTGGTTAATGGTGTACCTACAAAGAGTAAGAAAATTTGGCAGGAGCTGGTAGATGTACGGAAAGTACAAAGAGCAAGTTTATATTTGAAAAGGAATAATAAATGGTATGAATCAATTTATATAGATGAAGATGAAGAAGATTTACTAGGAGACACAGACACACCAACTGGGCAAATTGAAAAAGTGGACAAGTCAAAAGAAGAAGAAATTTATGAACACTTCAGCATACATCGTCTTCATTCAAAAGAAGTTATGGCAAACACTATTGATCTGTTTCAGATGAAAAAAGCCAAAGGAACTCCCGTAAGTGTATGGGAGGAGAGTTTGGAAGCTCGTTGTTTTCCCCAGCTGTTTCCTACAGGAGAAGGTGGACGATACGATGAACGTGCAGTCCAGATTCCTGCTTCTGAGTATCGGACTACAAGATTATATGCAGAAGATCCCAGATTTCGTCAAAGTATTCCTTATTTGTTCCATCTGTTATTTGAAAGTGACTTGTCTGCACTATCTTATGCAGTAAACCACGTTTTAAAAAGTGGAACACATCTACATAATGTGTCTGCTAAGGATTTTATGAACAAAGTGCAGCAGCGAGATGATCATTTGGAATCACAATTGATCAATCTGATGGCTTGTCAGCGTGGGACGAATGAATATTGGTACAGACGCCATGGACAATTGAAATGTATGTTACGGAATTTAGGAACTCCTACATGGTTCCTAACCCTAAGCTGTGCCGAGTACGCTTGGGATGATTTACTGGATTTTCTACGAGAGGCAAATTCAAACATTAAAAACATCGAATACAAGACAGCAGGAGAACTGTGCTCATTGGATCCGGTTAATGTTTGCAGATATTTCAATCATAGATTTGAGGCTATGATGTCCTTCATCTGCAATAAAAAAAAATCCACCTCTTGGAGAAGTTGTGGATTTCTTTTGGAGAAAAGAGTACCAAGCAAGATGTGCTCCTCATATTCATAAGCTGTTGTGGATCAAGGATGCTCCAAAATTTGGAACAGATGCTGATGAAGCAGTGTTATCTTTCATTGAAGAATATGCAACATGTGCTATACCTAAAAGCACAGAAGAGAAAAAGTTAAAAGAGCAAGTTTTACGTTTCCAAAGTCATTGGTGTGGAAAATACTGTCGACGGAAGTACAAGACCAAAGATAAATTCTACACAAAATGTCGATTTGGATTTCCTAGACCTGTTCTTTCAAAAGGAAGAGTCAATAGTTTTATGTCAGCTGTGCGACATACTATTACAAGAAAATCTCCCAAAAATACGTACAACCTAAGAAGAAAAGAAGAGTCAAAATATATAAATGACTACAACCCAGTCATTTTATCCATGTGGAATGCTAACATGGATATTCAGTATGTGGCAGACAATTCTATTGCTGTTGCTCGGTATGTCACATCTTACATCACTAAATCTGAGAAAACGGAATTGAAGGAAATGTGGGAAGAGATTTCTCACGAGAAGACTGTCAGTAAGAAGCTGTACAGTTTCAGTTTAAAGATGTTATCACATCGAGAAATTGGATCCTACGAATGTTCAGATAGGTTATCATCTGCAAGTCTGTACTCGAAAGCAAGAAGAATAATTTGGGTCAGTTTAGGCCTTGCAGGAATGCGAAATCGGGTACTGAAATCTGTTGGAGAAATTGAATATTTGGCCGAGAACGACCCAGAAAGTACAGATATTTTGAAAACAAACATGTTGGACACATATTACCCAAAAAGAAGTCATCATCTTGAGAACATGTGTCTCTATGAAGTGCTGCAGAACTACATTTTTTCACGGAAAGCCACATAAGACATCAACAATGGAAAATATAAAGTCATTGGTGAGGAAGGATGTTTGGTGAAGCAAACAAAAGGAAGTTTGATTAATCACAGGAAGCTGAGTTGTGACACTACTGACAAAAAGGAATTTTACTACTTGGCACTTTTACAGCTGTTTAAACCATGGCGTTCAGAGGACGAACTACTTGGAGAATTTCAAAGCTATGAGGATTCATTTAATGCATGTAAAGATACCATTGAATGCAGTATTTTCAGGAATTATGTCCAAATGTTAAACGAAGAAATTGAACAGGAAGCTACAATTGCAGCTGAAGTAGCTAGAGACAGTTCTCAAGACAGCCAAAGTTCTGGAAAGCTCAGTCAAGATCCACTAGGACAGCCAATCTTAGAAAATGAAGCTGCAATAGCCATGACTGAAGTGGAAACGGCTATGAATCAAGCTCAGGAAGATTTAATAGACTTACCAGATTTGGAACAACAACTGAATGAAGAACAACAACAAATTTATGAAGAAGTCAGAAAAAAAATTGATCACGGATTACTACATGAAAATAAAGAGTGCACATGCACATCATTTTAACCAATTAGGTTGTTTGTGAGTGGACAAGCTGGAACTGGGAAAAGTTTCCTAATTAAAGTCATCAGAAGCTACCTACAGCAAAAAACAGATTCAACTTTGTCTTTTGTTGTTACTGCTCCAACTGGGTTAGCAGCATATAACATAAAAGGAATTACCCTCCATCGCTTGCTAATGTTACCAGTGGAGCATGAGAACAAAATAGAATATCACAAGCTAACTGGCGAAGCATGTTTCGAAGTTTCAAGAGTGTTGAAGAAGATGCAAGTTCTCATTATTGATGAGGTAAGCATGGTATCAAACTTAATGCTTGCCTTTGTGCATTTAAGAATGCAGCAAATTCTAAAGAGAGACTATGACGTGTTATTTGGTGGAAAACATGTTATAGTTTTTGGGGATCTTCTACAGCTTACTCCAGTTAAAGGACAACCAGTGTTTAATACTGTGACACATGAGGACACGAAGAAGTCATTAGGAAGCATTGGTAATGCGAATATTTGGTCATTCTTTGAGTACAAAGAACTCACTACCAATATGAGGCAAGCAAACGATGAAGAATATGGAAGTATTCTGAAAGATATCAGAATTGGACTACTCACAGAAGTTGGCAGAAAAGCATTACAGAGTCGGTTGCTACATAATTTATTTCCAAGTGAAGAAATAGTTGCAGAGCAAATATACAAGAACATTGCAGAAAAAAATACTGTAATCTGCTTAATGCCAACACTACGTGAATGCTCAATATTCAATTAGGAACTTTTGAAATTGGAAAAGGAAGAGATTAAGAAAATGGAAGCAGTGGACAAAATCCAACATGAAAGAATTACTATTACATTAACAGGCGAACTGAAAAATAAATTGGATTCTCTAGAGAAGAACATTTCGAAAACAGCTGGATTAGAAAAAAATTTATATCTTTGCATAAACTGTCGAGTATTTTTAAGGAGAAATTTGGATGTTGAAAAAGGTTTAGTAAATGGAGCTATGGGTAAAGTTGTGGGGTTTGTTAACTACCAGAAAAAAGAAGGAATTGAGTTTTTTAAAATAAGATTTGATCAGATTGAAGAGGTAAAAGACATTAGTCGTTGTTCAGTTCGTTTTTTGCTTGTGAAAGACTTATATGTACGTAGGAAGCAGTTTCCATTTTCTCTAGCATATGCTGTAACTATTCACAAGTGTCAAGGATTAACTGTTGATAGTGCATTTGTAAACATTGGATCTACTGTGTTCGAAGAAGGTATGGCATATGTTGCTTTGTCACGAGTGAAAACATTATCTGGTTTATTCATGATAGACTTTGATGACTCAAAAGTTAGTGCAGATGCAAATTGTGTAAAGGAGTATAATAGATTAAGAAGAACCTATGCTCCTCATTTAAGTCAGTATCCTGTGTTGGAGAAACGTGTTGTTTCTCGGAAAAGGAGATTTGAGAATATCTGTAATGAGGATGTAGAGAAGAGGAAACAAAAAGAGAGTCATGTGATTGCAAGCAAAAAGAAAAAGGACAATGTTGAAGAGGTTGTTGGTTGCCATTTTGAAAATAGCTCTGGTGTCAACTGCTATGCAAATGTAGTGCTGAATGTTGTATTTTATCTTGAAAGTTTGCAAGAGCAGATAATAGAAAATCATGAAAAAAGATTCTGTTCTGTGCTAAGTCTTCTTTATGAGAAGCTGAGTGTTGATAAAGCTAAAATAGAAAGTGCGACTGAGATTAGAAATCTATTAGATGTATGTTCAGGACGAACACAGTTTTCTCAAAATGTCCAGCAAGATGCACAGGAATTCTTGATGTACATCCTTTTGGTACTTGAAGATGAAGGGATAGAAATTGAAAATTTGTTTGGTCTCTGTTATAAATGGGAACATAGTTGTGAAAACTGTTTCTACACATGCAGCTCTAATGTTGATTCAGAAAGGTTTATCTATTTAACATTGCCAGAGACTAAATCAGTGACTTTTAGTAAATTAGTTAAAGATGCCAATCATAGCATGGAATGTTGTGAATGTAAATCTGACATGTTTTCAACCTTACTTTTAAAGAAATATGGACAGTATGTAATTTTAATGATGCAACGTTGTAGAGCTGATGGAACAAAATTGGACACTTTAATAAAGATATTTACAGGACAGCAATTATCAATTTCTGGAAAAACTTTTGTCACAGTTGCAATAATTTTCCATGATGGGCCTATTGTAACTTCTGGTCATTACACAGTTTTTCTTAAATGTGAAAAAGGCTGGACACTGTGTAATGATTCTCAATTGGTTTTCAAGCAACGTTTGCCTTTTGATTTAGCAAATTCCTAATTTTTTTAATTTTTCTGAAACCAAAATTTTAGACAGAAATTGCAACATCTGTACAAAACATTATTGCAATTTGATTGGATTACCATTGGAAATGTCATCAAAAATATTTTAAAAATTACCATTTGGCCTAAAGGAAAGGTAATAATTTGCATTGTGGACTTCTTTGACACAAATTATTTTGGTGATTATGCTTATGCAACAGAATTTTCAGACGATATTTATTGGAATTAGTTATTGTTCTTAGGTGAGATTTTTATTGCAAATGTTACATTTCTATTACGGTATGTTTTAGTGAGAAGAGATACTGGGCTTTTTTTAAACAATCTTTCAGATTGTTTTTTTTTTTTGCCCGCTGTTAAGTGATGAATGCAATTGCTTTTACGATCTACAGTGAAATGCAATATATTCTGAAAACAGCAAAAAAAGGGCAAAAAAATGTTTGTTGAAATATGAAAATATGTGCACTGTATTCTAAAATGTATAGTTAAATATTAATACTTTTTTCTTTTTTTACAGATTGAGAAAAGAAAAATATGAAAAATAAACTTCTTTATAGAAAGTTAAATAAATCACTTATTTTTAATTAAGTTATTTTGATTGGCAGGTAAGTGTGAAATTTCTGGAATTATCACACATTTACTTTAATGCTCACTTTTTTTCACTACTCTTCTCTATGTGTTTCTCATTTCTGTAGTAGTCCCTCAAGGACCTTGTAGGTTGATTAAAAAAATGTTGTTTTTAAAAAAAAAAAAAAATGCGCGTACCGTACGGTAAAAAAAAAAAAAAAAAGGATTACAAAAATTTTAAAAAAGTTAAGAGGTAAGGTTTGCTCTTAAAAGAACCATTGTGTTCATAAAGGGAAAGAGGAAAGAAAGAATGGGAATATTAACAAGGACCACAGATGTGCTGGTCTATCCTATTGTTTTTTAGGGAAACACTGGTCTCCGCATGAACAATTAGGCCATGACATCTTGTGCACCTCATTGAAACCCTCCCAAAATGAGGGTTTATATCCAGAGGAGCAGAAGAGGGTGATGCTCCCACCGCAGAGGAAGGGCTCAGCTGAGCTGCCGAAGATGTACTCGGCTGAGCTTCTGCAGGTGTGCTCGGGTGACTTACTGGAGATGTTTCTCCAGTATGTCGAGCATAAGTCCTGGGATGTTTATCCTTAATGTGTCTAACCATAGAGTGATTACCAAAGGAATACTTCTTCCTTGGATTCCCTCTAGATAAGACACGCTCACAAAGTGAGCAGGTGACTAAAGGAGCATTTACCTTTTTCTGCCCCTCTGGATAGGTAAAATATTCCCATACAAAAGAAGTCTTTTGTTTCCTCCTTCTCTCTCTGATGATGCTGCTACCAGGCTCACTCTCAGAAGAGGACTGCTGTTCTGCCATCGTATCTCAAAGACAATTCAGCTCCTTCTCCTAAGGGGTCACAAGCAGTAATGAGGGGAATGGGTGTGGTGTAGGAAGGTTCTAGAACTGAAAGTAGTTTAAACCAATCAAAAGTGTTGTTTCTTGATCACATGACCAACCGTACGCGTACGTTACGCTTACGGAGCGCTTACGGAGCGCTTACGGTAAAAGTACGCATGCGCGTACGAGAGACACGCGCACGCGCGCATGCGCATTACAGGCACGCTCGTACACTTCCGCGTAACGTGCGCGCGCGCGTGCGCATGTAAAGCATGCGCTTACGCGTCGCGTAGGAAGTACGGACGCCTACGCAAATTGCGTAACCATACGCAAACAGAGTAGAAATATTACGTACATAAAGCGAAACGTGCGCTTACGGTAAGCTTACCGTACGCGCACGGAAAAAAACCAATAAAAAAAACAAAAAAGTTTGTTAAAGAGTTTCACTATGTTATACAACTATATCTTACCTTTTTTTAAAAAAAGGTGAAACTTTATATATTGCAGAATGCATTAAATTTTAGCATAGTGTTTAAAGGGAAAAAAAAGTAAGAAAAAAATATGTGAAAAAACCTTGCAAAGTAAAAAAAAAACGAAATGTTTCACACACGTTAAATTTAGGAATAAGCATTTAAAAAACCATGGGTTTCACACACGTTATAGTTAGGAATTAGCATTTAAAAAACCTTGCAAATTCACTGAAAAAACCATAGGTTTAACATACGTTATAGTTAGCTGGACATTTCACTCGTAAAAAACCATTGAAATTCCCCCGTTATAGTTAGTTCAGCTAACTATAACTCGCGCGCCCGCAATCCACTGCTGATGACGTCACATATTACATCACTCATGACATGGTCAGTGACATCACTGATGACATCACTGATGACATCTCAAATGACATCACTGATGACATCACTGATGACGTCATCCATGTGATAAATTACCACATCTTCTCACACCCTAATATAACCTTTAATACACCACTCAAAATTTAAGAGTTCCATTCTCAAAACCATACATACTGCAATACCAATAACTACATACCCACTTATTAACTCTTAGGTCTACATACACCTCCACTCATTCACCTGTACAGTCACTCATACTTACAGTCACTCCATACAAAACTATCATATGCATTTATACACCTATATAGACACTCACACACTACCAATCATCCATAGAGGTACTCTCACACCTACTCAGTCATGCAAATAATCACACTCCCATTTACTCACCTATGCGGTTATACACACTCAAGTTCACTTACTCATAAAAATAGTATCACATTCTTACGCTCTTATAGAATCATTGATACAAGCACACACTCATCCATACAGTCACTCTCACAATCACAAACTCTCACATCTACCCACTTATATACTCTTACACACATATATACTGCCTTTCACATATGTAGTTAGTCACAAATGTACCACTGAGATATACATTCAATTCCTAACACACCCATACATACACTCACTCAACCATACAGTCCATCACAGATGCACTCTTAAAACCATGCACCCATAGAATCACCCACTCACACATCTATGCATAGAGTCACACACACCCTACCTACACAAACACTCAGGAACCCATACAGATACTGAGACAAGCAATCAATAACTCATATAGACACTTATATAGGTATTCACAAAACCATGCCACCACTTATACACCAACATACAGACACATACAAACATTACACTAGTCTGCAGTAAGATACATTTAATGACTCACTTGTAGAATCATGTTACGCACCACAGAAAATAATCCATTTACACACTTGTACACCCACTCATTCTTCAACAGGCCTTTCCCTATATGTATTGAACATATTAAAATTGTTCAGAAACACATACTCAATGGATGACGTCATCAGTGATGTCATCAGTGATGTCATTTGAGATGTCATCAGTGATGTCATGAGTGATGTCACTGACCATGTCATGAGTGATGTAATATGTGACGTCATCAGCAGTGGATTGCGGGCGCGCGAGTTATAGTTAGCTGAACTAACTATAACGGGGGAATTTCAATGGTTTTTTACGAGTGAAATGTCCAGCTAACTATAACGTATGTTAAACCTATGGTTTTTTCAGTGAATTTGCAAGGTTTTTTAAATGCTAATTCCTAACTATAACGTGTGTGAAACCCATGGTTTTTTCAGTGAATATATATACTCCACTCGTGCCTCGGTAAACCCACCACCTCCAAAACGAAAGGCGCGTCGGCGTTGCGGACCTCCGAAACTCGGTCCAAATATGCCACAAAATCTCACAAAAGGAGAGTCGACGCCGTGTCGTTCAGTTAATCAGCTTTAATGTCAGCTGTTAATGTTAGACGCGTTTCGCCTGCCCAGCAGGCTTGCTCACTAACATTGCAATAAAGTTTTTCCATCATTTTAACTGAAAGTTATGCCCTGTCATGTGAGGACTACAAAAACATAGAGGGTAAAGACAGACTCGTAGTTTTTTGATTCTAAATTTCGGCATTTCACACAAATAGTGTCAAACCTTGTACAATTTCATTGTTGAATCAAACAATACAAACGCAAGTGCAATCAATATTTAGTGATAAATCAACCATTAGATAATCATTGGATTACTAGTTCCGCTAGATTTTAAACTTTATAATCTTTTCAACTTAATTCATCTAACCATCAGCGAGCAACTCAAATTTTACCACTGTTGCTATTTGTGATATATGATTTCATTGTATTTCATTGTATTGCATTCACTGCCCTAGTGGGCCGAAATATCTATGTCATTTATTCATTACCAAGTTCAAACGGTCAAGTGACCAAATCACCAATTTTGCACAATTTATCAATCACCAATGATTTTATTGTTTTGCCCGACACATGGCCTTGTCAAAAACATACATGAATGTATGTAAATATATGTAAATGTAGCCCCAGTGGGCTTTTATCTAATTCAATATAGGGTGTAGTTTGAATTGTTTACAAGGAACTACTCATACAATACCTATTTGCTGTCTATTATTACCCTCTTGTTCATAGTGTAAGTGAAATAAAACCAGTTAAAAAAGGATACCAGGATCACAAGGATAATTACAGGTATGTATGGAGATCTTCTTCCATATTTAACCCCATTGGGGTCTTCGTGTTCAGTTTAATAATGTAGCTAGATTCTAGCTTGCGTAATATTTTTTGGCGATCACCTCCCCTGATGTTCACTGGTACAGCATCGATCACGAAATATGACAACCCTTTTGTATCACTGTTGTAACAACTCTCAAAGTGTCGGGCAACTGGATAAGCTTTATCCGCGTTTTTAAATGCGGTATGTGTCTCAGATCATTCTGCTGGTTATTGAATGTAGTAATCATCCTGTACTGAGAATTTTCATTCTTTTTGTTCTTATTTCTGCTAGGGTTAAAGAGTATTTCTTCCCTAGATTTCTGAGTTGCCTTCCTCATCGCTTCTTGAATACACTCCTGAGAATACCCTCTAGTGGTGAATCTTCTTTTAAGGCATTCTAATTCTGCATCCAAATCTTGCTTCGTGCTACAATTTCTCATTGCTCTAAGGCATTCCCCATAGGGATGCTCCTGACTAAGTTGGCCGGATAAAAACTTGATGCATGAAGCAGCGTGTTTCCATCTGTAGGTTTGCGAAACAACTTTGTATGCAGCTGTCCTTGGTGGGTGTAGACTGTTAGATCTAAGAAGTTGACCTCAGAGCTACTGATGGTACTGGTGAACTTTAAGTTCAATTGATTACTCTGTAGCCTGTTGACAAAATCTTGAGCACTATTTTCATCACCCTTCCATATAATAAAAAGGTCGTCGATAAAACGACTCCACATGATTACATTTTCTTGTTCTTCTTGTTGGAAAAGGGATTGGACCACCTGCTCCTCCCACCAGCCCATATGCAAATTAGCATAGCTGGGGGCGAAGCTGGTGCCCATAGCTGTCCCACAGAGTTGATGGTAGAGATCACCATTGAAAAGAAAAAAATTGTTTTCTAAACACATGGTGATCATGATTAATAACATCTGTGTGTGGTGCCAAAACTTGGCTGGTCTACCTCCCAGGAAGTGTTTAACAGCATTCAGCCCGTCCTTGTGCCGAATGCTGGTGTACAAGGTTGTAACGTCAATAGTCATTAAAAGGAAATCAGATTCCCATGGCACATCATATACTCTTCGTAAGAAATCCCCTGTGTCCTGAATGAAAGAAGGAAGCTTGCTAACCAGAGGACACAAGAAAGAGTCAACAAACTTTGATGTGTGTTCAAATGCACTGTTAATTGTCGAAATAATAGGGCGACCTGGAGGGTTTGTGATGTCTTTGTGGACTTTAGGGATTAGATAAAAAACTGGAGTGGTCAGGTTAGAAATTGTTAGATAAGACAATTCATCTTGGCCAATAAGGCCCTGTCTACGCCACTCTAGTAGTTGTAAATTATACATGTCAAAACTTTTTATCATCACCTCTTTTTGGACTTTGACATAATTATCTTTGTTCCCTAGTTGTTTGTAGGCTTCGGTGAGATATTGCTGCCTACCCCATAGGACTACATTGCCCCCCTTGTCAGCATTCCGTACAATGCAATCATCATTATTAGACAGTTTCTCAACCAGCCTGTAATAATCTCTAGCTTGTTTCGTACATGGTTTTTTCTTTGCATTTATTGATGTACATAATTCTTTGACCTCATTAACAACCAAGTCATTAAAGACATCAACAGAGTCCCTTGCTGTTATTGGTATGAATTTAGAAGGCATCTTGAATTTCGTCAATTCACTGCTGTTGATTTGAATTGCTTCAGAGACAGCCAATTGTGCAATTTTACTAGATGTGTTTGGTAGATCTTGAGTGGTTGCATTTTCACGACTTGCATCATTTTCCGCTTGCAGTTCTTGTAGGTCAATCATCAAGTTGAAATCACTCACTGCAAAAGTCTCTTCTCCGTCACCAGCAGTACTTGTTGTAGCCTTAACTGTATTTTTAGGAGCAACTGCAAAGAACTTTTTCAGTTTAAGAGACCTTACAAATTTAAACACATCTACTCTCGTGGTGGTATAGTCCATATCAATTTGCGGATAATAGGAAAGGCCTAGACGTAAAATCATTTCTTCCTCATTGGAGAGACTGATATTAGTTAGATTCACAATTGTCACGTTTTCCTCTCCATTCACTTGTTGCCTTTGAATTTGGGTTTCTCTCCTGATGTTGCATAGCTTGGCACCTTTGCGCCTCTTCCTCCTCTGCCTCTTGCTCTTTGAGGTCTGGAGTTTACTGGGGGTCTTGGACGTAAATTGAACCGTCTCTCTTCCCTTAAAAAATCAAATTCATCGATTATTGAAGGAATTGATGTTGGTCTCATATTAGACGCACCCTCCTCAAGATCGGTATCGAGTTCAGAACTCTGTATACTGCTGAGATCCGATTGTTGAGCCTGTGTTTCTTGACTGCTGATGTTCATCCTTTCACACAAGAAGAGATTCACAAGCCACGGCGATCATCAGTTTCAGGTATTTATTCAACTGGCAGCAAAATAACGTGTTTTGAGACTGTATCTAGAATTTAGCTTGGGTCCAGTCACTCCCATGATGTTCATAAAAATGTTTGGCTGTGCTATGGCTGACATCTCTATTGGTAATAGCTCTCCAATGTTCTAAGATCCTCTTTTTAACAGGAAAGCTAGTCAAACTAATGTACCACATGCCACAAGGGGAGGTGATAACGTAAACTACAAAGTCTGTACCACAAGTAATCAATTTGGGTATTTTCTATTCTTTCTGAATTCTTTGTAGGGTAACCACAGTGACATTGTCACTATGTTTGCAGGCTTTACAATTTGCACACCTTCGAAACTCCTTGGCTTGTCTTAGCCAATTGGTCTTCTAAGGGGACAGATGCCTTTGAACAAGCATATCTTTAAGTGAGAGGTTTCTTTGGTATGTAATGGATGGTGTCAGTCCTATTTTACCGCTCAAGATAGGATTCTGTCTTAATATGTCCTACATTCTTCTCAAGATTTTTCTTAGCTGTACTGCTTGATTGTTAAATTTAGTGATAAATCTTATGGGCTCATCTTGTCTTTCTGTCTTTCTCTTGGAATTCTGTGGTTGAAACAGGACATCCTCACTATTCAAAGTTTCTGCTTTCTTGGATGCCTGTTTTAAAGCTTTAATTGAGTAACCTCTGGCAAATAGCCTATTTGACATATTTTGTTTGGTACCTTGGTAAGTTTCAAAAGAGCTGCAGTTGCGTTTAGCTTGAAGAAAATCACTGTAAGGAATACTCCATCTAAAGCTAGGTGGATGGCTACTGGAGGCATGAAGTATGGAATTGACCGCTGATTTCCTCCTGTAAAGTTCAGTTTTAATGGTACCATTCTCAACCACTAGCTTAAGGTCTAAAAAATCAATAGTGTCTTGGCTATGGTGCATGGTGAACCTTAGATTCAGGTTATGGTCATTTAATGTCTTAGCAAACAACAAAAGAGCCGATTCGCACCCATAAAATATGTCATAAATGTATCGGAGTAAAAGGCTTACATTGTTAGCCCAACGATCAGTTTCACCACTCCAGAGCACCTGCTCTCCCACCAGCCTACTACCAAGTTGGCATAACTTGAGGCAAAGTAGGTGCCCATTGAAGTCTCTGTAACTGTTTAAAATGTTCATTCTGGAACATAAAAACATTCTCTTTAAGACATGTCTCAATCATGGTCAAAATCATATGTGTATGTTCCAACAAGTGGATGTTCCTAGTTTTCAAAATATATTGGCAAGCTATCATGCCATCAGAATGTCTAATGCTCGTATATAAGCTTTCCACATCTAGGCATGGTTGTTGTTTAAACACAAGTTCTGTATTTTTTGCAAAAAATCTTTAGTATCTCTTGTATATGAGTTAAAATCTTTGACAAATGGAAATAGGATATGATCTACAAATATTGAGGTGTTTTCTAGAAGGCAATTTTTTTATGGGACAATGGGTCTCCCAGGAGGTTCTAGAATTTTTATGTGTATTTTAGGCAAGAGGTATACCGTGGGTGCAGTGGGTGTCATTGCGGAAAAACTGTCTTTCGTCCCAATTGAGTAACTGTTTGTCATACCACCCTTGAACCATCGTAAAATATCTCTCATGTAGATTAGTCAGGTATGACCGGTCCACTCTACAGTAAAATGTAGTTACTGGAGATAACAGGAGGGGTAGTTGGCCCCTAAGGAAGTCCTCCAATAAGTCCCAAACTGCAGAATTGTTGAGAGGTTGTCTGAGGCCATGCCCCCTTTATCTACCACTCACTCTGCAAAACGCACTTCCTGGTGCACTACTTGTAAGGGGATGAAGCCCTATGACTTCTGAGCGTCCTTGGGGGCAAACTACCCCTTCTCTTACCTCCAGTAAATCCCACACAGCAGGATTACTGAGAGGTTGTCAGAGGCCACATCCTCTTTATCCACCACTCTGCAAACATGCCTCCTGGCACATTACTGGTTGGGGGAAGAAGTCCACTTTACTCCTGAGGCCTTTAGGAGTAAAGTAGAATTCAACACCCTATACTTAAAATTACAAAAATATCGAGATAAAAAATATTGTTGTCACTAATATATAGCTATCTAAAATATTGATTTTTAAATATATATAAATTTAAATAATAAACGTTAATGAAATTTTATATTAACACTAATATAATCAAAATAAAATATATTTAATAATTGTTTAATTTTGTTTTATTTTCAAAAATTAAAACAAATCTATTAAAAAATATATATATAATATATATTTACATATATCTAATTTCAAATATGATTACATTAATGTTTTTAATTTATATTATTTGTTAATGCTTTTGTAAAGGTAATAATATAAAACGAATATACATATATTCATATATTCAATAACTTAAAATAGTTAAAAAACAAACTATTTTAATTACAAATACAAAACTCAAACAAAATACAAATTTAGGATTTACTAAAATTAAACAACATATTATAAATATTAATAATTATAAATATTATAATTTTAAATAACCCAAAACAATATTAATATAAATGTAAACAATATAAAGCAAACTTCAAAATGTTAACTTATACTATTCCCATTACATGATAAAGAGTAGACAAAGGGGTCAATTATGATGCATCTGGAAAGGCTCCGAATGGGATGCGGGTTTGGCGAATCCGATTCAGAACCTATGTTTCCGACCAAATCGGACACCTTTCAGGACCACCGATTACGATGCAAGTAAATCGTTCGGGCTGGCCGTATTGTTTACGAACTGCATTCAGACAGCCCGAGTCGTTTGGAGCCGATTTGTACAGCTCTATAGACACGGTTTCTGAACGAGCAATTACGATGACCAAATTGGACAGCCGTTCCAATTCGGTCAGCCTGACACAATACAGCTGTCGGAATCTGACTTTGGGGGCCCGTAGCAGGCCCCCCTTCACCGGTAGGCCTCCAGGTGGTGACTGTGTTGCTACCCAAGGCTACCCTCTTACAAACCATGCACAGTGTGGCAGACACCATTGGGTGTGTCACACGGTGAATGGTTTTCCCCAACCAGCTCTTTTTTCAATGGGAGCCTGTGTTCTCTTTCGGAACACAGGCTCCTACTGAGGTCAATGCGAGTCCGACCGAACGATGATGGGAAGCATCGGTCGGTCGAACTCACAGAACCCAAGTCAGTTGGAAACGATTCCGAAACCCACTCCATTCAACATAACAGTAGGGACAGTGTTGGATGTCTGAGGGGTAAAATGTACTATTCCCACTCCAGTAAGTACAACAGTAGAGAAAGTCTTGGATTGCGGAGGGGTACAATTTACTATTCCCACTCCAATGAGTGCAATAGTAGGGAAAGTGTTGGATTGTGGTGGGATAAAATTTGCTATTCCCACTCCAGTCAGAGCAACAGTAGGGAAAGTGTTGGATTGCGGACGGGTAAAATTTACTATTCCCACTCCATTCAATATAACAGTAGGGAAAGTGTTGGATTGCGGAGGGGTAAACTTTACTATTCATAATCCAATAAGTGCAAGAGTAGGGAAAATGTTGGATTGCAGAGAGGTAAAATTTACTATTCCCACTTCAGTTTATCAAAGAGTAGGGGAAGTTTTGGACTGCAAAGGGGTAAAATTCACTACTGCCACTGTGCTCTATGCTGCATTAGAAACATACTATTTCAATTTTCAATTTCAAAAGTATAGTCAATGCCAAAAAGTAAAAAATGTTAAATAAAAAAAAAAATCTAGTTTCAGCCAGTCACACCATAATGTTGAGAGTAGGAATGTTGCTAGAGCTTTAACTCCTGTTGCAGCCCCGTGGGTGCATCTGCTGAGAGTGTAGACCTGGATGGAGAGACTTCTTCCGTGCCCACCAACAGCTGGGCAGATTACTTTGTCTGGGGTCTACAATATCTATTGAGTTATGCTTAGTTCAGGAGCAAAAAATGATGATTTATTTTATTTGTTTTGTGTGAAAAACTGTTAAGTAAAATTCTGAGTATATACATGAAATTGTTATTTGTTTTGTGTAAACCATACAAAAACAACAGAGTTACTTTCAATGCGTGTCTTAGCCATAAAAGCTGTAGTTTGTTTCACTAAAAGAGACATACTTCAAGAAACATCTCTGCTGATGTTTCAAACTTTCATTGATGTTAACTGGAAAGTCTTTCTCTGGCGCGCTTGGATTAAGTGGAAGTTTTGATGCCTTAGTTATTTTTCTTTTAAGTTTCCACCAGAGGTCTTTCCGAAGTGAATCTACTGTTAGTGAAAGAAATGTGTAACTTTTTATATTTCAGCAGGTCACGCGGCATCAGGAAGACTACAATCGCAGTTCCTTCAATGACTCAGCCAATGATTTACCTGTTCCAAATCTCAACTCTTTTAACTCTGGTAGGAAATCATTATATTTTTTTCTTCAGGAAATGAGTGCTGAAAATGTAATATGAATACATTTCCAGGAAGAGGAAATGCTGACTTAACCTCATACTGGAAAGTACAACAGTTTTTGTTAGCACAGAAGGACTTCAATGGTGTGGAATGTGCATTTATCAACGAAATATGCATATGGTCTAGTAAATGCCCCTTATTCTGTGTCTTGTCAATAGTTCTCTATGGTCTCTTTGCCCTTCTGGTCATGGCCCTGCTTTCCCCTTTGATTTAACAATGCTAGTATCTCAATTGATCTGAAATCCTCCTGGGTCATCCTGTGTGGGGATCTAACTCTATGGATAATAGATCCAGCAATTCTTACACCAGCTGCTGCACTGGCCATTTCCATTTTGAAGTTCCATGGCTTGGGTTCAGCTGTTACTCTCCCTACACACATTGCTGGTGATACCTTAAACCCTTTCCTTTCTAATGTGCATCTCATTGCTGTACCCTGTCTGAGTCCCTTGACTTTCTTTAGGTACTTGGTGCGTATTAGGAGTATGCAGATAATCATGTATGGAGAGGCATACAGACAAATCATATATTATATGAAAAGATCAATGAAAAGTGCAATATCACAGTCATACATTAGCACATATGACAGTCTACCACAACAGTTTGGCTGCTGGGGAAAAGAGTTAGTAGTGACATTTCTTTTGGCTTGTGCAGAATGGGCGGCAGATTTAATTATATTTTCTAATTCTGTATTTCTTCCACTATTGGCCAGGAAGACCTTAGTGCAAGCTCTGGTTGTAAACTAACTGGAATACGGCAATGCACTATTGGCATCTGCCAATGAGTCCTTATTGTCGAAATTGCATGTAGTGCAAAACCCAGCTGCCCAGATGATTTACAGTCAGCCTCTCAGAACGGCCTCTGCGCCCCTCTTAAAATCTCTTGACTGGTTGCCAGTAAAGAAAAGGATAACTTTCAAACTGTGCTGTTTAACCTACAAAGCCCGATTGAGCAAAGGCCCTGAATATCTATGTCAGAAGGTTAAACGCTTTCATCCCGCTAGAGGTCTGTGCTCCAGTGAGAAAGAACTACTGTCAGTCCCACGCATTCGTTGACCTAGATGGGGTGACAGGTCTTTTTCTTATTTGGCCCTTACCCTCTGGAACAAAGTGCCACTCGCTGTTAGAACATGCCCAGACTATCACACTTTCAAGAAAGCACTACAGACAATTTTATCTATGGTTGCATATATGCATTTGGTCCTACCTGTTTCATATTTCTGGGATATATGTCAATATTTAATGATTTTATAAAAGATATTATTTGTCATATTATTTATTGTTCACTTTTTTAATATAATGTAATTGTTATTTCTTTTATTATCCCAGCCATTTGGCTCCTGTTATGATTTCTCTCTTTTTTTAAATGCTTCAGTAGTAATTTATTATAAATTTGAATTCTGACCTATTGTATTGTTATTGTATTTCAAATGTATTTATTTTTTTCCGATTCGGTCAACCTGACACGATAAGGCTGTCGGAATCTGACTTTGGGGGCCCGTAGCAGTTCCCCCTTCACTCGTAGGCCTCCAGGTGGTGCCTGTGTTGCTACCCAAGGCTACCCTCTTACAAGCCATGCACAGTGTGGCAGGCACCATTGGGTGCCTGTCACACGGTGCATGGTTTTCCCCAACCAGCCCTTTTTTCAATGGGAGCCTGTGTTCTCTTTCGGAACACAGGCTCCTACTGAGGTCAATGCGAGTCCGACCAAATGATGTTGGGAAGCATCGGTCGGTCGGACTCACAGAACCCAAGTCGGTTGGAAACGATTCCAAAACCGATTCAGTCGGAATCGTTTCCAGATGACATTGTAATCGACCCCAAAGTGTCGAACTCAGGAGGTGTAAAATTTACAAGTCCCTCTATAGTCAAGGCAACAGTAGGGAAAGTGTTGGATTGCGGAGGGGTAACATTTACTATTCCCACTCCAGTCAGTAAACAGTATGGAAAGAGTTGGATTGTGGAGGGGTACAATTTACCATTCCCAGTCCAATGAGTGCAACAGTAGGAAAAGTGTTGGATTGCAGAGGGGTAACATTTACTGTTCACACTCCAGTCAGTGTAACAGTAAGGAAAGTGTTGCATTGTTGAGGGGTAAAATTTAATATTCCCACTCCATTCAACATAACAGTAGGGAGAGTGTTGGATGTCTGGGGGGTAAAATGTACTATTCCCACTCCAGTCAATACAACAGTAGAGAAAGTGTTGGATTGCGGAGGGGTACAATTTACTATTCCCACTCCAATGAGTCCAATAGTAGGGAAAGTGTTGGATTGCGGTGGGGTAAAATTTACTATTCCCACTCCAATCAGAGCAACAGTAGGGAAAGTGTTGGATTGCGGATGGGTAAAATTTACTATTACCACTTCATTGTATATAGCATTATGGAAAGTGTTAGATTGCAGAGGGGTTACATTTACTATTCCCACTCTAGTCAGTACAACAATAGGGAAAGTGTTGGATTGCAGAGGGGTAAAATGTACTATTCCCACTCCAGTTAGTGCAACGGTCAGGAAAGTTTTGGATTTTGGAGGGGTAAAATATACTATTCCCACTCCAGTCAGTGCAACAGTAGGAAAAGTGTTGGATTGCGAAGAGGTAAAATTTACTATTCCTACTCCATTCAATATAACAGTAGGGAAAGTGTTGGATTGCGGAGGGGTAACATTTATTATTCCCACTCCAGTCAGTACAACAGTAGGGAAAGTGTTGGATTGCGGAGGGGCAAAATTTACTATTCAAACTCCAATAAGTGCAAGAGTAGGGAAAATGTTGGATTGCAGAGAGGTAACATTTACTATTCCCACTTCAGTTAATCAAAGAGTAGGGAAAGTTTTGGACTGCAAAGGGGTAAAATTCACTACTGCCACTGCCCTCTATGCCGCATTAGAAACATACTATTTCAATTTTCAATTTCAAAAGTATAGTCAATGCCAAAAAGTAAAAAATGTTAAATATAAAAAAATCTATTTTTTTTATTATCAAATTACGTATTTATTAAAGTTTAATAAATATTATAAAATTAATACAAATATTATTTACAATTAAAAAGCATAACACAAATGACCGCCCCCAGCTCCGGCCGGGTTCGCCACCATTAGTAGATTCTGATTCTTCATGCAGCTCACGAAGTCAAAGGCCAACCAAATCTAAGAAGCGACGGGGTTCCGGTTCGGACAGGATGTCTGCGAGCCCGGAGTGGCCCCCCTGAACATTATGGAGCAGCACAGGCGACCAACAGCAAGTTAACAGTGCTCAATATATATTAAGACTTTGGGGCCAATTCCGATCTCGGTCGGAAGGGCACCGTATTGGGTTTGGCCGTAGCGGATCCGATTCCGATGCTTCTTTTCCGACCGATCCGTACACGGGTCCGGACGACGAAGTACGATGCGAAGATGCGCAAATTCTCCGACCGACTCGTTCCCGGCTCCGACCCGATCTGTCTGACTCGGTCGCACGCAAACCGACGCGCGCAATGGAGACGATTCTTGACCAAACGAGTACGATGTTCGAATCGGACAGCTCGACCGAGTCGGAGCATCCGGCTCGCAAAAGCTCCCGGAGCCGGACTTCGGGGATCCGCGTCGGACCCCCAGACACCCGCAGCTGTACGACTCGCACACAGGGGGAGACACATGGGTCTCCCCCACACAGGCATGTACGGCGCGGATGGCACCGACGTGTACCCACTGTAGGGGGGGCACTTGTTCGTGACGTACCCATTCAGTCAATGGGAGCGCATGTACGCGTCGGACAACTGCCTCTCATTGACTTTAATGGGAGTCCGACTGAACCGAGTCTGACAGCATACGTGCGCATCGTACTCGCTCAGTTGGACTGTAGGGGTCCGGCTCGGTCGGAAAACACTCCGGATCCGACTTGGTCGGAGTGCTTTCCGACCCGGATCGGAATCGGCCCCTTTATGTACGAAGTTTCCTGTGGGAGACCGTGAGGGCTAGACCATGGGACTGCTGAGCCACAGGCTTATTGTTCTCATGTTTCTGGGGTGGGTAGGGTCCTTTTGGTGTGGGGGTGCTGGATTCCTCTGTTGGGAGCCTTGTGTGCCTCACACCACGACAGATGCTCCTAGTTCTCAGCACTGTCGGGAGGGGTGTGGAGGGGTATTAAGGGAACGTAGTTTCAGGATGTTTATGTTTTTATGTTATATGCAGACAGACTATTCAGGTTGTGATCTCTCCGCTGTTACTGTTTTTAAATCAAGGGGATATGGTACCAGGTGATGTAACCCCTATAGGAGACCTTACAGTAGTCTCATGGAACGTCAGGGGCCTCTTAAGTAAAGTGAAACGAGGTCCCGTGTTGCATCAGGCAAAGAGGTATGGGGGCGGACGATCTACTTTTACAAGACACCCACCTCCTAGGGACCAAAGCCCCATGTCTGGCCCGCTTTGGCTTTTCTCATGTGTATCATGCAGGGTTCACAAGGGGTTCCAGGGGAGTGGCTATCTTAATACATCGCAGGGTCCCGTTTCAGCACATAGCACACAAGACTGATCCTGGAGGTCGATTCCTCTTTGTCACAGGCACGCTGTACGGGGAACGGGTTACCATAGGTCGATTCTATGCCCCTTCCCCTCTACGGACAGCTTTTATTGATAAGATCTTGGGAGTCTGGGGGGGGCCTACTTGACGGCTTGACCCTGATAGAGGGCGACTGGAATGATGTAATGGGGCCACAAGACCGACAACGCAGTACAGACGGCCCACCACTACCAGCCCCCAAGAAATTGCATACACTGGTCTCCACCCTTGGTTGGGCTGAAATCTGGCGAGAATATCACCCGCAGAACATAGCTACACATACCTGTCCACAGTCCACGCTTAGACTATTTCTTTACACATCGGGTGTTTCTTCACAGATTCTCACAAGTCACACATCTACGCCGCGGGCTCGCCGAACACTCCCCGGTCGCCTTGCAATTCCATACCTGCTCCCGAAAACCCCCCTTCCGACTGGCGCATGTCTCCCTGGCATCTGCGGTGCCCTGCTTATCAGGACATGCTTCACACGTCGATCGCCACATACCTGGATGATAATGGTCTCTCTGCTCCTTCTCGGTGTATTTTATGGGAGGCCCTAAAGCCAACTATTCGGGGTACAGAAATCAGCTATCGCACCAAAGAAAAACGCGTATGGTGGGAACAGCTAGAGGCGTTAAGAGTTATGCCAGACAACCCTGGCTTCGCAGCTTAACTTGGACCCTAGCCCTACTATACGGCGTAACCTGTTGCGGGTGCAACAGGAACTACGGCAATATCTCATGGGCGAGGCCAAAGAGATCTGGAGGCGTCACAACATCGGGTATATCAATGGGGCGACAAGTCCAGCAGAATGCTCCATCGGCTCTGCCTAGTAGATACTTCCCCGGTGGTTGTATCCACTATTCGTGGCGCTGATGGGTCTTTACACATGTCACCGGAGGGTGTTGCAGAGGAATTTGCGAGACACTTCACCACTCTCTATGTGAGACATGAAGAGATCTCGGCAGACCTCATAGCGGAGTTCCTCACTGACATTCCGCCATGGCGGTTTCCTGATCATCTCCGAGAACAATTGGAGGCCCTAATTACAGTGGATGAACTGACTGGTGCCCTCAACGCGCTTCACCCCGGGCGTGCCCCTGGCCCTAATGGATTCCCTATGGAATTCCTACCGCTGAACATACACCTCCTGGGGCCCCATTTGTTGGCGGCCATCCTCGAGGTCGCGGAACTTACCATTCTGCCCCGGGATTGGCGACACGCAGAAATTGTGTTATTTGTCAAGCCCAGCCGCCCCCAAGAGGACCCCCCATCCTACCGCTCCATCTCCCTTATTGAACTTCAAACCCAAATTGTTGGGGAAAGTCCTTGCCGATCGCCTGCGTGCATGTGTCACGGATCTGATAAACCCTGACCAGTCGGGTTTCATGCCACAAAGAGCCACTCACCACAATATTCGCAGAGTACATAACGCTATGGCGGCGGCCCCAGTGCTCGGACGGCCGTCTGCCATGCTCCTCACCGATATTGACAAAGCGTTCGACTCGCTGAGTTGGGTGTATCTTTTCCAATTACTCGAGATGATCAACTTTGGGCCGCGCTTCCTGGTGTATGTACGACTGTTATACACCGACCTGAAGGCATCTGCACGCATCGTGGGGCATCTATCCCACCCCTTCCCTATCCAAAGAGGTACTCGACAGGGCTGCCCTCTATCTCCGTTATTGTTTGCCCTTGCAATCGAGCCCTTGGCGGTGTGGGTCAGAAGTGACCCGGTGCTCTGGGGTTTTGACTGGTCACGGTCGAGATCGGACCGCATCGCGTTATACAAGGATGATGTCCTCTTTTTTATCACGGATCCTTGCTACTCTGGGCCCCGCATACTAGAAATCCTCAGAGTGTTCGGTGGAACTACAGGCTTACACACAAATCCCGCTAAATCCATATTATTTCCGGTGTGTGGACACCAGGGCCGTGAGGCGTGGGCCTCGCAACTCTCCCAGGCAACGGAAGGATTTAAATATCTCTGCATTTTTTGTCCCCGTGCCCCAAAGTCTCCTGGACACATAATATCACCACACTGCTAACGAGTCTCAATGGTGAAACGGCAATCTGGTCTTCCCTTCCCCTATCCCTATACAGGCGCTCAGCCATCTTTAAGAGGGTGTCACTGCCCCGGATCCTGTACTGCCTCCAAAACTTTACATACCCTATTCCACACTCCTGGTTCGCTCAAGTCGCTGCCATACAAAACAAATCTCTCTGGAATGGCGGTAAAGTTAGAGTTGGTCTCCGCATCTGTGCACAATCTACATATTGTAGGGGGATTGCAGCTGCGGACATTTATTCATATTATGTAGTGTCTCACATCCTCGTGGTGAATGAATGGTGGTATTACTCCCCCACGATAGAACACGCTGCAATGGAGTGGGTTCCTCCCCATCTTTTGTACAGTGCCACACTCATGGAGTTCGTGCCGCCTGCTGGTAGAGTGGTGATACAGTTGTGGAGGGCTAAGGTCCGACAGATGGGTTGGAATGGGAAGTTCACCCAGAAAACCCCCCTCTGGCAGGGTACATCCCTTCGCCTAGTGACTGCTCTGAAGGTGGGACCTTGTGGGGATTTCAACCCTCGGGGATGTGATGCGGGGCACCACCTTGAAATCCTTTCAACAACTACAGGCCGCTTTCGACCTCCATAGAACACAATTCTACAAATTTCTTCAACTTCGACATGCACTCACCCCCTTGATTCGCACACTGGAGGCCCTCCCGGAATTCCACCACCTGGAGGGCCGCCTGCTGATGGGTGACTTTGGCTTCCACAAGAATTGGCAAATATATCAGACCTTGACGACCCAGACACCAACTACGACTTGCGTGGCAGGCCGACATCCCAGAACTGACTGATGATGACTCGGCTGACGAGGGGCACGGCAGTTTCCGCGCGATACCGCCTAATACAATTCAAATACCTACATCGGGCGTATTATACAAGGACTCACCTTTGGTGAATGGGAGTTATCCAGTCCCCCAGTGTCTAAGGTGTGACTGGGAGGAGAGTACTTTCCTGCACACGGTATGGAGCTGCACGGCGTTGCAACCCTTTTGGCGCAGGATTCGGTCCTGCCTGAACAAGGTACTATTGTGGGAGCTCTCACTCGACCCGCGACTCTTCCTCCTACATAGCACTGACGACATTGGGGTGAATAGGTACAAGCATCACTTACTGTTCCTGGCTCTGTCTATTGCCAAGAGGGACATAGCATAGCTATGGAAAGCAACATCTCCCCCGATTTTGGGTAAATTGAAGGCCGAGTTAGATAGGTGCATGGGGGCCGAGATAGCTGTGTTCCTTGCTTGGGGAAGCCCCACAAAGCATCGGAAGATCGGGACCCAATGGGCGACATATCGAGAAATCGAGCTTCCTCCCCTGCCGGATGCGGACCCCTGAATAGTGCCCCCTTGAACTTGAATATTCATTACTCTGTACGTCACCTTGACCAGACTACATTGCTCTGCCTGTATATATATATTGATATCACAATGGCATATGTACCAGTTTGGAGATCGAGAACTGTCTGCATATTGTTTTTATTGTTTCGCCTGCATGTTTGGCAGGTGTTGATTAGTGGCAGAAAAGTGGTTATTTGTATGAACGACATCCTCTCTCTTCTACAGGTCATTGTAGGACTTTCGCTCATCTTCTCGATGCTTAACCCAATAAAATTTGTTGTAAAAAAAAAATCATAACACAATTAACACATATAATAATACATTTCAAATTTCAAAAAGTTAATCTTTTAAATTTTGTTATTAGTTACATAACCTTCTACCCTATACCTCCACACTACACATTTAAAATGTACATTTAAATTTGTATTTACACATTTAACATAATTAAATATATATTAACATATCGATACTAATCAACCACTAATAAAACCAGTACATTTAATTACCTTTCCACACTTTATCCATACAAAACAAACAACCCATACCTAATATATAAACTTTGAAAAGTTAATAAAATAATTTGCATAATTAATAATAAATTAAACAATTAATATTACTAATTAACTAAAAATAAATTAATTATATTTAATTAACTTCCCACCCTTTACCCCTACAAATACAACTTACACATATTTTAATTACACATTTACAGATTATCATTTAAATAATTATTAAAAATTAACAATATTTATTAATTAATATGCTTTCATACACATCCTTAGCACATGCAAAAAACACAAAACAACCCCCTAAAAACATATATTACACAGCTTACATAATTATTTATCAACTAAATAATTAATTATGATAATAAATACATTTTAAATCATTATAATTCATTTACTTCCCACCCTATACTAATACAAAACCCACAACATATACAATTAACATAAATAATTATCAATTAAATAAGTATAAATAATTAAAAATTAATTATTAATAAATTATCATTAACGTCCCACCCTATACCCCTACAAAACACAGAACCACACATCAAACAAAACATATTAGACTATTTACATGAATAATGATCATTTAAATAATTAATAATAATTTCAAAGTAATTATAAATTAATTATACCTAATTTACTACCCACCTTATACCCCTACTAAACCCACAACTCACACCTAAAACTTAAAAAAAAATAATTATACAATTAACATAAATAATTATCCATTAAATAATTGATATTAATTTAAAAATATTTATTAAGTAATTATAGTTAATTTACTTCTCACCCTATACCCCTACAAAACCAACAACCAGCACCTAAAACTTAACAACAAAAATATTATGGGCCTACCTACGATGTCAGTCGGATGAGTGTCCAACCGACACCGTACCGACACCGTACCGAAATGGAACCACCTGAGAATAAGTCAGCGGTTCCAACCTTTGACTTAGGATGCGACCGCCCTATGGGTGGTTGGAAATATCAATTTTTCAATAGCAACTTGTGCAGCTGCCTTTTTCAAACATCCATACACCGTGTGGCAGGCACCATACAGTGCCTGCCACACGGTGCAGGGATATGGTGCCTGCCACACAGTGCAGGGATGTTTAGGGGGGCACTATAGTCGCCCCCCAAACCCCATAGCGGCGGGCCAGGGAGGAAGGGGGCCTAACTAGGGGCGCTCAAAGTCACTTTCCGCCTGCCTTTTCATGGAGGGCGGACCGCCTTGAAAGGGTAGGTGGAATGCGACATCGTAATCCTGACAACGGAGCCGAGGCTGACTCCACCATCATTATGGGAGTAATATTCCACCCACCACCCTGACAGATTCTATGAGCCCATGGGAAACTAAACGGAATTCCCCTGCAGGTTTCCCTCTGACTGGCAGTATTGTAATATGGCGGTCGGACGGAAACTTGTGATGTCGGACAGAAAGTCGGTTGGCTTTCCGCCTGACATCATAATCAGGCCCTTATTATACAATTAAATAATTTAACAATTAAATAAAGAATATTAATTTTAAAATGTTATTAATTAATTTTAATTAATTTACTTCCCACCCTATTCCCCTATAAACCCCACAACCTGCTACGCTACTAAAAATAACAAAAAACTATTACATTAAATTTATATACTACTATTAATTTACAAACCATATTAAAAAACTAGCAATATTTAAACAAACCTTTTAAAACAAATACAATTAACATCTCCATTAACATACACAAAAATAATTAAAAATCAATATTATTGACAGCAATATCTCTAACATCGATATTAACACTTTCTATATTTCTAATATCAATGTTACTTACCTTAAATTCGACATTCTTGTCCACAGTATTCTTGCTCACAATATTTTTGTATATAAACAATGGGGTGACCCTGTGTCCCTCAGAACCTGGGTAGGATTATTATAGGAAAACAATGGTTCTGTCGGGTATGGGTAAAACAATTACTTTGTTGAAAAAATGAATCAAGGAAAAAATGGGAATCAATCGAGTTGACCACACAATCTCAAAGTACTAATCAAGATCAGGCTTGTTTTAAAGGATGTAATGTCATTCTTTATATATAAATTGCATCATTTTTATGAAAGAGCACAAATGACATTTGTAATGCAGGATTACCAAGGTAGTAAACTGTAAAGTGAGTCAGTGAATTTGTGACAAGGTGACATAAGTGACCGAATTGTGCATAGTATATACAGTGAACGAATACAGGAAAGACTTTTTATGTACACAATATACAAGAGGAGGGCCAGTATCGAGGAAAATCACAATGACACTGTTTCATGGATAAATCAAAACATGTATGAAAAACAGGTCTCGCACTGGTCCTAACAATTATCGTCGACGTTTCAACCCAATATAAGCGACTTTGAATCGTCATGTAGGGTCTTCATCAGGACATTAAAATAAACGATGGCAACCTGCAAGAGCAAGTAAAGTACGTGTCAATACTGTGTTATGTGATTATTTAATTGTGTGATCCCGAATGATAAAGGCCATCACTCACCTAGCCAGTGGTCTAGGATGGCCTGGCAGACAAACGTTCACGCGTAGAAATACAGAGCGCCTCATCCAATGTGATCTCTGTAAGTCAAAGTAAAAACGCGTGTTGCCGTCAGTAACCAACACAGAGTCTGCGTCTTTAAGTTGTGAGGCTACGAATAAGGGTTAATAGACTACAAGAAATGGCCTCTATGTAGACCGATTCAGGAAATTAAGCGATGCAATCATCAGTTTAAGGAAAACAACTTCAGTGCTTAAGGAGACGCTCACCTTAACTGGCGTTGTTCTTTTAAATAAAGCCGACTCCGGTGAAACAATTACGTCGGAACCGATCCGAGTTCTACTTCCTATTATTATCTGGAAGGATAAACATTCAATGAGGATTGTTCACGACCGGGTAGGGCCGGGAGCACTGGATTAGGGGATGATTGCTTACTTGGGAAGAGAAAGAACAAAGCGGTTACGACTCACGCTGCAGCACCTCCTGTCTCAGTCGGAGGAAGCCGCAACTGACAGGCAGGCTGCTACATGAAGGTGAGCGGGGCAGTCCTGTCTGACGTCGACATAGTGACGTGTCAGGAGGGTTGCCTAGCAACCACGGTCGCATCGGGGAATTGAGGCAGCTGGGGCGAAGCGCGCGCTATGCTGACGTGGACTGACAAACAATATGTCAATCAGCAGAGTTAGCATGATTACTAAGCGAATGGACAGATCGTGTACTTTAGAGATGGTTATGTGGAATATTGCGGGCTACTCTCTCGCTATATGAAGTTGAGCGGGGCAGTCCTTGCTGACGTCGACAGAGTGACGTGTCAGGAGGGTTGCATAGCAACCACGGTCGCATCGGGGAATTGAGGCAGCTGGGGCAGAGCGCGCGCTAGGCTGAAGTGGACTGACAAATCGTGTACTTTAGAGGTGGTTATGTGGAATTGTGCAGTGTTGCGGGCTACTCTCTCGCGTGGGAGGTGATGAGGCAATTGGAAGTAAAGCGTTATGCCGAATGGGTTCGGCAACTCTGATCACTCCTAATTGTACGTAGCCAAAGCAAAAATGTTTACAGAAAATATGTACAGTGGTATGTATTCATCAAGATACAATTGGTACATGATGACAATGAAATCGCGGAAAAACACATAAGTCATTGTTTGCAACACATGTGCCCAATAGGACAGCTATTAAGAACAACAAGCACGAAGACATAAATCGAGCACAATTTGAGGTCTATCTCAGAGTCCCATGTGAGAGTGCCAGTAAGTAACAACGTTTGTCAAAAAATGAAAATATGAACAACTCATATATACAGACTGCAGATGAGCCTAAAGCTATGCGATACAGGGTGCATGGAGAGGTGTCATAGTTGCCCCATCTCCCTGGATGTTTCCTCGAGGCTGTTAAGACCTTGCTGGACAGTATTGAGGAAATGAATCCATCTACATTCTTTTCTCTTCAGATTCACAGCTATTGATCCCCCTCTGGGCGCAAGACTGACCTTCTCTAGCACCCACCATTTCAATTCTTCAGGTAGATGGCTTAGTGCCAGAAAATGATCCACCATGGGGGCCCCTTGCGTTCTGCATCTGATACGGCTCATGTGTTGTAGTATCCTCACTTTTATTTTTTGTGTTGTTTGTCCCACGTATAAGAAATCACAAGGACATCTTATCACATATATTAGATTGGAGCTGTTGCAATTCGTGAAAGTTGATGAGTTATACGTTCTGTTGTTATGGGTGAAGGAAGAGCCCTCTATTGACAACGGACAGGCTTTGCATTGGCCACACTTGTAATGGCCCACGATGGAAGGTAGCCCCAGCTGTTCCCTGAGACCACGTGTTTTTGGTGGTTCAAGGTATGCCTTAACAACACTGTCTTTTACATTCTTGGCCCGTTTGAACGCGAAGATGGGTTCCTCAATGGTAGGGAGTTCACTGGCAACAAGATTCCAGTACTTCTTGATGATTTTCTTCATCCCATTGCTCTTCGTGTTAAAGGATGTGACACATACAATGTTTTCACTCTTCGATCTCTTTTCTTTGACCTGTAAGAGTTCATCTCTCGGACAATACCATGCGCGTTTACGTGCGCGTTTCAAGAGACCCAATGGATACCCACGTTCTTTTAGTCGAGCGGTAAGGATCTCAGTTTCTTTAAAGAAATCAGCTCTGCGTGTACAGTTCCTCCTCAGTCTAAGGTATTGGCCATAGGGAAGGTTATCTCTTAGGCTGCGTGGATGGTGAGAGTCATACTTCAGGAGGGTGTTCCGTTCCGTTGGTTTACGAAAGAGGTCACAGATTAGTTGTCCATCATCAACTTCAAAGGTAAGATCCAGGAAATCGATGGTATTATTATCATTCGACATGGTGAACTGGATATCATTGGATCTAGCATTCAGCCAGCTATAAAACTGATTGAGTTCGTCCTTAGTACCAGACCAGATCATTATAACGTCGTCTATATAACGTTTCCAGACGGTAATGTGGTCAATGAACGGATTCTGATGGTTATATAGATGTTCCTCCTCATATGCATCCATGAAGATATTGGCCAGGCTCGGCGCATAGGTAGCCCCCATCGCCACGCCTTTACATTGATAATAAAACTGCTTCATGAAAATAAAATAATTATGTCTCATGGCAATTTCCAACAAACCCAGCAGAAAATCGGTAGGTATCCAGTGTGGTCTCATTCTTTTGTCAAGGATTTCTTTGATTACTTCAAGGGCCCTTATCTGGGGAATGGAGGTATAAAGCGAGGATACGTCTAAAGTGACCAACAGTTGAGTTTGCGTATCAAATGGTTGTCCCTCCAACAATTGGATGATATGCATCGTATCACGAACATATGATTTAGTCTGTGGTATCCATGGCTGCAGAAAGTGATCTATGAATTGGTTAAGCGGTTCAAGTATGGAACCGCATCCCGAGACAATTGGTCTGCCGGGAGGCTTGTCAAGACGTTTATGAATCTTAGGAAGGGTATATATGGTCGGAATCCTGGCCTCACGCTTGTTCAGAAAATCACATTCAGACTGACTGAGGAAGCCTTGTGATACTCCATCCGTCGTAATCTTCTCGATCAACGATTTAATTTCAGATGTGGGGTCTCTTGGTACCGGGCAATAGCTGTCTCTGCATGCCAATTGGAGCTCTATTTCTGCAACATAATCTTGTGTGTTCTGCAGAACTACTGCTCCCCCCTTATCCGCGGCTTTTATTACAATTGCCTCATTAGTTCCCAAAGTCGAGAGAGCCAGTTTTTCAGGCTTACTGATGTTATATCTGATGTACTCCTTTTTCTGAAGTAGGTCCATGATCTCCTCAAGTACAATCTTTTCGTAAGCGAGTATTTTCTCGCTCATCATGTATGCACTTGGTGTGAATGTTGAGATAGGTCGGAAGGGTGTGGCTGTAATGGCTGGGACATAGATGTTTTTTGAAAAATAATATTTCAACCGGATTTTCCTGAAGAAACGTTGCAATTCAACCTTGACATTGAAAGAATCAGGAACAGCTGTGGGTACAAATGATAACCCTTTGGACAAGACCATCTTTTCTTCATTTGTTAGTGCGTAATCAGAAAGATTGATTATAGGATCTAAAGTGTCGGAGGGCATGGAGTCAGTGTTAACTTGAGTCAAAGCCAGGTTGATGTTAGCTTGATGCACTGGTACTTGCTGGGAAATGTCAATTACAGTGGCAATAGTGGTCGGTTGCTCTAACCGTGCAGTTGATATCGGTGTTTCTACAGGATGCTCCAATGAGATCCCATTCATGACTGTTGCTTGAGAATTGTGATCAGCCATTGGAATTGTGGTGTCATGCTGTGAGGGTACTGACATCATCACAGGAGATAATGCACAATTGGCGATTATATCATCAGAATGCGCATTCACCAACGGTATGTTTATCTGCGGGTCGAGATCTCCCCATGAGCTTCTGGCTGGAAGAATCGGACACGTGAATTGGTGCGCCGGCTGTTCCCTCCTCTTCGAGTGCATCAAGCTAACATCAACCTGGCTTTGACTCAAGTTAACACTGACTCCATGCCCTCCGACACTTTAGATCCTATAATCAATCTTTCTGATTACGCACTAACAAATGAAGAAAAGATGGTCTTGTCCAAAGGGTTATCATTTGTACCCACAGCTGTTCCTGATTCTTTCAATGTCAAGGTTGAATTGCAACGTTTCTTCAGGAAAATCCGGTTGAAATATTATTTTTCAAAAAACATCTATGTCCCAGCCATTACAGCCACACCCTTCCGACCTATCTCAACATTCACACCAAGTGCATACATGATGAGCGAGAAAATACTCGCTTACGAAAAGATTGTACTTGAGGAGATCATGGACCTACTTCAGAAAAAGGAGTACATCAGATATAACATCAGTAAGCCTGAAAAACTGGCTCTCTCGACTTTGGGAACTAATGAGGCAATTGTAATAAAAGCCGCGGATAAGGGGGGAGCAGTAGTTCTGCAGAACACACAAGATTATGTTGCAGAAATAGAGCTCCAATTGGCATGCAGAGACAGCTATTGCCCGGTACCAAGAGACCCCACATCTGAAATTAAATCGTTGATCGAGAAGATTACGACGGATGGAGTATCACAAGGCTTCCTCAGTCAGTCTGAATGTGATTTTCTGAACAAGCGTGAGGCCAGGATTCCGACCATATATACCCTTCCTAAGATTCATAAACGTCTTGACAAGCCTCCCGGCAGACCAATTGTCTCGGGATGCGGTTCCATACTTGAACCGCTTAACCAATTCATAGATCACTTTCTGCAGCCATGGATACCACAGACTAAATCATATGTTCGTGATACGATGCATATCATCCAATTGTTGGAGGGACAACCATTTGATACGCAAACTCAACTGTTGGTCACTTTAGACGTATCCTCGCTTTATACCTCCATACCCCAGATAAGGGCCCTTGAAGTAATCAAAGAAATCCTTGACAAAAGAATGAGACCACACTGGATACCTACCGATTTTCTGCTGGGTTTGTTGGAAATTGCCATGAGACATAATTATTTTATTTTCATGAAGCAGTTTTATTATCAATGTAAAGGCGTGGCGATGGGGGCTACCTATGCGCCGAGCCTGGCCAATATCTTCATGGATGCATATGAGGAGGAACATCTATATAACCATCAGAATCCGTTCATTGACCACATTACCGTCTGGAAATGTTATATAGACGACGTTATAATGATCTGGTCTGGTACTAAGGACGAACTCAATCAGTTTTATAGCTGGCTGAATGCTAGATCCAATGATATCCAGTTCACCATGTCGAATGATAATAATACCATCGATTTCCTGGATCTTACCTTTGAAGTTGATGATGGACAACTAATCTGTGACCTCTTTCGTAAACCAACGGAACGGAACACCCTCCTGAAGTATGACTCTCACCATCCACGCAGCCTAAGAGATAACCTTCCCTATGGCCAATACCTTAGACTGAGGAGGAACTGTACACGCAGAGCTGATTTCTTTAAAGAAACTGAGATCCTTACCGCTCGACTAAAAGAACGTGGGTATCCATTGGGTCTCTTGAAACGCGCACGTAAACGCGCATGGTATTGTCCGAGAGATGAACTCTTACAGGTCAAAGAAAAGAGATCGAAGAGTGAAAACATTGTATGTGTCACATCCTTTAACACGAAGAGCAATGGGATGAAGAAAATCATCAAGAAGTACTGGAATCTTGTTGCCAGTGAACTCCCTACCATTGAGGAACCCATCTTCGCGTTCAAACGGGCCAAGAATGTAAAAGACAGTGTTGTTAAGGCATACCTTGAACCACCAAAAACACGTGGTCTCAGGGAACAGCTGGGGCTACCTTCCATCGTGGGCCATTACAAGTGTGGCCAATGCAAAGCCTGTCCGTTGTCAATAGAGGGCTCTTCCTTCACCCATAACAACAGAACGTATAACTCATCAACTTTCACGAATTGCAACAGCTCCAATCTAATATATGTGATAAGATGTCCTTGTGATTTCTTATACGTGGGACAAACAACACAAAAAATAAAAGTGAGGATACTACAACACATGAGCCGTATCAGATGCAGAACGCAAGGGGCCCCCATGGTGGATCATTTTCTGGCACTAAGCCATCTACCTGAAGAATTGAAATGGTGGGTGCTAGAGAAGGTCAGTCTTGCGCCCAGAGGGGGATCAATAGCTGTGAATCTGAAGAGAAAAGAATGTAGATGGATTCATTTCCTCAATACTGTCCAGCAAGGTCTTAACAGCCTCGAGGAAACATCCAGGGAGATGGGGCAACTATGACACCTCTCCATGCACCCTGTATCGCATAGCTTTAGGCTCATCTGCAGTCTGTATATATGAGTTGTTCATATTTTCATTTTTTGACAAACGTTGTTACTTACTGGCACTCTCACATGGGACTCTGAGATAGACCTCAAATTGTGCTCGATTTATGTCTTCGTGCTTGTTGTTCTTAATAGCTGTCCTATTGGGCACATGTGTTGCAAACAATGACTTATGTGTTTTGCCGCGATTTCATTGTCATCATGTACCAATTGTATCTTGATGAATACATACCACTGTACATATTTTCTGTAAACATTTTTGCTTTGGCTACGTACAATTAGGAGTGATCAGAGTTGCCGAACCCATTCGGCATAACGCTTTACTTCCAATTGCCTCATCACCTCCCACGCGAGAGAGTAGCCCGCAACACTGCACAATTCCACATAACCACCTCTAAAGTACACGATTTGTCAGTCCACTTCAGCCTAGCGCGCGCTCTGCCCCAGCTGCCTCAATTCCCCGATGCGACCGTGGTTGCTATGCAACCCTCCTGACACGTCACTCTGTCGACGTCAGCAAGGACTGCCCCGCTCAACTTCATATAGCGAGAGAGTAGCCCGCAATATTCCACATAACCATCTCTAAAGTACACGATCTGTCCATTCGCTTAGTAATCATGCTAACTCTGCTGATTGACATATTGTTTGTCAGTCCACGTCAGCATAGCGCGCGCTTCGCCCCAGCTGCCTCAATTCCCCGATGCGACCGTGGTTGCTAGGCAACCCTCCTGACACGTCACTATGTCGACGTCAGACAGGACTGCCCCGCTCACCTTCATGTAGCAGCCTGCCTGTCAGTTGCGGCTTCCTCCGACTGAGACAGGAGGTGCTGCAGCGTGAGTCGTAACCGCTTTGTTCTTTCTCTTCCCAAGTAAGCAATCATCCCCTAATCCAGTGCTCCCGGCCCTACCCGGTCGTGAACAATCCTCATTGAATGTTTATCCTTCCAGATAATAATAGGAAGTAGAACTCGGATCGGTTCCGACGTAATTGTTTCACCGGAGTCGGCTTTATTTAAAAGAACAACGCCAGTTAAGGTGAGCGTCTCCTTAAGCACTGAAGTTGTTTTCCTTAAACTGATGATTGCATCGCTTAATTTCCTGAATCGGTCTACATAGAGGCCATTTCTTGTAGTCTATTAACCCTTATTCGTAGCCTCACAACTTAAAGACGCAGACTCTGTGTTGGTTACTGACGGCAACACGCGTTTTTACTTTGACTTACAGAGATCACATTGGATGAGGCGCTCTGTATTTCTACGCGTGAACGTTTGTCTGCCAGGCCATCCTAGACCACTGGCTAGGTGAGTGATGGCCTTTATCATTCGGGATCACACAATTAAATAATCACATAACACAGTATTGACACGTACTTTACTTGCTCTTGCAGGTTGCCATCGTTTATTTTAATGTCCTGATGAAGACCCTACATGACGATTCAAAGTCGCTTATATTGGGTTGAAACGTCGACGATAATTGTTAGGACCAGTGCGAGACCTGTTTTTCATACATGTTTTGATTTATCCATGAAACAGTGTCATTGTGATTTTCCTCGATACTGGCCCTCCTCTTGTATATTGTGTACATAAAAAGTCTTTCCTGTATTCGTTCACTGTATATACTATGCACAATTCGGTCACTTATGTCACCTTGTCACAAATTCACTGACTCACTTTACAGTTTACTACCTTGGTAATCCTGCATTACAAATGTCATTTGTGCTCTTTCATAAAAATGATGCAATTTATATATAAAGAATGACATTACATCCTTTAAAACAAGCCTGATCTTGATTAGTACTTTGAGATTGTGTGGTCAACTCGATTGATTCCCATTTTTTCCTTGATTCATTTTTTCAACAAAGTAATTGTTTTACCCATACCCGACAGAACCATTGTTTTCCTATAACACAATATTTTTGTGTCACAATATTTCCAACTCAATTTTTTTCTCATTTGTTATTAAACACTCTGGGGCATATTCCCTAGGATCAATCGCCGAGTTAATGGCACTTTATAGCAGCCAAAGTTGTGATAAATTCATCTTCCCATTCACAAGCTGGTGTAAACAGCCCACAGCACCAGTTCAACCGCGATAGCAGCCGCAAAAAACATCGCCACAGAAGACCCCCACAACTATCGCTAATGAGATGCAGAGTAGGCGTTACCGTGCCCAAACCCGCGACACCACTTCACAACATTCACAACGACCAGACAGAACTGCGATAAGAACACAAAACAGGCGATAAGGTGCGTTAGCACCAGGAAAATAACACCTGCTCTGACCTGGTGCAAAGTCGTACCACAGCCTGCACCACAAAAGGGAGCACAGCCCACAGCCACATCGGAATGGCAACAGATGACATGGAGCCACTGGTAATGCGGGCCGGACACCTTAGAAGGCCACAACACCCACTTCCACCACCCCGGGACCCCAACCCCCACCCGGAACCCCCCCCCCCCGAACCACCACAGAGGCAGCGAAGGCAAAGACAGCGGACCCCCAGGAAACGCACCAGCCTCACAGACACAACACCTGACAATGTCATTGCCCACTACAAGCCTAAAAGGACAACCATCCTACACATCTTGAAAACAACGCCCAACAGGTCGACTGAACCAACACAGCAGACAACCAACATCCCACCCCACAAGCTGCTAGGTGTGCTGCACCTGTTGGCCCCTGGTACCCCCCAACCAACACCTACCAGAGTCAGAGGAGTCACACAACCAGCCACATCCGAGTCCCTAACACCAGTCCTGGACATCACCACAGCCTGGTACCCCAATCCCTATACGTCCAACACAATGCGCAGGATCCGCTGGACACCAAGCAAAGACCATACGCCATAGCTGGATGCACACACATGTTGGGGGCAATCCACAGCACACATGTGATACCTGTGCCCCCTGCCGACACAGCACACAATCGCCGCAACAGAAAGCACACGTCTCTCATCAATGTGCAGGCAACAACCGAACACCATGGAACCTCCACCAATGTCGCCTCAAAATACCCAGCCAGTGTGCATGATTCCTCCATCCTCCGACAGTCCATCAGCAACCTGCGTTCCCAGGATGGCACCAAGGGAAATGCACAGCCCCTTGGCAAGTTCCAAATGAACACCCCACTCACCTCAACTCCACAACCATGCAACTCACAACCCTGGCAATGCACACGTCACAAATTCACAACCAACATGCAAAACAACATGCCCACCCACCAGACATGACAGAACAACTCACAGTAGTAACCTGGGCAAGCCCTGCACATGAGCCATCAATGGCATGGCACCTCAACCACACACTAGCCGAATGTGGGGAGAGGTGGCAACCAGGCATGTGTGAAGGAGGCAGGAGAACCATGATTGGGAAACTACACAATGCCAAGTGTGGCGGAGATGTGCTGGACCGGCCGCAGTATGCAGAACACACCTATACCCATGGCGACATACACCTCTGGTGTATGGAGTGTAGTGGACAGTGGACGCAACCATGTCACCCCAGCCAGTGGGGGAGTTCGCGGAAATGTTGCCTATGACGTCCCCCTCATAAGCGTGCGCGGAGTGGGATGGCCTGGCGTACGCCAGGCCAGTGTAGGGGTGTGAATAAAAAGCACGTAGCCCTGGGCGTGGTCCTCTTCCGGAAAGCCCAACGTCTCTGCCAGGGTGGCGCCACTCACCACGCCATGAGGCCGACTCCGTCCTCCTGAGCGGAGTTGCCTGCGATCCTGTGCGCCTGCCGTACCCCGGCACGCTGGACCCCAAACCCGTAAGGCCCGCCCATGGGCAGCCAGGCCACACTGATCACCTGCCGACACCGGCGTGTGTCAAGGAGGGCCCACCACGTGCTTGCGCAAGCTCCAAGTCCCGCAATCTTGGCAGTCTCCTCAGACCATCACGGCCTTCACGACACAGGCCCGCTTTGCTCCTTTCTCGTTGACCTACTCTACTGCCTCCTCCGGCCTACACCACGGTCAAGTAGGTCACACATTTGGAACTGAGTCTTGATTACACCATGGCAGTGAACATTATTTAAGGCAGAGTGCATGTCACAACACTCCCTTCGATGTGGTGCCACCAGGTCTGTGCATAGCATGAACAACCACACGTGTCTGTGGGCCTACGCGGACTACTGCCCTTGGCCTACGCTGCGCACAAGTAGGTCACAGAATTGGAACTGAACATCGATTATTCAAAGGCCGAATACATATCATCGCACGCAAGGAGAGGCGCTAGAGGATGATGCTTTGCAGTCCGGAGCAAACAGGATCATCGTTACAGAGGTGATCGAACATTACTGACAACTGCCCTGACTAACTCTGTGCATCGCGAGCCAACGACAGGTGGGTGTGGGCCATTGCTGACCACTGCCTCCGGCCTACACTGCGGTCCAGTAGGTCACAGAGTCTTGATTTAGCGATGGTGGAGTTCATATCAGTGTACTGGCATCATCGCAGACTGCATTCCCTCTCAGCACCGGTGCCACTAAGTCTGTTACCTGACATTCATGGACACTCTCTGGTCGTACATTGATGGTGTCCGAGTTTATGGACTAGGGGCTAGTTTTCATCCTCATGTAGCTGATACCGAATTGGTGGTGAAAACGAGGCTGGCACTTTCCACTCCTCCATTTGCTGCTGCCTGATAACATCAGACCTTCCACATCATGCCCTGGAGGACACCTTCCTCCCCCGCAAGCCTACGCCACATTCACCTTGGACAACGATGAGGACCCGCTCACTGCGCATGGACCTACCTCAGTGCACCGCAAATCACTGTTCCATGGCAGGGTGCCTGTGCTGGCCGCTGTGCATATGGGGCCACTAACTCTGTGCTGGTCAGGTCCGGGACCCCTTCTTTTGAGATATTGGATGGCCTCTGAGGCGATGGCCTGAGGGTTATCAACGCCATGTGTCTGTGGCCCTGCGCTGTCCACTGCCTCAGCCTCAACTGCAGTCCACCAAGGCTCACACATCAAATCGAAGCCTGACCGGCCCGGACGTCGCATCACCGCAGGAGGCACACGCCACAACCGCCAGGACCAGCTCCAACCACAGTCTGCCAGAGTTGAAACGGTGGTCCTGACAGACTTACGGAGTTGCTCACACCTGTCGTGGATACCATCATCAGTCGGATACTCTGCTCGGCAATCCAGGTGCCACTGACTCAGTGCATCGCAAGCCAAGTGTGACTGCTATTTGCGCACCCCTGGGCATGGTTTTGTACTGTGAATGTGCATCTGCATGTGTCTCTATGGCAGTGTGGGTCTCCTTTGTGGGGTGTGGGTGGTCCCTGAGGGTGATAGACACCAACGTATGTGTTATAGTTCACCTTCCATGGTTTCGGCACCCACCCCTACCTGTTGGGCCACCTTCTTTTGGCGTGCTGCTGACACATGGCATTGGGGTGCCATGTGTGGGTGGGTGAAGTGCCGTGAGCCAGCGGTGCGTTCCTTGCCGTCCATCTACTGGTACTGGCTCTTTTTCCCCACTCAGAGTGTGACCCTCACCAGTGTTAGCCATCATGCTACATCGGAATCAAATCTACATGAAAAAGGCGTGACACCTTTTACCGGAAATTGTGACTAATGACGAGCAATATTTTCTTGTACTGTTGCCATAGTTCCTTCTTTTCTTTGTAAATGTTACGTTGGTTAGCAGCTGTAATGGAGGGTGTTTTGCAACACTGAATGTTAGCAAAAATGTTTTCTTCAAGATTAACCAAACACATTTTTACTTACTAAAACATAAAGCATTGCTTCACTACAATATATTCAGCTGTGTGATTTAATTTTCAAACCTTGGAGCAAACCTATGTGCATGCATTTATGAATGATGTGCATCAATTTACTTCCACCATTGCCCTTATTTGGACTGCCACTGTGGTTCTTCGAGGCCTCTCTTAAATGTAGTTATTTTCTTCAGTATTCCATTTCTAGTCCGGCTACAGGAAACTGTTTTTAACCTTTTAGTTCTAGAATGCTTTCAAAGTGTAGTGTAATCGATAGTTCAGTATGTGTTTTTGCCTTAGAATCTACATATGTGTAGTAGTAAAAGTGTTTTGTTTTAAGAATTGGTTATTTATTCTAATAAAATCCAGAAATGTAGGTGCAGCAATCATTGCTGGCTAGTAATAGCATTAAGTAGGGTCAACTTTGCTTTGGAGGCACTGTATTTGAATCTGTGTTCTTTGTACACTGATAGAACACATGTAACAAATGGCTGCTGGAAACAGATGCAGCAACAACGATAGACCCATGGCTCTTGAGGCTCCAAACAACGGTTCTGAGATTGCAACAGCTTTTGTTGATGTCACGCCATTCGGACGAAGAGGACCCCACAACTCTTGAATGTGGTCGCATTTCACTCCATGCTCACATGTTGACCATCGACTCGTGAAGTATGCTTGCAAGGTAGTGGTGATGTGTTAAGGTGTGGTAACATGTCTAAATACCATTTTGTCTTGACAACTACATTGTAACACATGTTGTCACAGCACCAGGAGTGTATCCTGCACAGTATGTGTCAACATTTGCAAAGCAATGACAGAAATGTCTGCACTCGTGGAGGTGGTCGGGTTGGTTTCGGCCAATCACACATGTTGAGTGGGAATTTTGCTTGACCTTCAACTCCTGTTGCAGCCCTGTGGGTGCATCTGCTGAGAGTGTAGACCTGGATGGAGAGTCTTTTTTTTGTGCCCACCAACAACTGTGTAGATTATTTTTTCTGGGGTCTGCAATATCTATTGAGTTATGCTTAGTTCAGGAGAAAAAGATGATGATTTATTTTATTTGTTTAGTGTGAAAACATTGTGAGTAAAATTCTGAGTATCTCTCCTAGCTTTAAAAAGTGTACACTTTCACACAATAAACATGAAATTGTTTTTTGTTTTGTGTAAACCATACAAAAACAACAAAATTACTTTCAGTGCGTGTCTATGTCAAAAAAACTGTAGTTTGTTTCACTAAAAGAGACATGTCTGAAGAAACATCTCAGCTGATGTTTCAAACTTTTATTGATGTTAAATGGAAAGTCTTTCTCTGGCGCGCTTGGATTAAGTGGAAGTTTTGATGCCTTAGTTATTTTTCTTTTAAGTTTCCACCAGAGGTCTTTCCGAAGTGAATCTACTGTTAGTGAAAGAAATGTGTAACTTTTTATATTTCAGCAGGTCACACGGCATCAGGAAGACTACAATCGCAGTTCCTTCAATGACTCAGCCAATGATTTACCTGATCCAAATCTCAACTTTTAACTCTGGTAGGAAATCATTATGTTTTTTTCTTCAGGAAATGAGTGCTGAAAATGTAATATGAATACATTTCCAGGGAGAGGCAATGCTGACTTAACCCCATACTGGAAAGTACAACCGTTTTTGTTAGCAGAGAAGGACTTCAATGGTGTGGAATGTGCATTTATAAATGAAATATGCATTTACTGGCACATGCATCAATAAAGACTTTTGCGATTCCTTAATTGCGATTTTTAAGGAATCGCAATTAAGGAATTGCAAAAGCCTATGCATGTAGGAATCGCTATAAAAATAGCGATTCCTACACATTCCTTAATTGCGACTCGCAAATTGCGAGTCGCAATTAAGGAATGCCGTCCCATTCATCACTATTCTCCAGGCCCATAGGAATGAATAGGAGATGGCATGAGCAATTTGCGAGTACCAGTAGGTACTCGCAAATTGCTCATGCAATTTCAAGGGTGCAAGGGTGTCAAAATGACACCCTATTGCACACCTGAAATTGATCTGTGCACATATGTTGCACACACACATGCTCTAAGGGCATGTGTGTGCGCAACATGAAACTTTGAAAAATGCACAAAAGTGCATTTTTCAAAGTTTTTGCAAATTACCATGAAGTTCAACTTCATGGTAATTTGCTCCCCCTATTAGCGAAATCGCTAATTTTTTCACTTTCATGCATTGCATTCAAGGAATCTCAATTTGGGATTCCTTAAATGAAATCGCAATTTAAGGAATCGCAATTTAGAGATTCCTTAAATTGCGATTTTTGCATTTGGGATGATGCAGCCCAAATGCAAAAATACCGGTCGCAAAGGGGCAGATTCTGAGAATCTGCCCGTTTGCAACCGGTTTTTACATTGATGCATGTGCCTGATGGTCTAGTAAATATTCCTTATCCTGTTTTGTCAATAGTTCTCTATCCTCTCTTTGTCCTTCAGGTCATGGTCCTGCTTTCCCCTTTGATTTAACAATGCTAGGATCTCAAATTGATCTGGAATCCTCCTAGGTCATCCTGTGTGGGGATCTAAATTTATGGATAAAGGATCCAACAATTCTTGCAGCTACTGCTGCACTGCCCATTTCCATTTTGAAGTTCCCTGGCTTGGGTTCAGCTGTTACTCGCCCTACACACATTGCTGGTGATACCTTAGACTCTTTCCTTTCTAATGTGCATATCATTGGTTTGCCCCGTCGGGAGTCACTTGACTTTCTTTAGGTACTTGATGCGTATTAGGAGTATGCAGGTAATCGTGTATGGAGAGGCACACAGACAAACCATATATTATATGGAAAGTTCAATGAAAAGTGCAATATCACATTCAGAAATCAGCACATATGACAGTCTCCCACAACAGTTTGGCTGCTGGGAAAAGGGTTAGTAGTGACATTTCTGTTGACTTGTGCAGAATAGACCACAGATTTGATTACATTTTCTCCTTCTGTAATTGATAGTGGCAGACAGTCTCCTCAACAGAATCATTCCGAAACCTTGCAGCACCAAACCATAAAAAAGATGGCCCTTGGATTTCGATCCTTGGGCCGTTGTGAGCTGAACTAAATTCTTTGCAGTGAATACGTAAGCAGTGGGGTAACCTTCCACATATTTCAAAAGCACCATTGATGCAAACTATGATAGTTTATCTGTCTGTGTTGTTGATGCAGTTTACCAACTAGTCGAGTGGGTCAAATTGAAAGTAAAATTGATTAGATAAAAGCCGGCTCCATGACATTCAGTAGAATAGGCAATGCTGAAATCATATGCCTGCAGCAGCAAACACTCATGGTCTTAGGGTTACAAAAAATTCTAACTCAGTAGAATTTATTTTTTTTCCTTTGGGATTAGGGAATCACATAGTAACTTGGACATTTTCAGAACCGATGAAGGACTGTTCTTCCTAAAGCCAACCCATCCTTTGTCATTGTTTACATTTATAAATTGTTGCAAATCATCTCTGTTCCACAGTTACTATGTATTAGGCAGCTGTCTCGTTATCAGAATAACAGCAAATTTATTTGGATTTGGTTCAGTTTCCAAAAAAGGTAATTTCTGCTGTCCTTGATCCATATTCAGAAATCAATTCCTTCCATCTCCCCTTTTTATTGTAGCTTATCAACATTTCTCTTCTACCAGTCGAAATCAAATCTTTCAGGGTTACCCCTTTCCTACAAAAGACATCACTGGGACCCACTGATCCAGGTAGCTGCCACCCATTATGTTCTTTACTTTTCTGGAAATTATTACCGCCCAGTAAATCCAGTACTTGAACACAATGACTTGATACATTCTATGTGGAATTCTGGCTCCTTAGAAGAACAGATTATGTTCTACTCTCAGTTTTGGACCGCGGCCAGGGAGACTGACTCCGGAATCTGGGGATCACGGTTTGATCCCCAGCGCCGGAGGCAGATTAGCCCAGCACCATGTGACTCTGGGCAATAGCTTGCTTAATCTTCCCGACGGCCCCTAGCGCCTAGAGACCCTTAGGGGTGATTGTTCGCGCTTTACAAATGTGGATTATTATTATTATATATGACACATTTGAACACAGCGTTTGCATTGGCCTACATTGTTTCCTATCTTTCAGGAATCTCTCAAGCAGTTATCTCACCTTTTACATCCTCTATGAAAAATAATTCTGTGGAGTTCAACAGGGGTTCCCTGTTGCCCATGTTTCACATCTTCATCTCTTAATTCCTTCATTTCCTTAAATGGTTTTGAGAGCTACCTGTATACCAATGATACCCAGATGTTTTCTTAAATGGGGATGGAGCGGTTGATCTTGGTGAGTCAGATAAACAAATTAGGACCTTCCAGCTAGAGGCGCAAAAGTGGATGAGCCTCAATTAGCTTTAGCTGAGTAAAATGAAGCCTGTTGGTGGGTGGGAGTAGACATTTGTGATGCTCCTCCTTTTGTGCATGATAGGTGGGGTCTGCATTACACTTGTGGACTCGGTCTTTAACAATTGGTTTAGGTTTGACTCTGCGGTATTTCTGCTGCTTCAATTCAGTGTCACTCCTTCCTATATGTATGGTATTTGTATATCACAAACCTAGGAAAGCAGCACAGAACACTGTACAGGATCTAATGCAAAGACAAAGTTAGCAAGTAATTGGTGATGTATGTGGCTTCTGTAAAGGGAAGAGGACCATTACTGTCATGTTTGAAGACTGGGAAAAAGTTCCCTGCTTTGATGCTGGAGGGCAAACTCTTTGCTGCCACAGTACTCATCGGAATACATCTTGACTATGGCAACGTCTGTATTTTGGAGCTCCAAATGACCGTATTAATTTGGTTGCTCCAAAATGCCACCGCTGTACCTGTATGGCATCTTAGGATCTTAGAAAGTCTGACTCCACCACCATTTCACTATGTTGGCTCCAGATACAGCAGCATATAACTTTTAAGGTTCTATATAGAATCGACAGCTTACAGGTTAGCATCACCTTTTCTTTAAGACAAATTGCATCCATATATTTCATTGCATTACATTTGGTGTTCCAGCTAATAGCTTTTAATGCTACTCCTTGCAGAAAATGATGGACAGGTGAATGCTTTATTCTATCTTGGCTCCTACTGTCCAGCACCATCTATCTCCCTCTCTTCAAGCTAATGTCCCAGTCACCTATTTTAGAAATGGATGTGAAAAACCAGTGTGTGTAGATGTCCGATGTTCATGGGAGTCACAAAAATCCAATGCATGTTTCTTCATCAATAGACTTACTCTTATACAGAGCAGATAATCTATGGTATTAAATATGCCAGAAATGTGCATTAGTACAGAACATATTTATTTTTTACCGGGAAGCATTTTTCCTGGTGGAACAATATTTTCTATTGAACCCCATTTTGTGCATCCAATTTGGTCTCTTACTCCACCTAATTTCCGGCACCAAGTGTAGGTGTGCAAATTAGGTGTGAAAAGCCATTGAGAAGATTTGTGAATATCCACATTGTTACAGCTTTTTAAATAACATTTTTATTTGTTTAAGATTGAAAGAGTATACAAAAATAAAACATTATGTCCTTCTCATACCTTAGAGCTACACTCTGCCAATTACACAAATGCAACTTTAATTCCTCACAGACAACCATCAGTCAGAGCCAAGAATGATAGAAATAGATATGACAATATAATGTTCCCAATCTTTCAAATTGCATTCAACATTAAAGAAAGAAAGAAACCCATTGGATAGTATAGTTTGTTCATGCATGAGTCCTGTAACATTTCTAGATCCCTAAGTAGTTGGAGAAGAAAGTAGGCAGACAACCCTCAGAAATATATGTGCAGCAGCATTCCTGTGTCACTAAGTAGTTGGAGTGGAAACTGTGCAGGCTACCATTATGTTGCTTTTGAAAGATGCGCGTTGGTAGGAAGACCCAGGAGGCAGGTAGGTAAAGGAAACAGGTACTTTATTAGGGAGCAAGTTACATGTAAGGATGCCCACAAAAAACTGGAGTATAGCTTTTCCACTATTTGCAACAGAGTCCTCATCACTCATAACAACAGGGCTTCTTGTGAATCATACACACAACTGAGCCTCTGGAGTAATTTACAAAATGCCCTTAGACCACATAACATTACAGCATTCATATCTCTGCACACCCTGCCATCCAGCTCACGAGCATCAGGTCCAGTTGTATGTATGATGACAACACAAGTGGCATCTGCTTGCCCTGTCAGGTGAGGTGAGTGTGTGCAGCACAGCATTTATATTCAGACAACACCAGTTGAAGTTGCCCTCATTCTGGAGTGACGTACTCACTATGACTGTTTTTCCAGTAGAACGAAAATGGGCCAGGTCCCCGGAGGGCAACCTGGTCTCAAACGTGCACAGCTTAGGGGGATAAATACAAAAAATGCATCCGTTTTTTACTTTAAATTATTACAATCAGTCATATGTTTTCCTGCGTGTGTATTTCATTTAATAAACATTATACAGTACTAGTATCAATCTGCATTTCATAACTCTTGCAATCAAGATTAGATCATCATATAGTATTTACACATTTGTTTTATACAAGGAGACATAAAGAACAAAACCCAAACATAACGATGCCCAATGCATTTCAGGACAGCCTGTCCCTTCGTCAGGGACAAAATGTATAACCAGGAATGAAGAACAGCCAAGAACTGTATACCACAACCCTGTACAGGGGTGAGTAATTCCTTTGTAGACGACCCCGAGGTGAGGCTCCACACCACAACGAACCTTTAACCTAACAGCACCATCAACTTCCAATCATAACGCTGCCACCCCTCATCGTTGAAAACCTCCAACCTCCTATTGCCAAACTTCACGCACGACTCTGTCACAGCTAGTCGTTGTATCCCTCCAACCTCCTATTCTCACGCCTTGCCACACGCAGAGTTCCGGTCACGGTGCCGACGAATCCAGCTGGATTTTCGTTTTGTTCACACATGTAAGGCAGACATTGGTCAAACGTAGCACGCAACACAGTTTGAGAAAAAAATTGGTTGGGTTGAATTTATATAATAAAAAGGAGTGCACAATCTACACTCTCACTTGTTTATCCAGCAGGCCACTTACAGCTAGCCAGGCCACCAAAAATAATGTGAAAACAACATCCCATAGGGCCACACTCTTACACTGAAAAAATATCTGAGAAAGTTCATATGAACAAGCTCTTTTAAAACTACACTGTGCTCCTCTTTTGGTATTGTACAGCTGGTGTTTTGTGATGATGCAGCACTACGCTTTTCTTGCAGTTCATTACTCCTATCACTGTACAGCAATACCACATAAGCTCCCCGCAGTGCTACTCACCCTCACCACACTGTGCTGATGCCCTTTTTGATCCTGGGCAAAAGTAGGATCAGACCTCCCAAATGCAAAATTGAAAAAGATGCCTTCTCAGGTCTCTTGGATTGGAAATCATCACCGCTGCCTTGGCTGGCCTGTCTTTTGCTCTAACCGTGCCTTACTTAAACTGAATTAGCAGTACTCAGCAGCTAAACATGACTGTGGTGTACCTGTCATAACTAGCACTTCACCTCAGCGTTCACTCCTGCTGCACACTACTCATACAGAGGCTGTGCTCTGCTTGGGGGTTGGCGGGGTTCCTTTTTCAGCTTGGCAGTCAGATGGATTCCACTTCGGTCTCCTTCAAACAACTTTAATTTTCACTTGTTGCCACTTGCATTTTCAATAGGCACACATGGTGCGAAGACCCAGAAGGAAGGTAGGTACTGGAACAGGTACTTTATTAAGGAACAAGTTACAAGTAAGGGAACCCCTCCAGGAGCAATGATGAAACCAGCTCAGCCTCCACCTGTAGACTGAGACTCCAACTGACGGTGCTAGAACACTCAAGCTAATGACATCACAGATTCCCCGTCTCTCACACCATTCCAGATCCGGCTAAAACAGAAGACAAACTAGGCTAGAACAGAAAGACGAGACACCATACTTTATCAAATCAAAAATAAACAAGAATAATTTGCAGAGGACAATGTATATAAGTCCAATGAACAAACTATCTTTCCCTAAAGTCTTCACATGACTTTCTCAGAATAAATGCAAGAACTCCTGCCTTGGCACTGGTTTTGCTGCATTGCAACTATGCAAGCTGTGTCCAGGAGATCTATGCCCCTCGAAACAGTATGAGAACCCCTAACAGGAGAGCCAGAAGGCGATCGATGTAGAAAATCTTCAGTCTCTCATAAATGGTGTAACAATGTCTCACTTTTCATGTAACTTATGGGAAAAACATTATACAACAAATAGAAACCTACTAGTGAAGTGGTTCTTAACCTGTGGCCCGGATTAATAAAGTTTACATAAATAAAGGACTAAGATGCGCAGTTGAACTTTTTAGAACATTCTATGAATGTGAAGGAATTTGAAATTGGAGAATAAAAATTAAGTTAGTATCCTCAGCTCGAACTGTTCATCAAACAGAATTTAGTATGGGTGATAGGTGGCCTCAACTGCATTTAGAAAAGCTCTGGCTTTCCTATTATAATACATATTTTGATTTTTTATATATTTGTTTGTGAATTAAATAAAACATTTCATCATTTGTGTTGGACTTGGACCTTTTTGCAGGGTCATCCCTGAACTTGTTGCCTACCTCCTATACCTGTTGTTGGCTGTTTTATGACTCTGGGCACTTTACCACTGCTGATCAGTGCTAAAGTGCATATGCTCTCCCTATTGTAAATTAATGTATAAATTGTGATTCCATGATTGGTTGGTTTGGTTTACTTGTCAGACCCTAGTACAGTGCACCAGGAGTGCCCAGGGCTTGTAATCCAAATGCTGCTGGTGGGCCTGCAGCACTGGTTGTGCCACCCACAGAAGCAGCCTGTAAACATGTGTCTAAGGTCTGCCATTGCAGAGCCTGCGTGCAGTCTGGTACTGTCATGCTGACTGGGCAAGTGCACCCACTTGCCAGTCCCTAAACCTTTCCTTTTCTTCATATCAGACACCCCTATGGTAGGCCCAAGGGCAGGGTGCATTGTAAGTATAAGGTAGGACATGCCCTGATGTGTGTGGCATGTCCTAATAGTGAATTACAGCCATTTTCGTTTTTCACTATTGCAAGGCTACCTGTTCTCCATAGGCCAGAATGAGCTGTTAGATTATTACATGTTTATAATCCCAACTGACTCAGGGAACATGGTAGAAATTCGAATTTAGTATGCCTGAACTCAGGATGATAAAATACATCTTTTAGTGAAGTTGGTTTTAACATTCTGTGTTTGAAAATGCCACTTTTAGAAAGTAGGCATTTTCTTGTCTAACCATTCAAACCTGCCTCTGCTAGGCTGTGTATTCCCTGTCTGGAGTTTTGAGTGACAGGGCCGGGGAATTCCAGGAGACGGGGTGAGGTGTCCCAGTGGTGAATAGAGAGATCTACATCTAGATGGGTGGGAGGAGTTGCACCTGGGACCTGAATAGGGCTGTCCCTTCCCTCCACAATGCTGGCTCCACCTCCTGTGGTGCGTCTGATGTCTCTGCCCTACACTCTGAAAGGAAAGAAGGAGTCATGTCAACAAAGTGCTCCAAGACTGACCAGAACGGTCTGAACAAGGCAAAGGCCCCTCTGCCCTCAGAGGACAAAGGATTTGGGGGTATAAATATTGAGACCCTGATCCCAAGAAATTAGATCACTTTGGGAAACAAGAAAAAACTCTGCTGAGGAGAGGAACCAAGAAGAAACTGAGGAGAGACTATCCCTGAAACTGGGGGATTGGCCTGCAGTGGTTGCCTACTGCCAAAGAGAGGAGAAAGGAACATTGTGTGTACTTTTGCTCAACTTGTGAAGGATCTCCAAGGGCTTGGAAAAGAGCTTGCCTCCTGCTGAAGTCTCAGGAACAACAGACTTCACCCCCCAGCTCCCCAGAGTTCTTTGGAAGTGCCTGCTGCTGTTGTTGGGCCTTCTGAGGGACTGCGTGTCGCAAGGAGCTGGAAGCGCGACTCAAGAAGGAGAAGCGTGCCGCCGTCGGAGCTGTTGTCGTCGCATCTCGTAAAGTGTGTCGCCGCTGCAGCATCGCATCGAGCGGAAGCGTCTCGCATCATCCAGGAAGTGTCTCGCAACGCCGAAGAAGCGTGTTGCCGTCGCAGCCATCGTAGATGATGCATTGCACCGCATCAAGAAAAGCGCCTCGCATCCACGGAGAAGCGTGCCGCCGTCTGAGCTGTTGTCGTCGCATCGCGTAAAGCAGTGACGCCGCTGCAGCATCGCATCGAATCGAGTCTTCTCGCAACATCGGAGAAGAGCGCCGCATCTGGAAGATCTTCACGTCTTTGTTTCTTTGCACCAAAAACTTCATCGCATCAACATCGTTGCAACACTTTCGTTGCCCTGCGTGTCGCATCTGAAAGGTACATTGACTTAAAGGGGCGCATTTAAGAATTTAAGAGAACTAAGCTAAATTCTACCATCTAAAGTAACAGTATTGTTTATTTTTGTCGTTTAATGGTCTTGTGATAAAACTATATAAAGAATACTTATTTTTTATATAAAACCTGTGTGGTGTCCATCTGTAGTGTTGTCACTTGATTACTGTATGTGTTCACAAATGCTTTACACACTGCCTATGAGATAAGCCTGTCTGCTCGTGCCAAGCTACCAAGGGGGTGAGCAGGGGTTATTTTAGGAGTGTACCCCCTTACCCTGACTAGAGGAGGAGGTCCCTATTTGTCACAAGTGCATACCTGTGCCAACTAGAGACCCCCAAGTCTAACAATTTGTATATTTGTTTGCAAAATTCTCGTTTCTGTATTTGTTGTGTTTTGTTTTGCGGTTCAAATCATCAAAAATGCGCAGGCTGGTGTCCTAATGACCTAGTGGGGGTCCTTGGATTCTGATGAATCATTGGGCTCCCCGGGGTTCAGTAATGTTTGAGTGGGGGGGCCACAGAAGACAAAAGGTTAAGATCTAGAGTACTAGTGCACTTCTTCAATTCCATACCTCTTAGCTGTGTCCCTGCCTTAACAGTGACTATTTTTTCCGTTTCTATGCTCTCCCTTTTTTTGTGAGGTGCAACTAAAGGTTTTACTACACTACCTTTGTTCAGCTACTAAAAACTGTCTCTGACAATCTCTGTAAGGACTTTATTTGAAGTGTGCTGACACTCAATTAAAACCACATAACTTATTTCTATGTTTTATAACTATATTGACATCTCTCAATGGGTCTGAAGTGCTTGCAGATTCATGGGACCAGGGTCGGACTGGGATAGAAAACAGGACCGGGCACCAAAATAAAAGTGGCCCCTATTAGTGAACTAGATAGCTAATAAAGTGATCAATGTTTAGGGCAGTTTCAAACTTGTAAAGACACAGGGCCTCATTTATGGGGGTTTGGCGTAGGGCAGTGCAGCAAGTCACCTCGCTGCACTGGCCTACGTCAAAGTGAAAGGGCAAGACTGTGTCGTATTTATCCAATAAGGTGCATTCCTGTCTTTTCCCCCTGCGCTGCTGCTGTTTCAGCAGCTTAGTGCCAACGCAGGCATCCTTGCACCATGGTGCAAGGGTGCCTGTGTTGTAGGCTGGATTGTTTTTGTGCAGAAAGGAGTACCTTCCTGCACAAAAACAATCCATAGAGGCTCTTTCCTTCTATGTGTGCTGCTGAATGCAGCACACATAGAAAGAGGAAAAAACGAGAAGAAATAAAGTTATTTCTTCTCATTACACCTGCCCTGGGGAGGCATTAGATTTTGATGCATTCCCAGGTTTGCAAGTCCTTGTTAATCTTGCAATGCGTCAAAACCCATGGGAGTTGCATGGGAACAACCACCTCAATGCCCATAGAACTCTTCCCTTGTGCAGAGTACGACGACACAGCCATTTGCGTGCATTGCCCTACTTAAGCTTTATGAGGCCACTCAAAGCCACACAATGTGGCTTTGGGTGACTTCATAAAAGCGACTCAGGGCCTCGCGTCATGCATGTACCACTTTACGTGGTCGCAAGGCTATCATAAATATGCCCCACAGGGTATAAGAGTTTTGCGAGGTATGGAACACTGCATGGATTAGAACTAGCTAATGTTTGTTTTAATATCAGAGAAATTACCAATAGAAACTGGCTCAGCAAACCATAAAACAGGCCCCCAAACTGCCAGAAAAACGGCCTCAACATTGACCTTTTAGACCAGCCCATTGGACACTGCATGCTTTCCCTGCAGACCAGTCCACCCCTGATGGGAACAATAACGTTTATGAACTCTGCATACTCACTTCCTTTGGTATGCTTCTTGTCTGTCCCCACACTGCATCAGGATTTATTTAACTTTCCTAAAAAGATATGTGATAAATGCATATCACATCTATATAGCACAGTGCAGAACATGTACAGAGAAGCATTGACTTCAAGCCTGAATACAAAGCTACTGGAATATTTATTTATTTATTTATTTAAAGGTTTTGTAGAGCGCGTAGTAACCCTAGAGCATCCCAGCGAATAAGTATACTTTTTAAAGTAAACATTCCTTTAAAATGGTCATCTTTTCAAATGCAGAACAAATAGACTCTAGGAAATGGTGATATGCATATTGCGTAGTAAAAGCCCTCAGATACCAAAAAACCCACTTGGTTTACTCGTTCCCACTCATGCTTATAATTAGTGACATAGAGATTTACCTGAAATGAATGTGAGCCATGAATATAGTAGAGAGAGAGGGCTGTTGTGGTGGGCTGTAAAAAACAAATCTTAAGACTTTTAACAACTATTAATTCTTTGTCTACAAAGGGACTAAAAATAGTGGTTTACAGCCTACTGCACTAAAATGGAACACTGCTGTGTGCCTATAGAATCCCAGCACAAATTAAAATCCAGAAGAAAATGTTGCTTAGCTTTGTTTCTGAAGGGAACATAATCTTTTCACAGAATCTTCACCTTACTGATACAGCTACCTGGATGAAGGGAACTATTCAAAAGGAAGTGTATGGCACAAAACTGAAGACATTTCCTCTTCTGAACTGTGTTGAAGAGATCCACAAATGGAAATGCTAATTTGTAGACCGCCAACTCCGTCACCTTGAGTTGTAGCTCCTGCTTGTAGTCCTCCAAAGAGAGGCAACTGAGAGCATCTGCCCTCATGTTCAAGGAGCCTGCTAGGTGAGTCACTGCAGGGAAGATTCTCTATCACTGCTCCCACTTTCACAGGCAAATTGCTTCCCAACATAAAGTCCGCGACCTCACATCGTCCTGAGTGGTGATAAGATGGTAGTGGTGTTATCTGAAAGAATCTGGATGATGCTGTCTGAGATGGAAAGGAGAAACGTCTTCATGGCAAGGCAGAACACCAGCAGCTCAAGCATATTTAATGCAGGTGCTGCTCAACATGGACCAGAGGCCGGTGCCGTCACTGTGCCCAGAGGAACACCCTATCTTAGCGAGGAGGCATTCATGCCCACAGTAACCCAAGCATGGGTTGCAAGGGTCCTTCCATCGGTGCAGGTCCTGATGTCTGACTAGAGGCAGAAGCCTTCTCTTTTGGCTGCTTTTTATACTTATTGTGGAAAGATCTATTAAGGGAATGTTCCCGGACAGCTGACTTACCTTTAGGAGAGGGGGTCCACTTGGGAGTCTCCCTGAGGGTCTTAGCCAAAACTGACTTGTTCTCCTGATTCCTGATGACCCTTTGGGTGCATGGAGGCAGAAGAGTCGCAGGGTGCGTGTCATGTCCTGACCCCAGACAACACCTAAAGTTGTTGTGGGGATTAGAGGTTTGCGAAATTTGCGCAATTTGCTTCCCCGCATATATGCCATAGGGAAATCCATCATTTAGTGCTACATTTTAGAGAAAAATGCATTATTGCATCAATTTTGACGTGAGGACGCTTTTTGCACTAAAAGATAGTGCAAAATACCCAACTGTCGCAAACAACGGACACCGTCATTCTGATTGTCCATGTTGTTACAGCACTCTGGTGCTTTAATTTTGCCGCAAACAGCAGCATAATTATGCGATGTGGCATAATGGCATCATTTCAGGATTTTTGCATAACACGAAATCCCGAAATTATGCAAATCAAGCAGGTGAAATCTAAATTTCGTCCCAGCCTGGTGGGTATCGAATCCAGAAGGAGCTTCTTCTTCAAGCAGATATTTGACCTAGTCTCTGTTCAATAGTTATTGAATAAGTCAGTGAGACATCCAGAGAGTGCTCCGGACCACACTGATGAGGTATGGACAAAGAGGAACTGGTATCAGAGCTTCGGATGGTGTCTAATTTATCCCAATGATGTGATGTCCAAAGGTGGAGTCGCAGTTATAGCCCTATTGCTCTACCTGGCGACGCTAGGTAGTCATTGATTGGGAAAAGTTTCTGGACCAGCCTGAAGCCTGAACGGAGTAGTAATAAGATTAAAAGGATTCACTTCACCTGAGCTGGTGCTTAACTAAAATCATATGTCTGTACATCTATAAAGAAAGGCATGTAAGAGATGGTGCCAGGATCTTTCCATAACATTTGATAGGCCTCTCTCTGTGGTCCATAGGTCTTTTTTAGTTATCGACCATTTACATAGACGCCTAATCCATTTAGCTATTTCAGATGATCATAAAATTGCCTAATTAATGGTTGTTAACACTATTCAAGTGCAATACATGTAGTGACAAGTTTACTCTTACTCACTAGCCTGAATATACACGTCTTAAAGGGAGATATTAGGGCCCACACAGAAATCCTTGAACAGAGTGTTTTGGGGTGAAAACGTACTGTAGACTATTAACAAAGATATTTTGGTAATAAGTCTACATCTGAAAATACTGCATTTATGCCTGCCTTGAATTCACTGAGGGATTCCTGGCATCTGTAAATCTATGTTTCTGGGCATTCACAAACTCCGATCTGGCCCTTTCTAGTAGGACTGGCAAAGAGGTGTCACATGACATTCTCAGTAGTATGCCTGGAAACTAGGGGGTATATCAGCAACAACCGGCGATAATTATCGCTAAGCGCACTTAGCGCTAGGATAATTATCGCCGGCTAGCATAGATTTTTATTGCTGAGATAGCGTGCTATTAGCAACGCTTATCTCAAAAGCGATAAAAATCCTAGCGCTAACTGCCTAACGTGAGATTATCGCTGGAAACCCAGCAATAATCTCACGAAATGTGGCGTTAGCTTGTTGATAGGGCCTCACAAACTTAGCCATGATATCCAGCTTCCATAGGATACCATGGCTAAGTCAGTCCTGAAGCAGGCATAAAGAAAGTAGCGATAACAGGGGTTATCGCTACTTTTCTTGCCGCTATGCTTCATGGCGTGGGGCTTGATGATAGGAGAAATGTCGCTTAGCGGCATTTCTCCTGTCATGTCAGGTCAGGAACGCCCACTTTGCATCTCATTAGAGATGCAAAGCTGGGCGTTAGGAATTCCTGCGCTAACGCAAGGTTTCACGCGTTAGCGTGAGCTTGCTAATTAGGCGATAAAATTATCGCCATTTTCTGGCCGAAAACGGCTGCAAAAGCGGCGATAATTTTTTATCGCCGCGTTGTAGATATGCCCCCAAGTATGCTACCCACAATGTCTATGAAAAGGAAAAACATTAAATTACATTCAGGCAGAGATATAAATCTCGGACTGTATTTTACCTCTTTTCCTGCAAAGAGTTCTCAAAGTTTATCTTGCTTACAGCTTGGGTGAAAAGGTATGCATGCTGAAGAAACTTGAAATGGTCAAGCTTAAATGAGAATCACCTGGTTACTATCGAAGGTGATTAACCCCAAGACCAGAGTAGAAGTAACAAATAGTGATGAGATTCCACAGATTTTTTGGGAACATTTTCAGCAACTCTACACTACGGAATATCTGGTAGGGGAAGGGAATATACAGGAATACTTCGATAATGTAAATATTCCTAGACCATCTGATTCTCTGATAAACCAGCTAAAATCAGATTTAGAAAGCTCAGAGATCTTGGCAGCCATTAAATCTACAGCCGGAGACAAAGCGTGTGGGGAGGACGGGTTTCCTATAGAATTTTACAAGGCTTTCTCAGATGAATTGATTCCACCCTTGAAAAAACTATTTAATTATATTAAAAACGGTGGTCAGGTTCCCTCGTTTTTCAAGGAGGCAATTGTTGTCTGTTTTGTAAAAAAGGATAAGAACCAGAATGATGTTAATTCCTATAGGCCCATAAGCCTCCTCAATTCAGATCATGAGATTTTAATGAAGGTGTGAGCGCAGCGCTTTTTACCGGCTGCACAGGAAACAATTCATAAAGACCAGGTCGGCTTCATAGCAGGAAGATCTATGGCAGCAAATACAGAATTTTTAATGCAGGCTTTAGATCATTGTAACAGTAACTCTATCCCGGCCTGTATTATGATGGTTGATGCGGAGAAAGCATTCGATCTGGTGAACTGGAACACTTTATTTTTTGCCTTCGGTAGATTCGGTATTCCTCCCAAGGTTATTCTAATCCTGCAAAACATTTATCAGGGTGCACAGGCTCAGGTGGTAATTAATATGAAACAGGCTTGTACAGTAAAGATCAATTGGGGGACAAGACAAGGATGTCCGATCTGCTCTCCCCATTGCTTTTTACCTTTTTTATAGAAATTTATCCATTAGAATGCGTGTAATGCAGCAATTAAGGCCCCAATTTTGGGTATGGCCAAATTGAAACTTTTTGCGGACAATTTTATTTTATACCTGAAGCCTAACGATCATAGTTTGGAAGTGGTGATGAGGGAATTTAGTAAATTCAAATTAATTGGGGGCTATAAAATAAATCAAAACAAAACTGAAGTTCTCGTTTGGAATACAGATATAAACTTTCTCCCACCTAATCTCAAGGTGCTAGCCGCAAAGCCAGACCCTATTAGATATTTAGGGATCTATGTGACTAACCAATATCAACAGATATATAATCTGAACTATATAAGAATGCAAGGAAAAATTAAGAGATTGTTGGAGCAGTGTCTTTCACTTCCTTTGACCTTGGTGGGATGTGTATCTCTAATTAAGATGTCCATACTTTCGTTATTCATTTTTCTTTTTATTAACGTATCCATCAAAATTAATATGTTTTTTTTAAAGAGATAGAAACTCAGATTAGACAGTTAGTCTTGGGGAAAAAGGCACCAAGGGTCAATCTCCCAGCACTACAATTAACGACTGAACAGGGAGGTCTGGCTTTACCCCATATATGAACTTACTATGATGCTGCTTTTTTAGATTTACTAGCTGGTTTATTGGTCTCTAATGGGTTTAAAGATAACTTCCTTGTGGGCAAAATGGTGCAGGAAACCGGTTCTCAGATTTCGATATTCGTACAAACCTCCAACCTGCCGAAAAGAACAAGATATAAGACACTGAAGGACTATTCCACTAGACTTCAATCCTTCTTCAAAGGGACGGGCTCCTCCGGGCTGCAGTACTTAAAATTGAGGGAATGTAAGAGTCTCGATTTTCAAATCCAATCATGCCACTTGAAAAACTGGGAGGACTGTGGGCTAGCTAGGAGAGTTAGGAAACTGTTTAATTCAGAATAGGGTAATTACGTGGCAGGAGGTGTTGCTGAGGAATGGAAATCAGAGAAAGCCAGCTTTTGAATATTTACAAATCATCCATTTCTTGAAAAAACTGAATTGTGTTTTTGATACGCCAAATAAATTTGTGATAGCCCTTTTTGGGGCAAAACTAAGTGGAGTAGGGAATTGGTATTGTCTGTTACGAAATCAGGGCCAACTCCCATTGATAGAGAACCATTTGCTAAGGGTGATCGGTGAAAAACAATGTACCTTTTCTAATAATGAATGGGAAGCTATATGTTGGCAAGGGAGTAAGGCCCTGACAGCGGCCAATTTTAAAAGAATTCTTATCCCGTGGTTGGCCTACTTCACTCCGAAAGCACTTAATAAAAGGTATCCAGAAGTTGAAAATAGTTGCTTTCGATGCCAGGTGGAAGGAGAAGGGGGCTGGCTCCATATTTTTTTCACATGCCCTAGATTGGGGTCTTTTTGGGAGGTGATCTTCTCGGCTCTAAATAGGGCATTCAAAAAGAGGATATTGCCAGAGGCTGAGGCTGCGCTGTTTGGAATTTGTAAAGATAGAACAATTTTAAGGGAAGCGGTAGCAATTTGTCTCTTTATTTCTTCTTTGGTAGCCCGCTCCTTAATTCTTCAGAATTGGAGGTCTAGGGAAGTTCTAACTTACGATAAATGGTTCAATAAAATGAAAAGGACGCTGGCTTTTGAAGACGCCTACGCAAGCCGGGTGGGAGCTTCCAAGAAATTTAGGAAGAATTGGAAGTTTGGAAGTAATTTGGAAAACCTGTCAGAGGGATAGCACCACCTGGATTTGAGAGTTTAAGTGCTGTTCTATCATTCTCAAAACGTTTGGAGGAACTAGAAATATGTTCTGTTAGCACTTTAGCACTTTAACCTAGTAATTTAGCATCTTTTGCACTTGCACTTTTTGCACTTCTGCACTTTGGTATTTTATAATCTTTTATCACTTAGCCACAGGTATTTATGTCTGTTTTCTCTTAAAAAATGCTTTCTCTGCTTCTATTTTGCTAGTTGGTCTCAGCTCGGAAAGATGAAGTTGTTGATTTTTAAACTCATGGTTGATTTATGCTAATGTTTGCTCATATGTTATTTAAATGTTCTCGTTGCTCTGATCAATTTAAAAAAAAATAAAAGCTTACATGAGAATCCAGTAAAGAGAAAAAACTGTTCTTTTTGAAGAGGCTCACATCAGCAACAATCAGCAACAATAAATATTCTAGAGTACTGCTTTGTCTAATGACATCAGCTTAGGTTTTAAGACATATTGTGACATCTTTCACTGAATGGCTCCTTCAAATCTAGTAATACATGACTCTAACTGCCCATAGGTTCTTCCCACTATCCCCTGGCAGTGGCTACCATGTAAGTATTTGTTGGGACAAAACCCATATACAATGCTGTGGTTTATTTGCCTCCGTTTCTACTTATATTAAAATTGTATTCTCTGCACCCACTGTGGGCTTTACAGGAAATTGTGGCTACGGTCCCTAAATCTTTCTGCATATTATGCTCATTCAAGGAAACTACCTTCTACGCCGTGCTTCAAAATAGTGCTCAAAACTTAAATATCTTCCCTAGCTGTATGACTGACCCAACATAAGCAATCTGTTATATATAAGTTCCATAGATTAGCTGTGGAGAGAGGGCACAGATTTCCTAAAATTTGGAATGTGTAAGGAGTAGGTGAAAATATGCAGTGCTGAGGCCCTGGTGTACAATGTGTTGTGCTGGCACTTGCTTGATGCAAAGCGGTACAAATGGTAGCGGTAAGTTAAATTCCCACCCAAAATATATCTGGCACCAAAATGTGAATTCAAATGTAAAGCCAAATGGCCTTGCATCCCCTGGTGCCAAACCCATGATATGGAGTGTGAGGAGGTGTAACAGGATCCTAGGATTTCAGAGCCAGGGTCATGTTCATTTAATTGCCACAAATCAAAGGGGTGCTTGTGCTGTTCCTGCTTCACACACCCTTTTACATTTATTGTCAGTGGTGTGGCACTATGGGGAGAGGAGTTGGCCTAACGGCTAGGGTGGTCGACTTCCAACCGGGGGAACTGGGTTCGAGTCTCGGCAATGACGCTGAATATCCTGTGATTCTGGGCAAATCACTTAATCTCCCCGTGTCTACTGAAAATGAATGTGTGTCCTCATGTAACGCAACTGGTGCTATGTAAAGTGCTCTGATACCCAATTCGGGTCAAGTTCGCGCTATATAAAACTATGCAAACAAAAAATAATAAAGCCATTTGGTGTTGTGCTTGCAACAAATGTTTGACGTAAAACATATTTTATATGGAAAAGTTGAGCAACACAGACGTTTGCTCTGGTTTGCCCCATGCGAGCACCAGTGCAAATGCATAGAAAATCATGACCTCAGTTTTCCCTTGATGGGAATTTCTGAGCATACTTCAATTCACAGTTGGTATCGTGGCCTTCCTGCTCCATTGTTATTACATAAATATTATATAAACTAGTATATACACATCTGTTATTCAGCACCAAGATGCCCACGGGTGAACGTGAGCTTTACAAATACACGTTATGTTACTGTTTCGCTAACAATCAGGCCTGCTCCGAGATTCATCCCAGTTGAATTTGAGCCTGAGGCATTTCATTGCTTGGTTGGAGAATGAGTACCTAATTTAGTCATGTGATTTCTCGGCGCTGCTGCCAACCAGTGGGTCATATATTGCAGTTGTGGTGCAACATAGTTATATTCGAAATTTGGCTTTTGGTTGTGACTTACCCCACCCCAAAAATTCTGCTGCAGAGTTAATCCAACCTGTGACATATCACCTTATTTAATTTCATAATATCCAACGCCCAATGTCTCAGGGTCAGTTTCTGCCAGGCCAGGTAATCTCTCGATTACCGACACAGAGAATTTCAACCCGAAATCCCCAACTTGTTCAGAGGAGCCGAAACCTGTAGTCTCTACATTGGGTTGGTTTGGTTGTATATCACCCACGAATCGGATTTCGACCAGGAAAGAGGCATGAGCTGATAAAGGGCATTCAAGGTATAGTAACACCAGTTAGTCATTCGCTGATGTAAAAAGCCGAATATATAAATTGTCCAAAGCATAAAAGGACTATCCCTTTCAGAGAGGTGATATAGTCTCCAGACTCAAATTGAAGGATAGAATCCTAACTTATTGTGTGTGAGACTGTCTGTGAAAACATAGAAGCTTTAAAATTCCTCTAAGTGCCAAGGAGTAGCATGATGCTTTGACTACTTGTTCAAAGGATGCTGTTCCTTACCTACCTAAAAGTGTCATGCTGTTTCATAGAGCCCACTCCTTTCGTGAGTCGTGCTATGCAGGTTCAACCTAATATTAAGGGAGCTCTTGCAGTTGTGTATCTATGATCTATCAGTGAAAATACAATCTAAAAACAGAATATCTGAGCAATGATAATGCTGCCGTCTACCAATGCTCGGAATCGCATGAATGGAAAATGGGACGTAGGGCTGTTAGAACCTAGAAAGTAGTCAAACTACATTACAAGAAAGGTTATATCTCAGTTCTCATTTATGGGTTCTGCATACGTAACATGCTACAGTGATTAAATCACATTTACAACCAACAAAATTCTCGGTGGACCCACATAGTCCCCAAAGAACACCACATACCTACACGTGGTTACTCTCAAATATCAACGAGAAGTGTGGTGGAAAGCTCCTAGAGAGGGTATGCTTACAACGTATTGGTTGATCTGAAAGATTCCAGGGAGGAGGACATGGAGATCTCTGGATTTAAGATATTCATCTGTAGTAGTCAGAAAGAAAAAATTGAAATCAACATCCCTCCCAGTTGAGAACCGCCAAAGCATGGTGCCTGAAAGGTATTTCGATTCGCCTCCAATTTATGGTCTCTTGGTCAATTCACCCATTAAGCACCATCACGACCCTGCTACAATTGAGAGGATGCCTCGCTTCCTATTTAAAGAGAACAAGTCTAAGTAGCTCACTGTGCCGAAAGAAGTGGGACGTGAGTGTATAAGACATAACCATGCATGTGTATGCATGTAGGTCTGAATTTAGCCCAAAAACGGCGACCGGTTACAAAAATAAGCCTCTAGCCTGGGTAAGGGAAACGCTTTCATCGTGATTTATTTTTTACTGAGTGTTGCACAGCTAATTTCCTGGTTCTCAAGTTAGGTGATTAGTTAAGAAAATGGAGAATGTGTAACATTCATTTAGGTGACCTACCTTTTGCTGGACTAAGTAAATAGGGAAGCAAAACATTTTTTTTTTAAAAAGAGTAGAAGGAATTACCCTTGATGGTTGTCATCTTAAAGAACTTTGTACTCGATGCTGTATCTCAGGTACAAGTTGTATACATCAAACTGTGCCCCGCCTTTGCATTATTGCACAACTCTTAGGTGTTTATTGAACGCGCTCTGCCAGTGAAATCCCCTGTGCGTGACTCTTTGTTGATTTAACTCTGAGCAGTTTTCCAATTTTTCCTTGGTTGCACAACACAGTGTTGTAATTTTTCATGCAGCACTCCATTAAAATAATAATAGTAAATGCGGTTTATAGTCATGCAATGGAGGGAATGGGATGGGTGGACTAGGAAGTCAAGAATCCATAAGAATTTAGGATGACTGATGCACAGCTAACCAACCTTCACATAACAATTTGCAGCCATTGCAAAACCTGCCCTTACCAGGCTGAAAAAATAAATTAATTTGCTTACCTCCTCTCCGAAAAGGTATTTCCCAATAGCTATCAGCACAGTCATTTCAGAACATGACAAAATAATGTTATCCATGTGGGCATGGTGGCATACCTGTGGTTCACTGATCAGGTCATCCAGAATGTTCTACCAAGACTGATATGCGGCACAGAACAAAGTCGACCAGATTACCACCTAACTAAATAATCTCAACTGAACTGTAGTAAAATAGAGACCAAACTTCTTGCCCTTGTCCACAAAGTCCTAATTTAACTGACTACATATACCACAAATTAATTTTTCAATTCCAAATCCAGATTTACCCCATGACCTACTCATTTCACCCTCATAAAATTGGCTTAATCCAATTTCTCTAGAACTGCGGGTAAAATTCCCCAGTGTACAAGGAGAAAATGTAGGCAAAGCATGCCTACCCATTCCATTCATTCAAGCACTGCACCTTCAAATGGTAGCTCAACATCTGTCTCTTCTCAATATTTGATTTCCATTTCTGAGCCTGATGTCCTTCATGGGATAGCTTGTTTAGCAGATTTCCGTTCCCTGAAGTTCATGCTTCCCTTTTGGTAAACTTAAAACCGAGGCTTCTGTTTAATCTCTTAATGTTAAACTGTTCTGTTGCCACTGAATCAGTTCTTGCTGATGTTAGGTTTCTCAGCGTTACCGCCCTTTTGAAGAAACCAGAGATTTGTTTCCCTCACTGCTGTAATCACTCAGTTGTGATCCATCTTGAAGCAAACTATTTGTTGAATGACCACCAGTTCCTTTAAACACAACAGCAGAACTCAGTCTGCCCTGTCCATTTTGAATGCTTGGTTGTGCGCTTCTGATGTCAGTGGTGCCAAAGCACTCACTTCACTCCATCTTTCAGCAGGGTTTCACACTGTCTGTGATGTTATTCTGGCGAAACGAATGTTCGCATTCGAAGGTGAGAGGAGTTCTTCTATCTAATTTGATGAATTTTACTTCATTCCCCCTTTTGCCTCTGAGCCAATAGGTATGTTCTTTGTGAATCCCACGTAGGTCTGCTTTGTCTACAAACTCCGTTCACACCCACGTGGAGGCTTTTGCATGACTCCCTCCATCCAGTGGTTAGCGCTTTTACTTCTGCTAGAATTGTGGAAGTTCAGGTGTGGTTGAGCCTGGGATTCATTAGCTTACATTTAACTCTGATAAAACTAAAGGGATGTTATCTGTAGTGACCTGGGGAGCCCGGCTTAAGGAGCAGTGCTCTTGAGCATTGCCATGAATCGATGCCCATGGTGAGGCACTTACAAATTATTGTGAACCTAAATACACAGCACGTGCACAAAACCTAATACATTGAATCAAGAATAGTTGGACTTAGTTCTATTTAAAGGGATTTTCTCACTTGCTAATTCCACCAACATGGGGACATTTTCATGTGATCAAACCTTTGATTGGGGAGGAATTTCATATCAGCAAATTTACAAATAGGGTTGAATGTATAGTCGTTCTAGGGTGAGGCACCAGTAAAAACTCATAAGTACACTGGTTGATGTGTAGTTTCCATTCTCAAAACACTTGAAAATTCACTCTTGGCTAAAGCATGAGGAAAAGGTATTTTCTCTCAGAGAAAAGAAAAGCTGTTAAGTGCCACTGCACTTTAGTTTAACATTCCCACATACGGAAATTTACACTGATTATATTTTGGTATGTGGAAATAGTTACTTGTGAGACAGTGGCATAATTGGTGGAGTATTCCAGAAATTCTTTTAAATTCCCTAAAATGTCCTGAATAAACTTAAAATGTCGATATTAGCAGCAGGGCAGATTGTGGACTTCTTAAATGTTTCTGTCGATCTAGCAGAGTTTATGATGGGTACATATCTTACACTGGTTACTCGTATCTCAGCATTGACATCCTCCTGATTCTTGGAACTTAAACTTCTGAGCAGAATGCTCCTTCGCCTTACACCTGCTGGGCAAAGATCAACAGGTATGGCCTTGGACATTCTATGCGTTTGGCTTTTTTGAGGGCTGATAGCTAGATTCAGTGAGTCTAACGCATGACTGCCAAACTGACCACACGAGCGCTTCCATCTGCTGCCTCTTTGTTGGAGGTCTTCCACTGGATTCCAATTTCTTTCAGTCCAAGGACTGCCGATCAGACCATCTGTGGCACACCCCCGATGTCTTTAAGGATTAAATCACCTATCTATGATCTGCAGGTCAGGGACTTTTAGAAGTTCCAAGAGTTAGAAATCAACAAATGAGAGGCCGTTCCACCTCGGGCCTCGGCGCCGCTCTGGAGAATTGCGAGCATCAGTAGCAGCAGGTGATCTGAGCGTCAGCAATTGTCCAGTAAACTTGGGTCATTTCATCCTGTTTGTCTCATTTGTCTTGCGGCCACTATATAAACATATGGACGGTGCCAAGAAGCGTCATGTGGTGTGTGCTTTGTTTGGAATTACTACACCCAACATATATCTAGCCTACTGCATTAAAAAATGGCATTTCATCAGGTCATAGCCCTAAGGCATGGCCCAGCGCTCCTGGACATCAAATGGGACACAGCTGGCCAAGTTAGGTACACACAGCAGCCATTTTACATGTGCAGTTCAACTGTTTATATCCTTAGCTCTTCTACATTCCAGTTCGCCATTCAGGCAAGTATGCCACCAGATGAACAGGTCATAGCAAAATAGCATTATCAAGCGGTGAATAAAGCCAAGTGAGTAAAAAGATGTGGAGGGCAGGTCATCCGAATCAGTGGAGCATGTGGAAAAACAACTCAAGCTTTTGCAACTACCATTCCTAGACAAACCTCTTCGGTTCACTGAGCAAACCTTTAGTCGGCTCAGCAAAGTGTGTCTCTTCTCACGATGTAGTCCATCGAGCATAGGAGCACAAAGTCCACGTATACAGTAACTCATCTCAACTTTTCAGCTTAAATTCTTCTGTAAAACTCTTCTTAATGTTTCCAGCAGGAAGCAGTAAACGTGTGTGGGGCGGTAATGGCGCAGGCTAACAACACGGTGGACAACTTGTCTGTGAATCTATTTTCCGTCGCTCCCTACCCACCCGGAAGAGCGGACATCCAGGTGTCAGACGGCGACAAGGCCGGCGCGACGCTACTGTTCTCGGGGGTCTTTCTGGGACTGGTTGGCATCACCTTCACGGTGATGGGCTGGATCAAGTACGAAGGCATCGCACACTTCGAGTGGACCCAGCTGCTCGGGCCCATTCTGCTGTCCGTCGGAGTGACGTTTGCTTTGATTGCTGTGTGCAAATTCAAGATGCTGACGTGCAAATCCTGCAAGCAGAACGAGGACAGGGCATCAGAGGGCGAACAGGCACCCAGCGGGCAATCTTTTGTGTTTACTGGAATAAACCAGCCAATTACTTTTCACGGTGCCACGGTGGTGCAATACATCCCTCCCCCTTACGCAGCTCAAGATGGCCTCACTGTGACCCCCTCCTGCATGCAGCCCGCGCGCACCTCTCCCAGAAGCGTGGCTTCCACGAGGGTTCCTTCGGCCACCGCCACAGGTCCTCCCCAGTACTACAGCATCTTTCCTTTGGATAATGCAGCCTTTATAGAAGAAGAGGCCGGTACTGCATGGCCGGTCCCCGGCGGGGCACAAGAGAGGTATGCTATGGGCTCGGTGAAGTCCCAGTCCGGCTCTGTAGGCCATGAGATATATTCTTCATATGCTGCCTAAGGCAGTCGGCCTTCTGAGTGTTGATGGCCTTTGTTGGAATAACAGGCCAGGCAGGAGTGGAGAAGACGAGCATTGTAGCTCCATTAGAGCCGTAGGTTTCTTTGGCAGGGAGGGTTTGTTTGAGATTGAGATCCCTGGATACAGTTGATTCTGAGATACAATTATGACCGCGGGGGCTGGTTAAGCAGCATTACAGTGATTTGAAGATTAGGCCTCCTATTCTCTTCGATAATTCACGAAAAGTAAAGCATTCAACTCATTGCTGGACCAGTGCTTTGTAGCTGAGCACTATCTCAAATGGTCCTTTACACTTTGCTAAGAGGGACTTTTAGCCTCTGTACCGCAAGAAGGGGATGAGCTGCAGGATTGCTTGGTGGCACACATAGCTGCAGTTGAGCTGCGTATTTACACATTGATACAGTCTGGCTGTTTCTTTACGCATTGCTGTAGTTCTGCTGTTTCTTAACACATAGCTGCAGTTGAGCTGCTATTTACACATTGATACAGTCTGGCTGTTTCTTTACGCATTGCTGTAGTTCTGCTGTTTCTTAACACATAGCTGCAGTTGAGCTGCGTATTTACACATTGATACAGTCTGGCTGTTTCTTTACACATTGCTGTAGTTCTGCTGTTTCTGGAAACATTGCTGTAGTTCTGCTGTTTCTGGAAACATAGCTGCAGTTGAGCTGCTATTTACACATTGATACAGTCTGGCTGTTTCTTTACACATTGCTGTAGTTCTGCTGTTTCTGGAAACATTGCTGCAGTTGACCTGTTTCTTAACACATAGCTGCAGTTGAGCTGTTTCTTTATATATTACTGCAATTGACCTACTCCTATACACGTTGCTACAGTTGAGTTGTTTCTTTAAACATTGCTGCAGTTGAGCTGTTTCTTTACGCAGTGCTGCAGTTGACCTTTTCCTTCACATAATGCTGTAGGTGTAGTATTTCTGCAAACATTGCTGTAGTCAAGCTGTTTCTTTACGCATGCAATTGACCTGTTTCTTTACACACTTCTTAAGGTGAGCTGTTTCGTTCAACATTGCTGCAGTTGAGCGGTTTTTTACAGGTTGCTGCAGTTGAGCTGTTTCTGTACACATTACTGAAGTTGAGCTGTTTCTTTATATATCGCTGCAGCCAGGCTGTTTCTTTACACAGTGCTGTGCTTGAGCTGTTTCTTTACAATATGCTGCAGTTGAACCGTTTCTTTACACATTTCTGCAGTTGAGCTGTTTCTTTACAATATGCTGCAGTTGAACCGTTTCTTTACACATTTCTGCAGTTGAGCTGTTTCTTTATATATTGCTGCAGTCAGGCTGTTTCTTTACACATTGCTGTGCTTGCACCGTTTCTTTACACATTGCTGCAGTTAAGCTGTTTCTTTACGCAGTGCTGCAGTTGACCTTTTCCTTCACACAATGCTGTAGGTGTAGTATTTCTGCAAACATTGCTGCAGTCAAGCTGTTTCTTTACACAATTCTGCAATTGACCTGTTTCTTTACACACTGCTAAAGTTGAGCTGTTTCGTTCAACATTGCTGCAGTTGAGCTGTTTTTTACAGGTTGCTGCAGTTGAGCTGTTTCTGTACACATTACTGAAGTTGAGCTGTTTCTTTATATATTGCTGCAGTCATGCTGTTTCTTTACACATTGCTGTGCTTGAGCTGTTTCTTTACACATTGCTGCAGTTAAGCTGTTTCTGTAAACATTGCTGCGGTTGAGATGTGTGTTTACTCTTACCTGGTCGAGATGTTCTATTGTGTTGTCTGTCTCTTGGAATGACTACCAAGGGTGCCAAGAAACACTGGGTCGTGGTGCCAGCCCTTGTTGGCAGGTGGGCAGCTGAAGATCACAGTTTTAAAAGGGCTGCAGGGTATGAATCTCTCCTCTGACTCCTGTCTCTGCCCGAGTGTGCTTGGACTTTGCTGGTGCAGTGGGCTGGGGAGAATTAGCCGGTGTTTGTTTGTGAACCGTCAATGAAAAGTCTCGCCCTTTCACACGTTTTGAACCAATGTATTTAAGCATTAGGGAGTTCTGTAAAGCGCTGAGTGATTCTGTATGGTAACTCCAGGTCGCTGTCAGTTAAGAGATAGATGCAGCTTGATTGTTAGATGGGGAGTTAGAGTCCATCCGGGTGAGGTGAATAACTATGTCAGATAGTCTTCCACACAGCCTTCTTATACATATTATCACGGTGCCTGAATTTTGTCTATGAATTCGTTTTGAAATTCATATATTCTGTGCTGAGTGATTCGACTTTTATTTCTACAGGTATATAACTCTTTTTTTCTTATGTGTTTACATGGTTCATTTGTCAACTTTTGGGAAGCACACCACTTTTGGCTCGTTTGTGGAATATAAAGTTCTGAAAATAAACTAAATCCCCTATTTGTGGAGTCTGAATTCGTAGGTATGTGGAAGGCTCTGCAACGTTGTGCAAGCTTTGAAAACCACTCTTTCCTAGAGGAAGGCTTTTTCCTGGAGGCCTGGGCCCTCTACTTGCTTTGGTTCTATTAACTACGTCATTATTCATGGGGCTAGAATCTGTAAAAAAGCCTTCTTCTCACTGAAGGAAATTTACTAGCATATGTTTTTGGCAAAGGCTGGAAAGTAAGGAGCTTCCAGTGATAGAAGAGTGAGTTGAGGTATCTGCCCATGGGGTGGGTGAATCTCTATTAGGGATATGTGAGTTTTTCTAGAAAAAGTAAAATAAATCATTCAGTCGTGTTTACCTTACTTTACGTGCAGGGGCACTGAGATATATATAGTATGAGTCTCTCATTCAATGTGCTGTCAATCTGTGCACATGTGCATGCCAAGCCAGCCTTTTGAGGGGACCTCTGCTCCTGCAACCCTACTGAGGAGCGTGGAGTTTGCGTGCTAGGCTCTTTCTCTCAGTGCAATGAGGAGTTAATTTGAAAATGTTTGACAAGAATGGTCTTGGTCTAAAAATATCCTATACAAATGTACTCTTTTTGTAAGTGCAGGGACCGCGGTAATGGTGGAGGGTTACCAAAATGTGAAAATACAGACAGATAGACAGCAATGCATCTTGTTATGTATTTTAATTTAAATACATTTATTAGTATTATAAAATTATACAGAATACATGTTTCAAACGACATACATTATGAGAGTTTACCATTCCTTTGTTGGAAACCTCAATCTCCTTTTTTGAAATTAACTTTCTGGAGCTATTGAGAGGCGTTTTTCGCTCGTATTTAACCTAGGGCAGGTGGTATATTTCCCCTTTCGCTAGGGTTCTTTAGTATTACTGTTATTCCCGAACCTCCTGCCAGTATTTGTTTTGGGATCCCTCTCCATGATTGTGTAGTACTATGAAAATGGAGCCAAGTACAATGGGGCATATCATAAAGGAGGCGATAAAAAATTATCGCCGCTTTTGCGTCCGTTTTCGGACGAAAAGCGCCGATAATTTTATCGCCCAATCAGCAAGGTCACGCTATTGCGTGAATCCTTGCATTAGCAATAACAAAAGAACCAACAGCTGACTAAGGTCTAGCACTTGTTTTCCATGTATCATCCGTATGGGTATATGAGTGCCACAACTTCCAGTATCCGCTGTATAAAGATACTTGTAAGTCAAACAGTCCACAAAAGAAGGAAGGTGCACTCTATCACGAGTCATACAAAGACCAACACCTGTAGTAGCAAAAATATCTTCTTTATTCGTAGTCTTGTTAAAAGACAGGCACACAGCCAACGCGTTTCGTTCCCCTGTGCCTTGGGAACTTCGTCAGGGCTGTAATGATTATAGAGACACCCACATAAATACACATGTAAAATACATATATAAAATACATATATAAATCACAAATTACAACATGTATACATAACTAACAATTATAAGTAAAATGTAAAATGACATTCCTAAAAGACCATGGCTGGCTCAGAACTTGTAACAGAGACACAAACAAACAACAAATTCCGAAATTAAATGAAAAGAGTCAAATAAAAAACATTTCTTTTTTCATTTCTCAATGTGGTGCATGAGCGTTCGCAGTGGCAACGGCACAAGAATTGTATAACATGGCCAATAAAGCCATAACAAACCACAATGCTAGTAAACAATTCATATTATTAAAGACAAAACACAGAATGCATACAAGATATTAAGAAAAAAATATATAAACAAACGTGACAGAAAGAAAAAAAGAAAGAAAAAGGGTGAGTATGTAAAAGAGAATAACAGGAGAATAAAGATGAACAAAGATGGTGAGAAAAAAGTGACCATAAATGAACCAGATTAAGCCAAAGACGCAAGAGGCTAATTGTGAGCAGCCTAATCAATTTGATATATAAGTCCAAAACAGTCCTCAAAGACCCACCAAAAAGGGAACTACAAATTGGTGCAATAGAAAGTAGGGCATCACAAGCAATGTGAGCACCAAACGTGAATGGACCACAAATGACGGAAGGAGCGTAACCATGAAACAAGAGGAAAACAGATAAATGAATCCTCCTTACCTCAATATAAATTACTAGAGTGTCCACTAGCGCGTCAAATGATAATGACCAATGAAAGCATAAACGTACAGGCACGACATCAGTGCGTAAAGTTCTGAAAAGACATGGGGTATATTAAACCAACCGTCTGAATAGGAACAGTCGGTAGAACACAAACACTGAGGGTTACGGGCTCCGCGGTTGGTATATCCAGATCTGTATGATTAGTAAACGATCTCAAAAATATGGAAGCAAATCAATTTACGAGACTAACAACACGTGTGGTTGAATTCAAATTATACCCAAACTTAGTAACATAAAGGTCTAAAAGGACGAACTGATCGTAACAGACCCACCCGTCATGTTTATATACTGAGGTGGGAGTAGCCATAACGTGTAACATATTGGCAGCAATATAACCACCACCCAATTCTCACCTTGAAGTATATCCAAAGGAGCTCCCGTAGTTTATTGTTTAAATACAGCAGGGAGCAGGTTACGAGAAATTCCTCAAGGTGTATCTGCTAGAATCAAAAGAACATAAGAAGAAGCGCTAAGTTCAAGAATGCCCGAATTACCCAAGTCAAGAATAAAATAGCGCCCATTTGTATATAATGTAAGGCCAATGGACTGCCTCATATAACCCTCACCTAAGTTCGGCAGTCCGTCTGCTACACAGTTCGATGGCTGTTTGGTGCTCGTAAGGGTTGAAAAGCGTCCTCCATTGACGTTAAAAGGACACGGTCCGTCTATCATGTGACCGCGTTTTCAGTCACGTGTGCTTGGCCATGGAAATAGACGACGAGCACCACCCACAGGAATCCCACCGCAATAGCATCCATATTGGAGTGACATTGTCCATCACCGAAGGCACCAATAACAAAAACAAAAGGCCGCGAGACCACTTAACAGCATTATGTTCAGCAGTCAACACGTGATAAAGTACCATAGCTGTTAGGTTCTCGTAAAAGGGAAGACAGTACTCCATAAATGTAAAAGTGGCGCGTTCTTTCGTCATGTGAGCACATTTAAAGTCACATGCGTTTTTGATGAAAAAGGGGACGGAGAGTATTGCTAACAGTATTCACACCAAGGTGGCGGCCATATTGAAATGGCATTATTTACTGTTAAAAGTACCGATAACAAAAGGAATTCGGACCAATCTAAGGCTGTATTTCGTGTAACTCGAATTTAAGAGCAAATCCAATTAAAATAATAATTTGTGATTGTTCATAATGTTATTGCACGGGGATACCCGGAAAGAAAAAATTCATCAGAGACAAGATCAGTCCCTAACTTACTACATATCACCTTGTTTGCATCCCATACATGTTAACACCTTAAGGGTATTTATTTAGCCCCACCAAAACCAAGAATATATAATCAACGATATCGCCCCAGATCAACTGTGATAAGAAAGGGCAGACCTGCACCGGCAGTTGTCTTGCCCAATGACAAACACACCGGCCAACTCGTCCCGCAGGTACCCACAATCATGGGTATTCCTGCCCGAAAAGGTTTAAAAAGAGATTAAGAGATTAAAGGGAACCGACAGGAAAAAGGGTAGAGTCATGATCTATCCTGACAGTAACAAATGGTACTCCCCAAACTGTAATGATCAACCAGGAAGAAGTATAAGAAAAACGGAAAAGAATGTCAATAGCACAGCAAAGCATATAGAGCCAATGTACATTAATAAGAAGAATAAATCATTACTCGATATTGCAAATATAAGTTAACCTGACGTTTGTCAAGACAGAAATAAACAAACACTTGACATAGTACTACAAGTGAACATTTTTCAACATTAGTATAACATCAGTATAACATCGGTGTAATCCTCGAACAGCATGTTGTTTCACTGTGCATTATCCCAAGAAGTAATGAAACTCTCTATCTGTGTTATGGCCCATAAGTGTGGCTCTCAGACGGCAAATCCATCTTGCCTCCATCTGCCTTACTCGAAGTTCTCGGTCACCACCCCTAATGTTGATCGGTACATGGTCAATGCCATGAAACCAAAATGACATGTTATCGGGATGAACTTTCATATAGTGTTCACTAAACGGATAACGAGTATCTCCATTGAGTATGGCTCTGCGATGTTCCTGGATACGAATTTTCAAAGGACGCACCGTACTCCCTACATAGATGACATCACATTTGCACCCCAAGACATAAACCACATGTGTAGTATTACAGTTAATAAAATGGGTAATTGTGTGTACTTTAGGTGTGTTATAAGCAAAACTGGTGATTTTATTTTTTCCAAAAGGGCACATATTGCATGACCCACATGTAAAGAACCCTTTTGGTTTGGGTGGCAACCAAGTCGTCAGAGTGCTAGTCACATGACTCGAGCAGAGGATATCCCGTAGGGATCTTCCTCTGCGATAGGCAATGGCCGGTCCTTTGGGCAAATGTCCATCTAGACCCGGAATATCCTTAAGCAGACTCCAATTATTCTTTAGGATCTTATACACTTGGCCACTGTCACTATTATACCGAGTGGTAAACCTGATTATTCCCTCTTTTTTCTTTTGGGTCAATGTAGTAGGTTTGTTTCGCAAAGTATCATCCCTCTTGAGTCTTTGTGCTCTATTAATGGCCTTGTCAAGGAGCTTCCTGTCGTATCCACGTTTCAGAAATCGTTGTTTGGACCTCAAAACGTTTTTCTGATATGTGTCTTCCTCACTACAGTTCCTCCTTATCCTCGTCATTTCACCGAAGGGGATGTTATTAATGACAGAGGCGGCATGGGCGCTGTCAGCATGCAATACAGCGTTGCAAGCTGTTTCCTTTCTGTATAGGGAGCTCTGTATCATTCCCTCTTTGACATAAAATTCAATGTCAAGAAAGTTAATCCTTTCCTTACTGTATGTCATTGTAAGCTTCACATTGTAGGGATTATCATTCAAGTAGTTTGATAATCATGCAGTGATTCCATGGGTCCAGTCCATAGCATGATGATGTCGTCGATATACCTCCCCCAGAACACGATGTATTCCGTCCAGGGGAAGGCACATCTATGCCAGGCATGCTCCCTCTCGAACCACCCCATAAAGAGGCAGGCATACGAGGGAGCAAATTTCGAACCCATGGCAGTCCCGAGTATTTGGTGGAACCACGTTCTGTCATGCATGAAGAAGTTATTACTCAGGATGATGTCTATCATCTCAAGTATCATTTCATTCGAATCATGATGATCAGCAGATTCCCTGTCTAGAAATGATCGAACAGCCAGCATCCCAAAGTTCTTATAGATACACGTATATAGGCTTACCACATCCATGGTAACAAAGCATAATTCAGCTGACCACTGAAAGTTGTTAAATTTACCCAGGATGTCCTTGCTATCCCTAATGTATGAAGGAAGATCTAGGACATATTTCTGTAGTTTCCGGTCCACAAATTCGGAAAGTTTTTCAGTGGGAGAGTCAATCCCAGATATAATAGGGCGACCTGGGGGGAAAGTACCACCCTTGTGAATTTTGGGTAATACATAGATACAGGGGTACTTGGGTTTCTCAATTCTCAAATATCTAAATTCATCCTCAGATATTAGCCCAATGTCCCTCCACTCACATAATCTAGTATTGATCAACATGGTGATATTCTTGATGGGATTAGTTGGAACTTGCCGGTAGCAGTCAGTGTCACTAAGCTGCCGTGCGATTTCAGCCATGTAATCACTACGATTCATAATCACAACATTACCGCCCTTATCGGCCTCCTTAATGACTATGGTGTTGTCAGATTTAAGTCTGTTCAGGGCCTTACGTTCGTTGGCGGTAATGTTGTGATTGATATGTGACGCTGATCTTTTCTTACTTTCCAGTTTGTACAGATCCTTACATACTCTGTCATGGAAAACATCAAGGTTGGAATGATAATTGAAAGTAGGAGTAAACCTAGATTTAGGCTTTAGCCCGCTATCTATATCACTATTTTGTACTATGTCAAATTGGTTGAGTAAGGTCGACATGTGACAATTCCCATCATCATCCAAACTGAGTAGTAGTTGGATATTGCGAATGTCAGCCACCGTGTGTGTGGTGCCTTCAGATGTTGTGGGGGGAGTACTAGGTTTAGGTGTTTGTTGCGAAAAGTGGTCCCTGAGTTTTAAAAGTCTAATGAATTTGTACAGATCAATGTGTACATCGGAAAGATCCCCCCCCTGGGTTGGACAAAAACTCAAGCCTTTACTCAAGACAGCAAGTTCATCATCATCAAGTGTTTTATTGGTCAAATTAATAACCTTCAAATCACATCCATTGTCTACACCAATAACATTTGTGACGTTGATTTCCAAATTCATATCCATGGTTACTGTTTCGATGTTACATTCAGTTTCCTTGTTAAAGTACGACCTGTACCTGTACCTACTTTTAGACCTCCTGCCTCCCCTCCTTGTTTTGACTGGTCTTTTTTCTGCTGTAGCCGGCTGCTTATTCGGAGTTTTGCGAGCTCCTTCTGAAAAGAAGAAGCCCCTTCTCCTAAAGGGATCTCCTGTGATGTAGTAGAGGCTGTACTGCTCACTGATGAGGATGACACACCACTATTAGATTGAACATCGTCACTCCCTTCCCTGTCGTCCCTGGTTCTCTTTCTCTCTTCACCTCCCTGGACGGTATCAAATTTCTTTGCGAACGTGTACACACGTCCGTCGCGGTAATCCCTATCGTCTCTTTTGATTTTCTTTAGTTTCTTATCTTTTAGATAAATTTGATGTTCTTCCATTACTTTTTTCAGAATGGCAAAGTTCTTTTCAATCAGATCTTTTTGTTCCATATCATTAATTATCTTTTCCAGGGCCTCTATTTTTCCCTGTAACTTTTCACCCTTTTCTTTAGCATGACGGATCAGTATTTGCATCATCACTTGTGATGCATTGCCCAGATTGCTCTCTCACTCATTCAAGAGACTATCACTCAAGTCCTCAAATGTCGGGAAAATTAAGATTCTTAAACCTCTGGGTATTTTTTTATTCATCAGATACTGCTGTAATGTTATTCCGTCCCACCAACGGGATAACTCCTGTTTTTTTCAGGCGTTCTAATCTAAGGAATAGTGTTTTTAAACTCACTCTCCCAGTTGTCTCATGTGCAGTGGGATCAGTCAAGGTGTTTGTGCCAAACAAATTCTGAGCCATTTCCTCTCTTCCATCGTCAAATCTTGACATCTTAGTACTTTATAATAACAAAAGGAAACAGTGCAAGACAGTCTATAATCCAAGGATTAGTAACAATAACAAAAGAACCAACAGCTGACTAAGGTCTAGCACTTGTTTTCCATGTATCATCCGTATGGGTATATGAGTGCCACAACTTCCAGTATCCGCTATATAAAGATACTTGTAAGTCAAACAGTCCACAAAAGAAGGAAGGTGCACTCTATCACGAGTCATACAAAGACCAACACCTGTAGTAGCAAAAATATCTTCTTTATTCGTAGTCTTGTTAAAAGACAGGCACACAGCCAACGCGTTTCGTTCCCCTGTGCCTTGGGAACTTCGTCAGGGCTGTAATGATTATAGAGACACCCACATAAATACACATGTAAAATACATATATAAAATACATATATAAATCACAAATTACAACATGTATACATAACTAACAATTATAAGTAAAATGTAAAATGACATTCCTAAAAGACCATGGCTGGCTCAGAACTTGTAACAGAGACACAAACAAACAACAAATTCCGAAATTAAATGAAAAGAGTCAAATAAAAAACATTTCTTTTTTCATTTCTCAATGTGGTGCATGAGCGTTCGCAGTGGCAACGGCACAAGAATTGTATAACATGGCCAATAAAGCCATAACAAACCACAATGCTAGTAAACAATTCATATTATTAAAGACAAAACACAGAATGCATACAAGATATTAAGAAAAAAATATAAACAAACGTGACAGAAAGAAAAAAAGAAAGAAAAAGGGTGAGTACGTAAAAGAGAATAACAGGAGAATAAAGATGAACAAAGATGGTGAGAAAAAAGTGACCATAAATGAACCAGATTAAGCCAAAGACGCAAGAGGCTAATTGTGAGCAGCCTAATCAATTTGATATATAAGTCCAAAACAGTCCTCAAAGACCCACCAAAAAGGGAACCACAAATTGGTGCAATAGAAAGTAGGGCATCACAAGCAATGTGAGCGCCAAACGTGAATGGACCACAAATGACGGAAGGAGCGTAACCATGAAACAAGAGGAAAACAGATAAATGAATCCTCCTTACCTCAATATAAATTACTAGAGTGTCCACTAGCGCGTCAAATGATAATGACCAATGAAAGCATAAACGTACAGGCACGACATCAGTGCGTAAAGTTCTGAAAAGACATGGGGTATATTAAACCAACCGTCTGAATAGGAACAGTCGGTAGAACACAAACACTGAGGGTTACGGGCTCCGCGGTTGTTATATCCAGATCTGTATGATTAGTAAACGATCTCAAAAATATGGAAGCAAATCAATTTACGAGACTAACAACACGTGTGGTTGAATTCAAATTATACCCAAACTTAGTAACATAAAGGTCTAAAAGGACGAACTGATCGTAACAGACCCACCCGTCATGTTTATATACTGAGGTGGGAGTAGCCATAACGTGTAACATATTGGCAGCAATATAACCACCACCCAATTCTCACCTTGAAGTATATCCAAAGGAGCTCCCGTAGTTTATTGTTTAAATACAGCGGGGAGCAGGTTACGAGAAATTCCTCAAGGTGTATCTGCTAGAATCAAAAGAACATAAGAAGAAGCGCTAAGTTCAAGAATGCCCGAATTACCCAAGTCAAGAATAAAATAGCGCCCATTTGTATATAATGTAAGGCCAATGGACTGCCTCATATAACCCTCACCTAAGTTCGGCAGTCCGTCTGCAACACAGTTCGATGGCTGTTTGGTGCTCGTAAGGGTTGAAAAGCGTCCTCCATTGACGTTAAAAGGACGCGGTCCGTCTATCATGTGACCGCGTTTTCAGTCACGTGTGCTTGGCCATGGAAATAGACGACAAAGCACCACCCACAGGAATCCCACCGCAATAGCATCCATATTGGAGTGACATTGTCCATCACCGAAGGCACCAATAACAAAAACAAAAGGCCACAAGACCACTTAACAGCATTATGTTCAGCAGTCAACACGTGATAAAGTACCATAGCTGTTAGGTTCTCGTAAAAGGGAAGACAGTACTCCATAAATGTAAAAGTGGCGCGTTCTTTCGTCATGTGAGCACATTTAAAGTCACATGCGTTTTTGATGAAAAAGGGGACGGAGAGTATTGCTAACAGTATTCACACCAAGGTGGCGGCCATATTGAAATGGCATTATTTACTGTTAAAAGTACCGATAACAAAAGGAATTCGGACCAATCTAAGGCTGTATTTCGTGTAACTCGAATTTAAGAGCAAATCCAATTAAAATAATAATTTGTGATTGTTCATAATGTTATTGCACGGGGATACCCGGAAAGAAAAAATTCATCAGAGACAAGATCAGTCCCTAACTTACTACATATCACCTTGTTTGCATCCCATACATGTTAACACCTTAAGGGTATTTATTTAGCCCCACCAAAACCAAGAATATATAATCAACGATATCGCCCCAGATCAACTGTGATAAGAAAGGGCAGACCTGCACCGGCAGTTGTCTTGCCCAATGACAAACACACCGGCCAACTCGTCCCGCAGGTACCCACAATCATGGGTATTCCTGCCCGAAAAGGTTTAAAAAGAGATTAAGAGATTAAAGGGAACCGACAGGAAAAAGGGTAGAGTCATGATCTATCCTGACAGTAACAAATGGTACTCCCCAAACTGTAATGATCAACCAGGAAGAAGTATAAGAAAAACGGAAAAGAATGTCAATAGCACAGCAAAGCATATAGAGCCAATGTACATTAATAAGAAGAATAAATCATTACTCGATATTGCAAATATAAGTTAACCTGACGTTTGTCAAGACAGAAATAAACAAACACTTGACATAGTACTACAAGTGAACATTTTTCAACATTAGTATAACATCAGTATAACATAGGTGTAATCCTCGAACAGCATGTTGTTTCACTGTGCATTATCCCAAGAAGTAATGAAACTCTCTATCTGTGTTATGGCCCATAAGTGTGGCTCTCAGACGGCAAATCCATCTTGCCTCCATCTGCCTTACTCGAAGTTCTCGGTCACCACCCCTAATGTTGATCGGTACATGGTCAATGCCATGAAACCAAAATGACATGTTATCGGGATGAACTTTCATATAGTGTTCACTAAAAGGATAACGAGTATCTCCATTGAGTATGGCTCTGCGATGTTCCTGGATACGAATTTTCAAAGGACGCACCGTACTCCCTACATAGATGACATCACATTTGCACCCCAAGACATAAACCACATGTGTAGTATTACAGTTAATAAAATGGGTAATTGTGTGTACTTTAGGTGTGTTATAAGCAAAACTGGTGATTTTATTTTTTCCAAAAGGGCACATATTGCATGACCCACATGTAAAGAACCCTTTTGGTTTGGGTGGCAACCAAGTCGTCAGAGTGCTAGTCACATGACTCGAGCAGAGGATATCCCGTAGGGATCTTCCTCTGCGATAGGCAATGGCCGGTCCTTTGGGCAAATGTCCATCTAGACCCGGAATATCCTTAAGCAGACTCCAATTATTCTTTAGGATCTTATACACTTGGCCACTGTCACTATTATACCGAGTGGTAAACCTGATTATTCCCTCTTTTTTCTTTTGGGTCAATGTAGTAGGTTTGTTTCGCAAAGTATCATCCCTCTTGAGTCTTTGTGCTCTATTAATGGCCTTGTCAAGGAGCTTCCTGTCGTATCCACGTTTCAGAAATCGTTGTTTTCTGTCACGTTTGTTTATATTTTTTTCTTAATATCTTGTATGCATTCTGTGTTTTGTCTTTAATATTATGAATTGTTTACTAGCATTGTGGTTTGTTATGGCTTTATTGGCCATGTTATTCTTGTGCCGTTGCCACTGCGAACGCTCATGCACCACATTGAGAAATGAAAAAAGAAATGTTTTTTATTTGACTCTTTTCATTTAATTTCGGAATTTGTTGTTTGTTTGTGTCTCTGTTGCAAGTTCTGAGCCAGCCATGGTCTTTTAGGAATGTCATTTTACATTTTACTTATAATTGTTAGTTATGTATACATGTTGTAATTTGTGATTTATATATGTATTTTATATATGTATTTTACATGTGTATTTATGTGGGTGTCTCTATAATCATTACAGCCCTGACGAAGTTCCCAAGGCACAGGGGAACGAAACGCGTTGGCTGTGTGCCTGTCGTTTAACAAGACTACGAATAAAGATGATATTTTTGCTACTACAGGTGTTGGTCTTTGTATGACTCGTGATAGAGTGCACCTTCCTTCTTTTGTGGACTGTAATCCTTGCATTAGCGCCTGTTTTCTGAACACCCAGCTTTGCATCTCTAATGAGATGCAAAGAGGGCGTTCCTGCCCTGACATAACTGGAGAAATGTCGCTAAGCGACATTTCTTCAATTATCAATGGGCACGCTAACCTGCAGAGCGACAGGCAAAGTAGCGATAACCTCTGTTATCGCTACTTTCCTTACGCCTGCTTCAAGACTGACTTAGCCATGATATCCTATGTAAGGTGGATATCATGGCCAAGTATGCCTTGCCCTATCAGCAAGCTATCGCCAAACTTTGTGAGATTATCGCTGGATTTCCAGCGATAATCTCACATTTGGCATTTAGCACTTGGAATTTTATCGCTTTTGAGATAAGCGTTGCTAAGAGCACGCTATCTCAGCGATAAAATTCCACATTACCCGGCGATAATTATCCTCGCGCTAACTGCGCTTAGCGATAATTATCGCTGGTCCTTGATGATATGCCCCAATATCTTCCAAAGCTTTGCAAGAATGGCAGCAGCCGCCACAGTTCATAAACAAGTCCTGCTTCGATGTTGGAAGTACAACACAGGTACTTTCTGATCTCTGTGATCTTTCCGCAACATCCCTGATGCCAGACCCTCGTTTTCATGACAGTACAACATGAAAGCTGTATGAGAAAGATCTAATGGAGGGAAATAAGATAATACTTGTTTCACAGTCTCAAAATACTGTTCCACCTTCTTGGCCAAAGCAATATATACATATATATATTTTATACATAATATGGAAGCACAATAAGTGTATCTTACATAGCTGAGGTAATCAAAATCTGCCCTATAAAAAATTGCCAACGGTAAGCTACATTACAATGCCAATTTCAAAACAATTACTTAAGCAATTGAAAGTAATCCCCCTAATTAGTCGTGCCCACTCACCAAGAGAATCCCAAAAACCAAAGCAATCATTATTATGGCGAAGGCTAGGTGCTAAGTTAAGATTTGAAATAACCAAAAGGTATTCTGATAGTCATTTAAGCGGGGAATGTCTAGACTTTCTTGTATACAAGTGACAATCCTTGACCTTTAAAGAATTTTACCAGTTTAAAGCAGTTTAGTATGATTTCCACCCATGTTAATAAATTATAAGAACAGCTCATTCAACTAGAGGAGTATTGGGTGCCTTTGTAAACCTTTGCTTTCCTTTTCTTCATGAAATGTGGGAGTCTATGCCTCAGCCCAAGCAGCAAAGCTACTCTTTCATTTGTGCAAAAGGTCTGGCCTAGCATCAAGGTGTCTGCTCTTTTTTGGCTACCAATAATGTAAAGTCAGTATATGTATTTATATTTAACTTTATTGCTCTTAAATTCTTTAAACAAACTCAAAATACACCCTAAAAAATCAGCCAGGTCTGTTCTTCTAGTTATCTGGTTTAATACTTTGCAATATCTATCCAAAAGGGCTGTAGATAGGGGGCAGCTCCATAGAATGTGTTTAAAGTCAGCATTCTCACTATGATATTTGGGACATGACATACTGCTGAACTGTCCGGTTACATCGTTTTGATTTTAAGTGGCATCAAGTAAGGTGTCTGCAGAAAATAAATTGTATAAATGTCATCTGGTCATTGCAGGAGACCTTATGGAGGTACCACAGTAGTCTTTTCCATTCTCAATCATTCAATTCTTAGACTATGTTCCCCTTTCATTTACCTTTTAGGGACAATAGACATATATATGTATACTCTATTGGGGCTTTATAAAGCCAACTAATCAGCCGCTGTCCCTCTCCAATGATATGTAGGCTTGCAGAACTACGTCTGTGGTTGGTTAGTCATAATTTATATCACAGTGTATCTTATTGGCTTTCACTGGCCTGATGTGTAACAAGAATTGACTCGCCTTGACGCCCACTTCTACTTGTAATGACAGGAAACTTGCTATTGCACCTTCTATGAACCGGTCAGCTATCACTGTGTTCTCAACATCTTCTCAAAGTGTTATATCACTTATTTCAATGGTACATGTATGAATTGGGATTCTCCTAAGTGCAAATGAAGGAGCATATGGCTTTGCCATGCATAAACGATGTAAGGTGTGTTACAGACAAGGCCCTGCAGTTAGAACAAGCCTGGGGCCATCTTCCAGGGAATACCAATACATGTAGTATTCCCTCCTGCCATTGTGCCATGGAGAATCCAGTTTCAGACAGGTTGTTACCTGTCAATCAACGAGTCACCCACTGTGGCTGGACTGCCCGGTAGTACACTTCAACATCTAGGGTGTCTACATCCCTTTGTCTGTTGGTAACTGTAATTTCTTTAAGGCCACTCAAACTGCCCTCAAAGCTATTTATCTCACCAAGTAATTTCCTGGGGAGCACTAAAGGGATGTCAGCAAAATACTAATGGAGATGTGCAATTCCACCATCTTCCCCAATGCCACTCTAATCCCAATTGAATGTGGAAGTGGAGACAATCAATCAATCAATCAAGTGTCCTGTAGAGCGTAACTACTCACCCATAAGGGTCTCAAGGCACTGGGGGGGGGGGGGCACTGCTGATCCATCGAGGGCACTGCAGTTCAGTCGAAGAGCCAGGTCTTGTGCGCCTTCCTGAATTGAGGCAGTGACGGTGATTGCCTGAGGTGGAGAGGCAGGGTGTTCCAGGTCGTTGCTGTGAGATAGGAGAAGGATCTTTTGATCTTGCGGATACATGGAACGGTGGCCAGGGCCAGTTGGGCAGAGCGTAGATCTCTGGTAGGTGCGTGGAATGAGAGGCTGTGGTTGAGGTACTTAGCTCCTGCGTCGTGTAGGACTTTGTAGGCATGTGTGAGGAGCTTGAAGGTGATTGGTGTGTTAGCTGGGTCTGGTGGCTTAGTGTACTAATGCATCCACTGCAGGGGCCTGTGTTCAACCTCATGGTCAAAGGTTCAATTCCTGGTGGGTCCACTCAGCCTTTCATCCTTTATGAGGTCAATAAAATGAGTACCATTGATTTGAGTAACAATAAACATCTGTTATTCAGCGCTAAGATGCCCTTTGGGGGTGAACGTGCACTTTACAAATACACATGTTATGTTATGATTCTTTTGTTGACTTTGAGCCAGTGGAGGTGCTCAGGTGACCGGTGATGTGGCTGGTGCATGGGATGTTCGGGATGAGTCTGGCAGAGATTTTCTGGATGTTCTGCAGTTTATAGAGGAGTTTTTGAGTGATACCGGTGTAGAGTGTGTTACCCTAGTCTAGTTTGCTGCTGATGGGCGCGTGGGTGAACGTCTTTCTGGACTCGGTGGAAATCCACTTGAAGATCTTTTGAAGCCAACATAGCGTGTTGAAGCAGGATGATGAGACAGCTTTGATCTGGTGGTTCATGGTGAGCGAGGAGTCCTGGATGATGCCAAGGTTTCGTGCGTGGTCCGTGGCTGTAGAGCGCTTCCAAGTGCTGCGGGCCACCAGAAGGTTTCCCAGGTGGAGGGGGTGGAGCACAGGAAGAGGACTGCGGTCTTCTCTGAGTTGAGCTTGAGGCAGCTGTCCTTCATCCAGGTGGCGACAGCCTTCATCGTATTGTGGAAGTTGCTCTCGGTGACTGTGGGTTCGTTGGTGAGGGAGAGAATCAGCTGGGTGTCATCTGCATAGGAGATGATGTTGAGTCTGTGGTTTCTGAAGATGGCCGCGAGCAGGACCATGTAGATGTTTAAGAGAGTGGGGCTCAGGGAGGAGCCCTGGGGCACTCTGTAGCTGATCTCTGTGGGTTCAGAATGGTGGAAAGCTGACTCTCTGCGTTTGGCTGGTGAGGAAGGAGTGAATCCATTCCAGGGCTTTGTCGTGGATGCCGACATCATGGAGTCTTGTGCATATTATGCGGTGGGAGACAGTAGCGAATGCAGCTGAGAGGTCCAGGAGAATGAGGGCTGCAATTTCACCTCGGTCGAGGAGGTTGCAGACATCGTCTGCGGCGGCAAGGAGTGTGGTCTTGGTGCTGTGGTTGCTTCGGAAACTGGATTAGGAGGCGTCCAAGATGTGATACACTTTGATGAACTCGGAAAGTTGGGCACTGATGGCCTTCTCAATGACCTTGGCTGGGAAGGGGAGCATAGAAGTTGGTCTGAAGTTCTTGAGGTCTGTCTGGTCGGCAGAAGGTTTCTTCAGCAGGAGGTTGATCTCTGCGTGTTTCCAGTCTTCTGAGAAGGTGGTTGAGTTGATGGAGCAGTTGATGCTGCGGCAGAGTTGGGGGGCGATGGCGCTGCCGGCTCTGTTGAAGATGTGGTGCGGGCAGGGGTCCACGGGTGCTCCAGAGTGGATGCTCTTCATGATCTTGAGGGTGTCATCAGCGGTGAGGGGAGTCCAGCTGAGCAAGGTCTGCTGGGGTCTGACGTTGTTGGGAGCAGAGGTTACGGGTGGTGTGAGAAGGTATCAAAGCTGCCATAGATCTCCTTAACCTTCCAGTGAAAGAATGGGCTGAGGTTGTTCCAGAGGTCTTGGGAGGGAGGGATGTCTGCTGTCTCTTTTCTGGGTTTGGCAAATTCTTTGACCACAGCGAAAAAAGTGTAAAAATGTACAAGGCAGCTTTAAGCCAAAAATGTGGCTTAGTGCCACCCGGTAAATATGGAGCAGGCTCTTGCGCCACCGGATCATCACAAAAAGTGACGCACCGGAGGCGCAAGGTCCTTATAAATAAGCCCCAGGATGCATCTAGATATAGCACAACATAAGAATTCAATAGATAACTAAAGACATCATTGATGAACTGTTGGAATGTGGCTGGGACATTGCAGAGCCCAAAAGGCATTACTAGATATTTAAAGTGTCCTTACTGTGTACAGTAAGGCATCTTCTACTCATCTCTTTCTTTTATTCTAATATGATTGTATGCTCCTCTTTCAGTTAATTTAGTAAATACATTGCCTCCCTGTAGCTGTTCCAATAGTACAGAAATAGAGGGAAGAGTGGGTTGCAAATTTCAACTCACAAGGAATCGCAACCATCACTATGATTGTGGCATGCTGAGGTCAGACCACCATGTTTGTGAACATTTGCCCTTAGGAACCCCTTCCCATTTGCAAATGGCTTACCATTACATGTTTGTAGTTGGTCAAGAATTAATGTTTTTTGCAACTGGATTTTGGTCACAAAACAGCAATACTTACCCTTATGATTTGGCATTTGGAAGGGATGCCCTAGAGATGCCCCTTCCAAATACTGAATTGGTATTTGGTCGCAAACCTAAATTGGGATTCAGTGACGTGTTACCAAATTGGAATGCAAGTTTGTACATAACGAAAGGCCTTTTTGCAGTCGCAAATGGTGTGATTATGCAAATTGGAAACTTTGCAACCCAAAAATTGTCTGGAACCAGGATTCAGCTGCAAGGGAGTGTTGCACACTTCTGAGGGTCCATTTGAAGTCACCCTTTCATCAAAGACATTTTTGAGTATAAGTACTGGGGCTCTGACCCCATGTTTTACACACTGCATGGAACTTCTAACCAGACGCTGCTGGCTCTACAATCTGCACATTGCCAGAGGACTGTTGTGCTACCAGGAGGTAACGCCATTTAGACTACTTGCTGTGTTGTGCTGGCCTGCTTCCTGCTGGGCTGCTGGAGAGACTGCCCCCCTGTAACTGGAATTTGTGTAGGCCTGCTGCTCTCTTTGTTCCAACAAGCTTTTGTTTGTGTCCGCCAAAAGCTTGTGGACTTGCCCCCCTGTTCTTCGCAATCTAAGGGCATAAAATATTGCCTTAGAAGTATTTATTAGCAGATTTGAATTTCCTATATTTATTGAGGATCCCCACATATATCATATATCTCCTACTCTCTTTCTAATCTCTTTTGCCTAGTTCCGCTCACTACATAAAATCTCATTTTTGCAACTGATAGCAATTTTTAGACTTTCTCCCCTTTCTAGTCGGAGCCAGAATCTCACTACCTCCGCGTACGCCAGGTAGCTCTAGGCGGTTACACACGTTTCCATTCTTATAGCCTGGACCAGTGCTGACGACAGTAGATAACAATCTCCTTAGTCATTTTCCATCTTCATAATCCCATTCAATTTAACCATTAAGACATGACAGTTCCACACCATTTTGGAACTATGGACATATCATTGCAAGGTTAATTGAGAGGACTGGTAGTAGAGATGGGCCATCATATTCACTGTTGAATGTTTTTAGCCCACTTACTGAAGACAGCAATCTTGCTTTTAGGAGTTCGCTTTTAGGAGTTTTAGGGGCTTTTAGGAGCTTTTAGGTGGTCCCTCCATTACAATTTCTCCCCAAACCACATCCTCAAGTATTTATACTTATTGCCAAACTTTGTTTTTATATTTCTTTAGAGCCATTTATAATTTACTTTTCCTTTCCCAAATGGCAGTCATTTTATTTTATTTATATTTACTATCAATTTCTTCTTACTGCGGTAATCATAAAATGCCTCGAATTTTTTGAAGGCCTGTTTCTGTCATGTCTATAATAACAAGATCATCCGCATATAGGAGGCATGAAACATGTGGGACATTCATTGTTTGATACTGCTAGAACTGGATGTAAGTTTGCTAAAAACATGGAAAACAAGGTGGCCAGCACACACCCTGTTGCAGTCCATTTTTTCATTGCTATTTCACGAGTCAGTGTTCCTTCTATACGTATCCATTACTACTCGTGCCAATTTCTGCCTTTGTAATTTTTGCAGAATTATGAGGAGGTCTTTACGAATATCCATTTTTATTAACATTGTCTACAGCTGTTTGTGGTCCACCAAATCAAATGCCACGTGAAAGTCTACAAAACAGCAGCATAGGTTGCCCCTATATTCCACTAACTAAAAGATTGGTCAACGGAAGGGTGGCCCTCTTTGAAAGCTCCTTGTTCTATAGGAATTGTATTAATTGTATTTGTCCATTCTTTCAACAAATCCCAAAGTATTTTTTTTACATAATTTTACACTTTTTTGCCCACCATTCCACATTTGTTTTGATTGTGATTGCTGGCAGGTTATCTGGTCCTGCCTCATCGGAAGATCACATGCCACACAATACTGGCATAACTAGTGCTTAACATGTAAAAGAAAGAGTGCCAGTGCTCGAAGCTTTGCACAGAAGCCCGCTGCAAGGGCAATTGAATGTCAGATCACAAACTTCTAAGGCTACATAGTCCTAAATGTACCTCAGGTCGCTTTAATCCACTACCAGACATTCCAGGCCCTTTTATCTCACTTGTGCACATTCCTGCTTTCTGCATTTGTGACAGTTTTTCCATCTTTTTGTAAAAATAAGTGCGAGTCATAAAAATGAGTGCCGGTGGCCACCACTGACTCAGATTAAGCACTGGGCATAACCATGTAATGCTACACATAACTTAATTCATGCCCACACAGTTCTGTCTTTGAGGCCAAGAACTTCTCCATCTGAGCCCACATTTTGTGATAGAGCCTGTAATAGGAGTCCCATTCTGCCTCATTGTGCTGGCAGGATGGTTCAAGCTGAAGCTCACTGCAAAACCAGTGGTGAGCTCCAGGTCATGAATTTAAATCCTGGCAATGCCATCTCAGGCTTCCATCCATCCGAAGGACAGCAAATCAGGTACCATTAAATTGGGTGTTAGTAACGTGCTATTACAGAGCGTGTTAAAAGTGTGGAATGCAGCACTAATAACTAATGCTGACGGCTCCTCACATGGTCACAGATGGAAACCAAACATAATTGCTCTCAGTGATCTGGAGTATCTTTTTTTCAATCCATTGTTCTGAAAGAACAGAAACAAATTATTTTCCCACGAACAAAAGCTCCGATAAAGTTTTACGATCAGTAGAAATTTGTTGCAGACTCTAAATTCTGGATCAGCAGCAATCTTCAATAGCTACAGCGAGGAGCAAAAATGAAAATATGGTGTTTCTCTCATCATCGACCAATCTTAATACTCCAATCTTGCATATTAAAATAGGGAGGTTTATGTATCCCAGCTTTAAGGATTGCCTTCACCCTTTAATATGAAATTGTTGATCATCAGTTAACAATTTTCTGTCACATTCTTAAAACAATGCCAACAATGTCAAAACAGAGATATTACGAAATGAGGAACAAGACATGATGCATCCTTGCAGATGAAGGAAAAACAGGACCTTGTAAAGTTGGAGCAATGAGTTACATATAGGAACAATGCTGTGGAGTCAAAAGAACTCCAATAATTCTATCAATCTCTACATAGGGAGAACAGGCACCTTTTTAGGAACAGGACACATTTATTCCCTGGACTATCCTGACTAAATTGACAGGTGGATGAAAAAGAGCTAAATAGTCCGATCCTTAAGGAGGACGCGCTCAGAATAATAGACAAGGTGAAAACCAATAAGGCACCAGGATTGGATCCGTTTTTGCTAGCATTTTATAAGAAATGTTTTGGGATCATTACTGCGAATGTTGAAAGACTTATCTAACTCACCTTTGACAGTCACAAATGATGGAGGTGGTTTTAATAATCATGAAACCACAGAAGGACCCCAAGTTGTGCCGTGTATAGACTGATCTTCTAACTAAATATTGGCATGCAGATATTTACTAAAATATGAGTAAATAGAATAGAACCATTAATACCCAGACTCGTGCACTCAGATCAGTTGGGTTTCATTTGAGGTAGACACGGGAGGGACATTGGGCGGTGAAGATATGGACAATGTCTAGAAGTATGTGAAATAAGCCCTCCTGGTGGCGTTGATCCAAGGCTTTTGACATGGTTAATTAGTGATTTATTGAAAGCACAAATGATAGCTAGATATAAGGATCTATTGCCAAATGGCATTGCCAAGTGTAAGTGAAAATGGACTGCTGTTGCAAACTGTGCTTACATTGAGAGTCAAATGACAATGTTAAAAGGATCTTGTCCTTATTTCAAACAGTTCTGTTAATGGTGAGATTAGGTTCTGTTCAAAAGCTTTCAGAGAACGTTCACAGAATTTGTTTGGCTGGGGAAGACGCCAGAGGTTTCCTGGAATAAGATGGTTAAGCAGACTGTTGGGACTTAAAAGTCCCCTACGTGGTGAAGGACATACACACCTATCATGAGTGCCCCAGCTGCATGGATATCTGGATCCCTGCTACTGATTTCAGGTCATGGGCAAATATAAATCGTGCTTGTGCGCCATCTGTCTCACAGTACTATGGTCTTTTTAGACTGGGAGGGGTGCACCAAGTGCTACCCTAATGAAGGTAGAAGGCTACTGCCCTTATCTGGAGTTAAGTGACATAAGTAGAGAGATGGCAGCATACTCGCTTTGTGATCCGTAGAATCAGTAATGTGAACAGGGCTTTTTACCTGAGTCACTGGAGTGGGGCCAACTGGCCCACTCGTTTAAAGTTCTGTGGCTGTATACATGACACACCTTTGGCCTGCGTGGATTGTGTTTTGCACCAGACAGCGCATGATATGTCTTTATGTGTACTGGGTTGCATCTGAACACCTATGGATGTTAGATAATATGGAGGCCTGTGGGTTCCATTTTGGGGGCCCCGGAGAGGTGAGGGCTGCATCCTCAGACAGGAGATATGTATTGCTGAGATTTCTGAGTACTGAGGTAGGAGCACACACTGTAGGAAGGGGACTAGGGCATCCTCTGTGCACCTCAAAGGTCTCTTTCATTGCAGGAAGTCAGTGTTTAGTGGACCCTGGGCTCATCATCAGGGAGATGGTGTGTCTGATAAGATAGGCACTACCAGGGAATCCTAATAGAGGAGAAGGATTAGTCCTTTGAACCTTTATGGGGCATTAGTCAGTGGAGACTGACAGCCAGGTGTGATCCTTGATTACTCCCTTTGCCTATGTAGTGGGTCATTCAGAATTCGAGCCATTCCTGCTGTGGCAAAGGGCAGTGCAAAGGAGAGACGTCAAAGAAGCTTACACCACCAGCGTGAATTTCAAAGTCCAGATACTAAATCACATATGTTACTGTATTTGTACTATAAAGGTTGGAGCATGAGCCCCTTACTTGGTTAAACAGCACCGTCTCATCAGGAGAGGGGAGATCACCAAGACTTTTTGCTGATGGAACCGGGACTGGGACAAATGTCTGCTAGTCTCCCTGCTGGGTTTGGGGGCATTTCCCAGGAAGTCAAGACCACTTGCCTTGAGTGTGGAGCACCAGCCTTCTGCCTGAAAATACCAGAGCTTCCCATGAGGAGGAGGGAGTTTAGAGTATGCCTGCTTGCCAAGATTAGAGTACTATCTCAGAAGGAGAGCGTCAAGTGTCTGCCTCCTTGCCAAGACCAGACAGCTTTGTGAGAAAGAGGAGAGATCCTAGCTGAGCGAGGCCGAGCGGGGAGCCTGCTGAGTGGATCCCGGTGAGTGAAATGTGAGATGCCCGGTCTGGACCATTACAGGAGTGCAACTAATCCAGTTTTGTCGCCATGGATTGCATGCTGTAGTTGGTGGCCCTAAGTGCCAGGAGGGGGCCACCATGAAGTGTGGGCTGTCACCCGTGTCAACAGTGTAGTTGGTTAGCCCCTGTTCTAAGAAGGAGCCACTATGAAGACAAGTCCGTCGCCTGTGAGGGGCCAAAATTATTGATCACCCTATGCCTTGTAGGAGGCCAACATGTAGGCAAGGCCATTACCATGGTTCATCCTGCCATGGATGATGCAGATAAAACTTAGCGATTGTTGCTGGAGTAGCGAGAGGTTGCAGACTCTCGGAGAAGGGAAACCAAAGCATGCAAAGTAGTGCCCTGGTCCTTCCAGGATCGATGGCTGGCAGTGTATCAGGTAGAACTGTTCTTGGGCGGCTGGGGCTGATGAAATTGGCGCTAAAGCATACTCTTGGGGTGCATGGGATTAGCGTTGGGAGTTGCCTCTTTTATTCAAATGGTGACTAACCACCCCTTTTAGAAGGTTCATGGGGACTCTGAGATCCCAACCCAGCTAGTACAAGCACACTGAACTTAATAGGCATGCCTGGAATATTTAGTGTCATACAAGTTTTGTATGTTTACATTAAATACTTCTTTTCTCATAAAGGCTACTATTTGACTGGACAGTCATCTTATTGCTGCTACTGTTTGTATGTCTAGCACCTCCCTCCCCGTGAACAGCCTTTGGCTCTTCGACCAGTGCTGCCACTAAGAGTTAAGTGTTGGACGAGATAGTACTTGACTGACCCACAGTAGGTCGGGCCCTTGAACATCTGTAGTGAAAGGCCACAAACCCCACAGTTGCACCCAGCAGGAGCGACTCCTTGTTATGAGCGTGGGGGATCCGCCCCCTTTAATTTCCCCTCCAAATAGTTATTTTGTTAATAAATTTAAAGAAGAGGATTTGCTGAAAATAATAAAGTCTTTCTACATGCTGCATTACACTAAATCAACATTTACCGGGCTGATGATTTCACAGCCCTGAGGCCTGTGAGGTCATCAGCCCGGGAAAGTCATTGTGTGCAACGCCACAGACCACCCCCTATTGACAAGGACATACATTTAGCCCCGGGAGCTCCATGAAGCCTTGTAGCACCAGTGGCTAGGCGTTGACACCTCACCCTTCCACAGCATGGGCACAGGTTGTGGTGGGGTTAGCAAGCCTCCCTGGCCCCACCCATCTCCCGTGACGAGCTGCGCAGGCATCGGAGAGACACCGAGGCCAAACATGGTTCATTGAAGACTGCGCATCATTTTAGCTCCGTGAGTGTTCATAAAATGCTGCACGAAGGCTCCAGTGGTAAGATTCTATGATGTACTTAAAATACGTATTTTAAAGAACAAAGGTCCTTAGCTTAGAAAAATTCTGAAAAACATTTCAACATAGACTTCGATAAGAACTATGGACATTCTTCCAATGTCCAGCCGGACAGAGGAACATTTATTTGCATAATACAACAGGGTTTAAACAAAATGGAGAGCACGGAAACAATGAGAAAAGGCACAAGCCTGTACCGAGTTTCAACAGAAGAAATTGAAGAAGGCAAGAATAACAGGCAAACACTTTGGGAGCAAAAAGGAGGCTTACAATACAATAGAATCTTGAGTAAGCTCTGACCAACAGATACCACAATACATTTTTCACAATGGATAAATTGCGGTACTGTTATGAAAAGTCGACGTTTCGATCCCTAGCTCCTAATACATGGGATCATCCTCAGGACTACACAATATACAGTTGCCTGATTTGAATTATACGCTTGCTATTTGTAAGCCGTCGATTTGGCTCGTAGAATGCCAGAAACAACAAGGATAACGTTAATTAACGTATGGGTATTGTGATGAGACCCCTTAAGGAAGGCTTGTGGCCGCGTCTAGGAGATAATCGTAGGAATCCTGACTACAAGCAGGGAACGCATCTGCATGATTGCTTGGCAGCGAGCGATGGCTGCCGAATTGTCACGGAGCTCAAATGAGTCTCTCTATGCCGGAATGCGGGGTCGTCCGGTCGGGTGTTCCTAAGGGTAGATTGCCTTGGACCTTTGTTCTTTAAAATAAGTTATCACCGAGGTCCAAAGCTACCAGTATCAGGTTCCCTTGTTATTTATAATGTGTACTTAAAATACGTCGCAGCAGTGATCGAACACTCAGGAGTACGAGGCTGAGCAGGTAGTTTAATTCATTTATTGTAAATGGAGGTCAAGAAATTGCACTTCACCACGGCATGGGCTATAATTGAACTGCAGGCTGTGAAAGGTTGATGTCACATGAAAATGTGCTACGTGTTGTGGGCTACGTGTGTGTGACCTGTTTCATGTGCCTGTCGCAAAGTCACTCTGCAGAAACAAGGGGAGGAAAAGGATAACACCTGTAAAACATTCTGCTTGAGGATGTTCCCTGTTCATTATGAATTTAATATGGGGGCTGCATCTAAAACATATTTTTTATCTTGTTCCTCACTTTGAGATGTGCTGACACACTTAAAACATGCAATTAAAAAAGCACACGTAGTAATTCTCACAGTTTAAAGACGTGAATGATGTCCGAAATGAGGACTTGAAGTGGCAACATTTTTCCCTAAAACTTGCCCCTCTGCAGCTTAAATCATAACTGCTGGCTGCAGACCTTGTGATGGTTAAAGGAATGTGGGCAGCCTCTATTGTGTTTGGGGCACCTAGAAGTGTACTTCCTTATTTAGAGTCCCTTTTTTGTTTTTTACATTGTACAGTTTTGTAATATTGATCTTACAAATGTGAAGCCGTGCACTGTGTTACATTTTAAGAGTTGCAGAAAATGTACACATGTCCATTTACTAAAATTAGGGATTGTAATCTGTGCCATTATTAACCTTTGTGCTTGTCTGGTCCAAAAAATAGCACATGTTCCTGCAGGCAACGCATCTCTGTCTATAAAGGCTCCAGCCTCTACATGTATCTTTAGCCTTTCCCCCTACGTACAGATTGTTCTCACAGTGTACTTTGGTGGCTGATGACTTAAATAGATGAAAAATCTAATTTTACACAACAAGCAATCTCTGTTCGCATAATTATGTTACATGCAATATTTCGGCTTACAATGTTCAAGTGGATTCAGTGTACGTAGCAGTGAAAACATGAGGGGACACCCCATCAATGAAACAATGCTTTTAACTTAAGTAGTCCTTGCAGGGGTAACTCCCCTCCCCCTTTGGCACTATTGTGGTCGCTCACTGCTCTCACTCCTTTGGTGAATGCATGGGTTCATCTGGCACCCCACCACTTTGAAACTTCACCAGCCGTGACTGGCACCCAGAGTCTCCTGCTTGCCCCATGGGTCTCCGAAAGGGGTTCCCAAACAGACAAAGAAAGAAGGGTTAGGTATACCTAATGTGATGAACTACTCTATACTACCAAGCAGTGTGAATGGAGCAGATGGTGGACCAAAAAATAGTGCTGCTTCACGGAGCATATTATTGTCAATAAGCCTCTATTGCTGATCCATTTCTTTCAAAAGAATTAAAGGCTGGAAATAATGTACTGCGCATCAGCAAAGTACTATAGTTAACAAAACATTAAAGTTAATTCACGATAACAAAACAATTTAAATGCAGTGCCCAAATAAGTGCCAAGCCATGCTAGCATGTCTGTTCATCACACTATTCTATGGGTTTCATTGACCAGAGAAAACAACCTGTTTGTATGTCAACATAAAGTAATTTTGTGCAAAACAGGATTCATATTTTAGTGAGCAACTGTAGAGAGTTTTACTCGCTACTCACAAGTAATGTAGGCCCCCCCTAGCTATCAAATAAAAGATATAGGCCCCACCAACTTGCTGTGCATTGCAACCTATATTTCGAACAGGCTGACACAAATTTTGATATTGAAAGAAGAGAATGGCATTTTGTTGGTAGACGAAACCTCTCTTACTTTTCCACTATTTCTGACACTTGCATGCAACATAAACTGCCTGGTATCAAATTCAGTTCCCCCTTACATTCTTGTTCTTCACAGTGTTGAAGACAGCTGCTGCATGGTTGCATGGTTTGTGCCAACTGAAAGCATGTCATCATTGTGACACTTCTAAAAAAAAAAACGCCTACTCATCCACCTTGCTGAACTATCCTTCCATGTCGCTACTCCCATTAGATAGTAAGATCTTGATAGATCACCTCGCAAGTTGCAATTTTTATTGAGCGTAGGTAACTACTTTACCATGCTCCAGCTAGGTTTAGACCAGTACAGTTGAAAGCCTCTACCTTATCCCCAATGATGGTGGTATGGTTGCCCTCATCCTATTAATGTGATTAGCCATTCTATCCTTCTACACTGCATCTCAGCGATGGGCAGTACATCGCATTCCCTCACGTTTTACTTCCTTTTTATCACACCATTCACAGACTTCTGCTCTACTCTTCGTTTCCATTGCTGTGTCCCACGTGGATCATCCTCAGGTCTGATGCTGTCTAACCTCTATGCTGCTACCTAACCTCTCTCTTTTACTTCTTTGGCTAATCTTTGTTCTTTCTTACTGAGACACAGCACACTAACTGCTAGATAGACAACTGGATATGGCCAAGCTCGATTCTATGATTGTATGACCTCCACCGCCATCATAATAAGGACAAGTACTTTTGAATCATTTCAGAGAACTATACTTCAGACCATAATCCCAGCATTTCTGTTCTGAAATTTCTCATTTAGACTTCGAGTGCTTTAAAATATAGCCGGTCCTGTCATTTTTGGGCTTAATCACTGTGCCTCTGTTTGTGGCCATGAGATGCATGAGATAGCTTTCAGTAACCAAAAGCTCCATTTTCAAACCTCTTACTGTATAGGAATTTGTTATATCTGCTCCAGGCACGTTTTACTAAAAAATGCTTGAAACTTTACACTCCTAAACATAGTCTTTCGTTGCCACAACTAGACAGCACACCATTCTCCTGCATTCCTGCCACATATTGCTACACCTTCCTGTGGCTCTTTTGTCCTCAGAACAACATCAAACCCCATTGCGAAAAGCTTAAAATGTGGCTTTTCTCTAGGATGGTTTGATGTCTGACTGCTGGTCACTCCAGCACCCATTGTTAAGTAAGAGTTGTGCTTTAGAAAAACATAGACACACTACTTACATCAACACCATCACCCACGCTCACATAGCATGCACCCTACTTAACAGTGCGAATACACAACCCTCCCCCTAACCTTATTTCTTTTTTGTAATTTTGTTTTTAGAAATTTTCATAATAAAACATGAAAAGAACAGTTATAAAATATGTTCTCACAAAGTACTCAACTATAAACAGAAATATTAAAGTACATAAGATCCCAAAAGGAACAAAAAAAAAATCAGAAAAATACTTATCTCAGAGACAATGAGTCAGATGTACTAACATTGGGAATAGCGATTTTCAAATTGTGTGATTTTCTCTGAACCGCAGTATGGAGATCGCTATTTCTAATGTATGAAACTTTTATTTTTAAGTAAACCGATTCCTAGTGGGTCGCAATCAGCCTACCTTATGAATATTAATAAGGTAGGTCACAGTTTGTAACCCATTAGGAATGATGGCTATCAGAGGGATGGTGGCCTGCTGGGGTCAGCAGATCACCACTTCTGAAAAAACTTGCTGTTTGCAACCTCAAAAATGCTTTGTACATCTGGCCCAATATTCTGTATGGTGTGTAAAACAGGTCTGAGTGCATTTTCATGTATGGTATGTGACAAGAATACATACACAGCCTAATTTAGACTTTTTTTTTTCTTTTACACAAAACACACAGTTATGAGGAAAAAATGTGGATGGGAATCACATCTTTCTCATATTTATACACTATCTGCTGACGTGCTAAAATAGAGTTCATTTTGAACTTTAAAAGGCAGCTAAAATGTGGGGTGAAATGTCAGACCTTGTGAGCACAGTTTCACTGCACATTATCCCCATCCCACTTATTTATGGAAGGTTTGATGTCTTATATGCTATCCAGATACCTGCGCCCGTATTTATAATTTTTTCACGCAGCACACTGCAGCAAGCTACCTTGCTGCGCCGCACTGCATGAAACGGAAAGGGCAGGAATGTGCCATACTTAACATTATGCAGCACATTTCTGCCCTTTCCTAGTGCTAGCACACTTTTGGCTGCCTAGCGCCAACAAAGGCACTCTTTCATCATGAGGAACGGGTGCCTCCATTGTAGGCAGGATTGTTATTGTGCAGGAAGGAACACCTTCCTGCACAAAAACGATCCTCACAGGTATTTTCCTTTTTCTATTTGTGCTGCAGAATGCAGCACATGTAAAAAGAGGAAAAAAAGAGGAAAAATGAAGATATTTCTCCTCGTTATGCCTCACCTAGGGAGGAGTAGTATTTTGATACATTTACAGGTCTACCACTAATAGTAAATCTGAGAATGCACCAGAATTCATGGGTGGATGCGTGGGAACACCCACGCTCTACCCATGGAACGCCTTCCTACCGCAGAGTAACGCAAGACACAATTTACGCTACCATGCGTTACTCCAGATTTATCAAGCCATGCAGAGCCGAGCAAGGTGGCCTTGTGTGACTTGATAAATATCACTTAGGTTTTGTGTTGCCCTTGTGCCCTCTTACGTAGCGCAAGGGCCTTGATAAATCTGGCCCTGCGTTTTTAAACTCCCAGCTTCTTGCTGGTAGTTTATAAAGGAAACTAAAAATGTTGGCTTTATATGTGTGGCAGCCGCTTTTGGTGTCAGTCTGTGGGAGAGGCAGCTTTAACATTGATCGTGACAGAAAAAACTGCAGAATGTACACACAACATGCTGTCAGAAGACCGCATGTTTACAGAAAGATGCGGTGTTCCATACATAACGCGCACACACATTATCCGCTCATGCTTAATCGGAAACAGCGTATTGTCGAGCTGGGTATAAATGAGGGTGACAGATTCCATCCCTTCAAATACTTCACGGAAATCGATCACTTCTGTAAATAACGGGTCATATCCTTGGAGGAAGAACGTGTTTGTCGAAATCATTGATCAAAACCTTTATAATCTAATCTCAGACTGACGAGTCATAAAAGATCTTGCTCATTGAGCCCCATGTCACTGAATGAGAACACATATTTACACATTCTTTGCATTTCTGAACATGAGCAGCACGCGGCATAGCCATTATTGATCCCTTTCTCTTTTTTCTCCCCAGCCTCGGTGCAGAGGAGGATCTTCAGCAGAATGACGATTTGCTGGAAGAGGAGAGTTACGACTGCTGCCCGCCTCCCCCATATGAGGAAATATATCCTGTGGAGTTGCAATAAAACTGTGATCCCAATTGCTACATTTGTTTATTGTGATACTCAGAGGTAATCAAAACTTGATCTAAACAAAGATGCTGGTATAATCAGCTACACCATGTTTAGCAGAGATATGCATGGACCACCTTGATATTGATGCCGAGAAGAGGGAAATATGCCGTCCACACCAAAAGGATCTCAGCATCCACACCATCGGGCTATTTATCATTGACTTAAAAGACAAGACGTTAAAGATCTCTATTTCAAGTAATAGGAAATATCATAAAGTTCCAGGATTATTTAAAAGAGTGTATACGAAACCACTGTCACCCAACCAAGCACTGAGGAGAGAGGCTCACGTCTTCCGACCCCAGGCTGAATGGATCTGTCGAGCATGCACCGAGGAAAGGATCAATGCAATTAGGCTGTTTTTATTCCTTCATACATCTGTGCATAAGGAGTCTCTATAAACAAGAAGGTTCACCAGCAGCAGTACCATGGTGTGGTTTATCTGTGTACAGACTGTCATTTAATTTTTTAGCCTATTCAGGCCCCTTTGACTCTCTTAATTTCAAGTAAACCCTTAGTGATATAACTAGACATCAATACCATCTAATCCCATAGCCATCCTAACTCAAATAATTCCACTTTAATATGTAACCTCTTGCTAAGAGGCTTTTCCTGCCCAGCCAAGGAGCCTCCTACACTCCACTTGGTTCTAAAATGTAAACTCTCCACAATCCCTATGAGCCTCCTTTCTGCTATCCATCCCTCAGCACTGCAGAAGACAAGACTGAAGCTTGCGACTTTGACTTCACAATCTGCACTGACCAAGGGAGTGGGAGTGAAACATTGCTGTAGTTAAATACTGAAAACTTAGTTGAAATGAAGAACTCAAAAGCAGTGTGTTTTACGCTACATGCTTGTTGCCTGTGCGTGCTCTCCAGCCAGTGGAGTAGATCTCTCCATACTTGCTGATGATTTTCTGTTCCCACAACCAAGGGGCACATACAATGGAAGTGTACAATCCTGGGTATCAAATCTTCATCCCTCTTCAACTTACAAAGTAACTTATGATGTCTCCACTGCATGACTGTCATGATTGCCTCAGGAGGCCGGATGTGTCAGCATGGCCAGTTAATTTATGATTTAGATTAAATCATGTTCAGATACACCTCTGATGGTCGCTCCTACATCTTCACGTTCACCAAAGGGGCACACCCAAGGCTTCTGTTCAGCATTCGGAATAGGGATGCCTTACAAGTCAGTGGATGCCTGCTATTCCATAGTATGGTTACGGTCTATAGATCAGGATCAAACGATAGTTGTCTTGGCATGGTCCTGACTCCTTTCCCTCTTCTTAGTTTTAATTGATCTTGCCAAAGCTTCACTGACTTAGCTCTTCTTTTCTTGTCTGTGAATGGTTCATCTTCATTTTCTTTTGCTAATCATATTGCTGACTTTTATCCCACAAAGATCACACCTTAATGTACTCCTTAGGAAGTCAAGTTCCTATTTTCCTGCATCAATCAATCAGAGGGTTCTTGTAAAGCACGGCTTGTCTCCCTGGGGGGTCTCCAGACACTGGGTCCTAATGTCCTTGGTTGAAGAGCCATGTCTTAACAAAGGGCAGGTGCGCATGTGGAAGGGGAGGTCGTCCAGGATTTGGCGGCAATGTGGGAAAAGGAACTGCTTCCACACTGGTTCTGATGGATGCAGAGGGTGTGGGCCAGGGCAAGGGAGGAGGAGCTGACTGGGAGAATGGAATGTCAGGCGGTGGTTGAGGTAGGCATGTTTGATGTTGTGGAGGACATTGTAGGCGTAAGTGAGGCGCTTGAAGAGGCATCTTTTCTATACAGGGAGCCTGTGGAGGGGTCTGAGGTGGGTTGAGTTGCTGGTTCTTCTAGGGTGGTTGAGGATGAGTCTAGCTGCTGTGTTCTGGATTGTATGGAGGGGGTTGAGTAGTTGTTTGATTCTTTTTTAAACAAACTTTATTGCCTTTTACATGTCTCTCAAGCATTTCTCTGACATCAGTACAGGAGAACACTTAACGTTCTCAACCCCGTTGTATCTCGTTTCTTGCATCGCATAGACATGACAGTGTTGGTCCTGAGTCTATCCTGGCCACTCATTTTACAATGAAAATTATTCTATGCAGTTCCTAAGGTCCCCCTTCCCCTTCCCCTCCCCCCAACAAAGCAACTAAACCCCCCTCCCACCACACTGCTGTCTCCTAAAGTCGTCTGATGAGCCCTAAGAATCACTTCCACTATTCCTTGTGCTGTGTGTCTGTGTTACTTTGTCGCCTCTTTTCCGGGTCTATTCCCTCTCAGGTCTAAGGGTGCTATGTGTCCCCTTCCCTCGGTGCCTGCTGGGTTAAGTAGTTGTTTTATGGTACCAGCGTAGTCAGAGACGTTTAAAGTCATGGTCAAAGTGGGCTCTTGCCCAGGGCCACAAGTTTTCAGGTGGCCCCCTGATATAGTCAGCTCTACTCTCCACACAGCCCTGCCCTGAATTTCTTGAATGATTTTTGAAATATAATTTTCCTTTATTTTTCATACAGGTAATGTGTGGGGGTCTGTTACAGACATTTTGCAGAGAAATGTTGTGCTTTGTTTTTTAGCACCATGCAACATCCATAAATAAGTTGCTTTTAGATCAAAAAAGGACCTCACACATGAGAAACGGCAGCGGGTCTGCTGCTATATTACAATAGAGAAAACACACATCACTATGCACAAATGCTAAACAGAAACACATTTAGAATTTGTACAAGTGTGTCTGTGCAGTGTCCGTGACCTGGCCAAAGAGGCTGAAAACTGGATCATAACTCAAAAGCTGCTCTGAAAGGGGCCACCACACCATGTCTAGCCCAGGGCCCCCAAAATCCTTAAGATGTCCCTGTGTAGTGCATTGCCGTAGTAGAGGCGGCTGGTGATGAGTACCTCACAAAGAATTATTTTGCTGGACCTTCCAGCGCTGTCATGAGGAGTGTTCCTAGTGATATGTAGTAGAATAAGGAGAGCAGATCTCTGTAGGTAGTTCAGTGACATATGGTCAGCTCTGATGGAACTCTTGGTCCATGGGAAGTCATGGAACCTCATGTGTAGCTTCCTATTTTGGAACTCCAGCTTGCACTCAGTGTAGTGCTTTCATCATACTGGAAAACTGCAGCAATATAGAGGTCTACTTTCATTCCTTCACCTTATTTCAGTATAGCTCCTAGCTCTTTTCTACTGACGTTAATAGGTAGTCGATAGGTTTCCCAAGATCAGTAAACATGGGGGGAAAATCAAGTTTGTAACTAAAACTCATTCATGCAGCCAAATACTTTTCAAATTTGATATAAAGGGGACGATTTATATGTTGATGGAAAGGGTATTCTGTTCCATTGCAGGTGGAACTTTAGTGTAAAGACGGTGGGAACTTCTCTGGCTCCACTGTAGTTACACCCCAATGGAGTAAGGGCCATTGGAGGTTGACCTGTATGTCCGCCCACCTAATTTAGATGAGTGGACATGCAGGTCAGTTTTTACTGCCCATCACCACGAGGGAAACCCTGTCGGTAATGGGCAGTGAAAACTGCAAAATGCCGCCCACGCCTTGGGAGATAACTCATATGGAGCGGGAAGCATTGTTTTTTATTTTCAAAAACAAAATCCCGCTTTGGGATTGTGTTTTTGAAAATGAAAAAATATTGTAACTTTGACTGAGCCGTATAGCTTTTTACAATACATTGGCAGGAACCTCCTTGACTGCAGTTCCTGTCAATGCTTGAACTGTCCGCCACCAACCAGATGGATGTTTAAAAATGTTGTTGTCAGGTCTTCTGTCAGGGTGATGCATTCATTTATTCCGCCCGGGCGCCAAATTATAAATCAGGCCATAAGTCTGTGAGGGTGTATTTGCAGTGTTCTCATTCTTTCATTTCAGGAAGCGGCTCTTGGTGAGCTCTTACGCTTCAGCCCATTCCCGGGAAATCAGCAGACCTATGTCCATCTCCATGGAATTTCTTTAGATTGTCTAGGTTTCACACAGTTATAACCTTGTTTGCCCGTGAGCTCTGTGTGGTCTATCAGTAAATGACTGGTTGCCTAAGGTCTAGCATCCAGTATTTACGAGTACCTCTTTAAGATCTACCCCAAGTGAATGTATGATTTATGAATGTGTATAATTTTTGTAACTGTGAAAATTGAATTCCTGTTCAAGTTGCAAAAAACAACATCAAAGCGCCTTTGCTCCATATACCCTATGGTTTTGCAACGCAGGTAAGGTCGCACTTCAGAATATCCTCTAACATACTACATGCAGTCAAGAGCTCAAAGTGCATTATAAAAAATAAGGACATCATTACTAATAAATACGATAGCCACATTCCAAAATAATAAGTGCCATAATAAAGAATGGTACTAATGATGAAAAAGAAAATGAGGACAATGTAAATCTTAAAAAATAATTAAAAGCAAAAAAGCATTAATTAAATTGGTGATAGGGTTCAAAAATATATTATGCAAAGGTTTAATGAGTTCTAGGAGTGGGATGAGGGTAATGGAATGAGTATGTTTAGGATTAATGCTAGGGAAATATTACAATAAACCTGAAACTAAAAGTTAGCGTTGGTAATGGGTTAGTGATAGGGTTAGATTTAACGTAAAGCTAGGAATACATATCAGTTCACTGAACGCATTTTCTTTTTTGAAGAAATGTTTTGAAATTTCAAAGTACATTTTGTAATGCCTAGGATCCTGGGGAGGTCTATCATTTTGAATATACAACCTAGGCTAATAATGAAATTGCCAGTTTTCCCTATTGTATTTTATCTTGCCTTTATTTCCACAGCAGAAGTTCAATATTGAAGGCCTATAATGTCTAGTAGACCAAATATTTTAACACATGATCTGAATGAAGCTATACGAAATCCATCATAAGTGCATCACACCTCAGCTACTTTGCCACTGGTTCCTTTGCAAGGGTGAAGATCAAAATCAATATTGACCACTGATCTCAACTATTTGAAATGCCTCCAGGATATGCAATATGAACAATTGATGGACAGAATGCTGAACAATGTCAAACATTTACCCCAGTACAGATATCTGGGCCTAAATCCATCCTTTTGTGCTCCCCATGCCATTCCAGTCTAAACACAGCCATATGCAAATCAGTGTTGACCCTGCCCCCCATGAGAACAGTCCAGCCTGAACTGCCAGACCAGGTTCGTTCTTCCTGGACTGGAAACAAGCATCCTGTGACCATTTTCAGGGCATTACTCCATATCAGCCAGACTAGCTTGATTCCAGTGGCATGGAGAGCACGGGACCCACGTTTGGGCATACCTGTCCTACTCAGGGTGACAAATGCAAAAAGAACAATTCATGCTCAGAATGCTGAGCAATGTCAAACATTAACCCAGGTACAGAGATTTGGGCCTAAATCCATAATTGTTTTGCTCCTCATGCCATTCCTGTTTAAAACTAGCCATATGCAAATCAGACTTGACCCTGCTCCTCATGGGAACAGTTCAGCCTGAACTGCCAGGCCAGATCATCCCTAGACCGGAAACAAGCATCCTGGGACCAGTTTCGGAGCATCAGCCAGGTTAACTTAATTCCAGTGGCCTGGAGAGCATGGGACCCACGTCTGGGCATACCCGTTCCACTAAGGGTGACAAATGCAAAAAGAACGATTCATGGACAGACTTCTGGACAATGTACAACATTCACCCCAGTACAGAGATCTGGGACTAAATACATAATTTTTTGCTCAACATGATATTCCAGTTTAAACCCAGCGAAATGCAAATCAGTTTTGACCCTGCTCCCCATGGGAACAGTCCAGCCTGAACTGCCAGGCCAGGTCCTCTCTGGACCGGAAACAAGTATCCTGGGACTGATTTCCGGGGCATCACCCCTCATCAGCCAGGCTAGCTTAACTCCAGTGGTATGGAGAGCATGGTACCCACGTCTGGGCATACCCACCCCACTCGGGTGTGAAATGTAAAAAGAACAATTGATCGACAGACTGCTGAACAATGTCAAAAAGTCACCCTAGTACAGAGATCAGGGCCTAAATCCATCATTTATTTGCTACCCATACCATTCCAGTTTAAACCCAACGATATGCAGATCAGTCTTGACCCTGCTCGCCATGGGAACAGTCCAGCCCGAACTGCCTGTCCTCCCTGGACCGAAAACAAGCATCCTGGGACTGGTTTTGGGGCACCACCCCTCAGTTGCCAGGTTAGCTTGAGCCCGGTTAGCTTGACTCCATTGGCATGGAGCGCATGGGACCCATGTCTGGGCATACCATTCCCCCTTGGGGTGACAAATACAAAGAGAACAATTGATGGACAGAATGCTGAAGAATGTAAAACATTCACCCCAGTACATAGATGTGTGCTAAAATTCATCGTTTGTTTTGCTCCCCATACCATTTCAGTTTGCACCCAGCCATATGCAAATCAGGCTTGACCCTGCTCCTCATAGGAAAAGTCCACCCTGCACTGTCAAGCCAGGCCCTTCCTGGACTGGAAACAAGCATCCTTGGACTTGACGTTCTGTTTCCCTAAACGTTTTGCATTTTCCTCCTTGGTTTTGCTGATTCTCTTTGAGTGGCCTTAGAGCTCTGGGCACTTTCCCACTGTAGATGCTGTGTGACAGTGTGCAAACCCTTCCTACACATGTCCGGAAGTGGTGCTTACCTGATGTTTTTAAAACATGTCTCAAGCCAGCCATTGCATGTCTGTGGGTGCGCACTTGCACCTCTGATGGTTTCCAACATATATCAAGCCTGCCATTGCAGGCCTGTGTGTGCACAATTGCACTTATGCTCAGGTTGGTGTTTCTAAACCCCTGGCCAATCCTGAGGGGATGTTTCACTACTACTAGAGCACCCCTGGGGTAAGTCTTAAGGGGTGAAGCAGGTGGTAGTTGAAGAGCAGGTCAGGTATACATGTTTGTTCCCACCCAGGTAGTGAAGAATAACCATGTGTGTTTTCACTACCTATAAGGTTTGATCTACCCTTAGGTTAACATGGGGGAATGGTTGAAATTACTTTAGGCTGCAATAGTGGCTTGTAGTGGAGCAGCCTCATAATGTTTCCTATCATTGGATTCACAATGACAAACTCTCTCCTGTGGTAAAGGTGGATTTGTCGTTAATAGCTTAGAAATACCACCCAAGCGTTCAAACAAGCTTAAAGTCATTAAAATTGTTACAGTGTGCAGCCCCAAAGTGCGCTCCATCCACACGCACTGAAGAAGTTTCAAAGAAAAGTGGAACCTCGTTAGGCCCCAGCACGGGGTGCACTGCCAAAAAAAGCACTTCCCATTCAAAATGAGTTCCACAAATTTGTCATTTTAATCCAGTTTATTTGTCAAGTCTCAGTGCATATTCGATTTATGTCCATTCATAATTCAAAATTGTTTTGTTCAATTTGAAAACATATTATGATTATGAGAGGGATGTATTGGTAATGTATTTATCATCTGTTTGCTATAGTTACCCCCTGATGAAGGGCGTAGAGTGCCTGAAATGCATTGGGTCTTTCAATCGAACTAATGTCACGTTACATGGAGGGGCGAATCCCCAGGTGTTGCTATTGAAAGGCCTAGATAGGCATTTGTTGAATATGGAACAAATCAGTTTTGGATTATGATTGGACATAAATCGAATATGCACTGAGACTTGACAAATAAACTGGATTAAAATGAAAAATGTGTGGAACTCATTTTAAATGGGAAGTGCTTTTTGGCAGTGCACCCTGAGCTGGGGCCTGATGAGGTTCCACTTTCTTTGAAACTTACAGAAAGTGGGCATTTCTCTGCTCTAAAACTGTTTGTGTGCCTTTTAGCTTGACACCAGTCCCTACTGGAGGCTGAGGGAGCACCTCTGCACATTCCCCAGTGACAGCTATAAACATTGGGCATGCAACTGGAATGACATCCCTCTGCCCTTTGAGGGCCTTGCAGGGTAGATTATAGGGAGGAATTTTGACAAATCATGGCCCCAGTAAAGATTAAGATCTGCATTTCACTGCCTCATGGCAGACAGGACTGACATTTAGGGAAGGCATATGTGGTTCAAAGGGAAAACCTCTGAACCACCCCCAACTTCAAAGACACACTACAGTATAACTACTGGGGCCATACTTCAGCAGGGTAGAGATACACTTGTGGGAACGTGGAGCAGAACATCCTGGAACTGCGTGGTGCACACTGCCTAAGGAATCTGTTGTGCACAAGGAGGATTGCTGCCATTGGAAAGTACCGTGCATCCTTCCTGAATAGTAGAAGATCTGGGCTGACTACCTGCTGCTGTGTGGCACCCTGACGTGTGCTCTTGAAGGGTTTATTGGCTTGCCCCCCCCCTTATCTTGTGGAGGTCTCATGGACATCAAAGACCTCCTGCAAGGGACCCATACAGTCTACTTGTGACAGATGGGAAGCAGGGCCCTATTATGTGCCCATATCGTCTGCTGAATCACATCTGGTGGCATGGCATGGCATGAGCGTGGAACTAAGCATTGTGCCTGGAGACCTAATTGCCTTGTATGGAGCCCCAAAAGTATTTCCAGCATTTAAGGAGTGTGGCCTCTTCATCGTGGGGGCCTCAACATGCATAAGCGTCTTATTGGTGGTGAGCAGATTTACCGGTTCTGGGATCCAGCATGGCCTACTGCATGCTCACTGCGTGTGGAGTCCGGTTCACAGGTCGCAACCCTCTGAGGGAGGGCGTACCCCTAGTAGTGCCTCATTTTATCTCGTGCGGCATTACTAAACTTGTGCCTGTGTGTGACCCGAATTGTCTGCTGCGACCCATATCAATGCGCACTAGGCATTGTGCCTAGTTTCCAGGGAGATATGGAATTTGCAAATCTTCATTGTGTGTAATCAGAATTGTCTGGTGTGACTCGGATCAATGCGCACCAGACGTTGCGCCTCATTTCCAGGGAGGTACTGAGTTTGCGACTCTTTATTGTATGTGACCGGAACTGTCTGGTGCGACTTGTATCAATGTGCACCAGACATTGTGCCTCTTTTTCGGGGAGGTGCGGAGGAGTGAATTTGTGTTTTGTGGTGCTCGGATTGCTTGGGTGCAACTTTGATTGATATGTGTCTGACGGGTTAACCCCTTCTTCCGAGAGGCTCCCCTGTTTCATCCACCATTCATCAATTGTTTTTTTCATGCCCTCAGAGCGGGGAATCAACTGCCTTCTCCTCATCCGACCCTACGACTTTGTGTTGCCAGGTATCATTGCCTGGATCGGTCCTGGATGGTGAGAATAATTGACTGGGCTAAGGAACGCTCCTGAGAGCGATCAGAATCAGGTCAAGAGACTGCATGACCCCCTCTGTGCTTCACAAAACTGGGCTGGTGTCGGAAGGCACATTGTGGAAACCTTTGATTGAATGATTATCGCCTTCAGCCCGCTTCTGTTCCGCATCCCATGGGTGAACTTTCGAAGTGGTGACCAAACCCCCATTTGTCGAATGCCTCCTAATTAGCCCTGGTACCTACCCCCGCCTTCTTCCCTGGGACCGTGACTAAGTGTGACTCTGGCTACAATTGGCCTAGTAAAAGGAGAGGGCGGTTTATCTCCAACCTGTGTGCATCAGGTAGTCGGGGTTAGCTGAAAGGTAGGGGAGGGCTTGGTCCACAGGTCTGCATTTGTATTATCAACTGACCTGTCAGATATCAGTGGCACTGCATTATGGTGTTGTGTGCATGTGTATGTGTTAGTGCGCTCCATACGGACCTGCCTGATATTCGTGGCACCGCGTATCGTTGCTGAGTGAGTTTGTGGGAGTGACGGCACGAAGACCGCCTGTCATTAATTACACTGCACAGCAGTGTTGCTTTACACGTTGATTCTTTGCCAAAACAATACTATGTTTACCATGAGTTTTTACCAGTGTGGCCTTGGCCCATGGTGTGGTTTGTGTTGTAATTATCTGTGTGTACACAGTTTTGATATTGCTGTGATCTAGGGTGCACCCTATAACTGTGTGGTATTGAATTGTAATAATTACTAGGGTGGGCTTAGTTCTGACAGTGTTTCGCACCGCATAAGGGTGCTGGGGGGTAAAGCAGAACCTTTCCCAAGTGTGCATACTACTGATGTCATTTTAACACGGTTGGGTTTAGTACTGCTTGTGATATTTCCACATGTGATTTATGCCGAGAAATACATGAAGTTCATGTTGTGTTAATTAATGCGTGTTTTGTATGCAAACTTTATTTACATACACCACATGAGGAGTCTCCTTTGTGATGCTCAGTGTGTTTATTGTGTGATAGTGCTGCGCCAGTGCTTTACACATTGCCTCTGTGATAAGCCCAACTGTCCAGTGCCAAGCTACCCAAGGGTGAGTGCAGGTTATACAGTGAATGTAATCACCCACCCCTGAGGGAAGTGGTAGGTCTGTCTGGCTAGGGCACCGCCTCAGCCAACCAGAATGTGCCAGTTCCAACAGTATCCTTTTTAGATACGCAAGGGGCTGGGCACAAGCCCTAGGCCATCCCTTCAAGGGAAGATCAACTTCTCCCCCTACCCAATGCCTTTGTCTCAGCTCTGGGAGCCAATTCACACCTCATCAAGGAGATATTCAGCTTGTGGGTGACGGCCGGAAGCTCAGGCAAATGGCCTTCTTGAGGCTTTAGGCAGGTTAAAAGTAACTTTGTAAAAGTACCTTTTGTAAAATATTTGTTACAAATCCAACTGTACCAATTAATTTGATTTGTAATAAATATTTTAAAAAGTTCAGTAATTAACTTTTTTTCTGGTTCCTATGTGAGGATAACTTTAACTTTAAGTGTATACATTTTTTAGGCCTAGGCTCTCTTTTCTCCAGTTTTGTACCATTGCACATTTTCTGCACTGTGTAGTAAGCTTAGCCTCGTTAAGAAGATTGGTAGGAAGAATCATACATTTTAAAAAGTAGTGAACTCAGCATTTGTTTATGTAACTATATCTCCCGTCAAGTTCTTGTATTCTTTCTTGCATGCACATCCGCCCTCTTGTTCATTAGCTAGTTTAGTTGATGTAACAGCTTTTATCACGTTAATGGTTCTATTGACTGTATTGAGAAAAAAGCATATACAAATTTAAGTAATATATATGGATTTTAATATTATATGATAAAACTGGGTTTGGCGTGGATACTGTGGTCAGTTGAAACAATAATTGTTTCCTATTTTTTTCCTTGTGTATTGGCTTTTTTTGTATTATACATTGCAGACTTTTAGATTTCCTGAAGTTTTGTTTGATATTACTGATGGCGCATTGCATGTGGAAAAAAAGTGTCAATGCTACCTGAATAATAGAGCACAGGACTGGACTACACATCATTACTCCAAGGGCCACAGGGAAGGGAGACGTTTTGTCCAGGGCGGCTTGGGGAGGAGCATAGCCCAGCACTGTACATGGCAAAATTCCAACTGCGCTTACCGTATTTTACTCGCTTGCATGCATTGCTGGTATCAGATGACGGGATAATAGCCTGGCTGTGTAGGTAGGCACACAAGGTGACCAGAATACAGAAAGTGCATGTGAATTCACTGTGTGTGAATTTCAAGTGGAGTCTAGTCATAGCGCAGAAACGAGGAAGATATGGAGGACTGCCAGGACCAGAAGCACAGATCTTTGAAGGATGCATGGGTGAAAAAAGAGGCCCTCTCCTCTGATCCAGCCACCTGGCACCTTCACAAGCCCCTCCAGGCATCTGCAAAGCAGAGCACAAGCGGGTTTGGTTGCACAATACCTTCCCTTACTCCCTTCACAAGATCAGTTAGAAAAATAATGAGGGCTCCCCTGTCCTGCTTTCCATTTAATTTTCATTCACCTGGTTTGAGTAGTGGACCGAGGCCAGCAGATCCTTTCCTTACTTCTCATGTATGTGTGAACAAAAGAAGCAATGATGGGGATTGGACAATCTTTATTTAGGTAGTCCCTGCCAAAAGAGATTCCTGCTCACACAATTTTCACCAGCATAGTAAAGACATGTGCACATATTCAAAAGAGTGGCTGTTACTCACTAATGAGGATGGAAAAAAGCCGTTCTTCTACATGGTACCTTTGATACAGAAAGATTAGGTAATTTGCAAAAGACACTGAAGGATCCTACAAATAAGATAGATGCAGAGCAGTGTCCATTCTTCCTACAATGACATCAGAACGTCCATAGACAAAAACAAGAATCCCAAGTCCATGGTATGAAAAGTACCCAGGAGAAGCTGGTGTATCAAATAAGTTACCTTAGGGATAGAGTTAGGGCTTGTGCTCCAACTGCCCTGCCTCCTCCCTATCTATTTCCCACATCGGTGAACCACAAGAAAAGGAAAAGGAAAGCGAGGACCTCCTGAATATTTTCCCCATGTCGGTCGAGGAGGCCAGGAGTACAGATACACCTGGAAATTGAGCTGCACCTTGAGACTGCCAGCAACTGGTGCACAAGGAGGTAATGGGCAAGCAAGCACTGCAATGTAACAAACTGAGAGTAAAGTGCCTGGTAAAGCTGTGTGAGTGACTAGGCAAGATGCTGTATCCATTACTGTGGATCCATTTAGAGGGCAGGTATGTTCCATTCCTGCAGGGTGCAGAGACCCCCGAGAGTGCAGCCCTACTATTTAGTGAGACCTCAAGGCAGCGGGCAGACCGATTGGCTTGGAGATGATTTCCTTCTCTCCAGTTTAGTGACACCACTGATGAAGGGTCCCACCTGCCTGTTCTGGACACCCTTCTTACCTTGTGTGAACACCCTGCAGTCAGAGGTAGATGTATGGTCCATGTTCCCTGGATGAATCAATTTCCTAACATTCAACAGACACCTCTCCAGTTCTGAGAGGAGCTGCAGAGTGTGTTTCAAGTGTACAGGCGCAACCGAGCAGATGTGAATCAATCACTGCGACTGGTGTGGAGTGAAGTGAGAGAGACCGATTGGTAGAAAAGTGGGGCCAAGGATTGCTGCTGCCTATGATAATAGATGTTTAACACTGCAAGGGATGCGTAGCTGAATGTGGTTGCAGAAGTGTGTCTGGTGAAAACTGACTGAACTAAGACCTCACACTCTAATCCTAACCAGAATGATGGGCAAAATGGCCACAAATTGCTTAGACCTAAGGATATGATTGAAAGATATTTAGGCATAGCCCATCCGATGGAGATGATCAGGAACCTGTAGGTACCACCTTTGTACAGGGGTTACTACCAAATGCATGAAGCCACTTAATAGCTATACGCTTCGGATGGGAAAGAAAGAAGTTAGTAACTTGACAATCACTGCATGCCTTCACAGAAAGAAAGTAAGAGAATGTTGAATCAAAGCCGATGGCTCTAAAATTGCATAATATGTAGAGAATAGCAGAAGGAGTGGGAACAGAAGCCCCTTAAAGGGGGGGTGGAGAAAGGAGTTGAGAAAGGAGGACATGGTGGAGGGAGAGCAAGGCAGGGCAATGGAAGGGGACATGGGACAGGGGAAGGCCCTAGGTGTGAGAAGTTTTGTCTTCGCTTGTGGTAATCTGGGGCATTGGAAACTGAATTTCTCTGATGGTGTGTCTACTGCGCCAGGTCTTCCCAGTCAGAACACCCAGAATTCCTTTCATGAATTTTAGGACAGCACAAGAGGTTCCAACAGTATGATAAATACCCTTATGCAATGCTTGGAGGGAGCAACACCCAACAGCGAGGGACTACTCATATTACTCGCCTCTGCACGACCTGCATGTCCGACTGGACGCTTTCTTGTGCTCCCCGGCGGTGCTTCAAACTGTGGCACACACAGAGTATTTAAGTCGCACGATATCTGACCACAACCCCTTATTAATGACCCTAGAATGGATGGTTGAGACCCCGCGGGTCCCGCTCTGGCAATTACGACCGGACACACTGGATGATCCTCCATACAGGGAGGCATTGAGAGAGAGGATCACTCATTATTTTACTGAGAATAGCGGATCCACGTCGGCCAGAGCGCTGGAGTGGGACGCGTTCAAGATTGTGGTTAGAGGACATTGCATAGGGAAGTACGCTGGTGTGCGCAGGACCCTGGTGGGAGATCTGGACACGGCAGAAGGGAAATTACGGGAGGCTGAGAGGGCGCGGCCTGGCCGTCCTGAGCTCCAGGAGGCAGTGTGCGAGGCTAGGGAGGCGTTGGCAGTCGAGGTGGAGAGGCTCCAGAGCTACGACTACAAGAATTACTTGGTGAGGGCGCACGCAGAGGGGGATAAGGCGGGTACTCTGCTGGCTTGGCTAGCCAATCCCACTAGACGCAACCAACCGATTTTGGCCATCGAGAGTAGAGGAAAAGGCATGGTCACAGCCCAGGGGGACATTCTAGACAGTTTCCGTTCGTACTATGGGACACTCTACGAGAGCGCGCTGGAGGGGCAGGGGGAGGACACGGAGGCCTTTCTGGAGGGGCTGCAGCTGCCGCAGCTTGACCGAGAGGAGGCGGAGGCGTTAGGCAAAGACGTAGGCCTAGCGGAAGTCAAGGGGGCGGTGGCACGAATGGCGCGGAACAAAACCCCGGGCCTGGACGGATTGCCCATTGAATTTTGTAGTAGGTACCTGGACCAGCTGGCCCCGCGGCTCCAGGAGGTATACCAGGAGGCCAAGGTTAGAGGGAGATTGCCACGGTCCATGCGCGAAGCACTGATGATCCCGTTGCTGAAGCAGGGAAGAGAGGGTACCGATCCGGCTTCCTACAGACCGCTGTCGATGCTGACGACGGACTACAAAATCCTGAGTACCATATTGGCGACCAGGTTGCTGCAGCATAGGCCGCGGCTGGTTCACAGCGACCAGTCGGGGTTCATCCCTGCAAGAAACACCACCGCTAATATTCGTCGTCTGATCCGGTTGCTGGGAGACCCGATGGAGGGAGTCCGCCTGCCACTCGTTTTATCGATCGACATAGAAAAGGCTTTCGATAGCCTGGAGTGGGACTACCTGTACAGAGTTATGCGGAGGTTTGGTCTTGGTGAGGGATACATAGGTTGGACGAGGGTCCTATATGCCTCAGCAGTGGCGAGAGTGCAGTTGGGATCCCTCGTCTCGGGCCGATATCGGGTGGGGCGGGGCACCAGACAGGGGTGCGCGCTTTCCCCGCTGCTGTTTGCGCTGGCAAGAGAGCCCCTTGCGGCCGAGGCCAGAACAGGACGTTACTACGGGGGGCTGGCCTACAGAGGGACCCCTCAGTTCATCTCCTTATACGCAGACGACCTGCTAATGTTCCTGGAGGACACTGCAGGCGCGCTGAATGGCGCGGAGAGGCTTCTTGCGAAATTTGGAAAGATGTCGGGCTTGCAAGTAAACTGGTCCAAGACCTGCTTATTCCCGCTGCACCAGGGAGAACCGAGACCGGACATCCGGCCAATGCTTCATTGGGAGCCTAGCTGCCTCAAATATTTAGGGGTGCATATATATCACTCCGCTCTAGATATGCTAGAGGGCAACGTGGGTCGCTGTATTGGAGCACTGAAGGGTAGTATGACCTTTTGGGCCACTCTCCCACTCTCGGTGACGGGGCGTATCTCCTTATTGAAAATGATAGCTTTACCGCGCCTCTTATACTACTTCCGCACACTCCCGGTGTGGATTCCGAGTTCTGTTTTCCGGCAGCTGCGCTCACTCCTGGTGTCATTCCTGTGGGGAACAGGAAGGCGCAGAACAGCGTTGGCAACTCTGACCCGGCCGAAGGACGAGGGGGGCCTGGCGGTCCCGGACTTCGAGCTTTATTATTTGGCGGCACAGTTACAGATCTTTACACAGGAGGTTGCCGGAGTATACCGGGGCCCAGAGCAGGACAGAGAGAGGGGCACCCCTCGCCATTTGCTGGCATATATCACCCTGTGGCAGCGTTTGGTGGTCAGGGACTTGTCTCTGGAGGAACAGACGTTTAGGCAGTGCTGGAACCGATCGCAACGTCGAGATACCGTTGGGTATGGTGACGGCGCTCCCGCATGGCGGGCCTCCAAATGCTGGGCGACTTGTATGAGGAGGGGGCGATGCTCCCATATCAAACCCTCCAAGAGCGGTTCGACCTTCCGAGGGGGGATTACCTGATGCACGCGGCAGTGACTGGGGCGATGCGGGAACACTGGGGGGGGGGGGCTCTGCGAGCCTCCCACCTCTGCGACTTGTCAATACGCTATGATGTCGGCGGGCACCCGCAAAGCGGTGACCTGTCTGTACTCCAGACTGCTGAGCGAAACCTTACAGCCGATGACGGCTCTGAAAGAAAAGTGGGAATTGGAACTACAAACAGAAATACCCGACACCACATGGGCGGGATTGGTTAGGAGGGCCAGGAAGAGCACTAGGAACGCACGCTTCCAATTGATACACTTTTATATCCTCCACAGGGCTTACCTCACGCCAGGTAAACTTAGGGCATATTTCGGAGCGGAGGAGGCGGCGTGCCCTAGGTGCGGCACGATCGGAGCAGAGCTAGGCCATATGTTATGGGACTGCCCTCACCTGCACGATTATTGGAGGGAAGTGGGCGAGACACTGACCGAGGTAACGGACAGGGATTTGCAATTTAGCAAAGCGGTCTGCGTTCTGCACTGGTTCCCACACACGCCCAAGAACAAGACCACGAGCAGATTCATAGATATGGGTCTCCTTTTGGCGAAAAGGGAAGTGACGAGACTCTGGAAATCGAAGGTGGGGCCTACGCATAAGAGATAGCTCAAGGAGCTGCAGAAATGGGCGGCGTGTGAAAGCACACTTAGGTACCAGCTGGCGAGCCGCAGGGAGGATGAGAGGGCGCAAGAGGCGGCTGCGGCGTGGGAGGTGTTAGTGCAGGCCCTGCGCGACAGTGCGGTTGGGGAAGAAGTGGACAGGGGGGATAGCCCCCGAGCAGAGCCGGCCACACACATACAGTAGACAGTCATGTACTTCTGATACATACCCAGAACAGCATCCTCGGGCCGGGTCCGGTCGTAGACGAGAGCACTGTTGGGAGGGGAGGGTGGGAGGTGGGGAATAGGGCTTGGGGAGGGGATAGGACGGGGTGGAGGGACAGGGGGCGTCAAGAAAACCTCAAAGCGGAATGTGGACATCCTCTGAGGACACAAACAACTCTATTGGGGTGGCGCAGGTTGTGTAAATTGTCCCACATGTTATCGCTGCCCGGCCTCAGGGATGTGGGCTAATAAGCTGTGTATCGAAGCCTTCTGGCCTAGCAAGGACCTGCACTGGCGCTAGCGGTGCAGGACCGCTCTGCATGTACGACGATTCTCCTGTGTTTCTGCAATAAAAACGGTTTAAAAAAAAAATAAAATACCCTTATGCAAGAAGCAAAAAAGCCTTTATGTAAATTGTCTTATCAGACGTAAACGTTCTAACTGCATAATAGGCACTGGCACTAGCCACTGCGCTCTAACGACCTCTGAATTCCCATTACTACCTCTCTCAGGCATGTTCGTAGATGCGGTTAATATTTTTAACCTCGCAACATTTTCAATCCCCTCCCTCTCTCTCTGGGACCTATCAATGATAAACATTCCTTTTTAGGTCTCGCCTGACCCAGCGCATGCGCTGGTCTGGCGAGACTTATTGAGAGGGCTCCAAAAAGTGCTACCAGGCCAGCCTAGAGCTACAGTGTATGTGTGCGGGCACGCGCGCCGCGCTTTACGCTATTACTTTCACTTTCACGGCTGCTTTGATGTTTGATCGTGATCGCGATCACTATCACTTTAGCGGCGGCACGGCCGCTTTGCATAGCCAATAGGTCTCGCTTTTGGGACTTTATAAGTATTTAGTTATGCAACTGTTGCATGGCTAAACACTTATAAGGTCACAAAGGCGAGACCTATTGGCTATGCCAATGCTTGTTTCTCATCCCATCCTCCGCCGCAAACTTATTAGGTACAGGCATTTTGTTTAAGCAATACTGCAGCGCGTTTTGTACCTCAGATGGTGTATACCTAAACATATCCCAACAATGTCAGAATGAAGTTCTTGCACTCCTATGCGAAAATACAAATTGTCAGTTCTGTAGGAACTGAGCGGTCATGTCTCCAGATTAATCTGAACTGCCTTCTGAGGTCTTGCCTCAGAGCCAGTGAGGTGGTGTTCCTATCACTGATGGAGCCAGTGAAAAGAATGAATTATCCTGTGAAAAATATTACTCTGAATACCTCATACCTATTGAAACCAGAGGCAGAAGAGGGGATCCGTCCTTCAGCGGGCAGTTTAAGGTACAATTATTAGATGATGCAACATCCAGATTTTATGAATATAGACATCGAGCAAAGGCAACATTTACAGATCAGTTCCCGACTTTAGGGCGATTAATAATGTGCTCATCCAGAGGCTTCCCTGTGGTCCACAACCTTGTCACCATTCTTTCCTACATCCCCTCAAATGCCAAGCGGTTTACTGTGGTAGACCTCTGTTCTGCCTTCTTTTCTATCCCCATACAGGAAGAGAGTCAGTACCTCTTTGCAGTCTCATTCTGAGACTGTCACCTTTCATGGTGAAGGCTCGCTCAAGAATTTACAGTCACTGGCAATCTTTTCCCAAGCCTTAAAGAAAGAGCTAGACACTTTGGTGTTTCCCCCAAGGTCCTCTATGGATCAGAAGTTTGATGAATTATTGGTGGTATCTGTTACTCTAGATCACTGCAAGGTGGACTCCAACTACTACAAGGCAAATTGTCTAGTAAGAGGGATAAGGCTTCAAAGGAGAAATCACAAATTTGTCTTTTTTCAGTACAGTACCTTTATTTCGGCTGACAAGCTTCACTTATCCTTAGACCAAGTTGAAGCAATCTGTATGTTGTCCTGTCCCATTACAGTGTCCTAAGTGCGTACTTTCCTGGAGATGGCCCAGTAATGTAGACAGCTATGCCTAAATGGTGATGCCTTTGCAAGATTACACCAGAAATGATACTCCTGAACTATTCCAGTGGTCTAGAGAAGCCAAATTACATTTGGTAGAATCAAGCAGGCATTGACTTTTGTGTCTACCTTAGGACTTCCTGATTATGCTAAACCTTTCACTTTGTACTGTCATAAACACAATGGGTTTTCCTTTGGGGTCTTACTTCAGAGCCATAGAGATAAGAAAAAGCCCCTAGGCTATTATTGATTGACCCTGGATCCAGTTACAGCTGGGCTCCCACCATGTTTACCCTCTGTGACTGCAGCTGCAAATCTTGTTGAAGCTTCTAAAAATAGTGTATTGAATGCCCCTTGACTGTTGCAGTACTAATGCTATTATTGCTTTCCTCCTCACCACAAAGATCCAGTTCCTCTCCTGATTGCCCTGTTCTGAGGAGATATTGTTGTCAGCTTCCCCTATTTCATTTGCCCAATTCCCCACCCTCAACCTTGCTTCTCTGAGTCCTACCCTTGAGAAGAGAGGGTCCCATGACTCTTAGCTTGTCACTACCCATGTCATCAAACCCCATGCTGATCTGCACTCTTTCACAACTGCGAGCTAATGTCTTTTATTGCTGGGTCTTGCCTAAAAAATGATGGTGTTCTGGTTGCAGGTTATAGTCTATGTGCTGTATACCACACAATGGGATGTTGCTAAATGTGAAGTCTGCCCAACTAGCTGAGTTTGCAGCTTTTTGCTCTTACCGCAGCATTTATTCTAACCACAGAAAAGGTAGTGACTGTGTATGTGGAATCAAAGTCTGTTTGGAGTGACACAATACTTTAGGCTCCTTTGGATAACTTCAGCCAGAACCTCTATTAAAAATGGTGAGTATTTTCAAATTCTTCTCAATGCATTACAATCACCAAATAAGGTGGCAGCAGATAAGTGTACTCTTTGAGAAAGATGAAGCGTCTCCACTTATTCTTCCATGGGCCAAGACTACCTGAATGTGCCAGCATTTCTTTTGAGTTTTATCTTGGACTTAAAAAGCACCACAACCCCCAAGGTCGTTACCAACCTAAAGTCATGGACCCGGCTATATCTGAGAGGGGAATGGTCTGTGAACACCACATACTAAGCAGTTCAAGGATTTTTGAGGGTCGAAGTAAGTGTGACACTAATAGAGGATAAAGACTTCTGACTTCTGAATGAATACTGACTTACCACTGGTATGATGCGCCGCAAACAACAACCTCAAGAAGGATATGCTTATTTTATCTTTGGGTCTAGTGCCTATTCAGGGCTACCTCAGGAGTGAACTGGGGTCTGTTGCAGTGGTTACATTTTACCTGCTGTACAAAAGGGGGTGGTGATGGACGGAGCATCAGAACCAATCAAACACTCACACCCAGTCAACAGATCTGGGTTTGATCCATCACAGTTCTTCAAGGCTTCAAGGGGAGCCAGAATTTCATGGAAGAAGCTAAGAAGGAAACAGGAACTCGGAGGAATAGCTAGACCGGATTTGTTTCAATATTAGAGGGCGTTTCACTTTAAAAACTATTAAAGTATTATTTAAAAAATACAGCTCTTTCCCAATCTTCATGCAAGCAATGACAGGTCCAGAGGGAGGACATTTTTTATACAAGTTCGGCCACTCGAAATTCTTCAAGAAAATCAAATTAAAAGTCTTGGGAGCGGTTATTAGATTATGGGTTCAGATAAGACGCTTGTGGAAGATCCCCTACTACTGTCATCAAGCCCCAATCTGTGATTCGCCCGGTACACCAGAATGTCTAAAGGGTGCGCTATCAGTCCCGTTGAGAGAAAGCGGAGCAGTGGAATGGGGACAAATATTAACTGGATCCAATATTGTTGACTGGGACCGATTGGTAGCATTAACCAATGGGGGTTGATCTAAGTTTAAATATTACCATTTAATAAATTGGGCTGAATCCCTAAGAAAAGACGGGATGGGAAACTCAGAGCTAGAGGCAAAGCTCCAAGGGAAATTTGAGAACAAAGAGGTAGCTTACTGTATTGGGCGCTTATCGATGAAGGACAAGAAGAATTCACTCTACCTAACGAGATCTGGGGGAAGGGGCTGCCGTCGCTGGATGTATCAGCTTTATGGCAAGTATCTGCAGCTGCATGTGGGAATGTTATTAAATCTGCACCTCTCAAAAAGAACTACTTATTTACTTTGCATAGAGCATACTGGACACCCAAGAATTGTCGAAACTGAATAAAGGGAGATCAAAGAGTTGCCCTAAATGCGGAGAAGAACGAGCTGATGACATCCACATGTTTTGGCAGTGCTCCCACCTTCAAATATTTTGAAAAAAAGTGGGTAAGACTGTTTCTGAGGTTTTTCATCAAGAAATACAGGTAAACGCCCAATTAATATTGTTTGGGGTAAGGTTAGATGATAGTGGGAGGTCCAGTCTTACTAAAAAACAAAGGAATTTACTATTTTCGCTGGTATTAGCCACCAGGCGGGAGATTTGTATAAAGTGGGTCAATCCCCTGTCCCCTACTGAAGAAGATTGGCAGAACTCAGTGCTTAGTATAAACTTATTGGATAGAGCTGGAGCACATAGTAAAAAATTAGTCACATAAGATATGCTTGAGGGCTGATAAGAAACCCCCATGTAGGATACAAATGGTTGTAGTGCCGGGGAAGGGCCATGGAAAGTACAGACCAGCAGGAAAAGCTCTCTTCAAGCGGTTATTTTTGCTATAAACACTCTATTACTCAAAACTCTGCATGATGGAGACTAAAAAAAATTAAAAAATAATCACATGTAATCCATACTAGTAGACAACATAGTTTAAGAGTGCTTGGTCTGAAGAAACACAAACTCTGAATTTGAAAAATAAAACACCGTGGTTGGAGGTTCTACCCTTTTTTGAAACATTAGGATAATGAAAGAGGAGAAAAATCATAATGCTCTAATCTCATATTTGCAGTTTTAATGCAGCTCTTTGATGACAGCTATTAACTCACTGGTCTATGTTAGGATTTTAACTTATAGCTCTTTGATGACAGCTAATAACTCACTAGTCTATGTTAGGATTTTAACTTATAGCTCTTTGATAACAGCTAATAACTCACTGGTCTATGTTAGGATTTTAACTTATAAACTACAAGTAAAACAACTATCTCTCTGACAAAAACAGTAACCCACTGACCTATTCACATTATGTGCACTTTGTGATCTGCATGGTACATTTTCTTTGCAGCAGGCACATTAACCGTCTGCGCTACTTTATGATGAGTCAAAACTTCCACTAGATCAAACTCTGCTCTCTCTCCAGTAAGAACATTAATCAGTGGAGTTATCTTGAAATTTGTAATGTTGCCTGAAAATTGCTGGAGGCAAGGAACATGGCAGTAGGTGCTTTTAAAACAATAATATACTTGCAAATAGGGCGCCCCCACCCAAAGTCAGCTCCCGGTGCAGGGGCACCGGTCGCACCGTCCTAGAGCCGGCCCTGGCTTCAATATAGTTTTCAACACAATCAACCCATCTCTCTCTCATTACCAATAATAATGAGCTCCTGGGCTGTGATCTAGCTTCATACTCATCTTGACCAGAAGTCAGACAGTCCAACACAACTTGTGTTGAGCTTTGGAGAAATCCATTGTCCAGCATTGAAAAGTGACTACTGTACATTTATTAGGAAAGACCACTTGAAGATTGGACTGCGAGTCAGAAGGTCGGGCATTAGCACGATAACTATGATAATTTCTTCTTGCATCCTAACCTAGGGATATTCTGTTTGCAATTTCATCTAAAAAGGCATTTTGGCTACGGTATTTAGAAAGTGTCATCACCCAATATACTTTTGAAGCCCTTTTACATTTTAGGTTAGTGTTGACATTTCAAAAATGGTAAAAAAAATCTGTTGTTATCCTGTGTTAGACACTGGAGTGCATGTAAAGGTCAATGCCCAAACGTAGACAGGTACATGGCAACAATTGGATATTTGCAGTTGTAACATTTTTAGTTCAATTATGTACAAACATGACTGCAAACCTAATTGATCTCTCTTGCTCAGATCACTCCCAACTGAACTCTCCCAATGGATTGCTCCGGAATCCTCACTTATAAAGGGCAATCTTGACTCACACATTCCATCACAGTGCCAAATGGACATGCACAACCTTTACAGCGTGTCCACATACCACATTTCTCCATTTGAGCAGAAAGAACAAATATGTAAAACCAACAACTGTATACCGCACACCTCCATCCAAAGCAAAAGATGCACAATGCTTCTCTAGACTCAGCTGTACCACATAACATCTATATTCTTGTCTAGACACACATTTACTGCAAACGTACAACTATTTTATCAAAATACATCACTAAACATATATCGATACCAAAACTGCCAATGCTTACTCACCGTTAGGCTCTAACAGAAACACAGTGACTTCATATGCTGTACTAAACCTATATCATTCGGCATATAGAACTTACAACAGGCAATAACAAACCCTCTTCTGGGATGCACACATTCCAATGCCTTATCATAACTTGAGAATGTAATGCAGCTATAGAACTTTAAATCAACTAAAATAAATAAACAGTACAAAAGGTACATGAATATTTTAGAACAAATTAGTTAATCGAAAACATGCCTGCTCAATAATGGAATCCAACCCACCATGATTATATTTTGATAAGGACTACTCTCCTGTTCCTTACATGTGTGTGTAAGGTCAAACGTAGAGGAAGTTCTTGCTAATTAACTACACTGTAAACAGCGTATTTCAGTTTTTTGTTTACATTTTAATGTTTTCTCATGCTTCATTCGGTCACTTTAAACTTTGTCTTTCTCTGTGAAAAAAAATAAGATAGATAGATAAATAGATAAGTGGGTAGCTACATATACATACATTCATATTTGTCTACCAAAATGTTACTGTTTTAAATTAGTGATTGAGAAGATGGGTTGTCTGAGTAAGCAGACGTGGAAAGGGGATGTTGTACAAATGCAGATGTTTCTCACTTTAACTTTTAGATGCAATAAAAATGTACTATGTCTACAAATTCATTCCACCTGGACATTTTTTTACCCTCTGGTGTCATTCCTGTATTAATAGCTCAGTGCTCATTTACTTTAGCCTGCTCTTCAGGAAAGGCTTTACACTCAACAGTTCCTTTTCCAAATAAAATGACACTGAGGAGTGCCTCACTTTTGTCTTGAATAAAACATGTAAGTGTTCTAGTGATTCATTCAAACTCTGTGGTCATCTGCAGTTAATTACTAGGGAGTTAAGTTATGGACTGCTTGTTGTGTTTGAAGTACTTGTTTTTCTCTGCATTTCAGAATGTTTTACTCACTATGCTCAGTGTTATCATCAATGATATTATGTAAGATGTCACCAGTGATATTAAGAATGATATCATAGTGTAATGAATGGAGTTGGCCTCTTCGGGTATGTAAACTTTTATTCAAGAAAAGAGAGAGACCCAACCGCAGTCGTGCCAGGCGCGGCTCGGCTCCAACTTTCAAAACCCCGAACCTTCAGCCCCCTTAGAACATTCTCCTGTCATACATAGAATGTGCAGCCTCAGCCTAGCTGTGACAGCCTAAGCACATCATAACACAACTCCCCACCTTACAACTGAAAGAACAATTACCCTATGACATTAATAAACATGCCAACGTACTACCACCCAGAATCTACACCTGAAATAACCCAAAACAAAACAAACCCCAAGAAGTGTACCCTAAACCCCACAGATGAAACCCATCAGTCACAAACATACTCCTATAAATAAGCAGGAGTCTTCCTCAACCTTGCTACCCTTTCTTGTGGGTTTGAGAGTGTGATGTGAACTGTGAACACCCTATGGACTCATCCCCCTTTCCGATCCACCAATCACATCAAGCTCCACACCCTCACTCAAGGCACTCAACTAAGGCCGACCAGATTCACGCACTTGCTCTTCTTATTCACCAGTGGACTCACTTCACTTTTGATATAAAGCCACGCTCCTAAGGTTCCACATCTGTCCATTAGGTAACCTGACCCAATTACCACCAACCTTTTCAAATTTAAACAGACCTCTAAACTTGGACAGACATGTTGCTCTTCCTGCACACACCCCAAACTGACCTTCAAACGCTTTTCAGAATTTTTGTAAGCTTCACACCTTACAACCCAATTCATGACCTGGTTATCCATGAGTGGCCACCAAAAATGTTCACATAATCTTTTAATGGTCATGGTTTGACCTAAAGGCCCCTCATGAGCCAATCCAATCAACCGAGGTCTGAGTTTCGCAGGTGGAATGAACTTGTCATTACCTAGAAGCACACTTTTATTATGCGTCGAAAGTTCATTCAACACCTTGAGGAACGTCTCACACTCAAAATTCTCCTGTCGCATATATAATGTGCAGCCTCAGCCTAGTTACGACTGCCTACGCACATCATAACACATAGAACATGTCATGACTGATGTAATATGTGACATCAGAAGCATTGCATGGCAAGGGCTTGAGTTATAGTTACTTGGGTTAATAACTGATGAATTTCAGTGGTTTTCTGAGGTTAAAATGTTACATTTTTATCGACATTTTCACTTGAGTATCATAACAATAATGTCACTTTAATCTTTATTTTTTAAGTCAATTTCTAAGTTTATTTAATGCAAAGTAAGACATTGTTACCATATCTAACTACATTGCCACTTTAATCTTTGTGTTTATCAGTGATTTTTTTTTTTAACCTAAAGTAACAAAATAATGGGTGTCATTTTAAGTAAGGCAAACCTGCTGGCTTTGTCAAAGGGACAGAACATCAAAATATAAAAAGGTAGGCCTATTACTTTTATGAGGCAATCAGCTCATCCATATATATAAAGCAAATCTATTGGTTTTGTCAATACATTACCACCATAATTTATCAATAACTGTAGTTCAATTTATTCCTATTTACATACATGCCAATAATGATTAATTGTTGTCACAAACATATCTTAACTAGAGCATCTTTATTCAAAATAACAATTAACATGGTTTTGAGTTTTACTTTAACACTCTTCATGCCATGAAATGCAGCCATGGGATCAACCATAAGGGGTTCCCTCACTCCAGCTAAAAAGCAAGCAACTCCATCTCACAGTGCTTTGAAAATGTTGGTAAGCACTCCTTGGAAAATGCATTCTATACCCCAGTAGATGTACAGTGAGTCTTTTAAAAAGCATTCTTGGGAGCTGCTGTGCTCCCTGCAGCATCCCACAATACTTAAATAGTTTGTGGTGCCCTTGCCCCTGCTTGGGGCACCAGAAAGAAGTAAAAATACATTCAATGGGCCCTTGCAGGACATTATGGGGCATTCAAAAGAGCAGTGAATATTTAAAGAGCAACTAAGTAGCTCTTCTGTAATTCTACATGGCCTTGGGGCCTGCGTTTTTTAATATCTTCCATCTTTGTATTTTGAATATTGTGGGAGCTCTGGTCCCACTGGGGCACCAATACCTCAGAATATTGTTTGGGCCCATGGGGAAAGCATAAGACCCCTGCTGACCTGCTGGCAACCCTGGGTTACTGGCACTGGAGTTGGCTACACTTTTTTAAATGTATTATTTTTAGGTGGGAGCCCTGCTCCCACCCAACCTTGGCCCCACAACAATGTACGTTTGTGGCCATGGGGGGAGGCCCCATGCCACTGCAGCCCCGCTGGCTCCTGCGCAGGAGCCGGCCACACATTTTTGGGGTGGGTTCCCCGGTCCCACCCAGGACACCTACAAGACCTGCATTTGTTTGGGGCTGCGGGGGGTGTCTTACCGGCTCCCTTCCTAGCACCCATCAAGGGTGTCAGTGGGAGTTGGTAACAGTGAATGTGTTCCTGTCGCTGGAGCAGCCTTATTTTCTGTTCCTGGGGTGAGATCTCATTCAATGTTTCCTTCCTGCGGTCTTGACAGTTGGGACATAGTTTACTGCTTATACACACAGGGGCTTATTTACAACCCCAGCGCCATGCGTATGTCACTTTTCCCATGTTACAAATGACGCAAAAGTGGTGCAAAGGGCTTGAAAATAACCCCCACAATATGTACCTAGGGTAGCCTTGAGGATGGGCATCAAAGCATTAAGGACGTTAACCCTCACTCACACGAAGGTGAGATGCTTCATCATTAGTTCGCTTCTTTATATTGGGAGGAGCTGAGTTTTTTTTGATGAGTAAGATGGTAATCTAGGTGAGTGAGGGGCAGAGTGCAAAAAAGGGGGATAGTGCTTATGATTAAAACTACCTCCTGGTGGGCAAAATTATTTTATTCTGGTGCCCCTTCTGGTATATTTAAAAACGGTGACGACAGGGAGTGACAACTACCCTATCTCAAAAGGGTAAACATGTTTCTGCCCCTAGCTGACTGTATAAGTTCATGGGCATTCATCAGGACAAGAGATAGACTGTCACTCTGCTTCAACTGTAAAGGAAACAAAAAGTGGTTAAAATTGAGCATACATCAGACCTGGTGATTCCCTGAGTGTGTCAATCTCATCCTCAGGTTTCACTCGTGGTACTGTAGGAGACAAAAAGAACAAAACAAATCAGCAAATGTTGCCATTAACAGTCCACTATGCTTAATTTTCAAAAGTGTACTGCGCAACTAATTCACCCACCATCAAAAAACACCATAGGATAGTGCAACAAGCCAAACTCAGGGGTGCGGGAAGAAAAAATTGTGTCCTTACCTAAATGTAATGCATCTTATTCCATGATTGTTTATACAGATCCCTGTGGATATACAGAGCTTCAACCAAATGATAGTCAATGAGAAAGAAGGCAAAAAAGAAAAAAAGGGGGAGCTAAGGAATAGCAAGATAAGTTATCCACCTATATATATATATATGTCTATTCCGCTAAATTCTATCGTATACTAATCATATTTATACATAGGCTACATTATGATGCATTCTCCTATCTTCACTAAGCATTCTGACTAGAACTGGTGTGTGTCCATCTGGGGAGTCTGCACCATACATCAAAAAGGGCAGTATTCACTACATCCGCCAGATCCACCGATCTAGCCGAATACTTCAATCCCCTTAACTGTAAAACAAACCACATGGAAAGGCTACGAGAATGGAATACCACGCTAACAGGCAACAACGCACAAAAAAGCACACACACAAAAGGAACTCAACATGCTGAGACCTAGGGTGACCAACCGTCCATAAATTTCAAGGACTTCCTGTAATTTGGGTCTCTTGTCTGTTGTCCATGAGGGTTTCTTCCACGGACGCATTTTGTCGGTTATTCCCGGCATTGGAGCGAGCTGCCCCCTGCAAGCAGCCTGAGAGTTCTTCAACTCTCACTGCAGCGACCAGCTCTCGCTCTTGCTGTGATCAATGTCCTGCAGCAGACCCTCCCCGACCTTGCAGACACTGCTATCAGGCCCATTATCATTTTGTATGTCGGCCTAATTATCACATACAGAATTATAATAGGCCTCTGAGCAGTGACAGCATTTGCTGGGTCTCCTCCTGCTAGAGCCCAGGGCATGACAAACTGCTTTTGCTTATGGGCTCCTGTCACCTCACCAGGGGCCAAGCTCTGGGGAGGTGGAGGTTTCATTTTCACGCGTGTTACCCAGGTGCATCCACTGTAGCCTCTTAAACTGTCACACAAGCAGTGATAGTGGTACAAATACAATTGTCCTTTATTATTTATTTATTTTTCTCCAATAGTGCAAAGTTTCTGCTTTTGTGCTGTTATTATTTTTTACATGTTTACCCTGGGCCTTTGAGCCCCCTTAGGTTTTACACATCACATTCCCTTGGGATGATTGATCAGATCGGGTGTTTTTTTCAGTGTGCCAGAGGGGGTATGTAAGATCTGAGAAGCATTTAGCTTTGATCTTTTTCTTCATTTTTTTTAATATGCAAACACAGGTGTTTAAGCTTCACTTGCACACACAACAGATGCAGTCAAGGTTCTCTCAACCTAATACAAACGTATTTTGACTTGTGCTTGTGTTGGTTGTGTATTTACTTATTTATTATTGCGTGACCTCCTCTAATGTGTCTGCAAAACGTACCTTTTGTCCCAAATTTTTGTCCTAAATTCTGACCTTCTGTCCCAAATCAAGAGTCTCTATGCATGTATGTTTCTGCCTTCTAGCTCCTAAAAAATACCTGCGCGATGTAGCAATATGTCTCTGTATCCCTGGGTCAGAGAATGTAGCCGGCGTTTGCCGTATTTGTTGAATCCCGTCAACATAGCCCGGAAATACATCGCGGGCTGAACCGGAAAAGCAACGGAACTTCTAGGGGAATAATGTTCGATTCTATGAGAGGACCGGAGGCTTCGGATTATGCTTTCTCTTTCTTTTTACTGCCAACACAGTAGTCAATGAAAAACGTTCATTCAATAACAGAAACTACATTTCCCATGATGCTCTTGCACCAATCAAGTCTCATCAGCCCCTATAAGAGCCATCAACACAGTCCCATGAGCCTCTTTCTTTGCTGCTCACAGCAGAGATAAGTGCTCTCTTACTATTTTTATATCTAACTGTGCTTATGGCTCGTTTGCGCTATGTGCGTTTTGAACATTGATGTATGACTATATGATATTGTAGATTGCTTATGCTTCATGTGGTGAATTTGATTGGCTAAATTTGATATTTTTCGATTGCTTATGCTTCATGTGATGGATATTTATTGGTTAAATGTGAAGAGCTGAAACGCGCGTAGCGCGAGTGAAAGGGTCACTGACCGTGTGGGTAGCTCTGCTACATTGTTCCAATTGGTGTGCTCCTACGGGAGCGTGAGTAACCCTCCTCTTTTGTGGACTGTTCAGGCTGCATTGGACGTGCGCTTCTCGCGCTGTTGTCGGGGGCTTCCCTCATCACCCAACAACTTCTGAGCCCGCGTTACCGCATCCGACGTGCGCAGCCCAATTGGGCACTATTTGGGCTTCATTTGGGCTGGCATTGGGCTGCGCACACTGTGAACGTCCCGTTTGAAAGTTTAACTGCTATTCATGTGGAGAATTTCAAGAGCTTTGCAGACGCCTGATCGGCAGTAAGAATCCTCGCCTTGTGGGAGTGGGCACATGCTCCAAGAAATTAGATATTGGCTCCTATGCCTGTTAAGGCTGGACTAACCAGATTACAGCATTGCTGAGGGGGCTTGGTACTCTAAAGAGAAACAGACCTACTGTGTGGAAGTGGGCTGGCCCCCCTTTACTCTACTAATACTAATATTTATCTTGTTACTCACCCCAGCTACAATATATATCAGATCAATAACATGGATGACTGGGTGAGATATGAAGATGAGGAGGAGATTTATTTTGATGGACAGCAGGAGACTGTTCTTGAGGAAGGATACCATTGTTGATGCGCTGGACGCCTCCGTCCAGCAGTCAGTCAACAAGCCCTTGGAGATCACAGCCCCAAACACTGTGCAACAAGCTTTGGCGGCTGCATTAAAACCTATCACTAAGCAGCTTGAAAGTTTTGCTAAGCGCCATGGGTTCGGAAAAACTAAATCCAAGCTTGATATCCCTTCGGACAAAGACGGGACGATGGAGGGGCAGTGGCCCCACTCAAACGCATTTGATTCTATACCTCAGAGAGATCAAGGGGATCACGCTTATTCCACAGGTGGAAAGGCGAAGAGCAAACAAAGGGTATATGTCGATACTGACACTACAGACACCGACACCAACACTACCGACGAGGAAGCTCCTCCTAGGAAGAAGGTTAAGAAAGTTGCCTCCTTGGTTACCGATACTCCGCCAACCAATACCCCTTTCACTTTTAACACAGGTGACATTGTGCACCCCCGTTCTTCTGACTGGGCCCCGGCCCCTGAAGTCACAGACTATTTGCCCGATAACCTTAGCAAAGGGTTTGACAAGGAAGTACGCAATAGGCTTTGTTTGGAGTGCCCTCGACCTGATCTACCGGACAAAGTGGCCGAAACTCCAGAAATCGACGTAAGTCTTCTCACCTTTCTTAAAAAATTGGCCGAAGAAAGGGATCGACCGCGCTTGGCGCGGGTGCCAGGACAAACTCCTGGATGTTGCAGGCCCGTTGACAACAATCTTGGAAATGGCCTTGGTGGCCAAAGAATCCGCTGCACCAGTGGATCCAGATATCTTGGCAGGATGGACTCAAAGGGCGATCTGCCTCCTTGGCAATGCGAATTGCGCCATATCCACCGAACGGCGCAAATCCTTGCTCATGCGCATGGGTTCGAATCTCACTGAGCTTGCTGCTGCAGAGCCTGGACCCCTAGCTGACAGCAATCTCTTTGGCGACAGCCTTGTAAAGAAAGTCTCAAAATATGTGGGGACATTTACATCCCTGGACAAAGCGCAATCTGGCATAAAACGTGTCTTCCAGCAAGGTTTTTTTAACAGGGCAGGGGACGCTCGTCAGTCCGTTTCTATAATCAAGGTCCCCCGAGAGGTGACTATGGCCGAGGCAGGGGAGAGTGGGATTCAACTAGAGGAGGTACCTTCTATCCCACACGCCGATGCTTCAACAGACGCCGTTTCCACAGAGGTGGGAACAGAGCGGGATTCCAGGCACAGAGTTCTGCAGGTAAGAGTAACAGACATTTCTCCGTTCCCATTGGGGGGTCGGACTCAGTTCTTTGTCCACAATTGGAGAAAGTTGACACAGGATGCATGGGTATTACAGACTGTTCAGGGGTTCCATCTAGAGTTCTATTGTATGCCACTTCAGGGCACACACCCCAGGCAACTCAGTTTTTCCCACCAAGTATGTATTTTTATAGACACCGAAATAGGGGAATTGCTGCGAAAACACGCGATCGATCACTGCAACAGCAGGCCTCACGTTTTTTTGCAGCAATATCTTCTTAGTTCAGAAGAAAGGTGGTGGTCACAGACTAGTTTTGAAACTCAGAGAGTTCAATCAATTCCTGATTTACAAACACTTCAAGATGGAGGGGAGCTATCTTTTGGCGGACTTACTGAAAAAAGTGAATTGGATTGTCAGGTTAGATCTCTAAGACACTTACCTCTCCATTCCCATTTTGCCACCACATCAACATTTCCTACAATTCCAATGGAGGGATCAGTGGTTCGAGTATTTGGCCCTTCCTTTCGGGCTTTCCGCAGCTCATTGGTGCTTCACCAAGGTAATAAAGCCGGTGGTAGCACAGCTGCGAGAACAGGGTGTTCGCATGATCATTTACCTGGACGACATCCTAATCATGGCACGGAGTCCAGCGTTGGCCAAACAACATCTTCAGATGACAATGTCTCTCTTGCAAAGTTTGGGGTTTATGATCAACGAACCCAAGTCATCTCTTTGTCCGTCTCAGACAATAGATTTTCTGGGTTTTGTGATAGATTCTTGGGCTGCTCAACTGAGCCTTCCAAAGACAAAGATGAGAGGTCTCAAGAAAGAGGTATTGGCAATTCTCAACAAGCAGATGGTCTCACTCAGGACAATTGCCAGAGTAGTGGGATTACTGGCCTCCTCCATCCAGGTGATTTTTCCGGGCCCTCTGCATTACAGGGCTCTTCAGAGGTTAAAGATTCAACATCTCTAAAAAGGTTTGTCTTACATGGACCTAGCTCCGTTGTTGCAGGAAGTGCGGGAGGAGATACAATGGTGGCTGGGCCACATGGAAGCATGGAACGGCAGAGCAATATTCGGCTCGCAATCCGAGGTTACAATAGAATCCAATGCCAGTCGTTGGGGCTGGGGAGCGCGTTGCGGAGATATCTCCACAGGAGGAAGGTGGTCTCCCCAAGAATGATCCCTACACATCAATAGCCTGGAACTTCTAGCGGGTTCCTTCGCAAAACTGACACTATCTCCCAAGCAGACCTCATGTTGTATCCTTCTCAGGATGGACAACATTTCGGCGGTGAGGTATATCATCATCATCAAATCTTTATTTTGGCCACCAGGGCCATAAAAGAGAACAAAGTACAGCATTACAATACAATAAAAACAATAAAATTCCATAAGCAGTAAGTTTTTAAAATCGTCAAGCAATTAGCTAGTTTGCAAAGACTTGATGTAGCGCATGCGGGTGAACCACATGGAAGTTAAGAATTTTGCCACTGCAAATACTACTGGGGGGGAAAGATTTGTTTTTAATATTCTGAAAGCGGGGGCACAATGTCTAAAACCCATGTTACTAAGGAGGGGCCGAAGCCAGTAGTTCCTTGCTCTTCGATAGGTAGGGCAGAAAAATATAATATGGAGATCTGTTTCCTCATGGAGTAAACAAGTGGGGCATTGAGCAGTGTGGTTTGAGTGTGCCCACCGGGTTGTATAGGCCCTTAATGGGAGTGTGTTGTAACGCCATTGCATAAAGAGTTTCCTCGTTAAAGGCGGGCCCATATCATCATAAATAAGCTCTAGTTGGAAAAAGTCTTTAAAGCCTAGAAAATATGCTATTTGGGGGCTCACTCGGGCACTTGTAGTGGCAACACTCAGATGGTACTCGTAATAGACCTTGGAGATATACCTACGGGGAATCTTAGGACAAGCCGATGCCGGATCGGACCACAACTCCGGTCTACCAAGTGCCCCGCAGATACGTTTGATGTAGCTGAGCCATGGAATTGACGTACTTTTGCACAACCGCAGAATTTCCCCCAGCTCAGCTCTGTATTTCGAGAGATCCTTGGACGACCAGAGTTTGCACCAGAAGGTCAAGGGTTTGAGACCTAAGACCTCTGAGATCGGTCTTAGGCCCAGATCCAGTCTAATCGGCATGAGTGGGGTGCTAATCGGTAAAGCAGTCAGTCGTCTAAGAAAGTCGTTCTCCGTGGTCTGGAGCTTCTGCCCCATAGTGTAGCCCCATAACTCAGCTCCGTATGTCACTGATGCTCTTGCTTGGGTTTTGTAAATCTGCAAGCGGGGCGCGAGCGGCCTGTACGTTAGTCCCTTCGCCATTCTTGCAATGCCCCCCACAAGCTGAGAGAGTTTCATGTTCATCTTAGTTAGGTGGGGGTCCCATGACATGGACTGATTTAATACCACCCCCAGGTATTCAAACGTATATACCCGTTCTAACCTAACTGTTCTATTAAGGGCGGGGCTCGGGTTTTGGGGGGTGGATTGAAGATCATATATTTCGTTTTTGCAGCATTGATCTCCAATCCGCGGTCCGCACAGAAACACAAAAACCCATCTAAAACTCTCTGTAAGCCCATGGGGGATTTAGAAAGCAGCAGGGTATCATCCGCAAACATAATTGCGGGGACCCTGCTGCCATCGAGCTTAGGAGCATCAGTGTTACTCAACTCATTGAGGAAGCTTATAACCCCATTAACAAAGAGGCAAAAAAGAGTGGGTGCGAGAACGCACCCCTGGCGTACCCCCCTGTCAACGGGGAAAGCGTCAGACAGGGAGCCATCCCTACCACACCTTACCCTGGCAAAATTCCCCTGGTGCAGTCTCTTCAAAGTTATTAGTATGTCAACCGGGACCCCTAGGTCCGATAGGACTGCCCACAGTTTGTCCCTTGGGACCAAATCGAAGGCGGCCCGTAGATCCACGAAAATCGTGTATAGACTGCCGCCCTCGAAAAGAACCGTTTTCCAGTAGATGAGGTGCAAACGGAAAATTTGATCAGTAGTCGATATCCCCCTTTGGAACCCGGTCTGGTACGGGCTCATGATCTCGTTATCAGCGATCCAATCCTGGAGGCGATTTAACAAGAGTCTACCAAAGATCTTTTGAGGGACATCAATAAGGCTAATAGGTCTATAATTGGCCGGGAGCAGAGGAGAGCCCTTCTTGAAGATTGGGACAATTTCTGCCCCCAGCCAAGTACCAGGAATAGCCATGCCTTCAAGGATAGCGTTAAAGAGGATCGTGAGATAGGGGGCCCAAACATCCGGCTCCTGTTTGAATAAATCACCAGGGATGCCATCCAGCCCCGGTGCCTTCCCAGATGCCAGGCCGACTACGACCGCACGCACCTCATCGACCTTGAAAAGTTCCATCGCCCCACCTTGGTATAAAGTAGAAGTAGTACTGTTAGGGATAGCCTGTGGTAGTTTATAAAGGGACTGAAAATGGTCTTGCCAGACCTTTGGTGAAATATTGGAAAGTGTTGCCGGAACTAGCTCCTCTAGGCCAGAGTTGACACAACACCAGAATTTGCGTGAGTCTCCTCTGGCCAAGAAAGTAGTCAGTCTTTCCCACTTATCATACTCCCATTCACCCTTGGCGTTAGTAATCAGGGTTTTATAAGCTGCTCTTCTTACCCTGATTTCATCTCTGTCCTTTCCCTCTTTAATGGAAAGCAAAAGTTCGGTTTTTGCCTTCCGGCAGGTGTTGTTATATCAACAAGTTGGGAGGAACAAGGTTGTCTCTACCAGTAGAGATTGCCAAAGACTTTTGGCATTATTGCCTGAGTCGACAGATCACGGTAATAGCAGAGTACATTCCGGGCCAGTCCAACTTGGTAGCAGACTGGAATTCCAGACACCTCAAAGATTACAGCGATTGGCAACTTCAACCGATCTTATTCCATTGGTTATAGGTGATTTGGGGTCCTTGTCAAATAGACCTGTTTGTGTACAGACTGAATCGACAGGTACCGACCTTTTTCAGCTGGAGACCGGACCCGCTGGCGAGGGCGACGGACACCTTCCTTCAGGATTGGTCAGGGGGGCTGAATTACGCGTTTCCCCCCTTTCTTCTGATTCTCAGGGTGAAGTCACACATCTTCAAGCAGGTTGCGGAAGTGATTCTGGTAACTCCCCTGTGAAGATCGCAACCCTGGTTCCCAGTATTGTTGGAGATGAGTTGCGATCTCCCCAGAATGCTTCCTTGGTCTCAGTCGCTGCTCTTGGGCCCTCACAAGTAGCAGGACCCGATCGTCATATCGGGTGACTATCCCTGACGGCAAGGAGGCTTTCCGGTAGCAGTGGGAAATGCCGGGATTTTTGGACAGGGCTTCAGCTTTCATCAAACAAGCCTGGGCACCTTCAACAAGAAAACAATACTCTTCAGCCTGGAAAGGCTGGGTGGGTTGTGCTTGGAACGGCACGTGGATCCTGTGGGGGCAGGACTTTCCCACGTCGTGAATTTTCTCTCAGACAAGGCTGCTGAGGGTTTAGCGTACCGTTCTGTAAATAACTTTAGATCAGCCACTTCAGCCGGGCATTCTCAGGTTGATGGTAAGCCGGTTGGCATGCATCCAGTGGTATGCAAACTTCTTAAGGGCATACAGGTGGCGAACCCTCCTAAACCTAAGTGTACCGGTTTATGGGACATTTCTTTGGTCATATCCCTATTTAATAGTTGGCCAGCGAATAATCTTTTGTCCAGAATGCAATTATCTGCCAAATTGGCTATGCTTTTATGTCTGTCCACTTGTAGGCGCACATCGGGCGTACGGGCCTCGGATATTTCAGGTAGAGTATTTACTCCGGAGGGAGTTTCCTTTAATATTACAGGGCATACAAAAACTTTGTCAAGATGTATTGAATATAATGCATTTCCGGAAAATGGCAAACTATGTGTTGTTCAATGATTGAAAGCTTATGAAGAATGTACACGTTCACTGAGACCGGAAAGTTGCACACAGTTATTAATTGCTTTGCAAAAACCTTTTAAGCCAGTGTCAACTGCCACTATAGCCAGATGGTTACGATCTGTTATGCAGGAAGCTGGTATTGATATTCAAATGTTTGGAGCACACTCTGTACGTGGTGCCATGGCATCAAAGACTTATATATTGGGTTCTAAAATCCATGACATTATGAGATGTGCCGACTGGTCATCTGAATCAAATTTTAAGCAATTTTATTATAAACCGGTGGGTGATATAACCTCAGATGTGTTTAATAAGCATTAAACTAGCATAATCCAAAGCCTCCGGTCCTGTAATAGAATAAAAAATGTGCTAGCATTCGCGCCAAGAATTTCTATTCAGGTCACGGAGGCGAGGATTATCCCACCTGGTTATATTGGAATGTCATTGTAATAATTACCCGCCCGTATATGATGTGATGTGATTTTCTGTTATACAGAAATTACAGGTTGTTCATTTCTTTTCTTTCAGGGTCGGATGAGAAATCCGAGTAGGAGATTCTTCGAGTTGAAGACTTTAGAGGGAGTCATGGTTTCCTGTAATCTTCCACGTTGGAGGACATTGTTTGATATTGTAGTTAACGGTTCACACTTGGACTGCCAGTTCGAACAAAGAAAGAGGCTCATGGGACTGTGTTGATGGCTCTTATCAGGGCTGATGGGAAGTGATTGGTGCAAGAGCATCATGGAAAATGTAGTTTCGGTTATTGAATGAACGTTTTTCATTGGCTGCTGTGTTGACAGTAAAAGAAAGAGAAAGCATAATCCTCGCCTCCGTGTCCTTAATAGAATTGAAAATTCTTGGTGCGAATGCTAGCATATTTTTTATTCTCGCACCGTAAAAAACAAATAAACTTAAAAACACCATGCCATGAGCTGATGCATGATTCAAATTTCTAAAAATCAGCATTCATCTTATGCGCTTCGTAGGACCCGGAAGTGTAATGCAGCCTTTGTTTAAGTTGGAGGACCTAAGGAAGTCGGGAGAGGTAGTTCCCGAAATAACCACTTGTGCTGAATATCACCGGTTTATCTACTGCGATGATCCGAGGCAAAGTATGGAAGTATAGGAGCTAATCTATAATAAATCAATTTGTGCCTGTCTTCTACCATTTTATACACCTCGTTCTATGCTCTGCATATATTAAGAAATACACTATTAGGAAAAATGTAAGAATCAAACAGCTGGAGGCATGGCGTCTTCAGTTGTGTACGAGCAATAACACCCATCCCCAAATTATGGCTGTGATAGGTAGATCAGCAAAATGGATGGGTATAGACAATTAATCAAAAAATCGTCATATCATGAAGTGTACCAATATTGATCAATCTATATCACTTAAGTGGTCACAATGTTCAATGAGTGTTTTAAACCTTTGTGGTAGGATAAAATGCTCCACTTGAGACCCTGTATGTGATATGAGCATAGTTTACAGCTGCCATGGTAGGCGGAAGCAATCACTGGGGTCTCCTCCAATAAATATATTGGGGCATATTATCAAGACAGGCGATAAAATTATCGGCAGAAAACAGCAGTTAAAACGGCGATAATGGGCTTGATAATATGCGTTATAGAATTCCAATTCCAATTGAAGCCCATGTTAGATGTGAAGGACATCTAACATGGGCTTCAATTGGAATTCCATTGGACATATTATCAAGCCCATTATCGCCGTTTTAGCGGCAGTTTTCTGCCGCTAAAGCGGCAATATTTTTATCGCCTGGCTTGATAATATGCCCCATTGTTTTTTAATGTGTATAGGCTCTGAACGATGGGATTCCCAGGGCCAATAGCTGACTTGGGATGGAAGCTCACAAACGCACCCTTCCCATATTTAAAAAAAGAATCCAGCAAACCTCCCCCACCCCCATCCCTTTCCATGGGCCCTATATGCTACTTTGATTTTTTTCAGGACACGTGGACTGAGTCTCCGAGTTTTGAAAGGGCTGTCACAACATCTTTGTTGATGTTCATGTCAGCCAATCAGATCTCATGCTTTTATCTGCCCGTCCCAAGGTCTTACCCTAATCTGAAATATCTACACATTTTTAACATTAATTTCTTAAAAACTACTGAATAAATTTACACCAAGTCGCAATTAAACACTCTTTTTGGGTAGAGATTTAGCTTTCTGCCAAATTTGTGGTAATTCTGTTCACCTGTTTTGGGCTGTAGTGCTGTTCAATTTTCCTTAAGAAAATTGCAGGTGACCATGCTTTTTTCACTGCCCCCACCCCGAAACTTTCCTTGAAGTAGCTGAACCTGCTTTTTGGAAAATTTTCTGAAGATTTGTTAAACTATGACAAAGGTATTAGAAAACCAAAAAATCTATTTCCTAAGGAAACAGTAATCACTTTCCATACACAGTTGCGACCACCACCTTGTGAGATATATTGGTACCCATTGATACAAAAGAATGCATTGTATAAGAAAAGTCATACCCTGCAATGCAATATATCATGCAGTCTGGAAAGCCTCGCACAAAGGGAATGCATCAACTAATTTCTTTTGTGGGAAGTTGTCTGAAGACTGGTGTGGTTTTTGGATGGTGTTTGGAGAAGGTTTTTTGGATTGGGTTTGGTATGATGCTTGAGGGTATTTTGTGTATCTACTTTGTCTTTCGTATAACCTGTGTTTACTGTTTCATTGCATATGTTTAATTTTATGTGTGCTATCTGTTAGTGAAAGTTGTTGTTATTGTTTTTGTCCTGTCTCTTTGTGTAAATGTTGTTGTCTTAATGTTTCGTAGTGGGGAGAAGGGAGTACCAATGTAATATTTATTTATTTATTGGTTTATATAGCACTAGTTAGACAAAAGGGTATCAGTGCACTTTACATATAATGCAAGACCATTCGATTAAAGTACATGCATATATAGAGACAAAGAGAATCGTTAGGCAGTTAAGGTGGTTACAGTACAGGGACATTATAACAGCATGCGTTAATGGAGTCAATGACATAGTAGGCAGCTGAGACAATCAATCAACTGACCTTCACAGGGGGTCTAGTCAGAATGAGTTTGAGCTATAGGAACTCAGCTCAGTTTGCGTGTGTGTTAAAGTATTTGTTGAGGAGAAGGTGTTTCAGGCCCCATTTGAAGCAGGAAAAGGAGGGGTTGCAGCCGAGATCTCTAGAGAGTAAGCTCCATAACCTTGGTGCATTTCCTGAAAATTAGCCTGTCTGGGCGGATTTCTTTTTCAGTTTGGGAGGTATGAGAAGAAGTGAGTTGAAACTTCTCAATGTTTTGACTCCCACTGCTTTCGATAGTTTGTTATCTAGATAGTTGGGGTAATGTGTTTGGAGGGCTTTGTGGGTGATAAAGCAGTCTTGTAAATACAACTTCCTTCGATGGGAAGCCAATTGAGGCTCTTGAGGGCAGGTGTGATGTGTTCCAAGCATCTCAAACCTGTTAGGAATCAGACTGCCATGTTGAGAACTGTTCTTAAGGTGGCAAGGTGATTTTTTGGCGGACCAGAGATTGCACTATCATCAGGGTGAATTAATTGTTTAATTTTTTTTCCAATTACATTTTAACAAGAGAAAAGTCGGGACTCTCAGTTTGTTGCTGCTGCAGTACCTCCCTCGCATACTTGGACTGGGATAAGAGTATGGCAGGGGTATGCTTTACAGGCAGGGAAGGAATGTTTGCACCCGTTGGCTGGAGATTTAAAAATGCGCCTGGCAGACAGGAGCAAACAAATGTTTCCCTGCCGCCTGTAGTGCAGACAGGGAAACTGCTGTGTCCAGGGGGAGGGCTCCCTGGGTCACTGTAATTGAGTCAGCCCTGGAGATGGAGTCCCTGGGGCCTTTAAAGTCTCAGGGAGGGGTCTGTGCGGCCATCCTCCCTTTTAATTAGTATCATGGCCTGGGGACGGGGTGCCAGGGCACGCACCAACAGGCTAGAAGGTCAGGGTATTTCTACCTTGCCCAATATGTCTTTTCGTGTGTATTTTGTTAGGACTCAGCACTGAGTCCCAAGTCCTAAGGTTGATGTGGTGGCAGCCAATCAGATCTCTGGAGGAGACATGTTGGATCGGTGGAGGCTCCACATCTCTAGATATACAAAGTTCTTGAGCAATAATTGCTCAAAAACTACTGAATGGATTTACAACAAGTCACAACAAGCATTGGCAAAGCTACTTTGTCTCGCCTTTGCAAGAGCTATTGGCTTTGCCAATGTGTTTTAGCCATGCTGTACACCAGCAAGGCTGCTGTTCAGCATGGCTAAAAGTTAGTGGCGTAGAGCAGAGGAAAGTGGGGTGGAGTGTTGTAGAGCGGAACTACGAAGAGAGGAGTAGAGTGCCATTGGAGTGGCATAGAGTGGAGTCTCTTTGAGTGGCGTACAGTGGAGTGGTACAGAGTAGAGTGAACTGGTTTAAATGCATTGGTGTAGAGTGTTGAAGATTATAGTGGCATAGAATGCAGTGGCGTAGAGTGCAGCAGCATAGAATTCAACAGCATATAATGCAGCAACGTAGAAGTGTCACAGATTACCGTGTTGCATATGATAAAGGGGGGCTCTCTACTAAATATTTAACTTAGAACCCTAGGTCGATGTCTCTTTTTTACCTGCTGAAAAGTGTAAAGGGGAGAAACAATTAATTCTAGACCTTTCGAATGTCTGATATTAACCAGGACTTAAAGATGACAGACTCCAACTTCAGTTTAGGGGATTTATTACAAAGTCAAAAACAACTTTGGGAACTAATCCAAATCCAAATCTACGTAAGATCCTACACCTATAAATCATAAACAGAATGAAAAGCTCCAAATATAGAACGCAAGCAAGAACTGCTCCAACATTTAGGTCATTCTTCATCTGCAGCTAGGAAAAAAAAACATTAAACTGTCCCTACACTATCTCTAAAGTGACATCCCTACTTAGCATTTACCAGACAAAACCCAATCAAAAGGTGTCAGCTTGTGAAGTCTTCCTAAGAAGCACCTTACCAGTGTAAGTCAGATGATTAAAGCTACAGTGTTCATTGTAAGATACTCTTCCTAGATCAATCCTCTGACCCTTCTCCCAACTCATCCTGTCTCCTTCTCTCTCTAGCACTTCTTCTGCTCTCCTCCCTCGGGGCTCTTTCCCTAATACAAAATCACAAAACGTAAACACGCCAACAATCACCTCATGCTAATGGACACCTCTCCTAGGTAACTTTCCATCGTCTTCTTCATGTACAGTCCATTGACCTTGGTTCCCAGGCCTCCTCAGTGAGAAAGAACATAGGCTCCCAATTATCGGCATTCCTTATACAGTTTCATCTCTCCTCCATGCATAACTCCTAAAACAAAAGCTGCCTTTGTTAGTTAGAACTAATTTCTAACTAACAAAGGCAGCTTCTTACACCTGCAACTGAAACGTGAGAATCAAACATCCTCATGTTGTGGTACTGTAAATTTCGGAACCATGTTGGTAGCATGGTCCTACCATGCCGATTTTGGTATCAGCGGACCGCAAATGACTAATGCGGTATGTATGAGTGTTTTTGTCACATTTCCCCGATGTACTCACCGTGTATGCAATACTACATATTAAACCCTCGGGTTCCATTTTAAAACGGTAACCATTTTGTTGTTGCCCTCACATAGGCTGCGCACTGAGGCCATGCCTAGGCCTAAAGGACACGCAATCTTTCTGTGACTTCTTTGTGACCTGTGCAAACTGACTCCGCTGCCCGAGGTCAGTCCTGCCGACCGGTTCCTTTTACTGCGGCCAAATGGGATTAGCATCAGGGCCTGACACATCATAAAGTCGTGCATCCCACACAAACCCTGACTAATCTCTTTCACACCTGACTCTTTTTCCTACTTTATGGCTTGTTTTACGAGGAGGAGGTGTCCGTTTTATTGGGGTCTGCTGATATCTGATGAGGGTTCTGAGCCTCGCTGGGTAAATAATTATGGGCTGACCGAGCTGAAATGTGGGATTATCATCATGACTTTGCTCTTTCTTTGATGCGAAAATATGTGAACGACCACTTGTAAAATAGGGGCGGTGTTGCCAGAGCGTAATATTCTGTATAAAAGAAAAGACTGGTTTTTGGTTGGGAGCAGTCTCCTGAGAACATACACTGTGCTGTACTTCTCGGATACCTGTGATTGGTCTGCAGCCAATAAATACGATCTTTGACTTCATCTAGAAGACTCTGTGTTTCTGTAGTCTGAAACAGGAAGAACTCGAAGTCTTCGGGTGTGTCCCCTGGCACCGCTGGGTTGGTTCTGAAAACCCAGTACTTCAGTTGGCGCCCAACGTTGGGCGATTTCAGCGGTACCGGTCCAAGCCAGAGGTTCGTGAGGAGCTTCGTGTGAAAATTCTGGAGGAAGGCCGCCACTTCATCGACCCCTGCATGTCGACGTGGTCCGAAAGTCTTTACTGCGAGGTTCTCCGCGTCCCGACGGCTACGAAGGACTGCTGCCCTGACTATCGCCCTGTTTTGGACCCTTGATGATTTGGTAGAGCGAAACGATTTAACGAGTCTTCTGGTGACGTCATCGATACCTCAGTTAAGTATAAGTGGAGCGTCTCCCAGTCCTTAGTTTGGTATCCCTTTGGGATCGCTTTGATTTGGAACTTGCAAGTGCCAAAGCCGAAGGACTCGTGTATTCACGAGATTACCGTATTCGATAATCCTTTGATGTTTGAAACTAGACTAGTGAGCGAAGATGCCTGGTTCTAGTATATTTGGAAATTTGTTTTGTCTGGGTTGTAATAAGGACTCCCGATTAGAGGATTCATGTCCGGTTCCTCCAATTGGAACTCACACTTATGAGCTTTATGTAAAACATGGCGTGGGCCCCATTACGTACAATGAAGTATGGATCCGATACACCAGGAAAGATGGTGATTTAAAATGGCCCCAATATGGTAGTTTCGACACAGAGATTTTGGATAATCTAGAGGTTAAATTATTTAAAAAGAGAGCCCGGCCGGCGATGTTTGATTCTTTCCGCCTATGGCGAAAGGAAGCCAAACAGAAAGAAATCAAATTAGCGAAGAAAAATAAAAGAGAGAAAGATATGTCGATAATGCAAGCAGCCTTACAGTTTAAAGATAATGAAGAAGAACAAATGAATGAGCAGCTGCGAAGGCAACGTAAACTAGTGATTGATAAATGTTACCCAGTTTTGCCGCCCCTTCAGCAAGATGCGTCAAAAGAAAAGGAGAAAGATCCCCTAATGTCACATTTGCTGAGTTCACCACCCCCGTATGCGCAGAGTGCTACAGCACCTCCGCAACCCTTAAATGTACAGCCTCTAGTTAATTTGCCGCAAGCCTTCCCGCAGCCACCAGCTCCTCCTCAGCCGGCTCCTATCCCTATGGCGCAGCCCTCTCAAGGGCCGCCGGTTTTGCTACCTATCTCTTCTGCGCTTCCTGCGACTCTACCTAGTACATCAGCTGCCTCTCTCGGCGCTATTCCTGATACGATACCTGTACCTGTCTCCGCACCCGCTTTTCTTCCCTCTGTTTTTCCCCCTGTTCTTGCCTCAACTTCACCTTCTACACGACAACGAATAGCTAGTGCGGTCACTAGTTTTATATCGCCTCTCTTCGGGTCATCTAGTACGACCCCTGGTTCACAACGTAAGCAGTTGCGTAGTCAGCTGCCTGGTTCTGAAGAGAAAGAAGTATTAGACCGCATGGCACATAAATGGATTGTTTATCCTCAAGATATGATGTGGAATCTGTTGTAAATGTTTTTCATCAATGGGAAGCACCAAAACAGAGATACGTTTTCGAGAAAATTTGTGAATTCCTCTGTGAGGAATTGGAAGATCATGGTCTAGACTCAAGCCCGCAGGAGTTGTGTCAGGTATGGTTCGATTTTGAGAAAGGCACGATTGTGGGCCCCGACGTTGATAGAGCAGTTACGACATTGTTGTCCTTCAGGAATGGGGATTGTCATCAGTCGTTGTTCGAACAGGAGTTCCCTGTAGGGAAAAAGGTAAAAGCACGCCAATATCCGATGCGTGAGGTTCCTCCAGTTTGGATACCTGGTGAGTTAAATGCTAACCCACCTGTTCAGCCACATTTTTAGCGTGTTTGGGTACACGTGCCATGGAAGCGAGCTGAAGTAATAGCGCTTAAGCAGACATTGCCTGACCCCCGTAAAATCCCTGCAGGATATTATAAGGAGTTATCACAGACCGCAGAATCGTGTGTTATGAATTTAGCTGACATTGATATGTTGTTCGGGAATGTTGTTCCGCAGCCTTTGTGGGGATTGATTCGTAATGCAGATCATGCTGCAGAACTAGGTGACACGTGGGCTAATATCATTGCTGCAGACACTAGACAAGTTGGTTGTGCCAAGCCTGAGCCCGCGGTAGCAGAACTCTCTGGTAGAATAATTAATTATATGAAAACTTTAATGCCCGCGATGCGTGTGAATTGGGATAAATTATCGGCATGCAAGCAGAAGAAAGATGAGTCAGTGTCCGATTTCTTTACCAGGTTCGAAGAAACTTTTATCGACCATAGTGGACAAGATATGAGTACGGAAGGTGGTCACCGATTATTTGTTGACAAATTTGTGCATAATTTGCTTCCCGAGTTGTGTAAGAAATTGAAAGATTCTGAGAGTTCTTGGGCTGTTTCCTCTTCAGCACAAATACTGCCTACTGCACAGTATTACGAAAATAGGGATAAAGATGAGAAAGATAAAGCAGACAAGAAAACAAAAAAATTAAAAACGAAGGTTCTGTTACAGCAGGCCTACCCACCACGCGGAAGTCAGAGTAACTATCAGCAACCTCAGCAGTTTCAAAGAAACATGCAAAGGTTCGAATATTCCCAACCGCGTGTTCCGGTAGGTCCCAATCAATGTTTGTATTGTAAAGAAGAAGGTCATTTTAAGTATAGTTGTCCTATATTGTTGCAGCGTACGAATAATGCTTATGGCACGAGAGGTAGAGGTGGTCAGCAAGCTCCTAGAGGTAGAGGGCGTGGGAATGTTCCCCAGAACGCGCGTCCTCTTCCGCCTCAAAATACGATGAATAGTTTTGATCAGCAAGCCAATGCAACTGGTAGGACAGCTCAGTACTATAACAATGACTATTATGCGGAAGATGAAAATGCGGAAGGTAATGATTACTAGGACAGCCATAGACAGAGAGAGGGAGTTGTTTCAGTGCCAGTGGACCAGAGTGGACCGTATGTCAAGGTGACTACAGCGGGTGTATCAGAACCTTTTCTATTGGATACTGGTGCTGCAAAGAGTTCTATTATGCACTCAAAACTCCCTGGCGCGCCTTTGTCTGGCAAAATGAATGCTTCAGTAGGTTTTTCTGGCGCCCCGGTTAGGAACCCGATCTCTAGTCCTATGCCCCTTTCTGTTGGACCTTGTGAGCTGAAAGCACCCCTCATCCTAACGACAGGATGTGGTGAAAACCTGTTAGGATTGGATTTGTTAAAGAGATTACATGCGACATTATATTGTTCCCCCTCGGGAGTACAACTTACACTGGGTAGGGAAGTGATTTCTCCAATGTATTTGTCGAAGAATAAACTGCCAGCTGAATTGTCGTCTCTTCCGGATGTCCTTTGGGCTTCTGGTCTTAATGATGTGGGTCTCTTAGAAATACCGCCATACGTGGTCACTTTGAAAGCCAATGTTAAATTGCCACGCATTCCCCAGTACAAGATCTCTAATGAAGGTGAGAAAGCGTTGTTAGCGATCATCTATGACTTGATTGAAAAGGATGTAATTGAAGAGACAAGAGGCAACGTTTGCAATAGTCCGGTTCTGCCTGTTTTAAAACGTACTGACCCTTCTCAGCCACCTGTGTACAGATTTGTGATCGATCTTAGAGAGGTCAATAAGATAGTTGTGCCCCAGTTTCCAGTTGTCCCTGATATAACTGCCTTGTTAACTATGATTCCAGCTTCCGCTGCTTGGTTCTCAGTGGTCGATTTGAAGAATGCTTTCTTTAGCATCCCGATTGCAGAGGAAAGCAGGGATATTTTTGGTTTTAGTCTAGGAGGTCGAAGCTTCCGTTTTAAACGCGCTCCACAGGGCTACTGTGAAAGTCCATCAATATACAGTCAGGCTTTAAAAGCGCAGCTTGATACAATTGTTCTACCTAGTGGTGCTACCCTTATTCAGCATGTTGACGATTTACTAATCGCCGCGGATACTGAGGAGATTTGTAAAGAAGCTACATTGTCGTTGTTGCGTCATTTGTCTACTTTTCATCACAAAGTGTCTCTCTCAAAACTGCAATATTGTCGACAAGAAGTGACCTACTTAGGCCATCTCTTATCGAAAGAGGGAAGGAAGCTGACCCCAGAAAGAATTCAGGCCATTGCACAATTGAGCGTGCCAAGAACACAGAGAGAAGTGCGTGCTTTCTTGGGTATTACTTCATACTGTAGGCAGTGGATCCCGAGTTTTTCTTTGCTGGCAAAACCTTTGATAGCATTAACATGTAAAGATATCCCGAATCCCGTCCCGTGGTCTGAAGAGTGTCAGAATTTTTTTTCGGAATTGCGTAATGCATTATGTTCAGCTCCTGTGTTGGGTACCCCCGACTACAGTAAGCCCTTTACGTTGTATCTTCACGAGAAAGAAGGTTTTGCATTGTCAGTGCTGACACAGTCTTTTGGAGACAAACAGCGTCCGTGCGCGTATTTTTCGTCAATGTTGGATCCGGTAGCCAAGTCATTGCCAAGTTGTTTGAGAGCCACAGCGGCAGCAGCTGTTTCTATTCGACAGTCTGCTGGGTTAGTAATGAACAACACGTTGATTGTGATGGTTCCACACGCAGTGGACACGTTATTAAACAGGACCAAGACACAGCACTTAACTAGTGCTCGATTGTCAGGTTATGAGTTAACACCATTAGCGAGTCATGTGCACATAAAGAGGTGCAACACGTTGAATCCAGCTACTTTATTGCCGATTTCAGCAGACACAGATGAGATTGAACAACATGATTGTCTGTTCAGAACAGAAGAAGAAACAAAAGGGAGAGTGGATCTTAAAGATACTGCCTTGGTTGAGTGTGAAGGTACCTTATGGGTGGATGGCTCGTGCTTCAAGCTTCCGAATGGTGAAACGACTGCTGCATATGCTATCACGACTTTGCACACGATTGTTTAAACTGCACGTATACCACATAATTCGGCTCAAGCAGCAGAATTAATTGCCCTTACAAGAGCATGCGTGTTGTCGAAAGGAATGAAAGTGAACATATATACCGACAGTCAGTATGCCTTTGGCGTGGCCCATAGTTTTGGGCGCTTGTGGAAAGAACGTGGGTTCTTGACTTCGCATGGAACTAAGATTCAGAATGGTCAGTTGGTGAATGATCTCCTTGAGTCGTTGACCTTGCCATTACAAGTTGCGATTGTGAAATGCAGTGCACACAAGAAAGTTACCGATGATGTTGGTCGTGGTAATGCATTTGCTGACGAAGTTGTGAAAGAAACAGCAAAAGATGTTACAACTCGAATGTATGTTGCAGGCCCTGCAAGATGGGTTGGTGATGTTGGAATGTGTGAAGACACGATAGAGAGTGTGAAGTCCCTTCAATCTGAAGCCACAGAGAAAGAATTGAGTATGTGGAAAGAAAGTAAGGGTAAATTGGATGAAAATGGTTGTTGGGTTGATTTGTCAGAGCACCGGCGATGGTTGTTACCTGATGCATATGTGCTTCCAGTGGTCACGATGGCACATGGAATGGCGCATATCAGTGTGAAAGGGATTTGTAAGTTGTTAGCTCCAGTATGGCAGAATGCTGGAATTCCCAAGTGTGCAGAGAATGTGGTCAAAAATTGCATGGTATGTTTGAAATACAATCCTGGTAGGGGAACCCCAACTCCAGCTGGTCATTTTGCGCCTCCAACGTATCCGTTTGAGGTTTTGCAACTAGATATCATCCACATGGAAAGGTGCAACAATTTGAAATATGTACTTGTTGTTGTCTGCGCTTTTTCAAGGTGGATAGAAGCCTATCCCCTAAAAGACAATACTGCCTTATCCACAGCTAAAGCCCTTGTCAAGGAATTTTTCCCTAGGTTTGGAATGCCGAGAATGGTATGGAGTGATAATGGGAGTGAATTTGTGGGTCGAGTGATGAAGAATGTATGTGAGGGACTAGGTATTAAGCAGAAATTCCACGCTGCAAATCACCCCCAATCAGCTGGACTAGTAGAGTGTTACAATGGCACTTTGAAACTCAAGTTGGCTAAGATTCAAGCAAGTTCTGGTCTAAAATGGCCTGATGCTCTGCCCTTAGCACTCCTATCAACAAGAATGACTGTGCATTCACGAGTGGGACTTAGTCCCTATGAAATCGTGTTTGGCCGCCCGGCCAATATATGGGGAGTGCCAAGGCCTACAAAACTTAGTGAGATCGAACATCCAGTACTGCTCGATTATTTGTATGAATTGACAGCTAAATTGCGTGTTTTACACCAACAGGTGCATGATACTCTGCCTCAGGTCTCTGAAGCTCCAGGACATCCTATCAATCCTGGATCATGGGTGCTGGTCAAAAACTTCAAGAGGACAAAGAATGATGAGCCCCGTTGGACCGGCCCCCATCTCGTCCTTCTTTCAACGAGATCGGCTGTTCGAGTAAAAGGGAAAAAGAACTGGATACACGGCGTTCACTGCAAGGGGGTCCCTTTGCCTTTGCCTTACGACCAGTGGGTCCAGAAAGGGATCGCTGACTCAGAGACTGAGACTGTGCCTCGTTTTCTGCCCTTTAGCGATGCACGAGTAAAAGGAACGCTTTCTGAGAAGGAAAGCGATGACATCTTGCAAGAAGCTGTGCCACCGTCAATTCGATTGGACACTACAGAGCCTGAACTCTTGCTTCAAGACGAAACAGTACCTACAAGAAGCCGTTACAATTTGAGGCCGAGAACTATGGACAAATAAAAATTCTTTTTCTTTGATATATTTTTTTTTTTGAGAAGTGCAGCTCTCTCTTCCATCTGAGAAACTTTCTTATTTTTGCTTTTTCGAACCGCCATCCGGGTTCAGCTGCAGGGTCGCGGTGCCAAGACTTTGGGGTACAAGCCGGAGACGTTAGGTCAACGGTCTGGTTGGTCTAGGGCGTTCCCTGGACTGACAGGTGTACTCCTTAGCAGAAGACACTCATCCGCCGCGAACAGCACGATTAAAGGATGGAGTTTTTCGAGATGGAGAGACCCGCTGAGGAAATACATTTTAAGAGCAGAATATATAAAGTAATGAATAGCAAACGTTTTGTAATATTATGTCTGTTTGTACTATTTAGCATGATGATGTTTTCTGTAGGTTATGTATTATTGTCTTTTCAAGAGCCGTTTGCACCCACTATACAGCCCATACCTCCTCCTACTGTTCCCTCACACTCTTTCCACCCTCTGCCTGAACACGAACAAGCTAGACGTTCTGAGTTCGTAAACAATTTGTTTATTCAACTCCTGCACCAGCACCAACTAGTTATGAACACAACAAATTGCTGGGTGTGTGGTTTGATGCCGCATACCATTGATAAGGGTATCCCGTATCTAGTGCTGCCGTTTAGCTATAATGGGTCATCATGGGCATTCCAGACTATGTTTCTTTTTGCACTTGAGACCTATTCCCCACGACCACCGCGTTCCACTAGACCTAGCACGAACAATAAAGCCTTGATGAGAGGAGTTGCTGATATGAGTAGAGACATCGATTCATATTCATCTATTCCCAAGGATGAGTTGCGAGCTTATGTGGGTTGGAACGCGACGGGGTATAGCATTAGTCTGGGCGAGAAACAGCGTAAAAGTTCATCCCCGATTTGGGTAGTACCCCACATAGGTCGGTTCTGTTTACAAGGTAATGGTCAGAATCCAAGAGCTCAATTAGGGAAGAGTGACTGTGCTGAAACGTACATTTTTCCATCACAGTTTTCCCCTGCGTTTTTGGCTGCCAAGGGTACATACTTTGTTTGTAATGACCGAGCATATACATGGTTGCCCCCTGATTTCTCGGGCACGTGTTATGTTGCAAATTTGCTGCCGCCGACATTTACCGCCGCCTCTGATTATCACAAGACCAGAGTTGTGAGAGGCGTTGTTAGTAAGGAGGATACTGCCGGTCAGGAAGCGGGAGACTTTTTCCTGGGTTTCCTGCCGTTTTGGGGACCAATGGTCAATAGTAGGAACCTGAGACAACTGACTTGTGTAGTTGAAACCACTGTTAATGTAACGGCTGGTGCCCTTGGTAACTTGACAGCTGAGCTCCAAGCGGATCGCCTCATGATGTTGCAGAACCGTATGGTTCTAGATGTCTTACTTGCAGACCGTGGTGGGGTATGTAAGGTTATTCAATCAAGCTGCTGTATTTTCATACCAGATAACGCTCCGACAGTCTATCAGGCCATTTCCAAACTGCATAAGATTTCCGAATCCATTCATGTGGATAAAGGAGACTGGTCGATGATGGAGTGGTTCTGGGGACTGATATCAGCGTGGGGATGGAAGATTGTAATAGTCACTGGGACGATCTTAGCCATTCTTTTCCTGTCCTGTCTATGTATACAGTGTGCTCCTGCAATGTGTAGCCTCTGTGTTGCATCATGTGTAAGGAACGAGCTAAGCAATAGGATGATGCTACAGCAACATCTTCATGACTTTATGAATATGGACCTGGACTCAGATTAGTATGAGTATAGTTATTGCCTATGTAAGGGCAAAAGGAGGGTCTGTGGTACTGTAAATTTCGGAACCATGTTGGTAGCATGGTCCTACCATGCCGATTTTGGTATCAGCGGACCGCAAATGACTAATGCGGTATGTATGAGTGTTTTTGTCACGTTTCCCCGATGTACTCACCGTGTATGCAATACTACATATTAAACCCTCGGGTTCCATTTTAAAACGGTAACCATTTTGTTGTTGCCCTCACATAGGCTGCGCACTGAGGCCATGCCTAGGCCTAAAGGACACGCAATCTTTCTGTGACTTCTTTGTGACCTGTGCAAACTGACTCCGCTGCCCGATGTCAGTCCTGCCCGACCGGTTCCTTTTACTGCGGCCAAATGGGATTAGCATCAGGGCCCGACACATCATAAAGTCGTGCATCCCACACAAACCCTGACTAATCTCTTTCACACCTGACTCTGTTTCCTACTTTATGGCTTGTTTTTCGAGGAGGAGGTGTCCGTTTTATTGGGGTCTGCTGATATCTGATGAGGGTTCTGAGCCTCGCTGGGTAAATAATTATGGGCTGACCGAGCTGAAATGTGGGATTATCATCATGACTTTGCTCTTTCTTTGAAGCGAAAATATGTGAACGACCACTTGTAAAATAGGGACGGTGTTGCCCAGAGCGTAATATTCTCTATAAAAGAAAAGACTGGTTTTTGGTTGGGAGCAGTCTCCTGAGAACATACACTGTGCTGTACTTATCGGATACCTGTGATTGGTCTGCAGCCAATAAATACGATCTTTGACTTCATCCAGAAGACTCTGTGTTTCTGTAGTCTGAAACAGGAAGAACTCGAAGTCTTCGGGTGTGTCCCCTGGCACCGCTGGGTTGGTTCTGAAAACCCAGTACTTCAGTGTGCACATGAAATTTGCTGACTACTTCCAAAATGAGAGCCTACCAGGGAAAATACATTTCAGGCCTATACAATTCAGCTAACATAAGAATAAATGAACAGGCTTTTCATAGCAAAACGTGAACATTCATTTAGGCCTTTACACATCAGGGTTTACACACATTAATAATGCTTATGCTACAAACGTCTAATATTTTTACATGTTAAGTATAGCTCGTTATTTCTTCGTGCAATCTTCATCATGGTGCACGTTTAAATCAAAATGCATTTCATTACACATAAGCTTTTCGTTAGGCAGCTGCGACATACTAAGGATTACAACACCAAAAATAAACAGCTTTTCGTTTCTTCTTTGCATAACATGAAATCATTTTCTAATTGTTCACTTACACATTTTTGTAAATACAACACACTTCTACTGATCAAAATTAATACAACACAAATATATATGCGGGTGCGAACTATCTGTGATTATGATGCACCCCTAAAATTTTAGAGCACCATCATGCTCTATCACATAGTAGAGTGCAGTGGCATAGAGTGCAGTGGCGTAGAGCTCCGTGGTGCAGAGTGGATCGACATAGAGTGCAGTGGTTTAGAATGGTGCAGAATAGAGTGGTGTAGAGTGGTGCAGAGTAGAGTGGCATAAAGTGGGGCAAAGTAGAGTATGGCGCTATAGAGGGCAGTGACGTAGAGTGGAGTGATGCAGAGTAGAGTGGCTTACTAGCACATGCATCAAAAATGCCATTTGCGATTCCTTATTAGCGTAAAATAAGGATTCGCTAATAAGGAATCACAAAAGCCTATGCATGTAGAAATCGCTTACAAAATAGCGATTTCTAAATATTTCTTAATTGCGAGTCGCAAATTGCGAGTCGCAATTAAGGAATACCTCCCCATTCATTCCTATGGGCCTAACATTGATACATATGGCCCTAAGGGCCCTAAGGGCCATATGTATCAATGTTAGGTTTTGCGATTCTCAAATAGCGAATTTCTGGGAATCGCTATTTGAGAATCGCAAAACACAAACAGGCACATGCATCAACCACAAAACCGGTCGCAAACGGGCAGATTCTCAGAATCTGCCCCTTTGCGACCGGTATTTTTGCATTTGGGATGCATCATCCCAAATGCAAAAATCGCAATTGAAGGAATATCAAAATAGCGATTCCTTAAATAGCGATTGCATTTAAGGAATCCCTAATTGAGATTCCTTAAATGCAATGTATTAAAGTTTAAAAAATAGCGATTTCGCTACTAGCGGGAGCAAATTACCATGAAGCTGGACTTCGCAATTAAGGACTCGCAAAAGCTTTTCTTGATGCATGTGCCTGTATGTATGTAGGATTTGCAATACATTTTGCGAATCCTACATATTCCTTAATTGCAAATTGCAAATTGCAATTCGCAATTAAGGAATACCTCCCCATTCATTCCTATCGGCCTAGAGGCCCATAGGAATGAATGGGAAGACATTCTCAATTTGCAATTCTCAATTAGAGAATCGCAAATTGAGAATGCAATTTCAAGTGTGTCAGGGTGTCAAAATGACACCGTGTTGCACCCCTGAAATGAGCATGGGTGCACATGTGGCGCACATACATGCCCTAAGGGCATGTGTGTGCGCCACATGCCACTTTGAAAAATGCAAAAATGTGCATTTTTGAAAGAAATCGCAAATTACCACTAACCTGTAGTTGGTGGTAATTTGCGATTCCTTAAGGCCAAATTGCACTTTTTTGGTGCTTCTTACATTGCATTTAAGGAATCACAAAATTTGCGATTCCTTAAATGCAATTGCAAAATAAAGAATCACAAATTTTGCGATTCCTTATTCTGCACGCAGATTTGCCTTCAAACATACCACTCGAATTTCGGCGTTTGCGATCGCAATTTTGCTTGATACATATGGCCCTATGGAAGAAAGACTGGGCACAGCAGGGAAACTCATATCAAACACAGTGGAAAGAAAATGGTAGCTCATGTGCTGAATGAGCCATGCTCAGTTTTGCACAAACAAGGTTATTAATACTATTATAGAATTGGTCAAACGTTTATCATAAAATCGCATGGATAGACTAAAGAGAATTCAGGTAACAGGCACCAAAAGAGCAGTTCATCGAACACTCATGCATTCATCCGTCCGTCCATCCATCTATTCATCCATCCATCCATTCATCCATCCGTCCACCCATCCACACATTTGTTTTCCATTCGGCTGCCCAATCTTATCTGTCCGTCTAACCTCCTGTTCACCAGTTTCTCCTTCTATCTCAAGCTTTCTATTTCTATATTTATACTTGCGAAATTAGCGTTTCTTAAATAAAACAATAAAGCTTGTTTGAAGATAGCAGCCCTCTGCACATTTTGCATTGCTCCGGTGGGAAGCTGGGCGCTCATGGCGTGCTAACACCCATTAACCTCATCTGTGCACTTGTACACCAAAGCTTTGTCCAGAATTCCATTTCTCGGTTGAAATAATTTTTAGCTCAGACAAACACATCCGCAGATAATCAGATTACCTTTAGTAGACACGATTGTTTCTATTTCTGCTCAGCAGGGCAGAGAAGCGTTCCGGCGGCGTCTTTATAAGTTTCCGCCTGGCTGCCCTCTCATGGCATGCAAGCAGGCAGATTTTGGACAGATTTCAGGCAAGAGGTCTGACCACCAAATAAACAAAAACTACTTGTTACCAGTTCACACTATTGACTCTGGTGATTTTGGTCATATGATTTAACGAATACAGGTGTTTCAGCATTTAAGATGAATTTTAATGGAACATGGTTTCTTAAGCCACAATAGCGTTTAATAAATACAATAATATATTGTGTGAAACTGCTAAAATTAAAGGAAACATTGCAATAATAGAAACAAACAACAAATCTTGCAAAAAAAGTTGCAGGACTCTTTCAGCACTGGAAGAAAGCAAGTGCAAAAGAAATAGCCTCACAAAGAAACACAAAAGTAGTGTGTAATGGATGAAAGTGTTTTAACAAAACAGTAAACACATTAATTAAATTAATAAAACTAATAATAATCAAACTGAAGATACCTATGGTATTGTTTGTCTCTTATCAAACAGTACACTACTTAAGAGTGTTTTATCTGATTATGTTTAACTACTTCTGGTTCTATTGGGTGTAAAGCCCCTCATGAACGGTGTGCTGTGATTTCTTGTCTTCATTTTGTGCGTTCTGGCCGGCGGTGATGTTTTTCTGACCACTGAGTGATGCTACATTTTATTTTCCTTGCTATCGAGCTGAATGCTAACTGCCCTGGGCTGGTATAAAACCCAAAGTGTTCTGCCACCCAAAGTGGAGGGTGACTACGGTTTCCTCACTTGACAAGAAGTAGACTGAGGGTAGGTCGCAGCTAATTCATATCCTGGGCCACAGGCATGTTTATCAATATTTGCCACACCTTTGGTAAGTCCATGCAGTCTCCCATAACTGGATTCGTCACTCCTCAGAGTGCACAGCTTGCATCTTCTTACATATTGCGATTCATATGTGCAATCGTGTCTATGTGACTTGTGGGACACCCCCGCGCCGCACGGCCACCAGCTGCTGTGTGTGCCCCCTCGCCTTGCCCTCTGCCTCGCTGCCTGCCTCGCTGCCGGCTGACGCCGCTGGCGTCTGTTTTTGCTTGTTTTGTCTAGCATTTGTGCTTGTTTGAACTGCATTTTCCTCCCGTTAGCAGTTTTTGTCTGACTTTTGTGCCTGTATTTTTTCTAGTCAGTTTCAGCCCTTTGCGTTCTCCTGCCTGTCTGCCCGCCTACCTCGCCGCCCTCCGCCTTCCCTCCCCGCTCCCCGCTCCCCGCTCCCCGCTTCCCGCCACCACTGCTGACCACGCCCCTTTTTCCTTTCTGTTCCCTCCCCGCTCCCGCCTCCCAGCTGCCCCGCCCACCCGCGCACTTCGCCTTATATGGCGACCGTGCGAACGTGCAGCGGTCACGCGCAGCGGGCGCGCCGATTGTGCGCCGAAGGCGCGCCAAAGGTAAGCCCGTCTGCGCCCGTCCGCGACCGGACCGCGCCCAGCGCCAGGACCCCTGGCCAACGAAGATCCCGACCGACCCGCCTGACGTACTCCGCCGCCACCCTCACCGCTCTCAACACCAGCCGACTCCCAGAATGCCATCAAGCCACTCCACGACGTACCCACGGACCTTTCAGCTGCCACGCCTGCAAGTTCACCTGCATCCGGACCAGCCTCGCACCAGCACCCACCAAGTCGAACACCAGCAGCACCCACCTCAAGTGCATCCTGCTCAACACCCGCTCCGTCCACAGACACGCCATCGAACTCTGGAACCTTCTAGACGCCACAGCCCCTGACGTCGCCTTCCTCACGGAGACCTGGATGAACGCCTCTTCAGCTCCCGACATCGCCATCGCTATCCCAGAGGGCTACAAGATCGTCCGGAGGGACCGAAACGCCAACCAGATGGGAGGAGGCATCGCCATCATCCACAGGAACACCATCCGTCTCACGACCAGCACCGACAACACCCTGACCAGCGCCGAACACCTGCATTTCCAGATCCACACCAACCCGAACACCACCCTCAGAGGCACCCTGATCTACCGACCCCCTGGACCACGCACACAATTCAGCGAGGACATCGCCGACTTCGTCAGCCCGCATGCCCTCCCCTCCGCCGACTACATCCTCCTGGGAGACCTCAACTTCCATCTGGAGAACAACAACGACCGCAACACCAGCACCCTGCTCGACAACCTCGCCAACCTGGGACTCAAGCAACTGGTGTCCACCCCCACCCACCTCGCCGGACACACACTCGACGCAGTCTTCTCATCCAGCACAGACATAGACTTCAGCCACGCCACAGAGCTTCAATGGACGGACCACAGCTGCGTCCACTTCACCTTCAAGAGAACGACGACCCACCAACACCAGCAACAGGCAGCCCGCAGAAGCTGGAACAAGATCACAGCAGACCAGCTCGCCACCTCCCTGAACCAGCACCCTCCTGCCAGCTCAGCGAACCCCAGCCAAGCCGCCGACAACCTCACGAAGTGGATCAGCAACTGCGCGGACGAACTCGCCCCACTGAGGACCCCGCCTAGCAGACCCGGCAGCAAGAAGGCCCCATGGTTCACCGACGAACTCAAGAGCTCCAAGAAGAACTGCCGAGCCCTCGAGAAAGTCTGGAGAAGGGAACCGACACCGGACAACAGGACCTCCTTCAAACTTGCCACCCGGAAACACCACCAGCTGATCCGCGCCGCCAAGAAAACAGCATTCAAAGACCGGTTGGACAACAACGCACACAACTGCAAGGAACTCTTCAACATCGTGAAAGAGCTTTCCAACCCCAGCGCAGGAAACAACGACATCACCCCATCGCAAGACCTCTGCAACTCCCTCGCTTCATACTTCCACAACAAGATCGCGGACATACATAACAGCTTCAACAACCAACCAACGCACACCATGACCGAACAACCACCCCCCACCACCACCCTCCACGCCTGGACCCCGATCAGCACCGAAGACACCATCCGCACGATGAACTCCATCCACTCCGGATCACCGACCGACCCCTGCCCTCACCACGTCTTCAACAAGGCCGACGCTGTCATCGCACCCCACCTGCGAGACATCATCCACACTTCCTTCGACACCACCATCTTCCCTGAGAGCTGGAAGCATGCCGAACTCAGCACCCTACTAAAGAAACCTACAGCGGACCCCACCGACCTCAAGAATTACCGCCCCATCTCGCTCCTCCCGTTTCCAGCCAAAGTCATCGAGAAGACCGTCAACAAGCAGATGGCCGCCTTCCTCGAGACGAACGGATCCCTCGACCCCTCACAGTCCGGCTTCCGAGCCAATCACAGCACCGAGACCGCCCTCATCGCCGCCACCGATGACATCCGAGCCCTGATGGACAATGGAGAAACAGCGGCCCTCATCCTCCTAGACCTCTCTGCGGCATTCGACACGGTCTGCCACCGCACCCTAGTACGGCGCCTCAGCAACATCGGAATCCAGGACAAGGCGCTGGACTGGATCATCTCCTTCCTCGACGGAAGAACACAGGGAGTCCGCCTACCACCGTACAAGTCAGAGGCCTCCGAAGTCACCTGCGGCGTCCCTCAAGGATCATCTCTGAGCCCCACCCTCTTCAACGTCTACATGAGCCCCCTCGCGGCCATCGTACGCAAACACAACCTCAGCATAATCTCCTACGCCGACGACACCCAACTGATCCTCTCCCTGACCAACGACCCCGCCGCCGCCAGATCCAACCTACACGAAGGGATGAAAGAGGTAGCCGAGTGGATGACGACCAGCCGCCTGAAACTGAACTCGGACAAGACGGAGGTCCTCATCCTGGGCTCCTCACCCTCCGCCTGGGACGACTCCTGGTGGCCTCCCGCCCTGGGCACCGCACCCAAACCGACAGACCATGCACGCAACCTGGGCTTCCTCCTGGACTCCTCCCTCTCCATGACCAGGCAAGTCAACAACGTCTCCTCGGCGTGCTTCAACATCCTACGCATGCTACGGAAGATCTTCTGGTGGATCCCCACCGAGACCAGGAAGACCGTCACCCAGGCCCTCGTCACCAGCCGACTGGACTACGGCAACGCCCTCTACGCCGGTACCACCGCCAAGCTCCAGAAGAGACTCCAGCGGATCCAGAACGCCTCAGCCAGACTCATCCTCGACATCCCACGAACCAGCCACATCTCCGGACATCTGAGAGACCTTCACTGGCTCCCCGTCAACAAAAGAATCACCTTCCGCCTCCTCACCCACGCACACAAAGCCCTACACGAGCAAGGCCCGAGCTACCTCAACAGCCGAGTCAACTTCTACGCTCCCAAACGCCACCTCCGATCAGCCAACCACGCCCTCGCCGCTGTCCCCCGCATCCGAAGAGCGACTACAGGAGGAAGGTCCTTCTCCTACCTGGCCGCCAAGACCTGGAACTCCCTCCCGACCGACCTGCGCCTGACCCAAGACCACCTCTCCTTCAGGAAGAAGCTGAAGACCTGGCTGTTCGAGCAGTAGCGGCACCCCCCCCTCCCCCCCCCAGCGCCTTGAGACCCTACGGGTATGTAGCGCGCTTTACAAGTGTCACTGATTGATATGTGCGATGTGATTGGTGTCACATTTGTCAGAGTTTGATTGTAGCTGAAGATGGACGTTACCCTTAAGGTTGTGGGCCTTATTTATGAAGGCCTTGCGACATTTGTGTCACTTTTTGTGTTGCAGCGGCAGAGTAAACAATGCGCCACGTTACGCCATATTTAGATGTGTCTCTTTGTAAATGCCTGCGCTACATTATACCTGCGTCTGGTATAATGTATGCAGCATGGGCGTTCCCACGTAAAAAAAGTTGTAGAAGTGTCACTGTGAAGTCTATGAGATTTCACTGCAACACTTATAGGACGCTACTCCGTCAAAACACTACGCCTGCCTCATGGCAGGCGTACGGGTGACGCAGTGCCATTGGCACAGGCCTACCCATGCATTGCTGAAGTTGCGTCATGCTTGCGACACAACTCCAGCAATATGTGACTATTGCTGCGACAGATACATCAGGATTTCTGAAGTATCTGTCATTCCTTGAGACATGGGGAGCCATACACTAAATATGTTACATCCATCGTGTCGCAACCAGGGTGCAGTGAAAACTGTTGAATAGCTATTTTAACGCAGCGAGCAACAGTTTTCAGAAATGAGGCCCTGTATTTGTAGACATATTGCTTCAGTGTTAATTTGAGCAGGTGGTTTCCAGTGCTTACAAGCACTTAATCATCAACACATGCTTTTCATGAGCACCAGTTAAGGACACATTCATTTACAGAAATTAAGTGATTTGCCCAGAATCACAGGATGTTGAGCAGATGCCCGCACTCGAACCTGGCTCCCCACTTGTGAAGTCGGCAGCTCTGGCCATTACAACACATCCTCTCCCCGCTTTCATGGTTAGTCGTTTGTTCTGTTTTAGGCAGTGCTAACAGAAGAAATGGACTGGTGCAAGCTGCCTACTGACGAGAGCCCCAGCACTTTGCTTATCCTTGGTGTGGTGTGACTCCCAAATCTGATTTGGATAATCCTAAAGTCACTAAAGCAGATTTTATTGGAATAAGTGACTACATTGCAGACTTTGGAATTTAGAGACCTATGCTCTAATCCCAGCCTCACAATTTGGCTAAAATAAATGTATTTCTGGGTATATGACTATTCTTGATTATGCTTCAATTTGAAAATATATATTATACATCAACCATACATTCCCGATTTGTGTATTAAAGGGAAGCGCCATATTGCTATATTATCTCCTCATTCGCCATACAGTACTCTGTTTTGAGTATAAGCTTATTGATGTCCACTAAATAGGAGATAGCATAGCAATGTGGTTCTTGAAATATAAATTCTCAGAGAATTTAGTCAATTCACAGCGTTGGTTTGTCCTTATGTGATATTCTCCATTTAAATATGGCGCTTCCCTTCAATACACAAATCGGGAACGCGTGGTTGATGTATGAGATGCCGGTCATGTGCCCGTGTCACTCCCCGGCCTGAACCCTTATCTATGGCGCGAGTGAGGTACAATAGATTATTGGGTTATGGTCCACACAAAACTACAGAGAGCTTTGGTGCCTCTTGGTAAGCTGTATTTTAGGATTGTATTTTTTTGTAACATATTGTTAAACACCATTTGGGGCCAGGGGTGACTTAGTGGACATTAATAGGTTCATTCTAAAAACAGAGAACCCTATGGAAAATTAGGAGATAGTATAGCAATGTGGCTCTTGAAATATAAATGTAAACAATTTTGAAGGGAACTTTGGACAACATGTTCCGGGTTTTTTTGTGTTTAAAAAGGGCTTAGGGCTACCTTTAGATTTATCTAGTTCATGGTTTGTTCTAATAGCTGTAACATAATGCAGTTCTGTTTGTCTAGATACTGGTACAGACACATTGAAGTTGTTGTCTGCCCAGCATGCATTTCATTGGAAGGCTTTTAAGCTTCCTTATCCATCGTCCACAACCTGAGGGAGTCTGCTCTGACTTATATTGGAGGTGGGTTATCCACATATCATATCAGCAGGTCAAACTGGTAACCAATAAAGTTTTTCGACTTATTTTTTTTTCTCTTTAATGAGAACAGGGATGCCATATACTTAAACTTCATGGTATGGATATGAAGTATAGCGAGGTATTACTTAGAAATTCTAACCGCCGCTTGATGTTCCAAACAATTATTTTAGTAGCTGAATAATACTATAATAGCTATATCTCGCTGCAGTAGACACATTTTTCTTTATTTCAGAATACTGTTTTAAGAGGGATGACCTAATTATAAATGTGGGGCTACCCTTATTTGATTTTACTCTTATTTTCGTTTTTATTCAGGGTTTAGGTTTTGCTTTCTATTTCAAACAACGGTCTGGGAGAAGTTTGTCTCACCTCACTCAAGTGCTAGTAACAGTAAGTTTGTTATATTTAGACGTTAGAATGACTAAGTATGATTGGTGAAATAATTGGTAAAAGGATATGTGTAGTTTGGCTTGTGGAGTATTTGCGATACCTCTTGTCTTGAAGGGATCATTGTAATTTTGAGCGAATGTAATATCTGGGCCTGGGTGGTGTAGCCATAATAATCATATACACGGATGATTGAACATACAAATCTGACTGTCTGATAAGTTTATGATAACATTGATGTAAGGAATTTATCTTATATATATTTATGTTTTTTATGCAGGCTTTTATTGCATAGATCGTTAGGCAGAAAATATCCTTGTTGTCCTGAAGAAGGTGGTTTTATCCTGCATTATCCACCGAAACGCGTCGATGCTTAGTGTTTGTTAAATTTGGGGAACATAGTTTCACATGTTGGAAAAGAAAATGGTTTCTACAATGTGTCTCTTTTATGGACTCCTACAAATTAACATAATTGTACGACAAATGTGAATGTCTTATGTGTTATTTCTCCTTTTAACTTATGTACCTATGTGAATTTTACTGCTTTGAATTTTATGGACTAATTGATTGGATATATTTGGCATTAAATTTGATAATATAGGGGGGAGGAGCCTAGCGCGCAACCAAGATGGCCGCGTAGGTGCGAGGCTCCCGAGGACCTCCGCGACCTCCTGCATAAATCCTGATTATAGCCTGTCCCAGATGAGGGGACTGTGTTCGTGAGACCGAGCTGAGGTGCCACCCGTTTTCCGTTTCCAAATCGGACCTCGGACACCGGTGGGAGCATCGATTGAGGTTTGCGGCCTTCTCCACGCCGGCCCCCCGGATTGGAGTTGTGGGGCGATCCGGAGACAAAGTGAACAACAGCGGCGGGCGAGGCTGGGCGATTCGCGTACCCCGCACTTTCGCTTTCGCGCCCTCCTTGCTGCCAAGCGAGGTAGGGTCACGAGGCGGCGTGCGGTGGTGTGACTTCATCGGGGTGCCCTGCCGGCCCGCCAGCTGTGATCCGTCCTTCGGAGCTGTGGTCACCCTCCCCCGGAGCCCGTGAACCGGTCTGTCAGCCCCTTTTTAAGGAGATTGGCACGATTTGGGGACTGGAGCCATGTCCACGAAACAAGATGGCGACCGGGCAAAGGTGAAATCGACCCGCCGTGGCGCAGCCCCTCAGTCTAACAACATGGACCGCTACACCCTCCAGAAGGGATCTCCAGAGGCGCCGCGTCGGTCCCCCGTTGGCCCGACTGATGCCCCCGCTTTGCCCGCGGATCTGACCCTCCGGGACGTCATGGGCGCCATCGCCGAGATGAAGGCCTCAGTGGACCAGCGCTTTGACACTCTGGCGCAAAAGATTGACTCGGTCCTCGTGGATGTGGGCCTGGTGAGGGCCGATCTGTCCAAGACGAATGACCGGGTCGACTCTTTGGCCCACACCACCTCGGGCCTCACAACGGACGTGGCGGCCCTCCAAAAGGAGGTGCGCCGACTGGGCCAGGCGAGCGCCCTGATGGATCGTCGACTGGAAGATTCCGAGGGTCGGGCCCGGAGGAATAATGTTCGCATTGTCGGGGTGCCGGAGGGACGTGAGGAGGAGGCGGCGGATCTGTTTGTGGAGGACCTGATCCTCACCCATCTCCGGCCCCGGGGGCTGAGTAAACTCTTCGCAGTGGAACGTGCCCACAGGGTCCCCGGAGGGAGACCTAAGATCGGAGCCCCTCCGAGGCCTCTCATTGCCCGGATCTTCAACTTTCGGGACAGAGACGCTATCCTGCAGACTTCTAGGCAGCAAGGACCGGTCAGACTCGACAATATGGACGTAAACTTCTATCCTGATTTTACTCCGGCGGTCCAGAAGCAGAGACTGAGTTTTCTCGGAGTCAAACGTCGCCTACGGGACCTGAACCTCAAGTATGCGATGCTTTTTCCAGCGAAGTTGAGGGTAGAGGTGGATGGCCGCACGCACTTTTTTGATCGTCCCGAGGCGGCCGGGGACTGGTTGGACACTTTGCCCGGGGACCGGGGCCGGGGGGGTGGGGGGGGCGCGGTTGGTGGGGAGGGCTTGCCGGATCAGGACTGAGGGACTAATAGTAGGCCTTGCTCTGGACAACATTATTGTCATCATTGACTGATTGTGTAAGTTCCCCTCCCGTGGAGGTCGTACGGGGTCTCTTGGGGGCTTTCCCTCCTCCACTGGGGGACTAGTTAGTGTTTTCATCTATGGGGCGACAGGCACACTGCACTTTGGGGGGGCTGTTCGGGCTCATGCAGGGGTGCAGGGAGGGGGGAGTTCTGTTGGGATGGGTGGGTTGGGGTGGGGTGTTGTTCGTTTTTACCGCAAGGCAAACCCTTTACTGTATTGGTGTTTTTGATGTGCTCTCGGGGGGACGAGTGATGGCTTCTGTATGTGATGGGGGGTAGGGACTTGACGTTGTTGTCTTGGAACGTTAATGTACTGGGGGATAGGATTAAGCGAGGTGTGGTCCTGCAATATCTGAAACGAATTTCGCCAGATGTGGTCTTTCTGCAGGAGACACACCTTATTGGTAATTCCTTTTTTGCCATGAATCGGCGTGGCTATCGTTTGGTGGCCCACTCGGGCTTCACGTCTGGCTCGCGGGGGGTGGGTATCATGGTTAAGAACTCGCTCCCGCTGGAAATAGATGAGGTGCGCCATGATGAGAGGGGACGCTACACTGCCTTGGTGGGGAGAATGGAGGGCAAAGTGATTGTCTTTGTTTCAGTGTATGTCCCACCGGGGCTACAGTCTACTACTTTTGCGGACCTGGGGCGCCTCCTCCTTGACCTTCCGGGGGGGCTTCTGGTGGTTGGGGGGGATTTCAATGCGGTGGTTTCTGGGACTATGGATCGTCACCCCCCTAGGGACCTCCCCCGGGCGCAGGCGTGGCTGTCCGGCCTTTTAGATACATTGGGATTGGTGGACTGCTGGCGCTTAAAACATCCCACGCAGCTGCAGTACACCTTCCATTCGGGTGCCCATGGTAGCCTCTCGCGGCTTGATCATATCCTTGTCCCTGCGGCCTATGCTGGGAGGGTGGGAGAGGTGCGCCACCTGGCGCGGGGTATTTCAGATCACTCCCCGCTCCTGTTGCACTTTGGTGTCCTCCCGAGGGGGGAGGGCAGGGTAGCTCCAATCAATGCCTGGTATCTGCGTGACCCCACTATTCGCGCTGACCTGATAAAATCCTTGCAGCGGTATTTTGAGGAGAATGTGGGGTCTGTCCCTTCGGCTATCTCCCTTTGCGAGGCCTTCAAGACAGTTATTAGGGGGGAGGCCCTCTCCTTCATATCCCATGCCCGGAGGCGCGAGCAGGAGGAGGTGACCCGAGTGGAGGCCGAAATTACTGAACTAGAGGGTGATTTGGGGAGTGGGGTGACGGATGCTGCACTGCATGTTCTACACCTTAAGCAAGCGGCCTATAGGGCCCTCGTCACGGAGGCAGCCAGGGGCCTCAGTAGAGAGCAACAGGGGCGACTGTATGATGTGGGTGATAAGGCCGGTAAATTGATTGCGTGGTTGGATAAAAAGGAGAGAGCGAGTCGTGTGGTTCCGCTGATTGAGAGGATGGATGGTGTACGTGTCACCGAGCCAGAAGACATTGGGGCATATGCATCAACATTAGCATTTGCGATTCCTTATTAGCGAAAAATAAGGAATCGCTAATAAGGAATAGCAAAAGGCTATGCATGTAGGAATCGCTAACATTCCTTATTACCGAATCGGTAATACCGAATCGGTAATAAGGAATACCTACCCATTCATTCCTATGGGCTTGGAGGCCCATAGGAATGAATGTAAAGCCATTCTGTATTAGCGATTCGGTATTACCGAATCGCTAATAGCTGGAGCACTTTCAAGGGTGCCAGGGTGTCAAAAGGACACCCTGTTGCACCCCTGAAAATGATCTGTGCACATATGTTGCACACACACATGCCCCAAGGGCATGTGTGTGCGCAACATGACACTTTGAAAAATGCACAAAAGTGCATTTTTCAAAGTTTTTGCAAATTACCATGCAGTTCATCTTCATGGTAATTTGCTCCCCTTATTAGCGAAATCGCTAATTTTTTAACTTTGATGCATTGCATTTAAGGAATCTCACTTTGGGATTCCTTAAATGCAAGAGCTATTTAAGGAATCGGTATTTAAGGAATCCCTATTTAAAGAATCGCTATTTAAGGATTCCTTAAATACCGATTTCTGCTTTTGGGTTGATGCATTGGGATTGGGTATTTTTTACTTAATACCGGGAGCTAATAAGGAATCGGTATTTTACCGACTGGATTTTGGCTTGATGCATAAGGGTGAATGTCTCTTGCTTCGCGGATTATTTCCGCGAGGTGTATTCCCCGGTCTCTCCCTGCTCGGAGGCAGATTCTCAGGCCCTGCTTCGAGATATCGCGCTGCCCTCCCTTTCGGTGGAGGACAGGGAGTCGTTGGATGCTGCTCCTACCTCGGACGAAATTGCCCTCGCTATACGCTCGGTTGCATCTGGCAAGGCCATGGGCCCAAACGGCATCCCTATCGAGTTGTATAAGCTGCGACCGGACGTACTGGCATCCCACCTCCGCGCGATGTTCCTTGCGGCCCACTCGCGGGGCTCCCTCCCGCCGGACCAACGTCTGGCTACAATCGTGGTGATTCACAAGGAGGGGAAACCCCGAGACCGGGTTACCTCCTATCGGCCTATCTCGCTCTTGAATGCGGAGCCCAAAATCCTTGCCAAGGTGCTTGCCAACCGGCTGGTCGGCGTGGTGGGCGATTTGGTCCACCAAGACCAGTCTGGCTTTATCCCCCATCGCAACACGGCCCTCAATCTGCGGCGCTTGCACGGGGTGCTCGCGCGTGTTCCGTTTGTGCGGGAGCCGGCCATCTTGGCGTCCTTAGACGCCACCATGGCGTTTGACACGCTCGAGTGGCCATACATTTGGGCGATGCTGGCGAAATTTGGTTTTGGACCGGGATTCATCAGCTGGGTCAAATTGTTGTACTCGGGCCCGTTAGCGCAGGTGGTAGTGAATGGGCGAGTCTCGGCCCCGTTCGCACTGGGACGGGGCACGCGACAGGGTTGCCCCTTGTCGCCGCTCCTGTTTGCATTGGCCTTGGAACCCCTGGCGGAGTGGCTGCGGTGGCACCCCTCCATCCGTGGTCTCCGTTGGACCCCCGAGTATGAGGACCGCGTGTCCCTCTACGCTGACGATATCCTTTTGTACCTAGCCTCCCCGCGCAAATCACTGATTGTCCTGGTTGATGTTCTGCGCTCCTTTGGCCGTAACTCAGGCCTTGTCATCAACTGGGCTAAATCATGTGTCTATGTGCTTTCCGGGGAGGCTCCCGTCCTCCCGCGGGGATGTCCGATCCAAATTGCTTCGCAGGGGTTTCGGTACCTGGGTGTCTATATCACGCTGGACCCGGTGGCCCGCTACGAGCGAAACTTGCTTCCCCCCCTCCAACGCTTGAAGGAGGACGTCGCGCGCTGGCGGCACCTGCCGCTTTCGCCGCTCGGCCGGGCGGCATTGTTTAAGATGATGTCGTTGCCGCGCTTCCTGTACGCTCTCCAGAACACTATGGACCTAGTCCCGGCGCGCTACTTCCGTGAGGTGGAGAGTCTACAGCGCCGCCTGTTCTGGGACGGGAGGCCGCGTATAGCCCTGGCGAAGTTGACGCTCCCGTGGTATGACGGGGGGATTGCCCTCCCGGACATTAAGCGGTATTACTGGGCCTCCCAGCTAGCTGCAATTAATCACGGCCTCTATGGGCCCGCCTTGAACCCGGCATTTGAAATGGACAAGATGCTCCTGCCCGGTGGCGACTACAATCGAGCACTCTACTCTGGCGCGCCGGATCCCCGCTTGACGGGGCCCACGCGTGTCATGGTGCGGGTGTGGCACGCGGCCAATGCAGCTATGGGGTGGAAGGACCGTTTGACCCGGGCGTCGCCGTTGTATGCGCCTCAGCGGTTGGGCTCCCTGTGGACCTCGAAGGGCTTCGAGAAGTGGGACACGATTGGCATCAGTAAAGTGGGGGACCTCTGGACGAGAGGGGGATTTAAAACATTCGAGACGCTGCAGACGGAGTTTCAGCTGCAGGGCAGTGAATACTTTCGGTACCTGCAGGTCCGTCATGCGCTGGGCTCCGTCTTCCCAGACGTCGCCTCCATCCCGGAGTCTTCCCCCCTGGAGGATAGAGTGCTGGATGGCCACGTTCCGGATAGCACGATCTCCCTCATTTACAAAAAATTGATTAATGACCGCTCGGGCCTGCTGACCGGCCTCCGTGAGGCTTGGGTTGCCGACGGGCTGGAGCTGGACGACGAGGACTGGATTTCCGCGGTGGCCTCTCCGAAGGAGATGGCCATACCGGCTCGCCTTCGCTTCGTCCAGCTTAAGATACTCCACCGGGTTTACATGACGGGGCCAAGGCTTCTGCGTATGGGTTATGATGAGGATGGATTGTGTAAGCGTGGGTGTGGTGCTTTGGCGACTTTTTTGCATATTTTGTGGGAATGCCCGAAGGTGGAGCGATTCTGGCGTGGTGTGCATGAGGTCCTGCGTCTGGTTACGCATGTCGCACTGTTGCCTGAAGCGAGGAGATGCTTGCTGAATGTGTGGGAACCAACTGATTACTCGGTTCCGCAGACGCGATGGGTGACTCTGGGATATATGATAGCTAAGCGTGACATCGCTCAACTGTGGGGATCCCAGCGGCCCCCGGCGGTGTCGGCCTGGAAAGAACATATGGATTGGTGCATGTTCCGAGAAAAGGTGGTGTATGTGGCGAGGGGCAAGCCTGGGGCGTGGGTGAAAATATGGGGCCCCTGGAACGCCTACCGCGGGGGTATTTGCGAGCCACCACTGCTCCCTGCTGCCTCACCGGTTCCGTCCCCCTAGTTGACCCCCTCCCCCAGCCCCGGGCACAGAGTTCCCCCAGTCCTGGACTTGTTTCCCTTCCCCCTCTTCAGATTCCTGTGGATGGTCGGGGTCCCTTATTCGAGGAGCACGTGTGTTACCTTCGATTGCGGGTTGCCTTGCGGGTGTGTTTTTCTATGTTGTTGCGTGTGTATAAAATGAAACCGTATTGTGGGCTTAGAGTCATGTGGCTTACGTCGTTGATGTCTCCTGATTTGCCTCTTTGTAACGCCAAGTGCCCTTTTGTAAGTTTGTCAGGTGCTCCTGACACTATAGCGGCCGGCCGGAAGGTTGTAGGCCCATACTTGTATATACTTGAGATTGAAATAAACGGTTTCAACAAAAAAAAAAAAAAAAAAAAAATAAATTTGATAATATATACTTGTTTGTAAAAAAACTTTTTGGGTCTCTTTCAAGACTTGGGGGCCGATTACGATCCTGGAAAAACCCGGTACAAACCGTGGGTCGGAGCTTTTTCTCCGTCCGACTCGTACCGGGTTGTAAAACTTTACAAACATGCAATTACGATTCGTATGGAAACACCATTCCCGTACGAATCGGAAAAAAGACCAACCGACAGAAAAATACATACAAATGTGATCCGGGACACCGCGGACGTGACGTCCGGACGGAGTTAGGCATGTTTTTACGTCCCAGCAATTACGATTCGCACCGACTGCAGTCCGGATGGGAAAATTTTTACGGCACCTAAAAAGTGCCGGAAAAGCGATGTACGCAGCGATGCGAGCTGATTAGGGGGCCCGGTACGCGCTGTACCCCCCCCACCCCCCGTATGTATGGAGCGTACCCCCCAGCCCCCCGTATGTACGGAGCGTACCCCCGTACCCCCCAGCCCCCCGTATGTACGGAGCGTACCCCCCAGCCCCCCGTATGTACGGAGCGTACCCCCGTACCCCCCAGCCCCCCGTATGTACGGAGCGTACCCCCCAGCCCCCCGTATGTACAGAGCGTACCCCCGTACCCCCCAGCCCCCCGTATGTACGGAGCGTACCCCCACCCCCATATGTACGGTGCGGACCCCCAGCGCGTAGGGGGCTGGGGGGTACGGGGGTACGCTCTGTACATACGGGGGGCTGGGGGGTACGGGGGTACGCTCCGTACATACGGGGGGCTGGGGGGTACACTCCGTACATACGGGGGGCTGGGGGGGACGGGGGTACGCTCCGTACATACGGGGGGCTGGGGGGTACGGGGGTACGCTCCGTACATATGGGGGGCTGGGGGGTACGCTCCGTACATACGGGGGGCTGGGGGTACGGCGCGAACATACGGGGGCGCGTACCAGGCACTTGTTTGGACATCCCCATGGTTGCTATGGGAGTTCGCTCCGGACGGTCTTTTTTCCATACAGTTGTACAATCGGACGGATGGGACGGATCGTAATTGCGCATTGGGACTTCAGTTTTCCCATTTGTACGTAAAAATGTCCGGGGACGTGTCGGAGACTTTTCCCGACCCGAGGACGTGTGGGGGAATTTTCCCAATGCGATTTGTATGGACTTTTTCCCATACGAATCGTACTTGGCAGTTTGTACGGCGCTTTTACCATTTGTACGGAAAAAAGTCCAGATTCAATTCGGTTGGGGAAATTTTTTCCAGGATCCTAATCGGCACCTTGGTGTATGAATGTGTAATGATTGAAGATGTTTTTGGTAGTGAGCAATTTAAGGTCTCCAAGGGAAGATATTTGTGACTTTCACCAATGCCGAACAGCAGCTATGCTGCTATACACCATGGCTAAAAGGCATTGAAATTGACAAAGCCAATAGCTCTCGGATTGGTGAGACCTATTAGCTTTGCCAATGCATGCTTTAAATAATGGCTACTTGACCACTCGTGTAAACTCGGTTTACCACTCACTAATTGAAGGCGCATCTAAGGCAAACCTATCAGTGCCCTTCCAAGTCAGGTAAGCACACAGAGTGAGGGTGGACTGGGCTGTGCAAGTTTATTTTACTTAAGTGGAAAAAGTGTTGTTTATCTGGTAATCTCTCACTTTAGAGGCAAGAATCTTACTAAAACTCTGCATTACTAATAATCTTGAAACAGTATAACTTGATCTCAAGGCCTGCCAACCAAATTCATGACCATCACTGTCTAAAGATGTGTCATGTATTCTTCATTGACAATCTGTGCTTATAAATACCAGATCCATTGTTAAGAAAAATCATTTAAATCTTGGATCGGAGCTGGCCATAGAGCAACTAGTTTGAGACAGTCTCAGACGATATTCACCAAGCTCTTCATGTGAAAGTAGGCCAGTAAATACAGACATAGAAAGAGGCTCACTACCAGGTCTTTGGCTGGGATAAAAGGTAAGGGAGACAGAAAAAACATTACACTGGTGCAGTACCTCATCTGCTGAATTCTGATAGGTAGGTCGTAATGGTTAATCAGTGTACAGCCCAGAGTAGAAGGGTACAATCTTGAGAAAACAGAATATACTTCATTATAGAATAATGCATGATTTATGAAAAGAATAATCAGGAACAGTTTATGACTTACACGCTGCTCCAGGAGATGAGCCATTGTTAAGCCCAGACAGCACTATTAGACCCTTTCTGAGTTCAGGAGCACAGGTGACAGCAGCGTCAATGGAAAAATTGGAAATACTTGTTGGTAGCACATCACTAAGGGATTCACAAAACCCTACAGATGAAAGGGAAAACCCAAGAAAGGTGTAGGAGGGCTAATGGTGAGTAGAGTGGAAACCTCACAGCACAACAAGATGCTAGACATAGACAAAGTCCTCTAATGCTACTTAAGGTCATCTGGAAGTATCTATTCTATCATCTGAACTAGGATGGTGACCCTGATTAGCTTTTTTAGGTTGTCCTGCTACTCTATCCTTCTACTCACCAGCTTAGAGATGCCCATCTTCCACCTCTTTCATTCTCGCCCAATTCTTTATCGTCCTTGTGTTAATGTCTTTTTTTGAGTGAGTCTCTCCTTCCTTTTGTGATTCTTAGACACCCTGATTATGGGCCTTATTACAACTTTGGTGGTCCTACAGTGGACAGCACAACATGCGGTCTGCTGTAGGACTGCCAAAGCTGTGGTGCAGCCGCCCGCCAAATTAGGACTTAAAACCTGTTATGGCAGGAAGTCCTGTGGCAGTCTGACAGCGGCAGTCTGATAGGCTCATGAAGAGCCTAACATGCAGACCGTCGCTATCAGAGCGCTGATTGCACCTTCCTTCACGGTGTGGCAGACTTGCTACACCGTGCAGGAAATGGGGGTGCAAATCCAGGGAGGGGCTACATGTGCTCCCCGCATGCATCCTGAGGCCAGGAGCAGCAGGGCGCCCTATTAGCCACCTTTTAATGATGGGCTCACCGTCATTGAATGGGTGGTGGTTTGGCAACTCATAATATGCACAGCAGTGCTGCTAGGGCACCACGAGCATATTTCTATGCCTGACTGTCACGGAGGCAGAGGTGGCAGTCCTGTGGCAGTCCGACCACCACACTCCTAATGCGGCACACAGTGCCGCAGTGTGGCAGTAGTCGGACCGCCACAGCAAGTACGGAAGTCCCATGGACCCCTATATTCGTAATAAGGCCCTATGTGTCTTCAAACATAGACAAACTCTGGAAACTAAATTAATCACTGAGATATGGCTGACTGACACTTACAAATCCATTGTTAGTTTTGTTACAATGTTCACATCACTAATGTAATATAATAAAGTACCAAGACCCAAGCTTTGCATCCCTTTGGGGCATATTTAAATTATCGCCGCTTTAGCGGCCGTTTTCGGCCGAAAAGCGGCGATAATTTTATCGCCTAATTAGCAAGGTCACGCTAACGCATGAAACCTTGCTTTAGCATGGGGATTCCTAACGCCCAGCTTTGCATCTCTAATGAGATGCAAAGTGGGCGTTCCTGACCTGACATGATAGGAGAATTGTCGCTAAGCGACATTTCTCCTATCATTAAGCCCCACGCTATGAAGCATAGCAGCAGGAAAAGTAGCGATAACCCTTGTTATCGCTACTTTCCTTACGCCTGCTACAGGACTGACTTAGCCATGATATCCTATGAAAGGTGGATATCATGGCTAAGTTTGTGAGTCCCTATCAACAAGCTAACGTGAGATTATCTCTGGGTTTCCAGCGATAATCTCACGTTAGCCAGTTAGCGCTAGGATTTTTATCGCTGATGAGATAAGCGTTGCTAATAGCACGCTATCTCAGCGATAAAAATCGTCGCTAGCCGGCGATAATTATCCGAGCGCTAAGTGCGCTCAGCGATAATTATCGCCGGTTGTTGTTGATATGCCCATTTGTAACTTACATAACCATTCAACCTTTGCTGTGTAACCTAAATAACTATGTAATCTTTAGCTTGAATTATGTAACATGGCCTTGTCCGGCCACTCCTAGGCTAACTGTAAACTTTTCCATCTAAGGCAATTTATTGTCTCTGCTCCTAGAAGCAATGAACTTCTGCAGTATGGATCCATAAACATAATATAACTAAAGGCTGTTTGGAGATTTTTGGAGTTTGGTTGCATTATCTCCTTTAATGGTCCCATCACCCTCATCTTTTTGTATGTTATATAGGTATGTTCTCTTTTGTATTTATTTCGTTTAATACTGTTCTATCTCTCACTATTCCCTTTATTTCGTATTTCACTCTTCTACTTTTATATTGTTTATTTGTTCACAGATTTAATAACTTTCTTCTTTTGAACCCTAATTTTAGACAGCATTTTGAAAGTTTTGTGAACACCTTTTTTCTTGAAAATAAGTCTTCAGATGTCTCCCCTGAGACTATCATGGACACTTTTAAAACGGCTTCTAGAGAATTCATTATTTTCTTTGTGTCTCATAAGAAGAAATCTACTTCCAAGAAATTGAATATATGTTTGAACTGTATCAAAGAATTTGAGCATTCTTATTACCTGTCAAACTCTAAAACTTGTTTTGATGAACTAGTTAAAAATACATTTGCCTTCAATAAGATTTCCACAGAAAATGCTAACTCATATCTCCTCAAAGCTAGTGCCAAATATTATGGAGGACAAAATAAAGCTGGGAAACATCTTGCTAATTACCTGCATTTTTTTTTTACTTAATAAAAAATTATTGGAGGTCAAGATTCTCTCTTGACCTCTAATAATCATATCGTTCACAAAAAAGAGGATATCCTATTTAAATTAACTAACTTTTTCTCGACTCTTTATACTCCAGAATCCCATGTTAATCAAGATGACATACTTCAATATTCATCCTCTATTAGACCATGCTATGATTACAACATACATTTCTCTTCATTAGATGACGTTATTCATATGGATGCAATTCTCACTGCTATTTTTCATCAATATGGCATAATAAACATATTAAAATAAATAATAAAACAATTTTTTGGAAAGACTAACATGGTGGGGGTCTTAGTTGGATTTATCAACTTGTTGACAATGATTCATGTCTCCCTTTTGTACTGGCTCAATGATGTTTTTCCTTTCCTCATTCCTATCAAGTTTAATATTTGGCATTAATTTCTGTGGTTCAATCAGCATACAGGAGTCTCCCCCTTAATAATATTAATACCATTTCTACCTCTCGTATAGCCCCTCTATTGTTCACATCTTCCTCAGTGTCCCAAATATATCAAGCTTGCCAGATGACCATGACAAAACTGTTGTGGGATTACAATGGGAATCTGATTTACAGGCTGCTTTTTCCATTAATATCCGGAATAATATTTGCCTCAAAACAAGGAAATCCCCTAGAGCAGCTAATGCCACCCAAACATTATTTTTTTATCTACAATAGACATTTGATTATCCTCTACACGCTGCATAAAGGTAAACCTACACTTCCCTCCTCCTGGTACTCTTGCAATACTCATTCTGATCTTAAACATATGTTATTTGAATGTCCCTCTACATATCTATTCTGGATACAAGTATGGAACCAGATAAACAATGTTTTCCGCACACATATACCTTTCACCTTCACTAATATTTATCTTGGGAGTATTTCAGAGGATTGGTCTTCTTGTTCACATACTGTTCAGGCACTAGATTTACTTTTGGAAGTTGCATTTAAACACATTCCAAAACCATGGAAACATTCTACTAATGTATCTGTTCAAGCTTGGTGGTATGGTGTATGCTATAATCACAGACTGGATAGAGCATACATTATTCAAATTACTTTGGCCATTAAGAGAGATCTGCCCTGGTTACTGGTGACCAATTTCTCAGATTCCTCTCCCAAATCTGCCTATCAACATAACCCTTAGATTGAGGAAGTTCCTAAACCTCCATGACTTTTTACTACCATTATGGGTACTGAATGTAATCTTTTATATTATTTTCTAATATTTCTGTTTTTCTTAATTGTTTTTTTTGTTGCAATGATATTGTGATTTATTCTGAATAAGATAAAGTGAGATTCTTTCTCTCTCTCTTTTTCTTCTACCTTTTATTATTCCATTCACCACATTGCATTTATATGATTATATTCTATGCATTGTGCTATATCAATTACTAAATGCATTTTATCTTTAAAACTTAGAAAGGTTTCAGATTGGCCTTCGAGAGGTGGCATTCCTATATTACACCCATCTCTTTTGAGATTTGTACTCATTACTCTATTCAGGTCTCTCGCAGTAAAAACAGAGAGTGCCTACTATTTCCATTATTTCCATTTGGTAGCTGAGGGTTGGTAGAGGTTTGTTGGAATATTAAAATACTCTCAGTAGATAGCTAATTATTTCATAAGTGTCCTCAGCCACAAAATGCCTAATATATGTCCAGTGTTCCACATCTATCAAGATATAATCTTTATGACTGATACTCCCTCTGGTTCTATATGTTGACAGGGGTGGCACATGAGCCTCGAACTTGCCATTGCACGCTTTATTACCTATTTCTAGGAACAGCTGATTTACCTGCTACACCTGCTACACTTGCATTGAACTTCTGTCAGTGCTTAACTTGGGAGGCCTAAATAGACATACCTAAATTCCTTCAGTAGTTCACAATGGGTGATAAACTTTTGCGGATCACTGACATAATATTGATTCCACAGATATCAAAACACACAAATATCAGAAATTATATATTGATTACAAAAATATTGACTCCGTATACTTAACTGTAAAAATCAAAAATATTAAGTACACAAAAATCCTTGTTAAAAATATAAATTTTTACACATATTGAAAACAGAATAATTGGAAACAAAACTATTGTTACCTTTAAATAAATATAGAATATGTCAAAAATTTGATCCATACAATATCGAGTACAATAATTTTGCCAAAATAATTAATCATTACTAAAACACTAACAGAACACTTTTCACATAAAACAATTACTTTAAATAAACTCAAAACGTGTTACACAGATATTTAATTTAAATAAAAATATATTATATCAGCAAAACATTAACCATTCATCTAAAAATGTACAAATCTAAAATATATACAATAAAACCCCCCAAAATTACCATTAACTGCAAACAAGTTACACCAACCTAAACATTACTAAATATACATATATAATTAGTTTTATAAACAAAAATATAGAACTATATATCATACATCAATACAAAACACAAAGTAGCATTTACCATAGAAGGATTCAACTTATAAAAACATTCAAACTATAGTAAACCAAAATTAAACTAGAAACAACTTTAACAAATAAAAGCTATAAAAGGCATGCTAATTAGAACAACTAAATTCAAAAGGGACAAATGCTGCAAGACTCTTATATTTAAACTAAAACATAACTGTAGGCAAACTCAAAAATATAAAATAGTAATTAACACACTTTCAACTGTTGGAAATAGTCCTTTCTGCAGGGTCACCCCAAACTTTTGACCTTCTTCCTCCCCTTTGTGCTGAATTATTTTTTGTTGGCTTTAGGATTCTGGACACTTTACCACTGCTAACCAGTGTTATAGTGCATATGCTCTGTACTCAAAACATGGTAACGTTGGCTTATCCACAATTGGCATACTTAATTTACTTGTAAGTCCCTGGTAGAGTGCACTTTATGAGCTCAGGGCCTGTAAATTAATTGCTACTAGTGGGCCTTCAGCACTGATTGTGCCACACACTCAGTAGCTCTTTAAACATGGCTCAGGCCAGCCACTGAAGAGCCTGTGTGTGCAGTTTTAAACTGCCATTTCAACCTGGCAAGTTATTTACTTGCCAGGACCAAACCTTCCCTTTTAATACATATAAGTCACCCCTTAGCTAGGCCCTAGGCAGCCCTATGGGTAGAGTGTAGTGTATTTAAAAGGTAGGACCTGTCCTTCTGAGTTTTACATGTCCTGGTAGTGAAAAACGACTAGATTTGTTTCTCACTACTGCAAGGCCCATCTCTCAGATTAACACAGGGATTACCTTAAAACATCTTTTGAATGTAATTTCCAATTTGGAAAAGTTAGAGATTTGGAGTTTGGTGTCTCTGGACTCACAATTTAAAATCCTGGCTTATGGTGAATTCGGATTTTAAATTATGAGTCTGAGAATGCCACTTTTAGAAAGGTGACATTTTCTTACTTTCATTATTTTGTGCCTCTGCCAGTCTCTGAATACACGTCTGGGTTGGGTGACAGCTGGACTTTGTGCATTGTCTCTAAACAGTCACACAAAATGAGGAGGGGTGTGACATTTGCATCCTGATGGCCCATCGCCAGGCTGATGGTCCTTCCTTAGGTAGATTGGGAGGGAGGCGCTGACTCTTGCACCTCAATAGGGCTGTGCCTGTCACCGCACAAGGAGCTGTATAGTAGTTAGTCTGGAGCAAGGGCAAGAAAGGCAGGGACCTTGTGATCTTCAAAGACTTCTTTGAAGTGTTCCCTACTTCAAAGACACATTTGGGTATAAGCACTGGAGCCCTGACACCACCAAATCAGACCTCTGCTGGAACTAATCACCTTTTGCCTGGAAGAAGAGCTGCTGTGCTGAGGGAGGGACTGCCAATTTACTACCTGCATTGCTCTGTTGGCTTGCTGCCTGCTGATTATCGTGCTGTAGGAGGGACTGCCACTTTGCTGCCTGCTCTGCTGTGTTGGCCTGGGAGTGAGAGGGACTGTACTTCTCTCTATATACTTGAACCCAAGTTTCTCCAAGGGTTTGCTGGCCTGCCTCCTGTTCTCTGAAGTCTCATGGTCACAAAAGACTTCATGCAACTCTGCTGGTCTTGCAGGGCTCTGCCATCTGTGAGTCCTGTCTTTGCCTGTGGTGGCCCTTCCAGTCCTGGGTCTCAGAAGTGCATTCCGCAGCTGTTTTCTGAAAAAATCAATGCAGTGACCCCTTTGCACCGGTCAGAACCAATGTAGAACCCTCCGACGCAGTGCCAATTCAACGACAACACAGGTCTCGACTGCGCAGTTCGACGATGATACAACACCAATCTGAAGACGCCTCTGCAAGGCTCCACTCCGATGCCTTGCTGACTCTTGGACACCGACTGGGAGGCTTGACTCCAACGCATAGACCCGACTGCGTGGATCGGAACCGACTTTTCGAGTATTTGACGTCAACACTTGCTCCATAGAAAGGCACTTTTCAGCAGGTCATGGGTGGATCCTGTAGCCGGCCTGCCATCCATCACGGTCGGCTGGAACTTTGGATTTACCCCATTCTTGCACGACCTCAAGTAAACCTTTAGAGCTAATGACTTATAAGCATTGTTTTGGGATTTAATCTTTACAAATTAATATCTGGAATTTTATTTATTGATTTTTTTCATCTTGTTCTTGTTTTACTCAGATAAATATTCTCTATTTTTTTAAACTGGTGTGGAGTCTTATTGTTATGTTTTCACTGTGTTACTGCAATTAAAGTGTGCACAAATACTTTACACATTGCCTCTTAACTCGCTTGACTGCTCTGTGCCAAGCTATCAGAGGGTGAGCAGAGGTTAATTTAGGTTGTGCATCTGACTTACCCTGACTAGGATTGTGGTCCCTACTTAGACAGAGTGCAAACCTCTAATAACTAGAGACCCAAATTCTAACACCAACTTTTATCTTTTTTAGACAGACCTCCTGAAAGAAAAAAATCTATAACTTAATAACCAAAAAACTACCATAAAAAAGCAAGTTTCACAAACCTGCAAAAAGAAATAAAAAAGTAAGTATACATAAATAAATAACTAATGATAAACTTACCCAAATAGCAAACAAAAGACAAACCTAACAACCTCAACCCCTACAAACGAACAGAAAAGTACAATTTAAAATGTATTTTACGTTTTTCTTTTTCAGTCAACAAAAATAAAACCACCTGCCACACATTAAAACACCTCTAAGGAAAAAACTTGAGAAACTGGGTGAAATATTTCGCCAGAAGATACATGTAAGTGTACAAATTAGAAGTGAATACATTTTTAAACATGTTAATGACAATTGTGTCAAAGGTTAAAGATATTATTAATTTATACTATTATAATACTTACAGATACAATGAGACCGCCAAATTTATCACTTCACAGAAAGTAAAGCAGCTGCTAAATCACATAGGCTACACCAACAGCGAAGAAAGTGCATCATCAGAATCCATAAACTGGATATGCTATGGGAGGGCAACTAGAAAAGAATATGTTTTAATTCATATAAAAGAGCACAACCACCCCCCAAATGTGACAGAAATAGAAGTACAAGAAATATTGCAGGATATATGAGAGGCAAGCACTAGCTCCCAGAATCTAACAAGCAAAATCTTGAAGGATACTTTACCTAAAGGTCACAACCAAATGAAAAGGCAACTTCCACCCAGCTCCATTGTAAAAAGATTAATTGCATGAACTACAAAAGCCACCAGCGATGTCCCACCTGCCCCTAGAAGATACCAAGACATAGACATACCTGAACAATTAACAATTACACATAGTGGGGGGCGTGGCTTGGACGCCATCTGGGATGGCCGCCTGAGTCCGGAGCTCCGCCGTGCCGGGACGGACTTTTATTGTTTACGGCGGTGTCCGTACTTCCCCATCGTGCTTTTCAAGGGTTCCTGCAAGCGGAACATGTGGTGCATCTGGTGAGTGTATATATTGAGAGGGTAGCTGTTCCTAAAGACAGGAAAGAGATGGCTGTGTGTGCTCTAGGTATGGTCGGGTTGAAATGCGTGTGGGGAATTTATCCTTTAGAATATAGTGCCCTCACACACCCTTTTGAGTGTCCTGCTTCATCATGGGGCGTTGCTCCTCGTGGGGGTGGCGCTGCAGTCCCCCACGGGCCCCGCAAGAGGGCTCTTTGTCGGAGATCTTTTGTTGGAGACGCCGCAGTTGTGCATGGGGGTGTGTGGGCCTATCTAGAGGAAAGTGGGTGGTGCGTTAAAAATACTAAATAGAGTCCAAGACCTTTATTCACGGCTCTAACTAGTAAAGGTTAAAAATAATAATCCTGGAGCTCCTCTTTGAAACAAAGATATTGAGGGCAGGTGTAAAATTAACTGCTGCTCTCAGAATGGTGAGTGGAAGTCCTACTAATTTGGGGTCAACATGTTTCGCGCTTCAGAGTACGTCCATAAGGGATCCAATAGCGCTTCGTCAGGACCAAGTATAAAGTGAGTGAAACAAATGTGAGTTCTTGAGACAGGTTCCAGTAAGGTGCAGTGCTGTGAACCTATGGTACCTTAATAGTAAGGGGATACAGCGTCCTCGCGCTGATAGGTACTCCTTCTTTTTGGAAACCTAAACCCAACCTGGTAAGGTAAAAACAAGAGAGACACACACATGGACAAATAAAAGGGGGGGGGGAGAGAAGAAAGAAACACGGCACCTATTGTAATCATTATTCATTACATGTTGTGATTATACTGAAAATTAACACAATAAGTGTTCATTCAAAACAAGCATGCTTCAGTAGTTCACATGCAAGTAGAATGACCTAATGCCGAAAAGTGTGAATCAGGGTGCAAAAGACCGCTACGGAAGGGTGCATGTTATGTTTTGTTTAGCCAATCTACAGTGATCATGTGCCATACAAAAAACATCCCCATAAGCGGCCAGCAGCCTGTGTAAAAACCACTCTGCAACAACACCGTGTGGATATTTCAGTTGCTATCATGGTTGGAGGAAGGAAAGTACAACTCTCTAATGGAACATCTCGTGTGCACAATGATAATCATGACAACATATTTAGCTTACCCTTAGAGTATAGGGAATGGGCTCCTTCAGCGTCTCGGAGATGGCAGAAAGAGAAACTAATAAAGGGAGATGTAATATAAGTATACCGAGGTAAATGGTACCAGTCAGTTAAAAAAGAGAGAGAGCGCGCTCACCTCTTCGTAGCGAGTAGATACTCACGAGTGCTCGTTCGCCCAGGGTGTGGAAACCTACCCCTCCTCCGTGCAGCGCCGGGATTGATGAGGGAGGGTGAGAGGAAGTGCCTTTTAAGTGTATTCCTCATAGACGCTGAATTAGAGATTGGGGCGGTTCTTTGACGTCGGAAGATGACGTGGCGACGTTACGTGTATTGTTGCCAAGGTAATCTCGGAGGTTCTTGGACGCCGAAAAATGACGTGGCGACATTACGTGTATTGTTGCCATGGCAATCACGGGAGTGTGTGACGCGGCAATGTTAAAGCATTCGTAGATATTTTGTCTCATGTTGACAAAGAACCTTCAATAAAGTTATCGAAATGCTGACATGATGAGGAAATGGTGAGACGAAATGTCTCATGAGTGTTCTTCCTCATTGGCGTTGAAATAATGTTAGTGGTGGTTAAATAACACCGGGGGATGGGGCGGTGACGCTGTGTGTTTTGTATCCATGGAAAACCGGGTAAAATAACGTGGTAGTTTCTACGCATATGTATGCATCTAGTTTAATATTGGTTGCGGACCTTACTTAAGGTTAAGGGGAAGCAGCGGCCATGTTAAAAGGGTAGTCTCGCATCAGGATCAAAGTGTCTGCTGGTGGTGTTTACACAAAAGTGCACGCTAGGTGTAATGGCGTGCAGAGAGGTGAATACTGTTCACATACGGGAGATTATCCGTAATCCTGTGTCATATGCTTGGTCTAATTTGAAAATTCTTGGGACATTGTGGTTATATTACAGCACGTATGGTTTAATCTTGCTAGTTTCTTGTAGATTATTGAGTGGAGTGCATATCGTGCTCATGCAAAAGACGGTAGAAAAGAAATACACGTGATCTAGGGGAATCACAAGTAGGAATGTGGTATAATTTTTGCAGAGCTACCATCTGATTATCATCTATAAGCTCAAATTGGATGTCAGATAAGGTGTCAGGTTAACTCAACCCACGGGATTTCGTCATTTAGGCCCATGGTGTCGCATCTCAATCTGTGGACCCATCGTTGTTCTTGTTTGAACAAAGTGCATTTGGTCCAGTGGGGATTGGATACAATGATAGTCCATCTTAGACTATTCGCTGTGTGTCCTTGTTCTGCAAAGTGTGTCAATAGTTTGGTGTTGGTTTTGCCTCGTCTTATAGTGCTTTTATGCTCCCCCATGCGTATTTTGACTGCTCTTGTGGTCATGCCCACATACCTCTTATTACATGGGCAGACTATTGTGTAAACACAGTTGGTCGTATTACAGTTCGTGTGTCTGGTTTGGCGCCAAGGTGTTATTAAGCCCAAATCGATTTCTTTAGAAATCGTGGTTTCTGCACAAGTTGAGCAGGAGCCGCAAGGGTAATGGCCTACTACTGGTGGTAAGGACCATAGTGTTGGTTGATGTATGGGTTGTGGTTTTGGTCTAGTGTGTACAAGGTGATCTCTTAAATTCTGCATACGTTTAAATGCAAAAAGTGGTGGCGGGCCTGGTTCAAAGGAACCTGAATTCAATATTGTCCAGTGTTTTTTGATCACCTTCTGTATACTGTTGGAGCTGGGAGTGAATGTGGTGACACATGTAATGGTGTCTAATTCAGATTTCTCTGTCGCAATTCCTGTCTGTCGGTTTTTTGTAATTTGTGGTGTGAGATACATTGTTCTTCATTCCCTTGCCAAAATAAGACCACATTGTCAATGTAACGACGCCATAGTAGAATGTGGTCTTATTTTGGCAAGGGAATGAAGAACCATGTATCTCATTCTGCGATTGGGTCAACACTCTAAACCCATATTTAAAGTTCACAAGCACACGATCTCGACATGAAATCCCCTTTTTGGACCTTCTCATCTCATTGGACAATGGTTGTCTACACACCACAAATTACAAAAAACCGACAGACAGGCACAATCTGGAAAAACGACATTACCCCAATAACATTATTCGTCAAGCTCACAAGAGAGCCAGAAACAGCCCCAGGGCAGCTCTCCTTGAAATAAAAGAGAAATCTGAATTAGACACCATTACATGTGTCACCACATTCACTACCAGCTCCAACAGTATACAGAAGGTGATCAAAAAACACTGGACAATATTGAATTCAGGTTCCTTTGAACCAGGCCGACACCACTTTTTGCATTTAAACGTACGCAGAATTTAAGAGATCACCTTGTACACACTAGACCAAAACCACAACCCATACATCAACCAACACTATGGTCCTTACCACCAGTAGTAGGCCATTACCCTTGCGGCTCCTGCTCAACTTGTGCAGAAACCACGATTTCTAAAGAAATCGATTTGGGCTTAATAACACCTTGGCGCCAAACCAGACACACGAACTGTAATACGACCAACTGTGTTTACACAATAGTCTGCCCATGTAATAAGAGGTATGTGGGCATGACCACAAGAGCAGTCAAAATACGCATGGGGGAGCATAACAGCACTATAAGAGGAGGCAAAACCAACACCAAACTATTGACACACTTTGCAGAACAAGGACACACAGCGAATAGTCTAAGATGGACTATCATTGTATCCAATCCCCACTGGACCAAACGCACTTTGTTCAAACAAGAACAACGATGGGTCCACAGATTGAGATGCGACACCATGGGCCTAAATGACGAAATCCCGTGGGTTGAGTTAACCTGACACCTTATCTGACATCCAATTTGAGCTTATAGATGATAATCAGATGGTAGCTCTGCAAAAATGATACCACATTCCTACTTGTGATTCCCCTAGATCACGTGTATTTCTTTTCTACGGTCTTTTGCATGAGCACGATATGCACTCCACTCAATAATCTACAAGAAACTAGCAAGATTAAACCATACGTGCTGTAATATAACCACAATGTCCCAAGAATTTTCAAATTAGACCAAGCATATGACACAGGATTACGGATAATCTCCTGTATGGGGGAACAACCTTTACAACGCAACTTTTACAACGCACTACCTTTACAACGCATTTTTTACAACCCATAATCCATTACAACGCATGACATTACAACGCATGACATTACAACGCATTTTTAAAAACTACCTTTACAACACATTCCATTACAACGCGTACTACCATTACAACGCATACCATTACAACGCATAATATTACACTACACTATCCAACACTTACCCTACTGTTGCACCCCCTGGAGTTAGAATAGTAATTTTTACCCCTATACTATCCAACACTTACCCTACTGTTGCACCCCCTGGAGTTAGAATAGTAATTTTTACCCCTATTCTATCCAACACTTACCCTACTGTTGCACCCCCTGGAGTTAGAATAGTAATTTTTACCCCTATACTATCCAACACTTACCCTACTGTTGCACCCCCTGGAGTTAGAATAGTAATTTTTACCCCTATACTATCCAACACTTACCCTACTGTTGCACCCCCTGGAGTTAGAATAATAATTTTTACCCCTATACTATCCAACACTTACCCTACTGTTGCACCCCCTGGAGTTAGAATAGTAATTTTTACCCCTATACTATCCAACACTTACCCTACTGTTGCACCCCCTGGAGTTAGAATAGTAATTTTTACCCCTATACTATCCAACACTTACCCTACTGATGCACCCCCTGGAGTTAGAATAGTAATTTTTACCCCTATACTATCCAACACTTACCCCACTGTTGCACCCCCTGGAGTTAGAATAGTAATTTTTACCCCTATACTATCCAACACTTACCCTACTGTTGCACCCCCTGGAGTTAGAATAGTAATTTTTACCCCTATACTATCCAACACTTACCCTACTGTTGCACCCCCTGGAGTTAGAAAAGTATACTATCTAATACTTACCTTAAATGCAATTTAATATTATGCGTTGTAATGGTATGCGTTGTAAAGGTAGTATGCGTTGTAATGGAAATGCGTTGTAAAGGTAGTTTTTAAAAATGCGTTGTAGTGTCATGCGTTGTAATGTCATGCGTTGTAATGGATTATGCGTTGTAAAAAATGCGTTGTAAGTGCATGCGTTGTAAAAGTGTGCGTTGTAACGTCATACATCCTCCCGTATGTGAACACTATTCACCTCTCTGCACGCCATTACACCTAGCGTGCACTTTTGTGTAAACACCACCAGCAGACACTTTGATCCTGATGCGAGACTACCCTTTTAACATGGCCGCTGCTTCCCCTTAACCTTAAGTAAGGTCCGCAACCAATATTAAACTAGATACATACATATGCGTAGAAACTACCACGTTATTTTACCCGGTTTTCCATGGATACAATACACACAGTGTCACCGCGCCATCCCCCGGCATTATTTAACCACCACTAACATTATTTCAACGCCAATGAGGAAGAACACTCATGAGACATTTCGTCTCAGCATTTCCTCATCATGTCAGCATTTCGATAACTTTATTGAAGGTTCTTTGTCAACATGAGACAAAATATCTACGAATGCTTTAACATTACCGCGTCACACACTCCCGTGATTGCCATGGCAACAATACACGTAATGTCGCCACGTCATTTTTCGGCGTCCAAGAACCTCCGCGATTACCTTGGCAACAATACACGTAACGTCACCACGTCATCTTCTGACGTCAAAGAACCGCCCCATTCTCTAATTCAGCGTCTATGAGGAATACACTTAAAAGGCACTTCCTCTCACCCTCCCTCATCAATCCCGGCGCTGCACGGAGGAGGGGTAGGTTTCCACACCCTGGGCGAACGAGCACTCGTGAGTATCTACTCGCTACGAAGAGGTGAGCGCGCTCTCTCTCTTTTTTAACTGACTGGTACCATTTACCTCGGTATACTTATATTACATCTCCCTTTATTAGTTTCTCTTTCTGCCATCTCCGAGACGCTGAAGGAGCCCATTCCCAGGGGCGACCCCCTGTGCCTGGGCGACCCCCTGTGCCTGCACAGACGGACGCTCCCTCCCACTGCTGCTACCTACCTGCCTCCGCTGCCTGACGCCTGTTTGCCGCTCCTCACCACCTACCTGACGCCGCTGCCTGCATCTCGCCTCCGCCGCCTCCCAGGTACCGCCTGCTGCTTCCTGGTCGCCACCCACGCCGCTACCTTCACTCCCCACGCCCGCTGACCACCGCCACTTACCTGGTCACTCCTTGGGCTCCGTCGCTTCCCGCCGATTTTCCCGCCGTTTTCTCGGCGCCGCTGCCCCAGGCGCACACTCCCACTCCTGCCTCCTCCTTCAGTCCCGCCCCCCCTCCCTGCCCATTGGCCACCCCGCTCCCGCCTCCCGCTGACCCTCCCTCCCGGCTCCTTATTTAAGGGGACCCCGCGGGCTGGTCAGTGCGACCCCCTGTGCCTGCACAGACGGACGCTCCCTCCCACTGCTGCTACCTACCTGCCTCCGCTGCCTGACGCCTGTTTGCCGCTCCTCACCACCTACCTGACGCCGCTGCCTGCATCTCGCCTCCGCCGCCTCCCAGGTACCGCCTGCTGCTTCCTGGTCGCCACCCACGCCGCTACCTTCACTCCCCACGCCCGCTGACCACCGCCACTTACCTGGTCACTCCTTGGGCTCCGTCGCTTCCCGCCGATTTTCCCGCCGTTTTCTCGGCGCCGCTGCCCCAGGCGCACACTCCCACTCCCGCCTCCTCCTTCAGTCCCGCCCCCCCTCCCTGCCCATTGGCCACCCCGCTCCCGCCTCCCGCTGACCCTCCCTCCCGGCTCCTTATTTAAGGGGACCCCGCGGGCTGGTCAGTGCGACCCCCTGTGCCTGCACAGACGGACGCTCCCTCCCACTGCTGCTACCTACCTGCCTCCGCTGCCTGACGCCTGTTTGCCGCTCCTCACCACCTACCTGACGCCGCTGCCCGCATCTCGCCTCCGCCGCCTCCCAGGTACCGCCTGCTGCTTCCTGGTCGCCACCCACGCCGCTACCTTCACTCCCCACGCCCGCTGACCACCGCCACTTACCTGGTCACTCCTTGGGCTCCGTCGCTTCCCGCCGATTTTCCCGCCGTTTTCTCGGCGCCGCTGCCCCAGGCGCACACTCCCACTCCCGCCTCCTCCTTCAGTCCCGCCCCCCCTCCCTGCCCATTGGCCACCCCGCTCCCGCCTCCCGCTGACCCTCCCTCCCGGCTCCTTATTTAAGGGGACCCCGCGGGCTGGTCAGTGCGACCCCCTGTGCCTGCACAGACGGACGCTCCCTCCCACTGCTGCTACCTACCTGCCTCCGCTGCCTGACGCCTGTTTGCCGCTCCTCACCACCTACCTGACGCCGCTGCCCGCATCTCGCCTCCGCCGCCTCCCAGGTACCGCCTGCTGCTTCCTGGTCGCCACCCACGCCGCTACCTTCACTCCCCACGCCCGCTGACCACCGCCACTTACCTGGTCACTCCTTGGGCTCCGTCGCTTCCCGCCGATTTTCCCGCCGTTTTCTCGGCGCCGCTGCCCCAGGCGCACACTCCCACTCCCGCCTCCTCCTTCAGTCCCGCCCCCCCTCCCTGCCCATTGGCCACCCCGCTCCCGCCTCCCGCTGACCCTCCCTCCCGGCTCCTTATTTAAGGGGACCCCGCGGGCTGGTCAGTGCGACCCCCTGTGCCTGCACAGACGGACGCTCCCTCCCACTGCTGCTACCTACCTGCCTCCGCTGACCACCTACCTGACGCCGCTGCCTGCATCTCGCCTCCGCCGCCTCCCAGGTACCGCCTGCTGCTTCCTGGTCGCCACCCACGCCGCTACCTTCACTCCCCATGCCCGCTGACCACCGCCACTTACCTGGTCACTCCTTGGGCTCCGTCGCTTCCCGCCGATTTTCCCGCCGTTTTCTCGGCGCCGCTGCCCCAGGCGCACACTCCCACTCCCGCCTCCTCCTTCTGTCCCGCCCCCCCTCCCTGCCCATTGGCCACCCCGCTCCCGCCTCCCGCTGACCCTCCCTCCCGGCTCCTTATTTATGACGCCCCCTCAGCGACCGCGCAGCGGACGCGCGCAGCGGGAGCGCCGACTGAGCGCCGAAGGTGCGCCAAAGGTAAGCCCGTCTGCGCCCGTCCGCGCCTGGACCGCGCCCAGCGCGAGACCCCCTGGTCCCCGCGCCCGCCAGCCCCCCCGCAGGACCTACGACTTCGCTACGCTCATCGCACTCAAAACCGCCCGAGCCACCGGATGCTACCGAGCGTCCCCGCAACGCACCCATGGACCCTTCGCCTGCAGATCCTGCAACTTCTCCTGCCTCCAAACAAGCACCACGCCCACCAAGACGGACAACAGCAACCACCTCAAGTGCATCCTGCTCAACACCCGCTCCGTCCACAGACACGCCGTGGAACTCTGGAACCTCCTCGACACTGCATCTCCAGACGTCGCCTTCCTCACGGAAACCTGGATGAACGACTCTTCAGCCCCCGACATCGCCATTGCCATCCCGGACGGCTACAAGATCATCAGGAAGGATCGCGTCAACCAGACCGGAGGAGGCATCGCCATCGTACACAAGAGCACCATTCGCATCTCGACTGACTCCATCGACGTATTCAACGCCGCCGAATACCTGCACTTCCAGATCCACACCGACCCCAAGACTACCCTCAGAGGCACCCTCATCTACAGACCCCCGGGACCACGCGCACAGTTCTGCGAAGACATCGCCGACTTCATCAGCCCTCACGCCCTCCCCTCCGCCGACTACATCCTCCTCGGGGACCTCAACTTCCACCTGGAGAGCAACAATGACCGCAACACCACCGCCCTGCTGGATAACCTCGCCAACCTCGGACTTCAGCAACTGGTCAACACCCCCACCCACTTCGCCGGCCACACGCTCGACCCACTCTTCTCGTCCAGCAAGCACGTCACCTTCAGCCACTCCACCGGACTTCACTGGACCGACCACAGCTGCGTCCATTTCAGCTTCAGAAAGAACACGGTCCACCATCACCCGAAGCAGGCTCCCCACAGAAACTGGAGCAAGATCACCGCCGACCAGCTCGCCACCTCCCTCAGCCAGAGCCCACCTGTCAGGACCACGAACCCTAACACAGCTGCCCTCGACCTCACGCAGTGGCTGACCTCCTGTGCCGACGACCTCGCGCCACTGAAGAACCCCCTCACCAGGCCCAGAAGCAAGAAGGCCCCCTGGTTCACCGACGAACTTAAGGACTCCAAGAAGGCCTGCCGCACCCTCGAGAAGGCCTGGCTCCTCAACAAGACTGCCGACAACAGAACAGCACTGAAACTCGCCACTCGCAGACATCACCAGCTCATCCGCACCACCAAGAAGAAATCTCTGCGGGAACGACTGGACAAGAACGCCCATGACAGCAAGGAGCTCTTCAACATCGTCAAGGAGTTCTCCAACCCCAGCACCGGCAACAACGACATCACTCCCTCACAGGACCTCTGCGACTCCCTCGCCTCGTACTTCCACCGCAAGATCGCCAACATCCACAACAGCTTCGACATTTCACCCCCGCACCCATCGGTCGTACCTTCGCACCCCGCCGCCACCCTCCAGACATGGACCGAGGTGACCCCCGAAGACACGTCACGCATGATGAACACCATCCACTCCGGATCTCCGACCGACCCGTGTCCCCATCATGTTTTCAACAAGGCAGCCTCTACCATCGCACCCCACCTCCGAGACATCATCAACACCTCCTTCAACACAGCAACTTTCCCGGAGAGCTGGAAGCACGCCGAACTCAGCGCTCTGCTGAAGAAACCAACAGCGGACCCGACCGACCTCAAGAACTTCCGCCCCATCTCGCTCCTTCCTTTCCCCGCCAAAGTCATCGAGAAGGTCGTCAACAAGCAACTGGCCGCCTTCCTCGAGACGAACGGATCCCTCGACCCATCACAGTCCGGATTCAGAGCCAACCACAGCACCGAGACCGCCCTCATCGCAGCCACCGACGACATCCGAGCCCTGCTCGACAACGGCGAAACAGCGGCACTCATCCTCCTAGACCTCTCCGCAGCATTTGACACTGTCTGCCACCGCACACTAGTCCAACGCCTCAACGACACCGGCATCCAAGGGAAGGCTCTGGAATGGATCATCTCATACCGCTCAGGCAGAACACAGAGAGTACGCCTCCCTCCGTTCCGCTCCGAGGCCACCGAAGTCATCTGCGGCGTCCCGCAAGGATCGTCGCTCAGCCCCACTCTCTTCAACATCTACATGAAACCCCTCGCTGCCATCGCACGCCAACACAACCTCAACATCATTTCCTACGCCGATGACACCCAGCTAATTCTCTCCCTCACCAGAGACCCCGACACCGCCAAAGCCAGCCTGCACGAAGGGATGACAGACGTCGCTGAATGGATGAACATCAGCCGCCTGAAACTGAACACGGACAAGACAGAAGTCCTCATCCTGGGACCATCACCCTCCGCATGGGACGACTCCTGGTGGCCCCCGGCACTAGGCACCGCACCTGAACCGACGGACCACGCACGCAACTTGGGCGTCATACTGGACTCCTCCCTATCGATGACCAGACAAGTCAACGCCGTCTCCTCAGCCTGCTTCCACAACCTCCGCATGCTCCGAAAGATCTTCCGATGGATCCCAACCGAGACCAGGAAGACGGTCACCCACGCTCTCGTCACCAGCAGACTAGACTACGGAAACACCCTCTACGCCGGTACTACGGCCAAGCTTCAGAAAAGACTTCAGCGAATTCAGAACGCCTCCGCCCGACTCATCCTGGACGTCCCCCGACGCAGCCACATCTCGTGCCACCTGAGAGACCTGCACTGGCTCCCGGTCAACAAGAGGATCACGTTCAGACTCCTCACCCACGCACACAAGTCCCTCCACGACCTAGGCCCAGGGTACCTCAACAGCCGCCTCACCTTCTACACGCCCACCCGCCGGCTACGTTCCGCTAACCTCGCCCTCGCCGTCGTCCCTCGCATCCAGAGAGCCACCGCTGGAGGAAGGTCATTCTCCTACCTGGCAGCTAAGACTTGGAACTCCCTACCCGTCCACCTGCGGATGACCCAGGACCACCTGGCCTTCAGGAAACAGCTCAAGACCTGGCTGTTCGAGCAGTAGCAGACCCCCTTCCCCAAGCGCCTTGAGACCCTTACGGGTGAGTAGTGCGCGATATAAGTTCCATGATTGATTGATTGATTGATTCCCTATACTCTAAGGGTAGGCTAAATATGTTGTCATGATTATCATTGTGCACACGAGATGTTCCATTAGAGAGTTGTACTTTCCTTCCTCCAACCACGATAGCAACTGAAATATCCACACGGTATTGTCGCAGAGTTGTTTTTACACAGGCTGCTGGCCGCTTATGGGGATGTTTTTTGTATGGCACATGATCACTGTAGATTGGCTAAACAAAACATAACATGCACCCTTCCGTAGCGGTCTTTTGCACCGTGATTCACACTTTTCGGCATTAGGTCTTTCTACTTGCATGTGAACTACTGAAGCATGCTTGTTTTGAATGAACACTTATTGTGTTAATTTGCAGTATAATCACAACATGTAATGAATAATGATTACAATAGATGCCGTGTTTCTTTCTTCTCTCCCCCCCCCCTTTTATTTGTCCATGTGTGTGTCTCTCTTGTTTTTACCTTACCAGGTTGGGTTTAGGTTTCCAAAAAGAAGGAGTACCTATCAGCGCGAGGACGCTGTATCCCCTTACTATTAAGGAACCATAGGTTCACAGCACTGCACCTTACTGGAACCTGTCTCAAGAACTCACATTTGTTTCACTCACTTTATACTTGGTCCTGACGAAGCGCTATTGGATCCCTTATGGACCTACTCTGAAGCGCGAAACATGTTGACCCCAAATTAGTAGGACTTCCACTCACCATCCTGAGAGCAGCAGTTAATTTTACACCTGCCCTCAATATCTTTGTTTCAAAGAGGAGCTCCAGGATTATTATTTCTAACCTTTACTAGTTAGAGCCGTGAATAAAGGTCCTGGACTCTATTTAGTATTTTTAACGCACCACCCACTTTCCTCTAGATAGGCCCACACACCCCCATGCACAACTGCGGCGTCGCCAACAAAATATCTCCGACAAAGAGCCCTCTTGCGGGGCCCGTGGGGGACTGCAGCGCCACCCCCACGAGGAGCAACGCCCCATGATGAAGCAGGACACTCGAAAGGGTGTGTGAGGGCACTATATTCTAAAGGAGAAATTCCCCACACGCATTTCAACCCGACCATACCTAGAGCACACACAGCCATCTCTTTCCTGTCTTTAGGAACAGCTACCCTCTCAATATATACACGTGATTCTGAGGGAGCACGGGTACTGGACCTATCTCTAATCATGCTCCCGGTCCCCCATTCTTTATGTATTAGGTGCATCTGGTGAGCCCATGAGGAACTTTTGTTGTCTCCAAATGCCTCATTTTTATCGTGTCGTCTGAACGCCTCAGCGCGTCTGCCATTTTGCGGTCTGAGCGCCGCTTGTGTGGAGTCAGTGCGTTTCAACGTTGCTGCGAGTTCTTGCTCATTGGAATATTTGTGCTGCGTTCCTAAGGGATTATTTGCAAGGTTCCTTTCAAATGATTATTTTATGTGTCTTCATTACGTTCTCCCTGATAGCTGCAACTTCAGCACACTGAACAGCTATGCATGAACTGGGCGAGAGGCTGCTAGGAATGTTAAAGTGTTCTTCAATTGTAGCACCAAATAATGAGGATTTGTGTGGGATGAAACACAAATAACATTTGTCTCATGTATACATCACCGGAAGTGAGGCTCCGAGGTTGACTAGGATAAACACCTGAGTCTGGGCTTTGATCTGTTGGATTAGGCTTTTTTTTTTTTTTTGCCTCTCCGCTTTTTCATCAAATTCCCTGACAGCTCCTGTGATCGGTGTTTGGCACGCACTTTGTAAAGTCAAATGAACTTTTATTCTTCTTCCATTACTTCATTTTTTGTCGCATTCTGCAAATGCTTTAGTGCGTTCCCCTTTTTGCGCAATTTTGTCAGCGCCGTAATGCCTTTAGGATGCCAGTGCATTTCTGCGACCTCCAAATATTGTTGGCCTCTTCTACAGGATTAGTGTGTCTCTAGTTTAACCCACATGCTGTATCACTTATCCTGGCCATCAATTCAATGTAAGATTTTGTCGTCTCTATACCCCCAACTGTGAGAGTCTCATTGCTTTGGTCAAGACTGTGTCTGGGACTGTGGTGCACGCATTCCATGCCATCGTATTCTCTACTCAGTTGGTCTTTCCCGGTGCAGGGGCCCTGGTTTACCCCATTATCTAAACGCTCAAGTACCTATGGGTAAATTACGTAACCCTAAATTAGTTTTTGTGCCCTCGAAGAGCTCTCCTGCGACACTATCTTCTTCTTCCTCAATAGCTGACTTTTCTTCCACCACAGACCAAATGGCAGCAGCAGCTCCCAACCGTTCCTCCTTGCCACAACCAACTTCAAACAAAACTCCTCCCTCCACCGCATCATCGAAGCGCTTGAAACAGAACTCCCCCCCCCCCCTCCAGACAGGCAGCCGTCACCTCCTATTTCCATGGAGGAGGTACATGCTTTACGCCCGTTTGTGGAGGAGACCAATGATAAAATGCAGCTTTTTGAAGCAAAATGGTCAAATATGGAAAACAGAGTGTCTTCTGTGAAGCAACAGGTTACAGAGATCCAAGTCAATTCTAGACGTATTGCCTCTCTAGAAAAATCTGTTCTTACCCTCCAGCAACATACTGAGGATTTGGAAAACAGGAACAGGAGGAACAGCCTACGCATTTATGGTCTGCCGGAGTCTTTGGAGGGTGATGACCCCGTTTCGTTTTTCTCCTCCTTCCTCCTGAAACTTTTGGATATGCCTGCTGCCACTTCTCTCAGTATTCAACGGGCTCACAGACTTGGTCCTCGTTCATCATCCTCGACTAAGCCACGTGGAGTCATCATTCTTTTTCTGAAATTCACGGATCTTCTTCTAGTCCTCTCTGCAGCCAGATCTAAACGTCAAGTTTCCTGGTTGGGCCAGAGGGTTTTTCTTTCTCAAGATGTTTCTAATGCTACCGCCTCAAGAAGGAAAGAATTTTTGAATCTTCGTGCCCTGCTACGTTCTCTTGGTGCCAGATATGGCTTATTCCACCCCTGCATCTTTAAAGATACTCATCAAAATCAAACGTGGACTTTTCAGGATCCTGCCGAACTTAAAAACTTTATTCATATTCACACCAGCACCGGCATGGACACTTCCAACTCTGCATGTGGTTGATTGTTTAACTTTCCTTTTGTTTGCAGGTTCGCTCAGATAATGTTCTTACATTAGCCTTTGTCTGTTATATTGCTGGTTTGCCTTTTGGCTAATTCTTAAGAGTTTTTATTATGGTTCTTTTCCCGGCTTGTTTCTACTTCTGCTGGTATTCTCTAAAAGTTCTGTTTTTTATTTTATTCTTACTATTACTCTCAATGGTGTGTTGGATTGTATTTTTTTTGTTGTTTTTTTTTGTTCTTATGCCTCTTTTTATGTGTTTCCTTCATTATAACTGTTTCTCAAATTCATTTTACTTACCTAGATTGATGGGTATATTTCCCTTCCTCTCATATGGTTCGTTCTCTTTATCTTCCGTCCTGGTGCGGTTTGGTCTCCTGGTTCCGGGAGGTCAATCTTCCTGAGTCCTTCCATAGTCCCAGTATCCTTTTTATGTCCCCTTCAGGTATCTTATTCTCAGTCATCCTTTTTGGATATGTACTGTCTCTTCTTGTATTTTTCTCTTTTCACCTTTCCCTTCTTGTCCTTTTCCCTTTGCTCCACTTTATACTTATTTTTCCTCTGTTTGCATCATTACTCTATCGTTTTATTTGTATTGTCTCAGATGTTTACTCTTTATTTCTTTTTCCTTTCCCCTGATTCAGTCTTCTTCTTCTCTTGCTTCTATTTTATTCTATTCTTGGACATTTTTTTATTTTTTCTTCTATCCATTTGTCGCTGTAGTTTTTGTTTCTATTAATGGTATCCAATATTTGAATTCAGAGTAATTTCCTGGAATGTAAAAGGTTTTATCAATTCCATTAAACGTCAGAGGATTCTCTCCCACCTTGCTTCCTATAACCCTGATGTAGTTTTTCTACAAGAGACTCATCTCACTGAGGCTGAGTCCCTTAAGTTAAAACGAGGGTGGGTGGGTATGGTTTTCTTCTCTCCTTCTAGCAATAAGAAGAATGGTGTTGCTATTTTATTTCACAAAAGACTAAGATGTAATGTTTTATTGCAAGAAATATATTCTGATGGGAGATGGATACTAGCTAAATTACTAATTAATTCTATACCCTTGACTGTGTTTAATGTTTATGGTCCTACGCAACCCGATTTACTTTTTTGGCCCTCAATTACGAACAAATGCATTCAGCATAGAGATGATCTCTTCATTCTAGGCGGTGACTGTAACCAAATTGTAGACCCCTTTCTTGACCGTAAGTCAACGGTTCGGTTCATACCTCACAAATCTCACAAACAGTTTCTAGACACTATTTCCCAAATACATCTCACTGATTCTTGGAGACTTTCACATCCTGACACCCTTGATTACTCCTTTTTCTCTCCTCCTCATTCATCTTTCTCACGCCTTGATTACATTTTTCTTTCTCCCTCCTTGTCACAGAACCTACTATCTTCTTCTATTGAACCCATACTCATCTCGGACCATGCTCCTATTGTAACGGATCTTGACTTACTTCCCCCGCATCCCAAGTCTTCTCGTTGGCGCTTTAATAATTCTCTTCTTACTGATCCTTTTTTCTCCTCTGCATTTCGCTCTTTTGCTACCGATTTCTTCTGTTTTAACGATGAGCCTAGCGTCTCTCCCCACCTTCTCTGGGACTCTTTTAAGGCCACAGCTCGCGGGTTTATTATTGACTTGGTTTCTAGGAAGAAGAAACGTTTTCTTCAGAAGCAGAAAGCTATATTAGCTCGTATTAAATCTTTGGAGCATGAGTTCTATACTTCTACTAATAACTCCGTCTCTCCGGATCTTATCCGTACCAAGTTAGAATTCAATAAAACTACTACTGATAATGCTTCGTCGATGCTTCTTCGTAGTAGTGCTCGTTATTATGGCGGACGCAATAGGGCAGGGAAGCTTCTAACTAATTATCTTAAGTCACGCAAGGAACGCTCCTTTATTGACTCTATTTACTCTTCTGACAATACTTTACTACATAAAACTCTGGATATTCTAGACCAGTTTCAGTTATTTTATCGTACTCTCTATACGCCAGAATCTCCTCCTACTCCCTCTCTTATTCAAACCTATTTCGAGAAACTTCCTAAACCCTCAACTTCTCATCTTAATTTTTCAGATCTGGAAGTCGACCTTTCATTGCATGAACTCTCCGCTGCTTTGAGCATTCTCTCCAAAGGTAAAACACCAGGCCCTGGTGGTTTTCAGTTGAATTTTATTTACATTTTTCTGATCTTTTACTCCCCAGGCTCCTAACTCTCTTTCAATCGTTTTATTTATCGGGTAAGGCGGAGGGTACTTTTCAAGAAGCCACCATCTGTCTCATTCCTAAGGATGGTCGTGATCCCAAATTTTGCAAGAACTATCACCCGATCTCGTTAGTTAATGTGGATTATAACTTATTTGCTAAGGTACTTGCTTTGCGCTTAGATCCCCTTATGCCCCACCTCATTGGTAAAGAGCAATGTGGATTTGTTAGAGGCCGGATCACCTCTGATAACTCTCGCCTCTTCCTTAATGTTTTAAATAAGGTCTCATCTCTTTCCATTCCTTTAGCAGCTATTTCTGTCGATGCAGAGAAAGCCTTCGACAGAGTTGATTGGTCTTTCTTATTTGCTTCACTGCGCTGGCATGGTTTTGGCCCTCATTTCATCTCTCTTATTTCTTTGTTGTATTCTGCTCCTAAGGCTTCAGTTCTGGTTAATGGTCAGGTTTCCTCATATTTCCCTCTTCAGCGGGGTGTTCGTCAAGGTTGCCCCTTATCTCCACTTCTTTTTGTTCTTGCCCTTGAGCCCTTTTTGTCTTCTATTCGTAACAATGTCTCCATCTCAGGTTTTCCCTATGGTAACAGTCAGTTGAAACTCTCTGCGTATGCAGATGATATTCTTTTATTTATTTCGGCTCCAGAAACATCTATTCTCCCCTTATTATCTGAATTCGACTCATTCTCACAGGTTTCAGGATACACAATTAACTCAGATAAGACTGAAATTCTTCCTTTTACAAAATTTTGCCTCCCCCACTTTTTCTCCTCTGCTGGGTTTGCTTGGAATAGCTCGAAAATTAAATACTTAGGAATCTGGTTTTCCAATTCTATTTCCTCTTCAATTACTCTAAACATGTCTGCGGTTTTATCTCGAATTGAGCAATTATTTTCCTCTTGGAATCCCCTCTTTCTCTCTTGGTGGGGACGAATGGACTCAATCAAGATGATGATAGCTCCCATTTTGATATACATTTTCTCCATGTTGCCCGTTCATATCCCCGCAATTTACTTTAAACGAATTGTCAAAATTTCTCTGGAAAAACAAGAAATCTAGGATTTCTTTAACACTGCTTCGTAATTCCAAACCTAATGGCGGTGTCAATTTCCCAGACTTTCGTCTCTACCACAAATCCTTTTCTCTCCGTCAAGCGTCTAGATGGCTTACGTCAGTTGCTTCTCCTCTTACTCCTCTTTGGCTTCAGATTGAGCAAACACTGTTGATTCCTTTTTCTTTTGGAGAAATCATACGCTTCTCTGCCAAGGCTCCTCATACATCATTTCCTTTATTTAAGCATACTTCTTCTCTTTTGAGGCCTCTTATCAGTCCTATTCCTATTACTCGTGAATCCTTTTTGAATTCCACGATCTGGTATAATTTGCTCATCCTTATAAATAATAGACCCATCTTTTGGAAATCTTGGAGGTTCAAGGGCATCACTTGGGTTAACCAAATGTTTGACGGAATGTCACCCTGTTCCTTTCCTCAACTGCAGATGTCCTTTCATTGTCCTCGCTCCTTTTTGCAAAAGTTTGTTACTCTGATGACTGTTATTCTTGATCTTTTTTATTCTCTTCCTTCTTCCCCATCTTCTCTTTCCCAAACTCCTCTTCTCAAAATACTTTCTACCCTACCCAAAGCCTCTCTCATTTATAAATTCTTTTCATCTCCCAATCCAGATCGTCTTAAATCTAAATTGGAACTTAAGGGGGATGGGAGCACACTGCTACCTCCCAGCACAGTTCACCCCTTTGCATCCTGGTACATGCAGTTCAATTTAAATGCTTACTTGAAATTTTGCAGAGTGTCTCACCAAAGTTGGTGCAGGTTAGTGCTGTTAATCTCTAGACACATGTGTTTCTGGATTTCATCCTTCTTCAGTAGAGATAAAACGAAATTCTTCTGGGGTTTGCTGAGAATGCTGCTACAATCCTCTCAGGTCTCTGTACCTCTCCCTGGCGCACAGGTGCCTCCCATGAGCTCGTCAGCCCAGTGGCTCAAGGGAGCCTTTTTGAAACAGAAGGGGGATGGGAGCACACTGCTACCTCCCAGCCCAGTTCACCCCTTTGCATCCTGGTACATGCAGTTCAATTTAAATGCTTACTTGAAATTTTGCAGAGTGTCTCACCAAAGTTGGTGCAGGTTAGTGCTGTTAATCTCTAGACACATGTGTTTCTGGATTTCATCCTTCTTCAGTAGAGATAAAACGAAATTCTTCTGGGGTTTGCTGAGAAAGCTGCCACAATCCTCTCAGGTCTCTGTACCTCTCCCTGGCGCACAGGTGCCTCCCATGAGCTCGTCAGCCCAGTGGCTCAAGGGAGCCTTTTTGAAACAGAAGGGGCAGTGTGCTCCCATCCCCCTTCTGTTTCTAAATTGGAACTTTCTTGGGAGGCGGACTTGGGTTGTGTTTGGTCCGTTGCTCTTTGGGACAAACTTTGGTCCAGATCCTTGAAAATCTCTTGTTCCGCTTCTCTTACTCAATCTCTCTTCTATTTGTATCACAGATTATATCTTTCTCCGCTTTCTCTAGCCCGCTTCTCTTCCTCTTCTGGGTCTAATTGTTGGACTTGTTCTTCTCCTAACTCTGACCTCTTCCATCTCTTTTTCCTATGTCCTGCAGTTTCTCAATTCTGGAGCGCTGTTTGGCTATACATCTCTCGTATTTTCGCACTCTCATCTCAGTACTCTATTTCTACTCTTTTTCTTGGCAGCTTATCTGATTCTTTGGATCTTCCGCTACACTCTCGTGGTCTCTTTGACCTTATGCTTGCTCTAGCCTTTCAACACATTACCTCTAATTGGAAATCCTTCATAAAGCTCTCCATATGCTGTTGGTGGAATTCTCTATGTCATTTTCACAGGCTAGACATTGCCTTTGCTTCCTCATGTAACCCTAATCACAATAGGGACCTCTTCTGGTTGCCTCTTACCTCATATCTAGATCGGATGGTTAAGAAGAATGTCTCGCATGTTTCATCGGAATATTTTGAACCGCCTTGAGGAGATTACATCTTTTTCTCCTATATTATTGTGTAGGACTTCTTTATTATTATTATTATAGTTATTATTATTATAGTTAATTTCCTGAACTGAATTTTGATTATTGTTTTGCCTACAGCAATTTTTTTAAATCCATAGTTTGATATTTTCACATTGCCTTGTTGTCACTCCCTTTTTTTCCCCCTCTCCCCCCTTTTCCCCCTTTCCCTTTCCCTTAAAATGTTTATAAAAAGCTTTTGCCATTTTCTATATGATATTAGCTTGTTTATTGTTAGTTTTATTCCTATTTTGCTTATTTCCTATGCCTCTGCTGATGTCTCTTGTATTATATATTCTTGAATAAAGCTTTTCAAACATTAACAATTACACATAGTGAAGAACATTTCCTTACACATGGCAACCTAAATAATGAGAAACTAATTCTAACATTCTGTATGGCAAACACCTTAATGAAACTTAGCCAGTGGCAAACCTCAGATATACCCTATCTGTCATGATGCTGCTCCCGCATGCTACAGCACGCTTATGTTCGAGTACGTAAAGGTGTCCCCCCCACCCCAATGATGATGGTTTATGTGAAATTGTTATTTATGTGCATTTGATTCTGTAAGGCTATGTTATGATTAACCACATTATGCTGATAACCGTAGTATCATTCCTTAATGGCAGTGGTAGTAATGGTTTATGTGGCATTGTAACTCTAATATGGTGGTAATTGGCAGGTACTGTAAAGAACAATCATGACTGCCTTACTTTTCACAGCCATGTGGGTAACACATGTCTACAAATTGCTGCAAGAAACTGCTGCACATTAATATAGTGCACAGTAAACACAGGTGCATCACATGCGGCATTATAAATGGCCGACAGGAGGCTCAGCCATGCCCTCTACGTGCTTTCTTCAGGCATGCAGCAATGCGGCTATTTAAACTGTGCCGGCTTGCACACAATGCTTGGCCTCGTCTGCTCCTGCTCACATGTACTTCAGACCCGAATCCTTCATCACGCCTTCCAGGAACTCTTCAGGCTCCACAGCAATGCGTTCGCTTCCTGCCCTGCGCTTCAATGGCTCGGTGTTTCCCTGGCAATGTCTAGCCATCGATAGGCCTTGCAAAAATAAACAAAGGAAAGGTATTTCTCTGTATTGCATCTTGCGGCTGCCGCTTTGAACAGCAAGGACAAGAAAAGGTAAACCAATTCCTTGCACTACCGCTCTCCTAAAGCTGCGCAGTTGATGGACAGCCATATTGCTGCCAGACTCTTTGCTTGACTTGCTACCTCCAAAACAGTTAACTCTTGAACTGTGAAGTATAACTAAAGCCCGCCTTGCGCTTCATGTTATTTTTTTTATTGCCAAGCATTGTGTTTCATTGGTGACTTTGGTGGCAGTGTATTGCTGCTTAAACTGAGTACACATTGACATTCCTTTCTTTTATGTTTTATCAAAGAGAACTAGCTCTGGAGTGGGTGCTCCTAGCGTATGTTTGTTTTGGAAAGGAAACACATTATGTTTATAGTAAGACGCTCACTCACTAACCTAGTTGGTGACATGCTTCATCATCGGGCCCCACCCAAGGCACCGAGTGCACCTCGGGTGTGCTACGACGCCTGGATAGGATACTGCGGAGCTGGTATTGTGCTGTGAGAGTGCAGTGATAGGAAGTGAGTGAATGTTAAAAAGGGCTGTCCTAAGGGTCCCTGGGATAAAAAATGAATATTTTAATGAGTGGGCCCTTGGCAGTTAAAAAAACGATATAGTCGGATATTTAAGGAGATCTTAAGATAACTCCAATATCCTAGTCGGTCAACATGTTTCAGCCATGCTCACTTAGTAATATGGCTTTCTTCAGGACCTATGTGTAGTGCAAAGTGAGTGGTCTAAAAACGTGTTAATAAAAGACCATATATGTGACACACATGCTAGGGTGTGATATGTGGTAGAGGAGAATTGTCTCTAGTGGCGCTTTCCTGTGTGGAAGGAAAAAGACAAACAAACATACAGAGAAACATTTAACATACTGGTATAGTTGTTTCAGGAGCGGAGTGTCCATGCTCTTATGCTTGTCAAAGGCACAGTGAGGACGGGGTGTGGCGTAATTAGTTATAATAGACACCTGTTAATTTATGCGGTATCGAGTGGTAATCAAGATGCGCATAACGTGGTGCATCGTGTGACTTAAAAACGAAAAAAGCAAAGTATCTTACTTAGATAATATCCGGAAAGTGCCCCATGAGTTCCATGTGGGGGCCCGACCTGTAGTCACACTCTATGTGACAAAAATTAAAAGAGGAGACAAAAGCGATTTAAAATTTATCCGCATGCTTGGCTGTCAGAGAATTCAAGCAGCGGGGTGGAGAGGCAGCATTAAAGCATACCTCCCTTAGGATGTTCCCACTTACTTCATCAAAGTCTAGGACCCTTCTCGGTACCAGCGTCAGCCGCCATGGAGCTCTGTGATAGAATGAGTGGAGCTGGGCGGTGGTTTAAATACTCTGCTGGTTCTAGCAGGTGTCAGCGAGTTCGGTTAATTGGGAACTGCTGTGACTGGTTCAATGGGTTTCAGGTGGTGGTTTAGGCTGTCTTCTGATGAGTCTGCAGGAGAGAATAGGCATAGAGAAAAGACAAACCCGTGTGGGAGTGTAGACATAGAGAAAAGACACACCCCTGTGGGAGTGTCGAGTGCTTGTGTGTGCAGAAAAAATAAAATAAAATAAAGTTTAACTCATAAAAGACCCAAAGGCGCTGCTAAATTCAGCAGGTGTTGTTATTCTCAATTCAAGTGTGCCTTCTACTTGAAGCTTGAAAAAAATCTGAGAATGTTTCGTATTAATTTGGAACATATCACAAAAGAGTGGAAAGGTTGAGTGTAGTTATGTTATGTTATAGGAGCTTATAAAGCGCACTTCTACCCAAGGGTGTCCTGGCGCTATACTCTGACTCACTGGAGCAAAGGGTGCCTATACCGTGAATAACCATGTCTTCAGCCCCTTTCTAAAAGAAAGGAGCTCCGAGGCATTCTTGAGATGCACCGGCAGACTGTTCCAGGTTTTCGCCGCACAATAGGAAAAGCTATTGCCTCCCCAACTAGCTTTTTTTTATTCGAGGCACAGAAACAAGTCTTCCCTCAGTGGAGCGCAGGGCTCTACCCGGAACATACCATTCAAAGCATCTGTTCAAAAATTACGGGCCGCTGCCCCTCAGTGCCTTGAAAACCATGCAAAATGCTTTGAATTGTGCTCGTCTTGTTACTGGCAGCCAGCGCAGTTGCCGTAGGCCATCTCGAGCTGAGGCAAACCTAGGAATGCCTGTTAGCAGTCTCGCCGCTGTATTTTGAACAAGCTGTAGTCTGTACAAGTATTTTTTTTTCAAATTCAAGTACAGACTGTTACAGTAATCGAGGCGCGACAAAATGAGGGCTGAGACTGCTGTCCTGAAACCATCTGCTGGAAGGAAACATTTAATTTTTCTCAGTATCCTAAGGATAAAGAAGCAGGTAGATACCACTCCGTTGACCTGGTCCCCAAAATCAAGTTTATGATCAATGATCTCAAACAGGCTTTTGGCTTCCCTGAGGGAGCTGGAAGCTTCCCCATAACCTCAGGCACATATCAGGAGTCCAGACATTGGGATTGTTCCCAAATATAATGACCTCGGCCTTGCCCGCATTCAATTTCAGGCAATTTGAAGCCATCCAGCCAGCGATGTCTTTTAGACAGTTATGACATTTTGAGGCCATAACATCTTCGGTCCCTCATTGAATGGACAACACAATTTGTGTGTCGTCTGCATAGGATGTTAATTGCAGCCCAAATGATCTAATCAGTGCCACCAACGGGCTGACATAAATGTTGAAAAGCGTGGGGCTCAGGTAGGACCCCTGTGGCACCCCGCATGGGAAGGCAAAAGGCTTAGATTTATCCCGCCCCAAATCAACTGTTTGGCTTCTGTCTGCCAAAAATGATTTCAGGAGGCTCCAGGCCCTCCCTTCCACCCCCGCCTTTGATAATCGGTCCATCAGCACCTGGTGGTGGACCCTATCGAAGGCCGCCGATAGATCCAATAGAAGCAGAACCGCCACCTCTCCCTGATCCACCGCAGCTCTAACCTCCTCCGTGGCCTTTATAAGGGCCAGTTCCATGCTATGTCCTGCACGGAACGCAAACTGCGTGGGGTCAAGTGCTCTGTAAGAAAGAGCTGAGTTGCCTATTGATGGCCTTCTCCAGCAACTTGGCCGGCAGCGGGAGTCGAGATATAGGTCTGGAGTTGTTGGGATCGTTTTTGTCCAGATTCGGTTGTTTTATAAGCGGCAGTATTGAGGTATTGAGGCAGATTTCCACATCCTGGGATACTCGCCTAAGTCTATGATGTTGTTAAACAAGGGCGTAAGGGTAGATGCAACGACCTCCGGGATATTTTTAAGAACCGCCACTAGGCAGGGGTCTTTAGGGGAGCCCAACCGAGCTTATGACCTCTGAGGTGAGAAGTGGATTAAAACCCTCTAGTCTATCTGACGACGACATCGTTCCCGGATCATGGCTGGCTGCTGCATCGCTCATCATCCCCCTGAGCCTCTGAAAAGGAGGTGAAGATAGCTTCCACCTTGTTCCGGAAGAAAGAAGCGAGCGATTCACAAAGTGCCGGGCTGCTGTGCTAAATGGGTTTGGTAGGCTTAGTCAGATTGGAGATGGTCCTAAATAGTTCTCTGGAGGAAGAATTGGCTTCTTTTATCTGCTTTGCGAAGTATGCTTTCTTGGTTTCTGAGAGTAATTTCTTATAACTGGCGAGGCTTTCCTTGTACTTTTCTTTATTTTTGATGCAGTACGCTTTCCTCCATGCCCTCTCTAGTCTCTTGCAATCTGTTTTATGCTTTTGCAAGCTAGCTGAAAACCATGGTGCTGAGGGCTGGGCTCGCATAGGTGTAAAGAGCTTAATCGGCGCAAATTTGTCGCAGGCGCTCTCGATCCACCTAGAGTAAAGCTCCACTGCCGTGTTTACATTTGCTGTAAGCATGGGTGAATTTAGGGTCAGAAAATTTCCCATCTTAGTGCTGTCTATATTTTTCCAGGCCCGGATGGAAATACTCTCCCTGGGTTTGGGAGTAGCCTGGTTTAGAGGCGTTTGAAGGACTGTAAAGATAATGACCGCATGGTCCGACCATGTAAGAGGAAGGATTTCCAACATGGCCAGACCGTTGTCATTGGAGAAAATGCCATCCAGGGTGTGTCTGCAACATGTGTGGGGCCAGCTATCCTTTGTTCTAGACCCCCTCCACTCATAAGATCTGTAAGTCTCCTATTGTCTAGGTCTAATGCATCCTCCAAGTAAAGATTGAAGTCTCCCATAATCGTGAAGGACTTCGCACACAGCCCCTCCTCCAAAAGAGCACTGATTGAGTCCAGAAATGTACCTCTGGGCCCAGGAGGACGATCTATTAGCTTGGCTTTAAAGGTGTCTTGGGGGAGAAGCGTACACTAATTGACAGAGCTTCACATGCTTGATTTGAGGCTATTGAGAAAGTGGGCTCAAGAAGACTGTGATATATGACGGCCAACCCTCCTCCTCTTCTTAAAGGTCTGTCCAGCGTGTGACATAAACAATTCGTGGGCAGGGCCCTGACAATATCCGGACCTGAGGTGTTATCCGTCCAAGCCTCAGTTATAAAGGCCATCATATTCTGATGTTCTTCAATTAAGAGACTGCATTCCAGGCTGTGTTTTACCAGCGACCTAGCGTTTAACAATAGGCACCTAAGGTGGGCCACTGTGCCTGGCTTCAAAGGGCCCTCCACCTCTTTAAACGGAAAATTACTGGGATGAGCTAGAATGTGGGGGAGGGGACAGCGGAATTGAGAGCAAGCTGCTGCTAACTCTCCCGGACTAATACTGGGCAAAAACCTCGGGCAGCATGCATTCCCACCGTCAGGATCCAAACTTCAAAGGAAATTGGAGGAATATGTTAGGACATCTGGCGTGAAAGAGCCAGGGGGACTGGCCCTGAGCCCGTTCCAAGCGCGGACGGGCGCAGACAGGCTTGGCTTAGGTGCGCCTTCGACGCGCCAGCGGTGCGCCAACTGCACACGCCCACTGCGCGGTCGCACCAGCGTGGGCTTAAATGCAGCGAAAACCAGCCCGCCCAACCACCAGCGAGTTCCCCACCCCCCTGTCCCTCCAATCAGCTGTTCCGCAGAGCGGTATCAGCGAGGGATATCAGAAGGTCAGGCTCGGGTGCACAGTACCGGCAGAAATTCAGGTAGGAAAATAACAAGTTTAAAAAATGAGGCTCTCAAATACCAGCAGCACACTATCAGCATTAAAAATAGTAATAAAAGCACGTAAAACCTGGCGGGTATTGCACACAACCCGGAGCCAGCACTGCGCGGTCGCTCCAGCATGGGCTTAAATGCAGTGAAAACTAGCCCGCCCAATCACCAGCGAGTTCCCCGCCCCCCTGTCCCTCAAATCAGCTGTTCCGCAGAGCGAAGTCAGCGAGGGATACCGGAAGGTCGGGCTCGGGTGCACAGTACCAGCAGAAATTCAGGTAGGAAAATAACAAGTTTAAAAAAATGAGGCTTTCAAATACCAGCAGCACACTATCAGGATTAAAAATAGTAATAAAAGCACGTAAAACCTGGCGGGTATTGCACACAACCCGGACTCCAGGAGCCAGCGCTGTAGACATAGACTTGGATTTGCACTGTTGTGTGAACAAAGGATGTTTCTTTTATTAGGTCAAGTGGTGCTGTTGACACTAAGGTGGTTATGTAATTTTTCATTTTGGGGTGGCCTGTTTGGAAGTTAAAACAGGGAGTGTTGCTCACACTGAGGTGATTATATGATGTCCAGGTTAGCCTTTTTGTAAGGCAGGAAGATTTTACGCAAGGTGCTGTGGTTCAGGTTGGATTCAGGCTATTCCAGGGTATGTTGTCGTTTAACCCTGTGACGTTCGTGGAAAGGCAATAGATCCAACGTTGCTCCTTAAGTAGTTGGATCCTGTCATTTGAAAGGGTCTGGCTGTTGATATGTTCTATTACAGTCCAGTTTAGGTCCTTTGGGGTGTGGTTTGCTTGGGTGAAGTGGTCAGTCAGTTGCTAAGTTTTTTCTACACCGTATGGTGCTTCGATGTTTCACAATTAGGGTTCTGACTTTGCGACTCATCATGCCTACATAACGTAGGCCGCATGTGCAGGTGATCAAATAGATGACATTATTTGTGCTGCAGTTAGTGTGGTGGAGCTGTTGCCACGTTTTTCCTGTCTCCAGATTCAAGTTTTTAGTTGCTTTTGTAAGGTGGCAGACACTGCAGTCACCGCAGGGGTAGTGATCTTTAATGCCGGGGAACCCCCATGCATTAAGTACAGTGTTAGGTGCTGGAGTTCTGGGTATAGGTGGTCTGGTGGAGACCAGTCGTTCTCGAAGGCTACCCTTTTTTTTGTATACCAATAGTGGGCATTCCTATTTCACGGTCCCACTGTTTATTATGTGCCAGTTCTTATTAAGTATCTTGGCTATTTGATTAGAGGCCACATTGTTGGTGGGGACGCAGGTCAAACGTGTCATGGTGTTGTCCCATATGGTGTCCTCTAGGAGGGCATCCCTCTGTTGGTTGCGGGCCCTCTTCTTGGTGGTATTGATTATCTTCTCCGGGTACCCGTGTGCTCGTAGTTTATCAGAGGATTGCTGTTTGTAGTCTCTGGTGAGACTACAGTTACGGAGTATCCGTAGAAATTGGCCGTTTGGCAGGGTTTCTCTGAGGGGCCTTGGGTGGAAGTTACCGAACTGCCGTAAGGAATTACGTGATGTAGGTTTGTGATATCTGGTAGTCAGTAGTTTTCCCTCTGTTGCCGCGATGATTAGGTCCAGGAAGGCTATCTTGGAGTTGCTAACACTTCTGGTGAACCGTAGGAAGTGATCCCGCTGGTTAAGTCACATCAGGAAATTGTTAACGTGTCGATCGGCCATGTCCATATCATGAGGATATCGTCAATGTAGAGTCGCCAAAATTGGATGTTGGTGCTGTATAGGTTGGTAGCTGCCAGGATGTGTTGTTTCTCAAACTGATATACGTAGAGGCCAGCTACGCTAGGGGCAAAAACACTGCCCATAGACGTCCCGTTCGTCTGCAAGTAGAACTCTCCTTCGAATTTGAAATAATTTTGTTTAAGTGCTAGGGTGGCGCACTGCAGAATAAATTCCCTCGGTGTGGTATGCTCCCAGGTGGTTTCATAGAGCATATTCCTGAGCATTTGTAAGGTATCGTCCTGTGGAAGGCTCGTATATAAACTCTCGATAATCAAACCTACTAGGAGTTGGACAGTGGGGTCAAAATCAGTGTCCTTGAGAATTTGAGGAAACGTTTTTCGTTCTATATCCCGGGCAGACACCTACAATCCTCTAACGTGTGCTTGGTATCTGTGCCTAAAATCCGCTTGACAAGAAAAGGTTGTAGTTCTCTATCTTATTTGGCGGCTAAGTTCTGGAACTCCCTTCCTTTGGAGCTTCGCTGCCTTCAAAATCCCACCTTATTTAGGAAACAACTCAAAACCTTCTTATTTCATTAGTTTTCCTTTTCCTTTTCCATCTCTTTTGCTGGTTTCCCGCGCCGGGACACTCCTTTGAGTAGCTGTGCGCGTTATAAATCCCCAATACAATACAATACAATATGTTTAGGTCAGCCCTTAAGGGTGGGTCTTTGAGTATTTCGCTGATGTCACATATCACACCTTAGGGCGTGTGTCACAGATATGGTCTTTTAATAACACATTTTTAGACCACTCACTTTGCACTACACATAGGTCCTGAAGAAAGACATACCACTAAGAGAGCATGGCTGAAACATGTTGACCGACTAGGGTATTGGAGTTACCTTAAGATCTCCTTAAATATCCGACTCTCGTTTTTATTAACTGTCAAGGGCCCACTCATTAAAATCGTCAGTTTTTGATCCCAGGGACCCTTAGGACAGCCCTTTTTAACATTCACTCACTTCCTTTCACTGCACTGTCACGGCACAATACCAGCTCCGCTGTATCCAGGTGTCATAGCACACCCGAGGTACACTCGGTGCCCTGGGTGGGGCCCGATGATGAAGCATGTCACCAACTAGGTTGGTGCGTGAGGGCCTTACTATAAACATAATGTGTTTCCTTTCCAAAACAAACATACGCTAGGAGCACCCACTCCAGAGCTAGTTCTCTTTGATAAAACACATATACCCGGGGAAGTGAACTGGCTCCAGTACCTTTCCTCCCTCTCCTTTTGATTCTTATTATTATTGGCAGCGCACAGCTGTGAGAGTTACATCTCAAATAACACACCACTCGCCTACCATCATGGCAGACTATTCCGGCCTAACATTCACAGAGGATGACATCAGCAAAATACTCAAAGACCAACCCTTAATGGCTGACCTAAACATATCACAAACAATAGCCCAGACCACTGAGTGGGATAAACTCACTGAGAAGAAACGCAATAGGATCCGCACCATACTACACGGTGTGATCCTAACCGAATATCTCCGCATGAACACCGCACCCAAGGGCCTTTTAGTGACCAATGCGCCCAGGATCTTCCTGGAGGATGCCTCCTTCAGGAAGGACTGGGCTCAAATTGCATGGCACTGCACCAGGGACTGGTTGGTGCTCATTATCAAAACCGCCAAGCGCCTCTCCGATACAATGATTATAGACATCCAGACCACTGAGAGCCACTTTAAGACGTCAATCACATCCTTTAAGAAAAAACTGGATGAATCAAACAAAAACCTAGCTGAATATAAGGAATATCTGACCCAGGCCAAAATCAACAAATTCCAAAAAGACCTAAAAAGATTTGCCTACAACAAAGTGTACCCATATGTGGATGACAACTATAACGTTCCGAGCCGGCAAGATACTTCTTCTGACGCAAGTGGGGATGACAGCTCACACTCAAGCGGCTCCACACCTGGCTGCGCATACAAAGGAAAAGGAAGGGGTAGAGCACCTAAGTGGCAGTAACAATGCTGGGGCAATTACCAACACCCGGGCCTCAACAATGGGCCACCAGTGTTCAATCACCCCACACAAAATCCCTTATTTGGATGGCCACCGTTGTACCTTTCCCCCCTCCCCCCGGACATCAAGCCTTTTTCCAACACAACCAGAGGCCGCCTTTTTTAGGACAAGGCCGCCCTGCACGAGGAAGGAGACAGAGCAATCAACAGGTGAATTGGTCAGACGACGAGGGACCAGTAGGCACCCACACGAGGAGCAAAACCAAGGAACATTTACCAGGAACGAGAGGAATGAGATAATCAGTAACAACCAAAATACACAATCACTGGTCTTCAACTTATCCAACATCACTTTGTCCCCCACAGAGGAAGATGTCCTCAACAAAGGCCTTTCCTTTGTACCGACCACACACCTGGACAAATTCCAACTTCATGTGGAATTCGCTGAATTCTTTCGTAAGCTGAAATTAAAGGCGTTTTTTGGAAAAACAACGACTAACGTAATCCAATAAACAAACCAATGAGACAGGACTGAAAGTTACATACTCATTTTGTCCACCACTTTCCTGCATCCCTGTGGAAATCACCACCTACGAGCAGGCAGTCTATCACTAAATTGAAAATCTTGATCCACCTAAGCCCTTCAACAATCTGACTAACAAAGAAAGAGAGGTCATACGTAAACTCGAAGAAAACCCCCTCATTGTTATAAAACCAGCTGACAAGGGTGGAGAGATAGTCATTCAGAATAAGACAGACTACACCACTGAGAGTAGGAGGCTACTAAACGACCCTTGGAACTACAAACGTCTGACAGAAGACCCAACCACCACCTTGAAGTACACTATCATCTCTCCACTAGAAATTGCAGAAACCAACAACCAAGAAGGCGAAGGTACCGTATTTTTATACGGTCTCTAAAATTCATGAGGAGACAAGACCGCCACCTGGACGCCCGATAGTATCTGAAATCAATTCCCTCCTAGAACCGCTATCTAGGTTTTGTGATTTTTTTCTTAAACCCAATGGTCCAAGCATCCTCAACCTACATAAAGAACACAAAATATCTCCTGAACCTCATTAAGGATAGTGATTTTGACCCAACTGTCAAACTCCTAGTAGGTTTGGGTATCGAGAGTTTATATACGGGTCTTCCACAGGACGATACCTTATAAATGCTCAGGAATATGCTCTAGGAAACCACCTGGGAGCATACGACACCGAGGGAATTTATTCTGCAGTGCGCCACCCTAGCACTTAAACAAAATTAATTTGAATTCGAAGGAGAGTTCTACTCGCAGACGAATGGGACGTCTATGGGCAGTGTTTTCACCCCCAGCGTAGCTGGCCTCCACGTATATCAGTTTGAGAAACAACACATCCTGGCAGCTACCAACCCATACAGCCCCAACATCCAATTTTGGCGATGCTACATTGACGATATCCTCATGATATGGACAGGGTCGATCAACACCCTCGACAATTTGCTGACTTGGCTTAATCAGCGGGATCCCTTCCTATGATTCACCAGTAGTGCTAGCAACTCCAAGATAGCCTTCCTGGACCTAAACATCGAGGCAACAGAGGGCAAACTACAGACTACCACATATCACAAACCTACATCAAGCAATTCTTTACTGCAGTTCGGTAGCTTTCACCCGAGGCCCCTCAGAGAAAACCTGAGATACCGCCAATTTCTATGGATACGCCATAACTGCAGTCTCACCAGAGACCACAAACAGCAATCCTCTGAACTAGCGGATAAACTATGAGCACACGGGTACCCGTAGAAGATAATCAATATCACCAAGAAGAGGGCCCGCAACCAACAGAGGGACGCCCTCCTAGAGTACACCACACGGGACAACACCATGACACGTTTGACCTGCGTCACCACCTAGAATGGGGCCTCTAATCAAGTAGCCAAGATACTTAACAAGAACTGGCACATAATAAACAGTGGCACCATGAAATGGGAACGCTCACTATTGGCATACAAAAAAGTGGATAGCCTTCGAGACCGCTTGGTCTCCACCAGACCACCTATACCCAGAACTCCAGCACCTAACACTATACATAATGCGTGGGGGTTCCCCGGCATTAAAGGTCACTACCCCTGCGGTGACTGCAGTGTCTGCCACCTTACCAAAGCAACTAAAAACTTGAGTCTGGAGACAGGAAAAACGTGGCAACAGCTCCACCACACTAACTGCACCACCAATAATGTCATCTATTTGATCACCTGCACATGCGGCCTATGTTACGTAGGCATGATGAGTCGCAAAGTCAGAACCCGAATTGTGGAACATCGAAGCACCATACGGTGTAGAAAAAACTTAAGTAAACTGCCAGACCACTTCATCCAAGAAACCACACCCCAAATGACCTAAACTGGACTGTAATAGAACATATCAACAGCCAGACACTTTCAAATGACAGGATCTTACTACTTAAGGAGCAACGTGGAACCTATTGCCTTTACACGAACGTCACAGGGTTAAATGACAACATACCCTGGAATAGCCTGAATCCAACCTGAACCACAGCACCTTGCGTAAAATCTTCCTGCCTTACAAAAAGTCTAACCTGGACATCATATTATCACCTCCGTGTGAGCAACACTCCCTGTTTTAACTTCCTAACAGGCCACCTCAAAGTGAGAAATTACATAACCACCTTAGTGTCAAGAGCTCCACTTGACCTAATAAAAGAAACATCCTTTTTTCACACGACAGTGCAAATCCAAGTGTATGTCTACACTACCCTCAACCTTTCTTCTCTTTTGTGATATGTTCCAAATTAACACGAAGCATTCTCAGATTCTTTTCAAGCCACATTTAGTAGGCACACTTGAATTGAGAATAACAACACCTGCTGAATTTAGCAGTGCCTCTGGGTCTTTTATGAGTTAATTTTTTTTTTCTGCACATACAAGCACTCGACACTCCCACAGGGGCGTGTCTTTTCTCTATGTCTACACTCCCACAAGGGCGTATCTTTTCTCTATGCCTATTCTCTCCTGCAGACTCATCAGAAGACAGCCTAAACCAGCACCTGAAACCCATTGAACCAGTCATAGCGATTCCCAATTAACCGAACTCACTGACACCTGTTGGAACGAGCAGAGTATTTAAACCACCACCCAGCTCCATTCATTCTACCACGGAGCTCCATGGCAGCTGAAGCAGGTACCGCGAAGGGTCCTAAACTTTGATAAAGTAAGTGGGAACATCCTAAGGGGGGTATGCTTTAACACTGCCTCTCCACCCCGCTGCTGGCATTCTCTCACAGCCAAGCATGCGGGTAAATTTTAAATCGCTTTTGTCTCCTCTTTTAATTTTTGTCACATAGAGTGTGACTACAGGTCGGGCCCCCACATGGAACTCATGGGGCACTTTACGGATATTGTCTGAGTAAGATACTTTGCTTTTTTCGCTTTTTGTTTTTAAGTCACACGATGCACCACGTTATGCACATCTTGATTACCACTCGGTACCGCATAAATTATCAGGCGTCTATTATAACTAATTACATCACACCCTGTTCTCACTGTGCCTTTGACCGCATACGAGCACGGACACTCTGCTCCTGAAACAACTATACCAGTATGTTAAATGTTTCTCTGTATGTTTGTTTGTCTTTTTCCTTCCACACAGGAAAGCGCCACTAGAGACAATTCTCCTCTACCACATATCACACCTTAGCGCGTGTCACATATATGGTCTTTTAATAACACGTTTTTACAGCACTCACTTTGCACTACACATAGGTCCTGAAGAAATCCATACCACTAAGAGAGCATGGCTGAAACATGTTGACCGACTAGGATATTGGAGTTACCTTAAGATCTCCTTAAATATCCAACTCTCGTTTTTAATAACTGCCAAGGGCCCACTCATTAAAATAGTCATTTTTTATCCCAGGGACCCTTAGGACAGCCCTTTTTAACATTCACTCACTTCCTTTCACTGCACTGTCATGGCACAATACCAGCATGTCACCAACTAGGTTGGTGAGTGAGGGCCTTACTATAAACATAATGTGCTTCCTTTCCAAAACAAACATATGCTAGGAGCACCCACTCCAGAGCTAGTTCTCTTTGATAAAACATATATACCAGGGGAAGTGAACTGGCTCCAGTACCTTTCTTCCCCCTCCTTTTGATTCTTATTATTATTGGCAGCACACAGCTGTGAAAGTTACCTCTCAAATAACACACCACTCGCCTACCATCATGGCAGACAATCCCGGCCTAACATTCACAGAGGATGACATCAGCAAAATACTCAAAGACCCACCCTTAAGTGCTGACCTACACATATCACAAACAACAGCCCAGACCACCGAGTGGGATAAACTCACTGAGAAAAAACGCAACAGGGTCCGCACCATACTACATGGTGTGATCCTAACCGAATATCTCTGCACGAACACCGCACCCAAGGGCCTTTTAGTGACCAATGTGCCCAGGATCTTCCTGGAGGATGCTTGCTTCAGGAAGGACTGGGCTCAAATTGCATGGCACTGCACCAGGGACTGGTTGGTGCTCATTATCAAAATCGCCAAGCGCCTCTCCGATGCAATGATCATAGACATCCAGACCACTGAGAGCCACTTTAAGACGAGAATCACATCCTTTAAGAAAAAACTGGATGAATCAAACAAAGACCTAGCTGAAAATAAGGAATTTTTGACCCAGGCCAAAATCAACAAATTTCAAAAAGACCTAAAAAGATTTGCCTACAACCAAGTGTACCCATATGTGGATGACAACTATACTGTTCCGAGCCGGCAAGACACTTCTTCTGACACAAGTGGGGATGACAGCTCACACTCAAGCGGCTCCACATTTGGCAGCACATACAAAGGAAAAGGCAGGGGTAGAGCACCTAAATGGCAGCAACAACGCTGGGGCAATTACCAACACCCGGGCCTCAACTATGGCCCACCAGTGTTCAATCACCCCCCACAAAATCCCTTATTTGGATGGCCACCGTTGTACCCCCCCAGACAACAAGCCTTTTTCCAACCCAACCAGAGGCCACCTTTTTTAGGACAAGTCCGAGTAAGGAGACGGAACTATCAACAGGTGCATTGCTCAGATGACGAGGGACCAGTAGGCACTCACACAAGGAGCAAAAGCAAGGAACCTTTACCAGGAATGAGCGGAATGAGATAATCAGTAACAACCAAAATGCACAATCACTGGTCTTCAACCTATCCAACATCACTTTGTCCCCCACAGAGGAAGATGTCCTCAACAAAGGCCTTTCCTTTGTACCGACCACACGCCTAGACAAATTCCAACTTCATGTGGAATTAGCTGAATTCTTTCGTAAGCTGAAACTAAAGGCGTTTTTTGAAAAACAACCACTAACGGAATCCAATGTACAAACCAATGAGACAGGACTGAAAGTTAAATCCTCATTTTGCCCACCACCTTCCTGCATCCCTGTGGAAATCACCACCTACGAGCAGGAGGTCTATCACCAAATTGAAAATCTTGATCCACCTAGGCCCTTTAAAAAACCTTATTACCAAAAAAAGAGAGGCCACACGTAAACTCCAATAGAACCCCCTCATTATTATAGAACTAGCTGACAAGAGTGGAGGGATAGTCATTCAGAATAAGACAGACTACACCACTGAGTGTAGGAGGCTACTAAACGGCCCTCGGAACTACAAACGCCTGACAGAAGACCCCACCACCACCTTGAAGGACACTATCATCTCTCCGGTAGAAACTGCGGAGACCAGCAACCAGATTTCCAAACAAAAAGGCTGATTACCTATGTGCTAAGAAGGCGAAGGTACCGTATTTTTATACGGTCCATAAAATTCATAAGGAGACAAGACCACCACCTGGACGCCCGATAGTATCTGGGATCAATTCCCTCCTAGAACCGCTATCTAGGTTTCTCAAACCCAATGGTCCAAGCGTCCTTAACCTACATAAAGAACACAAAACTTCTCCTGAACCTCATCAAGGATACTGATTTTGACCCCACTGTCCAACTCCTAGTAGGTTTGGATATCGAGAGTTTATATACGAGCCTTCCACAGGACGATACCTTACAAGCGCTCAGGAATATGCTCTCGGAAACCACCTGGGAACATACGACACCGAGGGAATTTATTCTGCAATGCGCCACCCTAGCACTTAAACAAAATTTGTTCGAATTCAAAGGAGAGTTCTACTTGCAGACGAACGGGACGTCTATGGGCAGTGTTTTCACCCCGGCGTAGCTGGCCTCTACATTTGAGAAACAACTCATCCTGGCAGCTACCAACCTATACAGCACCTACATCCAATTTTGGCAACGCTACATTGACGATATCCTCATGATATGGACAGGGCCGATTGACACCCTCGACAATTTCCTGACTTGGCTTAACCATTGGGATCCCTTCCTACAGTTCACCAGTAGTGCTAGCAACTCCAAGATAGCCTTCAAGGACCTAAACATCGAGGTAACAGAGGGAAAGCTACAGACTACCACATATCACAAACCTACATCACGCAATTCCTTACTGCAGTTCGGTAGCTTCCACCCGAGGCCCCTCAGAGAACACCTGCCATACGGCCAATTTCTACGGGTACGCCGTAACTGCAGTCTCACCAGAGACTACAAACAGCATTCCTCTGAACTAGCGGATAAACTATGAGCACGCGGGTATCCGTAGAAGATAATCAATACCTCCAAGAAGAGGGCCCGCAACCAACAGATGGATGCCCTCCTAGAGTACACCACACGGGACAACACCATGAAACGTTTGACCTGCGTCACCACCTACGTGGCCTCTAATCAAGTAGCCAAGGTACTTAGCAAGAACTGGCACATAATAAACAGTGGCACCATGAAATGGGAACACCCTCTTTTGGCATACACAAAAGCGGGTAGCTTTCGAGAACGCCTTGTCTCCACCAGTACCAACTATACCCAGAACTCCAGCAACTAACACTGTACTTCATGCGTGGAGGTTCCCTGGCATTACAGGTCACTACCCCTGCGGTGACTGCGGTCTGCCAGCTTACAAAGGCAACTAAAAACTTGAGTCTGGAGACAGGAAAATGTGGCAACAGCTGCACCACACTAACTGCAACACCAATAATGTCATCTATTTGATCACCTGCACATGCGGCCTACGTTATGTAGGCATGACGAGTCGCAAAGTCAGAACCCGTATTGTGGAACATTGCAGCACCATACGGTGTAGAAAAAACATAAGTAAACTGACATACCACTTCATCCAAGCAAACCACACCCCGAATGACCTAAACTGGACTGTAATAGAACATATCAATAGCCAGACCCTTTCAAATGACAGGATCCCACTACTAAAGTAGCAACGTTGGATCTATCGCCTTTACACGAACGTCACAGGGTTAAATGACAACATACCCGGGAATAGCCTGAATCCAACCTGAACCACAGCACCTTGCGTAAAATCTTCCTGCCTTACAAAAAGGCTAACCTGGAGATCATATAATCACCTAAGTGTGAGTAACACTCCCTGTTTTAACTTCCAAACAGGCCACCCCAAAATGAGAAATTACATAACCACCTTAGAGGCAAGAGCACCACTTGACCTAATAAAAGAAACATCCTTTTTTCACACAACAGTGCGAATCCAAGTGTATGTCTACACTACCCTCAACCTTTCTTCTCTTTTGTGATATGTTCCAAATTAACACGAAACATTCTCAGATTTTTTTCAAGCCACAATTAGTAGGCACACTTGAATTGAGAATAACAACACCTGCTGAATTTAGCAGTGCCTCTGGTTCTTTTAGGAGTTAAACTTTAGTTTAGTTCATTTTATTTTTTCTGCACACACAAGCACTCGACACTCCCACAGGGGCGTGTCTTTTCTCTATGTCTACACTCCAACTGGGGCGTGTCTTTTCTCTATGCCTATTCTCTCCTGCAGACTCATCAGAAGACAGCCTAAACCAGCACCTGAAACCCATTGTACCAGTCACAGTGGTTCCCAATTAACCAAACTTGCTGACACCTGTTGGAACCAGCAGAGTATTTAAACCACCGCCCAGCTCCACTCATTCCTTTCTTTTAGCCAGGCAAAGAACATTCCATGTGAAACTGAGCCAGGCAAAGAACACTCTTGTATATCTGTGCATCACTACTTTGTTGGTGTTAATGATAGTTGAATGGGGCGCGCGGTTAACGCCCAAGGAAGATGGCGGCGTTCCCGTGACTCGGCTGAGGACGGCGGGAGGACAAAAGGAATTCCTCATGCATTCCGCGGATTGAACTGACTATTTTACAACACATGAAACTCGGAACCTCCCCTACCATAAGGTGATGCAAGTTTCAACTTTTTTTTGGAGAAACCAGACCACCCCGCATTGAGAATCTCGCCGGGAGGTTTATTTTCTACGCTCGCGATCGGCAACTTGATGTTGCTGATCACAACGAGGAAAAAGTCTCGCCGGGATGTCATTTTGCTCGCTTGCGGTCGCCAACTTGACATTGATGACCGTGAGCGAGCAAAAAATGCCAACTACGCTACGCGATTTTGCACTGTGCTATGTGCAATTCGCATAGCGCGAAGTAGCACAAACTACGCAAACTTCGCGAGCGCAGCGTAGTTGTCCGCCCAGGGTTACATGTAACCTACTTTTACAATGTGCTTCTAATTTTTCCTCTTATGCCACGAGTAGTTGTGTGGGGCAGCTCTTTTCAAATATACCGCATGTTAAGTTCATTTTTTGGTGTTTCTAACCTTAGCAGCAAGGTACTACCTCTCTTTAACTCATGTGTTTCTTAAAAGCCTTCTGCTTTCAACGCAGATCTCCGGCAATGTCATTCTATTTTTTTTTCTTTTTTTTTTTTTTAAAAACCTTTATTCGTGCATCTTAAAAGAACAAATACGGGCCTACAACCGTCAGGCCGGCCACGATACGGTTAAGCACTGATACCAACATTACATCCCCTGTGCTTCAACGGTCAAGATTAACAACGAGTTATGAGTTATATACTGGAGAGATCCTTGACACCAGGGGAAGGAGAAGTGAAGGTTAATTTTAAGTTTTTAAGATAATTTTATCAGAGAAAAAGGTCAGTGAAGGATAAGAACAAAGGAGATTCGAGTCCGCAAGATAGCTTCACCACACGGGAGAGCAGCAGCATCATGAAAACAACAATGGAAGTAAAATCTCAAGCAGTGAGGCGGTGCAGAGATATAACAGGATAGTCACATGAGCAATTACGCACCCCTCCAGAGCCGCCCCCACTCAATCCACCCCACACCCGGACCCCGAATCGAAGCAAGTATAGCGCAGAGACATAAAAGAAAAAGGCCCATAGAACTAATTAAGACCAGAGTATTACCCCCCCACCCTACACCAATGCGGAGGCTACGGCCTGCCCCCCCCCCCAGCATAGTGCCTGTCGCCCAATGAACCCGAAATATAGACAAGAGAGAAAGTAGGAATAGAGTAAAGAAAATAAGAAAACAGAAAAGAAGGTGGGGAGGAGCCCACGGAACATCAGAGCGCCCCAAACCATCAGCCAGCTATGGCCTCCACACACTGAGAACCCACTACGCCAAAAACTGCGTGCGAAAGTAACGTGTCACAACAATTTAAGCGAAGGAAGACAAATCGCGACGAGTGCGCACAACACATACATACAGTTCCAGTCCCAGTCCAGCCCGTCCATGAACCATGGCGATATAAGTCAGTCTAGCCCTGGCCCGATCGCGGGCTTGGGATGAAACCAGCCCCTACATGAAGGCCCCGCATCCCGAGCAGACAAAGACAAGATGGCCGCTTGTGAGAAGATGGTGAAGTAGGATCACGAAATGGCCGCCGACCATCTATTGAGGTCCCTCTTTGCACCACATAAAATCCAGACCTGGCAAGTAGAGTACAGGAGTTCCACAGAAAAGAAGCAGTAGGCCACCGCGGACAATTCCTCGAGGCTGTTAGGTATCGCTCAGCAGGATATTCTTGCGGACGCGGTGAGGCAGGCAACAATGAAGCAGGCAGCCATGACGAGGGGAACAAAGTATCCGCAGTTGAGCTGGAGAGCGGTTGATCCTGGGTGTCGGGAACGCCGGATGCAGGCACCAGTGTAGCACGATCATACACCGCCGTTGCGTCCCCGCAAGAGGACAAAAGCACTGGTAGACCCACACCTTGTTGATGACAAACAGAGCGCTCACGACCCTCAGCCGACAGTATGGAGTCAAACCGCTCACTCAGTGCCTGCAGGCCAGCACACATTTGTAGTCGAAAGTCCCGCAGGACAGCCAGAACGGAGCCGCACGTCAGCGGAAGCTGGGCCCCCACATCGGCAGCAATCCGGGACGGCACTGTGGAGCTGGTGTCCGGAAGAGGGAGGGCGAAGTGGGCAGCGGGCGAGACCGGAGTATCACCCCCCAGCCGCGAGCAGGCAATCAACGCCATGTTTTACCGCTGTGCGGTGCAATGGCCAGGGGGGGGGGGTCGTGGCAAGGAGTCAATTCCCCTCAGGTCTGCGCCGCAACAGGGAAGGCCGACAGTCGCTTCTCTTCCCGCGGGTTCTCTTTGCCGCCGGCTAGGCAATAGAAGAAGGGGGTCAGCAGCCTCCCACAGCGCGGTCCTCAGAGCGGGGCAGGAGACCCGCCGCACCGGGGCCCACCCCACAGCTCCGGCCCGTCAGGCGCAGGGTGCAGAAGGTGTCCGGCCGTCCCTCCCCGGGCTCATCCGGCGACGATCCGTGGTGCGAGGTGAGATCGGGACCGCGGGGCTCAGGTTTGCGCTAGCGGGTCCGGTAACTGCGGAGCTTCCAGGGGGCCGGCAAAGGCCACAATGGAGCAGGGGTCCAGTGCAGAGAACAAAAGCACCCAGAACTCCGGCATCCGGGCGGGCTGAGACTCCAGGAAAGCGGCGGCGCGGTCAGCGCGTCTTCGCACACGTTGCACCTCGAGAATCGGCGAGGATGGGCATCAGGATAATAGTCCGAGGCCAAGGGCCGACGGAGCCGGGCGCTCAGGCGTCTGCTCCGGTCGCCATCTTGGCTCCTCCCGGCAATGTCATTCTAAATGTTTAAATTGCTCTGCATGATGACTTGTTATTCTGCTGGTGCTTCTTTGTTCAAATCCTAAAGGAATGAGTGATACTCTTCTTATGTTCTAGATAGTTATATGATCCTCTGAATATCAATTGCGTATTTTATGTCATATTATTTCATTGCTAAGTGTCTCAGATATATTTTGCTTCATTATTAATATTGTCATTGACTCACCATTCTTATATGGATAGACTGAAAAAAGTATTTTCCTTGCAAGCTACTTCAAAGCGTACACTTCTTGTGCACTCAAAATTTCGAGCTTTCTCCGCCATGATGGAAATTCCCTTGAATTCATCACCCAAAATGGCATCTTCGTCTCTTACTAATGTTTCTTCGGCAGCAACCAAAGTAACAACCATGCAGCTGAAAAAAGACCCACCATCTCCACCGAAGCAGTCTTCGTCAGTGTCTATGGATCTTCTTTTGGAGGAGATTCACGCCCTACGACCATTTGTTGAAGAGACAAACTCTAAAATGCAATTACTTACAGATGGTTGGGAAAAACTAGAGGAGAGAGTTACTAAAGTCGAACATAGCGTCGAGACGCTGAACTCATCTCTTGTCAAAACGTAAGCTCTTCAATCTCAAGTCACGGCCCTACAAAAGCAGGTTAAAAGTCTCGAAAACAGGAACAGGAGAAATGACCTTCTTATATATGGTCTGGCAGAATGTTCAGAGGGGCCTGACCCCATTTCTTCCTTTCAGAATTTCCTGCCAACAGTGCTCAACTTGCCTGAGGGCACTACTCTCAATATTCAACGTGCTCATAGACTGGGCCCGACGCATTCAGCATCCTCAAGCACAAGGAAACCGAGAGGTTTCATATTATACTTTTTGGAATATACGGATATCCTCAAAGTCTTACAAGCAGCCAAGCTCATGAAACAGATGTCATTCTCAGCCAACCAACTCTTTTTCTCACAAGATTATGCTAAACCAACGGTGGATCGCAGCAGAGAATTCCTTAACATGAGGCCGGCGTTATGCTCCATTGGAGCTAGGTTTGGATTATTTCATTCTTGTTAGTTCAAGGTTACTTTCAACAACAATACCATGACCTACGAAGACCCAACAAAGCTAAGAAGCTTCCTCAACGCTCAATGCCCAGATCAGACGAACACTTCCAATGCTTGCTTTAAATGAACGTGCTTATGTTATCTAACGTAATTTATTGTATCATTTCTTTTGGAGATACAATGGTTAAATTCTGAATAAATATCTTCGTTTGTTTGTCTTAACCAACGTTTTGATTTCAGGTTGCTAATATGCAATCTATGTCTTCATAACACTTTTTTTCGTATCATATTTGACAGTACTAATCATTCTTTCTTTTCACAGGTTCCGTCTCAATGTGTCCCAAATGTACGTCCTATATGTTTTGTTTCTATCCTGAAGTCCCCCTGACTCACCTCGTGGAGTCTGAACATGTCATCGTTCCATGTGACCTCATCCCCCCCACCCCCTCATTATTTTTGAATTCCATGTAGGTATGACCTTTTTACTTATACTATTTTTCACAGTACTAACTTCCCTTCTTGTATTACCTCTCCCTTGTGTATCACCTCCTCATATACCTCTTTTTTCATACTCTTATCCTTATCCTCCCTCTTTTTTCAATTTCTCTCAAACGGTTTTTATGTTTCTTATCTTCGTACTTAATTTTAAGATTGTTCGAATGGTGTTTACAGTTCTCATTGTTGTGTTTTCTACAAATGTTACCTTTCACAATTTGCAGAATTTTAATGGTTCACTTCATATTCCAATATTTTCGCTTTAAATATGTTTCTGAAAATTGTTACATGGAATGTTAGAGGCTTAAATTCCCCCATCAAAAGACAAAGAGTTTTATCCCACCTTTCTAAGCTTGATTCTGGTATTGCGTCACTACAAGAATCACATCTCACAGAAAACTATCCACTAAAACTCAAAAGACAATGGGTGGGTAGAGTCTTCTTCTCGCCAGGAGACGGTAAAAGGAATGGTGTTATAACTCTTTGCCACAAAGCGCTGAATGCTAAACTTATTTCTCAAGAATCAGACACAAGTGGCAGATGAATTTTCACTAACCTAATGTTGGGTAAAACCCCCTTGTCTTTACTTAACATCTATGCAACTACCAATGGTGATGTCCTGTTTTGGTCACATATCTCCCAAATATTGTTAAAATATCCTTCGGAAAATTTCCTTTTAGCAGTAGATTGTGATCAAGTGATGGGTCCTTTTATTGATAGGAACTCTAAATCCCCCTTCATTCCAAACACATCCCACAAAGCTTTTTTGCGAGCTATCAAACAAAGGAATTTATTGGATACATGGCGATTGTGTAATCTGTCTACACGGGAATACTCTTTTTTCTCCCCCCACATCAAACACAATCTAGAATAGACCATATTGTCATCTCACGCAATGTATCTCAATCCCCACGCTCAGCTAATATTGGCCCTATTCTCATATCAGATCATGCTCCCGTTTCAATTCAATTAGATATTTTGCATAAATCCACACAACCAAAGAGATGGCGTTTTAACAACTCCCTACTTCTTGACCATAAATTCAATACCTCTTTTACTTCCTTCTTCCATGAATACTTTTGTATAAACCAAACAACTGATGTTTCCTTTCATACAGTATGGGACGCCTTCAAGGCTTCTGCTCTTGATTTCATCATCCGTTTATGTCAAATAGACGCAAAACATCACATATGCTAAATAATGCTCTTCTCACTAAAATTAAAAAACTTGAGCATTCCTTTTATACCTTCAAGTCAAAAGAATGTCTTAAAGATCTTATCAATCCTAAGATTGCCTTCAATGAAACTTCCACCGAACAGGCCTCCCTTTATTTATTAAAATCCTCTGCGAAATACTGTGGTGCCCAGAATAAGTCAGGCAACCTACTAGCTAATTATCTAAAGATTAAGCAAAATAAACTTCATATTGATTCTATTATAGATGATAACCAGCAACCACATTACAAAGACCCTGAAATACTCCAAGAATTTGTAAACTTTTATAAATCTCTTTATACTCCAGAAAATGCTTCTTCAAATGAGGATATATTCCAGTATTTTTTTACATTTCAAAAACAAACTAACCCCCAAATGAATTTTGATCTTTTAAAAAATGACTGTAAAGACGGGTCTCAAGCGGTGGTGAAGTTAAGATGTTTATTGAGAAATAAACATGTAACTAAACCCAGAAGTGCGGATGTCAGAGACCCTCCATCACCGGTCAGCACAGAACACATAATCCCCCACAACATTCAGATCAGTAACTAAGTAACACAGAATGCACCTACATCAGAGTAACAACATATAAAGATTCCAAAAAGAATAGTACTAATAAAACAGATAATACACAACATGTCCCCATTTTTTATTTTTTTTAAACAAGACATAAGAAAACAAAACGAAAGAAAATAAATCATTTTAAAACAAAATCTTCAAATATCTTGGGTAATTTCACCACCCTTTTCAAAGAAACATCAGAAATGGCATTCCCAGAAAGAATCTCCTCAGAAGAAGAGCCATTGTGAGAATCAGAGACAGGAGCAGATGAATCAGAACAAGAATTAGAATCACATTCAGATGAGAAATTAGCCAAATGTGTACCCTCAATAGAATGTCTAACATTGGGACCAAATACACTTTTCTCATTGGAAAGTCCTACATCCAAAAAGGAATCATTGGAATCAATTACATTAAACAATTTTTCTTGCCCAGGTTTAAGAAGAATTATGGAACTTTTATTCCACCAACCTCTTTTGTGTAAGAGAACAGCAGTTTCAGAGACTTTAATGACTTGTACTGGAGCAGAGAATTTAGAAATACCTTTGCGTGGCAAACCTGGCTTAATGATGCGTACCCAATTGCCAACACATATATTTTTGTATTTGGTTCTATGTATGTCATCATGGTATGCTTTATTTTTTAAGGCAGCTCCATCCAAATTATCTTTCCCCTTATCTATAGCAAAATTCTTATGAACAGACAACTCAAAAGAAGGTGAAACAAGTGTACAACTCCCTCTTCCTCTCATCAAATAAAAAGGAGAGACTCCTGTCACCGAGTGCGGCATGGTATGATATGACCAAAGCTTCTCATTAAGAAAATCAAATACATTCTTCCTACTCTCCAAAGCACACTGAATACCATCTTTAATGAATCTATTAGCCCTCTCCACTTGACCATTAGCTTTAGGACAATATAAAGGAGCTCTCTCAGCTCGAATGCCACATTTTTTAAGAAAGGAAACCATTCTAGATGTAATGAACTGAACTCCATTGTCTGACATGAGTAACTTAGGAAATCCTTCGACTATAAAGATTTTGTCTAAAAATTTGATCACTTCATCAGTGTTAGGATTCTCAACGAAAGTGTGATAAATCCATTTAGAAAAATTATCAATTAAAACAATGAGAAATCTGTGTTGTCTGCCTAAAATATCATAAGGACCTGAAAAGTCAATGGATACCTTCTGCCAAGGTCCTTTAGGAATTTCTTGTAAACCAACAGGCTCACATGAAACTTTGCAATGTTTATCTGAACGCACACAAACAGCACAAGCATCAACAAATTTCTCAACTGAAGCATCCATACCAGGCCACCAGTAATGTTGTCTAAGAGATCTCTTATTCCCAGAAACACCATTATGACCATGATGAGCTAACTCAATAAGCTTAGACCTGAGACCCGTAGGAGGAACAAACAGACTGTGTCTAACTAGAAAGCCATTCTCAATACTGAGTTCACTAGAAATTTGTGCATAACTGTGTAATCCTGCCTCAAGATTCCTGAGGGGAGGCCATTCTTGGACAAGAAACTTTTTGACTTTGTTAAGCAAAATGTCTTCATCGTAAAATTTGATCCAGTCTGCTTCAGAAACCTTACTCTCACAACCGTTTAACACATCCACCAAGGCAACTACACATACATGATTATCAACATAGGAATCTTCATTGACATCCTTAGCTGGCAATCTAGACAAACAATCTGCAGTGATGTTCTTCCCTCCAGAAATATGCTGAATTTTAAAATTAAATTCTTGCAACCTAGCAATAAGTCTAATAAGTCTGGAAGAAGCATTACCAGAACATACACCATCCATCATAAACACTAAAGGTTTATGATCCGTAATTAACTTAAAAGATTTTCTCCATAAAAAGTTTTTAAACCTTTCCACAGCCCACACACAGGCAAGCGCCTCTCTTTCAATCGTGCTATAATGTAGTTCAGAACCTTTCAAAGCTCTTGAAATAAAAGAAATGGTTCTTTCTTTCCCATCTACAAATTGGGTGAAAACAGCCCCTAAACCAATAGAACTGGCATCAACAGTTACAACAGATTCACCATTAGGATCAAATGTTTTCAAAGCAGGAGCTCTAGAAATGAGTTCTTTAACCTTTACAAAAGCATTGTCATGCTATTCTGACCATACAAAAGATACACCTTTCCTAAGCAATTTCCTCAATGGTTCGACTACTAGAGCATAACCCTGTACAAATCTGGCATAATACTCTCCAAGTCCTAAAAAGGACCTCAGAGAATCTTTGTCATATGGCTTAACAGCATTGTTGAGAGCACTGATCAAATCAACCTTAGGAGAAATACCCTCCCCTGAAATTTTGTGTCCTAAATAATCAATTTCTTTCACAAAAATGTAAATTTTTCTTTGCTGACAGTCACCCCTCTGTCTTCTAATTTGGTAAGAACTTTATCTAATATAGAGTCATGCTCCTCATGAGACTTAGCAAAAATTAGGATGTCGTCCGGAAAGGCTTGTACAGCTACAAGATCTTGAAATAACACATCCACTAACTTTTGAAAAACACTGGCAGCGGAAGCTAGCCCGAAAGGCATACGCAAAAACCTATAGACTCCAAAAGGAGTTACAAAAGCTGTCAAATCTTTTAAATCCTCATCCAGAATTACTTGATGGTATGCCGACTTGAAATCGATAATGGAGAAATATATAGCATTATTGACAGCCATGAGTAATTTCTGAATCCTTGGAAGAGGATGACTGTCAATAATTATGTTCTTATTGAGTGACCTTACATAGCCTCAAATCGCCATTTTTTTTTTAGTGCGATCACAATAGCCGAAATCCATTCTGAACTATTGGTGGTTTCAATTATGCCCTCAGAACATAGATTATCCCGATGTTCTTTAAGCTTTTGATGAACCCCTAAAGGTACCATGCGTACCTTGTGCTGTAGAGGTATAGTACCTCTCTTTAATTTGATGTGATGCGTAAAATCTTTCACATGACCAACTTTATCAGCAAAGACAGCATTGTGTTTTGATATCAGTATTAAAATCTTGTGTAGTAATTTGATTTATAGAAATATCATGTAATCTAATAGGAGTACCAGTACCTGGACATAACATTATTCCTAATTTGGCTAGATCGTACCATCCAACAATGCTCTTACCATTGACTGCAACATAGATTTTCGTGAAAATTCAACGTCCCTGAAAGTTTAGATTTTCCTCAAAATAACCCAACATTTCAATATCGACATTTCCAAATGCTTTAGGATTGACATCCGTGACTCTAAGTTGTATACCTGTCCACTTTTCTTCAAAAGTAGCATCAGAAAGCACAGTAATAGGAGAGCCAGAATCAGCCATTACTTCCAATGTGACATCACCGATATGGACTTCTCCCAAAGGTGCTTTGAAATTAACATTAATCATATCAACATCAAAGATAGGATCATACAAAGTAATGATCATGTTCTCTACCTCATTAGTCACATCATTAACAGAATTTACACTTATACTGTTGCTATTTGCAGTAGAACTACTCTTTACATTTTTGCAAACAGTTTGAAAATGACCAACCTTATTGCACTTAGTACATCTTCTCTTGATGGCTGGACATTCTATGCTATTGGCAAGATGAAATTTGGATCCACATCTATAACAAGAGGGTTTACTAGACCTGGACACTATGTTAGACCTAAATACTTTTTTACCAACTTGAATGGCACACACAGGCTTGTTATTGTTGACTGAACTCTCCTCAGAAGATAATACTTTAGATGATTGTATAGATCTTTCAATACCTTTGGCAATATCTATAATTTTATTTAGTGTAGGATTACGACAAGCTAGCAACCTTTCTTGTATTTTTTTAGATTCGCAATTAAATACAAACTGATCTCTTATGCAAATATCAACACCGGCCCCAAAATCACAATTGGCAGCAAGGACCCTTAATGCCGCAACATATTGTTCTACCGTTTTGTCAGCAAATTGTTTCCTCTTATTAAAGGCATGACGTTCAATTAAAATATTGGGTTCTTCAATTAACAGTTTTTCTAATCTAGCAATAGCTTCTTTGAAAATGTCCCAAGAATCACCTACTCCCGCTGGTGCTGCAGTAGGAGGTAAAAATTTCAAAAATTTCAATTGCAGCTGAACCTAAATAAGTAAACAGGAGTGCATGTTTTCTTTCAGCCGAATTTTTTTTTCCATCAATAGCTACAATATAGTTTTCAAATGTTTTGTACCATTTCTTCCAAGTTAAAGTGGGATTTCCTGGTACACTCAAAAATATTGATGGTTGATTGCAGATTTGGGAAGAAGTAAGATTTCACTAAATGGGAAAGTGAAACTTTGAAAATGAAAGTTAATTGACAAGTGTGCACATCACTGAGAAAAGAAAAAGAAATCCAAATTATAATGATGTGCTAAAATAAAATATTGACATCAGTGTTGAAGATACGCGCTGGAAGTGAAGTGTGCGTATCACTAGTAACGAGGAAATTAAATCATACAAGTGCCTTCCAATATAGATCATCAAAATAAATAATTTCCGTTGAAATGTGCACTTAAAATAGTAAGTACCTTGAATATTATCTGTGGAAAACAATCATAATAAAGTAACCTGGCATCCGGTTTTATTGCAGCTCAGCATCCAATCCTGACGAAATGCGATGATCACATAACAATGAAACTGCTTAAACGCTCATGCCGATGAATCAGACCAATTTAAAATGGCCGCCGTGAACAACGTCACACGACGTACGTGCTTACAGTAGGCAGTGGGACTTGTTTTGCAAGCATAAGCAGCCGAGGTATGACGATCATCAAAGTGGCGCGGGGACCATGGAGGCTCGAGCAAACATGACTCCAACTGTCAACCGTCACCAGCAATGACTCAAGGTAAAAATGTACCTGTTTCCAAATATTTCGTAAAAGCGAAGCGCTTTACTTAGATGAATTCAGCTACATCCGAAAGATTCAAGACGAAGTAAATTGCCTTCAATAAAAAAAAATTGAATAATAAAAAAAAAAAAGACGTGCAGAGGAAATCTCGGGTCCTTCCTTCACGGTGGGTGATCCCATTCGTCGCCAATGTAAAGACGGGTCTCAAGCGGTGGTGAAGTTAAGATGTTTATTGAGAAATAAACATGTAAATAAACCCACCAGTGCGGATGACAGAGACCCTTCAGCACCGGTCAGCACAGAACACATAATCCCCCACAACATTCTGATCAGTAACTAAGTAACGCAGAATGCACCTACATCAGAGTAATGACATATAAAGATTCCAAAAAGAATAGTACTAATAAAATGGATAATACACAACAATGACATCATGCAAAAAGAATTGCTAAATGCTCTACACATTCTTAACAAGCATTTGCAATGCAATAGGTCTCACATTTGCTAGAGTTTGAGCTATTGGCATTGTAGATTACAATGCTTTTTAATTATGTGTGGGTTTTGAAAACAAATAAATAAAAGGCATTGTCATTAAAATGCCAAAAGCTTAGAATCTGGCAAATGCGAGACCTATTGCATTGCAAATGCTAGTTTGAGAATATCTTTGCCCTATTCAGCTGCATAGCCGTGTCGCCTGTGTGCGTCCCTGGGTGGCAGTCTCGTTCAATGGTGGTGTTGGTTAGTTTTAGGGTCTACACCTTTGTCTGCCATCTTCGCTCCTTCCTCACTCAGTCACATTAAAATACCTTTTCTTGGAATAGCAGTTCCTTAAAGTTATTGTTTTTGACATATAATAATGTATTGAAGTTAAACGTACTGATGCATTGATACACTTAAAGGTCATGATTTACTAAGGAATTGAAATAAGACAGCTAAATGTTTTTGGCATCTGAAAAATAGTACATGAAATGTGGATATTGGCGTTTAACAAAAATCAATCTTGTGCTGTATGCTGCTATCAGAAATGCATACACGCAACTCAGAAGGATTCTAATCCAGCAGTAATTGATTCTCGTCTCCATTAAACGCCATAAAGATTTTCCTGATCTGCTCAAAATAATTAACCCTTCCATAATGTTTTCCAAACTTGCAAAATTCAAGTAATTATTGCTTTTTTTTATTTATATATAGCACATTAGGACCATGTCACTGATCTTTATATATACATTTAGATGTCCTGTGTTTTAATCAAGGACTTTATATTGGAGGTTGGTTTGTTTTTAAGACCTCCAAATATAGGCAAACACAAGATGCAAAGCACAGCGAGACAGCGTGACCTTCTCAAGATCATATAGTTTGATCTCATGACAGTGCCAGGATTACAACCAGATATTCAGAGCCCACAGAGCGCTACCCCTAAAAACAACCATGGGCAAGGCTAATAGATCTCCCTTTTAAGAGGTATTGGCTTTGCAAATATTTTTTTGCGATGCTGTACAGCATCATAAAGAGTAAACAAAATTAAAAGGCACTATGGCGCATTTGCCTCCCGCATTTTGTTAGCGTGCGCAACATCCATGTGCGCATCTACGAAATGATGCAGCCACTATTTGTTTTCTTTTTATCTGTAAATTAAAAATAAAAAGTAGAGTATACTTTTTTTTTGTACTTATTTTTGTGACACTGATGTGTGGACGAAATACCGAGCGTGCAGAGGGAGCACCACAAAGAATCACAAGAATACGGAGGGCGGTGTGGGGAAGCAACTAGGATTGCGTGGGTGGTGGAAGCAATACACAGGACAGAGTGAAACCTAACAAGGGCGAAAGATGTAAGAGGAATGCCAGCAGAGGGAAAGAAGTCTTCCGTGAAATGTGAGACAAAGAGACTGGAAGTGTAGGATGGTGGAAGAAAGAGACAGCCTCGGTATCCATCAACCCAGCATTCAACAGCGCCAGCAGTGTCTGCCTAAGAAAGCTTTTGCCACCTGCAATTATTAATTTTTTTTATCAAATTAATCTGTGTGGGGTGGGGGGGTTAATTACCATTGTTGCACATGCAGTTAAGACACAATTTGAACGACCGGGAAAGGGGGCCCCCTTCCCTCAACAATTTTACTAGGTAGCATGTTCCATTCAGCAGATCTGCATGTATGGGTCATGGCATGCTGTGGTCTAATGTGCAATAGCGAAGAACACACACATATATATATATATCTAGGGTACACCCATATCCCTTCTATATCTCTCCAGACTACAAGGGGTTAGAAGGAAGGATGCAGTGAGCTACATTCACCAAGCTCTGTGAGTAGGGCCGAGTGTGTGGCTTGCTTCTGTACACTGCTCATACAATGGAATTTGTGAGACAATAAGCATTGTTTTTGCGAGGCCGTTTCAAGAAACTTGACAATTTGACATTTGCCCAGTGCTAATAAAGAAAGTGAAAGTATTCATGAATGTGCTTGTTGCAAACAACATGTTTCTTACCTGCACTAACTTGGCGTAAATGTGTCTGTATTCGAGACGTCAAATCTCCGGGCTCCGTCCCTAGTTTAACAAGCATTGCGGCACCGACGCTTTACTTTTAATGTTAAAAGTAAAGCGCGGGTGCCGCGATTATACCAAAAGTAAAGAAATAGATGTTTTTTTCTATTTCTTTACTTTTGGTATAATCGCGGCACCCGCGCTTTACTTATAACACTAAAAGTAAAGCGCGGGTGCTGCGATTATACCAAAAGTAAAGCAATAGAAAACAAAATCTATTTCTTTACTTTTGGTATAATGTCGGCCCCCGCGCTTTACTTTTAATGTTAAAAGTAAAGCGCGGGTGCCGCGTTTATAGCAAAAGTAAAGAAATAGATGTTTTTTTGTATTTCTTTACTTTTGGTATAATTGCGGCACCCGCGCTTTACTTATAACATCAAAAGTAAAGCGCGGGTGCCGCGATTATACCATAAGTAAAGAAATAGATGTTTTTTTCTATTTCTTTACTTTTGGTATAATGGCGGCACCCGCGCTTTACTTATAACATCAAAAGTAACGCGCGGGTGTCGCGATTATACCGAAAGTAAAGAAAAAAAGCACCACTGAAAGCGATCGCATTGCGATCGCTCTTGTCAACTACTAGTGGTGCGCGTGCACCACGGGGGGGGGGGAGGGAGTGTGGCAGCGACAGCAAGGCAAACGCGCGCTGCTCCGCGTGCTGGCCACCGTCGGGAATGGGCGTTTCAAAGGCGGGACATTGTCCCGCCTTTGCCCAATCGCGTGTTGTTTTTAAAAAAAAAACACGTGCAAGCCAATGCCTGACGGGGAAAGTAAAACCACACGCACGAGCGTGTGGGTAGCTTTCTAAACCCCGTACAAGAGGTCTCACGCTGCGCGAGCAGTGCTGCGCACTGCAACGCTAGGCACAAGACCTAAAAAGGATAAGGCCCCAGGTCCAGATGGCTTTACAGTGGAATTTTATTTACACTTTGCCCAATTACTTCTTCCACATTTTTACACTCTTGTTTCTTCCTTCATCACTTCCAGTAATTTCACAGGCTCCTTTTCAAAAGCTCTGATATGTTTGATACCAAAAGATGATAAAGACTTACGTTTTTGTAAGAATTATAGGGTTATATCCCTAGTAAATGTGGATTACAAAATGTTTTCAAAAGCTTTAGCCCTAAGATTAGAATCTCATCTTCCACATCTACTTGGCAAAGAACAATCAGGCTTTGTCAAGGGTTGCAATATTACTGACAACACACGCTTATTCTTTGACATCCTGTCTAAATCGTCACATCTTCCTGACTTATTAGCAGCAATTGCTTTGGACGCGGAAAAAGCATTCAACAGGGTGTCTTGGCCATTTATGTTCCACGCCCTCAATTGGTTCGGAATCAGACCGAAAATCACATCTTTAACTGCTTTACTTTATTCCGACCCCAAACCTGCCAAATCTACTAATGGCCTCATTGCTCCTTACTTTAGTCTTCAACGTGGAGTACGCCAGGGCTGCCCTTTATCCCCTTTACTTTTTAATTTAGCTTTAGAACCTTTTCTGTCTAGAATCTGAGAGAATCAGGATATAACAGGGTTTGTTTCTAGCTTCCAGCAGATTAAATTAGCAGCATACGCTGATGATATTTTAGTATTTCTCTCTCAGCCACAGTCTTCACTCGCAGCATTTATGGGAGAAATCGAAGCCTATGGATTGGTATCGGGTTACAAACTGAACAGTGAGTAGAGCTAAAGAGTCCTAAAGTTAGGAGTCCTAACTTTACTACTACTAAATTGAGAAAAATCCTAATTTTAAGACTTTCAGTATTCACAGAAGCCATTTAGGAGTCCTAAAGTTAGGAGTCCTAACTATACTACTACTAAACTGAGAAAAATCCTAATTTTAAGACTTTCGGTATTCACAGAAGGCATTTAGGAGTCCTAAAGTTAGGACTCCTAACTTCTGTGAATACCGAAATGAGTAAGTGCCTTCTGTGAATACCAAAATGAGTAAGTGCCTTCTGTGTATACCAAAATGGTAGTAAGTTTAGGATTTTGTCTTAAGTTAGTTCTGTGAATCGGGCCCCTTGTGTCAGGTCACAAACTCCCATTCCATGGCAGCAATGGGACCTAACAACCAGAATGAATGTGCAGAATGATGGGATATGACTCACAGGGACAGCAGGGAAAATCACAAAAACAACATCCAGTCAATGGCCCACGACAGCAATACCAATGTACTGGTGCAGATGCCCAAACACAAACAGGCAACCTCACACTGCACATCTGACACATGTGTGTGTGTGTGTCTCAGTATCTCCAGGCAAATACACAACACATGAGGGGGGCTGAACCACAGTGAAACAGATGTGGACACAGTGCCATACAAAAGTAACCCATCCTTGGGTCTCCCTTAGTGGGCAATCAGGCATTGTGAGATGAGAGGAAGCACAACAGACACATGTGACAAAAGCTGGAATGAACAGCAACTACCACAGCAAGAGACTGACACACAACAGCACTTTACCCAGGGACCATACATTGGGGTGACACAAGCATGCATGATACGTCCACTGTGATGACAAAGGTAGATGTCGTACAAACTGTGAAACCGAGACATGTGTCCTGTGCCACAAACGTACATCACACCTACACAAACACAAATCACTCAGCATGGCCCGTCATCCATGGACAAACGGGAGCTAGGGGCCCATCCATGCAAACATTCACATCTGTCCACCCTCAACACCACAAACCCTGAACTGCACCAATGTGCATCTGTGAAGCCCACATGGACAGGTGACATTGCACATGCACCCTTGAAAAACACAGTAATGTTGGGAGGAACTAAGGTCTCATCACACAAGGACAGTCTACAACCCTGGTGAATGACAGACGTACTGCACAGTATGCGGTACATGGCCAGGAAGTCAAAGCTCCCGTAACCTTCGGAATCCCTGCCACTGTCCTAGGACAATGCAGAAGCCAAGGAGAACCACAAGGCACACATGCTGACACCTGCCAACATTACAGCCCTGAACCGGACGAGTGGAAGAAGTCACACACACATACACATGTCTCAATCACTGAAAGGTACCACCTAGGGACAACTACACGATATTGCGAACAAAGAAGTGCCTTGGGGACCCCTGACTGTGCCCCATCTGCATCTGACCACATCATCACCACTCAGAACTGACAAATCCCAATGATGAAACACCAATTAACAGTAGTGTGTCATGCACCCACACATCTGGTAGCCCAGGACAAAGATGTGGGATGAACACAGTACAACTCAGCAAGTATCAACAACAGGAACATATCAAGGGAACACTGCCTGTGTTTGAAAAGGGATGTGGACACACACACACATGCTCACACAACACACACCATGGGCCCAGGCAATGTCACGGAACAACACACTTACTTGAGGGGACTCAACTCCTGTGGAAGCTCAGCTGTGCCAAATATAGTCCCAGCAGGTCTCAGTCATGTCAGCAGAACACTTGGTCAGTCAGCCATCAGTTACCACCCAATGAAGGCTCTGGTCACAACAGCCTGGGTACGGGATTGTCCCTTAAGTCATCTGCACATACTCAATACATATGTCCAGCAAGTTGCACAGAGGACCCAGTTGCTCCTATACCAATGATGCCCACACCTGCAAGTCCAGTGGAGATGCGCCCACAGTCAGGAAAATAGACAAATTGGACAATGGGAAGCACATCGTATGTGCAAGCCACAGATGTGACCATGCAAATGAAATGTTTACAGAGATGTTCACAAATTGTTAATCATGACACACCCAGTTAGCTGCAAAGGATGACATGGATACCGACCAAAATAGGATAGATATCTCATGGACCACATGGAGTACCTCACATCAACACCTCAGTATTCAACATTGGAAATCCAGCATTATAACTGCAAGGTCATGGTAAACATCATCAACATAATGTACAGCTAAATCAAATTCACAAGGATGAATACAAATGCTTTATTCAGCCAAATTTCAATGCAAATGCAAATGTCCTTTCAAAGCAAAGGCCAATGGCCAGTCCATATCCAAATGTCAACAATGTGATTTGAGTGACAACGGTCACACGCTGCTTGCCTGCACTGGTGAGGACAGGGGACATCCACTCGGAGGGGCATACATGGGAGCAGGCCAGGCACCGCAGAGACAGGATCAGGGCTCAGCAGAAGGAGGCAGTGAAGGGGTGGTGGATGCAGGAGAGTCACTGGCAACTGCAGTGGAGGTGTCTGACATAGTGGATGCAGTCACAACTGTGGGGCACAAGTCAGATGGGGTGGGTGCCGGCACAACTGCAGTGGGCAGGTCAGATGGAGTGGACTGGGTCCCCACTGCAGTGCCCAAGTCAGATGGGGTGGTCGTGGACTCCACTGCAGTGCCCAACGCCATGGGAGCGGAATGGGGTTCAGGTGAGGTCGGCAGGACAGAGGGGGGGCCACGGTCCCCACATCAGTGGCACAAAAAGTCTGACGGGGGGGTGGGGGTGGAAGAGCAAGTGGTAGGGGGGAGGGCCGGAGCATTTTGGGGATGGTGTATCTGTGGTTGGGGGAACCTGGGGCAGGATGTGGCGGGGGAACCTCTGGAGTGGTGGCCTTGGGAATGGAGGACGGAGACTGTGTCGTGGAGCTGCGGTGCGGGGGTGGGGTCTTGCTCTTCCGGCTCCGGGGAGACTTGCGGGTGGGGGCCTCAGTCTGACTGCGCCTGGGGGAGGAAGTCCGGGTGTGAGGGGAATCTGCTGGGTCGGTGGGGAAGAGGCCAAGGTCACAGAGGAAGAGCTACTTGGGAGATGGGGGTTGCAGGTGAGGCAAGGGAAGGGGTCTTGGAGGGAGAGGTATTGGAGGACTGCGGAGTGGTTGTGGATGCCTGTGTGTGTGTTTGCAAACCATCCCCTGTGAGTGTGGTATCACTCCCCTGAGGTTGCTTGTGTGCACGTCTAGACCTTGGTTTGGGTGTTTGTGTGCTGCCCATGTCTGTGGGTTTGGGTGAATATGCTGGTGTGTGTGTGCATGGGACAGGTAGGGTGCTAGGAATCGTGGATGCGGCAGGGGTAGGAAGGGTGAGAGACTGTTGGAGGAAGGACACTGCTGCTGTCAGGGAGGAGGCCACGGACTGATTGGTCCTCTGTAGGACAGACATGCCCGATGAAATGCCCTCCATGAACGATACCAGTTGTGTCAACAGACTGGTGTGTGCATGGAGGACACTCAGCATTGATGTCTGCCCTACATGGATCTGTCGAAGCAAGTCCACAGACTCCACACTCAGGGCAGCAGAGGACACAGGGGTAGGGGGTGCGGTGCCTGGCACAAAGGAGACATGCTCCCGAACACGGGAGCCTCCACGGACCTCTGGGATGGGAGCCGATGGGAGGGTGGTGATGGTGGTGGTGGTGGTGGCAGTGGTGGGGACTGTCTCACTAGCTGGGGTTTGGTGGCTGCTGACATCCGCCTCCACAAGGGAGTCATCCTCCAAGCTGCTGTGGCCCTCAGCTGGGGTGGATGGTGCTGAGGACTCCTCGGTGTGGCTCCACTCGCCCTCCGTGCCACTGGGTCCCTCCAACTCCTCGCCTTCTGTCCCAGTCAGGCTCTGTTGCTCCTCCTGGTCCATGGAGCTGTCCCCTCCTGTGGCCGTGGATGTATCTGGATACAATTAGGAAACAAAGAACAACATCAGTCACCTGCACTGACCGCACACACCCCAGTGAGTACAGCACATCACAGGACAAGCGCTAGCATCATCAACTGAACAATGCTCAAAGTGCTCACACTGTTTAGAATAAGCCAATTGTCAGTCTCGCCATCAACCATGGCACTCATATCCCTCCTGGACTTGCACCCATATGTCTGTTGCATGTTGGATGCTAATACCCCAATGTGCAGACATGCACCACCTACACATTTGTTGGACAAGCAAGTGAACATGTAGGAATATGTCACTATACACACATCACATCTCTTGCCACTGACTCAGTACAGGTGTCAGGATGAAGGGATGGCCAGAGTCTCATTTCACATGCTTGTGATGCATACCAGCAACACACACTATGATGTTCTCATGTCCTGATAGTCAATGCCACAATGGGGTGCATGGAGCACATTTGACCCCAATGCAAGATCACTCATAGCAAGTTAAATGCCATGGCACTGGCATGCCTGGAAATTCAGTCATCACTGTCTCCCGTCACAGGGGCAGGGCATACAGACAACAACAGTATGCACTGTGTCACAATAATAGGTCATGGGTAAAGCAAACTCTGCAGCTGACAATTGCACTTGTCCATCCCCTGCAAACAACATATCCCGGACCCAGGTGACCCCACATCATACAAAACAGACATATGAGTCTCTGCGAACACAAATCCCTGTACATGAGCACATCACAGTCTGCTGTGCATGAGACACAGCTGCCTGAAGTTCACAGTTGCATACACCATTGTGCACTGTCAAGTGATCACACAACTATATGTCACACAGGTCTTGTCTCTTATAGTCACATCTCAGATGTCCTGCTGACCCTCAAACTCATGAACACCCCAGTTGTCTTGAAAAGGAAGCCACACCACAATGACACAGAGGCAGACACCTGAAGGCACATGTCACTAAGCACAACCTGTAAGTTGATACACAGGAGTAGGATTACAGAGTGTTTCTAAATGCCCTTGAGTAGGCATGACTGCCCAGGTCTACGTGAAACAGTGTATAGCCCTGGACAGTAGTCAGGTGGCTAAGCAATTGTTCCCTGCGGCATGGGTGTGTTTGAAATACCCCAGGCACATGTGGCGAGTCAGACCAGCAATTGGAACACATATCAAGGGCACACACAGATCACATGTCAGATCTCAGGCATTGTGTACACAATTGACCCACCCATGAAACACACAACACGGTAACAGATGCTGTCCGGAACCTGAAGCATAGCTGACTGCAGGGACACAGTGCCCTAGTGACACAAGCCACAGAGTGTAGGGTCCACACCTGTGGATCAGATGAGGAGGGTGCATCACACAATTGAGGGACATTTGTCCTGGACTACAAGACCTACATAATGTGGAAGTGTGACCAGGCCAAAAGAATGCAAATAGCATGTCAGACATAGTACACAGATTAGGCATGGACTTACCCCCTCCTTGCTGCTGCCTGGCCTTCAGCTGCCCATCCAGTTCCGGGAAGACCACTGCCAGAATCCTGAGCATGTGGGGGGTCAGGGTCCGGTGTCCGCCCCTCCTGCGAGGAGGCGACAGCTTCAGCTGAACCCTTGCAATCCTCCGGCTCCAGCCCCGAAGGTCCTGCCACCTCTTTTGGCAGTTGCGTATCCAGCGCTTGTAGACCCCCACTGATCGAACTGCCCGGGTGATGATCAGCCAGATCTCCTGCTTCTGGTGGGCATCAACCTGTGAGGATGACAAAGTTAAAAGTCCATTTACATACATGCCCCACATTTGTGCTGCACACAGTTGGATATACATTTCATCATCACAAAGGAAAATGAGTTACACAGGTAGTGCACCCATGGAAATGGACAAATGCCCTGCATGTCTGACATGTTAACATTGCCTGGGAAGTTGAAGCTTGCACAAATGCACTTTTGCTGCAGAACACCTGTTCATTACATGTAGCTACACACTTTGTGGGATGAAAGTACTCAGTGAGTACGCTTGACACTGGTGTACACACTGCTAGTACTGCTAGTCAGACAACATGCACAATTAGGGCTCGGTCCATGCCTGCATGATGCGTATGCATGATAGTCACCCGCATCGGTTCTCATTGCAGTCAATGGCTAAACGTACTCACGGCTCGGTCCTGAACTGTGCAATGCGTACGCATGATAGTCACCCGCATCGGTTCTCATTGCAGTCAATGGCTAAGCGTACTCACGGCTCGGTCCTGAACTGTGCAATGCGTACGCATGATAGTCACCGCATCGGTTCTCATTGCAGTCAATGGCTAAGCATACACACGGCTCGGTCCTGAACTGTGCAATGCGTACGCATGATAGTCACCTGCATCGGTTCTCATTGCAATCAATGGCTAAACGTACGCACGGCTCGGTCTGGAAATGTGCAATGCGTGCACATGAGAGTCACCCGCATCGGTTCTCATTGCAGTCAATGGCTAAGCGTATGCACGGCTCGGTCCTGAACTGTGCAATGCGTCTCTGTAGAAGTCACCCGCGTCGGTTGACATTGGTGTGACTTTTTGATGGCTTCCACGCACAATTACTTGCCAGGGACTCAGGTGCACACCTATCACACTACAGCATGTGTCACACTGTGTCCCATGGCATGTAAAGCTGCATTATCTGTGTGTTTGGGGGGGGCAACATTTGGTTTGTTGTGTGGCACTTTTGTGCAGCCACTGACAGGCTGTACACGTGTTCATGGGGACAGAAACCTTTGTGTGTTGTGCAAATTACCACTGTGATGTGCAACTGTACAGTTATGGTCATGAGTCATGGACACAGTTGCAGGTTGGATATGTTTAGGACATGTCACATAAACCCGGAATCCTGGGTGTGATGGTATGTACATCACAGTGAGACCTATAGCTACAATTCTGATGTACACCCACAGTCTGTGGGAATGTTGTGTCTCAGATGTGGCTGATCAAATGTGCCCAATGGGAGACAGTTTCCATATCCATGTGGTTTGTGCATCAACATTGATGTTGTGTGTGTGTGTCTATGAGACGTCCATGTAGGGCATGCAGAGACAACAGTGGCCACTACCTGTGGGACTCACGGTTGTTTGGTGGCATGTACATGATACACCGTCATGCCAGTGTCCATGTGGCAATACAGGGACCCTGGGTATCTGCATGTCAAAGAGCTATGATGCCTGGGAGACATCAGGCCTCACTTGTCACTGTGGTGTGTGTTTGTAACATGACAGCAGTACATAGGTACTGTGTCACAGCCCAATGATTGGCCGTTGCACTATATTGGTTCTCATTGCAATCAATGGCTAAGCGTACGCACGGCTCGGTCTGGAACTATGCAGTGCATTGTGGTAAATAAAATTCCTTTACCTGGACTTAATTTGATATATAAACATAATAAAATAGCTCAGTAAAATGAGAGGCAGAATCCGTGGTATTAGAGGTTCGGAATGGGCTTTATTCCAGTGATCGATTATAATCGGTTGCTCCAAGTTCCATCACCACGGGGGTTCAGGAAGTGAAGTACATACATTATTGACATGAAATGACTTTTATAGATCATACATTACAATGAAGCGAATGCAGTAGGCGTAACAATTGATAAGGAAAATGACGATTTATCTGCGTAACCAAAAATGGGTGTAATAAGGAGTAAAAAGGAACATAATTGGTTATGATGTCACATATAGGTGGATCTATAAGATAATACTTGGCATAGATGCGCGCGCAGCAACATGACGTGTAATTGACGTGTAACTAGGGGGTGAAGGGGACTTGACATTTAGCTCTACATGTGGAGACAAGAAGTCTGGGGGGTCAAGTCAACCTAATCCCAAATCATATCTAACATCCTATGTTTAAAGAACTATGTTATCCACGAAAGAAGGACTCTCGGACAGAATCTATTCTATACTGACTGTGCGTGCGTGTACAAGCGTCTAAGTGTCTACACTAAATGCGAGGGGATAGGAATATTCCATGGTAACAGGGCTATGAATTACTTGCATGAGGACAGAGAAGCCGGGCCTTTTGCTTGGTAACTGGAAGAATGTTTACTTAAACTACTAGGCAGGAATGCATCGGCTGAGGGGGAAGCAGATAATTCGAAGGTGAAATACAGTTCTTGGCAGAGAATAGGCTGATGTCAGGCTTCGTGAGCCGCGCAGAGAATGAGACAAAGTTCATGGTCACAGATGCAGGCTCAGACTGGAGCTTTCAGAGGCAGAAGGCAAGAAGAGTTTGATGACAGAATCAGGGCCTACTTGCCTGGACTGTAAAATGGCATAAGTGAACCATATAAAGCCGGTGACCTTTCATATTTAGGAATGGAATATCCGGCCTATTCATGGCGGATCTGACAGAGGACATGTTGACGGTGGACGCACATGTATTTGCGTCTTCATAACTGGAACTGGAGGAAACATACATGTACTTGTAACATGCACATGGAACCGTTGGGGTCCAAGATAGGGGACATAACTGACCAGAAAAATCCATATTTCCACATTCCCTCCTTGTCCCCTACTTGCCCGTCAAGAGATATCAATCTTCATTAATCCATTGATCTGTTCATATAGCATCATTTGTTCTTCTTTCTTCTTCCGTGACGAATGAGATCTTGGTGGTGGAATACACGATGTGGCACACAGGCCACAGATCGCTGGTCCACATTGTAGACATAGACAGCAACTGAATAGTATGAGAAGGCCAATACCTAGGAAGGATAGAACTCTCCATCCCCAGGCTGATATCACACTCCAAAACCAACCGGACCACGTCCAAGTGCCTGGGTTCTGGTGTATCTGGCTTACAATCTTATGAAGGCGAGTTATGGCTTTATATACAGATGGCGAATTTTCTGGTATGAATACGCAGCAGCTTGATCCGATGACCCTACAAGCTCCGCCCCTATCAGCCAGGATGACGTCAAGGACAAGACGATTTTGAAGCACAACAATCCGCATAGCAGACTGCTCTTCTGTTAAATTGCCTAAGGCGGAAATAGTCTCATTCACTACTGCTTCAAGGGTTCTAGTTAATCTACGTATCAGCTTACTATTAGTAACAGTACCTATATAGGGAAAGATGCCTTTATTGAAATCTGTGTATTTTTCCCATGCTGTTTCAGTGTAATCGACAATTGGGAGATCTCTCCGCTCTCTGTTGTGTACTAAATGAATATTTCTGTAATAATCAGGAGGAGCTAGGAAAACAGGTGGCAAAAGGAATGCAATGTAGCAGGTACCATCCCAATCTAGAGGTAGACGCATATATGCAGTCTGACCACATATAAAGTAGGAGTGGCGATAAGCTCTAAATGAAGATTTGCCTTGATCACTGAATTCTACTATAGTAGTGCATTTACTATGGCCCATATGTATGGAACCAACCTTTCTTACACACAATTCACCCTTCGCTGGGAATACTGACATGGTGGGTAAGACTAGTTCAACTTTGGATTCGACATTTAGAATCATGAGATTAGGTGTAAATTTACCTAATCCATATACTTCATTTTCTAGATCAGTTCCTGTTCTTTTGGGGCGACCCTCCTTGTCAGGGTAGCAGACCTGGAGTAAAACTAGGTTCAGGTTTCCCCATACCCACTGATCTTGGTAAACTGCTGTGTCTGAGTCTATGGAATTGATTAAACTAAACCATGCTCCACAGGAGCCATTATGTGTAAATGGGTGTGGAAAGAATGGCTGGACTCCTTCATAATTCTGATAGGGAGGGAGCCGACCACACACCCAACAATTGGTGGCATTACTAGTCTGATGGGAATGATGTAACATACTAATGAAAGTGTTATTGCGCAGCGCAAGTCTATAAGACAATTCATGCGGAGGTAAGTCACTAAAAGAATGTTCAGCAGTAACATTATAAACATGTCTAGAAATAGGGTAATATATGTGCAGCAATATACTTGCAGTAATTATTAAAAGACTTAAGGAAAACAAGATTAATAATGTCACTATGCAATGGCTACGCAGTGATTTACAATACGCCTGTCGTTTCAACATTTTCCGCGACTGTCCATGATTCAGGTCTAGAGGATACATGTCAGAGACAAATTCAACCGCTTCACCTTGGAGAGGACTTAAACAATCAAATTGTCTGACGTTCTAGGCCTCAATTTTACTTTATAGAGTTCGGTTTCAGTCTTTTCAACCAAAGGAAGTTTTGAATCAGTCTGTGAGGGAGTGCAGGGCACAATGTCTATATCCGAGGATAGTCCATGAAATTTCTTGATATGACTTGAATGAATCCAGCCCTTGCGGCCCTCGATCTTCACGGCTGTCCTTGTAGTGAGCAGAACCAACTTGGGTGTCTTCCACCTGGGCTCCAGCTGAGTCTTTCGGTCGAAATTTCTCACAAATACGAGATCACCCGGAACTACGTCATGGGGTTTCACCTCAGTGTTGTCGGGAAAGGCTGCAGCTACCTGTGAACGACAAGATTGTAGTGCAGACATCAAGGAAGCCAAGTAATCTGTCAGCATATTACAGTCAACATCAGTTATTTTGCGAGGTATAGGCGTCCCCCACATATTTGGTGGTCTGCCAAAGATCACCTCATACGGGGATAGCCCTGTTCGAGAGTGTGCTACCATTCTCATGTAAAAGAGTGCAACTGGTAACGCTACTATCCAGTCGACACCTTTTTCTCGGCATATTTTGGACAATCTAATTTTCAGGATTTGGTTATGTCTTTCTACGAGACCTGCTGCCTCGGGGTGTCGGACACAGTGGAATTTCCACTGATATCCTAACAGAAGTGAAACGTGTTTCATTAATTCGGATGAGAACGGCTGGCCGTTATCTGAGTAGACAACACGTGGTAAACCGTATCGTGGGAAGAATTCTCGAACCAACTGTTTGGCAGTAGTCGGGGCAGTGTAATCTGAAACCGGGTATGCCTCCGTCCAACGGGACAGAGCGCAGACAACTACGAGAACATATTTGAATCCTCGACATCGTTCCATCTGGATATAGTCCATCTGGAGGGCTTCAAAAGGGTGATCAGGAGGATGAAATCCACCCTGTTCTACGGGAACGCTTTTTCCTGGGTTAAACTGACAACAGATCATACAGGTACGGACCTTTTGTTTGGCTGCTGCTCGTAAATGTTTATTGAACCAAATGTGTTGAATGCTGTCTAGCATAGCTTTTTCTCCTAGATGCGCTGGACTATGTATACTGTTAATTATAACTTGGACCATTGAATCAGGAAGGAACCATACAGACTTTTCCTTCATCATCCATCCTTGATCCGTTTGGATCCCTCCTAATTCAGTCCATTTCTTTATTTCGTCTGGTGTAGCATGTGTCTGTATGTCAATTACGTCAAGGGTAGGATCTTTAACTGTCATACACTGTGTCGGTGTCGGGACTATTGTCTTTATCATGTCGGGAGTTTGAGTTTGAGCAGTCTGTTTAGCTGTTCTGTCGGCTAGATCATTGCCTTGGGAAATGATATCAGTAACCTTCGTATGAGCCTTACATTTCATAATTGATATTGCAGTGGGTCGATGTATTGCATCTAATAAGGCATGAATGAGGGGTCCGTGCTGAATGTGGGCACCGTGGGAAGTTAAATAACCTCTCTCTCGCCACAGCACGCCGAAGTCATGTACAACTCCGAATGCATAACGTGAATCAGTGTATATGTTGACTTTTTTATTCGTGGCTTGAATACAGGCTTGTGTCAGAGCGATGAGCTCTGCGGCTTGAGCTGACAAAGTATTTATACGATTAGTTTCAATGACTTCAGTATCTGTTGTGACTGCGTAAGCGGCCACTAACTCTCCTGTACTTGTTCTCATACATGAACCATCTACATACAATGTCAGGTCTGGATCTGACAATGGGACATCGGTTAAGTCTTGTCTGGGTTTTGTCGTTATAGTAATAACTTCAATACAGTCATGAGCTAGTGGGTCTGTTCCGGTTACTGGCAAAAGTGTGGCAGGATTCAATGTGTTACAGCGTCTGATTTCTATATGTGGCTGAAACAATGTAAGTTCGTACCCTGTAAGTCGCGCTATAGTCAAGTGTTGTGTTTGCGTTCTATTTACAAGAACCTCTACTGCGTGTGGTACTTGAACTGTCAATGGATGTCCTAACACTATGGCATCGCTTTGTCTGATTGCTAAAGCTGTCGCTGCTACTGATTTCAGGCATGCAGGCAAAGCCTGAGCTACGGGATCTAATGTACTAGAAAAATAAGCACATGGTTTGTGTGCTCCTGCTTGTTCCTGTGTGAGTACTGACAAGGCAGTACCTTCGCGTTCTGTAACAAAGAGTGTAAACTGTTTTCTGTAACATGGTGTTGCTAAGACAGGTGCTTGACATAAAGCTTTCTTTAGGCTTTCAAAAGCTTGTGTATGTTCCTGAGTCCAAGGGAGAACAGTCGATGTGGCTGCCTCCTGTGTGGTTAACTGAATGAGTGGTTTTGCTAGAAATGCGTACTGAGGGATCCACTGCCTGCAATATGAAGTGAGACCTATGAAAGCCCGCACCTCCTTTTGTGTCTTGGGTGTTGGCATGTTAGCTATTAACTGAATGCGGTCCGGTGTAAGCTGCCTTCCCTCCTTGGACAGCGAGTGTCCAAGATAAACAACTCGCTGGACACAGAATTGCAGCTTAGAAGGGGACACCTTGTGCCCCTTTTCGGCTAGAAATTTTAAAACTGTCAGTGATGCTTTTTCACATTCCGGTTCGCTTCTTGCGGTGATCAGCAGATCATCGACGTATTGGAGCAGAGCAGTGTTAACTGGCATGTGGATACTATCTAGTTCTCGTTTCAGTGCTTGGCTATAGATGCTGGGGCTTTCTGTAAATCCTTGAGGTGCGCGTGAGAATTTAAAGCTACGTCCATTTAAACTAAATCCGAACAAATATTGGCTCTCCGGATCTATTGGGACGCTGAAAAAAGCATTCTTGAGATCAATTACAGTAAAGAATGTTGCTTCGGAATCAATGGCTGTCAGTAATGACGAGATATCTGGGACCACAGGGAATTGTGGCACAATGCACTTGTTTAATTCGCGCAGATCAATAACCAATCGATATACTGGCGGGACCTTTGGATCTGTTCGTTTAAGAATCGGAATTATCGGTGAATTACATACATTGGAGTCTGTTTCCACAACTACTCCTTGGGCAATGAGCTCGTCAATGATTTGTAGTAAAGCCACTACAGCATCTGGTGGTAACTTGTATTGTCGCATTCGTGGTAGCACCACTCCTGCCTTTAATGTGACTCGATATGGTGTAATATTCATGCAACCAACATCAGTAGGGCCTTGTGCCCATAGATGTGTAGGTAAAGTCTGCAGTCGGGGATCCATGTCTCTAGACACATAGTGACCTTTAAAATCACGTAAAAACAACCTTACTCCTTCCGGAGAACAACATATTATGGCTCCTAGAGCTTTCAATGTTTTTATTCCTAGCAAGTTTTCTGGACATGATTTAGTAAGCAATAAATCTGTAGTTCGGGTCAGAGGTCCTATCGTAAGTGGAAGAGGCTGTGATACTTCATTAACAATAGGTTTTCCTGAAAAACCAAGGGAAATATTCTGAGAGCCTGAGAGGGGTGCCCCTGGAACTTCACTACGTTTTATAGTTGTTCGACTTGCCCCTGTATCGAGTAAAAATTTTCTATCTTGGCCTAATAATTCACTATGTACATAAGGTCCTTCTTGATCTACAGGTATTTCAATAAGGGGTAAGTCAACTTCCCTCTCTAGGCTAGTTCATGCGTAACGCTGATACTCAGGATATTCATACTGTGCGGTCTGATACATTTGTCGTGTTGTTGTCTGTGTGGCAGCAACAGGCAACGGTGGTGCAGCTGGCACAAACTGTATTGGCTGTTGTGCGGCTGGCATGGCCTGGGCATGCTGCGGAGCTCCTTGTTCATTCTGATCTTGTCTAAGTGGCCGTGATCTTTCTTGTGTTTTACCTATGGCGATATTATGTTTTAAAACTGGACAGTCGTGTACGTAATGACCTGGCTTTTTACAATAATTGCATGTCCCTTTTACAGGTCCTGCTGAATCGGAATGTGTCATACCCTTTTTATGTCCTTCAGCTGGAACTGTCTGGGAAACTAGCATTTTCATTTTCGTGTCTTTCATGCGTCTGTGTTCATGTTCTTGTTCCTCTCTAATTCTATTGTGATGGTACTGTAACATTTGTAACATTTGTGATGGAGTGTTACCTTGCCAGGTACTCTCGAATTTTAATACTCTATTCTTTACTTGGGGCAGGGCATTTTCCACTAATTTTGTCACAAACAGATGTGGGTATGATTCGCTACTTGCTTTTATGCCACTATTTATACCAAAACATTTTTCAAATCGGGCATAGTAATCACTAGTGTCTTCATCTTGCTTCTGTTTACAGGCTGAAATTGTACCCCAATCTTCCTTTTTCGTAGTTAATAAACGTGGCAGTACCTGTACTAATAAACCTGGTAGTGCTTTAGTTTTATCCCCAAGTCCTGCTCCTGCAGTTCGGGCCTTTTCTTCCGCTTCTAACACTGACCATTCTATCTTTTGGTCTCCTACCTCCCACTCTTTTTCCTTGAGTTTCTCATAAATACCAGCAGGCATCAATACCTTTAATATTGTCATAATGTCGGGATAGGTATACTCTCCCATGAGTAACATGTCTTTAATTTCTCGGTGAAAACCCGCTGGATCTTTGTCATGACTGGGTACCACTTTCTTCATTTGTAACAATTCTATTTTTGATATGGGCGTATATACAAATACGCGCTTAAACTCGTTGTCCTCGCCTTTTATTGGGTGCACTTCTCGTAAGGGATTCTGTCTATCCATGTGATACGTGGTTCTTTCCTTGACGGGCAATGAGACATGCTCTGCGCATACAAAAAGAATATACTGCTTTCTTGATTCTAGAATTTCTTGAATTAATTTAGTACCTGCACCTCTCCATTTATTCATAAGCAATTCAGTCAATATGTCAGGTAAGGGACCAGGGTCCGAACGCTGACTCCGATATAGTATAATGAGTTGTTGAATCATATAAATCCCAGCTAACCTCTGTTCATCTGGGGTGAGATTCAAAAATGTGCGTACTACTGTATCATCACGATATTTTCCGGGACTGTCCACCCAATGGACAGCTGCCCTGGCTAAATCTTGTTCATCCATAGAATCGAGAAAATGATAACCCCTTCGTTCTCGGAGTAGTTTGTCGGCGGCTTGGAACGAATGCTCGTTAGACCTTATATTAATTATAGGTATTTGGAAATTCCTGTTATTATCTGGACATATCGGACGTATCGAGTCAGTAAGACATCTATTACTATTACAAGATCTTCCTCTACCTACATAGGCTATGGTGTCCGACTGTCTCGCGGGCAGTCCTGACCCTTCTTCCTCGCTTTGTTCGAACTCGTCTACCTCTAATCTTTCTTCGTGTAGGCGTTCTATTTCTTTACGGATCTTTCGGCACATGGCTATTATACAATTTTGCTTATCATGTCTCCCTTCTGATATATTCTGGCTCCATCTGGTAAGAATTTGCATTGCTTCCGGGTTTACCCCCGGTCGGTCTTGATTTCTGATCACACAATTTATGAGGAAACGTAACAGTTCCCCCTGTATCTCTACTTTCTGGTATTCCATAGCTCTGTTAATACATTCTGGATCTCGCCCTGTTTGGACAAAATGATATATTTTATCTAGATGCGCAGTCATTCCTGGTAACTTCCCTAAATACACTGCGGCTCGTCTGATACGCAATGATGCCAGGGTCATTTCGTCCTCTTTACCGGGCACAGGGTCATATCTGCAATCTATAAGAAGTTCCTTCAGCGTACGGGCACTTATGAGTTTGGGTGTACGTGAATGTGCTGACTCTTGAAAAGTAAGTTTATTTATTCTGGGTGGCGTAGAAAAAATATTGGTAGCACCTCCCGTGGCCCCATCTGGGGTGTCGGGTGTGAAAGGATTCGTCGAACGTGACACAGCAACTACAGGTGTGGACACAGCTATAGAAGTAGCTGTAGGAGCGGATGCAGAAACAGATGTGCTTGCCGGAACTTGTGACTCGATTTGTTGCTGTAGGGATACGGGTACTGGATCTTGGCGTTGGATCTCCCTGGTATGCGGTCTATGTGGGGCGGAATTAGCATACTCGGGAGCTGCGTCATCTAAATATGAGGAAAGAAAAACATCTTCTGCGGTTCTAGGATGCCCCTTAGGATGTACCTTTATTGGGAACAATGGGGGTGGCAAGTCTTTCGGTATTTCTGGAGTAGCCTTAGGTAATCCTTCGGCCAGAAGGGGATACATACCATTCATAAGGGCATTTCTTTGCCTATCTACTTGTTCTGATTTCACTCGGATACCTTCCTCAATTAATGGATTCTCTCGAACTTTATTTGAACTCTCTTTGTTCTTTTCTTCCTGTCTACGTGATTTTTCTGTGCGTCTATGAGATTCTTTACGCCATAACTCAACGGCGTCTTTCTGTGACTGTCTGACCTTCCTTTTCCATAACTCTTCCTCGACTTTCATGATGCACTCTGCATCCCAGGTCCCCGCTGCGGGCCACCTCTGACTTTCTGGTAATCCCTTGGTGTAGTCTACCCATAAATCAAGAAATAATATAGCGTCTAAGCCATGCTTATGATACATGAAGTACCCTGGAGTGTCCCTAGGAGGAATAGGAACGGCTTCTTCGAGTACCCCTTTTCTAGTAGTGATCTGTCTTAATTTCGAAAAGAGCGGCATATTGGCAACTGATCCGATACTTAATCTTGAACACATTTAATACAAAAGCACAATAATGAACAACCATTCATACCACAATATGCAGGACGTTTTTAAACACATTAAACATTAAACATTAAACCTTTAACTGAAACAACAATGATGATCGTCTGCATAACTAATCACCAAGCTTAATTCTTGACAATAACTAGATACTTCGGAATACTTGATATACTGCTAAACAGTACATATACACTGCTAAAACAGTGCAGACCGGATTTGTGTACCCAAACCCGTCTTGACCGGCACAACCTATGTGCACGTCAGAAATGCCTCCCCAGTAATGGTACTCACCGGGTAGCTTCGGAAACGGAAGGCCTCGGTAACTTGAACTTGAACCGGACTGGACTCGACTCGACTCGTCGGAAACTGGGCTTGACTTCGAACTGGTGGGCCTCTGTATACCTCAGATCTTGCTCTCTCAGCTAGGCTCTGGTCGGGATACTTCGCACTTCTCACCGCCTCGTCTGGGTGTTGATCGCAGCCTCAGTCGCCCCCGCTTGACCGGAGGGAGATACAGGAAATCCTGCTGGTACGCGTTATTGTCCGTCCAGCTGTGGCAGGAGACCGGGCCTGCAACTCACCGCCGGCGCGTGAGATGAGAAAGTGTCCCTGTTCGGGCGCCATTCATGTGGTAAATAAAATTCCTTTACCTGGACTTAATTTGATATATAAACATAATAAAATAGCTCAGTAAAATGAGAGGCAGAATCCGTGGTATTAGAGGTTCGGAATGGGCTTTATTCCAGTGATCGATTATAATCGGTTGCTCCAAGTTCCATCACCACGGGGGTTCAGGAAGTGAAGTACATACATTATTGACATGAAATGACTTTTATAGATCATACATTACAATGAAGCGAATGCAGTAGGCGTAACAATTGATAAGGAAAATGACGATTTATCTGCGTAACCAAAAATGGGTGTAATAAGGAGTAAAAAGGAACATAATTGGTTATGATGTCACATATAGGTGGATCTATAAGATAATACTTGGCATAGATGCGCGCGCAGCAACATGACGTGTAATTGACGTGTAACTAGGGGGTGAAGGGGACTTGACATTTAGCTCTACATGTGGAGACAAGAAGTCTGGGGGGTCAAGTCAACCTAATCCCAAATCATATCTAACATCCTATGTTTAAAGAACTATGTTATCCACGAAAGAAGGACTCTCGGACAGAATCTATTCTATACTGACTGTGCGTGCGTGTACAAGCGTCTAAGTGTCTACACTAAATGCGAGGGGATAGGAATATTCCATGGTAACAGGGCTATGAATTACTTGCATGAGGACAGAGAAGCCGGGCCTTTTGCTTGGTAACTGGAAGAATGTTTACTTAAACTACTAGGCAGGAATGCATCGGCTGAGGGGGAAGCAGATAATTCGAAGGTGAAATACAGTTCTTGGCAGAGAATAGGCTGATGTCAGGCTTCGTGAGCCGCGCAGAGAATGAGACAAAGTTCATGGTCACAGATGCAGGCTCAGACTGGAGCTTTCAGAGGCAGAAGGCAAGAAGAGTTTGATGACAGAATCAGGGCCTACTTGCCTGGACTGTAAAATGGCATAAGTGAACCATATAAAGCCGGTGGCCTTTCATATTTAGGAATGGAATATCCGGCCTATTCATGGCGGATCTGACAGAGGACATGTTGACGGTGGACGCACATGTATTTGCGTCTTCATAACTGGAACTGGAGGAAACATACATGTACTTGTAACATGCACATGGAACCGTTGGGGTCCAAGATAGGGGACATAACTGACCAGAAAAATCCATATTTCCACAGCATACACATGAGAGTCACCGGCATCGGTTCTCATTGCAGTCAATGGCTAAGCGTATGCACGGCTCGGTCCTGAACTGTGCAATGCGTCTCTGTAGAAGTCACCCGCGTCGGTTGACATTGGTGTGACTTTTTGACGGCTTCCACACACAATTACTTGCCAGGGACTCAGGTGCACACCTACCACACTACAGCATGTGTCACACTGTGTCCCATGGCATGTAAGGCTGCATTACCTGTGTGTTTGGGGGGGCAACATTTGGTTTGTTGTGTGGCACTTTTGTGCAGTCACTCCCAGGCTGTGCACGTGTTCATGGGGACAGAAACCTATGTGTGTTGTGCACATTACCACTGTGATGTGCAACTGTACAGTTATGGTCATGAGTCATGGACACAGTTGCAGGTTGGATATGTTTAGGACATGTCACATACACCCGGAGTCCTGGGTGTGATGGTATGTACATCACAGTGAGACCTATAGCTACAATTCTGGTGTACACCCACAGTCTGTGTGCATGTTGTGTCTCATATGTGGCTGATCAAATGTGCCCAATGGGAGACAGTTTCTATTTCCATGTGGTTTGTGCATCAACATTGATGTTGTGTATGTGTGTCTATGAGACGTCCATGTAGGGCCTGCAGAGACAACAGTGGCCACTACCTGTGGGATTCACGGTTGTTTTGTGGCGTGTACATTATACGCCATGTCATGCCAGTGTCCATGTGGCAATACAGGGACCCTGGGTATCTGCATGTCAAAGAGCTGTGATGCCTGGGAGACATCAGGCCTCACTTGTCACTGTGGTGTGTGTTTGTAACGTGACAGCAGTACATAGGTACTGTGACACAGCCCAATGATTGGCCGTTGCACTACATTGAACTTATGTAGACATGTGGACTTGAGATGTGAGGTGATGTCCATGTAGGTGACATATGTGTCCATACCCAACAGCACACACCTCAGTACATTGTGTATTGACATGATGTATCATGTGATATTTTGCTTGGTCATAGCCACATGGGTGGATGAATCGACAATTTTCCTTTGTTCATATCTGTACTGCAGGGCACCAGCTGTCCATAGACCCTTCCCAGACCTTGAAACCATGCAGGAACGCGACTGCATCTGATGGTACCACTTCACCACGCCAGTGATTGAGGAGTTGGCGGAGCAGTTGGCGCCACATCTGCTACCTGGCCGCACATACCCTACAGCACTGACCCCAGAGGTGAAGATGATGTCAGCTTTGCACTTCTTTGCTACTGGTACCTTCCAGTACACTGTGGCTACTGCTGGTGGTATGTCGCAAACTATGTTCAGTCGTGTGCTACGCGATGTCTTGGAGGGGATGTTGCATTTCCTTGACCTGTACATCAAGTTTCCTAGCCCAGGTCAACTCACTGACATAAATGATGCTTTTTATACACTGGGGAGGATGCCGAACGTCATTGGATCTATTGATGGTACACATGTGGCCCTGGTACCACCACGGGCACATGAGCAGGCATACCGGAACAGGAAACATTTCCACTCCATCAATGCTCTGGTGGTATGTCTTGCAGACATGTGTATCACACATGTGTGTGCACGTTTCCCCGGTTCTACGCACGATGCCTACATCATGAGGAGTAGTCGCATTGCAACGCTGATGTCACAGATGCCTGGGGGTGAGTGCTTGCAATGTTCAACACTCCGTCCATCATTTCCTTTGGTTTTTGCTTTGTTCGCCATAAGTTGGCAGGGTATGCTCAGACGTGAGTCCCTTACTCACTTTGCCACTGGATTCAAGCAAGCCTGGCTGAAGACGGTCGAAATGCCAGAAACCGGTCCTAGGAAGCTTGTTTCCGGTCCAGGGAAGACATGGCTTGGCAGTTCGGGCTGGACTGTTCCCATGAGGCACAGGGTCTGACTGATTTGCATATGGCCATGTCGGAACTGGGGTGGCAGAGTGGGCTAAAGAACGGTGATGGATTAAACCCAGATCAGTTGACTGGGGATGAGTGCTTGCAATGTTCAACACTCCGTCCATCATTTCCTTTGGTTTTTGCTTTGTTCGCCATAAGTTGGCAGGGTATGCTCAGACGTGAGTCCCTTACTCACTTTGCCACTGGATTCAAGCAAGCCTGGCTGAAGACGGCTGAAATGCCAGAAACTGGTCCTAGGAAGCTTGTTTCCGGTCCAGGGAAGACATGGCTTGGCAGTTTGGGCTGGACTGTTCCCATGAGGCACAGGGTCAGACTGATTTGCATATGGCCATGTCTGAACTGGGGTGGCAGAGTGGGCTAAAGAACGGTGATGGATTAAACCCAGATCAGTTGACTGGGGGTGAGTGCTTGCAATGTTCAACACTCCGTCCATCATTTCCTTTGGTTTTTACAGATGCCAGACCAGCGTGCCTGGCTTGTCGCTGTGTACTGACTGTTTACCATTGTGTGTGTTTGGCAATGTTGTATTCCACCCTCTTTCAAAACTCAACTAATTGTTCAATTGTTTGTATGTAGGTGACTCCGGATACCCCAACATGCCGTGGTTGCTGACACCCCTGAGGAACCCTGTGACACCAGCCGAGATGCGCTACAATGAGGCACATGTTCGGACTAGGAGGGTGATTGAGCGGACCTTTGGTCTTGTGAAAAGCCGCTCCCGCTGCCTGGACAAGACCGGAGGGGCCCTCCCATATGACCCTGCAAAGATGTGCAAAATGATCCTTGTATGCTGCATGCTACACAACATGGCAGTGCGGAAGAAGTTACCTCTCATCCAGGATGGCGATGACCTACCTATGCCACCTGTGGAGGATCCAGGCCTGGGCCACGATGCCAGTGATGATGATGATGAGGGTGACGTCCGCACACAGCTCATCAACAACTTCTTCACCTGAATGTGAGTTTACAGGGTTGTTATGTCAATGTATTGAGTTAGCCTGAAATGTGTTGGGCCTGCTCTGTTGCTGTTTGAGTGTGTCTGTGTGCTACTTGACTGGATGCGTGCAGTGATGTGTCCTTTCAGGTGGTCTGTACTCCACAATAGTGTTGAACTGCTAACTTGTTTCTGTGTAGGTTTCTTTTGACATGTTTTGTGCATGTGTATTGCATTTCTCTCCTGTTCTGCTGTGCTTTTGACTATGTCTTAAATCTGTCCTTCCCAGGGAACTTTGGCTGTTGTTTGGTCAACACTGACCCACAACACCCAGAATCCAACACCAGGGTGGAAGTTGTCAATTCCCATCAACTGATGTACCACACACCCCAGACTTCAATTCTCCGACACTTTGTGACCGTGTGTCCACTGTAACGTAGAATTACCTTGCAACTGTTGTGGAATAAACATGTTGCTGATGTGTAATGAACCTGTGCTATGCTTTGTTATGTGTGTTGTCTGTCTTCCCACATCTGACTGACATTTGCTTACCTCACCTGTGGGATTGTTACCACTGACTGTGGATAGGTGTTGTGTCTGTGCATTTCAATGTATTTCAGGTCAACATCATTGTGTGGGATGAGTTACATGGCCATGGGGAGTATGTGTTGTGGTCCCATAGTGGTGTGTCTCCCTCACATGTGTCACATCACCATGACTCACATAACGGTGATCACATTGCTGTAGTATTTGGCATGCACTGTGTTGTTTAGCAGATCAACATCTCCATGACACATAACAAGTTGGAATCACAACAGAGGCAAGTATAGTGTACTGGTGAGTTTATTTACAAACATGTGTGAGGATAGAGCATAGGATGGTGTGTGCTACACATTGGGTTTTGAATCCAAAGTTCACATTAGAGTTGGAAGTGTTGGTAGCTGAAATGTCCAGAGTAACGTCCACAGTCATCTGCTACATTGGACCAACATGAACCCTCCATGTCATGTAGGCGAGTTGTGTTAGATATGACAAGGTGAACGGGTTGCGCACCAAGAACATTTTCCAGAACAGGTTTAGAGGGCCTGGGGGATATGCATGGACATCTGCGTCGCACTTGTCCTTCTTTGGACGACCCCTCTTCTTCTTCGGGGGGGGATTCTCAGGTGCAGGCATCTGCGTTGCAGAGTCATCCTCCCTCCATGTGGCACTGGCAGATCTTGCGGCAACAGATGGTGTGGCCACACAGGGAGGAGTGGACATGTTGGGGCTTATCTGCTGGAGGCATTGGAGTATGTCCCGATGCACTGCAGTAAGTGCATCCCACTTTGCCTCGATGCGGGCATGATGGGCAGCCTGCTCCCTTGAGGATCCCTACTACCTGGCTGAATCCTCCGGTGCTATCCTGGTACGCATCTATGATGAGTGCCAGTTCAGGGTCATCATGCAGTCCGGACCCCTCTGCAAGCCGCGCACTCTGCCTACCACCCCTTCCACCACCTCTAGCCACACGGGCAGGACCTGCGGCGGCACGCACAGGTGACGCTGGGCCTCCTTGGGTGTTGTTACTGGTGGTGTTGTCCGTACCTTCCTGGGGGTCCTGTGTCCCTGTGCTGTTGGTATTCTGTGTCCTTGGTCTGTCCGTGTTGGCGGGGGTGCCCTGTCTGTTGCCAGATGCTGGAGGCATGGGTACAGGGGGCGCAGATGTTGGTACTGCTGGTGCTGCATGATGACTCACACCGGAGGTGCCAGGTTGTTCTTCGTCATCCGAAGAGGACAGAGAATGATCCACACCAGAGAGATGAGGGTCCACCAGAGTCTGGGACAGGGACTCCTCTTCATTTGCTGCTGTGTCCCCAGCCCCACCTGTGTTTGGAAGAGACACACAATGTAAGTTATGTTTCTACAGGCATCAATGGTTCACATACATGACATTTTCTACTGTACATCAGGATGCGTGCCTGTACACTGCTTTGCCCAAAGTTGTCACGGACAGAGATTGATATTGTTGTGGCACATTGCCCAGCCAACATGAAACATTTCAATGTGCATGTCGAAGTGTGTGCATGCCCAGCTCATGTATTTATTTGGTTGTACATGGCCATTACTACTCAAGCGCCATCACGTTGCTGACACAGGTGTGCCATCCCTGTACACATTTGACCTTTAATATGGATATACGTGCAATTCCACTCAGGATATGTTGTAAGATTGGGGCATGTGTGGTAGCAGATTTTGCTAATCTTTGTGTGTCACATTGGTGTATTGGTACGACATGGTCACAGTACGGTTTGCCTGTGATCTCTTGGGAGAAAGCGTTTTTTACAGTGTTCCTAGTTCCCATCTCATTTCATACAAGTGATGATGTCACCATCATTAATGAGTCTGGTGCTGAGTTTTGTACGTGCATATGTGATTTGACTTGTCAATGTTCTCCATGGTGACATGGTTAGGGCAAGGAAGCACTCTGGCTTTTCAATACTCATGACAGTGACAGCCAGTGGTGTGTGTGTTGCGGTTTGGCTGCTATGAGTAGCATGTCTCCTCCAATGCAGTCCAGGTTAGATCTTGTGTCTACAGTGTCTATGTCAGTGAGTGGTGTGTTGTGTGAAGGATGCATATGTTGCAGCACGATGTAGGAGTGGAATGCAGCTCACAACAGCACCGAGTGTGAATGAGACCATGCTATGGTGTCGGCTAGATTGGTGTGTCCATTCCATTCACTGTCAGATGTCCCCTGTCACTGATGTATATGTGAGTTCCTGTGTGTTTTGTGCAATTTACTATATATGGATCTCCACACTTGTCATCTACAAGACACACCTCCACAGCCAGGCCAGGGGGCACACCTGGACACTGCATCCCCAAACAGTGAGTTTGAACATATGGTTGCAATGGCTGTGTGTGCGACCGTGTTTGGTTTAGCCAGTGCATATGTGTGATTTTCAGCCACATCATTTCTCAGGCCCATGTGTCAGACATCTTGCCCGGGCATTATCTTTGTGAGTGACTGGTACCACGTGTGCAATGTGTTTTAGCATAGAAGGTGTGTGTATGTCCAGCATCGGTGTTATTTGTTTTCAAGTCAGGCCCTCCTTCTCCCCCGGGCCAGTTATGCCATCATGAAGAGCAACAGAGCCCAGTGTCAGACATCTTGTCAGTCCATTCCCACTCCCTGTGAGGCAAGCATGGTTCAGTGTGAGCTTGCTGGGCCATGTGGGTGGGTGGGGAATGTCTGTGACTGCAACTCCCATCATGCTTTTTGCTACCCCCCCTTCCCAGCATGCCCATACTTCCTTCCTTTTGACTCTGCTTCCCTGTGCGAATGTACGCACCGTATATTCGCACGGTGGGTACGCACAGTACATTTGCACGGGGGGTACACACCGTACATTCGCACGGGGGTACGCACCGTACATTCGCATGGGGGAACGTACTGTACATTCGCACTGGGGGTATGGTGCGTACATACGCGTTGGGGGTACGGTGCTTACATATGCGCTGGGGGTACGGTGCGTACATACGCACTGGGGGTACGGTGCATACATACACAACGCACGGGGGTGTATGCCTGTACGACTCGCACCCCGGGAACAGCTTTTCCCGGGATACGAGTCGTACAAACTTCGCTTCGTAGCGGCTAAAGTCATTTCCCGTGTACGGGACGTTTTCCGTACGAATCGTACATCGGAAAGCCGGTCCGGATCGTACTTGTACGCTCGGACTGTATTTTTACGATTCGTACGGAAAAGTGTCCGGGTCCGTCTCGTACAACTTTTCCCGATACGATTCGTACGGATCGGCCCGATCTGTATGTATTTTTCCCGTACGAATCGTACTTCACGGGTCGGACGTGACTTGTACGATTCGTACGGAAAAAAATACGGATACAAGTCGTACGGGGAAAAAATATATAGGATCGGAATCGACCCCTCAGTGTAATATGAGCATAACACTTTGATTAGCACAAACAGAAGCCAATAGACACAATTTTATAGTGGCCCACCTTCAAAGAGCGTTGCCACGTCTTATTACAAACTTAAATACAGTAGTTCAGTGTCTTTCAAAGACCATTCTTTTATTAGTGTTCTTAACAATCGGCGGTGAGATAACAAAACTTCAAGGGGTTCCCCTGCAAAGTACCTGGAGGGGACGCTTCCGCTCTCCGGACCCAGTCAGGAGATCTCAGGCCAAGGGCCTGTGGGGCCATGTACAGTACCGGAGGGGGGCCCTTGCATTTTGGGGGCCCCCTGCACCGCGGGGGCTTAGGGCCTAATGTTAGGCCACTGCCCCTCCCCCAGGACTTCTACAATATACAGTTACTAAAGCATTTTACCAGTCTTATATAGAAACTGCAAAATGCTGCAGCACTTCGTCAAGATCACTTTGTAATCTGTATAATTTCTAATGACGCCCACTATCTGCAACCACTGATCAGGAAACTTACATCTAATTGCTGTTTGGGCTGAAAATACTTTGAAGATATTATCTCATTCTGAACCTTACTTTTTGTAAAAAGATCATTCAACTAACAATAGTCTCACCATTCAGTTATGGCGCAACTGCATCTAGCTTAAAGTTTTTACCTCTTCTAGCATGGTGTCCACATGTGTATACTGCGTGAAATAGGTTAGCACTCTAGTTCTTTAAGCTAGTACAGGGTCAGTGAAGCAGCGTTCTCTCATCAAGCATTCCTCAGACACATACTGTAGTGTGAGGTTTCCAGAGGGACTGAGAACTATGCCTCCTCTTACATTCCTTTGCTCCAAAGGAATCCCTGTCATACTTCACGCATTGGCGTCTTACTGTGTACTTCCATCCTTGATCTGCATCTAGCAAGGACAGGTAACACCAAGAGCCTTAGGGAATCTTTCCACTGCCGGGTACAGTCTTTCCTTCTGGAGGGGGCTCTGCTCAAAAGTGTGATGGCTGTCTCCTGTCACCCATGATGGGTTGAGCAGAGCAAAAGCTAGTAGGTAGAGACCATGAGCACTTTTATCTGTCTCCAGGTCAACCGCAACTACAAATGAAATCTAGAATTGTACAGTGTCCACATACGCGTATGCTCCTAAACAGGAAAACAATCAGAAGGCAGCATTCTCCATCATTCATCTTGAAGCACAACCACTAATATTAAACTTTAATTCCCCACAGAAATACTGTCTTTGGCTTCTCCCAGAGCCTCTAAATGCGGGGTTTACCCTGATCATGCTAAACCTTGCAGCTCTGCTTTAGTCTTGAGCACTCTTCATTACCTCCTCGTTAGTCATCCTCGCCACATGACTAACGAAGTGAGCTTCAGCTCCACAACAGAACCCTCCAAAGCAAAAGTTAGCCTCCCATGCCTCCCATCCCTTCCCAATATGGCCAACCCCAATCCCTATGGCCACTACAAGAGGCGGGCCGGCCCATCCCCAAAGCCTGTTTTTTTTGTTCTGCACACGTCTCTCCAGAGCGCGTCAGGTAAGTGGTGCCTGCTGTAGCAGGTACGTGGGTCTCGGGTTGGAGGTCCTGCTCTAGTGGACCCTAGGGGCTTGGACTCTGTTTGTTTCCCCCTGCTTTTGGCCCCCGGTATGTTTGCTAGGCGTTTTGTTTAGGCATTATCCGCCTTCGAGCCGGTTAGGCTCTGCTTTAGAGAGCCGTGGGTTTTTCAGGGGGGGCGGGCTTTTTCTATGTTTCCCTGGGTTTCCTTCTCAAGTGTAGGGGATGTTTGACGCTTGGCTACATTTCTTCTGTGTCTCGCTGTGACTCTCCCCTTCTTGAGGCGTTTTTTTGGGTCCCGCTTTCCGGGTCCCAATGTACTTGCATACGGGTTCATTTCTCGTTGATTCCGCCGCCGCCTTTCCCTGAAGTGCGGGCGGCGGCTGTGCGGCGATGTCCGTGTGTTTTCCTACCGCCGGACTCTAAATCGGGCGGGGGCTTCACATTGCTGATTTCGGCCCGAGCCGCGATTCGCGGCATTGCGCCTCCCGCTTCAGCGCGGGGGCGGGCGGCGGCTCTGCAGGGTTTCGGCCCGTAATAGTGGCGCTGCGTCCGTGTTTATGTGCCGCCGCCGCCCGCCTTCCCGTCCGGGTGCCGTGGCGGGCAGCGGCTGGGGGGCCTAGCTTACCTGCCTTCCGGGGATTTTTCTGGTTTTCAGGGGCAAGGTGGAGTCGGTTTCGGCGTGGTTTTCTGCTCTGGACCTTCCAGCTTGGGTCTCCCCATACCGTTTCTGTTACGGGGCTACGTGGCGGCGTGGCTTCGTGCGCGCTGTTGGTTCGTCATTTTTCCTGCCCAGGGGCCGGCTCGCTGTCCCGGGGGCGGGGTTTGACATGTACCGCGCTGGCTCTCCCAGGTGCTTTCTCCCGCCTTCTTCTCTGCTACTTTAGGAGCCGGGGTTTTCATTTTCGTTTCACTGGCCTGGTGTACTGGCGTTCTTACTTGTATTTTGTCATGGAACGTGGGGGTGTCCCGGTTGGGGAGGGTCCTCCCCCTCCCCCCCAGGTTCCTCCTGAGGCGTTCACCCTGCAGTCTATTCAGGATATGATTCAGGCTGCGGTGGCGGCTGCTTTTGCGCAGCGCTCGGGGCAAGGTCCCTCCTCTACAAAACGTCCTCGCTTAGATCCATCTTCAGTTTCTGACGCTGAGGGGGAGGAGGAGGATCTCCGGGGGCGCTATGTGCAGGGTCAGGAGTTGCGGGATGTTCTTCTTCCCATAAAGCAGAACTTGGCCTTTCCGGCTCCGGCGTCTTCGGACCTTTCGGAGGACTTTTTCTTACAGTATCAGCGTAAGGAACCGGAGTCTCTGCCTCTTCATTCCTCTGTGAAAAGGGTGTTGGAGGGGGAATGGATGGAGGTTGACAAACAGGCCTTCCCGAGGTTCCCGGCGAAGCGCTATACCATCCAGGACTTTGCCAAGGAGTACCCTTCCTCTGTCAAGGTGGACTCTCTGATGGCGGGGCTTTCCTCACAGGGTTCCATCATTTCCAAGGATGCCTCGCCCTCGGACCCTGTTGACAGGCGGGTGGAGGCCGCGGCCAAGCGTGCTTATTCGGCCGCCAATTTTTCCATTCGTGATCTGCCTACCTGTCCTACACCGTGCAGTCCTTGTTGAAGGATTTCCAGTCCTTGGCGGAACTGCTGGACCAGGGGGCGGATGTGGTGCTTATGGAACAGCAGACTCGACTCCTGTCTGACATTTCTTTCGACACCTTGGGGGCTTCTGCTGCTGCTGGGGGCGCTGATATTCAGGCCAGGCGCCAGATTTGGTTGCACAACTGGAAGGCTGAGGCTGCACAGAAGGCCTTGCTGATGAGGATTCCCTTTTCCGGACCGAAGCTTTTCGGGTCTTCCCTGGAGGACATGGTCAAAAAGTCGGCTGAGGACCGGAAGCTGCTGGCTCCCCTTCGATCGTCCAGGGCCCGCTTTCTGGGTCCCAAGAGGGCATTTTCCACCTCATCCACGCCCCCGGGGAGTGCGCCCTTTCGAGGTAGGGGTCGTGGATGGGGCGCTCCCTTCTTCTTCAAGTCCCGGTCTCAGCCTGTTGCTTCCACCTCCGCTCCCAAGTCCTGACTCTCTTCTGGCCCCGCCGGGTGGGCTCCCGGTGGGCGGCCGTCTCCGCCACTTCCTTCCAGCTTGGGAGTCCTCTGTCACGGACCTTTGGGTTCTTCGGATCGTGAGGGAGGGTCTCTCCATCTCCTCCAGTTCTCCTCCTCCAGGCGCCTTCCGCGCTACCCCGCCGCCTTCCTCTCCGGTCAAATGGGTGGCCTTGCTCGCTGGCATCCAGGACCTGCTTGTGAAGGGGGCCATCCGGCCTGTTCCACCATCTCAGCGTGGCCTCGGCGTTTACTCCATTCTGTTCCTGGTAAGGAAGGTGTCTGGGGATTTTCGGCCTGTTTTGGACTTGAAACGGGTGAATTCGTTCATTCCTCACGCTACGTTCAAAATGCTTTCTCTGCAGGAGATTCTGCCGCTGCTGGTCCAGGGGGAGGTGGTGGCTTCTCTAGACCTGTTGGATGCCTACCACCATGTGCCGGTTCACCTGTCTTCTCAGCCCTTCCTCCGATTCTGCGTGGGTTCCTGCCACTACCAGTTCCAGGTACTCCCTTTTGGTTTGTCTTCTGCCCCGAGGGTGTTCACCAAGGGGCGCCCTTGATGGGCGTTCTTCATCGGGAGGGTATCAGGGTCTTTCCCTACCTGGATGACTGGTTAATCTCTGCTTCTTCTTTTTCGAAGGGGAGGCTTCACGTCCAGAGGGTCTGCGAGGTCCTTTCTGCCCACGGATTCCTGATCGACCTGCGGAAGTCCCATTTAAGACTATGTCTTAAATCTGTCCTTCCCAGGGAACTTTGGCTGTTGTTTGGTCAACACTGACCCACAACACCCAGAATCCAACACCAGGGTGGAAGTTGTCAATTCCCATCAACTGATGTACCACACACCCCAGACTTCAATTCTCCGACACTTTGTGACCGTGTGTCCACTGTAACGTAGAATTACCTTGCAACTGTTGTGGAATAAACATGTTGCTGATGTGTAATGAACCTGTGCTATGCTTTGTTATGTGTGTTGTCTGTCTTCCCACATCTGACTGACATTTGCTTACCTCACCTGTGGGATTGTTACCACTGACTGTGGATAGGTGTTGTGTCTGTGCATTTCAATGTATTTCAGGTCAACATCATTGTGTGGGATGAGTTACATGGCCATGGGGAGTATGTGTTGTGGTTCCATAGTGGTGTGTCTCCCTCACATGTGTCACATCACCATGACTCACATAACGGTGATCACATTGCTGTAGTATTTGGCATGCACTGTGTTGTTTAGCAGATCAACATCTCCATGACACATAACAAGTTGGAATCACAACAGAGGCAAGTATAGTGTACTGGTGAGTTTATTTACAAACATGTGTGAGGATAGAGCATAGGATGGTGTGTGCTACACATTGGGTTTTGAATCCAAAGTTCACATTAGAGTTGGAAGTGTTGGTAGCTGAAATGTCCAGAGTAACGTCCACAGTCATCTGCTACATTGGACCAACATGAACCCTCCATGTCATGTAGGCGAGTTGTGTTAGATATGACAAGGTGAACGGGTTGCGCACCAAGAACATTTTCCAGAACAGGTTTAGAGGGCCTGGGGGATATGCATGGACATCTGCGTCGCACTTGTCCTTCTTTGGACGACCCCTCTTCTTCTTCGGGGGGGGATTCTCAGGTGCAGGCATCTGCGTTGCAGAGTCATCCTCCCTCCATGTGGCACTGGCAGATCTTGCGGCAACAGATGGTGTGGCCACACAGGGAGGAGTGGACATGTTGGGGCTTATCTGCTGGAGGCATTGGAGTATGTCCCGATGCACTGCAGTAAGTGCATCCCACTTTGCCTCGATGCGGGCATGATGGGCAGCCTGCTCCCTTGAGGATCCCTACTACCTGGCTGAATCCTCCGGTGCTATCCTGGTACGCATCTATGATGAGTGCCAGTTCAGGGTCATCATGCAGTCCGGACCCCTCTGCAAGCCGCGCACTCTGCCTACCACCCCTCCCACCACCTCTAGCCACACGGGCAGGACCTGCGGCGGCACGCACAGGTGACGCTGGGCCCCCTTGGGTGTTGTTACTGGTGGTGTTGTCCGTACCTTCCTGGGGGTCCTGTGTCCCTGTGCTGTTGGTATTCTGTGTCCTTGGTCTGTCCGTGTTGGCGGGGGTGCCCTGTCTGTTGCCAGATGCTGGAGGCATGGGTACAGGGGGCGCAGATGTTGGTACTGCTGGTGCTGCATGATGACTCACACCGGAGGTGCCAGGTTGTTCTTCGTCATCCGAAGAGGACAGAGAATGATCCACACCAGAGAGATGAGGGTCCACCAGAGTCTGGGACAGGGACTCCTCTTCATTTGCTGCTGTGTCCCCAGCCCCGCCTGTGTTTGGAAGAGACACACAATGTAAGTTATGTTTCTACAGGCATCAATGGTTCACATACATGACATTTTCTACTGTACATCAGGATGCGTGCCTGTACACTGCTTTGCCCAAAGTTGTCACGGACAGAGATTGATATTGTTGTGGCACATTGCCCAGCCAACATGAAACATTTCAATGTGCATGTCGAAGTGTGTGCATGCCCAGCTCATGTATTTATTTGGTTGTACATGGCCATTACTACTCAAGCGCCATCACGTTGCTGACACAGGTGTGCCATCCCTGTACACATTTGACCTTTAATATGGATATACGTGCAATTCCACTGAGGATATGTTGTAAGATTGGGGCATGTGTGGTAGCAGATTTTGCTAATCTTTGTGTGTCACATTGGTGTATTGGTACGACATGGTCACAGTACGGTTTGCCTGTGATCTCTTGGGAGAAAGCGTTTTTTACAGTGTTCCTAGTTCCCATCTCATTTCATACAAGTGATGATGTCACCATCATTAATGAGTCTGGTGCTGAGTTTTGTACGTGCATATGTGATTTGACTTGTCAATGTTCTCCATGGTGACATGGTTAGGGCAAGGAAGCACTCTGGCTTTTCAATGCTCATGACAGTGACAGCCAGTGGTGTGTGTGTTGCGGTTTGGCTGCTATGAGTAGCATGTCTCCTCCAATGCAGTCCAGGTTAGATCTTGTGTCTACAGTGTCTATGTCAGTGAGTGGTGTGTTGTGTGAAGGATGCATATGTTGCAGCACGATGTAGGAGTGGAATGCAGCTCACAACAGCACCGAGTGTGAATGAGACCATGCTATGGTGTCGGCTAGATTGGTGTGTCCATTCCATTCACTGTCAGATGTCCCCTGTCACTGATGTATATGTGAGTTCCTGTGTGTTTTGTGCAATGTACTATATATGGATCTCCACACTTGTCATCTACAAGACACACCTCCACAGCCAGGCCAGGGGGCACACCTGGACACTGCATCCCCAAACAGTGAGTTTGAACATATGGTTGCAATGGCTGTGTGTGCGACCGTGTTTGGTTTAGCCAGTGCATATGTGTGATTTTCAGCCACATCATTTCTCAGGCCCATGTGTCAGACATCTTGCCCGGGCATTATCTTTGTGAGTGACTGGTACCACGTGTGCAATGTGTTTTAGCATAGAAGGTGTGTGCATGTCCAGCATCGGTGTTATTTGTTTTCAAGTCAGGCCCTCCTTCTCCCCCGGGCCAGTTATGCCATCATGAAGAGCAACAGAGCCCAGTGTCAGACATCTTGTCAGTCCATTCCCACTCCCTGTGAGGCAAGCATGGTTCAGTGTGAGCTTGCTGGGCCATGTGGGTGGGTGGGGAATGTCTGTGACTGCAACTCCCATCATGCTTTTTGCTACCCCCCCTTCCCAGCATGCCCATACTTCCTTCCTTTTGACTCTGCTTCCCTGTGCGAATGTACGCACCGTATATTCGCACGGTGGGTACGCACAGTACATTTGCACGGGGGTACACACCGTACATTCGCACGGGGGTACGCACCGTACATTCGCATGGGGGAACGTACTGTACATTCGCACTGGGGGTATGGTGCGTACATACGCGTTGGGGGTACGGTGCTTACATTTGCGCTGGGGGTATGGTGCGTACATACGCACTGGGGGTACGGTGCATACATACACAACGCACGGGGGTGTATGCCTGTACGACTCGCACCCCGGGAACAGCTTTTCCCGGGATACGAGTCGTACAAACTTCGCTTCGTAGCGGTTAAAGTCATTTCCCGTGTACGGGACGTTTTCCGTACGAATCGTACATCGGAAAGCCGGTCCGGATCGTACTTGTACGCTCGGACTGTATTTTTACGATTCGTACGGAAAAGTGTCCGGGTCCGTCTCGTACAACTTTTCCCGATACGATTCGTACGGATCGGCCCGATCTGTATGTATTTTTCCCGTACGAATCGTACTTCACGGGTCGGACGTGACTTGTACGATTCGTACGGAAAAAAATACGGATACAAGTCGTACGGGGAAAAAATATATAGGATCGGAATCGACCCCTCAGTGTAATATGAGCATAACACTTTGATTAGCACAAACAGAAGCCAATAGACACAATTTTATAGTGGCCCACCTTCAAAGAGCGTTGCCACGTCTTATTACAAACTTAAATACAGTAGTTCAGTGTCTTTCAAAGACCATTCTTTTATTAGTGTTCTTAACAATCGGCGGTGAGATAACAAAACTTCAAGGGGTTCCCCTGCAAAGTACCTGGAGGGGACGCTTCCGCTCTCCGGACCCAGTCAGGAGATCTCAGGCCAAGGGCCTGTGGGGCCATGTACAGTACCGGAGGGGGGCCCTTGCATTTTGGGGGCCCCCTGCACCGCGGGGGCTTAGGGCCTAATGTTAGGCCACTGCCCCTCCCCCAGGACTTCTACAATATACAGTTACTAAAGCATTTTACCAGTCTTATATAGAAACTGCAAAATGCTGCAGCACTTCGTCAAGATCACTTTGTAATCTGTATAATTTCTAATGACGCCCACTCTCTGCAACCACTGATCAGGAAACTTACATCTAATTGCTGTTTGGGCTGAAAATACTTTGAAAATATTATCTCATTCTGAACCTTACTTTTTGTAAAAAGATCATTCAACTAACAATAGTCTCACCATTCAGTTATGGCGCAACTGCATCTAGCTTAAAGTTTTTACCTCTTCTAGCATGGTGTCCACATGTGTATACTGCGTGAAATAGGTTAGCACTCTAGTTCTTTAAGCTAGTACAGGGTCAGTGAAGCAGCGTTCTCTCATCAAGCATTCCTCAGACACATACTGTAGTGTGAGGTTTCCAGAGGGACTGAGAACTATGCCTCCTCTTACATTCCTTTGCTCCAAAGGAATCCCTGTCATACTTCACGCATTGGCGTCTTACTGTGTACTTCCATCCTTGATCTGCATCTAGCAAGGACAGGTAACACCAAGAGCCTTAGGGAATCTTTCCACTGCCGGGTACAGTCTTTCCTTCTGGAGGGGGCTCTGCTCAAAAGTGTGATGGCTGTCTCCTGTCACCCATGATGGGTTGGTATAAAGGAAAGTGGTCCCAGCATACAGTTCATTCAAAAACAAAACATTAGCATTATTGGAACATAATTTAGACGGATAACTCAAAAAAGTTCGAATGTTATTTAATCACATCGAACACGTAACATTCTTTCAAAATTGAATCAGAAGAATTTTTAAGCAACAATTTGAAAAAGTAAAACACGTGCCCAAGGGAAGGGAGGGGGGTGAGTGAAATAGTGCAGAATTTGGAAGGAAGTGAATACAGTGTTAAAGGTTACTGAATTACACTTAAATTGGACGGCATTCAAGAATCACTGCCGTATTTTGAACATAGATTCAATCATAGTCACAGTATTAACAATTCGGAAAAGTGCCATATAGAAACAATCACAGTACATCATGTACTGTTGACGGTGTTGGCAAAAGATGTTGAGTCGACGTTTCGACCCCTTGAGTGTTGTAGGTATTAAGTGGAACCTTACGGGGTGGGGTCTTCATCAGGACTGGGAAAGACACAAAGGAAGGGTGGGCACCTGAAGGAACAAAAGTTTAAATGAGTGGGGACTCATCAATCTTTCATTTGGCGGAAGCTACAACATATTAAATTAATTTGAGAACAAAATAAAAGTTACCATGTCCGAGGGTGGACAAGCCTCTAAGACGTCCGCAGGTCGTCAAAGAGAGAGGGAAAAATCCTCGGCGGTAACGGACTGGCGTGGAGAGTGGTTGAAACCTGAAATTAAGTAAGGTGAGTCAGACTGGTGAACCAGACTAGTCAGTTCAATAAATGGTCGCTCCCAACGTTGGCGGGAAATAATTACCATCGACCACAACTCGTGGGGGTTAAGTCTTAGGATTCATGGAAAAGCATAGCCTGGAGATTAATCCGGGTTTAGGGGATGGTTGAACTGCTGGAGAAAAATCACTGCTAGTTCACACAAAGGAACGAATCTACACAGGGAAAAAAAGACAATTCAGAAATTGTGACAGGGAGAGCGCCTGCTAATACAAAAGTGCTGGAGAAATCACTATGGAGGTGGGATAAACATGATTTCAAAGAAATGGATAGATCAGTAATAAAGAGAAGTAGAACTTCTCATTGTTATTCACGAGTCCCGTAGGATCACGTAGAATGGGTATAAGAGCATCGCTAGTACTCGAAAACACATAAATTACCGTGGGAGAGGGCAAAGTGTCGAGAGCCGACACGGTATGTCACATACTACATGCAGACACAAAATAAATCATTTTGGGCAGAGCAGGATGTCTCGGACAAAATCAAAAGGTCAAGGAGCCAGCATGAAAGGGGGGTAGGAGCTTACCCTGAGTCTCAGCGTCCGCTGCATCAATGAATGGGAAGTGCTTGCCCCGGGCGCATCATTTAAATAAGGAGACGCGCGGTGAACGCGTGGTCTCCGTTAACGTGCTGGCGCTAGATGCCGGTTGGCAACCGTCAAGGAGAAAAGACTATAATCGGTAGCGTCACGGAGTTGACAGCGTATTAGGAAGTTGTGGACATGGTAGAAAACGTAACGCATGAGTCAAACAGAACAACTAGAAAGGTATTGATCGCCCATTTTAAAACAATGTTAATAGTGTAAACAATGTGCAGTACGGTTTAAACAATTTACATCAATACAAAATCAGAGAAACCCAAACAGTACATGGTGATAATCCTGTTGGGAAGAAAGCATATATCCACATACAAAATGTCCAAACAATCACAGTGTATAGCAGCAATTAGGCATGGCAAAAGGTAAGCATGATAGCGTATGATACTGTGTCTGCTGGGTGATAGCCAGCTGCTCCCGGTACAAACAGCCCTATTCATAGAACAAAATATGTTATCAAATGTGTGCTGGTAGATGGAAGGAGAGGTAACAAAGTGGACTTCTCATATTAGTGGCAGACATAATGGCTCCTTAAGAGGGGAGAGAAGGAACACATCAAAAACAGAGCCAGAACTAGCTCAGATTAATCAAACCCGGAGGACTGCTAATTGGGCGTTACTGCCATCAAGTTCATTAAGCCCATTGGCCACCGTGTCCATCATAGACATCCATTTAGATTCTCTCACATTGAGAATGGCTGTTAGGTTGCCGCCTCTGGGGCCCAGCTTGACTTTCTCGAGAACTAGCCATTTGAGATCATCTGGTTTATGATTTTTTGAGGTACAGTGTTCAACGAGGGGGGCTCCCGCCACGTTGCACCGGATTCTGCTATGGTGCTGTAGAATTCTAGCTTTCACCTTTTGTTGTGTCTGCCCAATGTAGAGTAAATTGCAAGGGCAACTGATACAATAAATCACATCAGAGGAGTTACAATTCGTAAAAGAACTGAGAGTTATCGTGTGTCCTCTATAGGTGAAGATCTTTGTCGGGTCAGTGGAATCACAGGCCTTGCAGTGGCCACACTTAAAGTGTCCGATCACTGGTGGTAGATTCCAAAGTCCTTGGATGGTTGGTGTTGTCGCTGTTTCAAGAAACGAGTGGACTACATAGTCCTTTACATTTCTCGCTTTCTTGAAGGAGTGCATCGGCGGGTTTGGTTGGTCGATGTCATCAGCTACTAACTCCCAATGTTTATTAATCACTTTCTTAATTTCATTACTCCGTGTTGAAAAAGTAGTGACACAAATCAGTCTCTGCAATGCTGTATCTTGTTTAGCTTTAGGTGTTAGCAGGGTTTCACGGGGATTGAACCATGCCCTCTTGCGAGCTTTCTTAACCAGTCTCCTGGGGTATCCCCTTGATAGTAGACGATTGCTCAGGTCCTCAGATTCCACAAAGTAATCCTCCTTTTTGGTACAATTTCTTCGTATCCTCAAAAACTGTCCAAAGGGTAGGTTATCCCTAAGGCCACGTGGGTGGTGGCTACTGTATCTAAGTAGGGAATTACGTTCTGTGGGTTTTCGATACAACGTTGTGTGCAATTTGTTGTCTTCACAAAAGATTTTGATGTCCAGGAAGGCAAGTTCTTTGGCATGCGAATGTATCGTGAACTGGATATTGTCGTTGCATAAATTTAGCCATTCATGGAAAACCGCCAATTCCGTGAGGTCACCATTCCAAATTAGGAGAATATCGTCGATGTAGCGTCTCCATAAATTGATCTTGCCAGAGAAAGGATTGTTAGCGAAGATAAATTGACGCTCAAAGTGATCCATGAAGATTATTGCTAGATCAGGAGCAAAGGCAGCTCCCATGGCAACACCTTTAGTTTGAAAGTAGAAGTCTCCTTGAAAGATAAAAAAATTTTTTTGCATAGCAATAGTCAAGAGTTGAATTATAAATTCAGTTGGAACTCTCATTGGTGCTGGTCTGGTGTTGAGGGCTTCGGTCATCACCTCCAGTGCCGGTATCTGGGGAATGCTAGTATACAAGGAAACGATGTCGCAGGTCACCAGTAGCTGGGTATTTGGATCGAAGGGTAGTTGGTCGACCAAGTTGATCGTCTGCATCGTATCCCTAAGGTAGGCCTCAGTTTCCTCTGCCAGTGGTTTCAGGAAGAAATCAACATATTTACATAATGGTTCCAGTAAGGAGCCGCATCCCGAAACAATCGGGCGTCCAGGTGGTTGCTGGAGATCTTTATGGATCTTGGGTAGGGTGTATATGGTCGGTAAACGAGGGTATTTCTGGTTGAGATACTCAAACTCAAGTTTGCTGAGTATACCTAGACCATAAGCCTCGGAGGTGATTTGTAAAATTTCTTCTGCCAGTTCTTTAGTTGGATCAGATCGTAATTTAGAATAGCTCACGCCATCTTGAAGTTGCCTCAGAATCTCATCCTTATATGCCGTGGTGTCTTGAATGACGATCGCACCACCCTTGTCCGCAGCCTTTATTACAATATCTCTATTGTTCTTCAATTTGGTTAATGCAGTTCGTTCCAATTTTCTGGTGTTGGGGATGGTATGTTTGTAGTTACCCAATAGCTTATTTACGTCGGAAAGTACCATGTTTTCATAAGCCAAGATCTTGTTGGACATCGCACTCGTAGGTGGGACAAAAGTGGAGGGGGGCCTCAGTCCAGTGGCCGACTGTAGCGCATCAGAAGTAGAGTGTTTGAAGAAATACCTTAAACGTATCTTTCTGAAAAAGGCGTGTAATTCAACCTTAGTATCAAAGCTATTAGGGTGAGACGTTGGTATGAAGGAGAGCCCCTTTGAGAGTACGCGTTCTTCATCTTCCGTCAACGTATATGATGAAATATTCACCAATGGGTTATCCTTCTCTACCATCTGTAGACCTTGCGTCTGGTTGATATCTCTCCATGGTTCTCCGTCTGGAAACGCACCTGCTTGCCTGCCGTCGCCCTGCCTCTGTCCCAGTTGGTTGTGTTGGATTGTCGACCTCTCTGAGGGCCCCGTTGCCAAGGACCCCGTCCTCTGGGTGGTCTCCATTGGCCCTCGTCTAAAAAAGAGGGAGGGTAATAGCCTTGTGGGGGATACCAATTTTCACGATAGCTTTGGTCAGAGCTGGTGGATGGTTGCTCGTTGTCACTTCCAGAGCTACCTGAAGATTCAGAAAAGTTGGTAAAATTCCTTCTGCCTCTGTAGGAACCTCTACCTCTGCCTGTGAATCTGCCTTGATTGTCCTGCTTGTAATAATCCTCTGATAGGTAAGGATATGTGTTCTTTTTCTCATAAAAGCGAATGTCTTTCGCAAGTTTGTCCAATTTCTTGTTCTGAGTGGTGAGCTCGAAGTCTTTCAAAGATTTAGCCAAGTTAGCCAAGGCTTCCTTGGCGTTGGCTAAGGTAGAGTCACCGGCAATTTCCTGTTTAAGGGAGGAAATTTCTCTGGTCAATGATTGTACTTGCTCCGCTGCCGTCTCGACTCCCAACACCATCCAGTGTCTTGAAGCGTTGTTGGCCACAAAGCTAAAGCCTTCCTTGAATTTTGGGATATCAACAAAAATCGCTGGTTCGTTCTTAATTTGTAGCCCGACTGGTATCACATTTGCCTGTAAATATTTCGTGAGTAAGTGGCCATGAAGGCGAGTGCGTATTAACTTCTTCTCAAGGCGTTCTAGACGTGCAACCTTATCGTTCAGTGTAAAGTCAATATTGGGGGTATCAGATGATAAAAATTGATTAGCAGGGTCCTGTAACAATCGATTTATATAATCCTCTGTGTAAGAAAGAGTCTCACTCTCTGCCATCTTCTATGGAGTGATTAATCACTTGAAAGACCTCGCAGGTGTGCACCTGCTCTGAAGTAGAGAACATAAAGGGTCAACCCATATGAAGTCACTGGGACCTGGGTATGGAACAGTATAAAGGAAAGTGGTCCCAGCATACAGTTCATTCAAAAACAAAACATTAGCATTATTGGAACATAATTTAGACGGATAACTCAAAAAAGTTCGAATGTTATTTAATCACATCGAACACGTAACATTCTTTCAAAATTGAATCAGAAGAATTTTTAAGCAACAATTTGAAAAAGTAAAACACGTGCCCAAGGGAAGGGAGGGGGGTGAGTGAAATAGTGCAGAATTTGGAAGGAAGTGAATACAGTGTTAAAGGTTACTGAATTACACTTAAATTGGACGGCATTCAAGAATCACTGCCGTATTTTGAACATAGATTCAATCATAGTCACAGTATTAACAATTCGGAAAAGTGCCATATAGAAACAATCACAGTACATCATGTACTGTTGACGGTGTTGGCAAAAGATGTTGAGTCGACGTTTCGACCCCTTGAGTGTTGTAGGTATTAAGTGGAACCTTACGGGGTGGGGTCTTCATCAGGACTGGGAAAGACACAAAGGAAGGGTGGGCACCTGAAGGAACAAAAGTTTAAATGAGTGGGGACTCATCAATCTTTCATTTGGCGGAAGCTACAACATATTAAATTAATTTGAGAACAAAATAAAAGTTACCATGTCCGAGGGTGGACAAGCCTCTAAGACGTCCGCAGGTCGTCAAAGAGAGAGGGAAAAATCCTCGGCGGTAACGGACTGGCGTGGAGAGTGGTTGAAACCTGAAATTAAGTAAGGTGAGTCAGACTGGTGAACCAGACTAGTCAGTTCAATAAATGGTCGCTCCCAACGTTGGCGGGAAATAATTACCATCGACCACAACTCGTGGGGGTTAAGTCTTAGGATTCATGGAAAAGCATAGCCTGGAGATTAATCCGGGTTTAGGGGATGGTTGAACTGCTGGAGAAAAAAATCACTGCTAGTTCACACAAAGGAACGAATCTACACAGGGAAAAAAAGACAATTCAGAAATTGTGACAGGGAGAGCGCCTGCTAATACAAAAGTGCTGGAGAAATCACTATGGAGGTGGGATAAACATGATTTCAAAGAAATGGATAGATCAGTAATAAAGAGAAGTAGAACTTCTCATTGTTATTCACGAGTCCCGTAGGATCACGTAGAATGGGTATAAGAGCATCGCTAGTACTCGAAAACACATAAATTACCGTGGGAGAGGGCAAAGTGTCGAGAGCCGACACGGTATGTCACATACTACATGCAGACACAAAATAAATCATTTTGGGCAGAGCAGGATGTCTCGGACAAAATCAAAAGGTCAAGGAGCCAGCATGAAAGGGGGGTAGGAGCTTACCCTGAGTCTCAGCGTCCGCTGCATCAATGAATGGGAAGTGCTTGCCCCGGGCGCATCATTTAAATAAGGAGACGCGCGGTGAACGCGTGGTCTCCGTTAACGTGCTGGCGCTAGATGCCGGTTGGCAACCGTCAAGGAGAAAAGACTATAATCGGTAGCGTCACGGAGTTGACAGCGTATTAGGAAGTTGTGGACATGGTAGAAAACGTAACGCATGAGTCAAACAGAACAACTAGAAAGGTATTGATCGCCCATTTTAAAACAATGTTAATAGTGTAAACAATGTGCAGTACGGTTTAAACAATTTACATCAATACAAAATCAGAGAAACCCAAACAGTACATGGTGATAATCCTGTTGGGAAGAAAGCATATATCCACATACAAAATGTCCAAACAATCACAGTGTATAGCAGCAATTAGGCATGGCAAAAGGTAAGCATGATAGCGTATGATACTGTGTCTGCTGGGTGATAGCCAGCTGCTCCCGGTACAACCAGCCCTATTCATAGAACAAAATATGTTATCAAATGTGTGCTGGTAGATGGAAGGAGAGGTAACAAAGTGGACTTCTCATATTAGTGGCAGACATAATGGCTCCTTAAGAGGGGAGAGAAGGAACACATCAAAAACAGAGCCAGAACTAGCTCAGATTAATCAAACCCGGAGGACTGCTAATTGGGCGTTACTGCCATCAAGTTCATTAAGCCCATTGGCCACCGTGTCCATCATAGACATCCATTTAGATTCTCTCACATTGAGAATGGCTGTTAGGTTGCCGCCTCTGGGGCCCAGCTTGACTTTCTCGAGAACTAGCCATTTGAGATCATCTGGTTTATGATTTTTTGAGGTACAGTGTTCAACGAGGGGGGCTCCCGCCACGTTGCACCGGATTCTGCTATGGTGCTGTAGAATTCTAGCTTTCACCTTTTGTTGTGTCTGCCCAATGTAGAGTAAATTGCAAGGGCAACTGATACAATAAATCACATCAGAGGAGTTACAATTCGTAAAAGAACTGAGAGTTATCGTGTGTCCTCTATAGGTGAAGATCTTTGTCGGGTCAGTGGAATCACAGGCCTTGCAGTGGCCACACTTAAAGTGTCCGATCACTGGTGGTAGATTCCAAAGTCCTTGGATGGTTGGTGTTGTCGCTGGTTCAAGAAACGAGTGGACTACATAGTCCTTTACATTTCTCGCTTTCTTGAAGGAGTGCATCGGCGGGTTTGGTTGGTCGATGTCATCAGCTACTAACTCCCAATGTTTATTAATCACTTTCTTAATTTCATTACTCCGTGTTGAAAAAGTAGTGACACAAATCAGTCTCTGCAATGCTGTATCTTGTTTAGCTTTAGGTGTTAGCAGGGTTTCACGGGGATTGAACCATGCCCTCTTGCGAGCTTTCTTAACCAGTCTCCTGGGGTATCCCCTTGATAGTAGACGATTGCTCAGGTCCTCAGATTCCACAAAGTAATCCTCCTTTTTGGTACAATTTCTTCGTATCCTCAAAAACTGTCCAAAGGGTAGGTTATCCCTAAGGCCACGTGGGTGGTGGCTACTGTATCTAAGTAGGGAATTACGTTCTGTGGGTTTTCGATACAACGTTGTGTGCAATTTGTTGTCTTCACAAAAGATTTTGATGTCCAGGAAGGCAAGTTCTTTGGCATGCGAATGTATCGTGAACTGGATATTGTCGTTGCATAAATTTAGCCATTCATGGAAAACCGCCAATTCCGTGAGGTCACCATTCCAAATTAGGAGAATATCGTCGATGTAGCGTCTCCATAAATTGATCTTGCCAGAGAAAGGATTGTTAGCGAAGATAAATTGACGCTCAAAGTGATCCATGAAGATTATTGCTAGATCAGGAGCAAAGGCAGCTCCCATGGCAACACCTTTAGTTTGAAAGTAGAAGTCTCCTTGAAAGATAAAAAAATTTTTTTGCATAGCAATAGTCAAGAGTTGAATTATAAATTCAGTTGGAACTCTCATTGGTGCTGGTCTGGTGTTGAGGGCTTCGGTCATCACCTCCAGTGCCGGTATCTGGGGAATGCTAGTATACAAGGAAACGATGTCGCAGGTCACCAGTAGCTGGGTATTTGGATCGAAGGGTAGTTGGTCGACCAAGTTGATCGTCTGCATCGTATCCCTAAGGTAGGCCTCAGTTTCCTCTGCCAGTGGTTTCAGGAAGAAATCAACATATTTACATAATGGTTCCAGTAAGGAGCCGCATCCCGAAACAATCGGGCGTCCAGGTGGTTGCTGGAGATCTTTATGGATCTTGGGTAGGGTGTATATGGTCGGTAAACGAGGGTATTTCTGGTTGAGATACTCAAACTCAAGTTTGCTGAGTATACCTAGACCATAAGCCTCGGAGGTGATTTGTAAAATTTCTTCTGCCAGTTCTTTAGTTGGATCAGATCGTAATTTAGAATAGCTCACGCCATCTTGAAGTTGCCTCAGAATCTCATCCTTATATGCCGTGGTGTCTTGAATGACGATCGCACCACCCTTGTCCGCAGCCTTTATTACAATATCTCTATTGTTCTTCAATTTGGTTAATGCAGTTCGTTCCAATTTTCTGGTGTTGGGGATGGTATGTTTGTAGTTACCCAATAGCTTATTTACGTCGGAAAGTACCATGTTTTCATAAGCCAAGATCTTGTTGGACATCGCACTCGTAGGTGGGACAAAAGTGGAGGGGGGCCTCAGTCCAGTGGCCGACTGTAGCGCATCAGAAGTAGAGTGTTTGAAGAAATACCTTAAACGTATCTTTCTGAAAAAGGCGTGTAATTCAACCTTAGTATCAAAGCTATTAGGGTGAGACGTTGGTATGAAGGAGAGCCCCTTTGAGAGTACGCGTTCTTCATCTTCCGTCAACGTATATGATGAAATATTCACCAATGGGTTATCCTTCTCTACCATCTGTAGACCTTGCGTCTGGTTGATATCTCTCCATGGTTCTCCGTCTGGAAACGCACCTGCTTGCCTGCCGTCGCCCTGCCTCTGTCCCAGTTGGTTGTGTTGGATTGTCGACCTCTCTGAGGGCCCCGTTGCCAAGGACCCCGTCCTCTGGGTGGTCTCCATTGGCCCTCGTCTAAAAAAGAGGGAGGGTAATAGCCTTGTGGGGGATACCAATTTTCACGATAGCTTTGGTCAGAGCTGGTGGATGGTTGCTCGTTGTCACTTCCAGAGCTACCTGAAGATTCAGAAAAGTTGGTAAAATTCCTTCTGCCTCTGTAGGAACCTCTACCTCTGCCTGTGAATCTGCCTTGATTGTCCTGCTTGTAATAATCCTCTGATAGGTAAGGATATGTGTTCTTTTTCTCATAAAAGCGAATGTCTTTCGCAAGTTTGTCCAATTTCTTGTTCTGAGTGGTGAGCTCGAAGTCTTTCAAAGATTTAGCCAAGTTAGCCAAGGCTTCCTTGGCGTTGGCTAAGGTAGAGTCACCGGCAATTTCCTGTTTAAGGGAGGAAATTTCTCTGGTCAATGATTGTACTTGCTCCGCTGCCGTCTCGACTCCCAACACCATCCAGTGTCTTGAAGCGTTGTTGGCCACAAAGCTAAAGCCTTCCTTGAATTTTGGGATATCAACAAAAATCGCTGGTTCGTTCTTAATTTGTAGCCCGACTGGTATCACATTTGCCTGTAAATATTTCGTGAGTAAGTGGCCATGAAGGCGAGTGCGTATTAACTTCTTCTCAAGGCGTTCTAGACGTGCAACCTTATCGTTCAGTGTAAAGTCAATATTGGGGGTATCAGATGATAAAAATTGATTAGCAGGGTCCTGTAACAATCGATTTATATAATCCTCTGTGTAAGAAAGAGTCTCACTCTCTGCCATCTTCTATGGAGTGATTAATCACTTGAAAGACCTCGCAGGTGTGCACCTGCTCTGAAGTAGAGAACATAAAGGGTCAACCCATATGAAGTCACTGGGACCTGGGTATGGAACAGTATAAAGGAAAGTGGTCCCAGCATACAGTTCATTCAAAAACAAAACATTAGCATTATTGGAACATAATTTAGACGGATAACTCAAAAAAGTTCGAATGTTATTTAATCACATCGAACACGTAACATTCTTTCAAAATTGAATCAGAAGAATTTTTAAGCAACAATTTGAAAAAGTAAAACACGTGCCCAAGGGAAGGGAGGGGGGTGAGTGAAATAGTGCAGAATTTGGAAGGAAGTGAATACAGTGTTAAAGGTTACTGAATTACACTTAAATTGGACGGCATTCAAGAATCACTGCCGTATTTTGAACATAGATTCAATCATAGTCACAGTATTAACAATTCGGAAAAGTGCCATATAGAAACAATCACAGTACATCATGTACTGTTGACGGTGTTGGCAAAAGATGTTTCGTTCACCGCGCGTCTCCTTATATAAATGATGCGCCCGGGGCAAGCACTTCCCATTCATTGATGCAGCGGACGCTGAGACTCAGGGTAAGCTCCTACCCCCCTTTCATGCTGGCTCCTTGACCTTTTGATTTTGTCCGAGACATCCTGCTCTGCCCAAAATGATTTATTTTGTGTCTGCATGTAGTATGTGACATACCGTGTCGGCTCTCGACACTTTGCCCTCTCCCACGGTAATTTATGTGTTTTCGAGTACTAGCGATGCTCTTATACCCATTCTACGTGATCCTACGGGACTCGTGAATAACAATGAGAAGTTCTACTTCTCTTTATTACTGATCTATCCATTTCTTTGAAATCATGTTTATCCCACCTCCATAGTGATTTCTCCAGCACTTTTGTATTAGCAGGCGCTCTCCCTGTCACAATTTCTGAATTGTCTTTTTTTCCCTGTGTAGATTCGTTCCTTTGTGTGAACTAGCAGTGATTTTTCTCCAGCAGTTCAACCATCCCCTAAACCCGGATTAATCTCCAGGCTATGCTTTTCCATGAATCCTAAGACTTAACCCCCACGAGTTGTGGTCGATGGTAATTATTTCCCGCCAACGTTGGGAGCGACCATTTATTGAACTGACTAGTCTGGTTCACCAGTCTGACTCACCTTACTTAATTTCAGGTTTCAACCACTCTCCACGCCAGTCCGTTACCGCCGAGGATTTTTCCCTCTCTCTTTGACGACCTGCGGACGTCTTAGAGGCTTGTCCACCCTCGGACATGGTAACTTTTATTTTGTTCTCAAATTAATTTAATATGTTGTAGCTTCCGCCAAATGAAAGATTGATGAGTCCCCACTCATTTAAACTTTTGTTCCTTCAGGTGCCCACCCTTCCTTTGTGTCTTTCCCAGTCCTGATGAAGACCCCACCCCGTAAGGTTCCACTTAATACCTACAACACTCAAGGGGTCGAAACGTCGACTCAACATCTTTTGCCAACACCGTCAACAGTACATGATGTACTGTGATTGTTTCTATATGGCACTTTTCCGAATTGTTAATACTGTGACTATGATTGAATCTATGTTCAAAATACGGCAGTGATTCTTGAATGCCGTCCAATTTAAGTGTAATTCAGTAACCTTTAACACTGTATTCACTTCCTTCCAAATTCTGCACTATTTCACTCACCCCCCTCCCTTCCCTTGGGCACGTGTTTTACTTTTTCAAATTGTTGCTTAAAAATTCTTCTGATTCAATTTTGAAAGAATGTTACGTGTTCGATGTGATTAAATAACATTCGAACTTTTTTGAGTTATCCGTCTAAATTATGTTCCAATAATGCTAATGTTTTGTTTTTGAATGAACTGTATGCTGGGACCACTTTCCTTTATACTGTTCCATACCCAGGTCCCAGTGACTTCATATGGGTTGACCCTTTATGTTCTCTACTTCAGAGCAGGTGCACACCTGCGAGGTCTTTCAAGTGATTAATCACTCCATAGAAGATGGCAGAGAGTGAGACTCTTTCTTACACAGAGGATTATATAAATCGATTGTTACAGGACCCTGCTAATCAATTTTTATCATCTGATACCCCCAATATTGACTTTACACTGAACGATAAGGTTGCACGTCTAGAACGCCTTGAGAAGAAGTTAATACGCACTCGCCTTCATGGCCACTTACTCACGAAATATTTACAGGCAAATGTGATACCAGTCGGGCTACAAATTAAGAACGAACCAGCGATTTTTGTTGATATCCCAAAATTCAAGGAAGGCTTTAGCTTTGTGGCCAACAACGCTTCAAGACACTGGATGGTGTTGGGAGTCGAGACGGCAGCGGAGCAAGTACAATCATTGACCAGAGAAATTTCCTCCCTTAAACAGGAAATTGCCGGTGACTCTACCTTAGCCAACGCCAAGGAAGCCTTGGCTAACTTGGCTAAATCTTTGAAAGACTTCGAGCTCACCACTCAGAACAAGAAATTGGACAAACTTGCGAAAGACATTCGCTTTTATGAGAAAAAGAACACATATCCTTACCTATCAGAGGATTATTACAAGCAGGACAATCAAGGCAGATTCACAGGCAGAGGTAGAGGTTCCTACAGAGGCAGAAGGAATTTTACCAACTTTTCTGAATCTTCAGGTAGCTCTGGAAGTGACAACGAGCAACCATCCACCAGCTCTGACCAAAGCTATCGTGAAAATTGGTATCCCCCACAAGGCTATTACCCTCCCTCTTTTTTAGACGAGGGCCAATGGAGACCACCCAGAGGACGGGGTCCTTGGCAACGGGGCCCTCAGAGAGGTCGACAATCCAACACAACCAACTGGGACAGAGGCAGGGCGACGGCAGGCAAGCAGGTGCGTTTCCAGACGGAGAACCATGGAGAGATATCAACCAGACGCAAGGTCTACAGATGGTAGAGAAGGATAACCCATTGGTGAATATTTCATCATATACGTTGACGGAAGATGAAGAACGCGTACTCTCAAAGGGGCTCTCCTTCATACCAACGTCTCACCCTAATAGCTTTGATACTAAGGTTGAATTACACGCCTTTTTCAGAAAGATACGTTTAAGGTATTTCTTCAAACACTCTACTTCTGATGCGCTACAGTCGGCCACTGGACTGAGGCCCCCCTCCACTTTTGTCCCACCTACGAGTGCGATGTCCAACAAGATCTTGGCTTATGAAAACATGGTACTTTCCGACGTAAATAAGCTATTGGGTAACTACAAACATACCATCCCCAACACCAGAAAATTGGAACGAACTGCATTAACCAAATTGAAGAACAATAGAGATATTGTAATAAAGGCTGCGGACAAGGGTGGTGCGATCGTCATTCAAGACACCACGGCATATAAGGATGAGATTCTGAGGCAACTTCAAGATGGCGTGAGCTATTCTAAATTACGATCTGATCCAACTAAAGAACTGGCAGAAGAAATTTTACAAATCACCTCCGAGGCTTATGGTCTAGGTATACTCAGCAAACTTGAGTTTGAGTATCTCAACCAGAAATACCCTCGTTTACCGACCATATACACCCTACCCAAGATCCATAAAGATCTCCAGCAACCACCTGGACGCCCGATTGTTTCGGGATGCGGCTCCTTACTGGAACCATTATGTAAATATGTTGATTTCTTCCTGAAACCACTGGCAGAGGAAACTGAGGCCTACCTTAGGGATACGATGCAGACGATCAACTTGGTCGACCAACTACCCTTCGATCCAAATACCCAGCTACTGGTGACCTGCGACATCGTTTCCTTGTATACTAGCATTCCCCAGATACCGGCACTGGAGGTGATGACCGAAGCCCTCAACACCAGACCAGCACCAATGAGAGTTCCAACTGAATTTATAATTCAACTCTTGACTATTGCTATGCAAAAAAAATTTTTTTTTATCTTTCAAGGAGACTTCTACTTTCAAACTAAAGGTGTTGCCATGGGAGCTGCCTTTGCTCCTGATCTAGCAATAATCTTCATGGATCACTTTGAGCGTCAATTTATCTTCGCTAACAATCCTTTCTCTGGCAAGATCAATTTATGGAGACGCTACATCGACGATATTCTCCTAATTTGGAATGGTGACCTCACGGAATTGGCGGTTTTCCATGAATGGCTAAATTTATGCAACGACAATATCCAGTTCACGATACATTCGCATGCCAAAGAACTTGCCTTCCTGGACATCAAAATCTTTTGTGAAGACAACAAATTGCACACAACGTTGTATCGAAAACCCACAGAACGTAATTCCCTACTTAGATACAGTAGCCACCACCCACGTGGCCTTAGGGATAACCTACCCTTTGGACAGTTTTTGAGGATACGAAGAAATTGTACCAAAAAGGAGGATTACTTTGTGGAATCTGAGGACCTGAGCAATCGTCTACTATCAAGGGGATACCCCAGGAGACTGGTTAAGAAAGCTCGCAAGAGGGCATGGTTCAATCCCCGTGAAACCCTGCTAACACCTAAAGCTAAACAAGATACAGCATTGCAGAGACTGATTTGTGTCACTACTTTTTCAACACGGAGTAATGAAATTAAGAAAGTGATTAATAAACATTGGGAGTTAGTAGCTGATGACATCGACCAACCAAACCCGCCGATGCACTCCTTCAAGAAAGCGAGAAATGTAAAGGACTATGTAGTCCACTCGTTTCTTGAAACAGCGACAACACCAACCATCCAAGGACTTTGGAATCTACCACCAGTGATCGGACACTTTAAGTGTGGCCACTGCAAGGCCTGTGATTCCACTGACCCGACAAAGATCTTCACCTATAGAGGACACACGATAACTCTCAGTTCTTTTACGAATTGTAACTCCTCTGATGTGATTTATTGTATCAGTTGCCCTTGCAATTTACTCTACATTGGGCAGACACAACAAAAGGTGAAAGCTAGAATTCTACAGCACCATAGCAGAATCCGGTGCAACGTGGCGGGAGCCCCCCTCGTTGAACACTGTACCTCAAAAAATCATAAACCAGATGATCTCAAATGGCTAGTTCTCGAGAAAGTCAAGCTGGGCCCCAGAGGCGGCAACCTAACAGCCATTCTCAATGTGAGAGAATCTAAATGGATGTCTATGATGGACACGGTGGCCAATGGGCTTAATGAACTTGATGGCAGTAACGCCCAATTAGCAGTCCTCCGGGTTTGATTAATCTGAGCTAGTTCTGGCTCTGTTTTTGATGTGTTCCTTCTCTCCCCTCTTAAGGAGCCATTATGTCTGCCACTAATATGAGAAGTCCACTTTGTTACCTCTCCTTCCATCTACCAGCACACATTTGATAACATATTTTGTTCTATGAATAGGGCTGGTTGTACCGGGAGCAGCTGGCTATCACCCAGCAGACACAGTATCATACGCTATCATGCTTACCTTTTGCCATGCCTAATTGCTGCTATACACTGTGATTGTTTGGACATTTTGTATGTGGATATATGCTTTCTTCCCAACAGGATTATCACCATGTACTGTTTGGGTTTCTCTGATTTTGTATTGATGTAAATTGTTTAAACCGTACTGCACATTGTTTACACTATTAACATTGTTTTAAAATGGGCGATCAATACCTTTCTAGTTGTTCTGTTTGACTCATGCGTTACGTTTTCTACCATGTCCACAACTTCCTAATACGCTGTCAACTCCGTGACGCTACCGATTATAGTCTTTTCTCCTTGACGGTTGCCAACCGGCATCTAGCGCCAGCACGTTAACGGAGACCACGCGTTCACCGCGCGTCTCCTTATTTAAATGATGCGCCCGGGGCAAGCACTTCCCATTCATTGATGCAGCGGACGCTGAGACTCAGGGTAAGCTCCTACCCCCCTTTCATGCTGGCTCCTTGACCTTTTGATTTTGTCCGAGACATCCTGCTCTGCCCAAAATGATTTATTTTGTGTCTGCATGTAGTATGTGACATACCGTGTCGGCTCTCGACACTTTGCCCTCTCCCACGGTAATTTATGTGTTTTCGAGTACTAGCGATGCTCTTATACCCATTCTACGTGATCCTACGGGACTCGTGAATAACAATGAGAAGTTCTACTTCTCTTTATTACTGATCTATCCATTTCTTTGAAATCATGTTTATCCCACCTCCATAGTGATTTCTCCAGCACTTTTGTATTAGCAGGCGCTCTCCCTGTCACAATTTCTGAATTGTCTTTTTTTCCCTGTGTAGATTCGTTCCTTTGTGTGAACTAGCAGTGATTTTTCTCCAGCAGTTCAACCATCCCCTAAACCCGGATTAATCTCCAGGCTATGCTTTTCCATGAATCCTAAGACTTAACCCCCACGAGTTGTGGTCGATGGTAATTATTTCCCGCCAACGTTGGGAGCGACCATTTATTGAACTGACTAGTCTGGTTCACCAGTCTGACTCACCTTACTTAATTTCAGGTTTCAACCACTCTCCACGCCAGTCCGTTACCGCCGAGGATTTTTCCCTCTCTCTTTGACGACCTGCGGACGTCTTAGAGGCTTGTCCACCCTCGGACATGGTAACTTTTATTTTGTTCTCAAATTAATTTAATATGTTGTAGCTTCCGCCAAATGAAAGATTGATGAGTCCCCACTCATTTAAACTTTTGTTCCTTCAGGTGCCCACCCTTCCTTTGTGTCTTTCCCAGTCCTGATGAAGACCCCACCCCGTAAGGTTCCACTTAATACCTACAACACTCAAGGGGTCGAAACGTCGACTCAACATCTTTTGCCAACACCGTCAACAGTACATGATGTACTGTGATTGTTTCTATATGGCACTTTTCCGAATTGTTAATACTGTGACTATGATTGAATCTATGTTCAAAATACGGCAGTGATTCTTGAATGCCGTCCAATTTAAGTGTAATTCAGTAACCTTTAACACTGTATTCACTTCCTTCCAAATTCTGCACTATTTCACTCACCCCCCTCCCTTCCCTTGGGCACGTGTTTTACTTTTTCAAATTGTTGCTTAAAAATTCTTCTGATTCAATTTTGAAAGAATGTTACGTGTTCGATGTGATTAAATAACATTCGAACTTTTTTGAGTTATCCGTCTAAATTATGTTCCAATAATGCTAATGTTTTGTTTTTGAATGAACTGTATGCTGGGACCACTTTCCTTTATACTGTTCCATACCCAGGTCCCAGTGACTTCATATGGGTTGACCCTTTATGTTCTCTACCCATGATGGGTTGAGCAGAGCAAAAGCTAGTAGGTAGAGACCATGAGCACTTTTATCTGTCTCCAGGTCAACCGCAACTACAAATGAAATCTAGAATTGTACAGTGTCCACATACGCGTATGCTCCTAAACAGGAAAACAATCAGAAGGCAGCATTCTCCATCATTCATCTTGAAGCACAACCACTAATATTAAACTTTAATTCCCCACAGAAATACTGTCTTTGGCTTCTCCCAGAGCCTCTAAATGCGGGGTTTACCCTGATCATGCTAAACCTTGCAGCTCTGCTTTAGTCTTGAGCACTCTTCATTACCTCCTCGTTAGTCATCCTCGCCACATGACTAACGAAGTGAGCTTCAGCTCCACAACAGAACCCTCCAAAGCAAAAGTTAGCCTCCCATGCCTCCCATCCCTTCCCAATATGGCCGACCCCTATCCCTATGGCCACTACAAGAGGCGGGCCGGCCCATCCCCAAAGCCTGTTTTTTTTGTTCTGCACACGTCTCTCCAGAGCGCGTCAGGTAAGTGGTGCCTGCTGTAGCAGGTACGTGGGTCTCGGGTTGGAGGTCCTGCTCTAGTGGACCCTAGGGGCTTGGACTCTGTTTGTTTCCCCCTGCTTTTGGCCCCCGGTATGTTTGCTAGGCGTTTTGTTTAGGCATTATCCGCCTTCGAGCCGGTTAGGCTCTGCTTTAGAGAGCCGTGGGTTTTTCAGGGGGGGCGGGCTTTTTCTATGTTTCCCTGGGTTTCCTTCTCAAGTGTAGGGGATGTTTGACGCTTGGCTACATTTCTTCTGTGTCTCGCTGTGACTCTCCCCTTCTTGAGGCGTTTTTTTGGGTCCCGCTTTCCGGGTCCCAATGTACTTGCATACGGGTTCATTTCTCGTTGATTCCGCCGCCGCCTTTCCCTGAAGTGCGGGCGGCGGCTGTGCGGCGATGTCCGTGTGTTTTCCTACCGCCGGACTCTAAATCGGGCGGGGGCTTCACATTGCTGATTTCGGCCCGAGCCGCGATTCGCGGCATTGCGCCTCCCGCTTCAGCGCGGGGGCGGGCGGCGGCTCTGCGGGGTTTCGGCCCGTAATAGTGGCGCTGCGTCCGTGTTTATGTGCCGCCGCCGCCCGCCTTCCCGTCCGGGTGCCGTGGCGGGCAGCGGCTGGGGGGCCTAGCTTACCTGCCTTCCGGGGATTTTTCTGGTTTTCAGGGGCAAGGTGGAGTCGGTTTCGGCGTGGTTTTCTGCTCTGGACCTTCCAGCTTGGGTCTCCCCATACCGTTTCTGTTACGGGGCTACGTGGCGGCGTGGCTTCGTGCGCGCTGTTGGTTCGTCATTTTTCCTGCCCAGGGGCCGGCTCGCTGTCCCGGGGGCGGGGTTTGACATGTACCGCGCTGGCTCTCCCAGGTGCTTTCTCCCGCCTTCTTCTCTGCTACTTTAGGAGCCGGGGTTTTCATTTTCGTTTCACTGGCCTGGTGTACTGGCGTTCTTACTTGTATTTTGTCATGGAACGTGGGGGTGTCCCGGTTGGGGAGGGTCCTCCCCCTCCCCCCCAGGTTCCTCCTGAGGCGTTCACCCTGCAGTCTATTCAGGATATGATTCAGGCTGCGGTGGCGGCTGCTTTTGCGCAGCGCTCGGGGCAAGGTCCCTCCTCTACAAAACGTCCTCGCTTAGATCCATCTTCAGTTTCTGACGCTGAGGGGGAGGAGGAGGATCTCCGGGGGCGCTATGTGCAGGGTCAGGAGTTGCGGGATGTTCTTCTTCCCATAAAGCAGAACTTGGCCTTTCCGGCTCCGGCGTCTTCGGACCTTTCGGAGGACTTTTTCTTACAGTATCAGCGTAAGGAACCGGAGTCTCTGCCTCTTCATTCCTCTGTGAAAAGGGTGTTGGAGGGGGAATGGATGGAGGTTGACAAACAGGCCTTCCCGAGGTTCCCGGCGAAGCGCTATACCATCCAGGACTTTGCCAAGGAGTACCCTTCCTCTGTCAAGGTGGACTCTCTGATGGCGGGGCTTTCCTCACAGGGTTCCATCATTTCCAAGGATGCCTCGCCCTCGGACCCTGTTGACAGGCGGGTGGAGGCCGCGGCCAAGCGTGCTTATTCGGCCGCCAATTTTTCCATTCGTGATCTGCCTACCTGTCCTACACCGTGCAGTCCTTGTTGAAGGATTTCCAGTCCTTGGCGGAACTGCTGGACCAGGGGGCGGATGTGGTGCTTATGGAACAGCAGACTCGACTCCTGTCTGACATTTCTTTCGACACCTTGGGGGCTTCTGCTGCTGCTGGGGGCGCTGATATTCAGGCCAGGCGCCAGATTTGGTTGCACAACTGGAAGGCTGAGGCTGCACAGAAGGCCTTGCTGATGAGGATTCCCTTTTCCGGACCGAAGCTTTTCGGGTCTTCCCTGGAGGACATGGTCAAAAAGTCGGCTGAGGACCGGAAGCTGCTGGCTCCCCTTCGATCGTCCAGGGCCCGCTTTCTGGGTCCCAAGAGGGCATTTTCCACCTCATCCGCGCCCCCGGGGAGTGCGCCCTTTCGAGGTAGGGGTCGTGGATGGGGCGCTCCCTTCTTCTCCAAGTCCCGGTCTCAGCCTGTTGCTTCCACCTCCGCTCCCAAGTCCTGACTCTCTTCTGGCCCCGCCGGGTGGGCTCCCGGTGGGCGGCCGTCTCCGCCACTTCCTTCCAGCTTGGGAGTCCTCTGTCACGGACCTTTGGGTTCTTCGGATCGTGAGGGAGGGTCTCTCCATCTCCTCCAGTTCTCCTCCTCCGGGCGCCTTCCGCGCTACCCCGCCGCCTTCCTCTCCGGTCAAATGGGCGGCCTTGCTCGCTGGCATCCAGGACCTGCTTGTGAAGGGGGCCATCCGGCCTGTTCCACCATCTCAGCGTGGCCTCGGCGTTTACTCCATTCTGTTCCTGGTAAGGAAGGTGTCTGGGGATTTTCGGCCTGTTTTGGACTTGAAACGGGTGAATTCGTTCATTCCTCACGCTACGTTCAAAATGCTTTCTCTGCAGGAGATTCTGCCGCTGCTGGTCCAGGGGGAGGTGGTGGCTTCTCTAGACCTGTTGGATGCCTACCACCATGTGCCGGTTCACCTGTCTTCTCAGCCCTTCCTCCGATTCTGCGTGGGTTCCTGCCACTACCAGTTCCAGGTACTCCCTTTTGGTTTGTCTTCTGCCCCGAGGGTGTTCACCAAGGGGCGCCCTTGATGGGCGTTCTTCATCGGGAGGGTATCAGGGTCTTTCCCTACCTGGATGACTGGTTAATCTCTGCTTCTTCTTTTTCGAAGGGGAGGCTTCACGTCCAGAGGGTCTGCGAGGTCCTTTCTGCCCACGGATTCCTGATCGACCTGCGGAAGTCCCACCTCGTTCCCACCCAGGACTTGATCTTCATTGGGGGCCGGTTGGACATGCTTCAGGGGAAAGTGTTCTTACCCCTCGATCGCCGCAATGTCTTGTGGCGGGATCTGGGGGTCTTCTGGGGCGGGAGTCTGCTCCTGTGAGTCTGTGGTTGAGGGTTCAGGGGTTAATGTCTGCCACCATCAATGTTCTCCCCTGGGCTCGCCTTCATCTGTACCCCTTGGTTAATCACCTGCTGTCTCTTTGGGACCCCCGCTCGCAGGATTACGAGGTCCCGGTTCCGGTTTCTCCCCAGATCAGGTCCGACCTGGGCTGGTGGCTTGTGGCGTCCCATCTCTCGGAAGGTCTTCCCTTTCTGGTCTCCCCGTCCCGGGTGGTCACGACCGATGCCAGTCACTTGGGCTGGGGGTCGGTTCAGGGTCAGTGGGGTCCTCTTCTGTCCCGCTGCTCCTCCAACTACCGCGAGTTGATGGCGTTCCTGCTGGCTTGCCGGGACTTTGCTCCCTCTCTCCAGGGCCATCATGTTCTGGTTCGGATGGACAACCAGGTGGTGAAGTGTTACATCAACGACCAGGGGGGTTGCCGGGTGCGCTCCCTGTGGTTGCTATCCCGGGAGCTGTTGTCCTGGGCGGAGGGTGCGGTCTTGTCTCTCAGAGCTGTCTATCTTCCGGGGTCGGAGAATGTGGTGGCGGACCGTCTCAGTCGGGTGTTCACGCCATTGACTGCCCTCTCCCTGTCGCCTACGGTTTTTCGGCTTCTGGTGGGCCTGTTTGGCCTTCCCCTGGTGGACTTGTTCGCGGAGTCGGACAATGCCCTCCTGCCCTGCTTCTGCACTCTCCATCCGTGTCCGGGGGTCTGGAGGGTGGATGCTCTGTCCTTCCCGTGGCCTCGGGGTCTCCTTTATGCCTTCCCTCCTTTTCCCTTGATTCCTCGGGTCCTTTGCAAGATTCGTTTGGACCGTGCCCTGGTGCTCTTGGTGGTTTCCGGTTGGGTGCGCCGCTCCTGGTATCCTCTCCTGGGCGAACTGGCGATTCGGTCTTGCTGGCCGATTCCGGATCACCCGTTCCCCTTGCGAGGCCCTCCTTTGCCCGGGGCGGTGTTACGCCGGCTCCATCTGCAGGCTTGGCTGTTGAGAGGGTGACCTTGTTGGCCCAGGGGTGTTCCCCGGGGGTGGTTGCGTTATTGCAGGGGTCCCGAAGGTCTTCGACCTTGATGTCCTATTCTCGTCACTGGTCCTCTTTTTCCCGTTGGGGCAACCTGCTGGGTTCTGACCCGGTGTCGGTGGATCCCATGAGGGTTCTGGATTTCTTGGCGGAGGGTTTTTCCCTCGGGTTGGCTACCTCCACTCTGAGGGCTCAGTGGCCTGCGCTGCGGGTCTTCCGCAGTCTGGCCCTGGACCTCCTGGATTCTTTTGTGGCCCGCTTGCTGAGCAGCTTTGCTCTGTGGCGTCCTCGAGCTGTTTGCCTTTCTCCGCCTTGGGACCTGCCTTTGGTACTGCGGGCTCTGCAGGGTCCCCCCTTTGAGCCTCTTCAGTCGGTGGATCCGAAATTCCTCACCTTCAAGGTGGTTTTCTTGGTCGCCATTGTCTCGGCTGGCCGCATGGGTGAACTGGGTTCTTTTCTTCGGTCTCCCCCCTTCTTGAGGGTCCTGCCGGACCGGCTGGTCCTGTGCCATGATCCCCGCTTTCTGCCTAAAATTTCCTCCCTGGCTAACCGCTCTCGTGAGGTGCCCTTACCTTCCTTTTCCCCTTCGGTGAGTGTTGCCCTGTCCTTATTGGATGTCCGCCGTGCGGTGGAAATTTACTTGGATCGCACCTCCTCTTTCTGTCAGTGTGACAGCTTGTTTGTGACCTTTGGACCGGTGCGTTCGAGGCACAAACCGTCGGTTTCTACTCTCAGTCGCTGGCTGAAGCAGGCTATCCTGCTGGCTTACGACTCCCAGGGGTCTGACCTTCCGGGGTCTGTCCAGGGGCGTTCCACCCAGGGTGTCTCGGTGTTTTGGGCCTCGTTTAAGGGTGTGTCCACTGAGGAGATTTGCCGGGCAGCTACGTGGTCCTCTCCCCACGTGTTCATGGAGCATTACCGGGTGGTCCTGGGTGGCTCTCCTCCTGGGGATTTTGCAGGGGCTGTTCTGAGTGCGGGTTCTGCCGCCCCTTGATTTCTCCTTTGTTGGACTGTGTTTCTTCTATGGTTTTCATTGCACGTTGGATTAAAGTGTTTTGTTACCCTTTTGTCGCCTTGGTGGTGTTTTGTTTTCATGCCATGAAGCCGTCTGGCTTGGGTATGTGCTCACTTCGTTAGTCATGTGGCGAGGATGACTAACGAGGAGGTAATGCCCCGATTACTTACCGGTAATCTTCATTACTCCGAGTTAGTCTTCCTCGCCACATGAGTTCCCGTCCCTCCCTCCCTGTCTGGCTATCGGCTTCATGTTTGGCTTGGTAGTTTCAGGCTTTTTGGGGATGGGCCGGCCCGCCTCTTGTAGTGGCCATAGGGGTAGGGGTCGGCCATATTGGGAAGGGATGAGAGGCATGGGAGGCTAACTTTTGCTTTGGAGGGTTCCGGTAAGTAATCGGGGCATTACACTTTCATAGGTTCCCCTCATTCCAATCATCACAATTTAAGGTGACCCGCCCCCACACAGGCACCTACCATGCAAGTCTACTTTGTTTGTCTATCATTCACAGACACAAGGCTCCTCCCTCTCCACCTCCAGTGAGTAACAAAATAGTCCAGTGAAGGTGCATCACTCAATGGGAAAGAGGGACGGAGGGAGGGGCTCTACCTGGGAGCGGGGGGAACCTGATTGGCGGTAATTAAGTTTACCATGAAGTAATGATTTCATTCACACACGCATATTCTCCTTTGGGAAGGTGACTGTAAAAGTAAATCTCAGGTAGGTCTATATTTCGATTTATACAAAGGAAAGTGAAGTGATTCGAACATCCACTATGGGTGTGAAAATGTGCGATGCCTTAACACAAGTGATTCATGCTTATTTTGTAATAAACTTTGCAAGCTTTGCATGTGTGGTCTGGCACTGCTTGACAGTCATCGACTGTGCAGGGGTGTAGCTATCAATAGTTCATGTTGTGCTGTGGCACCGGGGTCCAAAGTTAGAGGGTCCTCACTTCATCAGCTGCTGCAGACAACTGTAGGGTTAGAAGACGAGTATGTGGGTTGATTGACAGCTGTGTGACTTTCTAATGCCTACCAACAGCCCTGGGCACCATCTTGGAACAGAGCCAGGGGAGGTACAAGAGTGGAGCGGCGCCACTTCTGGTGCTTCTGCGACACCTTGTCATTCCCGCACCACAATCCATGAACCTGCTGCTTGCAACAGTCTGGCAACAGATAGCAGTGCAAAAGCCACCTCTGTTCCCACCCCAGACATCTCCAGTAACAGATGGGGATAGTGTTGGCTGGACTTGGCCTGGGAGTTTCTTCAGTGCTACTGTTTGCTGCTAACCTGATGCTGGCAGCAAGTGGGATACTATGTGGGAGTACTCGGAGCATGCAGAATCCATGAAAATTGAAGAGGCTCCTGGTTACATGCACAGTGCTCATCCACGTCTCCATCAATCTGATTCCTAAATATAGTTCAGAGATGCTGATAAGATGTCCTTAAAGCTACCTCCTCAGTGCGCTTCCGTAGGCCCAGGAAATGTGTAAGTCGGATTCCCTTCATCTCTGGTGTCAGTCACACCAGGGTCCCCTGCCTCTGCTGCCAGAGATACTAAAAGCATTGCCTTATCTTATCAAACATGTTTTTCTATCTAATTCTAGAGAGCTCAGTAAATACGTGGAAAACGTTCAGCAGGACTTTCGGGATGGCCAATCCAGAGAACTCAGGCTACCCCTTTTCAGAATGAGCAGCTCACTCACTTCTGGTCATACTTTGTTGTCAAGTGTAGGTAGCCGAATATTTAGAATGTGAAAACAGAAACTACATGTACCAGAATGCATTTCATAGCTCTGCCAGTCACCACAACATCGTCAAAAACCTATCCAAAAAAAGGCAGAAATCCACTTCAGGTCTCACCTGCGGCAGCAGCTGTTACAATCATGGCAGTGAAGTCATCCAGTTCTGTGCCCACCTGCACCTTGTTCCCAATCTTAAATTCGACTTAATTTTCCCAGAATGGGATCCCTATAAAAGTCTGGTACCAGCCCTCTCTTTAGCAATCTCTTCTACTCCAGTCCTGAGAGGTGCACACAGCTCTGCCAATGCACTTCGGGGCAGATTTACAAGCCCCGTGCGCCGCGTTTGCGTCACTTTTAACGTGGGAAACGTGACGCAAAAGTGGCGCAAGGGGCTTGTAAATCTGCTCCGAAGGTGCTGGACTTCCCTCATTGTGTTCTAGTCAGAAGTCCGAGAGTAGCCATCGTTATTGCCAACGATATATTCCGGTCATATTCCCTCACAGGCAACCACACATAGCCGGCGTGATAAGTAGTAACCCTGTATTTGCCCTTTGTATTTTACTACTCTATATTACTCTTGGATGCATCTATTTCAGTATTCAGTACACTGTACAGAAAAGCAATTATGTTTTGTATTTTTAACCATTGAATCTATTCTGGCAATATATTGAATTATTTTGAATTCACTTGCACCCTTCCGCCCCGGCTAGGTTAGAATTTAAGAAGTACATTCTAGGGAAATGACTCTCAAAGTTAACAATAAAATAGTTCTAATTGGTGTCATCAGAGGTGATCAGTATAGGTCTAAATGTGTGTGTTTGTATTGCTGGCTGCCTGGGAGAGGGTGTGTTTGTGTGTATGAGTGTGTGTGTTGGCATGTGTGTGTTTGTGGCTATCTGCCTTGTAAGAGTGTGTATTTATTTTCTGTGAATGTGTCTGGCTATTAAGATTGTGAGCGTCTATAGTTGGCTGTCTGGTAACTGTGTGTGTGTGTGTATCTAGCTGGCTTTCAGTGTGCGTGTGTGCGCGCATGGATATGTGTGAACCCTTCTGTGGTTGAGCATGGGGTGTGAGACTGCCAGTGCCTATGTTGACTATGCCTGTATACAAGAAATAACACAGGCCTATGTTGTCTGATTCTACTCCCTGGCATGGCATGACTCTGACTTACATGGGAGCCCCCCAACTGTCCCAGGGTGTACCTCTCTGGCCTATTGTGCACCCCCTCCCATCTTATGCTAACCTTGTCTGGCATCCGGTGGCAATTCCTGACGTGCTGATCATCCATGGCGTGATGGAGCCATCTTTGGCACACGAGGGTGGCCCATAACAGGCAGAACCTTAACATGATCTTGAGGTTTGACCTTCACAAATGTCGAGGGTTCATTGGAAGATGTATCAGTATCTGTTGATTATGGTGGTGAATAGGAATATGAAATAGTATTTGTCCAAGACAGACATTAGTACATCATGGTACTAGACGACAAAGGCAAAAGGAAGTTTGAGTGCCAAACGTGTGTTTCACTAAAAACTAAGCATATTCACAAGCCCCTATCGCCACCACAACGTCCCATTCAGTGATGTTGTGGTGGCGATAGGGGCCTCGCCTTATTCATAAGGCAGCGTTAAGCCACTTAACGTGGCTTAATGCTGCCTTGTGAATAAGGCCCCGTTTCACGCTGTGTTAAGCGTGAAAGGGGCGTGCAGTGGGTGTTGTGGTGGGCGTTTCACAGCAACACCCATTGATTTTGACGCTGCCCCCTATTCACAAGGGCAGCGAAAACAGGATCTAGCACCAAAATTAAGACCCGGAAAACCCTGGTCTTAAGATAGCGAACCGAGCAGAAATGCTTTATTTTTCCTCATTTTTGCTTTTTCCATGTGTGCTGCCTTGTGCAGCACACATGGAAAATACAAAATGCCATGGTTTGTTTATGTACAGGAAGGTGTCCCTTCCTGTACATAAAAAAACCTTTTCATAAAACGCAGTTTTGTAACTTCCATGTGTGCTGCATGGAGCAGCACACATGTAAGTTACAAACTGGCATTTTAGGTTTGTTTATGTGCTGGAAGGGATACCTTCCTGTCCATAAACAAACCTCCCTGCTTGCAGACACCCTTCCACTCTGGTGCAAGGGTACCTGCGTTGGCACTAAGTTGTGAAACTTAGCGCCATTGCAGGGGGAAACGCAAGGCCTCACCATATCCTTGTGAATATGGTGCAGCCTTGTCCCCGAAGTGGCGGAGAGAGGCGTTAAGCCAAGAAGGCTAATGCCTCTCTCCGCCACTTCCTTGTGAATATCCCCCTAAGAGTTGGTATTTTAGGGCAAGCTTTTTGAATATTCAAATATAGCCACATTGATGCTTGGAGGAAAATATGTTTTTACTAAAAAAAGGAAAAGATGTTATTTGGTGACATGGAAAGAGCATTTCATAAAATGAAAGAATAAGCCTTTGCTAAATAGCGTAAGGTGGGTTTTGGGGACAAATGAGTGCACTTATTATTCTGTACACCTATTAGCTATGTTATGGCAACATTTCCTCTGTGCCAGAAGGCACTAACGGGATGCTGTGGCACCTGTTCTATGACTTATGTGGAGACACTGCAGGATCTTTAGTGATATATTTTCGAAACATTAAAATCCCTATATATGAACTGCTGGGGCTACCAAACCAGCGCAACCTTACAGATATATCCATTGTTTCAGGCGTAAGATTGTGAAATCTGTGTACCGTTACATTTTTCCATCCTGCTTTGATTTGAAGTGAGCATAGAAGCATAGGAATGTGCCTTTAAAAGTTTTTTAAGATGAGGTCATGTTAAACTGCATATCCAGATTATTGGATCTGCCTGTAAAATCTATAAACTACCTTTTTTAACTCAAAAAGTATAATAAACAACCAGGGGGAGAGAGTAAGTCTAATTGACAACTTTGAATTATTGAGATACTTCATGAGAGCTCCTTCAAATCTACTTGTAATTCATCTAGTTTTTAGCAAATTAAAAAAGATATTATGCTCTTAAATGTGTAAGGGGGCCATATTTTATAACATTGTATTTGGGGGGGAAAACCCCGCATTGCTATATTTTGGGTTTATGTGCTTCATATGTTCACTACTCGCAGATGGGCCTTATTCTGTCTTGCATTTGGGTCTATGGCACCCTGGCTACCCCAGGCTAGGAAAGGCTAACACCTGCAAAGAAGGCAGGGCTTCCCCGGGGTAAAGAAGGAATGATACCCTTTCCCCTCAACGTCCGGCCACTTCAAAGACCTGGTTTCACACCACCAGCAGGACAAGGAGAGGGTATGTAAACCCGTCGCTGCTGTTCTGGAATTCACAATTGGGTCCCTGAAGGGCAGTGAAGCCGGATGCATGCTTGAGGGTGACTGCTGAAGCACAGTCCATGGAAGTGAAATCTACCCTGATGGAAGTACGGATACCAGTGGCGGCTCCTCCGCTAAGGCGGAGGAGCATCGCCTCACTGCTTTTTTTCAGCAGCATGAGGAAAAAATAAAATGATAACTCAGTTATTATCATTTTATTTTTTCCTTTTTCGTACGTGGCAGCTTTGCGAGGCACGGCAGGCTGACAGAGCAGCCGAGGAGTGGTTTGCCCCCCCTCCTAAGTGCACATGACTGTTTGGTTAGCCCTCTCGGGCCGACCATAACTGTCACGCGCAGTTTCTCTCTTCTCCACCCAGGCTGCACTACAGCCTGGGTGTAGCACATGCCCAGGCCCCCATTCCCCGTCTAAGCGCCAAGTCACAGTGCTCAGACCAATCACAACGCTGCATTGCAGTATTGTGATTGGCTCAGGGAAGCCTGGGTGCTTCCAGGCTACTTCCTTTTCCTGCCGCCGGGAGGAGGAGAGACGTGACCAGGAGGAGCGGCAAGGAGGAAGCAGCAAGCAGGTGAGTTGAATAAAAAAAAAATTATTTAACCTCACCGGCACGCCGCTCCACCCCTCCACACCGATCCGTGCCAGCTGCCGCTGACGGATACCGAAAGTGGTTGGCCTTTCCGCAAACTTGACACACTGACGTTAATAAAGCGCATCTGGTGTGAAATGGTGACCATTGAAGCACAGTCATTCAAAGTGAAGGGTCACTCTATGTGCCTGTTTGAATGAGGCACAGTTGTCGGATGTGAATGGACACAGGGCATGGCGGATTCATTTAAGGTGTATGAAACGTATCTGTGTGAAGATTAAGCCCAAATTTTGCACTTGATTTGTCATAAATGATTAGGAATGGCTATGGTATGGTTAAGCTACACAGTCACCTGGTATGCCTGATTGGATGAAGTGTTGGAGGGTTCTGGGCTGGCATGGTGGTTAGCCAGTAGAGGAGGAAATGTTCAAGCAAAGAAAGTTCACAGGAGGGGTATATTACAAAGTATTTCTGGCTTTAGTGCTGGTGGCACCCAGTGCGACAATGTTTGCTGGCACCCCCCAATTACTACCTCCACCACAAAATTCTTCACTACTACCCTTTAACAGTGCCCCTCAAGACTCCATAATCACTGCCACTCAGATGCATTTAATCAGTTTTATAGCACCACTCATACCAGTGTAGGGTGTCAGAGCACTTTACATCACACACACTACATAAAGACAATCAATCATAGGTGTGTAAATCAGTGTATAGGAAATGTCACGTAAGACAGAGGATTACAAGGTGTAGGAGTCTAATGTCGTCCATACTGGTAGGCAGTATAGTTTAAGAGTGCTTGGTCTGGAAAAGCACAAACTCTGAATTTAAAATGTAACACCATAGTTGGGGGTTCTCTTTAATAATAAGAATTTATTTCTATCCAAATTAACCATTTTTCCAACATTAGGATACTGAGAGACTGGGGGAGGGGGGAATCATAACGCTCTAATCTATACCTCTTAGTTTGCATGCCAGTCTTTGATGACACTTAATAGCTCACTGTTCTATGTTAGAATTTTAACTGCAAGTAACAAAAGGATCTCTCAGACCAAAGCAGCAGCCCACTGACCTATTTGCATTATATGCACTTTGTGATCTGCATTGTACACGTTCTTTGCTGCAGGCATATTAACCAACTGAGCTACCTTAGATGAGTCAAAACTTCCACTAGACACACCTCTGATCTCTCTCTAGGAAGAACATTCATCGCCGGACTTATCTTGGCCAGAAACGCGCAGCACGTGCCTTTCAAACTACAATATACTTGCAAACAGGACGCCCCTAGTGCGGTCCTACCGGTCGCACCGCCCTAGAGCCGGCCCTGTTACAAAGCTGTCTACTTTTTGGATATGCAACGCAAAGTGAATTAGAAGTGATTCCTTATAGGTTAAAGCAGCCAAAAAATGGTGGCCTTTTCTCTTCTAAACGAACAAGTGTAGGCTCTTTTATTCCACTTCTTGGTTTAACTGAGCCTCGCGTGATCTGGCTGAAATCGTCGAACTTCAAAGAGGGTGAAATGTCTCTTTTTACCTAAAATCTCTGTGGTATATTTCCCAAATGATGGACACACATAACGAATTCGGCCTTACCCTTTGGTTGCAGGTCGGTAAATATGCAGTTGTTGGCTGTTGGAATAAAACACCAGAAAGTATCAAAGCTGTTCACGGTGGTTTTAAGAGTGAGGTGTAGGAAATTGTGCTATTAAACCCAGTCAGGTTAAAAATACCACAGCTCCCACGCAGCCTTAGCCGCCCTGGAAGCTAAACCCTTCCCTTCGCCCTCCGTTGCCTGCATGCCCAATTGAGCTGCTCACAATCACTCTGCCTGAAAGCACAGGCTGTCAAACAGCTCTTTCTGTTATGATAGGTGGGCGATCAGTTTGCTTTCTGCTCGAAAGCCATCATTCAGCACCAGGGAATCAATCGCACGCTCGCATTTCAGGTACTATTGAATTATTAAGTAGGCGGCTCTTAACCCCAAAGATAGCTTTACTCTGTGTTGGAAATACTAGCGGAATCACTGAAGCAAACGCTCAAAACTCCGTCACAGAGATACAGCAACATAATCTGTGGTGTAATGCTCCGCTTACCCTAAAAATACACAAATGTCCAGAAAGGCCTGGCAACGTTTTCCATACAGACTAGGGGGCAGATTCAGGAGAGCTTTGCGTCACGCATGCAACGTGGTACATTTACGATGCAAAGCTCTAAGTCATATTTATGAAGCCATGCAAAGCCATGTTGGGTGGCTTTCAATGCCTTTAAAAAGATGGAGTAATGCGCAAGTTCTGCAGTCCGTCCGCTGTATTACGAGTTAGGAGTGTTGCCTGTGCAAAGACCGCGGCTACTGCTGGCATTGCAAACAGACCACCGACTGGCGGGACAATGGCCAGGGAAAGGCAGCCTCGATAGGGCGTTACAGAGGAGCAACACCGATGTCCATATTACGAATTGACTTTTCCACGAGCCAACCACAGCGGTGGGACTGCCGTCAAAAAGTCGTCTAACACTATGAATTTGGGGTGCATACGCACCTCTTTCCTGTTCTTCCCAGCAGATTTTGACATGGATCCCTCCTACTAGGTCCCCCCTACACCGGAACATTTTTACCCAGAGAAACACGACCCTGTCTGCAGCAGTCCTTTTTGGACCATATACTCATTGCCGGGACTGCCCACATATTCGTCGGACTCTTCCAATGGGCAGGTGGTATTTTTCCAAAAGTATCATGCATATGTGTGTATTCGACACATATGCAGTTGAAATGTGCACACACATACATCAGAAGATATGAGAATACATTGCCCACTGCCGCAGCCACACTGTGAACTCTGCGGTCAACTCGTAATACACCGTTTGGAAGACCGCCAGCGTTGAGGTCTTCACTTAGCCACGGTCCTTTGGTGGTGGGTCCGCATAACTCGTGTTCATGCTTTAAATCTTCCCCATAAAAGGGACAGACTCACAGTCTGCCAGTTTTTCTGTGTGTACCAAGAACGACCCATTGTAGAGTAGCTCAATTGATCAGGGAGATATTTCTCTTTCCCTGTAATAAAGTAAATGTGTTAGACCCGGCCTCGTGGCATGGCCATCCCTGTCCCCGAGCACACGGCCTAGCCGATCCTTCCCACCAGAACACACACACACCCGACCCGGACTTCCCCGTCCGTGGCCTCCCTCCTTTCGGCCGCACCGGGCCCGCGTGCCCACTTCATGCACCATGATGGACGCCCGGCCCCCAGCGCGACCCTGGCCTAGAGGCGCCACTCCGGCTGGAGGACATCGCGCTCCCATGGGATGAGAGAGGGAGGAGCAGTTTCCATCGCACCTCTGCGCTCCCCTGGGACGATGGGTTTCGATCGGCCCTCCGGCCTCCCAGAGGGCTGGCTCCACGCCTGCTGGGTGTCTGGGACTCCTCCCGACCCGGCCGTGAAAGGATCAAAAGACAATGGCAGGAAACCCTGACAAGCGACCCCCAGGTGACAAGACCCCTGCCTGCACAGACTCCGGACATCAAAGAGGAGTCGACCTATAACAAGGGGTGCTCTGGGACGATCCGGCAGATTCGACTCTGGAACGACGAGAGCCCTGCTGAGTGACTCGCGGCTCCCTGAAGATCGTAAGACCTCCGAACTTGTGCTTGAGCCCTGCTGAGTGACTCGCGGCTCCCTGAAGATCGTAAGACCTCCGAACTTGTGCTTGAGCCCTGCTGAGTGACTCGCGGCTCCCTGAAGATCGTAAGACCTCCGAACTTGTGCTTGAGCCCTGCTGAGTGACTCGCGGCTCCCCGAAAGATCGTAAGACCTCCGAACTCGTGCTTGAGCTCTGCTGAGTGACTCGCGGCTCCCACAGACTCTCCTGGTCCCGCCGGACCCCACCGACGACAAGCGTATCCCCCAGCTCGAGGATTGTGAGCTGTGCGCCGGGTACGCCCCTGCATTTGATCCATATCCCCAAAGACTGTCCCGCTACCTCCTACCCCCCCCCCCCCCGAGACTCTGTGAGCCCGTGCTCTACTTGTATATATTTGCCTTGCTGATCATAAAGATCCTAGGACTCCGATTTGATAAAGATTTGTGAAGAACTCACGGTGTGCGTCTCTTTGTCATGTGGTGCCGAGTGTACGATCCTAGATACGAGATTCCTCCCCTGAGGAGTCTCCCGCCAGTGCCCGGCTACGATACCTCGAGGGTTGGTCTCAGGATAGTCAGGGCCCCCTCCGGGCTCCTCTGAGGTTGCCTTCTAACAAAATGTAATTATTTCGTGGCGTTCTTTTTCAGGTACTATAGATGGAAGTTGCTGCAATGAGTTACTGGCTTGGGCTTGCTCTCAAGTATTTACAGCACGTTGGTCTGTTACCCTACTGAGACTGGTTTGATGGCAGGCAGTGGATTGATGTAGAAAGCCTCAGTTGTCTGCTGTGTGGCTACAGAAGTCTGGGTTGTGTTCCTCCACCTTGCATTGAGGCTGTGGCGTGTTCCCATATCTGTAAGTCCCACACCTTCCTCCTAAACACCTACAGTATGGCCCAGATGGTGAATCTCATTTTTGTGAAGCCGAGCTGAAACACCTGAAACTCTGGAAGTCTTGTGGGAGTCCAAAGTGGCTCTTTGCAGATCTGGTTTTGTTGACTGTGCAAACCACTGAACGTGCAAAGCAGGCCAGCAGGTATCGGCACATGAGGAGATGTGTAGAATCATTCCTGCAGTATAAGCGAGGAAGTAGAATTACTTGCTTCTGTGCTTTACCACCATTGCATGTGTTGTGAAAATGCTAATGCTCATGTATGCCTTAACATGTACCGATACCTTTAATTACTGAATTGTTCAGTCGTTCTTATCTCAGCCTGTAGACCACTCAAATCATAGTAATCCTACTAAGTTACACAGATTTCTAAAGTACCACAGACATTTTCTTTGGTGTTGCACATTTTCTTAATTCCGTAGCAAGTGTAGCCTCATCCTGAGGAATGGCACCAAAAAGCACCAATTTTAGAAATATTAGAGTCAGCCCTTGTTTGTGCCTTCAGTATCAGTTCAAGGTCTTCTCATATTCTTTCCTGTGAGAATTGCATGGCACCTGCTTATAATATAATGTGTTTTTGTTTCTATTCACTTGTATTGAGAAAACTGTGTAAAATGTTCATATTAAAAAAAGGTGAAACATGAAGAATTTGTTGTGTTAAAAAACGATTCTGCATGCTATGCCTCATTTTTCTTTTAAAAACTTAGAATAGAAGGTATTTACCACATATGGTAAATACTTCACCCGGGGGTACTGGCATTTAATGTATCTAGTAAATACCCTGAACTGTTCCGACAAACTTGTAATGAGGGTTTAGGTGTATCATCCCCTGGGCATGCTGTGGGTGTCACTTAGATCCTTCTTCAAGTGCTCCTACCTTAGCTGTACAAGCTCAAAAACTGTCTCCAGTGGTGCTGCCCTCATTTTTGCCTCTTTGACTCTTGCCGTTGGTAAATCTTTTATCTGCGTTGAGGACTGCTGGTCTTCTGTTTTGGCTGTTACTGGGTGCAGTCATTTTGGCATCTGGTCTGCTAAGAAGAAGCTAATCACATGGTTAGATTACTCAAGCAGTAATCCAGCTTGGAACAATGTTGGTTCCGGAAAACTCTTCTATGGACTGAGTTTCAAGGTACCTTCCTCCCTTCTTCTCAGCATGAGAAATATGAATTCTGTACAACTGGCTGTTGGTCAAGGTGGTTCAGGCTACAGCTCCATGTGCAATCACTTACTTCTAGGTCAACCCAAAAAGAAAGCTAGCTCTTCCTGAAACTTTCTAAATACATCCGGACAGTTGTAGGTTCACCAGGCCTGGTCATCTAAAACCATTCTGAAGTATGTTTATAGGGTGAACTGTGTAAATGACATGACTCAATGGAATTCCCAATAAGTACTCTAGAATGATAGTCTGAATATTTTAATGAAAAATGTATGATACTTCGATTGGCAGCCACAAATGCGGCTATGATGAGTTGAAAACTTTGCCAGCATTTACGTACAACCCATAATGCGGCATGGTTGGTGTGTTGTGTATTATATACCCTGCACGCCCGGACATGCTAGGAATGGCAGGACAATAGTTTGGTGAGAAGGCCCTCCCATTAGGAATCGAAGTATGCAGCCATACAGATTTATCTTAATAAAAGTATACCGTACACAACAATAATTGAGAGCAGAACAGAATACTATTTAGGTGATAATTGATGTGGAGAGACCTATTGGACCATATTGCTACAGCAAAATTGCAACTTTTAGAGCTATGATATGCATTGGAGGGGGTCAGAATAGCAGTATAACGGCACTATCTTGTCCATAACTCCAACAGACTATAAGGCCAACATAGTCTTGAGAACACACAGTCTGAGAAACCCTTCTCTATGCAGATGAGAGGAATCGTGACACAACCATGTGAGGTACATTATTTAACAACTGGTTTTAAGAATCACTGATGTCATTTATAATGATAACCGAGCACTATGAGTAATAATCTAATAATATATTTCCCAGATTAAAAAAAAACATAAGTGACAACAAGTACACGAACCTATTAAGTTACATACATTTTGGGATGTTTTTAATTTATGAAAGTTGACCATTTGTGATTTGAAAGAAAATATAAAACAATTGGATTTACTGTGATGGGAAGAAAAGAAAAGATTAATAAACGTGGAAAAAGACTGTATGACAAGGATATGTTCCTATGCTCAATATGGATTTTTTTTTTTTTTTTTTTTTTTTTAAAAACCTTTATTTTCAAAAGTCTGGACACAGCTATTCAGCCGACAACCCGGAGGTTCGGCAGCTTCGGTAAAGAGGAACAGAGACGCGTCCACAGTACAGTGAAGGAGGAGTGCAAAGATTCCATTTTTTAAATAAACACAAAACACACAACAACCCCCAGCAAGGCAAGAACACTGAATGCCCATGGTGATAGCCCCCCAGGGGAGGCAGGACCCCAATCATCTACCATTTACAGTACCGTGAAAAGAGGAAGAAGGGGGACAGCAGAGGCCAAAGAAGTCCATTAACCATACTGAGCTGGAAAGAAGGTTAGGAGGAAAGCTGTTCCTCGGGGGGATCCAGATCAGGGGCGAGACAAATTCCCCCCCTGTATTGGTTCCACCGCCCCCAGATGGCGTGCCACTTCCGAGGGCGGCCTCTAGCGCAATATACCGTCTTCTCCCTTAGCATACTCCAGTCCATATTTTCTTTCCACGCGGTCAATGTGGGGGGGCCCACGGATCCCCACAATCGCGCTATATCTCTCTTAGCGACCATGTTACCCAGAGTCACCCATTGGGTCTGCGCCGCATTGTGATCAGTGGGCCCCCAGACATTCAGGAGACAACACCGCGCTTCCGGCTGCATAGCAATGCCCGTCACCCCCCCCATCACTGCATGGACTCTCCGCCAGAATTCCGTGATGACACCACATTCCCAAATGATATGCAGGAAAGTACCCACCATACGACATCCCCTCCTGCATAGGCCGTCCTCCGAGAATCCCATGTGAACCAGCCTTGGCCCCGTCACGTACACTCGATGCAGTATTTTAAGCTGCACCAGCCTCAGACGCGACGGGATCGCAACCTCCTTAGGAGAGGAAACAGCAGACTGCCAATCCTCGTCATCCAACTCGAGGCCATCCCTAGACCACTGGTCCCTCAACCCCAGAAGCATATCCGCCCGGACGTTGATCAGTTTCTTATAGATGAGCGAGATCGTGCTCTCGGGCATATGACCATCAAGGACCCGGTCCTCCAAAGGAGAGGACTCAGGCACCTTCTCACCCTCTATGAGGACTGATCGGAGGGCGTGACGCACCTGAATATAGCGGAAAAACTCAGATGGCCCCAGCTCATACTCCTTCTGCAACTCTTCAAAGGACTTCACCCTCCCCTTAATCAGGACATCTCCGACCCTGGAGATGCCGATCAAGTCCCATTTGTCAAAGCCTTTTGAGTGCCAAAGCCTACCCAATCTCTCAGATTCAAACAGCGGGGTAGCGAGGGTGAGCCTATCCTTCCAGCCCAGCGAGTCAGTTGCCATCTTCCACACACGCACCGCCACACCAGTGGGCCCCGTGAGGGACGAGTCCAGGGACCGCGAATACAACGCCCTGTAATAGTTACCACCACGCAGCAACCACCTGTCCATGGCATACCCAGGGCTGAGGGCCGGGCCATAAAACCCATGATTAATCGCACTCAGCTGGGTGGCCCAATAGTACCGTCGGATGTCTGGAAGCGCAATACCCCCGTCGTACCATGGGAGCGTCAACTTTGCAATAGCTATTCGCGGCCGCCCGTCCCACAGCAACGCTCGTTGGAGGCCTTCGAATTCCCGAAAGTAGTTGGCCGGTACCCAATCCAAAGTATTCTGCAGTGCGTAGAGGAACCGGGGAAGAGACATCATTTTGAACAGGGCCGCACGCCCAACGAGGGAGAGCGGCAGCCTCCGCCAGCCCTCCACATCCCGCCTCAGGCGCGCTAGGGGGGGGAGCAGGTTCCTCTCATATCGCACAGCAGAATCCATGGAGATAAAGATCCCCAGATACACGAAGCCCTGCTGAGCAACCTGGATCGAACAAGTCCGAGGGATCGGTGGAACCTCGCCACTAAGAACATATAAATACGATTTACTCCAGTTGATAACGAGACCCGAGTTCCTACCGAAAGATGTGAGTACGTCACAGACCACTATAAGTGATTTCTTGGGTGAGGCAAGATACAACAGGATGTCATCAGCATAGAGCGATATACGGTCCTCGTGCTCAGGCGACCATCTAAGTCCCCGTATATCCGGGTGCCAGCGTATCCACGCAGCCAGCGGCTCAAGGGCAAGGGCGAACAACAATGGCGACAGGGGACAACCTTGCCGAGTACCCCTCCCAAGCTGAAACGGAGTCGACGCCCGGCCATTTACCACCACACTCGCAAGAGGACCCTCATACAGCAACCTCACCCAGCTCACAAAACCGTGGCCAAAGCCGAACTTGGTCAACACGGCCCACAAATATGCCCATTCCACCGTGTCAAAGGCCATCGTGGCATCGAGAGACGCCACAATAGCTGGTTCACGCAGCGTGCCCGCCCTGGCGATTACACCATGAAGGCGCCGAAGATTTAACGCTGTGTTACGGTGCGGGATGAATCCGGATTGATCCGGATGGACCAAGTCACCGAGGACCCTAATCAACCGGGCCGCCAGGATTTTAGCCAGAATTTTCGGCTCTGCGTTAAGGAGTGAGATAGGCCTATATGAGGCACACTTATCTCGGGGTTTGCCCTCTTTGTGTATAACCACAATCGTCGCCAGTCGCTGATCCAACGGGAGGGCCCCACTCCCCCGCGCCTCCACGAACATGGCGCGCAGGTGAGGGGCAACCCTATCCGGAAATAGCTTGTACAGGTCGACCGGCAAGCCGTTCGGACCCGAGGCCTTGCCCGAGTTCAACGCGCGGATAGCCCCCGCCACCTCATCGACCGTTATGTCACCATCTAGATCGTCCCTATCTATATCAGAGAGACAGGGCAATGCAATATCACGCAGGAGGTCACGGGAGTCCTCGGGCGGCCTGTCCGACACTGAGGCATAAACCATACGGAAATAGTCCGAGAAACACTGCACAATCCTCTCAGGTTCCACAATCACCTCTCCCCCCTCTCCCGTCAACTCCGGCACTACTCTATTGACCCGATCTTTTTTGTCCAGCCAAGCCAGGAGTTTCCCGGCCTTGTCACCAACATCATACAGACGGCCCTGCTGTTCCCTACCGAGGGTCTTAGCGGCATTCGTCACCAGGTCCTTATACTCGGATTGCTTCAAGCACAGCTCATGCAGTGAGGCCTCTGTAACCTCCTCCTCCAGCGCTCCCTCCAAAGCCGCGATCTCCTCCTCAACCTGCAAAACCTCGCCATCTCTCCGCCGCTTGGCAGCCACTCCAAGGGAGAGGGCTTCCCCTCGCAGCACGGTCTTAAATGCTTCCCACAGCGACACTGCCGAGTCCACGGATCCCTGATTGTCCTTGAAAAAATTATCTACTGTCTTTACCAGCGCGCTGCGCATCTTGGGGTCTCGGAAATACCAAGGGTTGATAGGGGCCACCCTTCCCCCTCCCTCTCGACCCAGATCCAGCCTGACCCACACCGGCGAATGGTCAGATATACCACGCGCCATGTGCCTGGCCTCAGACACCAATGAGGCATGCGCAGCCAGAGTGAGTAGGTAGTCAATCCTAGAAAGGCTACCATGCGCCCCGGAGTGGAAAGTGTATTGGCTCTGTGTGGGGTGCCGGAGCCTCCAGCAGTCTATCAGGCCAAGCGTATCTAGAAAGTCTGGAAGCCACTTCTGAGCCCCCCCCGTGTCTCTGGGCGGGTATCTATCCAGCAGGCCGGAGCCAACAGCGTTGAAATCACCTCCCACTACAAGCATACCCCCCGGGAGATCCAGCAGGGCCCTACCCAGATCTGTGAAAGTGGAGGCCTGCAGGGCCGGCGGGACATAAACCGAAACTAAAACCAAAGTTCTTCCTTCCCACCGCCCCGCCACCGCCACAAACCTCCCCCTATCATCAACAATGGTGGAGTCCACCTCAAATGGTAGCGAGGCTCTGACTAGGATGCCCACACCCCTGGACCCAGAGGAGAATCCCGAATGAGCTATGAATTTATAACCCTTCCTATTCAAGGCATAGCACGTATTACCTATAAGATGTGTCTCCTGCAGCATGGCGACATCCGGCAATGACCGTTTCAAGAATTGCAAAACAATCCCACGCTTAATGCGATCCCCCAAACCATTCACATTCCAGCTTATAACACTTAAACCCCTACCCCCATCCCCAAACGTAAAGAGGCCCACCCCACACCCGAAGAGCCCCCATGGAACAGTCCTGGAAATAATCACTATGCCTTGCTGAAACAAACCCCCCAACAACAACCCCAAAATCCCGGAAACCCCCCCACCCTGCACCCCTGCTGCAGCTTACAAAGCCCCCCCAACTTGCAGTGTGCCTGTCGCCCTACCAAACCCAAAATCTACAAAAAGTACCCTAAGGGAGGAAAGAGCTCCCCTCGTCCTCCCACAACCTCCGTGTTTACTGCAAGTCATTATCTAAAGTCAGTCCGAGTCAGTCCGGTTCCGAATACATCAACCTTGTTCATCCCGGCCACTGTCCCCGTCTACGGCAGTGTCCTCTTCCGTGCGTCGTCGAGGCAGAGCGTCCAGCCATTCATCCGCCATGGCAGGCGACTCAAAGAAGAATGTTCGGTCTTCAAACACCACACGTAGTCTGGCAGGGAAGAGCATGGCGTAGTTCAGATCCCTCTCCCGAAGCCTCCTCTTCACCCCCAGGAAGCCCTGCCGCTGCCTCTGTACCTGCTGGGTGAAGTCAGGATAGAAATTCACCGACGCGTTCTGGAAGGGGACCGGGCCCGTTACCCTCGAGGCCTGCAGGATAGCGTCCCGGTCTCGAAAATGAAAGAGCCGGGCGACGATCGGCCTCGGTGTGGCTCCCACATTGGGCCGCCCACCAGGCACTCTATGGGCCCGCTCAACTGCGAAGAACTTCCCTAGACCCTTAGGCTGCAGATGATTGAGCACCAAGTCCTCCACGAGCAGGTCCACTGAAATCTCGTCCGAGGACTCCGGGACCCCGATAACGCGCACGTTGTTGCGCCTGGCCCGGCTCTCGAAGTCCTCCAGCCGACGGGCTGCGAGATCATGCTCGGTCCGCAACTTACGGACCTCGGTCTGCAGGACCGAGACGTCATCGGCGAGGCCCGTGGTCTTGATGTCCAGGGATTTGACCCGTTCATTTGTTTTGCCCAAATCCGCGCGGATCAGATTCACATCCACCAAGATGGTATCCACTTTGTGCGCCAGGGCATCAAACTGTCTCCCAATCGAAGTCTGCAGCCCGTCAAGTGCACCCATGACATCCTGCAGTGAGAGCTCCGGGGCCAAGGGCGAAGCAGTCTTCTGTGTATCCGGGGACTGGCTCGGTGCACCCGGTGACCCCTTCTGCTGGGCATAGCGGTCCATGTTATTGGCTTGAGTGTAGGCTCCCCGCCTGGTGGCCTTGGGCTTCGGCCGATCCACCTCTGCTTTGCCCGACATGGTGGGCTCGAGCAAGTCGGGTCAAACAGGACTGCCCTCTCTCAGCGAGAGAGAGCAGGAGTGCTCCGTCTTATGATGGGTCGCCAATGTGGCATGCAGAGCGTCCAAATGATAATAAAGCAGACGCGAGCACTCCCTGGGCTGGGCAGACAAAGGGCGAGAAAGTGAAAGTGAAAGGATAGGGACCTCCGTCCGGCAGTTCACACCTCGCCTGGCCGCTGTTGTTCAATTAGAGGTCGGGCATCCTGCCAACTCGAGCCCCTGGCATCCCTCGGAGACGGGCCTCAATCTTCCGCCATGCATAACTCCGGTTCCCGGTGGGCGATTCGACCTCGGGTGGCATCGATCGCCTCCCTGACAAGTCATCTACACGATGCCATGCATACAAACAGGATTATATACAGGATAGACGACGGAGGGCACGAGGGTCTCGGGAGCTCAAAGCTCACGCGGCCATCTTGGTCAAGCGCTAGGCTCCTCCCTCTCAATATGGATTATTAATGTATATCCTTTTCATATTCATTCAACTGTTAAGTATGTAAATAATGTAGGATTTCCTTGGTAAGCGAAGATTGCTTGTTATAACCTAGAACTTACATTACTTAGAATCCCCCTGAGCATTAATAACTGTTTGTTCAAATTCAATCAGAGGCAAATGGTAAGAGAGTGTAAGACCAACCTCGGTGACTCTAATAGGATGTGTGTGGGGGTGCCTGATTTATGCAACCAAGGAAGTGATGAGAATGGTATAATTAATACATAATTGTTGTAGCTGTGCTGTCTGTAAATGAGGATGAGTGCATTCAATTGTGGTGACTGAGGGAGGGTTTAAGTGACAATGTGAGTACTGCTGGGTGTTGCAACTGGTGTGGTGAAACACGGTCATTGACTGGATGTGTGTAAGTGGTTTTATGAATGCATGTCTAAGTATGAGGTATTCGGAAAGTGCAAAGCTGGCTAAAAAGATGTTGAGAATGGCATGTGTGAGTGAAATTAGTGAAAGGTGGAGTTAGTGCCTGAGGTCGAATCGTCTTGTCAGAAATGTCACACAACAGGTGTGAGTGACTGTGGATGCACAGGGATGTTGTGAAGCTGTGGGTGTGTAATAAATAAATGATTGTATCTGTGGTGTAAATGTCTGCAGGTCATTATATGGTTGACATGTCTCAAGTCAAGCATGTGCAGTCAATGGTGAGCTGAGTTGTGAGTGAGTGGTGTGAGAAGGCATGGGTTAATGGCAGAGCTCGTTGAGAGGTTGCTGGTAATGAGCAATGGTGTTGCAAGTGACACTGGGAAGGGGGTTGAGGGAGTGGTCTATTTAATAAATTAAGTTCAAGGACTCGGGCAAAGGATAACATTTCTATGGGAAAAAAGAACCAGTGGTGGATGTGAACTGGCTGCAAGAGGTCCAAGGAATATACTATGAGAGGACCACTGAGCTAGAGGATGGTGGTGAGGAGATCATTTCTGTGAAAACACAATACAATGCTCTGTGTGGACAAGGGTGTTTTGTGAGTGATGGGCACACACATGTTGCAGATAATGGATACAGGCATGACCAGATGAATCTCACTTCCAGAGATACCAAATTTCCAAGTATGGACCATCATTTAATGGATTTGTGCACTTTGAGACTTGTAGTTGTAGTTCAGTTACACAGATTGGACTAGCGCACCTGAGCAATAAACTGGAACCCAGGATATTAACCATGGGTATATTGAGTTGGTGCCTCTGGGTGGCCAAAAGAATTTAAAATCTTGAGTAGCAGGTGGAACTGCCTGAACACCAAGATGTCAATGCTTCTTGGAGCTCCTCTTTGGGGCTGTGCTCTTTTCCCATCACAGCGAAGCAAACATAACACAGCGACATAGTGCCGCAGTTGGAGATGGTTTGGTAGCTATTTCATCAGCAGCCACAGAGGAGAACACTACTTCCCTGCTCCTGGCCTGGCGGAGGGCGATGCAAGCTTTGTGCTTGCATAAAGTGGCATGTGTGGTTTGCCTTTTCTTAATGTTAGGGGTATCACAAACTGATGCATCTTAGCATGTTCTTTGTTTGAGCACTGAACGGATTGAGTTTGTGACAGAAATGCTAGACCTCAGATACATGTTATCATTAACTTGGGTTCCTCTGCTTCATTTTGCTAGCAGTAACTAAATGTGCCATATTGCCCCATATTTTTACTGCTGACATTGTAGAAGTCGGAGAATGATGTTTCTATTCTCTTCAGCAACTCGCGGCATTGGGGGAAAAACCACAGAAGAGCCAACAGTCAGTTGTTTTATCTCAAAGTACGTTGCATTTTAGGTGAGAGTCAGATGCTGCGGGAGACGGCTTACCCACCAGGTCAACAGTAGAGAGAGTGTTGAGGAACAAAGAGATGCAGCTTAATTGTGGACATGATGACTGGAAGCTAGAGCCCAGCAGTGGGGTGAGCTGGTAGAGTATAACCACTGAGAGAGGATGGCATAATTCCTTGGGCTCTTCCCCTATTAAGCCAGTGCTAAACGAAAATAGGGTGGAAGTTGAACAGTATCCATTTGGAGAGGGACCGAACTTCATTAAAAAAGTTTGTCTATATGTTGTTGTAAAGTACAAATCGTCATTTAATTTGTTCTAAGTTCAGTATTGAATATTGTCACAATTTATGTTTTCTCTGTTTGTTAATTTTCTTTTGTTAATTTGATTGTGTAGCAGCCATATTTAACACAATCCATTCAAAAGAGCATTTAAATGTGATATTAAGTATATTACGTGTGTGGTAGATCGTTGACTTATCCCTCAATGTTGAATTTAATTATGAGATTGACTATGAATGTCTATCATTTAAACTAAGAAATTGACTGGCCCAACATAACACAATGTACTATATATAAGGTAAGGGAAGATTATTATATGACATTTACATTTGGGACTCATAGTTATCGATATGGGATATATATAGGATATTACTGCATTCACACTAACGTAGCCAAGTCTTGATTTGTAAGAATCATTATGCACTGAAGTTCAATAGAAATATTTTAAAGCTAAAACTAGCGACTATTCCTGAGGGACGTTATTATAGTCGCTCATCCGATTCGCGTAAACTTGCCCCTTGAATTGCCCTGTGAGGTCAGGTTGGTCATCCACTTGTCTCCCCAAATCTATCAGATGCCTGGTAGTCCCAGTAACAAGAAAACATTATTGTGTGAAATAGCCTTTAACACCATTCTCCACCTTTTGGACTGTGAGTGGGGTCCTTTTTCCAATTTGGGAAGTTGTTTTATGTACTTTCCATTTTTTTTAAAGCTGGGCTCAAAGTCAATGAGCTGCACTGCCTCGAGTCCTGGGCTGCTGAGAAACTAGGAAATTTGGCAGAAATATCAACCAGACAAATCGTATCTCTTTGTCTGAAATAGCTGCTCCATTGCCAGCAATTTGTATACATCAAAAACAGTTGAAACTCAAGCCAAGATCGAGTCATCAAGCCAGGTAGACCAATGGGTATACCAGTGTAACAGTTCGCTTATAGGTTACATCTGCCCTGGGGCCGATGTTGTTTGCTTTGTTACCAAGTTAATTATATAATACTGTTTGTACTCATAACTATGCCTCAGAAAGTGCATGCCCTATTTTTCTTACCTGTAAAGAAAAGTCCAATTTCTTTTCCAAACAATAGTTCTAAACGGTCATTCAGTTTATTGTATGTTATTTAATGGAATACGCTGCCTCTGAGTGGTAACCCATTGCCATATTCTAGATTAAGCCTAGACTGCTGGGCTTCACTACCGTTGGAGAGTAAAGTGCCCAAGGGTCTTAACTTTGTTACCTATTTATTTAGTTATTTAGTGTTTTATAGAGCGCAAACGTGACTCGTTAGGGTATCAGAGCGCTTTACAGGGATAGCACGTTGTATACAAGTATGAAATAGTCAACGAAAAAAAAACATGAGTAGAAGGAGGTAAAACATTTGGGGAATAACAGGGTGTATACAATGTGCAGATCATAATGCAGAGAAATCCAGCAAATACATTTATGGGAGTACAAGGTCAGTACAAGATGGATAGCAGCCAGTCAGTCCAAACTCTAGCGGCAACAAAACTAAGCAAAGCCACTGAATGATGCGTGCAATGCATGATTTATGAGAGAAACTTGCCCATTAGGAAGGTTTTGGCTTCCTCTATAAATATTGACAGAGAGGGAATTTTTCTGATAAGACGGCAGCGAGTTCCAGATTCTTGGTGCGGCCCCTGTGAAAGCACGATTTTACGTTTTTTCATTTCAGAAGTGGGATGGCTGGAGCACAAAGTCTCTGGTGGACCTGGAGTTTCTGGCTCCTTCTGAAACCATGATTTTCTGGGCAAGATATGCTGGGGATTTTATGTGTAGTGCTTTGTGTTACATGCCAGTTTGAGTTGGATTCTGGCTTCAAGAGGAAGCCAGTTCAGGGCCTTCTGATGCGGTTAGATGTGGTCGCATTTTTTTGAGCCCATTAAGAGTCTGGCAGCGGCGTTGAGGCAAGCTTTTAGGGGGGGCATTGAGATTTTAGGCAGGCTTAAAAGGGTTCAGCATCCGTATTCGATTCTGGAGATAACTAATGCCTGGACTGCTATTTTTAGGTCTGAGGCATCAAGGAAAGGTTTCAGTTTCCTCAGGTACCTCAGGTGAAACCTGGCAGTTATAACCATTGAATTGAGGTGGACTCGCATATTCAGGTTGCTGTCCAGGGTTATACCAAGAGATTTGGCAGATTCCACTATGGTCGGTGTGCAGTTTAGTGCTGTGATCGACTTGGTCCATTCCCAGATGCCAGTGTTACTTTTAGGGGGGGGAGATTAGAAGGAACTTCGTTTTTTGTGCATTTAGTTTGAGCTGGTTGCAGGCGAGCCGTTGAGCAGTCAGCTTTAGGGCCTCATTTAAAGAGTAGATTTCCTGTAGAGATGAGATTTTGATGTAGATCTGGGTATCATCAGCATACATGTGGAAGGAGATGTTGGCGGTACATAGTAATTCAGCTAACAGTTTAAGATAGAGATTGAAGAGGGTTGAGAAAAGAGTTGATCCTTGGGGGACTCCGATCGTTTTCGGGGAAGCAACAGATAGATTACTGTTGACTAAGAATCTCTGGCTGCGGTTACCTAATTGGAGCACACCAGTGGTAAATGACAACAGCAACAGAGAGTGCCCACGCATCACAGAAGTGTGAATATGTATGGTTGATTTCTGTTGTATCTTTAGTATGAACTATTTAACTCAGGGAACTAGAAAGGACAGCACTTCTAAAATGATATTCCAGTGCTTCCATGCAAAGAAACCTCATTATCTGTTGTGAACAGCAATGTGAATTGTATCTACTGTCTTTTATTCACACACCTGAGGGCCTGATTTAGAGTAAGATGAATGGTCTTTACTCTGTTGGGTGTGGGAGTAAATTACTTTGTTGCCATGAAGGTGTACCCGCTCGTCGTACTTAGAGATGTCCGCTGGCCCAGCTAACATCTCTTACATTAGCAGGAACCACGGTCATGGCTGTTTCTGTCAAAGCGTGTCAAAGCATTCAAAGTCTGACGTACGGTTCCATCAACATGAGGGAGCCGTAGGGCACACTTTCCATTTCTTTTTTATTTAAAAAAAGAAAATCTCAAAGGAGGATTTTCTTTTTGAAAATAAAAAAGAATAATGTCACCCTCACCACAGGAGTTTTCTACCATGGCATGGGGTCATATAAAAGTTTTCACTGCCCCATACTGACGGTGATGGACAGTAAAAGCTGGTAATTTGACCGCCCACTCTAAATTGGAGGGGAGGGGGCGTTCAAATGGCAAATCCTCTGACAGTCCTTACTCTCTTTCTGCCATCAGAGGTGTATGTCATTGGCAGAGACAGAGTAGTCTTCACCTTTGACATACTGAAGGTCAGCACGACTTTGTATGAGGCGGGTGGACCTGCAGTTTGACAGAGAGGGTACTCCATTGCCATTGTGATGGAGTAACTTCTCCCCAAACTCTAAATCAGGCTGTGTATTTAAATATAAGAACAGCTATATAACATAATGTGAAGGATAACATACCTTTCCTTGCTGTGTCGTTAATTCAAACCTACCCGATAATTTCAAACTCCAGAGCAGCTTAATTACAATAGTCAGGCCCATAATGGCAGATCTGCATCATTATTAATGATATCTATAAATCATATTAACTTGAAGCCAGTGTGGGCGACAAATTCCGCTCCGCAGGCGGTTTCGCAAAGTTTTGCTCACTAGAGCGGAATTCCGGCAAAATTCCACAAACGGCTGCATGGTAGAGTTTTTTCTTACTCGCGGCTCGCCAACGTTAAGTTGGTAAGCACGAGTGAGCATTGGCATGCCCTTGCGTGATTTTCAGCTGCAACGGTGGCACCTGGCACGATTTTCTTAATGCAGGCGATCGCCGGCAGTCTCCACCATTCGTGGTGAGAAAGCTGCTGCTCGAGTAGAAAATCTACTCGAACAGCAGCAAAGAAGTAGGGCCCTCTGGCGTGTGGTGTACTGCCGTTTGAAATGATTTTGCAGTTCGGAACAAGCTCCAATAGCTAAAAATCAGCACGATGTGCCACTTCCGCCCGTTCGTGGAACTCTGCGGAATCTCACACAGTTTGTATGTAACTCCGCTGAATTCCACGGAGTGACACTCCATTAGCTCTGCCAACATCTACTTGAGACACATGTTATTCCCTTTATTATCAATAAAAAAGGATCGAATGATAACACAGCCGGTAATAAAGTTAATTACACACAGATCTCTGCATCACATTGTATGCACATTTGCATAAAATAGAACACTTATATATTTTCTAAACGCTATTTATTGTGCAATAATAAGCAAATAACCTTGAAATATTCAGAGAGGAATAACTTTTCCAATAAAAATGAAACTCAATATGTATAGTTGCTTTTGAAGTAATCCGCAAAATATTCTCAAATCAGATTGTAAATTAATCAGATAATCATATTTAAAATATCCTTAAAGCATCAGTCTAAATTTAAAAACTGATGATATCAAGTGTTTCATGATGTCTCATAATGAAGGTTATCAGTACTGTATTCGACACTTTACCTCTACACATCTTACTCATTCTAGTCCTTACTAAATGTGGATATCTCAAAGCAATTAGCCTGCAACTCAGTCTGAAACCATGCACAAGAAACCGCCAGGTGATGCAAGAAGTCCACAGAAGGCAGAACATAACAGCATAGGAGTAACTAGCACTGAGAAGAAGAGCTAAAGGCAAGACGAATCCTAGGGCCAGGGACTACTGTCCACCCACAGCCAAAATCAGCATCAGGATTTGCAGAAAAGGGAATCCAAGAAAAATTAGGTAAAGCCCCACCCTCTCACAAGGAACATCAACACGCAGCCAGTTGGAACAGGAGCAGACCAAACCAAACTCCTGCGAAGGGGAAACAATCTCCAGAAAGCTGGTTACAAGGAGAGGACCATGAGAGACAGAGAAGACCAACTGTGCCTCAGGCTAAAAAAAGATACAAGGAGACCGGCTAAAGCCAAGACAAAGGCACCATTTCTCCCACTGACAAGACCACCAAGGACTATCACTTCTCAAGAAAGACTCCAAAACGGGTAACAGATCAATAGGAGGGCAGTGACAAAGACTCCACCAGGAACCAGCACCACCACACCCACTGTATTACACCATTCAGCCAACGGAACCAGTCCAAGACTAGTTGCCCACCAATGAGGTATGACACCGACAGCCAGGTTTCAAGCACTCAAGACTGCCAAGAGCCAGGAGCTCCCAAAGGGCACACAAGCTGAGTTAGAAGACCCTGTACAAAAAACACATAAAAAAACATCAAAAAGTGTGGAGGTCCACGAGTAGCTTAGCAGATAGGCACTTGACCAGAGACCAAAACCATGCCAGACTACCACATCATAAAATAGGAGTATAGAGACCTAAAGCAAGGCAGAAGAGTACTCCATGGTGACAGACATGCTCATCTAAACGCAACAGAAAAAGACGCTTATCAAAAAATGATAGGTCCACTCACACCTGCTCCACCAGGACCCAGGACATAGGGTGGAACAGGAAAGGCCAATAGTGAGTTTAACAAGTAACACAGTGGCATCAGAACATGCCACCGTCCCCTGCCAAAGGGAGTGAGACAGCAGGCCAACTGCAAAACAGCAGGACGCCAAGGTAAACCGAACTGAGCATGAGCAGAGCAACTGTTAAACCGCAATAGAAACCAACGACAACCCTATGTCTTACCCTGAACCCCACAACCAAGGGATAGGAGAAAGGAGAACTTGAACGCATTGAGACAGAGCCCAAGCTCAGTCTTAAACACCAAACACAGCAGGAAGCACACAGGAAAGCCCAGAGCACATCTAGCCCCCAGGCTTAAGGGTGAAAAGTAGAAGTCAGGCCAGTGAACTCCAAACCTACGAGTAACCTGGCGATCAGACAAGGCAGTCAAGGTCAAGCCTGACAGAGCACCAAGGGCTGCCCCTGCCAAATCCCACATCCGAAGGGGAAGGCTGGAGTCTATGGTCAAACAGAACCAAAACAGGACAAAACATTTCCCAACTCCAAGGCCTAGCAAGAAGCACAAAGGAGGGCAAGAATGACTAGAGCGATAAAATGTAAGTATGCTGATCTGCTCAATGAGCTAAGAGCATGAGTTGACTAAGATAGGGACCAGAGAATATGCAGAAAGAAGGACAACCAGAGTAGTGGCCAGAGAGCAGAAACCTGCATCCCTAGCTACATTTCAACAAATGTAACACCCCCAAAAGAGGCAGGAGGAAGCTCCCAACCAATTACAGCAGCTCAGGCGCACTGCCATCTAAAGTCCTGCCAACAGAAAACAAAAGTCCAAACATGGGAACCGGAAGAAGACAAACCTATCCAAAACCCCAGGCGCTCAGCCAGAAACCCAAACTAGACACACTAAGACCTACAAAGGGCACAAGAATCTCCATATTCAAAACAGACACAAGCCAGGACCCAATTATGATCCAACAGGTGAACCACAAAAACAACAATAGGCCTTAAAAGAGAGACATCCAAACCAAAGTCAGAGCGGTCAAGATTACAGCTATGAACAGGACAAGAGTAGTGAATGGTCCAGCACCCACCAGAAACCCACAGCAAAAACAAGCATAGACAATAGCATAGCACAAGAGGGGGAAACAGGCAAAATAGCAAAGGATTGTCAACACAATAAATCACTGCTGCAGCACCCTTTACGTTGTGTCGTTAAACACTGCGTAAATCATATAGAATCACAAGGGCATCCAAAGAGCGAATGTCTTGCTTGATGGACTACTCTGGGTGCATCAGTTTAAAACTGTAAACTGTGGTAAATAAAAAGAAGTAGAAAAAACATTATGCAACATATATTGTGTTAGAAAAATAGAAGACACCTCACGTAAGCAACCAAAGATGGTTGTCTCCCCATGAGACAACGTGCACAATTTAAGGCTCCTTGCACGGTCTTTAAGGCCCTCATGGGTATTGGTCTTGTCTTTCTGAAACAAGACATTCAATGGTATTTTCCAGGAAGAGCCCTACACTCCTCGGAAGCAAAACAAGTGGTCATTCATCGCTTCAAAAAAGCCAGTTGGATGGTAGGAGCTTTCGTCATTGTGCCACAGAGGCCTGGAACAGTTTACCTTTGCACCTTAGAAACTCAACCGAGCTCCTCCCCTTCAGGAAGGGATTGAAGACCTGGCTCTTTACATAAACAGCTCCATTGTTATCTTTTCCAGGTAGGCAGTGCTCAGCGCCAGGACACCCTAGGGTAACAGAGCGCTTTAGAAGTCTCAGTAACATAACATAACATAACATAACATGGCACTGAAGACTCATGTCAGTGTCCAGAACTTCTCTTCACAGATGTACTCATATGAGTGCAAGGGTGAGGGACTAGACTTCTAGGCTTCAGTCAGCCCAGCTTAATTGATAGTGATTCATACAAATGTAACCTGAGCTGGGTGATACATTGATAACATGTTCCTCCAGCTATATTGGTCCTCTGTTTATCAAGACGTGAACACTTTCTCTGTCTTTTATTGTTATTAAAAATGTGTCACAGACACCATTATACTTTAGTCAGTGTGGTAACTAGGCACATGATGAAAAACAGATGTATGTTATACCTTTTGGTTATGATGACAAGTGATATGGCTCCAGATGAGCCATATCACTTGTCATCATGACACATGCTTGACAAATTATAGATTTCACAAAATAGGTTATAGAGTATAGCAGAGGCGCAACTAGAGCCCAATTTCGTGGGGGGCTGAGCAAAAATTTCGGGGGGGGGCTGAACTTTAAGCAATAGGCGGAGTGGAGCTGCAGGGGCTCTTAAAAGGGGTGAAACAACAGCAAGGCCTCGTTAACATGCAAATGGTCTTTTAAAGACCTGTGAAGTGCTCGGGTGCGGCTGCAGCAGCCCGGGAAGGTGTTTCATTCCGGGCTGCCACACACGACGGGGCCCTTTGAGTCCAATGGGTGTGGCGCGCCTGGAGTATAGAGATATATGTGCAACGTGACCCGCACCACAACCAACGTCTAAAGACGAGCCATCTCTGCACGTACAAAGTGACATCTCTGCACGTACAAATAATAATAATAATACCAGCATTTGTAAAGCGCACAGCTGCCTCCGAAGAGTTGTCCCGGCGCTGGGGGCCGTCGGGAAGATTGGCCGTGGTCGGGAGTCAGGCACCCTGGCCGCTGCGCCACACCTCTTCCACCAAAGTGACATCTCTGCACGTACAAAGGGTCTCGTCGCCCACCATGTATCCCCAATGCCCCCCCCCCCCCAGGCGGGCAACTAGAGCCAAATTTCGGGGGGGGGGGCTGAAAAAGATTTCGGGGGGCTAAGTCTTCGAGCCATAGGCAGAGTGGCTGTAAGAAGGGGTGAAACCACAACAAAAGCCTCATTAACGAGTAAATGGTCTGTTAAAGACCTGTGAAGTACTCGGGTGCGGCTGCAATTAGACGGACGCCAGCCCGCGAGGCTGACACACAGGGGGGGGGCTGAACGCAGGTGAGCCCAATGGGTGTTGCGCGCCTGCCCACCCCCCCCCCCACCAGAGGCCCTCATTACAGGTCAAGGGCTACATTCCGAACCCTGTCTAAACACGTGCTTGTGGTGCAGATCGGGGTGTACAAAATCTCCCTACTTCCACGGATAGAGTAATTTCACAGTTACACGCACATACACTCATCATACACTTGGGCCCATTTTACTAACATACGCTCAAATACTCTATCAGCACTGAACCTGTGGAAAGAAAAACTCCTAAACACCCTGCATCTACACTGAGGTCGATAAGACCTAATTGTAACTGTCCTGAGTCATGATCTAAACAATCTATACAACAATAATCAAGATAGAGTACTCAATAATTGACAAGAAATAACCACCAACACTGTATTTAAAATTAAGGTACTTTATCTAAAATTAGTCAAAGAAAATCAATCAGAGTAAATCATTTTTCTCATAATTACCTATTCTAGCTAAATGTCAGAATGGGTCAGGACAGGTCTCAGTAGAAGTCTCCCGAGTCGCCGTCCTCACAGCATAGATCCTCACCAACGCAGGTTTGGGAAGAAGTGGCCTTAGACCCTCTCTAGGCTAACAATATTTATAATAAATTTAACAAAAGAAGGCAACATAAAATGTTTTAGATATCCGCTGAACCGCTGAGCAGAGCGAGCAGGAAAGGATGTAGCATCGCTACATTTGGAAAATCTCCGCTCAGAAAAATCACAAAAATAAAAAGACGGAAGACGGAACTAAAAATTCTAAATGTATCTCTTCATGTTCATATTTCCTCGGAACCAGCATTATGATCACAAAGTTCATTATGGCTCCTTTGTCCTCCAAGGTTACTCAGATGTACTTGGATGTTCGCCCAGAGCTGCTGTCCTCACGGGAAACTTTTAAACCAGGCGAAGACTGTGGTCAGATGACTCTCGACCATGTTCAGCAAGGCCTTCTCATCAAAATTCAGTTACTCGAGCCCAGGCTGCAAACGGCAGCCATTTTATACTAGGCCAAAACGGATCATCTTAATTAAAAGAGACAAAAACAACGTTACTACAGCATAGTGATTAAACAGTGTTAACCCCACTAATACCCTTATGTGTATGTAATTATCTAGCCTTTGCAACACAGAAAAGCATTAGTACACGACAATTCAAAAGCGTTTTGTGCTTTAAAATAAACAGCACACAGCAACGTTTATTTAATAAAACATGCACATTATTAATAAGCAATACGAACGCATTCCCACGTGTCGTTTTCTCTTGTTAATTCGTATTGGTTAGTCAGAACATTTACACAAAACAAATAATTAGTAATTATGAATTAATATTTTTTAATTATGACAAATAGACAAACCAGAGCTTAAAAACCCAAAAGATTTTCAACAGAAAACTCTGCTCCAGCAATCCCCCCTTTGGTGATATTATCACCAAATAAACAACCCAAAAAAAAAAATGTTGTGAAATTTAGTCCCATTTTAGGAGAAACTGGAAATGTCTTTTTCTCCTTACACAACACTACACACCAGACACCCTTTCATCATCCCTCTTTGTTTCCAAGTAAACACTCTCCCTCAATTCTTCTAATTCTATTTCTTGTGGTTCTCTTTTCAACCTTTTATTTCTCTTTTCATTATTTCTTTTGATTAATTTCTTTTTCCCTCCCCTGTTTTTACAACACAAACACACCAATCTTAGTATCAATAAAGCAACAATTATACAGGTCAAAGGAAACAATATCTTACCTATAATAGTACTACCTATTTTTGCAATAAAACTCTTAACAGCAACTATTTTATTAGCTAATTTAGTCCAAATACTCTCAGCTTCCAATGGTACTAATTCTTCATGCAAATCAGTAATGTTTTTGATATAGACCTTCAGGTCTTTGCTTTCGTCTGGAATGTAAGTGCAACAATGTTGAACTTTCAGCATTCCACAAACTCCACCCTCCTTAGCTAATAGAATATCAAGGGCAAGTCGATTTTGCATAGACATGGCACGTACGGCAATCAATTCCGTATTCACCAAAAGAAACCCTCCAGCGGTATTTGTCGATAAGCGATCCACCACTGTTGACAGTTTCCGAATTCCATAAGCATTCAAAGAAATTCCCACTGCTGGAATTAAAGCTCCAAAAATGTCACCCACTATTTCAGACCAAGTTTCTCTCTTAAAACGCGTTAGTAAATTAATATGTTCTACATCTTCTATTCTATTTATATGAAAGATCTTAGGAAAGACCAGGCCCACATAACACGTGCCATACCAATGGTCAGGCAACCTGTAATAAGCCTTGTTCCCACAAACATAATACACTCCTGGGAAAATTGGATCTTCTCCACCTCTGAATCCCCATCCTGTCGCAATGAAGTATGTATCATGACACTCACTAGTCCCAACAAAATATGTATCATATTGGGATTTCCTTCTTGTAATGCACAGCTTACCCTTCTGTGGTGCATCTAGAGCTAAAGTTGGACTAGCCCCATTTCTCAATTCTTTTCCCATCTCAATGTCCCAAATTGTCTCACTCACTTTATATTTCCCCACTTTCTCATGCATGCTCATTCTCCTTTCCTCCACCATATTTAGGAAAGCTTTCTCCTCTTCTTTCAGACTGCAAGTTAAATTATTCTTAAAAATGTAATCTAATGTTAATTCTTCTCTCTCAATAAAAATCTCACCAAAAATGTTAGCTTCTTTAGCTGGATTCAGCTTTTTGTTCACTGGCAATTGCCCAAAAATGTTATCTTTGTTAGACATCTCATAATCTATTTTCCCTAACAAATAAAAAACACTACTTAATACACTACAAGAAATTCCATACGTAGCTGGTAAATGGTGATAAGTAACACCCTCTGAAACGGATGCAGGTAATTGCATACAAACGTAGCAATCCCTAACTTCCATTGTCTTCACATATTCGTACAACAACTTTGAAAAAACATTACTAGAAAAATCATTAATTGACCTATCTTTATGTATGTAAGTATTACTAATTCTAGTCGGAACTACTTTTTGTGAACTCTTCTCTGCATTGGTCACACTCTCTGTATGCATCTCAAATGTACCTATTGTAACTTTAAAAGTAACTAATAAAGCTAAAACACCCCATAGTAGCATTAATAATCCAGTACAGCAGCAGCACATTTTACACCATCTTCTTAAGAAGGCACATCTACTTTGGTTATTCTCTATGTTAGCCATTTTACTACTTTGACCGTGTCTTTTGACTTAGCCTCTACTACTCCACTACTTGAGTCTCTTAAATTCTGGATTACTTCAAACAATTCATTTTCAGATCTTCTTCTTTTCACTTTCTCCAAGTGATTTCCTCTGTTCACTCAATTTGGATACTCATCACTCTTTACTTCATTTTCTTCAACATCAAATTGTATTAGATCTCCAACAATATCCTCAGTATCCGATTTTTCATCAATGTCAGTCAAGATTACTTTCAGGATTTCACCTGTATCTTCCTCAACCACTTCTCGTACGTTCTCCTCTGGATTTCCTTGACTTTCTGCCTCTTCACCTTCAGACAGTGCCACGTACGTCCATTCCGGCGACCTATACTTCTGGTTAGGTTTTCTTATCCTCTTGATCTCCTCTGGTTCTTTTGACTCTTTTCGCTTTTCACCTCTTGCTGGATTCTGACTCGACACCTCATTCACTTGTTCAGCTTTCGAGGTATTTGCTCTTATCAGTCTATATCTCAGTCTCTTTATTCTGTTGTTAGGCCAAAGATCTCCTCTTATAACCTTTTTCGGTCTTGTTTCTGTATTATTTCTTTCTCCAATCCAAGTTCTCTTTCTCAGAACTCGACCCTCTGATTTTTCATTCTCACTTTCATCCGATTCTGTTTCAAATGCCTCTGGTTCTTCAGCAGTTTTCTTTTGCTCCACAGTCTTTTTCACCACTGTTTGAGACTTCCCTACTTCTGTCCCTCCTCGGGTCTCCGACACGCAATCTTCTTGCTGTCTACTTGTCCCTTCACCTAACTTGTCAAGAATGTTCCCTACACCTCCTCGGGGGTCTTCCGCAATCTGTCCCTCTCTATCTTCTTCTAACCCTACTTCTTCAGGTACAATCTCAAGTGGTTCTTCAATCTCCTCCTCTTCTGATTCAGGAGTAGTCTCTGTGGAATTGCTCTTTTCTCTTCTTTTTCCTTCACTGCTTTTCGGAACTTCAGGCTCTCTTACAAAATCTGATCTCCTTTCTGAGACTCTCAATGGTTCTCTTGAAGCCTTTTCTGCTTCTTTTCTCACTGGTTCTGTGTCTTCATCATCACTGGAATCTGACTCTTCAAAATACTCCTTACCAGTCCCATTCTTTGGGTTTGGAACTCTCAGAGTATGACTCGCATGTACCCAGTTTTTCACACCAGCACACTTCACTGCAGTTGTCGTAGTCAGAATGACTTGTCTCGGCCTTCCCCACCTTGGAACCAAGCAATTTCTTCTTCTGTGCACTTTAATCCTCACCCAGTCCCCTGGACTCAGATCATGAGCTTGCTTCTTCTCAAGTGTGGTAGCTTCTTCTCCAACCTGGTGAAACACAGAATGAACTGCATCAGCCAGGCCTTTACAGTAATCCAAAATCATGTCATCAGTTATTGTCATCAACTTATTGACAGGCACATATGCATGACGCATTGCAAGTCCCATCAAGATTCCATGCAGACTTAAACCAGTAGTTCTATCTGGAGTAGATCTAATAGTCATTAGCACTAGAGGCAAGACATCAGGCCATTTCATTCCAGTGGCTAAACACATCTTACCAATCCTGTTCTTGATCGTGCCATTTATCTGCTCAACAACACCAGAAGCCTCTGGTCTGTATGCACAATGTAGCTTCTGCTGTATGCTCAATGCTTCACAAATCAAACTCATGAGTTCATTATAGAAGTGTCCACCTCTATCAGACTCAATCGTTACTGGAAACCCGTACCTAGGAATCAACTCTCTTAACAGTAACTTTGCCACTGTTACTCCATCATTTCTCCTAGTCGGATAGGCCTCCACCCATCTTGAGAACAAACAGACTACCACTAGAACATACCTCAATCTGTTCACTTGGGGCATTTCAATGAAATCAATCTGCATTCTCGTGAAAGGACCACCTTCTCTGCCTATCGTTCCCAGACTCACCACTGTCTTTTTCCCAGTGTTAAATTGCTGACAAATCAAACATCTTTGACAGATGCTCTCTGCAATTGTCCTGAACTTTGCATTGTACCAGGTCTGCTTAAAAGACCTGATCATCGCATCCCTTCCCAAATGTCCCTGGCCATGATACATCCTTGCCATTGTCGACAGTATAGAGTTTGGCATGACTGGTCTGCCATCTCTATAGACCCAAACATGGTCTGTTTCTCTTGGGGCACAACCTGCCTTGATCCAGTCTTTCTTCTCTTCCTTTCCTGCCTCATCCTGCAACTGTTTCACTTCATCCCACGTTTCTAGGACATTAGTAAACATCACAGAACAAAAAGACATTTCACTTTCTCGTTCCCGATTAATCGATTGGTTATTCTTTGCACAATACTGAGCAATGTCATTTGCATATCTATTTCCAACTGTCACAAAATCATCTCCTTGTCCATGAGCAGCACATTTCACAACTGCTAACTCTTTAGGCAGCTGTATCGCCTCAAGTAATTTTCCAATCACTTCAGCATTCTTTATTGGAGTCCCACTCGACGTCAAGAAACCTCTCTGCAGCCAAAGCTGGCCAAAATCATGCACAACTCCAAATCCATACTGACTATCAGTTATCACAGTCACTCTCAGATCTTTCCCAATTTCACAAGCTTTCGTCAATGCCACCAATTCAGCAACTTGTGCAGATTTCACTCCTTCCATAACCTCTGAAACCTTACACACTGCATATGCTGCACACAGCACACCTTCATCATTCCTCAGACATGATCCATCCACAAACAGCACATGATCACTCTCAAGCAAGGGAAGATCCCTCATGTCTGGTCTCGGTTTTGTACAGTAATCAAGCACATCCAAACAATTGTGATCATCTTCTGTCTTCACACCCACATTTTCAATATCCGGCAACAATGTCGCTGGATTCACATTCACACATCTCTCAAGAGTCACATTTGATGCTCCCAGAATGACTTTCTCATATTTAGTCAGCCGACTATGTGACATGTACTGGGTTCTGCTTCTTGTCAAAAGAATTGCCACATTATGAGGTACGAATACCCTTACAGGATATCCCATTATGATTCCCTCACTCTGTTCCAGGCTTCTGCATGTTGCAGCCACAGATTTCAAACAACCCAGTAAACCTACAGCTACAGGGTCAAGTGTCGATGAGAAGTACGCAATAGGCCTCCTCAGCTGTCCATGCTTCTGAATTAACACTGAAAGTGCACATCCATTTCTCTCACTGCAGTACAACTCAAACTCCTTTTCATAGTCTGGCATACCCAAAGCAGGGGCTTCACACATTCTGTTCTTCAGCTCCTCAAATGCTGCCATTTGTTCTCCATCTAGTTCCAATGGGTCTGTCATCTCACTTTTTGTCAGCTTAATCAGTGGCTTTGCTATCAGAGAAAAATTAATTATCCACTGACGACAATAACCCACCATACCCAGGAACATTCTCACTTCCCTCTGGGTCTTTGGGGCCTTCATTCCCTTTTTAATCCTGTCATCAGTCACTTTTCTCAGACCTTTTTCAATATTGTGTCCAAGATAATGCACCTCTTTCTTGCAAAATTGCAATTTGGCTGGAGATACTTTTAACCCTCCATCTGCCAGATGATTCAGTAAAGCTATAGTATCTACTTCACAAGCTTCACGTGTCTTTGATGCCACAAGTAGGTCATCAATATACTGCACTAGTACTGAGTTTTCAGGCATAATCAAGCTCTCCAATGATTTTTTCAATAACTGATTGAATATCGAAGGACTCTCTGTATACCCCTGTGGAATACGACACCATGCTAAAATACGCTGGCCAAACCTAAATGCAAAAATCGGCTGGCTGTCATGATGCAATGGAATTGAAAAGAAAGCATGACACAAATCAATCACCGTGTACCACTCAGCATCATGTGGAATCTGATACAAAATCACTGACGGATTTGGCACAATAGGACAACATGCCACCACAATTTGGTTAACTTTTCTCAAATCTTGTACAAACCTGAATTTCCCATTAGGTTTCTTTAGCCCCATTATCGGTGAGTTACACAGGCTACTCAATAGTTCTCTCAGAACTCCCTGCTGAATCATTTTCTCAATTATAGGAGTTATTCCTTCAATTATTTCTGGTGTCATTTTGTACTGAGGAATGTTAGGATAAGTAATTCCCTCTTTCACTGAAATTTTCACAGGATCTACATTATTCATCAATCCCACATCCTCTCCAGTAAAATCCCAAACTGTCCTTTTCACTGTATCTCTCAGCTCTCGAGGCAAATCCTCCGGATCAAACACAGCAAATGCACCAACCATTTCACTCTCTCTATTTCCTAGAGTCATTCGGTACAAAACATCCTCATCTGGTGTCTCAAAAGCTATTCCATCCGGTGTACAAAAAATTGTACAATTCATTTTACAAAGCAGATCCCTGCCTAACAAGTTCACTGGACTAGTGTCACAGACAATAAATCTGTGCATGTCTGAAAATTTCCCTATTTTTACTCTTACTGGTTCAGTAAGACGTGTCTTGATTTGTGTATTGGCTACACCAACTACTTGGATTGCTTCATCCGAGAGAGGAAGATTTCTGATATCTGTTGACCTGACAGTTCATCTTGTCGCACCTGTGTCTACTAAAAAAGTAACACTTTCTTCGTTTATTTTCCCATCTACAAATGGTCCTGCCTGGTCTATTTCTAGAGTTGCACCAAGTATGCACTCTTCTTCCTCCCTTCGGCACCGTCAATAATCACCCTCAGACTCACTCCCTTCATTCTTTAACAAGTACTGTTGTACCTGGTTAGAACGCCTTTGTTTGTTTACCTGCTCATCATTGTAGAATCCTGAATCCTGATTGTACTTTTGTGACCCTCTATTCTGCGGCAAGGGCGGTTTTGGCTCTTGACTCTGCTGTCTCACAACAGAAGGTTGTTGCTGCTGTCGATTATTCCCTTCGTTCTGCACCTGTTGATTCAAGGGTTTACCCTCATTATTCGCTAATGGTGGATTGGTACATTCAGATCTCCAATGTCCCAGTTGGCCACAGTTGTGACATGGGAATTTCTTTTTGGCTTCCTCAAGATTCCCCTTTCCTTTCCCTGTATACCTAGGCCTATTCCCTGCATTATTTCCTGCATTATTCGCCTGTTTCACCAACTGTGCTTCCTGTCTTTCCGCAACTTTCACTTGTGCCCACATTGCTTTTTCTTTCAGCTTTCTCTGTTTTGCTTCAATCTCATCACTGAAGTATTTTGCATGTCTCAGAATCTCATCTATTTTCTTACTCTGCCAGTCCACTGTATGCTCACGAATTCTCTCACTAATCTCAGGTCTCAGGCCATATACAAATCTGTATACAAAATGACTCAAATCTTTGTCACCCAGATGCTCATCCCCGCTGAATTGTTTAAAAGCCAGTATCAGCCTTTCATAAAAAGCATGAACTGATTCTTTTGCTTCCTGTTGTGTTCGGTCTATTTTAACCCAGTCTGTCTCTTTTGCAGGTACTTTACTTTTCAGGTATACCATCACCTGATCATACTTTCTCATTACCTCTGGATCTGGTGCTCCTGTTCTCTGATCTCTTGGATATTCCTCAGTAGGCCAACTCGCAACTATTTTACACTCAGTCCACAAGTCTGCTGGAACAATTATATCAAACAGACTATTCAGGTCAATCCACAGCACTTTTGACAATTTCACAAACCTGTCTACCTGCCTATACCACTCGACGGGCTTTTCTCTCAGTCGAGGAAAATCATTCGTAAATGATAAAATATCCTGTCTGGTCCATGGAACATGTACATATCCTCCTCCAGGTATTTCTCTCATAGGATAAGCATCCACTGTTTTCTCTTTTTCTCGCACAGGGAATGCTGAATAAGTCCTGTCCCCTGATTCTTCTCTTTTCTTGTACCACCTATCCTTCCACTTCTCTACATCACCCCATCTTCGCAACAATGCAACCATTTCTTTAATCTGTCCTGTTCTACCAGTACTATTCAAATTTTCAATGTCTTTGTCCGTGAAATCCATCCTGTAAGACTTCTGCAAAGCTTTTACCTTATCAATGTCAACTCCCTGTTCATTCGCTATGGCTCTTAACCTGTCATGTGTATTTCTTGCTCTCCAGGTGATGTTTTTGCACATAAACAACAGTTCACCATCATGATGATTTTTTAGAATTTCTGTAGGAACTGTCCCTGCAACAAGCTCTTCTAATTCTACACGTAACCTAGCCACATCAATTGCCTGTGAATCTTTATCCCTCTTTTGAAGGACTTTCATCCAATAATTCAAATCTTCAGCTGTTATTTCAGTAGTTTTTCTCACTGGAACCACTTTCTTCTGCGGTTCTAAAATCGGCATCCCTGAACAACTAGCTTCACTAGCATCCAATCTCGAATTAGACTGTACCTCTAATCCTTCACTACATGTGTCATGTCTGGATTGTCTCAGATCACTATTTTCTGTCCTTCTTCCTGAATCTCCTGAGGGACCAGCTAAACTTGTTATCTTATTCCCAACATATGGAATCACCAAACCATTTTCACCTGTCCTCTGCTTATCAAAAACAGGCATAACTGGACCTATGGTTACAGGCACCGTAACAGCTTCCAGATTCTTTGTCAGCTCTCTAATCTTTTCAGTCAGCTCTGATGTAGTTCTGGCTAATTCTCTTGTATTCTCATCACCACATCGATTCTCTCTCTCCCTGAAAGGATTACCACTTCTTAACTCAGGTGTCACATTTTCTGTCTCAATGATACGCAGTGTATCTCTTATCGGAGAAACAACTGGTGTACTCTCTTCTGGTTCTGGTCTATATGGAGGTGGTCTCTTGTAAATCATGTCATTCAAGACCTCATCCTCATACTCATTAACTCCATATCTTCTCACTTCTGCCTCAGGAACCCTTTCCGCTCCCTCGTCAACTGTTCTCATAGGATATAATCCCTCTGACATGCTAGCATCTCGCCATCTTTTCATTCGATCATGATGAGTTTCACGATCATGTCTCCTCCCGAACATATACCTATAGTTGCCTCCAGACCTCTGCTTTTCTCGCTCATGTACTTCCTCTTCCCATTCCACTAAAGCCTCAAACTGTGTCGGTCTTGGTCTTGGGTCAAGACATAACATCTTTTCCCGTAAATTTCTCAACACGGCCAAATTAAATGAACCATGTTCTGGGAATGCTAGGACACCATCTTCCTTTGTATACCTAACCCAATTCTCCAACCATATACAGGTATGATACCCATATCTCGCAGCCATGAAGGATGCATGTGTTTTCGTTGGAGGTAACAATTCACCTTCTCTTGTTTTAACATCTTTATCTTTGTCAAACCAGCGCTTTATTTTTCAGAACAAAGATTTTTTCTTTTTCTCTTCTTGGTAATACATCTTAGCGTTTACCAAAACTTTCTAATCCCTTCCGTATTACAAGTGTACAATTCTATTTTTCAACCAATAACAGCGCGACTCACACTAACGCACCAATCCTGGAGCGTCTACGTCACTAGAATACCTTTTCCAATCCTTGCGCGGCTCACACCAACGCACCAATCCCAGCGCGAACACTATTCTGATCCAATATCCAATCAGAGCGCGGTCTGTTTGACGTCAGCAGTCGCTGCAGTCGCTTCTGTCTCCTGTCTCCTGTCACTCGTCTACCCCTCCTTTACAAAATTTCTCAGTAGACTTCGTGTCAAATTTCTACAAAATCTATTAGTTACAACATATAAACATCACCATTGTCTGCTTCGCTAACCACAGAATAGTAAAGAAAATCTATTTCACAAGAATCCCGTTGACACAGTAGCACATCCCTCTACTCTGCCCTTCTTTCATGCATTCATTAACTGTTTCCTCTAGGACTGATCCAAAAGAGTTTTACAATCAACTAAATGCTTATACATTCACGCACATTCATACAAGAAAAATGTAGTACATACACACAGAATCCTTCCCGAGAACAGCGAACAATCTGTCCCGCTACAGAATTATAACACACGTTAACCAAGCAGCTTACCTCTGCTCAGTCCTTCAAACAAGCTCAGAGAATACCTATTACTTCTCCCGCGATAAGCTTTAACGGTGAACCTTACGGATCCCTGGGACTTAAGACCAGAGTTTCACAGATAACCTTCGCTACCATACGCACTCCTTTTATACCAGAAATATATCTAATAGTAACATACAACAATGTCACTGATTCCGAACCCAGACAATGTGACGCGCAACTTCAATTGTCACACGTTTTTCCTGCAGACATACAGGACCAACAATCCCGTCTTTCCCGAGAGCAGTATATACTTCCCTCTGCCCTACTACGGAACTGCTACTAGCTCCCAAGTTCCAGAAGCACTACATATAACTCAACACGACGACTCCAACATATAGTATTAGTACATATACCAACATCAATCAATAATCAATAAGCCAATATACAAGCAATCTAATCAGATCAAGACAATCATCAATAACCATCAAATTCTGCTACCAGGAAATTGGTGCAGATCGGGGTGTACAAAATCTCCCTACTTCCACGGATAGAGTAATTTCACAGTTACACGCACATACACTCATCATACACTTGGGCCCATTTACTAACATACGCTCAAATACTCTATCAGCACTGAACCTGTGGAAAGAAAAACTCCTAAACACCCTGCATCTACACTGAGGTCGATAAGACCTAATTGTAACTGTCCTGAGTCATGATCTAAACAATCTATACAACAATAATCAAAATAGAGTACTCAATAATTGACAAGAAATAACCACCAACACTGTATTTAAAATTAAGGTACTTTATCTAAAATTAGTCAAAGAAAATCAATCAGAGTAAATCATTTTTCTCATAATTACCTATTCTAGCTAAATGTCAGAATGGGTCAGGACAGGTCTCAGTAGAAGTCTCCCGAGTCGCCGTCCTCACAGCATAGATCCTCACCAACGCAGGTTTGGGAAGAAGTGGCCTTAGACCCTCTCTAGGCTAACAATATTTATAATAAATTTAACAAAAGAAGGCAACATAAAATGTTTTAGATATCCGCTGAACCGCTGAGCAGAGCGAGCAGGAAAGGATGTAGCATCGCTACATTTGGAAAATCTCCGCTCAGAAAAATCACAAAAATAAAAAGACGGAAGACGGAACTAAAAATTCTAAATGTATCTCTTCATGTTCATATTTCCTCGGAACCAGCATTATGATCACAAAGTTCATTATGGCTCCTTTGTCCTCCAAGGTTACTCAGATGTACTTGGATGTTCGCCCAGAGCTGCTGTCCTCACGGAAAACTTTTAAACCAGGCGAAGACTGTGGTCAGATGACTCTCGACCATGTTCAGCAAGGCCTTCTCATCAAAATTCAGTTACTCGAGCCCAGGCTGCAAACGGCAGCCATTTTATACTAGGCCAAAACGGATCATCTTAATTAAAAGAGACAAAAACGACGTTACTACAGCATAGTGATTAAACAGTGTTAACCCCACTAATACCCTTATGTGTATGTAATTATCTAGCCTTTGCAACACAGAAAAGCATTAGTACACGACAATTCAAAAGCGTTTTGTGCTTTAAAATAAACAGCACACAGCAACGTTTATTTAATAAAACATGCACATTATTAATAAGCAATACGAACGCATTCCCACGTGTCGTTTTCTCTTGTTAATTCGTATTGGTTAGTCAGAACATTTACACAAAACAAATAATTAGTAATTATGAATTAATATTTTTTAATTATGACAAATAGACAAACCAGAGCTTAAAACCCCAATAGATTTTCAACAGAAAACTCTGCTCCAGCACTTGCGCAGGGATCCGGATTACAGGATGTGTGCAAAGTATCAAACCTTAGTAGTTTTTATCATATAATTTCTGGTAGGTTAAAACCTGCTGACACTTCTCAAGGGAAAAGCCGGAATAAAGACAGAATTCTGGGGCATATTATCAAGCCAGGCGATAAAATTATCGCCGCTTTAGCGGCAGAAAACTGCCGCTAAAACGGCAATAATGGGCTTGATAATATGCTCTATGGAATTCCAATTGAAGCCCACGTTAGATGTCCTTCACATCTAACGTGGGCTTCAATTGGAATTCCATAGAGCATATTATCAAGCCCATTATCGCCGTTTAAGCGGCAGTTTTCTGCGGCTAAAGCGGCGATAATTTTATCGCCTGGCTTGATAATATGCCCCTCTGTTCGCTAAAAACTGATTCCGCATGTTATGCCCTATTCTCCATTTAAACACTTGGGATAGGAGGTATTTTCACTACAGGTGGTAAATACCGCACACTGTTATAATTACAATACGTTCCTGTGCTTCGACCTCCCTCTTCTGGCTGTTTTCCTATGACCTCGTTCGGCGCTTCTTGCTGTCCGGCCACCTCTGCTTGGGTGTTGAATTGCCCCGTACGCTCGAGCGCTCACCTCGTCAGTGTTCATCTCTCTGGACACCCAATGGAGGAAGCGCCCACTCTGTCAATGTTTATCTCTCTCGACCACTCAGTGAGAGGACCCGTTTTCACAGAGTTAGTTTTAGAGTGTCAGTGGTGGGCCGGGCTTTGCAGCAAACTGTTTTGTTTCTTGCTCACCACTGTCCCATTAAATAAGCACAAACTCACGCGAGTCTGCAAAAAGAGAGAAAAAAACCCATTTCAATAAAATACCCTCTCGTGCCTCGAGGCCTTCCCGGATGTTGTTTCAGTCGGTGTCAAACCTAGCACACCTGTGTTATCCACAACCTGCTGCCTCACCTTTACCTGTGCCACATTCCAGCGCATTATTGAGCTTCTATTGCTCCCCTCTGGCTGTTTTTCATATTGCAACAGTTTTCCAGGACTACTTTATGTATTTTCTTTAACCTTGTAACATGCTTTCACTTAACTGTTGTAACTTTCTAACTCAGTGCTTTATATAATCTCCCTCTATCTTAAATCAGTGGGGCTACACAGAGCTAAGGTGTATAACGCGCATGAGTACGTTTCTGCAAACATCTGTTATATTTAAGAAAGTATATATGAGTACATTTGTTTACAAGTGTAAAAGCACGTTCTGTGAAACAAAAACGCGATTGTACAATCGTAAAAAACGCAATTTGTGCATGTAAATTGAAACTACATGTGCAAGGTGGGCGTACAATTTTGCATAGCCACCTCTCCTGTAAAAACACTAGCCTCATCTTTTCCTAGCCATAACATACTTATGCAGAAAAGGCAAACATGTAGGCATACTTTTCTGTATAATTTAGTGGGTTTCCGGCTCATAATATTGATTGACCTGGTGATCAGGGTGTGCTATTGAGATAAAGCACATCTTTGCCACTCAGCTGAAAATCAGGGGCATTAAAAAGATTGTGAATGGGACAAATGCTGCTAATTTGGTAATGGAATTCTCTCTGGGGATGTGGTGGACAGTCCCATGCTATAAAACTATTTTACAAAAAAAATAATTTTCAATGCATCTTTTACAATAACCTCGTTTTTCTATGTAGTATATTATTTTGACTAGAAAATCTTTAATACATCTCAACCTCACCTAAACATCTTTTTATTTAATTTCGTTTTTTGACACTATTAAATCCATTTTTATTACTTTTTATTATTCTCCTTCTTCTTCTCCCAAAGTGAGTTTCTGCTTGTTTTTTTTATAACACACACCAAAATCATGAATGCGCGCTGAGGATTTCTTGCGACACATAATGAGGCTCAGAGCGTGGCTCTTTGGTCAGCAGGGGAAAACCATGTGTACCCTCCTTTTTAGCTCTCGACTCTACACAGTGCATGCGCTGTCTCTAAAAGACATGTTGTATATACTTTGTGGGCTTCAGCCCACCCATAGGCTTCCCATTTGCTAGCTCCATCGTCGCTCTCCTATTCTTTTCCCCCATTTGTTTATGGCATAACTGCATCATGCCTCTTCCTGTGTTCAGCCCTCCCTGAGAGCACGGACCAATTACTGCTATCCATCACCTGCTCTCTTTTTAGGGAACGTTTTCGGAACTCTTCTTTTCTTTTATGAAGAGCACTTTACACGAGCACTGTGTTTTCACTTGCTCCGAGCTTTAAACAGTCCTGTGAATCTTGTTCTTATCTCATCACATTTGCTGTGCATTCAAAGACCGAGCTCACATGTCAGATGCTGTACAGCAAGTTCACAGGTTTACTTCATCTATGGTGAAGGGCAATGTGTGTATTTTGGCAAATGAGACAGTTTTCCAAAAGAGCTTCCTTCTATTGCTGACAAGCCCACCCCTTCTTCTTCTGTCTGCCCACTGGTACAGATCTATCCCCACCCATTTCGCTTTCTAGTATTGCTCACTCCATTATGTCCCCTTATCTTATTGCTGACCCTTCTCCCTTGCTCCCCAAAACACAGTTTCCATGGTACTTACGTGCTGTTTTAAATAGAGCCAGCTTCACCTAACTGGGTTCAATGGAGAGCGTGAAAACAGCAGGCAAGAGTCTTACAATTTTGCTTCACTGCTCAACAAAGCAATGTTGCCCCCAAAGCTATTGTTCCTCAAAAAAGTACTACCTCCAGCTCCTCGGAAGTCTTTCCACTCCACTCCTTCCCGCCCTGCTCATGCAACAATGCGGCACCCCTCAAACTCCTCAGGACACTATAGTGCCTTGTCAGGAGCTTGCAGTACAGTCCTGATCCAGCTTTCAGGCTAGCTGCCCCACGTTGTGCAAATGTGAAATGTTTGGCACTCTTATGGGGGTTGGGAAGACTAGAGGTCATAAGGGGGCCTAGGGTAAGAGAACGGCAGACTAAGAACTCAACTGGTCCTGAGTCACTCTCCCTGTATGTCATTTATAATCAATGTACTCCCTACTCCCATATTAGCTGGCAGTAAAGGAGCGATGATACGTTTTTTAAAAATCACTGTTTCTTCAGTTCAGTTCTTTCCCATGTGTGGCCCCCCTCTGGCTTAAGAAACATTGTGGTAATGGGAAAAATAGGCAGGAGTGGAAGGACCCAAAGCACAGACCCTTGAAGTATGAAAGTTTGAAAGAATGAGGTCCTCTGATTTAGCCACTCCAACCCTTCCCAGTGTTGACTGAAGGTAGGTCAGAAGCAATGTGATCTTTGGGCGTGAGTGCTTGATACCTTCCCCTCCTCACAACACAAGATTGTTTGGAAGAAATCTAATCCTATCCTGTTTTTTATTTCCTTTCCTACCCCATCCATGGGATGAGGTGGGGGCATAAGGCCTGCAGACGCTTTCCTGACTTTCCTGCCTTTCCTGATACCCATGTGTGAGTGAGCTAAAAGATACAGCAATGGGGGATGGGCAATCTAAAGGTAATTAGCCCCTACCAAAAGGAGCTCCTCCCCATTCTATGTACCAACACTATTGTAAATGCCTGTACAAATATTTACAAGAGTAGGTGGGACTCACAAATGAAGTCCTTACCTCAACATTGTACCTTAAATACAGAAAGATTAGTAAATTTGCTGAACAAACCAAGGATCCTAAAAAATAAGACAAAAGCTGAAAAATGATCCTTCTTCATACAATGGCATAAGTAGGCATACACATGTAAACATAAATCCCAAGTCTGGAGTGTGGGAGATGCCCAGCAGAAACTGCAATACCAAAATATCCACAGTAAGAACAGAATTGGGACTTGTGCTCCAACTTCTTTACCTCCTCTGTATCTATTCCCCCATATCACTGATCCACAAGAGAAGGAAAAGGAGAGCAAGGGCACAAGTGAGGAGGGTCTGTTGGACATGTTCCCCATGCTTGCCGACTGGGGTAGGGTGCAACCGTTGATGCACATGGAAACAGAGCAGCACCTGTGTGACCGCTAGTGGCCGGAACACAAAGAGGTACCAAGCAAGCAAACACTGTGCTGTGATTATCTGGCAGTACAGCGTCAAAATCAGAGACTGATTCCTTTACTGTTGATAGGTCTAGAGTGCATACACATTCCATTCTGTGACATAGAGAATGAAGTCCCACTATTACCCTAGATAGTATGAGACGGACTGTGGAACAGCTGAGTAAAATGTGTCCAGCTTCTGGCCATCCAAGTGATGCCAATGATAAGGAACCTTCCTCTTCTACCTTTCTTACTTTGAGGTACTATTCTAAGGCTGGGGGTAGAATTATAGTCCATGTCCCATGAACCTCTCTCTGAGGATCATGAAACAATTCCCCAATATTCAAGAAAATCCTCTTCAGTTACGAAAAGAATTGCAAAGTGTCTTTGAGGTATACAGACTGCCAGAGTGTGCCAATATCTCTGCCCTTTTTCCAAGGAATAGAAAAGTTCAAAAATCTTTTGAACTACAACATGTCAGACTCATCTTGCAATGAGCAAGAATTTATTTGCAAGCACCAAGAAGCCAGTATCGCTAATGTGTTTGTTGGACATAGCAAATGTGATTTAACAGTCGAGAGCACTCCTTTTAAATCACCCTCCCGTTGAGGGTTTATGATGGAAGAATGCAGGGAAATACATCGCATCCCTCAATCACGCATTTTTGACTCTGCATTGTTTTACAACGCTTATGCTTTTACAACGTATGCCATTACCACATATTGTATGTATGTACCTATCTATCTATCTATCTATCTATCTATCTATCTATCTATCTATCTATCTATCTATCTATCTATCTATCTATCTATCTATCTATCTATCTATCTATCTATCTATCTATCTATCTATCTATCTATCTATCTATCTATCTATCTATCTATCTATCTATCTATCTATCTATCTATCTATCTATCTATCTATCTATTCACTTAAAAAACCATAGGTTTCACACATGTTATAGTTAGCTGGACATTTCACTCGTAAAAAACCAATGAAATTCCCCCGTTATAGTTAGTGCAGGCAACTATAACTCACGCGACCGCAATCCTCTGCTGATGACGTCAGATATTACATCACTGTATTTAGACACTTATTTACCCATGTCTTCTTCCATTAATCTTTAGCTATACATATATTACAAATATGTATTTTTCATAAAGACACATATGTCATCAGTGATGTAATATCTGACGTCATCAGCAGAGGATTGCGGTCGCGTGAGTTATAGTTGCCTGCACTAACTATAACGGGGGAATTTCATTGTTTTTTTACGACTGAAATGTCCAGCTAACTATAACATGTGTGAAACCTATGGTTTTTTAAGTGAATTTGCAAGGTTTTTTAAATGCTAATTCGTAACTATAACGTGTGTGAAACCTATGCACGCGCTGTGGGCACTCGGTGCGCGAAGCGCACCGAGCACCCACGGTCCGCAGAGCGTGCCGTGCGCGCGCCGTGCGCGCACCTCGCGATTTAAAAAAAATAATTGTTTTTTTCTCCCTTGGGGGTCCTTCTGTGACCCCCTGACCAAGGGTAGGGGGTCAGGAACTGTCCACTCTGCCCCCTTTTCACGTTCTCCACCTTTTTTTTTCTCCCCCTCAGACTGCGAGAGACAAAATGGCAGCCGACACTTCCTGGTTTCGACCGATTCGAATGTTTACCGACATCTAACAACCAATCAGAATTGCGCTCGCGCACGGCAGGGTGCGTGCACAGTGCGCGCACGGTGCGCGCGTATAGATATTGATATGCTTTTAAATGCTATTTTCTCAGGAAATACTGAACAGATTTACACCAGACCTGCAAAAGGCACTTCCTTGACCTTATGGCTACCTCTCTGCCAAATTTCACGTAATTCTGTTCAGCCGTTCGAGCTGTAGCTGCGATTAAAGGTCCTATGGAAAAATGCATGGGGAAAACGCGTTTTGGGACCCCCCCTTTTTCTCAGCCTCTGCTTGACGAATCACCCCGAGACTTTCAGGGTAGGAGCTGGACGGAGCGCCCCATTAGTTTTTAAAATTTCGCAAGGATTCGTCAACCGGCGCCAAAGTTATTCAAAATAGAATTTTGAGATTTCCTATGGAAACTAGGTTGTAACTATAACTATCTACTGGCGACCGCCAGTAGATAATATATATATATATATATATATATATATATATATATATATATATATATATATATATATATATATATATATATATATATATATATATATATATATATATCTCAAAACCACAAGGTTGCCCTTATTGGAAACGCCAACACAGGTAGAGTAAATCCTTCTTTATTTGCAGGCGAAGACACAGTGCACTTATTCCTCCATGAAAGGTGCCATACGCGTTTCGGGCGGCTTGCCCTTGTTCACTGGCTTTGCACACACGCCGTCACAGCTGCGCTGAACTTGTACCTGAGTTCCCCACCCTAATGGGATTTTTTTGTGCAAATGCATTCTGGGTTAGGTAGTTCGTGCAAATCAAAATAGTAGCCGTTGGTGCTGTGTACATGGAAAATAATCCCCAAGTGGGTTACACGGAGGAAAGCACAATGTCTTGCAAGTGTTCACACCCACAAAATCGGAACTCCAACTCCACATGGCCCCCAGGTTTGAAAGCCGTGGTCCGCAGGTTCAGCGGCAGGGCATTTCCGCGACGAGGACATCGCCGCAATTAATACCAAAACCACAAGGTTGCCCTTATTGGAAACGCCAACACAGGTAGAGTAAATCCTTCTTTATTTGCAGGCGAAGACACAGTGCACTTATTCCTCCATGAAAGGTGCCATACGCGTTTCGGGCGGCTTGCCCTTGTTCACTGGCTTTGCACACACGCCGTCACAGCTGCGCTGAACTTGTACCTGAGTTCCCCACCCTAATGGGATTTTTTTGTGCAAATGCATTCTGGGTTAGGTAGTTCGTGCAAATCAAAATAGTAGCCGTTGGTGCTGTGTACATGGAAAATAATCCCCAAGTGGGTTACACGGAGGAAAGCACAATGTCTACCTGTGTTGGCGTTTCCAATAAGGGCAACCTTGTGGTTTTGGTATTAATTGCGGCGATGTCCTCGTCGCGGAAATGCCCTGCCGCTGAACCTGCGGACCACGGCTTTCAAACCTGGGGGCCATGTGGAGTTGGAGTTCCGATTTTGTGGGTGTGAACACTTGCAAGACATTGTGCTTTCCTCCGTGTAACCCACTTGGGGATTATTTTCCATGTACACAGCACCAACGGCTACTATTTTGATTTGCACGAACTACCTAACCCAGAATGCATTTGCACAAAAAAATCCCATTAGGGTGGGGAACTCAGGTACAAGTTCAGCGCAGCTGTGACGGCGTGTGTGCAAAGCCAGTGAACAAGGGCAAGCCGCCCGAAACGCGTATGGCACCTTTCATGGAGGAATAAGTGCACTGTGTCTTCGCCTGCAAATAAAGAAGGATTTACTCTACTTGTGTTGGCGTTTCCAATAAGGGCAACCTTGTGGTTTTGGTATTAATTGCGGCGATGTCCTCGTCGCGGAAATGCCCTGCCGCTGAACCTGCGGACCACGGCTTTCAAACCTGGGGGCCATGTGGAGTTGGAGTTCCGATTTTGTGGGTGTGAACACTTGCAAGACATTGTGCTTTCCTCCGTGTAACCCACTTGGGGATTATTTTCCATGTACACAGCACCAACGGCTACTATTTTGATTTGCACGAACTACCTAACCCAGAATGCATTTGCACAAAAAAATCCCATTAGGGTGGGGAACTCAGGTACAAGTTCAGCGCAGCTGTGACGGCGTGTGTGCAAAGCCAGTGAACAAGGGCAAGCCGCCCGAAACGCGTATGGCACCTTTCATGGAGGAATAAGTGCACTGTGTCTTCGCCTGCAAATAAAGAAGGATTTACTCTACCTATGTTGGCGTTTCCAATAAGGGCAACCTTGTGGTTTTGATATATATATATATATATATATATATATATATATATATATATATATATTCACTTAAAAAAACATAGGTTTCACACACATTATAGTTAGGAATTAGCATTTAAAAAACCTTGCAAATTCACTTAAAAAACCATAGGTTTCACACATGTTATAGTTAGGTGGACATTTCACTCGTAAAAAAACCAATGAAATTCCCCCGTTATAGTTAGTTCAGATAACTATAACTCGCGCGCCGCAATCCACTGCTCATGACGTCACATATTACATCACTCATGACATGGTCAGTGGCATCACTCATGACATCACTGATGACATCATCCTTGTGATAGAGTGGCGGTCGCGCGAGTTATAGTTATCTGAACTAACTATAACGGGGGAATTTCATTGTTTTTTTTCGAGTGAAATGTCCACCTAACTATAACATGTGTGAAACCTATGGTTTTTTAAGTGAATTTGCAAGGTTTTTTAAATGCTAATTCAATTGTTTTACCAATAAAGAGACTCAATTGTAAATTGAAACACAGTTCTATTACTTCTTTTGTTGTACGAGTTGATCGAATATACTTATTTTGTATGTCCTGCAGTTTCAGGCAGGAGCATATTATCAATGGACTCGTGTCATTAATTGCATAACCAGCAAGATTTTTGCAAAGCTTTGTTAGTTCTCCATGATCCTTCAAATTATTTGAGTGGAATGGCCAAGAAACTGAATCTAAGGAATTTCTGCTTATTATTTGGTTTCTAAGTCTAAATACCTTTGACTGGAATGAAGATAAGATCCTGCTTTATACACTGTATTTTTGAAATATTACAAATAAAAAAGGCCCCTCATTATTTCCAATTCTCTGATTTTTCTATTATTGATTTGTGGGGACATTTTTCCATCTTAACCATGTTGGGCAATTAAGGAAGATTGTGTTCCTGAAATATTGTGCCTACATTCGCGAATCTGAACATATGGGAACTCAAAGAGTGTGTTGTTCAGTTCCTCAAAATGTTGGCTTGTCAAAATTGTATGGTTCAGTGTAGCACAGTCACACAAATAATTAATGTTTAGTGAAGTGTATAGCAACTTTTCTGATGGAATATTGAGTTCTAATCGGATGAACATGTGTGGAATTGATAACATGAGTTTAAGCAATCTTTTTACATTCTACATAGTAGTTTTGAAAAGTTTCCAGGTGTTGGAGTTGTTTGTCAATGTAAAAAATGTGTTTTTAAACCAGAAACAGCTTATTTTTAATAGCCCTTCCACTGTAGGTCAGGGAAAATGTTTTATAAAATTGCACACCGTGTTGGTCTTTAATATTTGTTTAAACAGATGTTGTGCACCAGATGCATCCAAATCCATTGTGATTTCCAAATATTCATATGATCCTATGGACTCCACACGTTGTTGGCCTGGCTTCCATTTAAAACCCGTATTCCTTTTACCAATTAAAAGTATTTTTGTCTTGTAGTGTTTATTGTAAGCCCGTTTCTAACATTGTAATTGTTTAAGGCGTTTAACTGCTTCTGTAATCCTATGGATGTTAATGAGCGGATTGCTAGATTGCCCCCGTAGGCTAATGGATTGTTGTATTAGAAGAGCCACCAACAATAAGGTCATGTATCTTTCATTTTCAAGTCACAAGCCTACCATTGGCTACCCTTAGATTGGATTGGGACTTGTTATCTGGGATACATTGTTCATGCTATGAGACACTTTGTGATGATTATCCTTTACAATGAAAATCGTGTAGGTAGGCCACTTCTACTAGCACTAGGCATTTTCTGCTTTAATTCCCATGTACTGAATGATGTTTGCTTTAGGTGAAATAACAAGAAACATAAAGATTTTAGAGGAAATAGGCAATTCTACTGCAATAGCTTTAGGGTTAGTGACAGAACAACCAGTTGCATATATCAAGATGCAAATTCAAAAGAGGACAGCATTAGATTACCTTTGAGCAGCCAAAGTGGGGAACTATGCTATTGTAGGTTCTGATGGCTGCACACATCTTCAAAAACCTTTCAAGCAGAATTCATACACGCTGTTGACAATTATTCACGTATTTGATGTGTTATGTTATGTTATGACAATTTATTATGCGCGCTACTACCCGAAGGTGTCTAAGCGCTCAACATGTTAATTTAGATGTGCTTAGTAAATAACGTTCACTTTATTTGTAGTTTCATGAGGCCTTTGTGCCATTGGTTATGTTGGCCGATTTCTGTAGGCCTGAATTGTATTTTTTCCCTGGAAGCTCTCGCATTAGATTTAATAGTGAATTTCATGTGCATGTTGGAATTGTTCTTTCTCACTTTTCTGTTGCAGGTGGAGAATTCACCCTTGTTAGCTAGAATAATGTCTCTGTTTTAAGGAGTTAGGCTTAGGAAGTAGAGAATACATTGAGAGTTGATACTGGTAATAGAGAACTGTTGTACTTTCTCATCAGAGCAAGCCTGCGAATCAAGGTCATCTCACCAAGGCATTGGAGTATCACTGCCTAGTGGAAAATCACCTACGAGGAGGTGGATTGACTGGATGTGTGATGCTGCAATGCATCTTGGGATACTACCTTGAAGATTGATGTATCGAAGTTAGAGATAATGTCTGGTGGATTTCTGCCTTGCCTTTAGAGAGAGAGCATCTTAGAACGAGCTCTGTAGCTTTATGCTACTTGACCCATCTGATGTGAAGAGACTTCTTAGGAAGACTTCACACGCTGACACCTTAATGGATCTTGCCTTGGGAAATGCTAGGTAGAGATGTCACACTAGTTGTAGTGTAGGGACAGACTAATGCTTTATACCCACAAACTTCCAATGAAGGGGAATCTCAACATCTGCGCTGTCATCTTTTGTATACTGGTACTAAAACTGATTATCCTGTGCATGCTGCACCGCTTTAACTTTACCCGTATGTTTGGCTTTGTATTGATTCCAATGTATTTCTATACCCTCATCCTGAGGTGTCTGTATGTCCAACTGTTCTTGGCTTTGTAACAAACGAACTAAACTTATTTGTGAATCTGTGATTCTTCTGAGTCATAGCTCATTGGAACTGCAATGATTGATTGGCTAACAATTTCTCTCCCCTACGCGCTTTCATGCTGATAAAAAGAGTCATCGACCTAGTGTTCCAGAGGAGATCAAGAACGTGGAACCCGGCTCCTTCAGCTAGTAGCAGAGTAGGATGGTTTTCATATGAAGCGGAGGAAGAATCTAGAAAACTCTAGAAAAGACCTAGATCCCTAGAGCTCCAAAATAGAGCCCAATGATTGAGAGCGGAGAATGGCGGACTTTGGCGGAGACCAACGGAGATTGATGGTGCGACGAAAACAGTGCCAAACAGAGGAGTGAATATCAATAGGGATGCGTTGTGTGTTAGAGAGAGGGAGTGTGTTGATTGTATGATGTCTGATGGAGGTTGTGTGAAAGTTGAGTGAATATGGATGCGGTCCAAGGATTGTGTTTTGAGTTTCAGGGCCGAAGTGGCCTAAGATCCCGGGATATATTAAATGGTGTGGAAGACACTGATTTGTTGTGATTGTCTGATCGCAGGTTTGAGGAGTTGTCGTGAGACGTCATCAGCAATTCCACCTAAGACAGGGAACTTTGGGTGAATGGGACGTTTGAGAATTGTATGTTAAACCTTGTGTACAGGGGTGGACCATATTGATTCAGGTGACCAGCGCACGTCGACGTTCACTGTGTTTGAATGTTCTTGAGTGATTGAATTCTATCAATCTTTTAGAAAGGCAGACAATTACAGAGTTGTGATTGGGCAAGTGAACGTGAACGGAGAAATTATGAAGGAGGGTGAGCCACTGCCAGGAGGAAAAGGGTGACGTCAGAGTGTGCCACGCTGTTATAGGTCAGTTGGTGTAAAGCCATGCTGGGATTGGTTGGTAGTTATCATGAAGTTGTAATTGAGAATTAATCTTTGTCTGTTGTGGAAAAACTTTGACTAAATCATATGATGCTTTAGGATGTTACGGGATCTGTTCAGGGGAGATTTGGGAGTGGTTACTTGAGTGGGTGAGGAAGCATCATCCAAAGGTACTCCAGGACACCATATGGCAACAAACGTAGGACTCCATACTATAGTTTGGCTTCAAAATTGGCACAAAATCACTGAAAAAAAGGAAGATTGGGCTTTCCCATGTTATGGTTCATTTTGATTGGAGGTGTTGTATCAGTTGAGGAGAGTGATGTCTTCACTGCAGACTCCACCTAGACCAGCACAGTTTGAGGCATTAGATGCATGGATGCGAGCAGCACAGGCAAAGAACAGGGAGAGATTTCATGGGAAGATGAAAAAAGCAATGAAGGTGTATCAGGATGCACAATGGGATGCACAACTTAAAAGATGGAGGTTAAAGACCATCGAGGGAGAAAGGTTGTATCCAATGCTGGTGAGAGAGGGAAATAATCAGGATAAGAATGGAGGAGAAAACGGAAATGATGGGAGCGATACCGATGACAGCCTGTTAGACAGATTGTTGGCAGGGCATCCTCCACCTTTTAATCCACATTTGGAGGAAGGAAGGGGAGAAATGGCAAATGCAGCGGGTGTGGACAGAGCAGGAAGATCCCAGAAAGGCCCTAGTGCAGGGCTAGTGGGAAGGATGCCAGCAGGAGTAGAAAGAGCAGGGATACCAGTGTTAGGAGGTGCAGAGTCAAGTGGAGTCAACACTGCTTAATGGTTGCCAGAAGCCCTTACGGTACCGGTCATTATCGGACCTGTAGTCTCTGTGTACGCCCCGAGTTTAGTGGAAAACGCTAGTCAACAACAGTCAGGGTTAGAAGAAGGGGTCAGCTCAGGGGGAAATGTGACCACGAGTGGGAACAATCCATTTCTGGTGCCTTTAGAATCTAATACCTCGTTGCCAGCAACTGCAGATTCTTCAAGAGTGCAAGTTGGGTCTAATACCATTCGATCTGTGTCATTAGCTAGCTGAAATTCAGATTTGAGGATGTGAGAAGTTTCAGTCAGGGGACCCATGGGAAGGATACCAGAAGTAGGTGCAGGTCTGGGAACCTCTGGAAATGAGCATGCCCTACAGACCCCAAATTCAGAGAATAGGCAGGGCGCAAGCAAGGCAGCGGTAAAGGCTAAATTGTTCGAGGTAGTGAGGTTGAAGACTGAGATGGATGAAATAATCAGTGGGCAATTGACTTTGGAGAGGACAGAGATTTATGAGCAGGATGAGCTATTGTTTGTGGCAAAGGATGTTACTTGTAAGGCGAGATGAGAACATGAGAAATTGACAGAATTGGCCCAAAAATATGATGTCGTCCTTCCCAAAACTAAAATGTTACAGGGAAACCATAGGTTGAATTACAGTGATCAGGAACTGGAAGAAAAAAGGGTAACAGGCTTGAAAACACATATTTGAGAACTGATCATCGGGATACGGTCATTGAGCAAGCTTGACAAATGGGAGGAAAGGTGGTCAAAGAAAAAGAGCATAGACCAGAGTGGACTGTATGTGGAAGCGGTGCAGGCGGTCATACCACTACATTCTTGATTGATACTGATTTTACCCTTTCTACTGTGAGATATGCAGTAGTTCCAAACCAACCCCTCTTGGGACAGTCAATCCAAGTTGTAGGCGTTGCCAATAGGAGAATGACAAATCCATTAACAGAAGAAATACCCATGAAAATAGGAACGTTTCAGGATCAACACCAATTTGTGGTGTGCGATTCGATTCCAGTCTGTTTGTTAGGACGTGATCGCTTATGTAAACTGAATTGTACCATCTAATGCACACCCAAGGGAGGAGAACTAAAGATTAATGATGATGACATTGCATTCAAATTGGTGAACCAGAGCCACTACATAGACATGTTTCCAGTACTGACAGTGGATGACATGCCAGGAGGCTACTCAAGACCTGGCTGTTCGATCAGTAGCGCCCGCCTCCCCCCAGTGCCTTGAGACCCTCATGGGTATGTAGTGCGCTCTACAAATGTTTGATTGATTGATTGATTGATTTGAGAGACACCGTTTCTCCCATGGTGTGGGACTTCACAGGAGAAGAGATAGGGCTGATTTGAGGAGTTGAGCCAGTCTGAATACAAATCCAGTTTAACCCAGAATTTCTAAGAACACCCCAATACAACCTAACCCCGGAAACTGTGACAGGGATTACACCTGTGATTGATTTCACGATTTCGCAGGGCATCCTGAAGGAGATTATAGGAAGTCCATGCAGTCCACCGATAATAGGGTTACAGAAACCTAGCGGCAAACATCACATAGTTCAAGATTTGAGAAAAATCAATGCGATTGTTAATCCATGTTGTCCCGTGGTACTGAATCTATCTGTGATCCTGTTTCAGATTCCTTGTGGGGCTGAATGGTTTTCTGTGATTAACTTGTGTCAAGCATTTTTCTCCATCCTACTGCATGAGGAAAGCAATTTTTTTCCTGGCTGGAGAATTGTGTTTTAACATGGCGTTGTATTCCACAAGGATATACTGAAAGTCCATTTCTTTTTAATCAGACTTTGAAAAAGAGCCCTGAGAGCTGGTGCTGCCAAAGAATTAAGTGCTGGTGCAGTACATTGATGATCTCCTGATTGCATCGGAGACAGAAGAGGCTTGTAGGGATGATACCTATGCTCTACTGAACCATTTAGCTGAAATTGGACTTACGGTGTCACAGAGCAAGCTTCAGTACTGCTTGACTGAAGTCCAGTATTTGGGTCATCGCATTGAAAAAGGCAAGAGGAAAGTGTCATCAGACTACATCAAGGCGATCATGAAAATGAATGTGCATACCATACAAAAGGAAGTCAGGATGTTTTTGGGAATGGTTGGCTCTGCCGACAATGGATACCAAACTTCTCATTGAAGGCAAAGCCCTTACAGAGATTGACGCACAAGCATATGAGCGAAATGCTACCCTGGGATAACGAATGCTTAGTTGCCTTCTTGGAGCTGAGAGATCTCTGGGAATGCCTGATTACAACAAAGCATTTTTGCTATTTTGCTGTTAGAAGGAAGGAGGGTTGTGCTCTATCTGTACTCACCCAGACACATAGGCCTATATAGGCCTATATCTCAGCAACATTAGACCCTGAAGCTTCAGCGTTGCCCGGATGTCTCAAATCCGTTGCTGCAACAGGTGTCAGCATTGAAAGGTGTGAAAGTATTGTGATGGGTCATTCTCTTACTGTTTATGTTCTACACTCAGTTGGGCTCCTGATGACGAGAACCTAAACTCAGCATTTGACGAATAATAGATTAACCAGATACGAACAAATCTTTTTGGCCGCTGAAAACATTACCTTGAAGCGGTGTTCTGTGTTAAATCCTGCTACCTTGATGCCTAATCCAAATGCTGATGGGGAAGACTGTAAGGACCATGACTGTCTGGATGTGACTGAACTTTGCACCAAACCGAGACCCAACATTGTCGATAAACCTCTGCCTGAGTCTGACCAAGTCCTTTTTGTTGATGGTTCATGCTTAAGGGATAATAACGGTTACCTAAGAGCAGCTTTTGCTGTATGTACCATTTCTGGAGCTGTGGAAGCTACTAGTTATTAAGGAGTATACTTACACAAGCAGCTGAAATCATTGCTTTGACCCCTGCATGTCTTGTTTCCGATCAAATCAGAGTTCCTATCTATACCTATAGCCAGTGCGGTTTCGGTGTAGTTCATGACTTCGGAAAACTTTGGTCACAGAGAGGGTTTGTAATGTCATCAGGATCTCCCATGAGGAATGGGGAATATGTGCGACAACTGTTGGAAGCCTTGCAGTGACAAAAAGAAGTGGCGGTCGTGAAGTGCGCTGACCATGGGAAAGTGGAAGAGTTTGTGACTGTGGGGAACAGATATGCAGATAAAGTCACCCGCTTTTGTGCAACTCATGCATGCATGTTTAATGGGGAATATTCAGGCGAGAGCACAGAAAGAATCGAGCTCAGCATGATGCTAGTCATCGCAGATGCCTGGGATGAGTTCAGGCATCTGCAGGGAGAAGCCTCAGATCAAGAACAGGCTGGTTGGATCATAGCAGGTAGGGAAAAGAGGGAAGATGGCTTTGGGTTTCAACTGACGGTAGAGCAGTGTTGCCAGACTGTTTACTGAATCCTATAGGGAGACAGATTCATGGAGCAGTTCACATTGGGTGAGATACAATGGTGCGAGTGTTCAGGCAAACGTGGTTTAACCCGAGGTTTTGTGTGGTTGCTGATGCAGTGTGCCATCGATGAGTCACGTTCCAACAGATGAATGTTGGAAAGGAAACTGTGGTTGCCTTGAGTCACATTGGAAGGTCAGGAGGTCCTTTCAACCGAATACAGCTAGATTTCAAAGCGATGCCTAGATGCAATGGCTTGAGATACATTCTGGTTGTAATGAGCATCTTTTCACGGTGGGTGGAAGCATATCCGATTAGAAGGTGTGATAGCCTCACAGTAGCCAAAATATTACTAAGAGAGCTTATCCGATGCTTCAGGTTTCCAACTACATTGGAGTTTGATAGAGAAACTCACTTCCATAGTGAGATCATGAAGCTGTTGCGCACTGCCTTGAATATTGACCAGAGACTACACTGTAGCTACTGGCCAGAAGCATCAGGAATGGTGGAACAGATAAATTGAACACTAAAGATGAGAATAGCAAAGGTGTGCTCTTCAACATCTCTGAACTGTCCTGATGCATTGCCTTTGGTGTTGATGAGTTTGAGCAGTATTCCAGACAGGAGGACTGGGCTATCCCCTCACAAGATCCTCATGGTAAGGGTGATGCTCTTGCCTGCAGTGCCAGCGTTAATTAACATCACCGATGATTTGGTTCTGTGTCTCACCAGGTTGAAGTTGCAACTGCACCGACCTTGAAAGGCCTCTGCCATGACCTGTGCCTGGGGATTGGGTCCTGGCCCGAAAACATTCGAGGAAGAACTGTCTTGATGCACCTTGGCGCGGTCCCTATCAGGTGATTTTGGTGACGAACACTGCTATGAAGTGTAGAGGTTTGCCCAACTGGATACACTCCTCCCACACCCGTAGAATTTCAGGACCCTTGGAAAAAACAGCTCGTCCCACTGAGGTGAGTCCAGCCATGGTTGCAAGACCACCAGAGAGGGCAAGCCAAGCTGTGTACGTTCGTGAAGAGGCTGGTTATCCACTAGGTATTTAGAAAAAGAAAACACCGGGCACAGTGTACATAATCTTAGAAACGCATGTCAACTCTAGACAAAATTACTGAGTCTGAGCTAGAAATACAATCATTAATACACAAAACAAGTGAGATTTATGTTAATTTCTTTTTAATATTCTTATTTCTTTTATATAAAAATAGTTTTTAATAATTAGGGAATATACAAAAATAAATTGACTATCTGAATAATGTTTATAACCACATATATTCTCTTCCTTAGACCATAAGATACGTGTCTGATGATTTCATGACTTTCTACTTATACTAATACACATGGCATAACATAAAATGATATATACATACATCACTTATTCTGATTATACATTCTATTGTTTTAGTCAAAGGAGGTATGTACTAAACATTCGAAAACTCGCGGCTTGTTGACAAACAACGTGTTTCGGCTAGGCCTTCGTCAGGAATCCGTCACTGTGGTTTACTCATAAGCTTCTGGATGTCACTATCCTTAGGCAGATTTGGCTGTAGGGTACCTTTATCCAGGCTTTAAAATAACGTATGATAAAATCTTCTTTTCTGATGATATTGTAGGATTACGTATGGAAATACAGCTGACCATGCCCCTATATAGGGTACTGTTCAATGAGCTTCACACCTTGCTATATTTATTGCAACTTTTCCTTTTCAGATGTTTTTTTCTCTTCACTATATGTCCCAATGGCTGCAAGCCAGTATTGCCTTATGATGCTATGGATAAATAAGCCAACTGTCAATTGTTTTTTAGGATGGTTCCGATTGGAGCTTCTTCATAAATTACCAGCATAAGTTGATACTGCGTGTTAGGATACCCTTGCTCTTCATTGATTCAACAGTCGAATCCGGTCAAGCTGTAAAGACTCTGAGGGAGACAGTAAAGTTGCCAGTGGTATAGAGCCTGACTCAGTTGAAGAGACTGGTGTGGAAAGTGGTCAGGTGATACGAAAGAAAATTGAAGTCGCAAGAGAATTGTGGCCTGTGAGACAGAAAAGGCGGAATCTGAGACTTGTGTCAGAGAGAGGCCTTGCTCCCATATTTGAATCATCTGAATCTGATCAATGTGAGACCGAACCAGCACAGCGGAGTGTGAGGAGGTTGAGGAGAGTGAAAGTCCTGTGTCAGAGATACGCCTCTCTGGAGTGGACCTACTTTGCTACAAATGCCGGGGAAGAGTGAGGTCTAGGAAATCGGTACTGATAATTGAGATCGAACTGTTTGTCCCTAGAATAGAGGCTAATTGAGTTCTGACATTGACTGTACCATATCCACAGAGACTGAGTGGCTTACAGAGGTTGATCTAAGAAGATTTCATGTTTCCAACCTTTGGGAATCGGCCATCAGCTCAGGAGATTACAGCATTTCGAATTGAATTTTTACAGTGTGTCATTGAAGAAGTTGGCTCTGATCTCATAAGGGATGTAAATTGAACTTTAAACTTTAAATACAAATCCTTTTGCTCAAAGGAAGATAACCTAGGCCTGTGTGGAACATGAATAACAATGTGGATTTTCCGTAGGAGAAGAAAGAGGGCTAGGGAAGTCTTCCAAGCTGTGTAAATATTGTGCCATGAACTGAAACCTGTTTCCATTATTTCAAGAGACTTCATGTGAACTTTGTTGAGCAACAGTGAGAGGCAGAGAAAGAGACTTTGCATCATTCTTCTTACAGCCACAATCCAAACTCAGTTGAATATGGAGTCTGTAAATTAAAACCATAGGCACAAATGAATATTAGGTAAACTTATTGTAGGAGTGATCATAGTAATAGCTGTAGCCATCGTTATGTCCATTTTAAGTTCGCACAGTGCTGAGGTTAAGAGAATGGGATTACATGAGACATCCACACCTACCTCTTTTAGCACAAAAGAGGGTACATTAGGAGTTGACAATGCTTCAATACAACCGACTAGTCGCTTATGGCATGTAGATTTGTCCAAAGGTGATTATATGTTGAATGCTTATGCGAAGTTATTGTATGAGTACGTGAATACCATGGATGTGAGAGATTGTTATGTGTTCATGCAATTGTCTGCCTCTGTTGAGAAGGCTATCAGGTATTATCATCTGCCCTTGATGTATGGCATTAGCTGTAGTTTGCTGCTTAGCATGTTTTTTGGAAAATTTCATTACGAGTGCTATTTCTCAAATTATGATTTGGTGCTTTCAGAAATTCCAGTTTATAAGCATCTGAAGAAATGTGACTCTTAAAAGCAGGAAGAGAGGATGGGAAAGTATTTTGCACCTATTGCTACCCTAGACACAGTTTATGCACATAGACACTATTTAACATGCACCTTAACTGAAATAGAAAAGAAGTTTGTATATCAACTAGAAGACAGACATAGAAGACTAGCAGTCAAATGTAATAGTAGGGAGAATGTTTTTGAATGGACCAAGGAAGTGTTAGCTCAGTACAGACGTATTACAATATACATTTCTGATTGATGTTTCTTCAAAGAAGTTCTTACAGAATGCTGTGCAAGTGGTGCCGAGTGTGTATTTCGTGTGTGGCAAAAATGCATATGTCCCATTACCGAACAATTGGTATGGAAAATGTTATGTGGCTGTTGTGTTTCCTGAGAGATTCCACGTGAAGGATTTGAAGCATTTGGAAGAGAAGCCACCGTGAGAGAAATGTGGTACCAGTGCAGGAGACATTGTAGGAGATGTGTTTGGAGCAATGATACCGAGTCTGGGAGTGGTCTTAAATGATGTCAAGATCAGAAGGTTGTCAACTATAGTCGATAAGTTGTCGGTCAATACAGCTCGTCATCGTTACTCATAGACAGAGAGATGGTCTCGATAAGAGCTGTGTTAATGCAAAACTGTCTTGCTTTAGGTGTGTTATTGGCAAAAGAGGGCAGAGTCTGTAAAATGCAGAAGTTTCAACAGTGCTGTACTTATATCCCAGACCATAATAAGGATCAGAGAAAGTATATAAGTAACATCAATGAGATACACCATGAGATACATGACTTGGCAACTGAGGGAGTTTGGAATAAAGTTGGAAAAGGGTTTGGAAATGTTGGAAGTTTGGATAGCGAGCCTGGGAAAAGGACTCATTAGTTATATCTTGAAGCCAATATTAATAGTTGTGGTTTGTGTCATCTTGTTGATGGGAACAGTAAAGGCTTCCAAGTGGCATCAAGGGCGCTCGACCTCGGAACTGGGAAACTGGGTTTGAGTCTCAGTAATGACGCTAAACATCCTGTGATTCTGGGCAAATCACTTAATCTCCCCGTGCCTAACAAAAAAATGAATGTGTGTCCTCATGTAACGTAACTGGTGCTATGTAAAGCGCTCTGATACCTGATTGAATTCGGGTCAAGTTTGCGCTATATAAAACTCTGCAAAAAAAAAAAATACTCTTAGAGAGCAAGAAAGGAGAATTGAGAGAATGCAGGACAGTCACTATAAGAATCTTAAGAGCTTAGAGAGATTATGACAGGGCAGACTGGCTACAACGTCTGTTTAGGTCGGTTATTTCTACAGGGAGTTGTAACGTGGGGGTGATGACACTTGTCATCAGAGTGTGGACTGTTGTACCGCAAATTTAGCTTTTTCATTTGTAGGGGTGCATTATAATCATGGGTAGTCACACCTACATATAATCCGTTGTTGTTTTAACTTAGGACATTAGAATGTGAACTGTAATAACATGAAAGGTGACGTGTCAGGGATATTTTCACGCAAACATGAAAAAATTAATATTGCAACTACGTGTGTCTAGCTGAAAATATTAACATGCAGAATTCATGCATGCCGCTGACAATTATTCACATATTTGATGTGGTTATGTAACGTGTTAATTTAGATGTGCTCAGTAAATAACGTTTACTTTGTGTGTAATTTCATGAGGCCTTTGTGCCATTTTTTATGTTGGCTGATTTCTGTAGGCCTGAATTGTATTTTTCCTCTGGAATCTCTCGCATTAGATTTAATAGTGAATTTCATGTGCATGTTCAACTTGTTCTTTCTCACGTTTCTGTTGCAGGTGGAGAATTCATCCTTGTTAGCTAGAATAATGTCTTTGTTTTAGGAGTTAGGCTTAGGAAGAAGAGGATACATTGAGCGTTGATACTGATAATAGAAAACTGTTGTACTTTCTCATTGGAGCAAGCCTGGGAATCTAGGTCATCTACCCAAGGACTGGAAGCATCGCTGACTAGTGGAAAATCACCTATGAGGAGGTGGCTTGACTGGATGGTGTGATACTGCAAAGCATCTTGGGATACCACCTGTAAGATTGATGTATCGATGTTAGGGATAGTGTCCGGGGGAATTTTGCCTTGCCTTGAGAGAGAGAGCTTCTTTGAACGAGCTCTGTAGCTTTATGCTACTTGACCCATCTGACGTGAAGAGACTTCTTATTAAAACTTCACACGCTGACACCTTAATGGATCTTGACTTGGGAAATGCTAGGTAGGGATGTCACGCTAGTTGTTTTGTAGGGACAGAATAACGCTTTATACCCACGAGCTTCCAATGAAGGGGAATCTCGACATCCGCGCTGCCATCTTCTATATTCTGGTACTCAAACTCATCATCCTGTGCATGCTGCATTGCCTTAACTTTACCTGTAGGTTTGGCTTTGTATTAGTTCCAATGTATTTCTACACCACTATTTTGAGGTGTCTGTACGTCCAACTGTTCTTGGCTTTGTAAAAAACTAACTAAACTTAATTGGGAGTCTGTAATTCTTTGGAGTCATAGTTCATTGGAACTGCAATGATTGATTGGGTAACGATTTCTCTCCCCTCCACGCTTTCATGCTGATAAAAAGAGTCATCGACTTGTGATTCCAGAGCAGATCTAGAACGTGGAATCCGGCTCCTTCAATAGCAATTAACTACATATACATATAAGATTCATAAAATATTTCCTCTTTCAGATAAGACCATCACAAATGTACCAATAGCTAAGGTTGCATCTAAAAAATACATTTCATATAAAAGCCTTATTACACCACATCGAGAATTGATCCCAAATTTAATAAAAGCTGTTTTCAAAATAAGATGCCTCAGCTCTAAGTAATATAAACAATCATATAAAAATTGAACAATAAAATCATGAACTCAAATCCCACAAGTGCACACTTCAGTCTCAATTAAATTGTGCTTAAGTGCTTCCCAAACGTTTATTCAAGATTTAGTCGTACGCTAAAACTGAACACGTTTTTTCTCATTGTATGATTCAGTAATCTTGTCAGGTGTGAGTATAGAAGTAGCTTTTTTCCAAGCATATTCTCAAATACAATGTGGATTTTATAGCTGATACATAACCCAAGTCCATTAATCTTGATTCCCCCAATACCCTCATGTTTAATTCCTTCTTTGGTACAAACTAGGTTCTTCAATATTCTAATTTTCTAGATAAAGGTCACTTGCCTTTGTATCAAGATGCCTCCTTGCTTGCCTGTCCCATTCAAATTCACTATTTATAATATATTTTATACAATAGATTGAGGTTTGTGGAATTTAAAACCTTAATTGCTTGTTCCAAAAGCCCAAGCTTAAATTCATTGCTGTTAAGTTCCGGGATTTTAAGTTAGGTTCTTGTCTTATTGCCTGGGTCCAGTGCTTTGTAACAAAATAAGTGCAAGGGCCCTCGTCAGGAGGCCATGACAGCTTCCACCACTTATTACCACTGTCAGCACTGCCAATGACAGTACCTACCCAACTACTAACCATCATACCGTTGCAAGTGCGACATTTCAGACCGTTTGAGGCCTCCAAAGCCATAAGAATGGCTTGGGCGGCTGGTATTTGTTGCTTTAATGTATATTAAATTAATAGATAACTGTTGTTCTGCTCATCTTTTAATTGCACAAACAACGTCACCATGTGGCAGGAGTGCTGACAAGTGCCTGTGTCGAGCACCGGAAACCACCGGCTCAAGTTAAGCACTGCCTGGGTCATGGCACATTTAGGCAACTCTAATACATTTGTGTGGCAAGGCTCTTCGGTCCGATCCCAGTCAATTTTCACACCTAAACATAGGATTTCAGCCCCACATACCATTTGTGGGGGGATTCATTACATCATATGCAGTTAAAACAAGTTGCATTGAAAGTCACCTAAAATACCTTTTAATTTTCTCCAGCCCTCCTGCTTCTGTGGAGGATTCGGTTTTTACAAGGCCCATGTGCAATTTCCATGAACCTTTGCTATGGAATATCATTCTGAAGTATTTATATGAGGACATCTCCTCACTATATGGTTCCCACTTAACCATGTAAACGGTTCATTCGTATTCCCTATAGGTAACGTTTTAGTCTTTTCCATTTTGATAACTAGGTAACTGTCCTCTGAGTATTTACTGAATTCTCTTAATTTCCTTTGGAGTACAACTTGAGTTTATTCCAGAATTGTCAGATCATTAGTGTACAGTAGACATGGGACGCTTGGCCCACATTTTAGGTGCAAAGCAATGGCTATTCTGTGTTTTTTCCGGGAGGTCTACTTGATAAAGTGCAAATAGGGTGGGTGATAATACACATCCCTGACACAGCCCATTCTCAGTAGGTATTATACGAGAGAGAGATCTACTTCTGTCTAATTCTACTTTGGCCCAATTGTCTCTAAACAGCTCTCTCAAAATCCATAAAAGACTAGATATTTTCATGGCTTCCAGTTTCTGCCAAAGGGTCTCTCTGTTTCCCCTCTGTGTCCCATTTCCCTCCTTGAAACATCCCAGCTCTATTGGGGTTCAATAATTTGCTTCAATCCAGTCTTACATGTACTGGAGGAGTGCTTTAGCAAAGATTTCACACTTACATCCATCTGGCTTATTAGTCAATAATTTTGCAGATCTGAGGGGTAATTTTTCTTATATATATTGGCTAAATTATTGCCCCTTTAGAGCAGTTTGGAGAATTACATGTAATAGAAAAAAATCCAAATGCTGGAACAAGAAAATATAATCACCAATCAACATTTCTTTACATGATTATTGGAGACAGGGCATCTGTCATAAAGTTACAATGGAATTGGACCAGCTTCCAAAAACTGATATGTATCTTTTGAGGCTATCACTTTAATACTTTCCTCCCAGTTTCCCACGTAAAATTGCTCTTATTTCTTTTTATTTACACTAGGTACTCTGTTTCAATTTTACAATACTTTGTTTGACTCTAGACACTCCAAGCTTTACCCTTTTTTTGACTTAGCTGTCTCATCTTTTGCTTTAATGACCAGCATTGTCAGTTGAACCATTTTGCTTTCTTGGAAGGCTACCTCTACACTTTATCTGTGATATCTGCTATATTCTTAGCTAAGCTATTCAGACAACTTAGTACACCTGCAATTGTTTCTGTGTATATTTCCCCCATCTCTTTTATATTATGCCCACTACTTTCTTGTTTAGAATTATATTGAAACTTTTTTAGGGCCCGATTCACAGAACTAACTTAAGACAAAATCCTAAACTTACTATCATTTTGCTATTCACAGAATGTACTTGCTACTTTTGGTATTCACAGAAGGCACTTACTACTTTTGGTAGTCACAGGATGCACTTACTACTTTTGGTATTCACAGAATGCACTTACTACTTTTGGTATTCACAGAATGGATTAACGACTACTAACTTTATGTCCTTACTCGGGCCGGAATTCCAGCACCCGGAGCGGGAATTCCGCTCCCGAGCCGGAATCTCCGCTTTTGTGCCGGAATCTCTGCTTCTGAGCCGGAATATCCGCTTCCGGACCGGAATTCCCGATTTTCTGCCGGAATACCTCCATTTTGGCCTGATGAGCATTTCAAGTGCCTACCATCACCCACCATGCTCCAGCTGAAGTCAATTAACATTAACTGCAAGACCAGCACCACAAAACATATAAAAGCAGCACACATTGAAGGAATAGGTTTGGCCACAGAGAGTTTGGGTTTTCAATCACTGTACATCACCAGAGGAAAATGGAACAAATGAGGAGGAAGAAGAACTTTACTACTGAGGAGACCACCATGATTGTGGAGTTCATTGTGAGGCACCACAAACGCATATATGGTCTCCCACCTTACTTCACCAGTGGCACACAGAAGGCAGCTCTATGGCAGCAATTAGCCACTGCTGTCACAGCATTGGGGGAGGAGAGGTGCGCAATCCAGGACATCAAGAAGAAGTGGCAGGAAGAAAAGAAGAGGGTGAAGGAGAAGTACTCCAGGATCAAATTGAACAGGATTCTCCCTGCCCCACACTCTGGTCCCCGCCTCCATCTCACCCCACTAGAGCAGGATATCCTCACCACAATCCATCCCCACATGCTCCATGGGCTGCCTGTGAGTGATGTCCTCAACGTGGTACCAGGTAAATGGGATGACAAGAAAAAGTATATGAAAAGATTGTCTGTGTTGCACTGCCATTGTGAGTAAGGAAGTTGTCCAAAGTGTATATAAAAATATAGTCAGTCAAAGACTCATGGGTTACCCTCTGTATGTTGCACCACAAGTCCCAGAATCCTTTGTATTAGAAAAGGCAAATCCCTCTCCCACTATTGAAAACATGGGCCCAGTACTGCTGCCGTGTATACCTAACCCTGCTAAGTAGCAATTGACAAAGTGCCCTTTACACTTATCCAGATGCGGCTGAGTCAGTCAAAAAATTAAGGGGGTAGGGGTTGAGGAGCATATGAAAATCAACTGACAAATGAATTGGAAAGATACAAGGGGGTAGATTTACAAGGACTGGCACATCCCTGCATATTAGCAGGGATGCACCAGTACCGATGTGACACGCAATTCTACCCTTGCGCCACCACCACGGATGCGTCGCATTTACAATGCGGTGCACCATGGCGCAGGGATAGACAGATGCGTGTCGCATCTGATGGCGTAAGGGCGGCGCTTTGCTGGAGTTGTGTCGCAAGCGCAACTACAACAATGTTCAGGGACCGCCCATACCTAATGTGCTGCGCCACTCCTTACGTCTGCTTCAATCAGGCGTATGGTTTCGTTGCAGCGGCCTCTGAAAAGTGACTCAGTGAAATCTTGTAGATTTCACTGCGTCACTTTTGTGAGGCTTTTCCCAATGGAACGCCCACCCTGCTTACATTAAACCTGACGCAGGTTTAATGTTGCGCAGGGCTTTACAACGTGACACATCTCCTTAGATCCGTCACGTTGTACATGGTTTACGCGCAACTGCGTCACAGAAGTGAGGCAACAGCAGCGTAAATGTGTCGCAAGGGGCTTGTAAATCTGCCCCAAATTATCCAGAAAGTAACTCACCCTGTGCCAGCCAAAATCACAAAGCAGAAGGTGAGAGAATCCTCAGATCAAAATATGTCATTCACATATTCCGTTGTTCATTTCTCACCCTGCCACGCCATTACATCCCCAACGCCCCACAACTCCTACCTGCCCCGTCTGTGGCAGTACTTCACAACACTGTTAGCATGCAGAAGATATGGGGAAATGCCTGACAAGTTCCACATGTACATTTCCCATTTGGTTACTTTTCTATCTTCTCACCTATTGACACATTCAGCCAGAGCACAGACAACCGCAGTAGCAGAGGTCCCTGCATCTTCTGGGAAGAAACAACATCATCCAGAGCAAGGAATACCACCATCACTAACTGGTAAGTCAAACTAGTCAGGAGATGGTCAAAAAGCATGCATTGTCAGGAGACAACAGAGGGACATATAGTGCCCGAATATGAAAGGTAACCAGAGATGAAAAACTAGCTTGATAACTATTGGAGTTGTCAATGGACATTCACCTTTTGCAAATGACATTTGTGAATAGCGAAAGACAAAATATAACATGTCTTGGCTCATCATACTTTTGTAATTGGGGAACATAACATGTATTCCACCAGACCTGGGAACTCAATCCTGGAATCGAGTGCTACAACAAGTCAAAAGGGGGTCCCCACTATATTGTAATAGTTTCTGTAGACCTAATCTAGAAATTCAATGTTAACAAACATGACAATGATGAACAAGAAGTGAAATACTATTGTCAGTAGTATTGACAATGCATCCACTGTCCAACTTGGAATGTTTTTACTATACATAAAATCGCCCAGTCCACCCAGCTGGTCATGTACTTTTCTCATTGGATGGCTTGTTTGTTGGCCATCAACAAAACACGATAGTGGACCTTACTTCAGGATTCGTAGTCATATCATTTTGATAGACGTCACTTCTAGGTAGTGGGCCCATTACAAGTTATATGTGGGATCACTCATGATATTAAATGCTTCACACTTCTGCAACAGTGGTGCCCACAACTGCTTGGGCCTGAAATTGAGTGCATCACATGTGGCAGCAGAAATGTAAAGTTGCAAACACACATCATTGTAGGTACAATAAGGTCCTCTCAGAATCAAAGACTCACACTGACTTCTGCTACAAGGTTGGCTGTGACATCTGGTCAGGGACCACACACTGGGCAGGTGCTGGGCCATGGTAAGTAAACCCAAGAATAATGTACCGGAATGCTCATGAAATGTGCCTTTAATCACCACCGTATGTTGTATGCGTTGTACAACACTGTTGTCCTGCATCACAATATGCTCACATATGGCATTTAACCACATACCAGATCAGACCTTGGTGGCTAATGAAAGGATGACACACAATGTATGCCAAGTGAGTGCAGAATGGACAGAAAATAGTACAATGTGTCATATGAAGTGTCCAAAACCCAACTCGCTTGCAATTCAATGATATGAAAACTCCCTAGCAAAATCATATCGAAATTGGTATGGATGAGGCTCACACTGATGCCACTTGTGTTCCTTTGAGTGGGTGTAAGGGCTGCTAAGGTGAATCTTCATGTAGTTACATTTTCAAATCACTTGGCTGAAAAGCAATATGCTAATCCAGTGCAGGCGGAAAGCATCAAAGCTTCTCAACTTAGCCACAATGTGGGATCATAGCCAAATGTTGCATTCTGCTTGCCTCCTCTTCTACTCTATTCACATATATAGGTGAGTGGTTGACATATGAGGTTAGGATGTCTGCTGTACAAGACACCATCTGTTGTCAGCTAAGTACTACCATGATGTTGGAAATAGAGTATGCAACCAGAGGACACTCGAAGGATTGAAATAAGAAATGTGTGTTCTCTCATTCAAAAATGAGCTTTCTGACTTCATGGGTAGGGAAGCACAAATGAGCCACATTATGTACCTGACTATTGCACATCTCACACATGAACTCCTTTTGACTTGTCAACAGACAACATTACACTCATGAAACCGGTTAGGGTTAATGGTAAAGGTGTAATCAGTGTAATGCGGAGGAGTCCTGGTCATTTATCCCCTTCCTTGAAATATCAGTAACCTTCTCATACAAGTTTGTCTGTTGATGTGTCATCTTATTGATGTCAGTGCTGTGTAACAGCTGGCAACTACTGCATGTGAGCAGGGGCCCACATGTATAGTACATGCCGCATATAGTCCTGGATTATCCAGTCAATGGTCATTGAGAATGACATGTTAGCTCATAGCTACCATCTGTTGTACTGAAATATGGAGATGTATGTCTCATCACAGCTGCTGACAGGATGACACCAGTGCAGCGTACACCATCCCGGGGAATGCATGACATCGTGGCTGCAGCAGTGAAACCCTCTCGCACCTGTCCATCAGGTAATTGTGGCATCAAGTGTGTCACTAGCTTAGATTACTAAGCCATGACAAAGATCAAGATCCCCTTCTGTATAGAATCAGAAGTTGTTGTTTACAAAGTGACATACATATTATGAGTGTCACCTGTGCCTGTTTGTCAATTAGTAATGCAGATCATTGAGCATGTTGTCACTTCCCTCTTCGGCTGCTGGATCGGGGACAGGTCTGTCAACGACATCTATGAAGAGCCAGGTTCAGCAGTTGACATCAGGGGGGATTGGGAAGGGGCAGGAAGTTGTTGCTGGAGCTGGTGTGTTTGCTTGTAGAATGTATATCTCAGTTTAACACCTCAGTGCTATGGTGTGAGCTGTCATTTGTGGTGGTACCCTAACCAGGTCACATCCAACCCTTGTGTTCCACCCCATGTAATACCAGGTCAATTACTAATATGGTTGTAACCTCTGTGTTCCAGGGGATGATGATGATGAGGATGACGGACCTCAACCAGTGTTGGGCGACAGGCACTCAGAGGGGTAAATCCACTGCTCCTCCAGGCAGCTATGTCAGTAGCAAGTCATGTGCAAGAGGAGGAGGAAGTTTCTGAGGACGAAGATTTGGAAGATGATGGTGACTATATGTCCATCCACTCCGGGGATGACGATTCGGATGCCATGGACAGCAATTTCACCACATTGCCAAAATCTTCCACGGCATCACATCCTCCGCCCAACAACATTCATCAGCCTCCTCCAAAACAAACAATTGCATGTCCCCAGCATAGAGCTAACCAGCCACAGCTCTCACGCATCTCAACACAGACATCACTCCCTCACAGCCCTCACATCCAGGACCGACATGGTGGTTCCCCTACACGCTCTTCCCTATACAGTGTATCCCCAGCATCCTCTCCACCATCAGGGGAAGTACTAACCCTGTTGTGGTACAGGTACCCCCTGGGCACCATTCTCCTGCCCACAGGCTTCCACCTGCTACCCCCCCTTCTGTTGGACCTGCTGGTCTCATCCATGGCTGACACCTGCAGAGAGGGTCTGCACCTGGCTATGGTGGCCAGTGGGAGCAGGACTTCTTCCAACAGCAGACAGATGTGAGACAGGACATTCATGCCATAGGGCCTACCCTGTCAGACATGTCTGAGTCCCTGCAGGACATGCTCCAATTCCCTCAGGTGGTAGACAAACGGACCCATGTTTTGGATAGGATGGATAGAACTTGGCAGGACATGTCCAGGAATATGAGAGACATGATATCCATCCAAAGGGAAGAGAGTGCAAGACACCATGTCTTGGCCGTGAAGATGATGGAGGGCATGCTGAAAGTGATCCGAAGTCTCCCTTCATGGTCAACGCAGGGAGGGGAGCCATCATATCTGCCTGCAGGACAGCACATCCACACACCTGTACCAGCAACTGCACAGGACCACAGCAAAGGTACACATCCATACCGGCGCCCTGAACAGGCACTCCCACCACCTGCACAACCACCACCACCCCCTGAGCAGGCACTCCCACCACCTGCACAACCACCACCACCCCCTTAACAGGTACTGCCACTACCTGCAAAACCACCACCACCCCTGAACAGGCACTCCCACCACCTGCACAACTACAACCACCCCCTGAACAGTCACTTATACCACCTGCACAACCACCATCCCCTGAACGGGCACTCCCACCACCTGCACAACCACCACCACCCCCTGAAGGGGCACTCCCACCACCTGCACAACCACCACCACCCCCTGAGCGGGCACTCCCACCATCTGCACAACCAGCCCTTGTCCAGGCACAAACACCAACTGTACATACACCATCTGCCCCTACACGTAGGCAACAAGCCAGACCTGATCCCTCACAGCGATCATCACCTCCGAAATTGCGATGTCGCAAGCACGATCGCCATTGACAACATCCTAAAAACAAATTGACAACTGTGAATATATGTAAAGAAAAAGTAAATATCTTCCAAAGTCAAGATTCTCTTGTGTATCATGTCCTGTATACCAATGTCGGTGGCCTAGAGATGTGAGGAGGTATGTGTGTGTGTGACACAGTTACAAGTGTAACCCATCATTGCAACAAGCCATAATATGCATAGCAGATGATTCACCAAATACGTGTCCATTTTCTGTACCAGACATTCACAATGAAGTCAAACAAGTTAAAGTAAGTAGGATTCTTAAAGATATTTATAAATGATTCGAAGAACAACCGTCTGTGTGGAAGGGAGAAAGGAAAACAAATGATGATCTTAATGCAGATGGATAAGGGAACTTGGATTGGGGTGGGGCAACACAAATATAACATGTCAGGGAGCGTCAGGGCCCCCAGTCTATTTACAAGGGGAAAAGTAAAGAATTGTCCACAAAGATAATTCTGTCAAAAAGTCAAGTGTCCTTCTGGTCATCCTCTACTACCACAATGTCCAGATCCTCCGATTCCGATGCAGGCACACGGCTGGCCGATGCAGGAACAGGCACCACACAGGGTCATGACACACGAGGAGTACGGGGGAAACAGTGTGGGCCAATGGACGGGGAGACATTGACGGTGGTATGTGAAGGAAGTTGGGTAACAACAGACAACATGGCTGTGGCCATGGAATTGACGCTGGTAGTGACGGTGGCCAGAGCACGGACAATCTCCTCTCGCATCATGCGTATCTCTAGACCCAACTGCAGCATGATGCGAGCGAACATGTCTGGCTGACCCTCACACACCCACATCAAGTCCTCTGGGACAGCCACAGGAGGAACAACACAGGGAGGGGCCTGGGTGGGACAGGAGGGAGGTGGTGCCTCAGGTCCAGAGCCAATGTTGTGGTCGAGCTGGCAGCTACAATAAGGGGGACTGGTTGCAGGGGATGCAGCAGGAATCCCTGATGGAAAGGGGGCCTCTAGAGGTGGGGAGGGGCTGATGGCAAACCCAGGTTGGGTATTGGCCTGCCCCGGGAACACCTCAACAGAACCCACAAGTGAATGGTCTGGGGGAGTAGCTCTCCACCACCCCCTGGCCAGAGGTGTCGGGTTCTCCCCCCCATTTCAATGTCCACAGCCTCCACCCGGGTCTTAGCACCAGAGTTGTGTTCCTGGTCAGTCCGGGTGGGCGCAATCCCCTTGCCTCCAGATGTTGAGGGTCCCTCCTCATCCTCTTCTTCCTCACTGGTAGAAAGAGGCCGTAGCCGCTGGCACACTGATGTTCTCCCGCTCTGAACCTGCTCCTGCTGTTCTACCATTTGGCCAGCTGTGCCCACTGAAATGTAAGCAAAATCATGATGTAGTGATTGTATACTTCAGGACGAGACACATACATAGATGAGCCAAGGTCAGAGTTTGTTTTCCTCTGATCACACTTTACAGTTGTCAATGTTTATGAGCTTACATTACGTGTATGTTCACTGTCATCTCCAGAATTGAGTCTGACATGGACATCTCACAAGAATATTTGTGGCTTACACAACTGTATTGGCCAACCCTCAACTTTGGCATTCTTGTGATCTGTGTGTCCTGTCACTGCTACATGTGCAGGTTCCAAAACCAATCCACCAAAGGAGATCAGAGAGAGCTCAGATTTCATTGAAATTGGCCTGTCATATGGAGTTGCAGCTCTTTTAGGTCTGGACAAATGTCATCTGCTGTGTATTATTGTATAAGACAAGACAAATGCCGAATGTGGGTCACACATCCACATAGAGTCTGTGCTGTTTGTTTTGCTACGTTGTGAGTCTAGCCTTTTTATGTCCCTTCACAAAAGCTGACAATCCAGTGCCACATATTGGCTTTGGTGAGTGATATGGTAATGCAGTGCACTGGTGACCAGTAGTGGGTTGTTGTGACAGCTACCTGTACATGTGAAAATGCATACAAGCCACTGAGGGTAAGACGTGTGTCAGTGGACACACTTGGCAAATTCAGAAACACTTAAGCATGAGGCAAGGATCTCAAAGTCTGGCTTGACTTCATGGCACTTGATGATCTGTCTAGATTAGAACCCAAACTCAACAAATGCAATGCAAGTCACAGCATCCAATACCTTTTGGCCTGCCATACACACACTGGACAGTGTCTGTACCATTGCTCATCCAATGCACACATCAGTTATGATTCCCTTGGTTCACTGTTAGTGGTGCTGGCTGGCAGTGCAAATTTCAATACAAACGCACAAGTGTGGCTCAATTCCCCAGTTGTTATGAAGAAACTACAAATCCCAAAATGCACTCTGCCCTGTACAGTCCATATGCCAGTGTGCCTTTTTACTCATGATGACTGCTGCATGGATACAGAATAGGTAAATGGAGGCATGGGACACACAATGGTACAGCACTGTCTTCACTCTCATCATATTCCCAGACACATATTGCATATAATGCACTTACCAGGACTCTGCTGCTCATGCTCCTCCAGCTGAGCATGGAGAGTCAACCAAGCTGCTCGCAGGACCCTCCTGTACAGTGGGGAGAGGCAAGGATGATGCACATGGTGCTGGGAAGAATGGCCCACCAGCTCCTCAGCCTTGTGCCGGGCCCAGCGTTTTAGGTCCTCCCAGCGCATGCGGCATGCCCTAGCACTCCTGATGTGGACGCCCACAGCACTGCAGCGCTCACCAATTTTGGCCTATAGCCTGGCCCAGGCTGCATTGCTCAGCTGGTATTCAGGGTCCCCATATAGCTGAGGATATTTGGAGAGCACCCCCTTAGCCAAGATGTCTAATTCCCTTTCAGTGAAAGGGGGTTCTTTCTACTCATAACCCTCAGCCGTTTTGGGACAAATAACTTTAAGAAGAGCAGCAGGATGGCAGAGGATCTGATCTGTGATAGAGGATGACTCAGAATGAACACAAAATGGCTGTCAACAACTTCCTGTGATGTATTTCCTGTCTCCCACTTCCTGAATATCATTTCCTGTAAGGAATAATGTGTTCCGGTTCATTTTCGGAGGTTACATCCCTAAAACGTAGTTCCCGGTTCCAGAGCGGCGGGTCCGTTTTAGATTTGGGGGTCTCTAGCTGGCAGAGGTAGTTACCTTTGACAAATGGGGACCCTTGGTCTAGTCAGGGTAAGGGGGTACACTCCTAAAATAACCCCTGCTCACCCCCTTGGTAGCTTGGCACGAGCAGACAGGCTTATCTCAGAGGCAGTGTGTAAAGCATTTGTGAACACATACAGTAATCAAGTGACAACACTACAGAGGGACACCACATAAGTTTTATATCAAAAATAAGTATTCTTTTTATAGACTTATCACAAGACAACAAAACGACACAAATGGTAGAATTAGCTTAGTTCTCGTTAGATGTTAAATGGCGACACTTTGAGTTCAATGTACCTTAAGATGCGTAATGCAATACAACGAAAGTGTTGCAGGGAAGGTGATGCGTCGGTTCCTTACACGCAAGAACGGCGATGCGTCGGGTCCCTACTGCTGCGTAGGGGATGCGTTGGTTCCTCTCTGCGAGAGGAGGTGATGTGTCGGTTTCTTACTGCGCTTCCGTGGCGATGCGGCACACAACGCCGTGATGCGATGCAGATCCGGTGCAAAGAAACAAAGATGGCGTCTTTTCTTGATGCGACATGATGTGGACCGCGACAGGCCCTGCGACACGCTTCTCGGTGATGGGGCAGCGTCTGCTGCGACGTCGATCCTGTTTTCCGCCGATGCGAGTTGCTTCGACAAAGATGCGAGCTGCGACAGGCCCTGCGACACGCTTCCCGGGGATGTGGCGGCATCTGCTGTGACGTCGATCCTCTTCTCCGGCGATGCGAGGCGCTTTCTCGTTGTGAAGCAACAGCGGCAGTGCGGCGACACGCTTCTTGCTCGTGAGTCGCGCTTCCATCTCCTTGCGACACACAGTCCCTCAGAAAGCCTCGCAAAACAGCAGGCACTTCCAAAGAACTCTTGGGGAGCTGGTGGGTGAAGTCTGTTGTCCCTGAGACTTCAGCAGGAGGCAAGCTTTTTTCTCAAGCCCTTGGAGATCCTTCACAAGTTGAATAAAGTACACAAAGTTCTTTCTCCTCTCTTTGGCAGTGAGGCAACCACTGCAGGCCAATCCCTCAAGCTTAGGGATAGTCCCGCCTCAGTCTCTCTGGTTCTTCTCCTCAGCAAAGGTTTCTTCTTGTTTCCCAAAGTGATCTAAAGTTCTTGGGTTTGGGTCCCAATATTTATACCCAGTTTCTCTTTATTCTCTGAAGGCAGAGAGGCCTTTGCCTAGTCCAAACCAGTTCTGGTCAGTCCTGGATCACTTTGTTGACAAGACTCCTTCTTTCCTTTCAGAGTGCAGGGCAGAGACATCAGAAGCACCACAGGAGGTGGAGCCAGCATTGTGGAGGGAAGGCACAGCCCTATTCAGGTCCCAGGTGCAACTCCTCCCATCCATCTAGATGCAGATCTCTCTATTCAGCCCTGTGCTGACTCACCTTGTCTCCTGGAATTCCCCAGCCCCTGTCACTCAAACTCCAGACAAGGAATACACAGCCTAGCAGAGGCAGGTTTGGATGGTTAGACGAGAAAATACCTACTTTCTAAAAGTGGTATTTGCAAACCCAGAATGTGAAAACCAACTTCACTAAAAAAAGATGTATTTTATCATTCTGAGTTCAGGCATACCAAACTCGAATTTCTACCATGTTCCCTGAGTCAGTTAGGATTATAAGATGTAATAATCAAACTGCCCATTCTGGCCTATGGGGAACAGCTAGCCTTGCAATAGTGAAAAACGAAAATGGCTGTAATTCACTATTAGGACATGCCACACACACCAGGGCATGTCCTACCTTATACTTACAATGCACCCTGCCCTTGGGACAACCATAGGGGTGACTAATATGCAGAAAAGGGAAGGTTTAGGGACTGGCAAGTGGGTGCACTTGCCCAGTCAGCATGGCAGTACCAGACTGCACACAGGCTCTGCAATGGCAAGCCTTATACACACTTTAACAGGCTGCTTCTGTGGGTGGCACAACCAGTGCTGCAAGCCCACTAGCTGCATTTGGATTACCAGCCCTGGGCACTCCTGGTGCACTGTACTAGGGTCTGATAGGTAAACCAATCCAGCCAATTATGGAATCACAAATCCATTCATCAATTTACAATAGGGAGAACATATGCACTTTAGCACTGAACAGCAGTGATAAAGTGCCCAGAGTCATAAAACCAACAAAAACAGGTCAGACAAAATACAGGAGGAAGGCAAAAAGTTCAGGGAATACCCTGCCAAAAGGGCCAAGTCCAACAGTCCACCTCTACGCATTGCGCTCCAAAATCGGAAATTACGTTTGTGGGCCGTAATCTCCAAAATTGACCTGGAACACATTATTTCATATAGGAAATGATATACAGGAAGTGGGAGACAGGAAATACATCACAGGAAATTGTTGACATACATTTTGTATTCATCCTGATCCATCCACAATCATTAATCAAATCCACTGCCATCCTGCTGTTCTATTGTGGAAAAAGCTGAAATGACAGTGCAGGTGAGAATTTTTAAAATGTTACAAAAGGGGGAACAGACCACTTAATGACATTTTTGCGCGGACAGGGGTGGGCTGACACAACATCAAACCACAGTTTCGTTTTCTGCTACTTTGCATTATGGTACATATAGTCCATATTGAGTGCTCAAAACAAGAGTTGTGTGTTGTGTTACGGAATATTGGGGGGAATCAGTGCCTTGTATCACAGACGCATAGTGCCTGATTCACCCATGACATCGTCACTCCCGTTTGTGGGCCCATCATTTGTGGGGGAGTCAAATCTGTTGAGGGCACAGGCCTGAGAATGCAATGGTTATGCCCATTTGTGATTATGAAACCCATCCTCATAAGGTCCATGTAGGTCTCTCAGAACATGTATTGTTTTTCATCTGCATCAATACATTCTTTAGGGACATCCACTACACTGATCACTGACATGGGCACATGACCTGAAGCACGCTCAACCTTTTGACTACTGTCAACAGCTGTGATTTACATGCAGTTAGTGTGGCTTGCAAAGTAGTCTTAGGATGGAATTTTTTGACACAGTCGTGAACATCCAAGTTTCATCATTGACAACAGACTCCAAACCACATTTTGTCCATGACACTACAGGTTGCTCATGTGAAAAACGTGGCAACGAGCTGATCACGGACTTGCATACCCTGACCTCGGTTATGTGCAATGGCCCGGTTTCTCAGATTCAGAGCTCTAGCCGAGGTTCAAGGGGTATGTGTACGCCATGCGTTAAAGCAATGTTGTGCAAAACACAACAGGCTAATATGATCTTGCACACGACTGCAGGGGAGTACAGCAGCACACCCCCTGTACGGTCAAGACATGTGAATCGCGACTTTAACAGACCAAAAGTGCGCTCTATGATGGCTCTAGTCCGTATGTGTGCCCTATTGTACCTACGCTGAGGTACAGTGTTTGCACGCCTGTAAGGGGTGAGGAGTTGTGGGAAAAGTGCATACTCAGCGTCGCCTGAGGAGGGAAGAAAGGGCAGTTGGTTACATTGGTGAGCAGTCTATATATCGACTTTTTAATATCGAGGGACATAAATATCGAGTCAAAAATATCTAACGTACAAAATATCGAAATAGATAATATCGATGTGAAAAATATCGTTTTTTTTTTTAATTATATGTCGATGTAAGTAATATCGTTAGTAATAATATCGACATGTTAAAATATCGTTATTGTATGTTTAGTAAATATTTTGAAGTTGTTTGTATAAATAGTTAAAATGTATATAATATGAGAAATATTTATATTGTTTTAGGGGCGGGATGTTGGGTTATAGGGGATAAGGGTGGGGAGTGTTTTAAAAAAGTTAATTATTTTTTAATATATTGTAAAATTTAATTAGTAAATTTTATTTCAAATTTGAAATGTATATTTAATTTTAGGAGCGGGATGTTGGGTTACAGGGGATAAGGGTGGGAAGTGTTTTAAAAATGTTTATATATTTTTGAATTTTTACAAAAATGTATTTAGAAATTTTAAAATAAATTTAGAATTTTTAAATTATTTTTAGGAGTGGGATGTTGGGTTATAGGGGATAAGGGTGGGAAGTGTTTTAAAAATGTTTATATATTTTAGAATTTAAAAAAAAAATTATTTAGAAGTTTTAAATTAAATTTAGAATTTTACAATTAATTTTAGGAGCGGGATGTTGGGTTATAGGGGATAAGGGTGGGAAGTGTTTTAAAAATGTTAATATATTTTTTAATTTAAAAAAAAATTATTTAGAAAATTTAAATATAATTTAGAATTTTACAAATAATTGTAGGAGCGGTATGTTGGGTTATAGGGGATAAGGGTGGGAAGTGTTTTAAAAATGTTTATATATTTTAGAATGTTTAAAAAAATTAATGTAGAAATTTTAATTTTAATTTAGAAATTTAAAATGAATTTTGGAAGTGGGATGTTGGGTTATAGGGAATAAGGGTGGGAAGTGTTTTGCAAATTTTTATATATTTTTGAATGTTTTTTAACTAAAATTTATAATTTTAAATGTAATTTAGAAATTTATGTAAAATTTTCGCAGTGGGATGTTGAGTTACAGGGGATAAGGGTGGGAAGTGTTGTAAAAAAATATTTTTAATTTGGAATATTTAATACATTTATTTTGAAATTTGGAATAAAAATATATTTTTTATATTATCTTTAAGGAGTGGGATGTTGGGTTATAGGGGATGAGGGTGGGGAGTGTTTTAAAAAAATTGATTTATGTATGAATAATTTGTATACAAAATATAGAAAATTATAATAAAATTTCGAATGTTATATTTAATTTTAGGAGTGAGATGTTGTGTTATGGGGATAAGGGTGTGGAGTTTGATAAAAATGTGTAAAATGTTGGTAATATTGTATAAAAAGTATGTATAAATTTTGATTTTGATTGTACAATTTTAAATTTAGTTGGGGCTTGGGATGTTGGCTTATAGGGGATAAGGGTGGGGAGTGTTTTAATTTTTTTTTTGAAATTAGTAATATTGAGTAATGGGGATACTGGTCTGGGAGCGCGGGGCGGCTGATGTATATATTGGAGGCCTTAACCGAGACCCCGTTACCGCGTGTTCCTTGTTCTCACGAGGAAGTTGAATAAGTGCTTACCACACCTGATGCGGCGTTGAAGAGCTTTTTCGGCGAGTAGCACATTACACTGGAACCCAAGATTAGTAGTTGGATACACTGTCGCTATTTACCGCCATGTGGCAACCTATGCTCTTTAAAGAGACGTTTCCATGTAGAAGATTTAACTGAAGAGTTTACGAAGAATACCGTGTCCTGGAGGGCTGAGTGATCCCTGACGCCGCATCCTACCTGGCCATCAGTGAAACAAGTGCTGTCTCCCTCCCGCTGCCGCCATTCAATACGCGGCCGCTGTGTGGAGGGGACTACCTTTCCCAACAGCCCTAGCGCCGGACAGGAACCGGAACCCGCCGACTCTGCTATCCCGCCTGGAGGCGCATAAAAACTGGCCTAACTACCGCCACGCGGGGACCGCGCGCGGGACTGCGCCGGGCTAAGCCCGGGCAAAGGGCGGGCCCTCTGAGGCCCTCAGAGGCACAAAGAGGCACGGGACGGCCCAATAAGTAAGGCCTGTATTCGAAACATATTCTCCGATTTATCGCTGAGGATATATTGTTTAGGGATTCACGCAAATATTGTTCTATAGCCCTACTGATTCTTTGTCACCTTAAAATATATAAGTTAAACACATGCTAATTGTGATCCCGATTTAGTGTTACTGGAAATATAGCTTATTTTAGTCAATTCAACATTAGACAGGATAATCCTACTGTTTATATTGTTGGTTGTAAATATGAATATGCGGGAAACTAGAAGTAAAGTCGTAACCGCAGGAAATAAGCTGACTGGTACTTTAGATGATTTCATTGTACGCACCAATAGTCTAATAGATCAAGGGATAGTATTAATGGAGAGAAGGGTATCCCAAGATCTAGCCTTTGCCAAGAGATCATCGATAGGCAATATTGCTGCGGCTCGCAGTCCTGATAAAACCGTGCCTGAACCTTTCTTATTACAAGCACATGCACAGATACATAACAGTGCCACAATTGACCTGGTATCACAAAACCCAATCAGCACGGGATTAGAATTATTAAACCCTGTGGTAGAAACTCTGACTGGGGTTCATTTAGATGCTCAGGATGATACTGTAACTCGAAAATTAAAAGGAAATAGGCAGGGGGCAATTCCAAAAAAGTGTGCAAAAAATAAAAGGTTAACTTGTAAGAAGGTTAAGGCTAAAATTGTTAAGAAGGGTGTTTTTAAAGAGTCTGTGGTAAATGAAGATGGGATAAATCAGGAATCAGAACTTGAAGTTCCCAATCATAGGAAATTGTCTTTACCTATGATGGACGCTACTTTACCAGATGAGTCTTTAATTGATATCCTTGATGAGAGTAATATAGTGAGTAGTCTAGATGGTTATGAAGACAGGGAAAATTCTATGATATATACCTTGTCAACACTAATTAAATCTTTATTTGCCCCCATACAAGAAAGGCTCCAAGGCATAGAGCACCTACTCCAAACACTCCAAAAGGATATAAAAACACAGTTGGACACCCAGAAAAAAGCGCCAAATAATGAAATTATATCGGTGGACAAACCGGTGGTCTTAAAAGAAAACTTGCCGAAAGGGAAGAAAATAACTTCCACAATCCCTTTGCCAGAGTCCATGCGAAATGTAAATAAATCAGTAGTGAGTATAAGGACTCCTGGGCTATTAATGGCACCCGAAGTGACTGTACCCACCATACCTATGTCTGCTGCTCCTATTCCTAATCAAGGTAAACTGCAACAGGAAAAAATTGAAAAGAGCAGAAGCATAGATTTGCCCCCGGATGCCTGCCCCTATGTGGTAGTATTAACTGGGGTCCCTGAATTGGTACCCAATACTATGGAGCCCTTTGAAGCATTAAGAAACAAGGTGATTCACTGGCTAAACTCTAATTATCCTATACCCCCAGTTTTGGCCAGTAGAATCTTGATGGTTCGAAGGGCATCATGGGTGGGCAGTAAGAGAAAGAAACTACAGGGTGACTGCGTGGTTATAACTTTTGAAAACCCGCAAACGGTAGATTATATCTGCCAGGGGAATCCTATAAATCAAGATTTACAAATTACAGCTAGACCTCTATTCTATTTCTATACTCCAAATGAACAATTAGATGATAGATGGAGTTGGACTAGAAATGAAAATTGTGCTAGGGAAGGACGGAGAAATAATTTGTATGGGGATTTAAACTTGTACAGACAAGGATGGAGGGAAGATGACCACTGGACTTTAATACAGCGAAGGTTCGGGAGAAACCAAAATGGTGGCCCGCAACATTGGGGAAATTGGCCAGGCACACAGTCTGTTCCATTTGCCATCCCCTGCTATAACAGATTCAGTCCACTAGATATGGTCGACTGACTTTCAGGGTGTGAGAAATTTCCTGTTCTGTTACCGACTGCAATTACTACCCTAAATCCACCACCCTCTGGCCCCTCCAACGAAAATCTTGATAAGATCAGGATAAGTTTGTGCAATAGGACTTCGTCAGAAATCAAAGAATTTAATAATAAAGCCAGATTGTCGGGGCAAGAGTGTGTAAAAGGTAAAAAGAAATTACCACTTGACAATAGTTTAAACTTCGTCCCAAAGCCAAAAGGAAACATGACCGATCCTATAGTTGAGATAGATAAGATTGTCATAGGTCAGGTTGTCACAGACGAGGTAATATTATCCACCGAAAATAGAAACTGTAAGGTGATGTTTTGGAACGTGGCAGGATTAAAACACAAAATCTCTAATCCCTTATGGAAAACGGCCACGGACGGTGTGGATATCTTGGCCCTGCAAGAAACCTGGACAATAGATCCTATACATTTAACTGGCTACAAAACTTATTGTACTCCTGCAGTAGGAGGGACATATGGGAGACCCAAAGGTGGTATAGTCACGTATCTCTCAAATTCATTATCATATGAGAGGGTACATTTTGATTATAATAATAGCTACTATCATAAATTGGTGATAGATACCAAAACTGGGATCAGCCTTGTGGTAGTTAATTTTTATAATAACATCCCGTGTACCGCTATTCAGAATACTATGAAAAGGCTAAATGAGGATCTACAAGGGGAGATAGTTAGCAAAACGAGGGAAGTAATGATTTTATGGGGGGGGGGGATTTTAATTGTCATCTTTGCAAAATGGGTCAAAAAGGAACTTGTGGATTAATGTTAGAGCAAGACATTAATCTTACACATTTTGACCATACTCTAACCGGGGACTTATTAAATGAGATATTATTTAATTGTGATTTGGGATATGCTAATGAATTAATTGAGTGCCCATCATCGTTTGCCCCGACCTTTATTGGAAGGGGCGCATCAACCATCATTGATTTTATTATCTGCTCAAATACTTCTGGATTTAGGGCTGCTACTTATAAGAATCGCCAATTACCACTGAGTGATCATTACCCACAAGTACTCGAAATTGATAGCCCATTTTTAGCATGCCAACATGATTGTTTACAGATACAGGCAGCCCCAGATGTGCTGATGGGGAGACAAAATGGGTATTCCCTCAAGTGGAGTAAGGTGGTCCCGAACGAATTCTTAGCTAAACTAGTTAATAGCTGTTCAGAAAGCTTTAGAGTTTGTTTAGATGAAAATTCAAAGAACGAAAACATAATGGAACATTTTAATATCATAGCAGCTACAATCAAAGAGAGTCTGAGGGTGGTTTTTAAAAATAGGACAAAAAATGCCAGAAGATGGTTTGATAAGGCGTGTACCAGAGCCTTGACTGAGCTCAAACATGCTATCCATTCGGAACCTCGAAACCCCATTCAAATAAGAGAACTAAGGAATCGCTACAATCATGCATTAAAAGAAAGAAAGAAAAACATAAAGAGGATGGCCTGGGAACAACTATGCGATGCCTCACAAGCTAAAGATACAACAGCATTTTGGGGGGTGGTAAATGCGCCGCTCCTTTTTGATAATACCAAGGCACGTATAGAAATTGCAATTAATGAGGAGGACTGGGTCACACATTTTTCAAACCTCTATATGTGTCTTGAGCCGTCTTCGCAAGAGGACTATGCCCCTTTTTGTGAGAATGAGCTGGAGGCACAAAAAATACCAGCCTCACGGCTGGAGGTTCCATGGGAGAAATGGGGGACATCTGAAAAACTAGTGGTAACATTGCCCGAGGTTCTATTGAGTTTAAAAGATACAAAGGGTGGAAAGGCATCGGGCCCAGATGGGATCCCAGCTGATCTGTATAAAGCTAACAGTGAGATCTGGGGTCCCATCCTGGTACAGCTTTTTAACGCAGCTCTGGCGAAGGGCCTGAGTCGGTCATGGTTTACATCAATTATTGTCCCCATTTTTAAAAAGGGAGACAGACAAAACTGTGCCTGCTATAGGCCAATATCCCTACTTGATTCGTCCATAAAAATCCTGGGCAGAGTAATTTTAGCTAAATTACAAAACTGGGCGGAGGAAAATGGGATAATAAGCGATCTCCAGTTTGGTTTCCAAAGAGGCATAGGAACTATAGAACAGTGTTTAAACTTATTTTTTCTGCAACAGAAGTATACGTCGATAAAGAAGGAGCGATTATATCTTGTCTTTGTCGATCTTACTTCGGCTTTTGATTGCGTGTCCCACAATAAATTATGGAAAGTGATGCAAAGGATGGGTGTGGACGACTCAATCCTCTCCTTTTTTGAGGGAGCTGTATTCTGGGGCTACAGCAACTGTTCGTTATGGAAAAGGAGGCGAATGTAGTAAATCCTTTGGGATAGGGCGCGGAGTACGCCAAGGATGTGTCCTGGCCCCCTTCCTGTTTTTGATTTATATAAATGGGCTGGAAGATCACCTATTGCAGGAGTGCGGGGACATGCCAGTTGCTGGCAATAGGCGCATTCCCGCACTACTGTATGCGGATGATGCCGTTTTAATGGCACGAACACCAAATGCCCTACAAAATCTAATAACATCCTTTAATAAATTCATGAACAGCTTAGATTTAAAAATAAACTGTAGCAAAACTTTTACCATGAACTGTGGAATACGAACTAAGAAAAGGATGAAAACCATCTCAATAAATAATGCTAGTTTAGAAAACACTCCTACATTTTCTTATCTAGGTATTCTATTTCATGAGACTGGCACGTGGACAAATGCGATTAGGGCAAGAACTCTTTTGTTCTCAAAGACTATAATGGCCCTAAAGAGTTTTATACAGAAAATGGGAAAGAAGCCTTTTAGAGAAATTTTAACTATTTATAATGCAACGTGTATATCAGTGGCCATTTATGGAGCAGGACTCTGGGGGTATGCTAACATAGATACTATCCAAATAAATGAAAATAAGTTTATGCGGTACTTGCTGTCCGTGCCTGATAGTATTGCAACCCTAAATTGCCATGAGGAGTTAGGGCAGCCATATATTTCAGATATAATAAAAATTCAGCCCATTTTATTATGGCACAGGGTCTGGACTGTTAATGAATGTGTTGTAAATCGAGCCATAATCCAGGATGTGTTACAACTGGAAAATGTAAAAGTTTTCAAATGGTTAAACTATGTGAAGACTTTTTTGACAGAGATAGATTGTGAACAATATTTTGAGGATCCACTGTCAATGGTACACATCTCTAGAAAAATATTGAAAAAATCCTGTATGGAACATCTCAGGGAAAAAAGACTGTGTGAGGAAAGAAAGAAAAAGACTGTGTGTTCCCACCAGCTGATATTAAGTGGTCTAAATTTACAACCATATTTATGTCTCTCTATGGCACCCCATGATAGATTCCGTCTCACACGTTTTAGATTTAATATAGTTTTTAGATTATTAACTTTCCCACAAATGAATTCTTGGTCAAAAGAACTCTGTTTATGTCCATGTGATGAATTATCCCTGCAATCTGATATCCATGTGTTATTTTTCTGCAGATTTTATACCTTGCCTCGCAAGAAATTTATTGTCCCAATTCTTAAAGAGTTTCAATTAAATAGATGCCGCCCAGCGTTTTTAGAATTGCAAAGAATGGACACTGTATTTATTGTTGCCTCGCTGGCAGAATTTTTTAAAAATGTTTTTAAACTACGTAAATCAATGGACTGTTAACTGATTGAATTGTCCATATGGAAATCATCTGCACTTCTCCCCTGTAACAATAACTATATATTGTTTTATTTTAAATTGTATTTGTATTTTTGTTGCTTTTATGGTTATTCCTTTTTAACCGAATAAAGTATTTTGACTTTGACTTTGAGTAATTTATATTAAAAAAAAATATATTATAATATAATATTTTGGGATTAATTTTAGATTGGGGATTTGGATTTGTAGAGGATAAGTGTGGGTATTGTTTTATGTAAATTTTTTAATAATGATTAAAACATTTTTTTTTATATATTTATATTTATATATTTGTATTGCAATTACTGTAATTAAATAGATATTGGAGTGGGAATATACAATTATTTTAGATTAGTATACATGATGTAGTGTAATTAAATATATTTATGAGTGGGAATACTAAATTAATGAAGTTTAGTGTTTTGCACCTACCATAATTAAATATAGATTTGAGTGAGAATAGTAAATTAATTAAGTTCAGTGTCCAGCACTTATCCTAATTAAATATAGATTGGAGTGGGAATAGTAAATGAATTAAGTTCATTGTCCAGCACCTACTGTAATTTAATATAGGTTGGAGTGAGAACAGTAAATTAATTAAGTTCAGTGTCCAGCAATTATCTTAATTAAATATAGACTGGAGTGGGAATAGTAAATTAATTCAGTTCAGTGTCCAGCACATACTATAATTAAATATAGGTTGGAGTCAGAATAGTAAATTAATTAAGTTCAGTGTCCAGCACTTATCTTAATTTAATATAGACTGGAGTGGGAATAGTAAATTAATTTAGTTCAGTGTCCAGCACCTACACTAATTTAATATAGGTTGGAGTGAGAATAGTAAATTAATTAAGTTCAGTGTCCAGCAGTTATCTTAATTAAATATAGACTGGAGTGGGAATAGTAAATTAATTAAGTTCATTGTCCAGCACCTACTGTAATTTAATATAGGTTGGAGTGAGAATAGTAAATTAATTAAGTTCAGTGTCCAGCACTTATCTTAATTAAATATAGACTGGAGTGGGAATAGTAAATTAATTAAGTTCAGTGTCCAGCACCTACCCTAATTAAATATAGATTGGAGTGAGAATAGTAAATTAATTAAGTTCAGTGTCCAGCACTTATCTTAATTAAATATAGATTGGAGTGGGAATAGTAAATTAATTAAGTTCAGTGTCCAGCACATACTCTAATTAAATATAGGTTGGAGTGAGAATAGTAAATTAATTAAATTCAGTGTCCAGCACTTATCTTAATTAAATATAGACTGGAGTGGGAATAGTTAATTAATTAAGTTCAGTGTCCAGCACCTACTCTAATGTAATATAGGTTGGAGTGAGAATAGTAAATTAATTAAGTTCAGTGTCCAGCACTTATCTTAATTAAATATAGACTGGAGTGGGAATAGTAAATTAATTCAGTTCAGTGTCCAGCACATACTCTAATTAAATATAGGTTGGAGTGAGAGTAGTAAATTTATTAAGTTCAGTGTCCAGCACTTATCTTAATTTAATATAGACTGGAGTGGGAATAGTAAATTAATTAAGTTCAGTGTCCAGCAGCTACTCTAATTTAATATAGGTTGGAGTGAGAATAGTAAATTAATTAAGTTCAGTGTCCAGAACTTATCTTAATTAAATATAGACTGGAGTGGGAATAGTAAATAAATTTAGTTCAGTGTCCAGCACGTACCCTAATTTAATATAGGTTGGAGTGAGAATAGTAAATTAATTAAGTTCAGTGTCCAGCACTTATCTTAATTAAATATAGACTGGAGTGGGAATAGTAAATACATTTAGTTCAGTGTCCAGCACCTACCCTAATTTAATATAGTTTGGAGTGAGAATAGTAAATTAATTAAGTTCAGTGTCCAGCACTTATCTTAATTAAATATAGACTGGAGTGGGAATAGTAAATTTATTAAGTTAACTGTCCAGCACCTACTCTAATTTAATATAGGTTGGAGTGAGAATAGTAAATTAATTATGTTCAGTGTCCAGCACTTATCTTAATTTAATATAGACTGGAGTGGGAATAGTAAATTAATTCAGTTCAGTGTCCAGCACCTACCCTAATTAAATATAGATTGGAGTGAGAATAGTTAATTAATTAAGTTCAGTGTCCAGCACTTATCTTAATTAAATATAGACTGGAGTGGGGACAGTAAATTAATTAAGTTCAGTGTCCAGCACATACTGTAATTAAATATAGGTTGGAGTGAGAATAGTAAATTAATTAAGTTCAGTGTCCAGCACTTATCTTAATTAAATATAGACTGGAGTGGGAATAGTAAATTAATTAAGTTCTGTGTCCAGCACCTACTCTAATTAAATATAGGTTGGAGTGAGAATAGTAAATTAATTAAGTTCAGTCTGTAGTGGGAGTAGTATGTTAATTAAGTTTGGTAAATAGCAAATATTATAATTAAATATAGAGTTGAATAGGAACAGTTAAATTATTTTTTTTTAATTTACAATTGGGTGCCGATTACGATCCGGCAAAAACCGGGTACGAACCGTCGGACGGAGCATATTCCCCGTCCGACGCATACCCGGTCGTGTAAATATACAAACATGGAATTACGATTCGGACGGAAACACCTTTTCCGTACGAATCGTACAAAACACCGACCGACGAAAATCAACGTACAAATGCGATCCGGGAATGCGCCGACCTGACGTCGGGACGCACGCAGCCTGCCATTCACGAACCAGGAATTACGATTCGCACCGCCGTCATCCCGCACGGTGAATATTTTCCGGCTGCCAAAAACTGCCGGGAAATCAGGACGACGCGAACAAGGAGTACCAGTACGCGACGGACAGACAGGACGACGTGAACAAGGAGTACCAGTACGCGACGGACAGACAGGACGACGCGAACAAGGAGTACCAGTACGCGACGGACAGACAGGACGACGCGAAAAAGGAGTACCAGTACGCGACGGACAGACATGGACTAGAACCTACGTGTCATCCCGGCCCTCATAGCAGTCGACCTCCTCTACAGGTTACGACGCAGACGCTGCAGAAGGTCAGAACAACTAAGGGAGGGGGGAAAGGGGGGGAAAGGGGGGGGCAGGAGCAGGGGCAGGCCACAAAACCCCCACCATAGTCACAAAGCACACATGCCCTAGACATACCTGACTCCCAGGCCCTGGTCACTACGAGGGGGTGGGGCCTTGTCCAGCCAAGCCAGCGACCGCCACAACGGAAGTCCTTGACGACGCGAACCTGCAACACAACCAGACAGGTACGTCCCGTACCCACGCCTTAAGAGCGTGGGTACGAGTCGTACCACGCCCACACCTACGTCACCCCAACAATGGCGGGACGGCTCGTACCCACGTGGCAAAGGCCTGGGGACGGCCCGCACAAGCATCACATAGCGTGGGGACGGATATGTACGGACCGTACCCCCACCCTGTATGCATGGAGCGGACCCCCAACCCCAACAGTGCAAGTACGACACGTACCCCCACCCGTGGACGTATGGAGCGTACCCCCCACCCCAACAGTGTAAGTACGACACGTACCCTCACCCGTGGACGTATGGAGCGTACCCCCCACCCCAACAGTGTAAGTACGACACGTGCCCTCACCCGCAGACGTATGGAGTGTACCCCCACCCCAACAGTGTAAGTACGACCCGTACCCCCACCATCGGACGTATGGAGCGTACTCCCACCCCAACAGTGTAAGTACGACACGTCCCCTCACCTCGAATGCATGGAGCGTACCCCCCAGCCCAACAGTGTAAGTACGACCCGTACCCCCACCCGCGGACGTATGGAGCGTACCCCCCACCCCAACAGTGTAAGTACGACACGTACCCTCACCTCGAATGCATGGAGCGTACCCCCCACCCCAACAGTGTAAGTACGACCCATGGCCTCACCCGCGGACGAATGGAGCGTACCCCCACCCCAACAGTGTAAGTACGACACGTACCCTCACCTCGAATGCATGGAGCGTACCCCCCACCCCAACAGTGTTAGTACGACCCGTGGCCTCACCCGCGGACGAATGGAGCGTACCCCCACCCCAACAGTGTAAGTACGACACGTACCCTCACCTCGAATGCATGGAGCGTACCCCCCACCCCAACAGTGTAAGTACGACCCGTACCCTCACCCGCGGACGAATGGAGCGTACCCCCACCCCAACAGTGTAAGTACGACACGTACCCCCACCTCGAATGCATGGAGCGTACCCACATCCGTGTATGTAATGAGCGTACATATTGTGAAATGGGAGAGGTGTGTGCAGAGTCCTCCCAGCAGTGCCCAGAGACAGGAGGGGTGGGTGCCTATCACTCCTAGCAGTGCCCAGAGACAGGAGGGGTGGGTGCAGAGTCCTCCCAGCAGTGCCCAGAGACAGGAGGGGTGGGTGCAGAGTCCTCCCAGCAGTGCCCTGAGACAGGAGGGGTGGGTGCCTATCACTCCCAGCAGTGCCCAGACACAGGAGGGGTGTGTGCAGAGTCCTCCCAGCAGTGCCCAGACACAGGAGGGGTGTGTGCAGAGTCCTCCCAGCAGTGCCCAGACACAGGAGGGGTGTGTGCAGAGTCCTCCCAGCAGTGCCCTGAGACAGGAGGGGTGGGTGCAGAGTCCTCCCAGCAGTGCCCTGAGACAGGAGGGGTGTGTGCAGAGTCCTCCCAGCAGTGCCCTGAGACAGGAGGGGTGGGTGCAGACTCCTCCCAGCAGTGCCCTGAGACAGGAGGGGTGTGTGCAGAGTCCTCCCAGCAGTGCCCAGAGACAGGAGGGGTGGGTGCCTAACACTCCCAGCAGTGCCCAGACATGAGAGGGTTGGGTGCAGAGTCCTCCCAGCAGTGCCCTGAGACAGGAGGGGTGGGTGCAGAGTCCTCCCAGCAGTGCCCTGAGACAGGAGGGGTGGGTTCCTATCACTCCCAGCAGTGCCGAGAGACAGGAGGGGTGGGAGCAGAGTCCTCCCAGCAGTGCCCTGAGACAGGAGGGGTGGGTGCAGAGTCCTCCCAGCAGTGACCTGAGACAGGAGGGGTGGGTTCCTATCACTCCCAGCAGTGCCCAGAGACAGGAGGGGTGGGTGCAGAGCCCTCCCAGCAGTGCCCTGAGACAGGAGGGGTGGATTCCTATCACTCCCAGCAGTGCCCAGACACAGGAGGGGTGTGTGCAGAGTCCTCCCAGCAGTGCCCAGACACAGGAGGGGTGGGTGCCTATCACTCCCAGCAGTGCCCAGACACAGGAGGGGTGTGTGCAGAGTCCTCCCAGCAGTGCCCAGACACAGGAGGGGTGTGTGCAGAGTCCTCCCAGCAGTGCCCAGAGACAGGAGGGGTGGGTGCAGAGTCCTCCCAGCAGTGCCCAGACACAGGAGGGGTGGGTTCCTATCACTCCCAGCAGTGCCCAGAGACAGGAGGGGTGGGTTCAGAATCCTCCCAGCAGTGCCCTGAGACAGGAGGGGTGGGTGCAGAGTCCTCCCAGCAGTGCCCTGAGACAGGAGGGGTGGGTGCCTATCACTCCCAGCAGTGCCCAGACACAGGAGGGGTGTGTGCAGAGTCCTCCCAGCAGTGCCCAGACACAGGAGGGGTGTGTGCAGAGTCCTCCCAGCAGTGCCCAGACACAGGAGGGGTGTGTGCAGAGTCCTCCCAGCAGTGCCCAGAGACAGGAGGGGTGGGTGCAGAGTCCTCCCAGCAGTGCCCAGACACAGGAGGGGTGGGTTCCTATCACTCCCAGCAGTGCCCAGAGACAGGAGGGGTGGGTGCAGAGTCCTCCGAGCAGTGCCCTGAGACAGGACGGGTGGGTGCAGAGTCCTCCCAGCAGTGCCCTGAGACAGGAGGGGTGGGTGCAGAGTCCTCCCAGCAGTGCCCTGAGACAGGACGGGTGGGTGCAGAGTCCTCCCAGCAGTGCCCTGAGACAGGAGGGGTGGGTGCCTATCACTCCCAGCAGTGCCCAGACACAGGAGGGGTGTGTGCAGAGTCCTCCCAGCAGTGCCCAGAGACAGGAGGGGTGGGTGCAGAGTCCTCCCAGCATTGCCCAGACACAGGAGGGGTGGGTTCCTATCACTCCCAGCAGTGACCAGAGACAGGAGGGGTGGGTGCAGAGTCCTCCCAGCAGTGCCCTGAGACAGGAGGGGTGGGTGCAGAGTCCTCCCAGCAGTGCCCTGAGACAGGAGGGGTGGGTGCAGAGTCCTCCCAGCAGTGCCCTGAGACAGGAGGGGTGGGTGCCTATCACTCCCAGCAGTGCCCAGACACAGGAGGGGTGTGTGCAGAGTCCTCCCAGCAGTGCCCAGACACAGGAGGGGTGTGTGCAGAGTCCTCCCAGCAGTGCCCAGACACAGGAGGGGTGTGTGCAGAGTCCTCCCAGCAGTGCCCTGAGACAGGAGGGGTGGGTGCAGAGTCCTCCCAGCAGTGCCCTGAGACAGTAGGGGTGTGTGCAGAGTCCTCCCAGAAGTGCCCTGAGACAGGAGGGGTGGGTGCCCATCACTCCCAGCAGTGCCCATGGAACGCAAAGGGTGCAGTAGCCACAGATACCATGCCCACAAATGTCAGTCAGGTGCACAAAGACCCTGCAGTACATGTACCACATGTGTGCGAGGCTGGGAGTATACGCATGCATAGGTCCAAAAAGAAAACATGTCCACATGAAGTCATGTCAATAGTCCACATACACAAGTACAATGACTACCAAGGATGCCACGAATGATGCAGGTGGAGAATGGCTCAGCATGCATGTGCAAAGGTGAAGGACTACGTCACACACCCAGCTAATGTACACACAGCTCTGCGCTAAAGTCAGGGGACACCCTGCAGGGAAGAAGTAAGGGTACACAGAGGAAGGAATACACCTTGGGACAATTGCAACATGCAGCAACTGCTTACATGAATGGAGAAAGGTAGCTAACACCGTGTGATGGCACACAGATCCCAGGGTCCCCCCTATGAGCAGCACACTACTACATTTCCCACACACCCAACACATGACCAACACCCACAACCATGTAGCAGCCCCACCAACAGCAATGCCAGCAAAGCAGGAGTGTTCCAAGGGAAAAAAATAAATAGCTTTATTCAGCATGAGCAAAAAACTAGTATGAAGTAAGTCCAATAATTACAAAGCCCATAGGGCAGTCCAGGAGTCACAGCTGGATGGGGGACACAGTGGGATGCGTGTCCCCTAGCTTGCCTGCACAGTTACAAGCCGTTGTCTTCCACAGGGGTGAGGGCATCATGTTGGGGGGAAGGAACAGGCACCGCAGGGACAGGAGGGCGAAGGGTAGGCGACGTGGGTGCAGGGATGGAGGACTCCACCACAGGGGGTGGGGCAGGGCCAAAGGTGGATTCTAGGAGCGCGCTGCACACCTCGGCAAGGTCCTCCAGGGACTCCCCTGCACCCGAAGGAACCACAGGCCCCAAGGACGGGGGGGGGGTCAGAGGGATGGGTCGCAGCGCCACTGGGGGAGGGTGTGGACAGGGGGGGACTCAAGCACCCTGACCGTGGACTTCCTTGACCGCTTGCGGGGTGGTGTCACTGTGGGGCTCAGGGACAGAGCGGCCATGAAGGAGTCTTTGGGGGAGATCTGGCCAGGAGAGCTGAGGGGAGGTGATTTGGAGGGAGTGGATTGGGTGGAATGCGGACTCCCACTCTGGCTGCGTGTCACACGTTTGCCCCCCGACCCAGTGGGTGTGCCTACTTCACCCTGTGTGTGCGTGTCAGGAGGTGTGCGGCGGACCTTCCCTGCTGGTGTAGTGCCTGTGTGTGTTGTGGTGGGTGCATGCTTACGTCTGGGTGTATGTGGGACAGGCATGGGAGTGGGAAGTGTGGAAGGGGCAGGGGTAGGGGGTGGGACGTAGCGCTGCAGGAGACCCACTGCTGCAGTCAGTGTGGAGTCTATGGACCTCAGCAAGTTGCGTTGGTCAGCCTGCGATGAATGAATGCCCTCCAAGTATGCCTCCATGTTGTTGAGGACCTGGCTGTGGGCATGGAGGACATTAAGGATCGCAGTCTGACCAATCTGCAACTGCCGCTGGATGTCCACAGACTCAGCATTGGCGGCAGCAGTGGAGACAGGGGCAGGGGGTGCGGTGCCTGGCAGGAAGGAGACATGTGGTGACCGGGCACGTTGGGAAGGGACACGAGCACGTGGGAGGCGGCTGATGCCAATGGAGGGGGCGGTGCCAGATGTAGGGCTGCTGTCAGATGGTGGTGCAGCCACCGCCCACTCGGAGAGATCATCCTCGGACCCGTCAGCTTCATACTCTGTTGTGCCAGTTGACAGGTCCCCGGGTTCACTCTCCTCCGCCTCAGTCCCACTCGAAGTGCCAGCCCCGATGTCACCGCTGGCACTGGTGCTCGGTCCCTCCGCGCCGTCTGTGTCCATGTCTCCCTCCGTGTCCCCCGACGATGCTGTGGGCAGGGTGAAGAGACAGAAATTAATCCTACACCTGTATACATATGTCACATGAGTCAAATCTACTTAGGTTACAGTGCATAGCCTGAAACAAAGGAAGAGTTACAACTACAAAACAAGGTACATATGTCGGCCCTGCAAGACACAGTTGTGTGACCCACCATGCCATGGTAAAACTATGGAGAGCATGACACAATAGCAAATGAGATGACATGGAATTTTGACTGAGGAGCAAGGCCCTGGGGACAATACAGCACTGCATCTGCACCACACAGCGTGGCAGGAAATTGGGATGAGCAGGGACCATATCCAGGAACCAGAGGCACATGCAGCATAGGTAATACTGATAACATGCCCACCCTGACTGGCACACTGCACCTTGAGTGTATGTCCAGACAAACATCACACACTGGCCAGTCCTAGCAAGGAGATAACAGGTCTTGACATGTAGGCCATGCCCGCACCACCCACCCCCTACATGAGACAAATCTGTGGAGACACAGGAAGCACCTACATCTCTTAGTCTGGGTGAAATACACATGGGATGCAATAATTCAAGATTGCACACCAAATACCCAAGGTGCGCCTGTCCAAATAATCATGTACAAATGGGCATCATCAGATGATTGCAACAAGACACACAGGCAATGGCCACCGTGAGTATGTACTTTGAAAATCAGGTCAGGCTGGACAGTGGACACTTGTAATACATCTCACGTCAAGAAACATGGTGCCAGGGGACAATGGCACAGAGCACAACCTATGCTGTAGACACAGAGATTGTCGACATTCTCGGATTACACACATGATACCTAGGAAAATATGCCCCTGGGGACAGTAGTGGCCACACAACTCCATGCTCCTGAATGGGAATGACTGCAACACACGCTAACATCCCTGCACTATGCGTAACGCACACTCATGCACATCATGTCACAGGCCACCACATGGGACATGCCTGCTGGAAGGCCTGGCACTCGAGAGATTAACTCCCATGTCTGGACTCAGCATTAGTGCCAACTGACATGGAACCCACAAGTCCAGAACTGGACAGGGCACAGGCAAGGTCACAAAACCTGTTACACACCACCCCCACACATGATGCTGCAGGCATTGTACACTTGTAGAAGGTGTCAGGCTACATAACCTTGTGATGGAGTGACTACACAGAGACCAGGGAACACATTGCAAGGAGGGGAAGGGAGGCAGGAGAGCACTGCAATACTGTGGGGAACAGGATCTGCACAGCACCATAAACCCTGGAAGTGTATCCATGGAACAGTGCACTTACAAATGCTGGTGAAACACAACAAACACACACATGTACCTACCCCCTTCCGGCTGCTGCATCTCCTGTAGACGCCTGTCCAAGTCTGGAAAGACCACCGCCAGCACACGTTTCTGGATGTGGGAGAGACGGCGGCGCCCGCGGTTCTTGTGGCTCTCAGGTGAGTCCCCCAGCAGGACCCGTGCGATCCTCCGCGTCCAGCACCGGATATCCTGCCAGCGTTTCCTCACCTGGGACAGGTGCCGCCTCCGACCATCCGCACTCCTCACGGCGCTGACGGCGTCCAGCCATATCTGCTCCTTGGCAGAGGCGTCTACCTGTGAGGATGAACAAGTGACACTACATCAATACACCTTGCACATGTCACAGGGACACAGATTAGAACACATTTGCTGTTTACAACAAGGCATAGTGTGCATCCAACGCATTGCACCTTTGTCATAGGGACATGATCCTCTGGGGGAAGGCCAAAAGCAGTACGTGCCATTGAAAGGACACAGGTGGAATGAGGGCAACTACACAATCAATGATCCAGGCTCACACTGTGCATCACACCCACCCCTCCTGTCTCAGGGCACTGCTGGGAGGACTCTGCACCCACCCCTCCTGTCTCAGGGCACTGCTGGGAGGACTCAGCACCCACCCCTCCTGTCTCAGGGCACTGCTGGGAGGACTCTGCACCCACCCCTCCTGTCTCAGGGCACTGCTGGGAGTGATAGGCACCCACCCCTCCTGTCTCAGGGCACTGCTGGGAGGACTCTGCACCCACCCCTCCTGTCTCAGGGTACTGCTGGGAGGACTCTGCACACACCCCTCCTGTCTCAGGGCGCTGCTGGGAGTGATAGGCACCCACCCCTCCTGTCTCAGGGCACTGCTGGGAGGACTCTGCACACACCCCTCCTGTCTCAGGGCACTGCTGGGAGTGATAGGCACCCACCCCTCCTGTCTCAGGGCACTGCTGGGAGGACTCTGCACCCACCCCTCCTGTCTCAGGGCACTGCTGGGAGACATCAGGCATTCCCCCCCTGGGACCCCCCCTACAGTACATAGCATGTGTGTCACACCTGGACACAATGGCAGAAGTCACAGTCACAAAAAAGGGACACAGTCTGTGCCAGTGGACACTGCACTCACCTGATAACCTGGTCGCCCATACAGCATGGGGTACCGTGGGAGGATCACTTCCACCAAAGCCATGTTCTCCTCCAGGGTGAATGGCTGTGACCTCTCCACAGCCCTTGACATGGTTCCAGGGAATCAGTAGCAGCAGCTGGGTCGTGGAATACAGAGATGTGCAGGCAAGTGCTCCCTCATGCCTGTATATCTGCCTTGCTGGCCCATCTCATGCACAGGAGTACAGAGTGATTGGTCATTTACATTTGCATCCTATGTTTCCTCCAATCCCTTCAAACCTAGCAGTCTGTGGGTTCTCAATCTGTTTTTTTCTCCTGCATGATGTTAGCCCCACAAACACATTGCAACAAAGTAGATTAATTCCAACTGACTTCTGCTGTGCACCTTCCAGAACAAATTCAAAATTTAAACTTGGTCTCCATGACAACCAGCATGCATGTAGGCCTTAATACTTGTCCCTCATGTGTCCCCTATGTAATTTGGAGCTTCACACACAGGTACGGTGCGTTCCGGGGCCCTAGGGTACCCCAAAAGTATTGCAACGGCCCGTACACGCGTGCCTACGTTCACTATCACTATGGGTGTCCTCGCGTATGCGTACTCATAGTGGTACGGGCCGTACACACGCCTGTACGCTCACTATCACTACGTGTACGCATACGCGAGGACACCCATAGTGATAGGGAGCGTACAGGCGTGTGTACGGCCCGTACCACTACGAGTACGCATACGCGAGGACACCCATAGTGATAGGGAGCGTACAGGCGTGTGTACGGCCCGTACCACTACGAGTACGCATACGCGAGGACACCCATAGTGATAGGGAGCGTACAGGCGTGTGTACGGCCCGTACCACTACGAGTACGCAGACGCGAGGACACCCATAGTGATAGGGAGCATACAGGCGTGTGTACGGCCCGTACCACTACGAGTACGCATACGCGAGGACACCCATAGTGATAGGGAGCGTACAGGCGTGTGTACGGCCCGTACCACTATGAGTACGCATACGCGAGGACACCCATAGTGATAGGGAGTGTACAGGCGTGTGTACGGCCCTACCACTATGGGTGTTCTTGCGTATGCGTACTCGTAGTGGTACGGACCGTACACATGCCTGTACGCTCGCCATCACGATGGGTACACATACGGCAGCACTCCCATAGTGATATGGGAACGTACACAGGCCCTCTTAGCAGCAGTACGGCGGTTTTCACACATCACAGTGGTGACCGGCGGCACACAGGTAGGAATAGGGCGGACATACTTGTCCATGGATGGACATACTTGTCCATGAATGGACATCAAGGCATCGTCTGTGCATTACTACATGTGTGGGGCACAGGTGTGACAGGCTGTGATGTGGAACATTACTCCTGAGTCGAGAAGGCACCAGATGTATGATGAGATGTGTACAGATGTACTGTGTGACGGTGCAATGTGTGCCAGGCATGCCCTTGACTCCTTTGACATGTGTGCATGTCGTACTGCACACTTGGGATGAGCGTCACTGGCATGGCATGGACACCAACACACGGAAGTGTCCCCTGATGCCCGGTACAGGGGTTACCACACCTGACTTGTCACTACCCACGGTGCACAATGTGACTATGTCATGTATGTGTGGGGGCTTCCCATCAGGTTGATGTTGGAGCACCCTCAAAAGCTGCAGCTGTTGCAGCAACCAACATGTGTCTGTGTGTAGATTGACATTGCACACTGTTCCGCACACCATGCCACATGTGGTATCGGATGTGAGGTGCACATGTATGCATGGGACACGGAGTAGCGTGACAAGGACATGTCTGCATCCTCTCAATGAATGTGTGGTGAGTCATGACATGTGCACCTTCATGGCAAGGTGTGTGGGCTGTCCTAGTGTAATGTCATGTGACCTGTGGCTCTAGTGTTCCGCTACCAGTCTCTGCAATCGGCATCCTACTTCTGCTGATGTGTGGGCGTATGTCACTCCTGTCTTGCGTCTGGCTGTTCACTTGCACTGGGACACAGCTAATCCCATGGCATGGCATGAGGAGGTTCTCAATCTCCGTGTGTAGCTGGGTCTTGGTAGGAGTGTCACCTGGCAGCCATACGTGTCCAGGGCATGTAGCACATACCTGACTCCCTATGTAGCATATGTGTATTGACAGATTAACATGTGCTCAGTACATATAAATTGTTGTCGTAGTGCACTCACTCTTCCTTGTCACTTCCAAATTACTGCAGAGCGCCGCCTCTTCCCCGACCAATTCCAGACTTGGCTGCCATGCGGGAGAATGACAGTATCCGGTGCTACCGCTTCCCCCAACCGTTGATTCTGGAGTTGACGGCGAGACTGGCACCACACCTGCAACCGCAGCACAGGTATCCTACGGCCCAGCTGAAGGTAATGGCAGCCCTACATTTTCTTGCCACGGGTACCTTTCAATATACCATAGCTCATGTTGGTGGCATGTCCCAGAGCATGTTCTGCCGTGTGCTGCATGATTTCTTAGAGGCCATGTTGATTCACCTGGATGACTTCATCAAGTTCCCAACCCATGAAATGTTGACTGAGGTCAAGCATGGATTCTATGCCCTGGGAGGGATGCCCCATGTCATTGGGTCCATAGATGGGACACATGTAGCTTTGGTACCACCACACGCACGGGAGGTAGCGTACCGCAATCGGAAGCACTACCACTCCATCAATGCCCTTGTGGTGTGTCTGTCCAACATGGTGATTTCACATGTCTGTGCTCGTTTTCCAGGATCAGCACACGATGCCTACATCATGAGGCGTAGCAGGATGCCTGAAATGATGATGCAGCTGCGCAACGAAAGAGCATGTGTTGTTGGTGGGTACAGTCTGTCTGTCCTGTATTTTGCATAGCCTACCAGCACGACCGCTTCACCAGTTCTAACGATGTCCATGTGCTTCCCATGTAGGGGACGCTGGCTATCCCAACATGCCATGGCTGCTCACACCTCTCCGCAACCCCATCACACCGGCTCAGCTCCGCTACAACACCGCCCATGGCCGGACAAGGCGAGTGATAGAGAGGACGTTTGGCCTGCTGAAGAGCCGATTTCGGTGCCTCCACAAGACCGGCGGCGCGCTCCCATATGCCCCTGCGAAGGTCTGCAAAATCTTCATGGTCTGCTGCATGCTGCACAACACGGCAGTTGAGAAAGCTGTGCCACTCATCCTGGATCAACATGACGAGGACCATCCACCCGTGGAGGACGAAGGGCTTGGCAATGGGGCTAGTGATGTGGAGGATGTGGAGCCGCAAGAGGACATCCGTACTCGGCTCATACGCGACTTCTTCGCTTAGTGGTGAGTACCAGTGTCTGATTGTGCACGCATTGGTCCCCGTGTGGCATGTGTTGTGATGTGTGTCTCCACCTGCATGTATGGCACGTGAGTCAGAGGTGTGTGTGGGTGTGTCACTGGAGTGATGGTGGCAGTGATGGTTGTATTTCCCCACTCATAATTGTGAACTAGCATATTGTCATCCATACATGTGTCGAGTACATGCACATGCAAGTGGCTGTGCTTTTAGTGGCTGACTTCTTGTGTGTCTCTCATCCCCAGGTATTTGCGCATGCCGTCTGCTGGTTGCATTGTTGTGGCCCTGCTATTCCTCATGGACACGTCATGGTGTGCTGACTCAGCGTTACACGCACGGACAAGTTTGGAAGTCTCCTTAGGGTAAGGGATGCATCAGGGGTGTATTGGGTGTGGCAGTTGTTCACGATGTATGCACACTGCCCCTGTCGATGTTTGGTTCCTCTGCAGCCATGTAGCATCACCATGGGACACGACATGCAGCTGTGTACACCTGAATAGATGGTCTGACTGGTTGACAGTCATCAGTGATGGGATAGTGGATTGTGATGATGGCATCAATGTGTGTAACACTGCCCTCGGACACATACGGTTTGCATTGGCTTGACATGGTGTGGGACTACTACATCAGCGGATCAATGGTGTATGGCTGTCTCTCCGTGAGCAGCTGTGGGTGTTTAGCTGTTGGCCGACTTTTGTGTGCCAGTTCCATGGCTATCACGCATTTGTGCTGCAGAAGGGGGGTGCCAGTGTTGGACCCACATGTTACTCCACATGACGTGTTCATGTGTACTTCGAGTTGCCTCTGCAATCCAGAAACATGACTAATAAAGGTGTCCCTATGCCTCCAAGGTGCCTCTTCTCAGTCAATGCTGGTGTGTTGCCACGGTGCATCCAGCATGTCTGGCATGGTTGTCCCTGATAGTGGCCATGTGTCTATGTGTCGAGTAGCAAGATGCAAGCTGTGTGTGTGGGCTGAGACTGTGTATTATGCATGATGTCCATAAGTGTGTGGGTATTGTGACATGTGCCATCCCCATGCATCCAACGTTGGCCAGGCCCCCATTCTCTGCATCCACCAGACTCACGCTTGCAGGACATGGTTCTGCCACCTGTCTACACATACCTGGGTGCCCCCCAGGACACTGGACGGGATCCCTGACCTCTGCGCATGACTGTTGCTGTACTCAATGTGTCTGTCAGCACGGTTGTGCGGCCACCCCCTCAGCTGGTTGGGCCCATCACGGGTGTGTATGGTGCTGCATGTCTGTCTTGCCTAATACACTGTGGCCTGTGTGTCCTGTGCCAGACTCAGGCCCCAGGGTGTGGATGGTTGAAGTCAAAAGAGAACTCAGGCATGTTTAGACTTTACTAGACACATGTAAGGTAATAATGCAACCAGCAGGCATCTTCTCTTCATGGTGTGAATTATTATTTTTGTGGGGGGTGGGCGGGGGTTATGACGTGAGGGACTTCCCGGGAGTTTGGAATCCAAAGTTCAGTAGGGGAGTTGGTGTCCTTGCCATTGGAAATCCTCAGAGTCCATGCCACAGTCTTTGTCCACATTGGTCAGACAGTGACCAGCAAGGCCATGTGGCAGAGAATGTCTCTTGATGCTGTGATGCTGTTGTTCCAGTGGGCCAGGTGCCAGGCCAGGTGTCCTGGGAGATGGTGATGTAGTGCCGACCCTCACGGTCCTTTCCGTTGTCGACCCGGCCTCCTGCGGGGACCCTCAGAAGCAGGCCGTGACGATGTTTGGGATGCTCCATCGGATGTTTCCTCCTCCTCCTGATCCCTCCCTGTGGGTGGTGATGTTCTACGCCTTCTGGCACAGGGAGGGTTGCCCATGTTGTCGGCCATCCGACGGAGTGTATCGTGAATCCCCTGGAACACCGTCACTTGCTCAGCCTGTCTGTCTTCCATCCTCCGTTGGTGTTGCAGTAGACAGGCATGTAGCTCCGCATGTTGCTGGGCCTGCTGGGTCTTGATCCCCTCGAGGACGGACACAACCTGGGCCATGCCCGTGGTGTCCTGCCGGTATGAGTCCAGGATGTTACGGACATGGGAATATACCGGATCCCCAGCCAACTGGTCAGGCTGGCGCCTCCGCCGTCCTCCACTCCCACCACCCCTGCCCACTTGCACCTGGCCTGCCCTTGTGGGCACATCGGGTCTCCGGGACCCCTGAGGGGTGGCATTGGCGTTGTCGCCTGCCTCCTCCTGGGTGCCCAGGACACCGTGTCCCTCCTGGCCAGCCTGGCTGCTTTGTGGTGGTGGGGCAGGGATCCTGGGTGTCTCCTGGGATGTGGCAGGAGTGGGGGTGGTGGTTGGCCCCGTTGTACCTGACGCAGGTGCTGCAGGTGGTTGGACACCAGAGGGGCCAGGTTGGTCGGGGTCATCCACAGAGTGGTGAGAGTCGTCGCTGCCGGTGGGATCGGGCTCCCGCAGATCCGGGTCCTGTGAGTCTTCCCCGCCAGTGTTGGGGGGTGAACCACGACGTTGACCTGTGTGTGAGAGAGACAATGTTAATTTTGGTCCATGCAACATCCATGTGTCATCAGTTTCAACGTTGACACCTTTCCTCTTGGAATTAGGATCTGTCTTGCATTCCACTCACAGTGCACTTGTGCATGGGTGTGTCCCTTGGGCACCACTTTGGCCCCTTTCACTATGTGTGGCACAGTCTTACTTGCTGCGTCAAGTGTGACTGCAGTCAGCAGTGGAGTGGGCAGGTGTGGCGAGCCATGCATTGGCGCCTTCCGTGTAGCACTGTACATGTGCACATGGAGTGGATCCACACACTTATATAATGCAGGCAGCTGTCGTTGTGCTCGTGAACGGGTTGTGACATGGCCCTGTGTTTTGCCATGGGGAAGAGGGGGGGTTCTGGCACTGGCCACCCTTGGCTACATGCACGCAGTCTACCTGCTGACGAGCAGAAATTCCCACACACCACACAGCTGATTTGCTCTCCCTGTGTCTCCCTCCCTCTCTGTCCCCCTCTCCCTCACTCTGTGTGTCAGCCTCCTCCCTCTGTCCGTGTCCCTGTGTCTCCCTCCCTCTCTGTCCCCCTCTCCCTCCCTCTCTGTCCCCCTCTCCCTCCCTCCGTTTGTCAGCCTCCTCCCTCTGTCCGTGTCCCTGTGTCTCCCTCCCTCTCTGTCCCCCTCTCCCTCCCTCCGTGTGTCAGCCTCCTCCCTCTGTCCGTGTCCCTGTGTCTCCCTCCCTCTCTGTCCCCCTCTCCCTCCCTCCGTGTGTCAGCCCCCTCCCTCTGTCCGTCTCCCTGTGTCTCCCTCCCTCTCTGTCCCCCTCTCCCTCCCTCTGTGACCCCCTCTCCCTCCCTCTGTGTGTCACCCTCTGTCACCTCAGCCCAGCTTCCTGGGCACACACTGTTAGCAGATCTTTGAATGGCCCTTGGCTTGTTGATGTGAGTTTGTTTGTGATCTCCAGGCACCCATTGGGTGTAGTGTCTGTCTCTGCACTGCTGCTGTGGTGGTGTGTGCTGCCACTCTTTCACAATGTTGGCTGTTAATTAGCTGCTGTCATGTGCAAAACAGTGCCTTCACCCCATGTGTTGATGCAAGGCGTCCGCCATTTGCTGGCGAGTCTTTCCTGTGTGGGGAAACAGTGTTTGTATGGCTGTGACCTAGGCCATATGGGCAGAGGGCATTGTTGTCTGCTTCTGAGTTGCACTATGTGAATTTTGGGGCCCACCCTCCCGCCATCCGGGTTACCGTGTCATGTGTTGGTGTCTTCTGTGGCCTGTGACTTGACATTGTCCAGCTGGGTGCATGGGGCATGGTGGCGCCAGTGGCATGTGCGTGTTCATGGAGTGTGGCTGAGTCATGCGATAGCTTGGGGTGGTTGCGTGCCTGTTAGTGATTTTGGTTGTGGATGACGTTCCCCCCATGTGAGGTGCATTGTTTGTGTACTCACCCGGGTCTCGGAGTCCTCCTAATCCTTCGACAGCCTCCACCGGCTGTATGGCCATCACCCTCTCCTCCCAGGGCTGGTAGTGTACGGGTCTGCGGGAGGGCCCTCCTCCAGTGGCGTTGGCCTGGTTGTGTTCCTCCAGCATCTTGGCTCGGACCCTCCTCTGCAGATCGTACCACCTGGCTTGACATTCATGCCTGGTCCTTCTGGTGTCTGCAACAGCATTCACAGCATCGACGATGGTCTGCCACATGGCTGTTTTTGCTGCAATGCTGGTCTGTCTGACCAATGTTCCAAAGAGCTGTGGCTCGACTCTGAGGATTTCATCGACAAGGACCTCCAACTCTCGGTTACTGAACTTTGGATTCTTGTTAGTGGGCATGGTGAGGGGTGTGGGTGTGGATGGGGGGGGGGTGTGTGGATGGTTGTGGGTGTGTGGGTGTGGTTGTGCAGGTGTGTGTGTGTGTGAATGTGATGAGGGTGTGTTTGTGAAGGTGGTTGTGTGAAGGTGTGCAAGTGTAAGGTGTGGTGAAGCTTGTAGTATGGTGCTGTAGGTTGTCTGAGGGGTCTGGCAGCAGTGAGTCTGTTGCAAAGGCTCATGGTTTGTGTGTGTGTGCCCTTTTTATTGGTCCATTGGTGGGTGTGGCTGTGTTTGAAGTTTGGTGGGTGTGTTATAAGGAGTGGTGGTGTTTTGGGCCTCTGTTTGTTTTTGGCAGTTGCAGGTCAGTGAATGTGTTTTTTTAGTGTTTGTTGGACATGTTTTGTGGCTTTGTGCCATTCGAATGGTGTATTCTTGTGTTGTTTTGTTTTGTCCTGGTTGTGTACGTGCGTTTTTAGCGTGTGTACGGTGTGTACATGGGCCATTTGGTTGTACGGTGCTGTCCTTGTGTGTGGCCTGGTTGGTACGACTCGTACATGCGGTTGTGATGTTGGGGCCTGGGGTGCGCTCCGTACTTAGGAGGTTGTGTTGGGGGTGCGACTGGAACGTACTGGGGTGTACATTGACGGTGGTACGACACGTACAGGGGTGGGGGTACGACTGGAACGTACAGGGTTGTACATTGACGGTGGTACGACACTTACAGGGGTGGGGGTACGACTGGAACGTACTGGGGTGTACATAGACGGTGGTACGACACGTACAGGGGTGGGGGTACGACTCGAACGTACTGGGGTGTACATTGACGGTGGTACAACACGTACAGGGGTGGGGGTACGACTCGAACGTACTGGGGTGTACATAGACAGTGGTACGACACGTACAGGGGTGGGGGTACGACTCGAATGTACTGGGGTGTACATACATGGGGGTCGGACACGTACAGGGGTGGGGGTACGGCTCGAACGTACAGGGGTGTACATAGATGGGGGTCGGACACGTACAGGGGTGGGTGTACGACTCGAACGTACTGGGGTGTACATACATGGGGGTCGGACACGTACAGGGGTGGGGGTACGACTGGAACGTACAGGGGTGTACATTGACGGTGGTACAACACGTACAGGGGTGGGGGTACGACTGGAACGTACTGGGGTGTACATTGACGGTGGTACGACACGTACAGGGGTGGGGGTACGACTGGAACGTACAGGGGTGTACATTGACGGTGGTACGACACGTACAGGGGTGGGGGTACGACTCAAACGTACTGGGGTGTACATTGACGGTGGTACGACACGTACAGGGGTGGGGGTACGACTCGAACGTACTGGGGTGTACATAGACGGTGGTACGACACGTACAGGGGTGGGGGTACGACTCGAATGTACTGGGGTGTACATACATGGGGGTCGGACACGTACAGGGGTGGGGGTACGGCTCGAACGTACAGGGGTGTACATACATGGGGGTCGGACACGTACAGGGGTGGGTGTATGACTCGAACGTACTGGGGTGTACATACATGGGGGTCGGACACGTACAGGGGTGGGGGTACGGCTCGAACGTACAGGGGTGTCCATACATGGGGGTCGGACACGTACAGGGGTGGGTGTACGACTCGAACGTACTGGGGTGTACATACATGGGTGTCGGACACGTACAGGGGTGGGGGTACGACTGGAACGTACAGGGGTGTACATTGACGGTGGTACGACACGTACAGGGGTGGGGATACGACTGGAACGTACTGGGGTGTACATTGACGGTGGTACTACACGTACAGGGGTGGGGGTACGACTGGAACGTACTGGGGTGTACATTGACGGTGGTACGACACGTACAGGGGTGGGGGTACGACTCGAACGTACTGGGGTGTACATTGACGGTGGTACGACACGTACAGGGGTGGGGGTACGACTCGAACGTACTGGGGTGTACATTGACGGTGGTACGACACGTACAGGGGTGGGGGTACGACTCGAACGTACTGGGGTGTACATAGATGGTGGTACGACACGTACAGGGGTGGGGGTACAACTCGAATGTACTGGGGTGTACATACATGGGGGTCGGACACGTACAGGGGTGGGGGTACAGCTCGAACATACAGGGGTGTACATACATGGGGGTCGGACACGTACAGGGGTGGGTGTACGACTCAAACATACTGGGGTGTACATACATGGGGGTCGGACACGTACAGGGGTGGGGGTACGGCTCGAACGTACAGGGGTGTACATACATGGGGGTCGGACACGTACAGGGGTGGGTGTACGACTCGAACGTACTGGGGTGTACATACATGGGGGTCGGACACGTACAGGGGTGGGGGTACGACTGGAACGTACAGGGGTGTACATTGACGGTGGTACGACACGTACAGGGGTGGGGGTACGACTGGAACGTACTGGGGTATACATTGACGGTGGTACGACACGTACAGGGGTGGGGGTACGACTCGAACGTACAGGGGTGTACATACACGGGTGGGGGTGTACATACACGGGGGTACGTCTCGGACGTACGGGGGCGGGGGGGAGTGTTGGGCACGTATGCGGGCACATGTCTCCATGGTTGCTATGGGAGTTCGGTGCGGACGGTGTTTTTTCCATACGGTTGTAACATCGGACGCACGGGATGGATCGTGATTCCTCGGTCGGACTTGACTTTTCACATTTGTACGGTAAATCGTCCGAGGACGTGTCGGACACATTTTCCGACCCGAGGACGTGTGGGAAATCATTCCCGATGCGGTTCGTATGGACTTTTTACCATGCGAATCGTGATTGCCAGTTCGTACGGCAAAAAGACCGGATACGAGTCGCACGGGGAAATTTTTTTACCGGATCGTAATTGGCACCTAAATCTGTAGATTTTAGTTTTGGTTGGATAAAAGATAGAAGTTATATCAGAATGCAAATTCCTAATTTTTGTATAAAATAGTAGAAAGGAAAATAAGATTTGTTTTATAGTTGTTGGAATGTATATTAATTAGAGAGAAAATATTGTTTATTAATACGCATATTATAATAATTAAATCATTGAAATAAACATGTAATAAAATAATTAATATTTAACATTTGTATTATTGCAATAATTTTTTTATAATGGATATATATTTGTTTAATGTATATTTTGGACATTAATATATGAACAGACAAAATAATAAAAAAAAAAAATCTGATTTTTATAGCTGTTTAATATTTTTAAATTTATATTGTGTACTCTCAATATTTTTAGAATTTATTTGAATTTATAAGAAATTGTATGTTTTGAAATATATGATAAATATATTTTAAGTATTAATATTTATATTAGATAATTAATATTGAAATTGTTTACATTTTAGAATATTTCTTTTTATTTTTAGTTTTGGTATGTTGTAGATACAATATATTAATTATATCATGTTCATCCATTTTTTTGGTAATATATACAGTTTTATTATTATATTAATAAATATATTTTATTTATTATATTGATTTTTATAAGTTAAATAATTTTCACATATATAAAAAAATAGGTATTCTTTTTGAGTATTTTATTATAATGTTTTACTAATTTTTAAAGTAATGTGTAATGTTAAATAAATAGTTAGGGTATTTATTGGTATGTTTTTTAGTTGTTATGTTTGTTTGGGTCTTTTATTTTGTAACCGCTCGCTGTTGTTTTGGGTTATTTTGGTAGAATCCAGGTCGCGGTCGGGAGCTGTTTCGCGTTTGAGAAGGTAAGAGGTATTTTCTTTATTATTAAATAGTTTTAAGTGTTTTGTGGAAGTAGTAATGTTGTAATAAGTGTGTATGGATTGATGTTTTAGAAGTTAGGGTGTTAGTAATAGTTTGTATACGGTTTTATAATTTACGTTGTGTTCCGTGTTTGTGGCTTTGTTAGTGTTTTTTTATTTAGGTGTGTTAAAGTTTTATAGTGTTTGAATAATGTTTGTAGTGATGTTTTTAGGTGCATTATGTGTGTTTGTGTGTGGGCGGAAATGTTTGTTTCTCTTTTGTAGGTTTTACGGAGAAGATATTTTCGTCTCTTTCAAACACCTTATTTTTTTTTAAGGAAGTGTGTATTAGTTGTGTTTACTAATCTTTATTTTACACTTCCTTTATTGTTCGGGTTTCCAGGAGCGGTTATTTACCTTTTTAATATTTTTCGGGCTTTTTATGGTTAATGGATAGTCGTTTTTTGGCGTAGACATTTTTTTCGAAAAACAGTTGTATTTTTCCATTTTATTTGGATTTCTTTTTGATACCTATGGATTTTGAACTACCTGGATTTATTTGGAAGGAATGTTATTATCCCATTGGAGCAACTACACAGGTAAGTTTATTTCAATATTTTAATTGTGGGTGGGCAAATCTTATATATTTAATATTGTTGTTGTGTACTTGGTTTGTTTAATTATGTTGTCTAAATATATGTAGATATCAATTATTTATATATTTTAGACCACATAATTAAATATGTGATATAATAAAGTGGTTTATTTATGTTGTGATAGTTGTTTTAGTAGAATTGTGGGTTAATATTTTGGAAAGGGTTTAGAAGAGAGTTTGAGCTATTATATTTAAGTACTCAAGTCCTCTTGTGGATGGGTATAGCTGTACCTGTTGTTGTAGGTAATTATACATTTGAGTAGTTTGTCTAGATTGTTTTGGTTTTAATTGTAGGACAGATTGTTGCATTCTTAATTCTTGGAAACTTTGTTCCTTTTGTATGGCAATTAGTAGTTTTTGTAGTGTTGGAGTTGTTCTCCCAGTAGAAGTTAGGAATGCATTATGCCAGCCCTCGACGGCGTTGTTAGTTTTGGCTTGTTGGTTGAGTGTACTGACATATACATTCCACCAAGGTATTTGGAACTTGGGCTGACGTCTATGGCCTGATCTGTGTAGTCTCCCCACCCAGGTATCCTCAAAATAATCTAAGAGGGGAGATAACTTTACTTCATTTTGTTTGTAAAATGGACTTTCTAATAAAAGATTGTAATGTTCTGCAACATCTGTGGTTGGTACATAAGCTAGGGCTGTTAGAAGTTTTATTTGATGTGCAAAAGTTATGTTTGTGACATATTCTACACTTAGTGAAGATTTTTGTAAATGTCTCCATATACATTGGTTTAGATGGAAGTAACATCCTTGGATAGCTGTATGGGGGTACAGTTTTAGAATGCAATTTATCATGGCTTGCTCAAAGTCTATGATAATTCTTTGAGGGTAAAAATCATTTGATTCTTGTTTTAGTTTTCCTAGCATTTCATTATATGTTGTGTTTTGTTTGTTAGGTAATAGTGCATAAATTAAAGGTATGGAAGTGTTGTGATATTGACCGTGTATTGTGTAAAGCTGGTAGAATGGTTTTGGGCATATTGTAAAGGTGCCATCCATCATCCATGTTTGGCATTGTTGGAGTTTAGTTATATTGTTTGCAGTAGCAAACATTATGATTCTTTTTTCTGTGCTTTTGTTATCAAAAAAAATAAAAGGTTCATTATTGTGGGTGATAGTTAATTCTGGTGGAATGATGATATCTTGAAAAGTTTTAGGGGATGGTATAGTTGTCGTGGTTGATTTTTTGGTCCTAGCAATTGTTCTTTTTATAGAAGCAATTGATGGTAATTGGCCTCTTGCTTCTTTGGGCACTCTAGGTAATAGTTCTTTTAGGATTACACTTGTAGCAGTTTGTGAACCAGTGCTTAATTCTTTTATATTTTCAAGGGTTGATCTGACTTCTATTTCAGAGAGATTGGGTGGATGGTTATGCTCTCTTGTATATAGTACAGTTGTTTCTCTTGTTGTTGCTCGTCCGTAGCATTTGTTAGAATAATATTTGGAACACTTCCAGTTCACTTTTCGGTCCGTCTACTTTTCTTGGGTGTATGTGTAACCCATGTAACACAATAGGAATTTTCCTTTCTGCGAAGTTATAAATTGGGCTTCTTCTGTCATCGTGATGTGTTAGAAATCTGGAAAAAATGTATATGAAAATATATGCAATAGTACTTTATATATTTCTATAAAAATAGGAAACAAAAAACTTTTTTATATATACTTACCAAGTGTTTTTGGTTGTATTTGAATGAAGATGTTCTTTGTAGACAAAATGCTGTTTAGTTGATGTAGTCTCTGAAAGTTAAAGAACATATATTGTTTTTGTTGGTTTAGATTTATTAAGTGGGGTTGTATTGCTGTTTGGTATAGACTATATTTTTTTTGTTGAAACGTTTTTTATTGTTTTACAAATCAACAACTCAACAAACATCCCCCCGCCTTCACCCGTCCCAGAAGTACCACACATTTATCATCAAGACCAATTATTCAGGAGAAGGAACAACCTTCCCACCCAGTTCTCTACCCCCCCTCCCCCACCCCATGTCAGTGTACCCCCGTCCCCTACCCCTCTTTCTATGTGCCCCTCCTCCCTAATAAATAAGATGCAGGAGCCCAACCTCTCCCTAAGCAAACGGAGCCTTCCCTCATGCCGAGTGGTATAGACTATAGGTGTTAATTTATACAGGTTTTTAAAAACTTAAAAAAGAGAACATGGATTTGTTTAGGGGTTTAGGATGTTTTGGGGTTTGAGTAGGATTTAATAAATATTTTATAAAGTATTTTGATAGTATACTTACTTTTTAGTGAGTCCTTTCTGGCAATCTTCAATATTTTCTTTAGCTGTTTTGAGTAATATCTGTAGTGGAAACATAAAGAGATGGCATATATAAGTTAGTTATTTATTTGAGTAAAGATAAATTAGTGTTTTAGTTTAATTTGGCAGTTTAGTTAGAAAAGATTATTTACTTACGTTTTTAGAATAGTAGTAGGATGTAGGTTTCTTCTGTTTAGCAGAGTTTCTTCTTCGTTCAATGCTTTGGTTTAAGGCACAGTAGAAGAATTGTTTTAATTGGTTTATATAGTGGTTTTAAATTGTTTCTTGAATGTTATTGGTTGTTTTCTGTATGTGGCCTTTCTATTGGATGGTTTGAATTTTTTTTAGTTAATTGGTTTCCTTTAATGGAAAATGCTAAGTAAGTGTATATTTAGTTTTAAAGGAGGAGAGTTTTAAATAATTATATATAAAAAGATTGTTTATAATGTGTTTTAATTTTTTTAAATGTGTTCGAAATGCCTATGTGATAATTATTTCAGTGTTTTTTTATTATGTTGTTAAATATTTAGATCGTTATAAATGTTATGTTTATGTTTAAGTAGAATATAATTGGAAAATGTATGTTTTCGGAAAATATTGTATTTATGTTGCTTAAAGTATTGGTTTTATTAGTATTAGAATTGTCGATATATTTAAAAAAAACGATATTATTGATGTCTATATTTTGGTTATCGATATTTGTTACATGTGTTATATTTATTTACTTATGTCGATATTTAGTATTGCGATATTGATGTGTGCGATTTTTGTGTGATCGATATAATTGTATCACGATATTGTAGTGTCGATATTAGTGTAGTTTTTTAATTAAGTATACAATGTCGATAATTTTGATGTCGATATATTTGATGCGATATTTGTGTAGTTCGATAATGTGTCTTTCGATAATATGTCAGAGATCCGGTTACATTTCCCTCTTTGATTTGCACAGGACATGATCTATACTTTAGTACATGCAGTGTCTGTTGAGACCATGTATGTAGCTTTATGATTCTTACTGTACAATGGTTAATGTTAGGTGGCATTCAGACATTTCAATAACACATATCCCTCATTTTTAGTGCTTGGTACTTACCCAGTAGCCACATGTTCCCAAATTCTCCCACAGCCATCCGCCGTTAATGCATATTAATGAATCTCCCACTGGCATCACAGACAGCTTGCACATTGATGGAATACCATCGGTGTCTGTTGCAGAAGATGTGTGCAATGCGGATGGGTGGCCGAAGGGTTACATGGGTACAATCAATTGCACCCAGCACACGTGGGAAGTGAGCAATGAGATAGAAATCTCGAGCTGCCCTTTGTCTCCTGGCCAGTGTATGGGGCATTTGTATGTGGTTATGGGCTCTAGCAGTGATGCATTTCAGTACCTGATGCAAGCACCGCGACTGGCTTGCCTGGGGAATGCCCACATGGTCACTGGAGACCCTTTGGAATGACCTAGTGGCAAAGAAATGGAGAGCAGAAAGGATCTTGAGATATGCTGGAATGGCATGGGAGCAGCAGGTCACAGAGTCAAGTTTCTGCTCCCACTCACATACCATCTCCAAGATGACTTCTAGATGGAAACGGTACTTGGCCCTGACATCTTGGCTGGACATTCCAAATAGGTTGATCCTCTGTCTGAAGATCCTCTGCTCTCCTCTTCCTGCTCCTCAAGTAGTTGTGCCGCATGGCAAGGGGCAGAGCAAAAAACACATTCAGCGACATGTTGAAAGGGTTTGTGTGTGTGTGCTCTGCATTCATACATGCTGCAGGGCTAGGATTAGCTGCAGTGTGTCAGCTGATGCATGGTGGGGGATGGTAGGCACTTGGACAGGTGTTTACCCTTGAGAAAAATGATCAACGGCCACAGTGCGGGTATTCCGGGCCGAATTTAGAGATTCTGGGCTGCAATCGAATATTCCGACCCAGGAGTGGAGATCCCGGCCCAATTGCGGAATTCCCGCTCCGGGTGTGGAAATTCTGGCCCGAGTGCAGATGTAAAGTTAGTAGTTGTAAATCCATTCTGTGACTACCAAAAGTAGTAAGTATATTCGGTGAATACCAAAAGTAGTAAGTGTATTCTGTGAATACCAAATGTAGTAAGTGCCTTCTGTGGATACCAAAAGCAGTAAGTACGTTCTGTAAATACCAAAATGGTAGTAAGTTTAGGAATATCTCGTAAGTTAGTTCTGTGAATCGGGCCCTTAGGGAATATTGTCTGGTGAGTTAATACCTGTTTCCTTTTTATCATATTCCCCTTAGATTCTACACTTCTAAGCCAATGATGACTCCCCTCTACCTTGTCAATATGGAAATCTTTGAATAAGGAGAAATTCCAACCTTTAGTAAACATGTAATCTATTTACCTCTTCTAATGCCCGATCTTAAATGTCAATTTATAAAGAGACAAATAAATCCCCTTTCTAAGAGACAGGTCTGCATTAGTTGTCCCATCTGCGTTTTTACACACTTTGGGAACTCTACTACTTGAGTTTTTAATTATTCCTTCAGCATATCCCTCACTGCATGATCTACCTGTGTAGGGTTTGTACGAAGATGAAAATTACCTATTAAGATTATTAGTTTATTTGCATACATTTTTTGGTCTTTTTCCCGGTTTACACAATGATCAAGTATAGGATCTGGGGATTCTCAGTATATATATTTATATAGCAATATGACTAATAGCTCTAGATCAGCATGGATGGCACTGTGTTAATCCTAGACTTGAAACTTTGCTGGAAAAACAGACATTTGAGGTAAGCAAATTTAGAGTGTTGCTGCTGTTGTAGGGTGCTCCATATAGGAGCTACTCTCCACCTAAACTTGGGAACTATCAGAGTTCTCTGATTGTTTTTTGCACAATATATGTGGAGCCCAAGCCTAAAAGGGCATGATTTCGACTTATATTGGGTGGTCTTTTGTGTCTGGACAAAACTAAACCTCTCTGATTATGGTATAATGGCAGTAAAACACGTGTTAGGGGTAGCTTTTCTTAATTCCAGGTTGGCTGGATGGTATTTTACCAATCCAAAGGTGCAATACTGCGCCTGGAGTGGTAAAAGCCTTTTGTCATTTTAAAAACTTGCTAGAAAAATAGACATTTGGCACACTGAGTCTGAAAGGGTAATGATTTGAGATAGATATACAGTGCTGGATTTGAGCCGGAGGTTTCCGGTGCTCGGTCAACATCGGCATGACTGGCAGCTACCATATGGTGGTGCTATTTGTAAAATTTAGAGATGACAAGAACAACTGTTAACTATTAATTCAATGTACATTAAAACAACTAATACCTGCTGCCCAAACCTTTCTTTTGGCTTTGGGAACTTCAAACAGTCTGAATTGTCACACTTGAAGTAGTGTGATGATTAGTAGTTGTATAGATACTGTCATTGGCAGTGCTGGCAGTGGGAATGGGTGGTGCTAGCTGCAGTGGCCTTCTGACGAGGGACCTGGCACTTATTTTGTTTTACAAATGAAGCACTACATAATATATTATATATATATATATATATATATATATATACATATATATTTCTCACCAATTTCCCCCAGGGATTTTACAACGCACTCCACGGACTCTTACTCCATTCAATTCCTTTTATTTTGTTGATTTATCAGGCAGACCGGTTTCGGCGCATCGCCTTTCTCAATGCCTTAAGTGCAAATCGTTCACAACGCCCCCCATTTAAATAACAATCCGAACTTCCCTCTTTGATTAGGAAAGTCAGTGAACTGTCTCCTATGGTCTCTTCCGAGATGTGAAGTGGAGCCCGGCAGGGCGAGGAACAACGCACAATTCAACCCCCATGGTGAGTGAAAATCTTCGTGATGCAGAATACAAGTTGGCTTTCTCGCAACTACATAAGTGGAAATTCATTACTTTAATGCCAATACACGAGAATGCAACCAGACTCACTCAGAGCTTATTTAAATATCCACATGAAGACATGGCGGACATGAAAACTACAAGAGACTGACTCTACCTGAGTCCGTCGTCACTCACTGACTTTCCTAATCAAAGAGGGAAGTTCGGATTGTTATTTAAATGGGGGCGTTGTGAACGATTTGCACTTAAGGCATTGAGAAAGGCGATGCGCCGAAACCGGTCTGCCTGCTAAATCAACAAAATAAAAGGAATTGAATGGAGTAAGAGTCCGTGGAGTGCGTTGTAAAATCCCTGGGGGAAATTGGTGAGAAATGTTTTGCGTGTTAAGCCACTAACACGCCAACGGCACCCGCCTGCAAGTAGTTCGGTGGCAAGTGGCATTTGTTGAAAACATTAAATTCGCCACCGGAACCGCCGCCACTGAACAGCGACGTAAAGCCCATCAACAGTCAGTTTGGCATTTACTATAAATGAAGGAATACGGTCACTGAACTGTCTCCTATGGTCTCTTCCGAGATGTGAAGTGGAGCCCGGCAGGGCGAGGAACAACCCACAATTCAACCCCCATGGTGAGTGAAAATCTTCGTGATGCAGAATACAAGTTGGCTTTCTCGCAACTACATAAGTGGAAATTCATTACTTTAATACCAATACACGAGAATGCAACCAGACTCACTCAGAGCTTATTTAAATATCCACATGAAGACATGGCGGACATGAAAACTACAAGAGACTGACTCTACCTGAGTCCGTCGTCACTCACTGACTTTCCTAATCAAAGAGGGAAGTTCGGATTGTTATTTAAATGGGGGCGTTGTGAACGATTTGCACTTAAGGCATTGAGAAAGGCGATGCGCCGAAACCGGTCTGCCTGCTAAATCAACAAAATAAAAGGAATTGAATGGAGTAAGAGTCCGTGGAGTGCGTTGTAAAATCCCTGGGGGAAATTGGTGAGAAATGTTTTGCGTGTTAAGCCACTAACACGCCAACGGCACCCGCCTGCAAGTAGTTCGGTGGCAAGTGGCATTTGTTGAAAACATTAAATTCGCCACCGGAACCGCCGCCACTGAACAGCGACGTAAAGCCCATCAACAGTCAGTTTGGCATTTACTATAAATGAAGGAATACGGTCACTGAACTGTCTCCTATGGTCTCTTCCGAGATGTGAAGTGGAGCCCGGCAGGGCGAGGAACAACCCACAATTCAACCCCCATGGTGAGTGAAAATCTTCGTGATGCAGAATACAAGTTGGCTTTCTCGCAACTACATAAGTGGAAATTCATTACTTTAATGCCAATACACGAGAATGCAACCAGACTCACTCAGAGCTTATTTAAATATCCACATGAAGACATGGCGGACATGAAAACTACAAGAGACTGACTCTACCTGAGTCCGTCGTCACTCACTGACTTTCCTAATCAAAGAGGGAAGTTCGGATTGTTATTTAAATGGGGGCGTTGTGAACGATTTGCACTTAAGGCATTGAGAAAGGCGATGCGCCGAAACCGGTCTGCCTGCTAAATCAACAAAATAAAAGGAATTGAATGGAGTAAGAGTCCGTGGAGTGCGTTGTAAAATCCCTGGGAAAAATATACATATATATATATATATAAACTGAGGCCACCGGTTCCCTGAAAGACACACCCTTGATAAGAAAATGTCACCAATCAGAGTTGACATGAGCCGCACCAATGAGGAAAGACACTGTTGCTTTTAAAAGAAACCCCAAGCTGTGTTTGAAATATTGATTTTTTTGTACTGATGAAGGCCGATGCCGAAATGCATTTACAATGAATAAATCTTACTTGAATTCCCGAGAGTGCTCCGAAGGTTCGTATCGTAGTTGTTGTGCAACAATGACGGACTCACCCCCCGTCCGGAGGCACCCGCTGCGAGTTCGATGGCGTGGGTGAAGCGAGGAATTGATTTATGTTCCCGTCTGAACCACTGCAAGCAGGAACAGCGCCAAACCGAAAGGACGTGGATTATGCAAATCCAAGGTAAACTGCCATGAGAGTGTTACCTGCGCTATTCCCGTGAAGTCCATATGCAGCAGGCGAGGGAAATTGAATACGGCAAATGATTGAATTACTGAGCAACTTTGCGGCGATAAAATGAAGGGGACAGGAGTGGCGCTACGAAAAATACCGATTGGGACACAATAAATTAGGTATTGCTGCATTGTGGGAAACTGAGGCCACCGGTTCCCTGAAAGACACACCCTTGATAAGAAAATGTCACCAATCAGAGTTGACATGAGCCGCACCAATGAGGAAAGACACTGTTGCTTTTAAAAGAAACCCCAAGCTGTGTTTGAAATATTGATTTTTTTGTACTGATGAAGGCCGATGCCGAAATGCATTTACAATGAATAAATCTTACTTGAATTCCCGAGAGTGCTCCGAAGGTTCGTATCGTAGTTGTTGTGCAACAATGACGGACTCACCCCCCGTCCGGAGGCACCCGCTGCGAGTTCGATGGCGTGGGTGAAGCGAGGAATTGATATATATATATATATATATATATATTACCTACTGGCGGTCGCCAGTAGGTAGTTATAGTTAGGACCACGTTTCCATAGGAAAACCTCAACATTCTATTTTGAATAACTTTGGCGCCGGTCGACGAATTCTCGTGAATTTTTCAAAATAGGTGGGGCGCTACGCTCCGCTCCTACCCTGAAAGTCTCGGGGGGATTCGTCAAGCGGGGGCTGAGAAAAAAGGGGGGTCCCAAAACGCGTTTTCCCCATGCATTTTTCCATAGGACCTTTAGACAGGGCTACAGCCCGAACGGCTGAACAGAATTACTAGACATTTGGCAGAGAGGTAGTCCCCAGGTCAAGGAAGTGCCTTTTGTAGGTTTGGTGTAAATCTGTTCAGTAGATTATGAGAAAATAGCCTTTAAATCAATATATATATATCTAAGCGCGCTCCGTGCGCGCTGGGTGCGCGCACCTCGCCGTGCGCGAGCGCAATTCTGATTGGTTGTTAGATCTTAGTAAACATTCGAATCGGTGGAAATCAGGAAGCGGCGGCCGCCATTTTGTCTATCGCATAAAGAGGGGGTGATAAACAAAGGGGGAGAACTTGAAAAGGGGGCAGAGTGGGTAGAAATAGACCCAGTAGGCATTGTAAGGGGGTCAAAGTAGGACCTTGTAGGGCAAAAAAAAAGATTAATATTTTGTTAAAAAATATCGCCGAGTGCGCGCACCCAGCGCGCACCCGAAAAAAAACTTAATAAAACAAATTTAAAAAAAATCGCATTTAAGTGTTTAGATATAAGGTGGCTCTAAAAAGAGCCCTTGTGTTTATTGTTTGTTTTTTGGTACCTACAAGTAAGTACATGGCCCATCTAGCGTAACGTGGGCACGCGGTGCGCGTAGCGCACCGCGTGCCCACCGTGCGTGCACGCCACTAACTGCGTAAAGTGGGCGCGCGGTGCGCGAAGCGCACAGCGTGCTCACTGTGCGCGCACGGTGCGCGAAGCGCTCCGTGCGCGCACGGAACGAACTGCGTTAAGTGGGCGCGCACGCCACGAATGGCGTAAAGTAACTTAGCATTTAAAAAAACGTACAAATTCACTGAAAAAACCATAGGTTTCACACACGTTATAGTTAGGAATTAGCATTTAAAAAACCTTGCAAATTCACTGAAAAAACCATAGGTTTCACACATGTTATAGTTAGCGGAAATTTTACTGATAAAAAACCAATGAAATTCCCCCGTTATAGTTAGTGCAGGCAACTATAACTCACGCGACCGCAATCTTCTGCTGATGACATATGTGTCTTTATGAAAAAAAAATATTTGTAATATATGTATAGCTAAAAATGTATGGAAGAAGACATGGGCAAATAAGTGTCTAAATACAGTATTAGCATCAGCAGAGGATTGCGGTCGCGTGAGTTATAGTTGCCTGCACTAACTATAACGGGGGAATATATATATATATATATATATATATATATATATGTAAAGTGAAGTAACTATTTAAGGTCAACCTGTTTTATTTGCATCTTTGCACAGTCCAACCGAATGTTATTTGCACTATGTATCCATTCTGTTTGCACTGATTTGCCATTTTTGCACAAAATGGGTGAGACTGTCCCTGAAAAGGTAATCAACAACTATTGTACGACCATTTGGGTTATCCAACACTGGTATTTGGGTTATTGTCAGAAAGTTAGTGCATTGTTGTTAATGTAACAATTTGGTATAAAGCACTGTCACTTTGAAATACACTTGCACTTTAAAAACAAAAAAAAGCAAGAAAAAAATGGTTTAAAAGTCATGTGACTGATGACGAGCGCGTCATGTGATCAAGGCCCTCCGGGGCTGAAACGCGTAATGGCTGCTACATCGCTGTACTGAGGGAGAAATAAACAAATTTTTACCGCTTACTTTATGTGGTCTACGCTCCTTTTGTCAAAAGGATTGAAGGAACTTAAGAGGAGTTTGTGTGATATATATATACATATATATATATATATTATCTACTGGCGGTCGCCAGTAGATAGTTATAGTTAGGACCGTGTTTCCATAGGAAATCCGCAACATTCTATTTGGAATAACTTTGGCGCCGGTTGACGAATCCTCGCGAAAATTTCAAAATAGGTGGGGCGCTCCACTCCGCTCCTACCCTGAAGGTCTCGGGGGGATTCGTCAAGCGGGGGCTGAGAAAAAAGGGGGGTCCCAAAACGCGTTTTCCCCATGCATTTTCCCATAGGACCTTTAGTCCGAGCTACAGCCCGAACGGCTGAACAGAATTACTTGAAATTTGGCAGAGAGGTAGTCCTCAGGACAGAGATGTGCCTTTTGCAGGTCTGGTGTAAATCTGTTCAGTAGGTCCTGAGAAAATAGCATTTAAATCAATATATATATCTGTAAGCGCGCTCCGTGCGCTTACGGTAAGCTTACCGTACGCGTACGGTGCCGTGCGCGGGCTCAATTCTGATTGGTGGTTACATGACTGTAAACATTCGAATCGGTCGAAATCAGAAAGTGTCGGCCGCCATTTTCTGTCTCTCGCACTGAAAAACAAAGGTGGATAACGTGAAAAGGGGGCAACGAAGAGAGTTGCAGACCCCCTAGCGTTTGTCAGGGGGTCCACGAAGGACCAAAAAGTACGAAAAATACATTTAATAATTTTTTAAAAAAATCGCGGAGTGCGCGTACGGTAAGCTTACCGTACGCGCACGGCAAAAAAAAAAAAAAAAACCGAAATAACAATCACATTTCTTAAATAAATTGAAGGACCCTCAAGGGAGAAAAAAAAATTGTTACTGTGTAAAAAAAGGCGAGGCGCGCACGGTATGAACTGCGCAACGTGGGCGCTCGGTGCGCGAAGCGCACCGAGTGCCCACAGCGCGCGCACGGTGGTTGAAGCGCACCATGCGCGCAGGGTGTGCGCACGGTGAAAAATCTGAAAAAAAAATAAATAAATACATAACTTAGCATTTAAAAAACCGTACAAATTCACTGAAAAAACCATAGGTTTCACACACGTTATAGTTAGGAATTAGCATTTAAAAAACCTTGCAAATTCACTTAAAAAACCATAGGTTTCACACATGTTATAGTTAGCTGTACATTTCACTCGTAAAAAACCAATGAAATTCCACGTTATAGTTAGATCAGGTAACTATAACTTGCGCGACCGCAATCCACAATGTGTCATTTCAGATGTCATCATTGATGTGATGAGTGATGTCACTGACCATGTCATGAGTGATGTAATATGTGACGTCATCAGCAGTTTATTGTGGGCGCACAAGTTATAGTTACCTGATCTAACTATAACGTGGAATTTCATTGGTTTTTTACGAGTGAAATGTACAGTTAACTATAACATGTGTGAAACCTATGGTTTTTTAAGTGAATATATATATACATATATCCACCAGTGTTCGCGTATGCCTCTGCCCTCGAATGGCGGCAGGCTGCCGGCGAGGTTGCGACCCTCAAAACAGCCATTCCTTTCTCACGGGTGGACCCGTGAGAAAGGAACGGCTGTTCCGAAACGCGTCGAGCTTTGTTTGTCATATGAATTGGATTCAATAAACCACGTTGAAAATGGATTTGGGCTCGGCAAAATCTTTTACCCACTGTCAGAAGGATTGGTGTCTGTATATAAATATATATATATATATTATATATATATATATATTATCTACTGGCGGTCGCCAGTAGATAGTTATAGTTAGGACCGAGTTCCCATAGGAAATCTGAAAATTCTATTTTGAATAACTTTGGCGCCGGTTGACTTATCTTCGTGAAATTTTCAAAACTAATGGGGCGCTCTGCTCAGCTCCTACCCTGAAAGTCTTGGGGTGATTCGTCAAGCGGGGGCTGAGAAAAAAGGGGGGTCCCAAAACGCGTTTTCCCCATGCATTTTCCCATAGGACCTTTAGTCGAAGGTACAGCCCGAACGGCTGAACAGAATTACTTGAAATTTGGCAAAGAGGTAGTCCTCAGATCAGGCATGTGCCTTTTGCATATATGGTGTCAATCTGTTCAGTAGTTCCTGAGAAAATTGCAGTTAAAGTACATAAATATCTATATGCGCGCACCGTGCGCGCACGGTGCTCGCACAGGGCGCGCACCAAATGTCCGCGAGCGTAATTCTGATTGGTGGTTAGATGTCAGTCAACATTCCAATCGGTCGAAATCAGGAAGTGTCGGATGCCATTTTGTGTGTGACAGTGAAAAAGAAAGGTGGAGAACGTGAAAAGAGGGCAGGGTAGAGAGTTCCTGACCCCCTAGCCTTTGTCAGGGGGTCCCTGAAGGACCCCGAAGGGTGAAAAACATTTTATTTTTTTTCAAAAAATCGCAGGGTGCGCGCACGGTGCGCGCACCCCCCAGCCGCCGTTTTGAGTTTTAGAGGCAGAAGAGAGCTAAAAACACAAGTGGATAACATGAAAAGGGGGCAGGGTAGAGAGTCCCTGACCCCCTAGACCTTCTCAGTGGGTCCCTAAAGGACCTCGTAAAACAAAAAAAACCATTTTGTTTAATAAAAAAAATTGCGCACCGTGTAAAACTCTTAAAAAAAAAAACATTTTAAACTGTTTATAAGTTTATAGAAGTTATTAACTATGCTGTTCAACTTTATCCAAATTAAAAAAAAAAGAGCTGAGCCATTCCATATTACAGGATACAGTCAATCTATAACTATATACATAGGTAGTTTATTGTAAAATAAATATATAAAAAATATAATAATACATACATAAATTAGCATTTAAAAAACCTTACAAATTCACTAAAAACACCATAGGTTTCACACACGTTATAGTTAGAAATTAGCATTTAAAAAACCTTGCAAATTCACTGAAAAAACCATAGGTTTCACACATGTTATAGTTAGCTGGACATTTCACTCGTACAAAACCATTGAAATTCCCCCGTCATAGTTAGTTCAGCTAACTATAACTCGCGCGACCACAATCCACTGCTGATGACGTCACATATTACATCACTCATAACATCATCCAGTGAATAGGTGTCTTTCTGGAATTACTGAATAGGTTGTTCTAACTGGTATTGGTATCTCTATAGTTTTCAAAACTTTAGTTTGTATTTTTCAATGTGTGTATCAAAGTTTATATTAGGATAAGAGGAGGTCTCCCACTCTTACACAAGGATGATGTCATCAGTGATGTCATCAGTGATGTCATTTGAGATGTCATCAGTGATGTCATGAGTGATGTCACTGACCATGTCATGAGTGATGTAATATGTGACATCATCAGCAGTGGATTGCGGTCGCGCGAGTTATAGTTAGCTGAACTAACTATAACGGGGGAATTTCAATGGTTTTGTACGAGTGAAATGTCCAGCTAACTATAACATGTGTGAAACCTATGGTTTTTTCAGTGAATTATATATATATATATATATATATAGAATATATATAAGGTATAATATTAACAGTAATGTAAATGTTACAAATCAATTCCAAAATACTATAGTACAATCTTAAAAACTTGTAGATGATTTTTAAAAATCATTGATAATACAATATTCTAAATTATTTAAGAAAATTTACGAATTTAAAAAATACTTAATGAAATGTTATCAAATAGTATACATTATTTAAGAACAATTTAAATATTGAACACATAAATATTTAAAAATAAATATTTAAAAATAAATAAATAATTCAAGAATTAAGCAATAAATTAAAAAATTGAAAATTGAAAAACAAACTTTACAAATCTTTAAAAATAAGAATATAATATTTACTCAAAACAGTAATAAAACATTAACAAAGATCAATTTTAAAACAGTCTTCACCCAAACCCTGAACAAAAAATAACAATAAATAAATTAAAATATATAATTGCAAAGCCTTTTTAAAAATGTATAAAAACATTTTAAATATCTGAAGTAAAAGTTTAAATCTGATTAAGTTTCAACCTCTACACACCCAAAAACCACAAGTAATCCAATATCAGCATTAACATTAATAACTAAAAACAAAACATTCACTATTTATGTTTAAATCCTAAAACATTAAACATTTCTTATTTAAAACATGAACAAAAACTTGAAAAACTGTATAATACAACACTGCCCGCCCAAAACCCCAATAATGCCAAATAACTGATTTACGAAAATATGCCTATAAAAACCTGCAAATTGTTATTGAACATTTACAATGTTTACTTATATTTTAAACAGCCCAAACATGTTAAATGTTTTAGAAATGTAAAAATATTGAAACAAGAGCATACTCACCGAATGCCCTGAAAAATAGAACACCAACATTTGTAGTAATATTGAAAAATAAATATGACTAAAATAAATAACACTTAAATAACATAGCAAAACGACTAAAAAAGCCTTCAACAACACAATATTAAGTTAGACAATAATCACAATTCCAATATTATTTTAAACATATTTACCTTTGATATCCCACACATAGATATTTTCGAACCCAAACTATAGTGTACTTGATAGTAAGCACTATTGACAGTTTGACATTGACATTCAAGATTTGCACCTTTAGCAGCATGCACAGAATTTAATTATCATGGGGTGCTCCCACCCCTATCCTAATCTCAAGAAATAGGCATAGACACAAGCATCTTGTTAAATCGCTGTTGCCTTTCACAATCAGTGATTCAAGAATATCTAAACCTATTTTTCAAAGCCTCTCTTTATCAAGATACTCAGGTATTTCAGACTGCCCACCAGCCATCTGAATTTCTCGCCCTCCACAGCAGCCCTTGTGGTGCATCTTGATAATATTAACACCTCACACACTTAGCCCAATTAATCTTATATTCTAAAAAATCAGGAAAGGTATTTATCAAGTGCATTAGTTGTGGGTGTGGGGACTTAGGCTCTGACTGGGTGGGCAAACTCTTATCTGCATAAAGCATTACCTTGGAATTTCCAATCAGGATTGCTGTTTCTGATAATTTGGGTCTGGTGTTTGGCTGCTGAATGGGGTTCTAAGGTCATTAGGAACAGGCATGGGGGAAAAAGGACAATCCTCTCTGGTGCCACTTTGAGTTTCAAAATGTTTGGAGAAACAAACTTCACAACCTATCTGGGCCAAGGGACATGCTTATAAACAATTTACCCTATTGATACAAATCCTAGTAAAATTCAGCCCTTACAAGAGTCAGAGAGGCACATTCATCAAGCCTGCATTTTACGATTCCCAAATAGCGAATTTTACCGATTCGCTATTTGGGAATCACAAAATGCTATGCATGTAGGAATCACACAAAAATGTGCGATTCCTTAACATTACCTAATAGCGATTCGTAAATTGCTATTCACTATTAGGTAAAGTGACTCCATTCATTCCTATTGGCCCACAGGCCCATACGAATGAATGATATTGCATTCGCTAATTGCGATTACCAAATTGGTAATCGCAAATAGCGAATGCAAATCCAAGGTTGCCAGGGGGCCTAGGGCGCCCCTGAAGCACGCCCCAAAAAAAGGTAAGTGTGAACATGTAAAGCACACACGTGCCCTAAGGGCAAGTGTGTGCTACATGGCACTTTGAAAAATGCATTTTTGTGCATTTTTCAAAGCATGCACATATTGCCATCAACTTGAAGATCATGGTAATTAGCGTTACCTGAATACACAGTTCGCATTTACGAAAGGCTACATGCATCGGCATTAGGGAATCGCAAATTGTAATTCCCTAAATGCATTCGCAATTTAGGAAATCGCAAATAATTGTGATTACTTAAATTACGAATGCCAAAACCTACATGCATAGGAAAAGGCCTTTTTCCATTCGCAAACGGGACGATTTTGCGAATTGGCCCGTTTGCGAATGGCAAAAGGCTTGATGCATGTGCCCCAGAAAGAGCTATCTACATTGACTGCAGTACAATGGTTTCTTGCCATTGAGCAAAAGTGGCCAATATTTTTCAGGATCATTCCTCAAGTGTCATACGAGTATGAAGAGGATTCGTTTTAGTCCTGCAGAGGCAGCTGGTACCATGAATAACTGGAGGGACAAGCACAGCAGTTGTTTGACCCACTGACCAGCAACGCCTTTAAGATCAATGCCAGAGCTGTCAATCATGGCTCGTTATAAACAGTGTTTATAACAAACCACCACTGAGAGCTTTGGTGTTGAGACTGGAGGCAGGGCAAGTTTCTTAGCATGCTTGGCAGTGGGTCATAAATATAAAAATAAAATATGTATTTACGCACTGCAATGCACTGGCTTGTCTCCTCCGGTCCTTGTTCTTCCAGGTCGTCTGCGCTGGTCTGAACAAATTCCCCTAACCAATCCAGATGCTGCTCTTATGCTGCTGATAATGTTAAGCGGCATGAGAGAAGCACCAGGATTGGTTGGAGTGGGCTGGGGTGACAGTCTCTCAGGCACTGAGGCCTTGCCTGCTTTTCACCCAGCTGTCTAAGGGCCTGATTATGATTTTGGCAGTCTTGGAGCAGTCCACCATGCAGCACAACGCTCCAAGACCACCAAACATGACCGCCAGATTATGAACTACCTTGTGGTCTGGTTGGCGATCCTTTGAGGTTTCGACAGCGGTTCCTATTAAAAAAGGCTACTCAATGGGAGCGTCAAAGCCCATTCCTGCACGTTATGGACTTTAAAGTCCATGCCATGCAGAAAAGGGAGTAACTGCACACAGAGGGACAGAATATGTGCCCCCCTGCAGACACACCATGGCTCTTGTTTCCTCACCGCCACAGCCACAGTTTTCATGGCAAAAGACACACAATTGAAATCTGTGGCAGTGAGAAAACTGCTAGTATGCGTGGCGGTGCCGCAGCATCACCACCAGCATATTAGGGCCTCTCACCGCTGCACCACTGCCATATGATCCATGATTCCTGGCATCCATGATCCCCTATGGTAGTCACACCACTGTATTTATAATACAGCAGGTGGACCGCCAGTCTGGCAGTCCAGGGACTGCCACCACGGGTTATGCAGTCCGATGAACCATCAAACTTGTGATCAAGTCAGTAGACAGCTCGGGTTGGAGATGTTTGAAGTATGCATGTCAGGCCGGTCATCACAAGACAGCCAGACAAAGTGACATGCACACTCTCAACTGGAGTGAGCAATACACCCCTCCTGCCAGTCAGCAGCAGAGGCCCAGCCCTCAAACACCGCTTGGGCGGGGGGAAGTGAAAGCTAAAATGGTAATAAATTTATTTTATCATCACTTTATTTTTCACCTTTGCTGTGCTTGCAGTGGTGGGGCAACACTCCTCCACCGTAACGGTGGTGCCGTTGCTGTAGTTTTATTTGGTACAAATGCTGCTTGGGGTCATGAAATAGACTTGAAAGCACTCTCCTTCATCTGTAGTGGCCAGCACTTTTACATTAGCATTTAAATGAGACTTTGCAGAATAGTTGGCTTAGATTATAGATTCTTTCTCTGGCTTAGGGAAAAGGAAGAGCATAGCCTTCTTCAAATCTGTTTGTAAAGAACTACTGATATCAGAATCTTTAAAAATCTTTGCAAATGTGGACTGAGTAGAAAAGTAGTCATTTTATGGTTTTCTCCAGGGAGGCTACCATCTTGTGGGACTTTGTCAAATGGCATATCGTTTATCACTTCTGATATTTTCTCAATCATGATTTTACCATCTAATCACAGTATAGGGCAAATTTCCCTATAATTATTTTCCTAAGTGTGATGCACTGCACTAACTGTGTGCACACTTTTCTGAACTGTGTGCACAACTGAAACATAACAAGAGAACGAGTGTGCTACCTCTCCTAAGGTTGATCAAAATACAACACTTCCTTTTTAATTTTTTAATAAATGGGCTAAAAGGTAAACTTTAGATATTATTCCAACTATATTGGCAAAAAAGATGTATGTTTCCTAGTCTGTTCTGGAGGGGTGGTAGGAAGCTTGAAATAATCCAGTACTTAAAGATTTGCCACAACAACTAGAAACACTGACACCAAACATTTCTTTCTTTTTTTTTTTAATTTATCAATTTTTATTCAATCCATGACAAATAGTAATCCAAATAAATTACATACATACATAAGCTCTCACGTCCCCCTACCGTATATACACATCAATAACACAATAAATAAAACAATCAGACATACCAATACATGATAAATCCTTATATAAATTTCTTATTTCAAATGCTCTATCATCGACCCCCATATCTGAATACCCAACTTTTCTTTTTTCATTGATTTCAAAGAATATAAACTAGATTCCAAATTAAAGACATTATAAAATTTGGCCCAACACATTTCAAAAGAAGGAGCTTCTTGTTGCAGCCACAGTAACGCTACACATAGCCTAGCTACCGCCACTGCTATGAATATTAAGGGGCAGATTCACAAGCCCCTTGCACCACTGTTGCATCACTTTTAGCATGGGAAAAGTGATGCAAAAGTGGCACAAGGGGCTTGTAAATCTGCCCCCAAGTATCTGAATGGATAGCACCCGTTCCCTGGTTTGAGGGATTCCCCAATTCCTGTAAGCATTATATCCATTGTTTTATGTACATTAACCCCCGTAATCTCTGATAGAAGCCCCTCAATATGTCACTTCCATGGATTTAGCTGCACACACCCCAAAAAAATATGAGTAATATCCACCCTCTCCGTCGCACAACGAAAACATCTCCCATCATTTGTTACACCAAACATTTCTTTATGCATCTCTTCTGTAATTTTTCATCACCCACCCTCGGTTGTTTCCTGGCAGAGTGGAGCCTGAAGACCATCCTGCCTGTTTTGTGGCCAAGGTATATGATTGAGAACCTTTCTATAATGCATCTGTAAATAACTTTCCCGTCCATTGTCTTACGATATGGATTGAGGATGGTAACAAACGGCCTGTCTTAATAGGGAGGCAACGTCAGTTAGTGTGTGCATTAAGTTGTGTGGTAAAGGTAGAAAGAGGGTACCATTCTTCTCCTAGGATGAGGCTTTTAGTAAATGAGGGACAGATGACAAGTACTGCTGATGAAGCAACTTTGATAGAACTTACAAATCAGATCTGTAGAGCAATGTATAGAATTATAAGGGCAGAAGGAGACCTTCTGGCTTTTACAACCCTTTACTCTCTTCTGGGACCTGCCAGCAAGTGCCTCATGCCAATCCTCATGGATTTATCTGGATCTCTCTGATCAAAATACATACCTGCTGCCTATTTTATATTGTGCCTGAACCTAGGCCACATTGCAATTAGGCCTGTCTCCACATCGACTAAACTTGTCAAGGACACACTGCTTGCATTTCAGGATGGAGCAACACTGTTCAGGGTATTTCTCAATAGTGGCAGCCAGAAATTTAGAATAAGAATCTGCTGAATTTAAAACGGTCTCTTTAGGCCAAAATCTCTTTCTCTCCTTCCTTGGCTCATCTTTCTTGCTGCTCTGAAGTTTCTGTACCCTTCCTTAGAGACTCTATCAGTATAAAAAAGTCTATAAACACACCCTTATTTATTTTCTCCTTTATATCATTAGGGATAATGTCATGCTATTGACTGCCTGGCAACTTCCCCAAAAGGCCATCCTTCATTGGATTTTGCTCATTTTATGTTTAAGGTCTCTCTAAAGATAAAAGGGGCTAATCATGAGTCTGGCAGTCCATGGACAGGGGCGGGGAGGTGGCCATTTTCCGACCACCCTATTATGACCAGGGCGGTCAGGCCACCCTGGGACCACTGCAATTGCCAGGAATCAGAGATTCCTGGCAGTGGGGAAGGGGGGTCTTGAGGCCACAATATGCTTGGTGGGACCGCTGCGGCTCGCCGAGCATATTACAAGTTTCCTCACTGCTACACTTTTCATGGCGGTGGGACCGCCAGGAAAAGCGTGGCGGTGAGGAAAAAGGTGCCTCGGCTCCATGGGGTGCATGCATGGGGGCGCGTAGTGTGCCCCCTGTCTGCATGCACCCCCATGTTCCTGCACGGAACAAAATGTTCAACATTGTGCATTTCAGGAACATGCTTTGACGTTCCTATTGCAGGGCCTATTTTAAAGGCATCTCTTTGGGAACGCCAAAGAACTGTCTGCCAGCGACTTAAATATTCGTGATCTGGTGGGAGGTCTGTTTTGGGTTTGGCGGGTGTGGGAGTGTGGCGGCAGCGTTGCGGCTCTCCTGCCACACTGCCAAAGTCATAATAAGGCCGAAAGTCATATACTAGCCGTGTGCCTCACTTTTCACCCTTTACCTTAACTTTTTTTTTTGTTCCGGTGCTATCCTCCAGCTTGCTCCCACAACAAAATATACATAAATATACCTTTTTTGTCATCTATTTATACTTTTATATCAAATACTCTATTCCAGACACAAAGTTATTCCGTTCTATACCAGCAGCCTAGTGCTGCATTGTGGTCTGTTGCTGCTGCCCTTACTTAATTGTTTTAGGTTGCCCACAAGAATTCTAGGGTAGTGTTGGCTAATTCCTTTTGCTGAACTAAGACAAATTAGGATGACAATAGTAATCTGATTGTTGGCTTCGGGAAGATGAGAAGATTTTGCAATTGCCTATTCATTTCTCAACATTGTCTTCCTTTGTAGGATGTCTTGCAGGTACAAAACATTTAGACCATTTTCCCTCGTATTTCTTCGTCTCATTCCTTTGCCGGTGTGTGGCCCCTGTCGGATGTTCCATCTTCATTTGTGTTGTCATTACCCCAATTTTCTTCTTGTTATTCAGTAAGATATGTGTTTTGAGTTGTCACGTTTTGACATGTACTGCTTTCTTTTATTCTTTCTCATGTTTTCTCTCCCTATATCTCTACCGTCCTAGTCCCTTTCACATATTCCAGTGAATATATATTCTCCTTGCATGGCAATTCTGTGGTTCCATATGTTATTATATTTCTATCCTGTAAAATAGATCATGGTTTGGATAGTCCTCCTACGTTTTCTTGCTATGTTCATCTCTCATTTGTTACATTCAGGATAATCTCATGGAATGTAAAGGGTTTTATTAATCCTTTAAAGCATCAGATCATGTCATCTCATTTAGATAAAGTTAATTCAGATTTAATTTAATTGCAAGAACCTCATCTCACTTAATCTGAAGCATTAAAACTGAAGCGTGGCTGGGTAGGTTCTGTGTTGGTGTCTCCCACCTCAAATAAAGAGAATGGAGTTATATTGAGTAAGAAGAATTTGGATCTCACTGTTGCTTCACAAGATATTGATACTGAAGGTAGATGGCTTATTGTCAAGGTGTTGATTAACACAATCCCTACAACAGATTTTAATGGTTCTGTACCTACACAACTTGATTATCATTGTTGGCCCATTATTTCTCAGAAGTTCCATCAATTTAATGGCACATACTTTATTTTAGGTGGGGATTGTAAACAGATTATGGATCCCTTTCTTGACAGACAATCCACAGATTTCCTCCACTCTAGATGCATAAACAGTTTCACTCCGCCATCTCACACAATGCTTTAATTGACTCAATGAGACTTTGTAAACCCCCTTTAGGAGACAATACTTTTTATTCCAATATGCACTGTTCACTCACTACATTAGACCGCATTTTGATTTCTAAACCTTTATCTCAAAATATTATTCAATCTACCATGATCCCTATTTTACTTTCAGATCATGCTATTTTGATTACGGATTCCGACTTGGTTCCTCCTCAACCGCAGGTACGTCATTGAAGGTTTAATAACCACTTATTAAAGGACTCTAAATTCTCCTCATCGTTTAAATCTTTTTCTTCTGAATTCTTCTTGCTTAAGGATTCACCTGATACTTCACTTCAACTTTTATGGAACAAATTTGAAGCTGTAGCTCGAGATGTTTTTATTGTTTATGTCTTAAAAAAGAATAAGACCTAAAGAACTCAAATCCTTGCTGGCTTAAATAAAACTATTAAAGCAGACGTATTGTGCGTCCATTTCAAACAATGATGTTCAAAATCTCATCAGAGCCAAACTACAATTTAATTTACTTTACACTAAGGAAGCATCTTCCATCTTACTGAAAAGTAGTGCACGGTTTTATGGTGGGCGGAAAAAGCTGGTCAATTACTGGCTAATTACCTTAAGATCAAAAATAGTACATTAAGAGATGCTCCTCGACTAATTAACAATGACCCTCTTTGTTTAAAGATAAATATATCTTGGAGGAATTTACCAACTTTTATCAAGCTTTATATACAGTGGAATACCAAATGAATTTGGTCTCTATTGATTCGTATCTCCAAAATACCTCTAAGCCCATTCCCACGAATCTCGATTTCTATTCTTTAGAAGCAGATGTTTCCTTGAAAGAAATTTCACATGTGCCTACCTTATTCCATAAAGGGTAAGCACTTGATTAGGATGGTTTTACTTTAGAATTTTTTCTTCACTTTTCTAATATTGTTTTATCTCACCTATTAAATCTCTTTCATTTATTTTCTTACAACTGGATACGCTTCAGGCACATTTCAGGAAGCCACAATATGTCTTATACATAAGGATGGCAAAGATCCTGCTCAATGTAAAAACTACAGACCTGTCTCTTTAGTAAATGTAGTTTACATAATCTTACAAAAAATATTGGCACCCCACATTAAATCCTCCCTTCTGCACCTTATTAGTAAAGAACAATCAGGTTTCATAAAAGGAAAATTGGCATCAGATAATACTTGTTCATTTTTTAATAAGTTAAGTAAAGCCATCTTCTTCTTATCCCTTTCTCGGCAATCACTGTTGATGCTGAAAAAGCTTTTGTTAGAATAAATTGGGAATTTATTCTAAAGCCCTTATCTCTTCAATTCGTACGGGTTGGGCCCATAATCAGTATGGCTAGGCCTACTTAACAGTCAAACAACTACACTCATGCCAATACTGATACTAATTCACCATCACACATCATGATCACACATACCAATTGATATGACCATATATTTTATTTTTCATAATTGACACGTATCATTTTATCAAAAAGTTATCAGGATGAATTACTCATCTGTTAGAAAATCAATTTGTCACAAATCATTAAACAACACGGAGGCACAAAAAATTATTAAATTAAATTAAATAACATTCCATACAACAATACAAAAAATCGAACAAAACATTACATTAGAAAATACATCGGTTAGAATCACCTAATACAGTAATCTTAATTGCTCAGGTTCTGTAATTATAAAGACCATTTGTCATTTTTTGAATCAAAAAAAGGCCTACAAGCTGGCGTTACAACACCCTGCTTTTCTATTCGTTTCACAAGGGCAATGCCAAACAGTGTACCTTATTGTGCTCATTATAAACCATCCCAGTTGTATTTTAATTAATTCACACCATGAGCCTCAATGGTAGATGCTTGCGTAAAACACTTATTTGGTAAAACAACAGTTGATGCATTTCGAACCTTATTCTATGTCTTTCATGGTTCTCCTCAGGACTCAGAACACATAATGAGCTGAAAGAATAACAAGAAAACACATTTGTGTTAGCAAACATCCTCATTCTTGTTCAAATTGCACCTAACATGCAACATCCACACCGTATTACCTTTTTTATCCAAAATAGTCTCTTCTGATTGATTATTCTTTTCAAATTAGGTTTAGCCCCAACTTCATGGTGTGCTAAGACACTCAAAAAGAAGAAGAAAGGCAATCTAATGACCATTTCCTGCTCCTAGTGTTAAAAACGTATTCTGACTGAACATCCAAACACTCACTTTTAACGGGAAAGCCCATCCTACCCATAGGATCCATGACAATGTGTCCTGGTAACGTATTTGAATTCACTGGAAATCGACACAAAAAAAGGGAGAAACAATCATTCAAAGATTTGCCAAATCGCTCAGGTTCATAACTATATCACAGATTGCGATCGACATGAGGCTCGGTTTACACCTAGACCTTGTTATCCGATTGCGGATACCTCCTATGCTGCCTCCAATCTTTGCATACCTTCTTCTTGAGCCTTATCTTAGCATGATTTTAGCCCTAAATGTATTGCTCTCATTTAGCTTTTGAGCATCTGTACTAGTTAATGGTCTGACCGCCTCTCTATACCATGGAGTTTGCCATGGTTGCCAAAGTCCCCATTAATATTTCTTTTAGCGCTTGAGCCTCTCCTCACTCGTATTAAACAGAAAACCTCCATAACAAGTTTTCCGTATGGAGCTCAATCTTTAAAACTGTCTGCTTATGCTGATGACATTCTATTTTTAATCTCTAATACTGAGGTGTTTCTCCCTGCTTTACTCTGAGAAATTGACTCTTTTTCAGAAGACTTAGGTTACGAGATAAATAAATATACAACCAAACAATCTATTAATAGCTCTTCTTTTCAATGGGCACCTTCTATAATAAAATATCTAGGCACATGGTTTACACAATCTGTTGACGATTCTGGTCATATTAATTTTAAGTAATGTTTTTCTCATATGGAACAATTAGTATCATCATGGAATTCATTATTTTTATTTTGGTGGGGACGTTTGGATTCCATTAAGATGATGATCTCACCGCTGTTACTATATATTATTTCTATGCTGCCCATATGTGTTCCTAAATGTATTTTCACAAAGGTTGACTCAATTCTCTCTATGGGGGAATAAGAAGGCTAGGATATATCTTTCTTTACTCAAAAGATCTAAATTGGAAGGTAGGGTAAATGTTACTGATTCCAGTTGGTATCAGAAAGTGTTTGGTCTATGTCAAGCTTCCCTTTGGACTTCAGTGTCCACTCCTCTTTAGATGGATATTGAGAAAGAACTACTTCACCCTTTAACCCCACAGGAGATGTTATCCTTTTCCTCTAAATCCCCTCTTATTTCCGCCCCCTTTTTCATCATACATGTTCTTTACATAGGTTAGTATATTCTCCTGTCATTCTCTCTCGGACTACCTTCTTAGCCATGCCTATGATATAATAAACATGTTAAAATTCACAGCAGGCCTATTTTCTGGAAATCTTGGAAAAATAAGGGTATTATTATGTGTATTTTGCAATTGTTTGAAGGAGATATTCCTATTTCTTTTCCTCACTTCCAATGTATTTCTAATTGCCTGCAATCCTTTCAGGTCAGTTTTCTTTGCTTATTAAAGCTATTTTAGGTGTCTTTTTCACTTTAAAGGATAATTTATCCTTATTTGATTGCACTTCAGTGTTGTCTTGTCTCCTCGCTTCTGGTCCTAAAGATTCTATGAGCTAAAAATTGCTTTTTCCTCCAGCTACCCCACCAACCAAGTCCAACATTGAACTCTTCTGGGAACAAAAGTTAGTGACTACTTGAAACATTATGTTTTGGAATAAGATTTGGCTTCATATTTACAGAGTCTCTATGTCAGCCAGCACCACTTAAACATTATTTTTTAATTATCCCAAGATTTATCTCACACCCCTCAATTGTGCTAACTACTCTCATGAGAAATCAATTCAATATCGCTCTTATGATTTTCCCTCCAGTGACTTTACACACACATATGTTTTTGGTATCCTAACACTGTATCATTTTGGCATAAGGTTTGGGCTCAAATCAAACAAGTATTTAAGATTTCTCAACCTTTTAATATAATTACTCTCTTTTTATGGACTTTGATGAATGAATGAATGAGTTTTCTCCACACTTTCCTACAACTACATTGATTGATGTATTTTTAGCACTAGCCTTTCAAATAATTGCAATTAATTGGAAATGCTCTATTAAAATTTTATATAAGGCTTGGTGAGATTCTGTTTGTCACCATCATAAACTAGATACTATTTACGTTTCCTCCTGTTCCTATTTACATAAAAGAGACTCTTTGTGGTTGCCACTGGCTATCTTTCTACAGAATAATGCTAGTAATTTCTCTTCTACTTTCAGTATTTGCACTGAAATGTTTCAGCCAACATGAAGATATACCTCTCTGCTTCTATTTCTTCATTATTGATTATTGGTTAATATGGTTTAAGGACCTATGGTATTGCTCCTTTATACGCATTAGTTATGTGACTTGTGAGGATGATATACAATGCTCCTATATATTTATGATTCCTTACCTTGTTTTCTTCTCCCCCATGTCCCCCCTCATGTCCCTCCCCTTCTCCCCCTTTTAATGGCAAAATGTTACAAAAGCTTTTTTTCTTTTCACATTTACGATGTTTATTGTGTAACAATTCTGGATGCTTTATACTTTATCAGGTTGTTTATGAACTTTACATGTATTTAAACATAAATAGCGCTTTTAAGCCTAAAAAACCTGCATCATCTGATCTTCATAAGAAAAGGGGTCATTTCTGTTAGATGCTGTGGATACCTACTGGTCTTTTGGTCCCTCTAGAAGGAAGAAATGATTGACCATGAGGAAGTAGAAGTGATCAACCAGATACTTGTCAAATATTTCCACTATTTCATACGCACAGGTTTTGTCCACAGTCTGAGTTCTGGTTAAGGAAGTTCTCAAGATCTTCCATTTTCTTCTTCAAGGTTTCAAGACATTATTGGAAGATGGAAATATTTGAACAGGGTTGTGCTACTGAACGTCAACACCAACAATATTGATAGAAGAATATCAAGGACAGAATATCAAGGGACAAAATATCGAAAGGTAAGTGCATATAGGGAAGTATAGATTTACTTTTCTACTTCCACCTCTACGTACCTTGAGTATATCTGTACAGCGTAGATACTTATATGAAGATTCAGGTAGAGAAATCTAGACATACTTACCTGTCGACATTTTGTCTGCAATATTCTGTCCCACTGATATTGTGGGTTCGATGTTCAGGTTGCACACCTCTGAACGGATCGGCTTGACTTCTTTCGACACTTCATTGGCCTTCTCACCCATTGTTGGACTTGGCCCTTGTTCCCTGAATTTTTTTGCTTTTCCCCCTAGCATTTCTACTGACAGGGGGTGGCTGAATGGAAAATGTTAAATACTGTGCAATGGTGTGCAGAGGGTTATTTGTGCTGTTTAAAATGTCACCCTGTTTGGGGTGCTTTCTGCCTTACATGGGCTTATATTAGGACACCCCCCCCTTTAGGGCACTTCTCCCCCATGGTAGGAAATGTATATGCCATGTGTGGTGTGAGAGGAAAATAATAAATGCTGTGCAATGGCATACGCACCTTTATTTTCACCATTGCAGAAATGTCACTTTTAAAATTGACACCATTGCTGTGTGCTTTGTGCCGCCTGCCTGAGGTGGGTTGGCGGTCTAGTGTTTGAAGTGACAAGGGGCTCCACACTTCCCCCATGGTGACAGTGGGGAACTGCCAGGAGCCTTCTGGAAGATTCTAGCCCTTGCTGGTAGGTGGGAGGAGGGGTGGATATGTAGAGGAGCTGTGCCCCCATGTGCTCAGACTGAGCGTGGACCTGAATGAGAGGGGACACTCTGCCAGGAGGTACCGCCGCATGGGCCTGTGTGCTGGCCCCTGTGCTCAACTGTACCCCTCTGCTGTCCACAGGGCTAGTGAGAGCCCCCTTGCTGGAGCGAAGAATGCTATGTCAGGAGGAGTGCCACTTTATGGGAGATGACTGCTTCAAGGAGCTGCTGTCCTGTACTGATGAGTGCCCACTGTCTGCTGATCTTGCCCAGACTGGCCTGCCTGCTCTGCTGCCCTAGCACCTCGTGAGAGCTATACTTGGACTGCCTGTATTCCCAGGAGGTGAGGAGTGTGGGCGCTACTCCCTCGGGTGGGACCCTGGGACTGTGAGCTGTCTAGCGCCTCGTGAGCGCTGCCTCCAGCACCTGCCCAGGAGAAGAAGGTGCGTGGGTCTTGCAGCGCTGTGCTGCCAGAGCGCTATATTCGCAGTGACTGTGCTCTGTCAGCTGTCTAGAGCCTCATGAAGTGCTACAACTGTTTTCCGGCCCCCAGGACTCTCAGTCCTACATTCCTGGACATAGCACTGCACCGTGGGCATCTGGTCGCTTTAGAGTCCCGGAGTGGGGCCCCTCCAGCGCAGTGGCGCCAAAGGCTTATCTGTAATGTTGGTGGCGTTCGCAATGCGCACAGCTTTCCTCTAATGTTCCTACGGCTTGTTCTGCATGTAAGGAACTGTTCTTCCAGCAGAGCCTAATCTTGCACAGTTGAGAACTGTTTTTGTGTGCCCCAATACTGCCCACCTGAGAGACAGCTACTTCCAGGGAGTGGTGGTAATCTTTGCAACATGTGTGCATGTATGAGGTTCACCCTTCTGACTTGAGGCCTAATGCATTTTTACGCGCAGTGTAATCCTGCCATGATGTTCATGTTTTTATGCTAATGAGAAATGCCCTAATGATGCCTAATGTACTTGCAAAGATTCATGCCTAAGGGGTTTATACCCCAGGATTGGTGCATAGGGTAGTTGAGGACGCCTAATGCTATGATGTATGCATAACATGTTGTTACCCTAAGGTTGTTGCTTTCATGCCCAGGTGTAGTTACATAAGGTGCTGAGGTTACACCTAATATGTCTTACACTTCATGCTCCGATGCCTATTGTTGCGCCTAATACATCTATGCTGATGATTTACTGCCTAATGTGTTGCTCAGGCTTTGAGGCTAAGGAGGGTGCCCTGGGCCCACATGTTTATACCTCATGCTCAGGTGTTCATGCACACTGTGACGTATGCGGATAGAAGGCATAATGTGTTCTATATCCAAGAGTTAGGCCTAGTGCTTCCATGCTTTGATGTTGATATGATGATGCAGGGATGTTTTCCTTCTAGGCCTCATGTGTAGGTCCCATGCTGAAGGTCTGCACGTTGTGTTTTCACACCCTAGGAGGTGCTGTGATCCTGCCTAATATCTTTTTCCCAAAGGTTGGCGCTGCTGATCCGGGCCTGAGTGGGGTTTGTGTCAGGTGCACCCATGCTAATGTTTTCCTGCTTACTGATGCCCTGCGTAAGGTTCTAGGCCCAAGGCCTACTTAGTATATGCCTAAAGTGATGTATGCAAATATGTTATGCCTAATACTTTTATGCTGATTGCAATGTATGCGTAACATATTCATGCCATGATGTTTTCCTTCCAGGCTTGAGCATAATGTGTTTATATGCTGACCTGACGTTTTCATTCTAGGCTCATAGTTAATGCCTCATACCCCGATATGTTTTATGCCTACCGAGAGGCAGAGATGTTTTCGTTTCATGCCTAATGCCAATTTGACATAGGCCTAAAGCGATTTATGCTACGTGCAGGGGTTTGCTAGCAGCGACTGGCGGTTACATTTTCATTGATGGACTCCACATTTACTATTCTGTATCCTTTGTGTTGGTTCTGGCAGCGGCCCGATTGGCGCTGCCCTGTATATAGTCCCCCTGTGAATTATTACCTGGTGCCGGCTGGCACAGTTCATCTGCACCTGTGATTCCCTTCTGGTGTGTTTATTTTATAATACACATACTGTTTTTTCACCTAAACTGGTGTGGTCTCTTTTTGTAGTGTGCCTCGTGTGTCGCCTGTGAGTGCTGCGTGGATGCTTTACACATTTCCTCCGGAGTTTGGCCCACCCGCTCTGCACCACGCTACCCCGTGTCTAACACCCATGGAGCTAACAAAAATTATTATTACAGACATTTCCTTCATTGTGGCCTCTAGTGCTAACTCTGTGCATCAATTGGTGGATTCACTCATGAAGAAACTAAAGTACAGGAAAGCCAGTTTCTTGAGAATATAAATAAAATGAGCAATAAGGGAACCCACTAATTAATACATGCACATTACCTTAGATCTAAGGGTTATAGGGTTGTCCCCATTGATTGTCATGGTCTAGTGCTATCTCTGGCATCTTGACGAAAGTTGTGGTGCAAACATGGCAAATTGCAATAAATGTTTATGAAAACAATAATTGTCTGGATGTCCTCTGAATAGACATCAGATCACGTGTTTTATGGGACATCTGACCTAAATGATGAAGATGTGTATTGTGGATTCCCACCCAAAGGAGGGCACTATGCAGGCCAATTATGACCAAAGAGGCCAGTTGTTCACAGGGACAGATGCAATTTTCAGGGGGTCTTCCACACAACACCAATCCATGTCCCCTGACGTTTTGACAGTCCATTGGATTGTAGATGCTGCAAGGTTCAGGGTTGGTTTGGTACAGGAAAGGGACTTGCTAGCGTTAGTGTCAAATTTACAGCGCATCTTTCTCAGCAGTCAGTGCTGATAATACACCCGATGCAAGTCTTGGCCTCTTATTATATTTGGCAGCAGATGGGACTCGAGGAAGAAGAAGGTGATAATGTCCCATGCCTTTGTGCACCAGTAGAGGCACATCCTCCCCATCGGTACACGAAGCCCTCTGTGGCAGTACAGCAGGCTGGGCTCACTGCCCGGGGGTCAGGAGATACACAGGGCTCTCTCACCCGCCACGTTCAAGCTTGCTGTGTCTGTGGGTCTTACACAGGCAGCGGCCTCCGAGCTGCAGCTCAAAAGGTAATAGGCAAAAATACAGCCCTTATCAGCAGGCACCGCGTAGCTTTAACGGGAAGTGGTCCTCTTGAATGTGGCCTGTCCCTGCTTGCATTATCACTAACGTTGCCTGAGGCCTCGGCCTGTACCATCACTGTAACTAGTCTGTGTGTATCCATTCACTCAAACAGCCATTCATCCAACCATTCGTCCGTGCAGTTTCTTATTAAACTTTGTGTCCACGCACTCACACATGTATCCATCCATTCACGCTCTTCATGTACTCAGACATTCACCTGTTCATCCTGCCAAGCAGCCACACCGCAAACACACACACTTTTCTTTTTAGTGAAAAAGCACTTTTCTGCATTTAATAGCCACCAGACATGTTGGCTTTTCCAAAGCTTGTTTTAATCTTGTATTCATGTTGGCTCTATTGCATTGCAACATGCCTCAACTACCGCGTGCTCAAGGAGTTATGCAGACGGTGTGTCTTCAGAGATGTGAGCCGTCCTTTTACCCGGCATCGATACAGGAGTTGTATTTATGGAAGACATCTGTGGCGTCAAACACATTGGTCATGGTCTCTTCTCACACAGGGTTTCAAACATCAGTTTTAAACCAATTATGCCCCAGTGCTGAGATACATGTGTGTTAACCGAAATGCACACTGTGCTGCTCAAATATAACCATATCCAGAAGCAAGGCTGGTCGCTATATATAAACAATGACATAAGTGCAACTCATCATTCACACGCAACACACCGCACAATCATAACAAAAATGTGCAAGTAACTACAAAGTGATCTACTGCCAACAACAGAGCGACACAACGACAACCGCAGCAACCAAACACAGCTTCATGCAATCCTTTTCATAGGGCCCCCCTCCTGTGACATTAAAGGAGTCATAATTTTACTGCAAGGGTGAAATGTCTTCCTTAAAAAGAACTTCCTGCTGCACTCTGGAATAGAAAAATGTCAGAAAATTTCCCACAAGAGTGTTTTTCTTTTTTGGATCCATTTCACAGGGAAGCAACTAAATCAGTGGTTCCCAAACTTTTGACTCCTGAGGACCCCCATTGAGTCCCCACTGGAAGCCAGGGACCCCCAAGCAATTTGTTGGATTTAAATTTCAAACATTAAAACAGTAATTTGAAAAAAAAAAATACACATGTGCACACAAAACAAATACTCGAATTACTAAGGATTTTAGGGGCATATTTACAAGCCCCTATCGCCATGGGAACGCCACTTTTTGCGACGTTCCCGAGGCGATAGGGGCTTCGCCTTATTTACTAGGCAGCGTTAAGCCACATAACGTGGCTTAATGCTGCCTTGCAAATAAGACCCCCTTTCATGCAATGCTTAGCGAGAAAGGGGTGGGCAGTGGGTGTTCCACCGCAACACCCATTGATTTTGACACTGCCCCCTATTTACAAGGGCAGCATAAATAGGAGGCAGGGCCAAAATTAAGACCAGGGAAAACCTGGTCTTAACTTGGCGAAACGAGGAGAAATGGTTTCTCTCTCCTCCTTTTTGCTTTTTCCGTGTGTGCTGCCTTGTGCAGCACACATGGAAAAAGCAAAACGCCTTGGATTGTTTATGTAAAGGAAGGTGACCCTTCCTGCACATAAACAATCTTAAAAAGAAAAATACATTTTTTAACTTCCATGTGTGCTGCATTAAGCAGCACACATAGAAGTGACAAAACTGCATTTCAAGATTTAAAGGGGGACCTTCCTGTACATAAAAAATCTTCCTCTGCGCGCAGACACCCTTGAACTATGGCACAAGGGTGCTTGCCTTGTGCTACACTGCTAAGTGTAGCGCAATAGAAAACGCAGGACTGCACCATATTCTTGTAAATATGGTGCAGCCCAGCATTTCTGAAGTGGCGGAGCGTGTCGTTAAGCCAAGGAGACTAACGACATGCTCCGCCACTTCTGTTGTAAGTATCCCCCTTAGTATTTTATATTGAAAGAATTTGCAAAAAACAAAAAATTGTAATGGGAAGGTTGATGCTGCATCTCTGTGACTAACTTTTAAATGGTTGGTTTTATTTCGCTCTACGAGGCTCCTGCTCCTGCCAGGGCCAGACTGGAAACCCAAAGCAGCCCTGGCAAACATTTTCAGACCAGTCCCCATACGATGCACACCAAGTGCAGTGAGTGAGGCTGACCACTACAAAGGGGGCTTTGGGATGCTCTCCTCCCCAAAAGATTTAGGATACAATAGTGCATTCTACAACACATTTATCACTATATATTTCATTGTATCAGCTTTGAAAGAATAGTAAATGAAGACCTTACTATGCACCAGGATACTACAGTCTTTGTTGGGGTTCTTCAATGATTCCCTTACTAGCACCCTCCAACAGTGCCTCTCATCTCTCCATAGCCTCTCTCATACCATTGTAGGATGTCAGAGCACTTTACATCACACGCATATAGAGACAATGAATCAAATGTGTAAATCAGTGTATAGAAAATGTTACATATGGCAAAGGGAACTACAAGGTGTAGGATTCACATGTCATTCATACTGATAGGCATTTTTAAAGAGTGCTTGGTCTGGAGAAGCACAAACTCAGGATTCAGAACATAACACAGTGGTTAGCATGGTCTTTAACAATAAAAACATATTTCCAGCCAAATAAACCTTTTAGCAGCATCAGGACAATGAAAGACTGGCAAAAAACATAAGTTTCTAACTTGTACCATGCAGTTTTCAAACAGCTCTTTGATGCCAATTTATAGGTCACTGTGCTAGATTACGATTGTCTCTTATGAACTGCACAGTAACAAAAGAATCTCTGTGACAAAAGCAGTAACCCACTGACCTATGCACATAAAATACTGTTTTTTTTAATTGCATGGTACACCTTCTTTGCAGTAGGCATATTAACCCTCTGTGCTACATTAGATAAGTCAATGCTGCTACTGGACAAAACTCTTATCTCTCTCCAGCAGATACATTATTCACTGGTGTTATCTTGATCCTTTTATTGTTGCTCAAAAACTGCTAATTACACAAGGAACTTGCAGTGCTTTTTAAACTGCTGCCTGCGGACCCCCTGAGAATGTGTCACGGACCCCTGGGGGTCCCCGGACCACAGTTTGGGAAACACTGAACTAAATGAAAGAAGGAAAGAGGTTGTGAACCGTTTCTTCAAAGAAGAGGACATTGCCCGAGTCCTATTACTTCTCTGCCCGTCCCGAAACGTCCACTAAAGCAAGCCTGAATGCCTTTGTCCGCCCCCAAAATAGTGCCGCCTGGGGCGGACCGCCCCCACCCCCTAGCTACGCCACTGAAAAGAACGGTACGTTTCCGAAACGTGTTGTGTGATGAACTGTGTGAAGGCGCTGCCTTTCCAGACAAGTATTGCCTTCTGGCCCCGATCCACGCCCGTACACAAAACCTGATCCCACACAAAACATTGGATCCGCAAAGCCGTCTTACTGTCAATATCAAAAGGGGTCCTTGAAATTAAGATGTTGCATGTGAAGTATTGTATAAATATACATTTTAACCACAGTTACAGCATTCTTACAATCAGGAAACGTAACATAATACAGAAGTAGCAGAGAATACAACATACAGCTTCGAAACAGTTTCTCACCCTACTGAGGGGCAGTTTTACAAACCCCTTGCGCCACCTTTCCGTCACTTTTCCCATGTTAAAAGTGGCGCAAAAGTGGTGTCAGGGGCTTGTAAATCTGCCACGAAGTGCTTAAAGGTCTGTTTTTCTGTTTATGCACGGGCAGTGCGTGGGCGTGGATGGCTTTATATCTGTGGGTGCGTGTGCATTATGAGCCTGTTTGGATGTTGATACCGGCGCTTTTTTTGACCGACGTTGATTGATGATACCGAGCATGCTCCCCACTTCTCCTATCCCCAATAGTTCAGGAACAGGACAGGTGTTAGGCGAGGGGACTGCGGTGTGCAACCCTCTACTGCACCCTGTTTCATTGGTCAACGTTGTTGTGTGCTCAGTAACACTTTGGGGCATATCAGCAACAACCGGCGATAATTATCGCTAAGCGCACTTAGCGCTAGGATAATTATCGCCGGCTAGCGTGGATTTTTATCGCTGAGATAGCGTGCTATTAGCAACGCTTATCTCAAAAGCGATAAAAATTCCTCACGCTAACTGCCTAACGTGAGATTATCGCTGGAAACCCAGCAATAATCTCACGCAATGTGGCGTTAGCTTGATGATAGGGACTCACAAATTTAGCCATGATATCCACCTTCCATAGGATATCATGGCTAAGTCAGTCCTGAAGCAGGCGTAAGGAAAGTAGCGATAACAGGGGTTATCGCTACTTTTCTTGCCGCTATGCTTCATAGCGTGGGGCTTGATGATAGGAGAAATGTCGCTCCTGTCATGTCAGGTCAGGAACGCCCACTTTGCATCTCATTAGAGATGCAAAGCTGGGCGTTAGGAATTCCTACGCTAACGCAAGTTTTCACGCGTTAGCGTGAGCTTGCTAATTAGGTGATAAAATTATCGCCGCTTTTCGGCCGAAAACGGCCGCAAAAGCGGCGATAATTCTATCGCCTCGCCTTGCTGATATGCCCCTTTGTTTGTTGTTAAAAACACTCGCAGTTAAAACCCACATGCCTGAGGTCCGGAACAGTAGGGGGCGCTGAGTGGGGTCCTTCTTTCCACGAGTAGGGAAGAGAGGGACTTGAAAGCCTTTCCACATTCATGTGCCAGCCGTCATGTGCTCCCATGGTATGTCTGACGCATCACACACTCTCTGGCTTTGAAACAAACAGCCCTTTGCATTCTGCAACGTGTAGTGTCTCTGTGTTACAAGTATGCGCTTAAGAGCGCAGTAGGCAAAGTGCAGGAGACTGAAAAGCACAAATGTAGGACAGAGAGGCACCTGGCAGCGAACCACAGGGCATATTTGCAACAACTTGCGATAATTATCGCCTCCTGTCGCTGGATTCTTTTGTGGAGATAACGCAGTATTACCAACGTTTATCTCCATGGCGATAAAGAATCCAGTGATAGCAGCGAATCCCATCTTTAACGTGAGATTTCCAGCAATAAAAAGCTATCTCTAAGGGAAATCTCGCTAATAGGCAGGTGGGGACTCAGCCGTAGAATCCACCTCCCATTGACTATTGTGGCTAAGTCAGGATTTTGCCAGGTGTAAAATCCTGGCGCTAATCGCGGTTAGCGCGCGTTTTTTTATCGCACTGCGGGTATTGCTAATAGGCGATAGCTGTGTTAGCGACTGCTTTCAGTCTGGGTATGCCCACTTTGCATGTCATTAGCGATAAATATTGCTGACATGCAAAGCGGGCCCCAAACCGGTTGCTATCGCCTGGAAGCTGTCGCTAAATGCTGTTAACGACAGCTTGGTAATTGACCGATATAAAAATCGCCGCTTTAGTGACAAAAAGTGCCGCTAAAGCGGCGATAAAGCCCTTGCTAATATGCCCCCTGGACTTCCCCATCATTTCTCATTCCCAGACACACGTTTGGAAAGCGTTCCCTCTTTATTCTGAGTGCATCCCTCAGACTTCATCCCAGTCACCCTAAGTTACAGGTTATAGATGCATTGAGTCATCCCATGTTAAACATGAGTACCTCATCCAGGGCAGACACTCTCCTCCTGGAATGGAAGAACTTTTCATCCATTCTGGGGCTTGAACTCCTGCGTTCAAAAGTGGAAACAAAGCTAGAAGTACTAGAACTAGGACTGCAGGAGCTACTCATGCCCGACAGCTGTCAGCTGGTGAAAAGGTGCTAAGATAAAGCAAAATAAATAACACTGGAAACACCTGCCATTATTTTATTTAGTCTGTCTTTCATGCCTGTGCATCAAGCCTCTTGTAGTTTATTTTCTATATCAGTATGTACTGACATTGTCATTCCTCTGTGTCAATGGTAGCTGCCAGTTTCCATTCCTACCTCTATGTCTGGGGCTAGCTGACCCTGGGTATGCTCTTCAAAATTGGGCCACCCTACGCCTTAATGGAAGGCAGTCAGTCGAATTACTGGAGAAGTGCTGTAGATTCTTGTTGCCCAACTTGCAGTGGCAACACGATCCAGTGTCCTGGAGGTGCTCTATACTGTTCAGTTCTACCTGTCCATGGGATGGGGGAACCTGAAATTGCCCTGGCAGGACCCCGAGGCAGGAGACTGCAAGCATAGGTTCAGGTTCCCAACTTAGGGTCCCACCTGCGCCATCTCAGGTCTTGGGGGAGGTGGTTTTAGACAGTAGTGAAGAACGTGCGATGCCCTCGATCTTGCTGCAGTTCAGCCTCTGCAGAGACTTAGGAGCCTGCTTCACTTATATCATTACAGTAAGATAATGAGAACAAATGTTACGCCTCATCCCGAGACCTAAATCCCGCAAGTTGGGGCATAGGTTCGCAGACCTGGCGTTCCTCCTGGCCAAAAGGAGCATAGCGCTCTACTGGAAAGCAAAGAACTCGCCTCTGGTAACCACGTGGGAGGCAGATGTCACATGTTGGGTTAGAGCAGATGAACGGGCACTAATTTCAGAAGACAAAATTACTAAGCGGCGTGGGGTGACATTTCTCGGGCATGGGAGACACGTCATGTACTTGATCAAGACCCTCAGGGCGATGGGTTTGAGTCTGGGGAGTAGACAGTCACATAGAGGCAGATACAGACGCTTTACCCCCCGCTCTGTTATATGGGCACACTTGCCCCCCCTTTCGCCCCCCACAGCATTGATATTAGTAGTCCAGGTTTGTGTAATAAATTGGCAACCTGGTTTCAACAGAAGGTGGAGGGTATATATTCCTCCTTTTCCTCAGGTCAGAATGGAATCGGGACCCCCTCCTACAGTAAGAGTCAGTCAGGTCTCAATACTGGGCAACCTTCGATCAGTTTCTCACTTTAGAAAGCGCAGAAACTCTCAAACTTGAATTCTATCAGTTCAAGCTCCCCCACAGATCCTTGCCCAGTACCGATTGTGAAAACTGTCCCGGAGATGATAGTGGCTGCTTTACATCCTTTGATCAATGACATCCTGATCTCGGGGCACTTCCCAAAGGTTTGGAAAACTGCTTCTATTCTCCCTCTATTGAAAAAGCCCACTTTGGACCCCACAGATCCCGGCAGTTACGAAAATCATTGAGAAGGCTATGAACAGCCAGCTTAGTACCTATCTTCAAACTAATCAAATACTGGATTCAACTCAATTAGGTTTTAGAGCCGAACACAATACTGAACTGGCTCTAATTAAGTCCTTAGATGAAGTTAGGGAGGCTTTGGACGGTGGTGGGAAGGCTGTGATGATCTTATTGCATCTGTCGGTAGCCTTCGACACGGTCCACCATTTGGTTTTGATGGACCGTTTGTCTGAGGTGGGAGTACAAGGGGTGGCTTGGAAACTGCTACATTACTTTCTCTCTGACAGATCCCAGACTGTTAATTTGGATAACCATAAATCTGACTCCTTCTGCCTTCCTTGTGGGGTCCCTCAGAGGTCCTCACTGAGCCCCACCCTTTTCAACATGTATATGATTCCGCTGGCAGGCCTTATAAAATCTCATGGCTTTCAGCTAACTTCATATGCAGATGACACTCAAATAGTGTTATCATTTAAGGACGGTAAGGAAAAAGAAACGGGAGTGCGCTTTCATGATTGCATGAAGGAGATAGCTGGATGGATGGCCTCAAACTGCTTAAAACTAAACTCGTCCAAAACCAAGATTATTGCCTTTAGAAATAACCCCAATGTCTGGACCCCTGACTGTTGGCCAGCAGAATTGGGCAGCTGCCCACCCCCCCCCCTCGTTGAAAGCAAAAAACTTGGGCGTAACTGTAGACTGTAAATTGACTTTTTGTGATCATATAAGCACTGTGGTCTCCGCCTGCTTTATGTGGTTACGAATTCTAAGGAAAATGAAACGTTACTTTGCTGAGGGAAATTTCAGGACAGTGGTCACGGTGCTTGTTATGTCAAGATTGGACTACTGTAATGGCATTCTTTTTTTTTATTTTTTTTTTTTAATAAATCTTTTTATTGAACAGACTCGACAACATGGCATTGTATCCGACAGTCAATACGGGGGTATCGCATGGTTCCATATACATAGTAATACAGTAATCATACATTATGGAAATCACGGGGAGAGGGAGACATTGTAATGGCATTCTTTTGAATGCCCGTAAACATCTGGTCAACAGGTTGCAGATGGCTCAAAATGCGGCTGCTAGGCTGCTATCAGGTATTCCGAAATTTGTTTCGGTAAAAAAAGAATTAACTAGGCTACACTGGCTTCCTGTGAAGCATAGGGTATGCTTCAAGGCCCTTTGTACAGTCTTTAAGGCCCTCAATTGGATAGGTCCACAACACCTGCAGGACAAATTCAGATTGTACGTTCCTAGTAGGACCCTTCGGTCCTCTAGAGCGAAAAAAGTCCTGACGCCCTCTGTTCAAAAGGCCAGCTGGGGCGGCAGGAGCTTTACGGCATGTGCATCCTTGGCCTGGGATGATCTGCCTTTCTATTTGAGGAATGCTTCTAGTCTTCTCTTGTTCAGGAAGGGTTTGAAGACTTGGCTCTTTATTCAATGATTTCTCCCCTCTTCCGGCTAGGCAATTCATAGCGCCAGGACACCCTGGGGTAACCGTTGCGCTCTACAAATTTTATTAACATAACATATTTAGTCGATTTCTACAGACGAAACACATGGACTCCTGGCAGTTATTGTCGTTTTTTTAGACGTTTTGGGTAAGTTTCCTTTAATGTTAGCAAGAACGTACCATCTTCTGGATCTGAGTTTGCTTTCCCTTTCTTATATTTGTTCCTTCAACAGCTACAGTGTCTGGCCTATTGCACTTGTGGGGTCAGGTGAGACTGCCCCTAACTGGCAGCCGATGGGATCAACTAGAAGTCTCCCGAGGCTGGCGACTGTAATCTGTACTTGGGTCTGAATTTACACGCTAAATATGATGCAGGGAATGAGTGATCATGTACCGAATGGGGAGTTGGGGAGGTACAACAACTCGTTATACGCATTATTGATGGACGTGGCCATAGATTGCAAGAACCATGTAAGATACTCGCTGAGAAACTTGGCAAGGCGGTTCCCTGCCTTGGGAGACAAAAACTGTTTTATGCTTAGAATTATTTTCGTGCATGTTTATGTATGGTGGTAATCTCTCTATGCAAAAATGCATTTTTTGTAATTGGTATCCGCTAACATGTTTAAAAAATCAATAAACAGATTTAAAAAAAAAAATGAGAACAAATGTTACTACTTTGTAGACATATACACCGAGAGTAGAGAAAAGGCCAGTCCCCATGTGGAAAACACCCGACGTACTGAATGGAAGTTATAACCAACCAATGCTTATTTTGAGTCAGTGGTTGCAGGTGGGGCCCACTGGCATTCATTTTTGGGGACAAGCACTTATTTTTCCTTATCAGACTTTGGCCTAGAGCAAGAGAGAGAAAACACAAAAGGTGGTGAAAGAGAAAGACGAAAAAACAGTGAGAAATGGAGAAAGTAGTGATGAAAAAGAAGCTGAAAGAGTGAGATAAAGGAGCAGGGTGTGTCTGATGGTGGAAAAAAGGGGCATGGTGTGGGGAAAAGACTAAACAGCCTTGGTAGTCAACTCCCCAAGGTTTGATAGTGCTGGCTGTGGGATTTTGCGCAAAATTTGGGCCATGGCAATCAAGCAAATGCTGTAACGTGAGTTGATCAACATGTTAATAACACATTAGAGAATGAGGGGGCTTCATTTTACCCCTCTATCTGTGTGGGAATTGTATAAGCTCTGAAATACTCTTGTCAGACCTAAAACCTCACACATGACAGTATGATACTTAATGGCGCCTGAGGAAAATAATTGCGAAATGTGAATTGTAGGAGAGCCATATTGATCGCTGGAAACCTTTAGGGTCTCTGCTTGGGCTTCTTCCCAGGTGCACTACAGAGACAGCTAGCATATACAGGTTATGGACGACATTTCATTTGGTAGCTCATGGGACTCTCCTGTCAGTTATGTCAACCTGCATTGGTACTAGGTGAAGGCCCTTTCTCTCTGAGTGCATGCAATACTGCTAGAATGGACCTGTCCCTTCACGTTTCTGTGCACTGTTGAGTGTGAGTGGTCCACCTTGTCTCCTGCCACACTTATTCTCTGCATGTAGCTGCTGGGAGATTTGGCCACTGTCACAGATTACCTATATTTCAGTCTGCTAATGACACGCCTTCAGATGTCGTCAGAGAATGACATCTCCTGCAATGAAGACTGCCTATTGGAAATTGAGGATAGGGTTATAGTGTGGCTTAACAGAGAAATAAAGTACAGGTGCCCAATGTTTTATAAGAAGGTGATGCTGCTGAAGGCCATTGTTGCTGAATACCAAGCCTTCCTAGTCTTCAATTCACCTCATGCAATTTTCTTTCACCACTCTGTACCTCTGCAGAATCTTTATGTCCCAATTTTCTCTGTCTGTCACAGTTTTTTTATTTGTTATTCCTCTTTTATCCTCCCTTTTCTGACATTACCGCTTTCGCTCTGATGAAAAAAAGACCCGGTAGTTCTAAAAAAAGAGTGCCAGCGACCACCATCTGCAACCACTGACACAAATTAAGTTCTGAATCATAACTGGAAATGTAATGTCCTACCCATTCAAAATGAAGCTCCTGTTTATGTCCCAGTGTGGGGTTGGCCTCTCTTTTCTCCAACAGTGGCATTGTCTAGAGGATGCCTAAGTGTGCTCAGTCAACCCAGACATAAGACATTTGGCTGCTCTTCAGAGCAAAAGTAAACATATTGTGCAGTATCATTTCGATCACTAGCTTTTTCAGACTTTCATCCTCACAGATCTATATGGAGGTTTGCACAACTTTTAGTGCTATTTCACCGTAATCAGGCGAACACCTTTTTTGTGGACTTCCTCAAATGATCCCTACTTCTCTGAAAGTAATGCTACACCATGATGCTGCATGCCTCTTTAGGCCTTGTTATGAGTGTCCCCGAAACAGGGGTATTCATTCTGTGGAATTAACGAAGATCCTGGACTGTCCCCTGAGAAATCAGAAATTATCATAGAAACTGGCAATTCCTCATTCTCTTCTGGACTTTCGCCTAAGATATGGGCCGCTTTTCTACAGCTGAAATCTTCGGGAGAGAGTTGAACTTCTGTGGATTTTAACAAATCTGCATAATTCTGATGGGTCCGGTAAGTCCTGTTCTAATCAATGTTTTTCAGATTTTCATATCTTATTGTTTTGCTTTGCTTTCAAAGTCAAACCCGAAAGCTAGCTTGGTACTTCTCCCACCTCACAAAAAGTGACCACCTCACTCCACGCCTTGTTGAACACTGTCCCAGTCTTGACTCTGCACCTACAATTCATTGTTTTCCAGTGCAGTTAGCCTAATAGTTCAATGGAAGCAAAACAAGAGCACAAAACCCAGAGTCCCATAGTTGATCCCACAGAAGTAAAGGACTGGAAACAGCATCCTTATTGACCTGGAAGAAAGCAGTCACCATACCCAGGCAGTTAGTGCTTCAATAAAAAAAAACTGCTTCTATTCTCAGGGTCATGTGTGACTAACTGCTCCAGTCCAGGTCTTTGCATTCTGTGCCATGTTGCCCTAGTTTTATAGTGGAATAAACCAGACTACTAGTCCTAGAATGCAAAGAAAATGGATGGGAGTAGCTATTCATACATGGATCTGATAAACTAACTTGGCAGGGCTGAATTAGTGGGTGAGCTACACACAACACTGCTCAGAAACATGAAACATCAACCATCACTCCATGTTTGTGCCAACTGCAGCTCATGTTCTTACTCAGAGAGCAACCAAGCTAGAGTATGGGCTGTTGGGTGTGCATTTTTTCATTGAAAAGAGGCACTTTACCTCCTCGTCCCTCCCTCGCTTCCCTTCATTACACATATGAGGCATCCCTGCCTCACTATACACCCATACCACGTGATATAATTTTTTTTTAAATTAAAAGCTCCCACCCCCATCAAGCTCTTGTTTTTCCCTTGCTCACCTGATGTGAGGCGTGCATACCACGCTCCCTCGCCGCGTCTAGGGTCTCGATGCGGAGTCACCGGCTTGGCGTGGCTGGGGCTTCCATGTTGAAGGCTGGATTGTGAAGCGGCAGCAGACGGGACAGCACAGCTCCTCGGCTGTCTGTTTCTGGAATACAGGGCACAGTAAGGGCCTCAAAAAGGCTGTTTTTAATCAATTTGGCAATCCTTCGCGTAATTTTGTTGTTGGATGTTTGTTTTTTACGTTGGTTATTGGAGACTGGGGTTTCCTCCCAGTTTATGTCTGCTGTTCTGATTCGTCCTTTGTGAAGGGAGTTATACCTATATCTCGATGTCTCTCTGCTGGGTTTTTTGTTTGCATGTCATTATGGTGGGTAAACATGCATCCAAGCGCAAGCATGTACTGTCCTTTTCTTCTGATGATAATGAGCCCATTCCTGCTCACCGGAGTAGGTGCAGGGGTCCGGTGGATTCTTCTGCCCTACTCTCGGCTTTTGAGGCGCAGGCTATGATTGAGGCTACTGTGGCTCGTGCTCTGGAGTCCAGGGTTCTGTCCAAGAGCAGGGGCTCTCGTTCTGCGGTGGATCTGGTGAATTCACACTATGACGTCTCCTCGGCTTCTGAAAGTAGCCATCCTTCTACCTCTACAGGGAAATTTGTGCATAGAGAGGATGTTGCGGATATTCTTTAACATATCTGGAACTTGGGATTTTGCCTTTTACTTCTTTTGAGGGGACAGAGGGCATTTTTCCCCAGTATGTTAAACCCCCTGTTTTTGGTATGCTGTTTGATGGTCACATCAAAGACTTGATAGCTGGTGAATGGCATGACCTGGAATGCTCTTCGGTTCCACTCTTTTTACAAAAGCTGTACTGTCTGGAGGAGGGGAAGGACTCTCTTCCTCACTCCATTAAGGTGGACGCCATGTTGTCCACTCTGATACGGTGATCAATCCGGAGGATTGTTCTCCTACTGATGCTACAGACAAGAAAGTTGATGGGGCTCTGAAGAAGGGTTTCTCTGCAGAGAATTTGACTTTAAAGGTAGGTATCTACTCTGCTTATGCTGCTCAATTCTTGGTATCGGACTTTGAGAAACTAGCCACTGCTATTCAGGGGGAGACTGATTGCTCTGGCTTACTGGTTCACATGGAGCAACAGGCTCTTCAGATGTCCTTAAATCTTTTGCCATCGCTTCAGGTTCCATTATTCTGGCAAGGAGGAATCTGTTTATGAAAGACTGAAGGCACATTTCTCTGAAAAGTCTTCTCCACTTAAAATTCTGTTTGAGGTGAAAAAGCTGTTTGGAGAGAAGCTGGACAGCATGATTCCCAAAGCTTTCAAAGATACAAACCACGCTCTTCCCTGAAAGGAGAAGAATTCAATGTCTTCCTACTCCCGTCACTTTTGGAATCCTCCTTTTTTCTCGTCTTCCTTTCATTACTACCATCACTCCTCCAAGCCCTTTTTGGACTGTCGGTGAAAATTCCAGCCCAAGAAGGCCTCTTCCTTGGCAGGAGGCAAGGGTCAGCCTGATTCCTTCAAGCAGAAGTCCTGACAATGATTGCGGTGCAGCCTCAAGGCCTGTGGGCGGGAGGCTGTTGTATTTTCTGGTGGCTTGGAATTGGGATGTGAGGGATGATGGGGCTTTGAACATTGTCAGGAGTAGTAATCATACAGACTTTGTCGCTCTGCCTCCCAGCTAGGGAACCATCCACACTCCTTTCCCCAAGGATCCGGGGAAGATGGGGGATCTTCTGGACAAGGTTCAGGCTCTTCTGGAAAAGAAGGCGATTGGTCCTGTCCCTCTGAAGGAGCAGAGAATGGGTTGCTATTCCATTCTTTTTCTTGTTGAAAAGTTGTCAGGGGTGTTCAGGCTTGTTCTAGACATAAAGAGAGTGAATGGGTGGGTCAGGACCATTTACTTCAAGACGGTGACTTTACAGTCCATAATTCCGTTGGTAGGGGTCCAGGACTTTTTGACATCCATAGACCTCCAGGACACTTATCCACATGTTCTCATGGTATGGAAGCATAAGAAATTTCTGTGTTTTGCGATAGGGGACTGCCACTTCCAGTTTGCGGTGTTGCCATTCGTGCTGAAGTCCGCTCCCCGGGTCTTCACCAAGCTGTTGGCTCGTTGGTGGCTTTGGCTCACTGTCAGGGGATTTTTCTCTATCCCTACTTAGACAACTGGTTGGTTCACGCTCCCTCTTTCATATTGGCTCTCAGTCACATGGGGTGGTTCTGGACGTTTTGCAGGAGCACGGTTTACTTGTCAATGGGGAAAAATCCTGCCTTGTTCCGCCCCAGGACCGTCTCTTTATGGGGGCAAGATTTTGTACAGATTTGCACGTTGCCCGAGGTTTGGGTGTCCAAGATCCAGTCTCACATTCTGGCTCTTTTGTCCAAGCAGGTCCAGGTGGCGGCTCGTTGGCTCCAGGTTCAAGGGGATCTGAAGGCCACTGTGGTTCTGGTTCCATGGGCCCGGTTTCATTTACAAAAGCTGATGGCACACAGTCTGGTGCATTGGTCTCCCCATTGTCTCCCCCTTTCTATTCCGATACCGGTGTCCCCTCAGATCAGGTAGGATTTGGGTTGGTAGCTGGTTCGGGTTCATCTGCTGCAGGGGGGTCTCTCTCCCCTCCTGCACCTTTAGTGATCACCACAGATGCCAGCCTCTTGGGTGGGGAGCCTGGATGGGGGTTCATCAGACCAGGGGCTTCTGGTCCCACTCTAAGAGCAGGAGGTCTTTGAATTGGAGGGAGTTGGAGGCTAATCATTTGGCTCTGAGGGCCTTCTCGCAGTTACTGAGGGGTTCAGTTGTCCTGATAAGGACAGGCAACATCACGACCATGGCTTATGTGAACAGACAGGGGGGACCAAGTCCCCTTCTCTGGTGGCGGGGAAGTTGTTTTGTTGGGCGGAGTCCCGTCTGTCGGCGGTCCCGTTGATTCATTTTCAGGGAGTGTCCAATTTTCTGGCAGACGCTCTCAGCAGAGTCATCCCGTCATCTGTGGAAGTTGTTGGTTGAGCTGACAGTGTGCTGGGGTGTTCCAGTAGTGGACATTTTTGCAAGTGTGGGAAATGCCAAGGTTCCCAGATTTTGCTCCCGGAGTTGGGAGAGTTCGGCTTGGGCTGTGGACGCTCTCTCCTGCCCGTAGCCTCAGGACCTTCTGTATGTGGTCCCTCCCTTTCTGCTGCTTCTCCTGTTCCTTCTGCAGGTCCAGTCTTTGGGAGCATCGGTAGTCCTGATTGCACCGGCTTTGCCTCAGGCCTCTTGGTTTCCTCTTCTGGTGGAACTGAGGTCGGAGTTGAAGTGGTTACTACCCCTGACTCCCTCGCCTTTGATGTTCCCTGTGCTACAGCAGGATGTTCTGTCCCAGATGTGCTTGGCAGCCTGGAGGTTGAACGCTTAGGGCTGCTGCAAAAAAAGGTTCCTGCTGGTTTGACCTCAACTCTGCAGGTGGCTAGGCGCTTGTCTACCAACAAATCTTATTTAAGGCACTGCCGTTCTTTCAGTAGGTGGTGTTGAGGTACAGATTTGGATCCTGCTTCCTTTACCTCATTTGAGGTGATGTTATTTCTTCAGGATGGGGCTTCATTGGGGTTGAAGGGTGCCTTCCTTCTTCTTCAGTGGGTCACGATTAAGGCTTTCCGGAGTTCTTGGGACAATCTCTCTGATCCTGATGGTCTGATTAGACGGCTTTTTCAAGGGGTTGCGTAATGTTCTCCCTGCCCCTCAGAGGCACTTTCCATCTTGGGATTTGTCTTTGGTTTTGGAGGCCTTGATGTCGCCTCCATTTGAGCCTCTGGTTTCTGTGGATTTACGTTTCTTGTCTTTTAAGACATTCTTTTTGGTAGACATTTTTTTTGCTCGCTGTTTAAGTGAACTGGGCGCTTTGTCTTTCAAGCATCCCTTTTGTAAGGTTTTTGATGACAGGATCATTTTACGACCCATCCTTTCCTTTTGTCCAAAGGTGAATTCCCAGTTCTATCTGGACCAGGAATTGATCCTGCCTTCCTTTTTTGATTCTCCTTCCTCGGAATCCGAAGTGCAGCTGCACTCATTGGATTTCAAGAGGGCTCTTCTGATCTATATGGAACATGCCGCTTCCTTTTGTCTTTCTGATTCCCTTTTTGTGAATTTTGGGTCTGTGAATTGGGGGTTGTGTCCTTCCACTTCTTTCTTGAGTTGGTAGGTTTGGTCTCTGATTTCTCTGGCTTACAAGTCTGCTGGGCACATTTCACTTGTGGGGGTTCAGAGTCGTTCCACTAGTTCCATGGCGGCATCCTGTGCTGAGATCCAGGGGGCTTCCATTTCTGAGATTTGTCGAGCTGCCACCTGGGCTTCCCCTTTGACTTTTGCCTCTCATTACCGGATTGGCCAGGAGGTTGACCGATCTGAGGTTTTTGGTTTCAGGGTTCTTTCCGCTATGGTTCCCGAATAGCGGTGCTTCCTTGATTGCCGTGTTGTTCTAATAAACCTGTTTTTGTGCATATCCAATTTGCTTGTCCTATTTGGCTTGTACATCTTGTGTGTGTAATGAAGGGAACCGAGGGAGGGACAAGGAGGTAATGCATCAATTACTTACCGGTAATTGCATTACTCTAAGTCCTACTCCCTCGCTTCCATTCACTACATCCCTCCCTGGTAGTCCAGGCCAACCTTTTGGTATGATTTCAGATTATGTGGTATTACAGGAGGTTAAAGGGGGTGGGGGCTTTTTATTAAAAAAAATATATATTTATCACGTGGTAAGGGTGTCTGGTGAGGCAGGGATGCCTTGTATGTGGTGAATAGAAGCAAGGGAGTAGCACTCAGAGTAATGCAATTACCGGTAAGTAATTGATGCATTACCACTCTCTGCAGCTGCAATGGAGTTATGGTACAGTCATCCATCTTGTAAATGAGGAATGTACTAATTTCACCATTCACTCTTTTAGTAGTGGCCATGATAGCTATGAACTCTTGGTTTGTACTGGACTTGTGAAGAAGAAATTGTGGAATGGTTGAAGTTTGTTTATTTGTTAAACTGTGCCGTTGGACTTACTTTGTTACTGGAGCACTGGGGCTGTTGTTTCTGTTTTACTTGGAATCGTGTAGTTTTCTCGCTGTAGTGGAGTTAAAGTTTTCAATGACTTATGCTGTTGTTGATTTATTCTATGAGCCAAGGAGTTGCAGGTTTTTAGGTATCACATTGAAAGATACCAATACCCAGCTTCCACCGCAAATCATTGGCTGGCTTTTTGGTCAATCTCATGTGCTTGCATCTTACGTAATGGCATTGCTTCACCTTCTTGAGCTTCTTCAGAATGTTCACTGGCCAGCCACACAGGACTAGAGACATCATGCCTGCACCAATAGAATCCTTAATGTTTTCAGAATTAAAACACACATGACTTTTATACTTTCCGTATAGTTATCAGCTTGATATCTTTCATGAAACAAACAGTGCACCATAAATAGTAATTCTGTAACAATTTTGTGTTGTGCACTGATATTCCACAGCAAAACTCACACATTTTTGGTTTTGTCAGACCTCAGACAATCAGGGTAACATTTCATTGGTTGATTCTGTGATTTATTTTTATCCATTTGAGAAACACAATAACATATTGGTCAAATCTTAAAAATACATATCTCAACTTTTTTCATTATATCTTTGTACCGCAATGAGATATTGATGCAACTTTTGCACCAATATATAGCCTTGCATGTGCTGAAAAATAACTTATGGTTTATATGTGTGCACAAAGATGCCAAAGCAGTACATGTGAACAACCTAATGCCGATGTTTTATAAAAAGTTCCAGTAGACAGGTGTGCAAACACAACAGCATTCAAGAGGGCCATGGATGTACAACAGTCCTTTAGGGACATCTTTTGTCAAGTGTTGTAGGCAGCACCTATTGTACTTTTAACTGCCATTAAAAACTTTGCATTGCATGAATGTAATACACAGAATGCATAGAGTTATGCATGATTCCTGAATAAACATGGCCTTATATAAGGTCTGTTCCCTTCACCTATGATTAATTGACTTCTGTAAATGTGATGTGGGAATAATGAATGAGGAGCTCAGGATAGAATACGTCGAGGATACTGTCAAGTTGGCTCCCCTTATCCTGTGGTGCTCCACTTAGGCGTTTCCTCATTCCTCGTTGAATAGAGAGATTATTTCTGATTGCCTCCTGTGTAAGAGAGGTATGAAAATTCCCTGGTTTGATTATATTAAAACTGAATTAAGTTAACGAAATTAGGCAGGCAGACCCTTTTTACTGATCCTTCCTTCATTCAAAAAGTGGATATTTCCTGGGTGAAATTCATATTTAATAAAAGATGGAGAGCCCTTAGAGAGGACCTTGAATACAAAAAAGGGTCAGTCGAAGAGTATGTGGAGATTCAAACCTCTCCATCCCTGTAACCATACTTAGAGATGATTTATAGTTCTAGGGGTAGGCTACTGCTCACCAGGTTCAGGTTAGGGTTTGTGAGGTGGCATCTTAGGTTCCCCCTTGGCCAATTTATGCCCTCAAAATTCTTGTTATGCCCACGTGATGAGTCCTCTCCACAAAGTCTGTTGCATTTACTTTTCTTTTGTATATTTTGTATTGATCTCACAAACATTTTCTTAATTCCGATTTTACAAAAACAGAGGATTAGAACCTTGAGATTAGCCCTTTGTACTTGCAAAAACTTGACGCTCCATCTAACTGTGCCAACATTTGTTCTTTCCTCAAATGTGCAATTAGCAGAAGGAAATCATTAATGTTTTAACAGGATGGCCATATCCTATGATGGAAGTTATGTACACTTTTTTGAGACAATTTTGTAATTTAGATATTATGTTCTGCACTTTATATGTATTTGCCTACTCTGTGAGCCAACAGTGGGTGTGTTATTTATTGTTTTTACCTTGTTAACTAATACATGTAATTATGGAGACTTGTTTGTTGTCGGTTTTTATAAAAAACAGTTTTAAACTCTTTTTTACACTTTTGAAAGTGCTGGATTGCTATGTTTTTTATGCACGCTTTTATGGTCACATTTGTGTCCGAAATAAAGATTTTGATTGATTGATTCCCACCAGCAGTAAAGAGGGTCATGGATGCACAACAGTCCTTTAGGGAAATATTTTCAAGTGTTGTAGGCAGCGCCTATTGTTCTTTTAACTACAGTTAAAAACGTTGCATTACATGAATGTAATACACAGAATGCATAGAGTTATGCATGATTTCTGAATAAACATGGCCTTCTTTTAGATCTGTTTACTTCACATATGATTAATTGACCCCTGTAAATGTGATGTGTGCATATTGCCCCAAAGTACTTTCAGTGTATATTTATTGGCCTGAGTGTACATTCCTATGTCTTAATATATTTAAAAGATTTAATTTTACATTTGCTTGGCAAGTGTTTATAAACTGCTTTGACTGTAGCCTTATAGCCTGATGCTGAGGGCTATACCAATTGTTAAAGCACCTGAACCTGAGTTATAGGCCTGAGCCGCAGGCCCGGGAATTCACAAATATACATACCTCTATACTCAGTTCCATGTGTTCCAGACAGTTAATAAAGTGGACTTCATACTAGTTTTATTAAGAAGGGTCTAATTCATGCCTACACTTGTCATGTTCTGTACATGAATTCCTTTCAACTGGGAAGGGACTATATCAGTAGTTCACAACACAGTAGTTAAAATTATAGATAATGCTGCTCACGTTTAAAATGTTTTTCTGAAGCAGCTCAGTCCATTTTCATCAGTTTTAAAAAATACCCATAATCTAAATATACTATATGCACATGTAGAGTTGGATGAAGTACTATGCAAAGTTTTGAAAAATGTGTACCTTTAGGTATTCATGAAAAGGCCCATATCAAAATAGTGTTCAAAAACTGACTTCTAAGAACATGCCTAAAGTTGAGTGCAGCTTTAACTAATGCTTATGAACCTTTATTTGTGTAAGGACATGTGCGTTCTAGTAGGCTGTTAAAAAAATAATGAACTTTAGACAAAAATGCCAATTATTATAGTCAGAATATGTTTTTGAATTTCTTTAGAAATATGGATCATAACCGTAACTACATTGTTGCTATTCTGTCACTGTTACATATGTCTGAACATGTTGAGTTGAATATGAATAATACGTAGTGTTAGACTTGGCATCCTTGGCTTGGTTTCACCAGCTTTTTTACCTCTACCAGCTGCATTTTTTGACTATGTGAGGGATTTCGTTTTTGCTGACTTAGATGCTTTGGGCACTTTGCAACTGCTGATCAGTGTCAAAGTGCAGTGCTCTGTGTGTAAATTGTACATATGATTGGTTATCCAGAATTGACATATTTGATTTTGGTAAGTCCCTAGTAAAGTGCACCGACTGTGCCAGGGCCTGTAAATCAAATGCTACTAGTGGGCCTGCAGCACTGCTTGTGCCACCCACATGAGTAGCCCCGTAAATCTATCTCAGACCTACCACTTGTAACTGCCATGTTGGCCTGATACGTACATCCACTTGCCAGGCCCAAGGTACCCCCATAGACAGGGTGCAGTGTATGTGTTAGGTAGGACATGTACTGGTGTGTTTTGCATGTCGTGAAAGTGAAATACTGCCTATTTCGTTTTTTCTATTGAAAGGCTGTCTGTCCCATAGGCTAATATGGGAGTTGCAATGTAACATCTTGCAAGTGTAACTTTCTAGAGGGACGAGATTGAGAAATTGAGTTTAGGCCCTCTGAACTCAGAGTTTACTAACACATTTTTATTGAAGATGGTTTTTAAATTGTGTATTTGAAAATGCCACTTTTAGAAAGTGTTACAGTTTTATAGGGCAACCCAGTTTTCCCCAAGGAACTGGGTACTATAGCCTATTGACAACAATCAAAAGCAGACATATCAAAATAAAGAAAGTGCATTGTACTTATATATGTTTAGTCCATAAATTGACATCAAATCTATTGTAAAATGATATAATCAAAATTTCACCATCAAGCAGTACAAACAAGTATTCATACTGGCACCACTTCAAAATCCTTATACTCTTTTGGCATTGATCAAATCAAAGGATCAGAAGAGTAAGTGCCAGTCTCCCGATGGTCTTGTTGTAATACTATAAGTGACCGTGTGAGTTTATGTACAATAAATTGATGTTTTTTTTATGTCTTCTGGATGGAATGAGGAATGGAAAGTGTTATCCCACCGGGAAACGTCCCCCGATTGCACTGCCAAACTCCCAGAGGAGTTTTCTCCAATGTTGATCAACAGGAAAGTGGTAGTTGAGAGTTATATATACTTTTTATTCAACATCATAGCTATAATCAAGTTCAAATTCCTTCGGAGTGTAACATCGTCATAGTGAATCATGTTGTCCGGAGGTAAAAAAACATTGCCCAGATGTAAATCTGAGATTAGTAATGGTGTGCGGTGAGGACCAACCAAGGAATAGAATGTATGGTGAATCCAGGAAAGAATAATTCAGTGAAAGGTAATGAAAAAACCTTATTGTGTTGGTAGCATGCTCTAAAGTGCAGTGAAAGCTGTGAAACATGGAACAGAAACAAAAATAATAGCCTTGTGTTTATGTTGAAGTAAATTAGTGACTAAGGCATGGTGAAATCAGATTGTACGCCAAACGGAGAGTGTTAGTGATGGTCCTTTGTTATACAAAATACAGGTGGTGTTAATCATGTAAATTTGACCGGAGGTTAAATAATGCGATGGCAGTGAGTTTAGAATAATAGTAAAAAACATACATGCCCCATATTGTGCCGCGACACTAGTAGCGACTCCTAATTCAAAACACCGTGTATGAGGAGTCTTACCCCCATAGTCAGAAGGTAGGTATTACGCGTAAGCGAGATTCCGTAGGAAGCGTGTTGCATGCAGGAAGGAGTAAAAATAAACAAAGGACCGGAAGTTAACCACTGTGAAAATCCCGAGTAGACCCAATTGCAAGAATGCAATTAAAGTAAGGTATAAAGATGTGGAATAAATAAAACGTGAAAACATGAATGGAAGAGGAAAATACACATAAAATGACCAAAATAGATTACGAGACCCTCGGGGAATAAATGGGTGCCATCTTCCAATGGTCAATCGCAGTGAAGCCCAACGGGGGCCATATTGAAAAGGTGGCTAATGTACACGAGACAAAAACAAGAATGCAATGAACACGGTGAATGCCGTGTAAGAATGGTCACTCATGTATGAGCTCAGCCGGGGCCATTTTGGGAAGGTAAATCACGACTAGAAAGGCGAAAAAATATATGGGAATGGAGGAGAATATGTGAACAAATGTGACAATAGAAAAGGTGAAATGCAGTAAACCATACACCAAAGTTGTGCAAGAGTGAAATAAAGATGCTTATGACATTATTCTAATGGTAATGGAATTACAGCGAAAGTTACTAGAAGAAGTGAAGATAACGTCAGTGGGTAGTCAAATAAAGTGCAGGGAGCATAGGAAATAATATGTAGAAAGTGTGTCCAAGTGGCAAATGACAGAACAAGTCAGTAAATCAGTTTATAGAAAACAGCTAAATTCAATGCGATCATTGAGTTCATTCGGTATAATGGTATCCAACAGTTTTATCCAAAAGATTTCTCTTTGGAGTAGGTGTTTGTGGTTATTGCGGCCTTCACAGATGTTCACAGTCTCCAACAGCAAAAATCAAAGTTGACTGATATTGTGTTTGGATTCCAGAAAGTGTGTAGCTACGGCTGACTTATGGTTAATGGTCCTGATGTTGCTCTTGTGTTCATTGAGTCTGATTTTGATTTTCCGTTCAGTTTTCCCAATGTATACCAGTCCGCTTGGGCATTTGAGTAGGTATACTATGCTTTTGGTTTCACAGGTGACAGTGACTTTAAGTCTGATTTTGTTGCCTTTCCGTGGATGGGTTATATAGTTTCCTTTAATGATGTTGTTGCAGTTGTTGCAATTGAGACATGGGACAGTACCCTGATATTGAAATGAGGTGTTAGTCGATTTAGGCATAGAAAGAATTTATTTGATGTTTCGACTACGTTCATAGGCAAAAAGAGGTGGATCTGTGAAGATTCCTTTGAAGTCTGGTTCAAGTTGTACCATTGGCCAATGTTTTAAGATGGTTTGCTTAAATGTAAGACTTTGTTTGGAAAATTTCGAGACCAGAACTGTCTTTTGTACGTCATTGGGTAAATGTTAGATGTTCTTCGTGGGTTTTAGTGGAGGACCATTGTACTGCAAGCTCAAGAATCTCTGGAAGGTATCCTCTGTCAGTGAGCCATTGGAGCCTCTCAGTCGTGTTTGTGGATAGTTTGGCAAGATTAGATGTGATTCTTTTGACACAGAGGAGTTGGGAATAAAGTAAATGTTTTTTAAAGAATATTGGTGGAAACTGTTGAAGTGCAATACATTGTTCCAATAAGTTTCTTTCCTAAAGGTGTTTGTTTCCAATTCACTGCCAGTCTTAACAATAGATACATCCAAGAAATTTATGGTGGTTTCACTGATGTTGTGGGTAAACTCAATCTGGTCGTTATCACAGTTTAGTTGTTGTATGGCTGTAGAGAGTTTTTGATGGGATCCTTTCCATACCAGAAAATTGTCATCGATGTATCTGACGAACATAACAAGATTGTCAATCCACGGGTCAATTGTCAGAATGTGATCCAATTTGAACTTATGCATAAACAGATTAGCGTAGCAAGGTGCTGCTTAGCCCATGGAAGTCCCATTGAGCTGTAAAAAGTATTCATTTTCGCAGAGGAAACAACTGTGATACATGTGTAATGCAATAGTTCAAGTAAAAGGATCTTCAGATCCTGATCTAACTCAGTGGTGGTTAAGAAGTATTCAACAGCTTCTAAACCCAAGTCATGAGGAATGGATGTGTATAATGACTTGACGTCAATAGTGCATAGTAGGATATTCTGAGCGCCCTCAGGGTCAATAGAGCGAATCTTGAGCACTAAATCATTGGTATCTCTAATGTATGTGGACATTTGTTGTACCAATGGTTGTAAGTACTTGTCCAAGTATCTGCCAATGGGGTCATGAATAGTATCACAGGTGGATACGATGGGTCTGAACGGAGGCTTCATGAAATTTTTATGAATCTTGGGCAACATGTAGATCTTGGGGCTTCTGGGGTTATCCATCTGTAGGAACCAATTGTCGCCATTGGTGATAGTCCCATTCATAACTGCGGCATCTAGAATGATTTTGAGAACTGTTCTAAATTCCTCAATGGGATTTTTGACCAATTTCATGTATGTTAGAGAATCATGAACGTTCTCTTAAACATTCCGTGAGTAGAATGACGAATCCATAATAACAAGTGCTCCACCTTTGTCAGCTTAGCTGCAAGTTATTGCAGGATTGTTGGCAATTTTTTCCAAAATTCCCCGTTCCTTAACGGTAAGGTTAGATTGTTTCATCCTCCTTCCTTTAAACATTTTTTGCATATCTTGTTTGATGAGAATGTTGAACGAGTCCAATATTTTGTGACTGACGGGAGGCATGTAGCTAATCTTTAATTTCAATCCTCTGAGTATACCTGCTTCTTGACGAAGTTGATGATCCATTACACTGGTAAAGAAATGCTTGAAACGAAGAGTACACATGAATTGGAAGAAACTAACTTCCAGTTCGAGCGGATTGGAATGGTAAGTCGGGGCGAATGAAGTACCCTTTTGGAGTGTATTGATTTCCACAGGGCTCAATGGGTAGGAAGAGATGTTGATGACTAACCTTTGTGATGTTAAGTTTTGTGACTTCTGGTTACTCTCTTGGAGGACTTGGGGTCTGTCCTTGTTCCTGTTTCGTTGCCTACCCCGTGTGGTTCATCTGGGGTGGGTGGGTTCTGTCCTAAAAAAGAGACCTGGGAAGAAGTGACACTTGTCTGTTGATTACTGGTAGTCAACGGTAGGTGGTTGTTGGGGGCTTGTGTCGCACTCTGTGTGCCAATTCTGCGATTACCCGTATTGGACTTGCCATCAGTCGACAAAGTTTCTGTGTTTGAGGTTTTGTAAGATGGTCTACTTTGTCGTCTCTTTGCATACATTTCAGCCCAATTGTATACCTCGCCTAGTTTGTAGTCAATTGTGTCGCGTTTAAACTTTCGTAGCTTTCATTGTTTAATTTCTTGAGTATGTTTTTCAAGTTGGATATCGATGTCATCCAAGGTTTTTGCCCAATCTTCAGTGGTCAGTTTAGTAGACAATTCCTGTGTAAGTTGATGTAATTTGCTGTTAAATTCTTTGAGTAATTTCAATAATTCCTCCACGATTAACAGGATTAAGTCAAGGGAACATTTGTTCAGAATAGCATACCATTTCTCAATCAACTTTGAATTTTTTTTGCAGAGTGAGGGTTTAAGTGAGATTCCTAATCCTCTGGGAATGTGTTGTACTCGATGATATTTAATGAGAGTGCTAGCGTGTAGACGTTGACTAATTTCTCTCTTGGTTATTTACAATAGTTCTTTAATGTTGCTTTGAATGCTGCCTGTGCAGGAACTTTTGGTTTCCACTTTATTAAATAGAGCATATATTCTCTTTGCTTCACTCTCGGAGAAGGCAAAAGTGTCCACATGGTTCTCCATGAGGTTAGATATATCTTCGTATGACATTATGCCAGTAGGGTGCCAAATACCTCATCAGGAATAGAAATAGTGAGTTAGTGGTATATGCACACCAGATCCATAAAACACATTTTCAAAAATGATAAGGTAGGTTTTCTGCGTGCGACCAGGGTATTGCTGACTGACTATTTCTAGATGGAATGACCCACATTTTAACTGAGTTTGGGTAAGACTATTGAGTGCAATCCCATGACCTTTTGGCGTATGTAGTGGATCTTTAGTCTATGTATTTAATGGATGTCTTTAATTAATTTGGCCAGCATGATTTACTAGCTTGAGTGTGCATCCTAAGAGGAGCGGATCTTGTGTGAGCAAGGTATTGCCTGTTTGTTCAGACTAAGGGCATGAAATATTTTGGACCATTTTTTAATCAGGACTTTCTCACTGGGATTTTTATTTTGGTTTTATGAGTTTGGTTGCACTATGGTTTACACTAAAGTGTGGTCACTGGTGTGGTGTTTTTAATGTAAGAAGGCGATTCACATTGTCGGGCATGGTGCTCTTGACTATTTGTGGTTTTTATGGTTGTGTTACATTGAATTGTTTTTGTTACAGTACTTACAGGTTTAATTCCCTGCCAACAATGAGTCCTGAAGATGGTCTTGTAGACCTATAGGCCACTTGAGACCGAAACGTCGACATTGCATCCTCCTTAACATTATATGTTAGGTTTTGCTTCTGTGTTCAAGTCCCAGTGGATCATTTTGAATGTTAATAATTCAGCTGATGGAACCTATGATCTTTGTAACCATTATTTGTTAAGGGGATTGATTGCGCTTCTTCTGATCCTTTGATTTGATCAATACCAAGAGAGTTTAAGGATTTTGAAGTGGTGCCAGTATGATTATATGCAGAGCTTTAAGTGGGATGAAAAAATGTGGGGGTCTCTCAAAAGGGCATGGCCGTTGTAATTAAGGGCATGGCTTAAAAGCACGTAAGCTAAAAATCTGTGCTTAGCGTAGTGTGCCCCCGACTTATATTTGCTGTTTCTGTCATTGCATCCAGATATATGACACAACATGTAACATCATAACTACAACAAGTCAGGACTATTTGCTTTGTCATTGGTTGTTAGTTGCATAAGATAAATAAGCAGCAACTATGGTTTGTATATCATATTGAAAAAGCATCCACTTACAGCCCTGGTGACACCACGGCAATGTTGCTGCTCCTGAGTTTCAAAAAGAGAAGGGAAATCCAAAGAGAAAATGACTTGCTTTAAAGGATTTCCCTTCCCCTACAACGCTCACTTGGCATGACGTCATGCCGTAACTTCTCCACTAGTGAGAAGTGAGCAGTGTGAGCACGCGCACATGATATGCCTGCTGTCACTGCAGTCTGGGCCAGGGCACAAAACAGAGCCCGATAGAGACCTGTTTCGAGGCCCCCTTTAAAAAACAGCCGGTGCTCAGCACCGGTGAGACCCGGCCCACTTAAAGCTCTGATTATATCTTTGTACTGCTTGATGGTGAAAAATGTATCATATCAATTTACAACAGATTTGATGTCAATTTATGGATTAAACATATAGAAGTACAATGCACTTTCTTAATTTTAATATGCCTGCTTTTGATTGCATTAATTTAAAGAGGTTCACATATGTGACCAAGAAAAATGTATTTCTTAATGATATGTAAGAATTTCTTAAGGAACATTGTTGTCAATAGACTTTTAGAAAGTGGCTGTTTTCTATTTTAAACATTCTGTGTGCCTTTGTCTGTTTGTGTATTCACTGTCCAATTTTGGAGTGACCAGGGCTGGGGATGTGCATTCACTCTAGACAGTCCCAAAAGGGGGTTGAGGTGTGTCCTACCTTTCCTGACTCATAGTTGGGCTGAATAGACCTGGGCTGCATTTAGATAATGGGAGGAGTTTCACTAGCAACTGAATAGGCTGTGTCTCCTGTGGACAATGCTGTCTCCATCTCCTGTAAAGAAGCTGGGGCAGAGAGGGCAGAACTGGATTGGACTGGGCTCAGAGATGAATATATGACGTTACAACATAAGCAACTACAACGCATGATTTTACAACGCATGCCATTACAAAGCATTTTTAAAAACTACCATTACAACGCATTCCATTACAACGCATACCATTACAACGCATACCATTACAATGCATACAATTACAACGCATAATACTTTTAGGGCAACAGTAGGGTAAGTGTTGGATAGTGTAGGGGTAAACATTACTATTCCCACTCCAGTGAGTGCAACAGTAGGGTAAGTGTTGAATAGTGTAGGGGAAAAATACTATTACCACTCCAGTGAGTGCAACAGTAGGGAAAGTGTTGGATAGTGTAGGGGTAAAAATTACTTTTCCCATGTACTCCAAAACCCATACCCATCCTAAAACTAAAACAATCTCCATTACTTACCTTATGATGCGTGGTAATGGCATGCGTTCTAATGGTATGCGTTGTAATGGCATGCGTTGTAGTGACATGCGTTAGAATGGCATGCGTTGTAATGGCATGCGATGTGAAGGCAGTTGCATTGTAACAGTTGCCTTGTAAAGGTAGGTCGTTGTAATCACTGCGTTGTAATGGATGTTTCCCCTCAGAGATCCTTGTCATGAAGAGAACAAAGAAAAACTGGGGTATAAGTATTGGACCTTACACCCCAGAGAATTAGATCACTTCTGGACTCAAGGTGAACCTCTGCCAAGGAGAAGAGCTGGAGAGCTGTAAGGAGGAGTACTGTCCTTTTGCTGTGTTGCTTTGCAGTGTTGGCCTGCAGGTGCTGCTTCTGCCAAAAAGAGGACAAAGACTGGAATTTAGCTGTGAACCTACTTGAAGAAGAAGCTCCAAGGGCTTGTGTATATTTGTCTCCTGTTCTGAAGTCTCAGGGCCACAAAGACTTCACCTGCACCCACTAACCGGCACCTGGCCTCCTCTGTGGACTCCTGTATTCAAAAGGGCGCCAATTCCAGTTCATGGGCCCTGAGAATTGTGTGGTTAATACTACAAAGCAAGAAAAACAACTTTGGCGTCATAAGCGAAGCCGCCAGTGATGCTACAACCTGCACTTAGGCCGGGGGCCCGCTCATGAAGTGCACTTTATGCCGCCCCGCCTGCACCGCTGCTCCGACGCCCTTCGATGCCTGCAGTTATTGGCCTTCCTAACACCAGCACTTGTACCAATGCCGTCACCAGCGGCAGCATCACATTATCGCGGAGTCGATCACCAACGAGGGTAACTTCGCGAACTCTTCAACGTTGCATTGCCTCACCAGAACCGACGCCTCATCGCCGACGTCGCCTCACTTCCCCTATTCTGGTCTCGACGCCTCACCTCCTCATGGACTTGACACCTCACCTCCCCCGTAGCAGAAAGGAATCGGCTTCGCCTCGGCACCGACATCGCCTCGGCTGTGCATCGTCTGTGAACTTAGTTTCAAAGTTACTGTTGTCTGGGAGTCCTGGTGACTCCGTGCCCGGCCCGCACACCTCGCGGTCGGTGCCGTACTGTGTATTTTTGCCTGTCACGATGCCGGTTGGAGCTATTTTTTTTCTGCAGTTCTATTTTTGAAGTAACCATTTTTAAAAGGTGCATACTTCCGCCAATTAGAGACCCCCATTTCTAACAGGTAGCTATCTATTATGCTCTCAAAATGCACAAGGACGAAAGTGAAGTGATTTACTAATGTCACTAGAACCCATTAACATGTTACCTAAGATATATTTTTATATTACATGTTTTAAAAAAGAGCTAAATGTGATTTGAAAGCAGTACTGCAGAATTCTCAGTGTATGCGCTGATGTAATTCCCATGATATATGAAAAAGAATTCATATATGTGGAATCAATAATTCTCTGACCCATTGAAATTCACACAACCATAAAACGACTGTAATACGTTGTTTTTCCAGTTTGTTTATACATCACATCCAGTGGATCAGGTTATGGTACCTGCTGGGCACAGCATCTTACTATGACTAACAGACACTGGCTACAATACTGGCTTGGCACAATCTGTGGCCATGCCCTATGCTGCGTACCCCTCAGAAGGTTAGTCCATGATAAAAAGTTATGTGGGCGAAATTGCACATTTGTTTCTTGGCAATATATGCAAGTTTTGCAAACATTATGCATATTATGCAACATCCGTTATGCGAGTTGTCTTTGAGATGATGTCTGTAGGGGCATACCTCACATACAAAAGACACATGAGATATCTGTTGGAGACTGACTATAAGAGCAATACGTTTTAGCACAGAGAATATACGTTTTACAGTTCCAGCAAGAAATGTTCTCCTCAAACCAGTCTCCTAGTTCTGAGGTGCCAGCATGAAGGCTGGGTTATTTCAGCAATAACGAAACTGCAGAGGAAATGCTATTTTGTATTAGAAACAACAAAGCCTATTCACAAAAGGCATTTTGTAGTGCTTTAGTAGTATTACACTAGTACTACTAAAGTACTACAAAAAGCCATTCACAGACCTACAAGTTTAAATCTCCACCTCCACCTTTCCTGTCTTTTCAATGATGAGATTCTCAGACATGTAAGTTTGCAATTTACTAGTAAATGTTGGAGGGACCAGGTGGAGTGGCTTGTAAAGGTGCACACTTACTACTAAATGGGAGAGGTTCAGTAAGGAATAAGAAGGGGTTTATGGAGGTTTAGCAATAGGTTTGGGGGAGATGGGCACCCACCAAAAGAGTAAGCCCATTGACATTCACAAACTTTACTTTTAAAGGTACTAAAGGAAAAAGCAACCACAAACAGTAATACATTACTCCAGCTTAGAGCTGGAGTAAGTCCAGCATCACCCATGGTCAACCACTGGTACTACAACATCCTTTGATGGAAAATAATGGAGGCAGGGACCAAATTCATTAAAATGAATATAACATTAATTAATCATTTGAAAAAAATTCTGAAAGTATTTTATAACTAAAAAGTATGTTTTATTTTTAGATTTTTTTTACATTAAATTACATTTATTTATATTTTATTTTAGTTATGTTTTTATCTATTTTGCTTATATTTACAACTATGTTAAATAACGTAATTTAACATTTTTCCTATGGAGGTTCATTTCAAGTCCCTACCTCCATTGTTTTCTATGGAAAGGTGTTGCAGTACCATTAGGTGGCCATGTGTGGTGCTGGACTTACTACTGTTTCTTTTTGGTAGTACAAAATGAAGTGTTTGGCATGCTATCCTCTTGCTGCAGCCCTGTTTGTTCTTTTGTTCTACCCCTCATTCAGCTTCTCAAAAGCAACAGCTCTCTCCTCCTCACCTCTCAGCCTCTTCTCACACAATTGTCTTCCACCCTCACCTCTCTCTTTTTTCTGCCCTCTCCTCAGCTGCTAATAAGCTATTAGTCACCTTTACCACAAACATTACCACTGCCTCCACCATAATGCACGTGCGCGGTACAGCTCCATGTGACTGAAGTCGAGCATGTGTCTGGGATGGTTTGCCATTGTGTCAGTGGCTCTGCTTGAAGCAGCACTGGCTTGCCCTGCGCCAGTCCTGTGGATGAAATGGCACAGCTCGGTGCACTGAGCAGTATCTGTGTACAACGGGTGCAGGCTGGGGTGGGGTGGGAGTACGTGTGAAGGCCCTTTCACGCACGCCAACTACGACCAAGGACTTCTGCATGTGGGATGTGTACACTTTGGTCTCACGTCGGGCAGTGCATAGTGTGGGAGTCGCAAGCAAATACTATCGTATCTGTCAAGGGGTGCTGGCCACATGCAAGTTCCTGCTCGGAGCTGCAGATGTGCTACCGCCTGATAGTTCAGACAAAGGACCTTTCATCCCTACAGTAACTTCACCATCTGCATGCATACAGGAGATGTACAGAGGCCAGTCGTGGGTGTGGTAGGATGTCTGCGGCCCTGGGAATCATGGATGATATGCCCAGCACGTGGCACATGAGCGGCCTCACTGTGTGTTACATTGCCACACAGCTGCTCCTCCCTCCCACGAGCCCCCACACTTGTGTGAGCAGCGCAGTAGCATCACGTGCACTCCTACAGTACACCATTGTAATGCCTGTCCGCGCATGTCCAGCGGCATGCCAACAATACAGTGACGCTGGCCTTTGAAGGTGTGCGATCACGTGAGTGTAGGCCAATGGACCGGGCAGATACAGGTGTATAGCCCATGGCTGGCTGTGATCGCCCTGCAAATGAGGCCAGGTAACTGACTCATGCATCCGCAGGACTGATACACATAACACTTGGCATGCATGTGCCAAGACCCCGAGCGGTCTTGCGCTCCTACAGGTCCCCGTATGTGTGGGCCCGCCCTCCTGGTGCATGCTACATTGCAACATTGACTACTGTGGCCCTGGTGGCAACAACACCCCAACACAGGGACACACTTACCGCACTTCCTGCCCAAGGCTAGGACCGAGCCACGCCCTGCTCCCCCTGCTGAATCAGCACACCCCTGCGCTGACCTGACGTACGCCAAACCAGCACACGCTGCTTGTGCATGCAGGGGGGTGCATGCGGGGCTACATGTCTAGGGTCACTGCCAACGCTGAGGTGACATGGTAATCACCGCTGAAGACAGCACACTGTGATGTTGCAGGGCCCGTGCTCATCATGCTGAGACAACACACAGACACACTTGCTCAGATGATGTGAATGGCTACGGGCATGTGCCCACAGCCACATTTATTAGCAGGCACACATACCGAGTGACACCTGTGTTGGATGTGTGTGGGGTGTGTGCACACCAGCCAGCAAGGGCTGCCTGGTGCAGTCAGAATCGACAACAGTGTACAACGTAAAGGACATAACCATTCAACCATAAAGGCCCCATGACTTGTGCTGCACAGAGTTAGTGGCCCCGGATGCCCAGCGTCCTGCATGGGCCTACCGACACAGGCCGCTGTCTTGCGGGGCACTGGGGCAGGGTCACGAGTGCAGAGCAGGTTTCCGTAGATGACAAAGGGGCTTGTCGCGGAGGGTCTCGGTGGACAGTGGAAGGTGTACCCCCAGGGCATGATGCAGAGGGCAGGACCACGCTTAAATAGTCACTAGGGTGGAGATGAATAGAACACACACATGTCAGACACCAAGTCCGGGCCAGCCAGATGAAGATGCAGAAAACAACCAGGCCATGGACTCAGACGCCACCAAGGTCCAACCAGATGGTGCCCATGACTCATTGCGCACAGAGTTAGTGGCACCACGTGTCGCCGGCTTGCGTTGAACAGGGTTAGTGGCACCACGTGTTGTTGGCTTGCGTTGAACAGGGTTAGTGGCACCATGTGTCGCCGGCTTGCGTTGAACATGGTTAGTGGCACCACGAGTCGCCAGCTTGCGTTGAACAGGGTTATTGGCACCACATGTCACCGGCCTGCAATATGGAATTATGCCTCACTGATCGAAGGGAGTCTGGTGCTGTGGCCGCTGCCAAGGACTTGGGGTCACTGCCATTCAGGACTCAGGACACAGTTCCACATGTGGGACCTACTGGGCTGAAGGGGATGCAGGTGGAGTATGTCAATGAGAAAGGAGTAATGTGGGCCAGCGTCGGGGGGCAAGCGAGGGTCTGCGGAGGCTGCAGAGGTCGCGGGACTGGTGCTTGGAGCTTGCACCGGCATGTGGTGGGCCCTCTTAGGCACTCGCCGGTGTAGGCAGGTGAGCGGAGCCTCGTTGGTGCACTTGGGCAAGCATGACGGGTCTGGGGACCAGTGGCCCGGGGTGCAGCAGGCGCACGGGGACACAGGCCCCGCCGCGCTCTGCGCAAGACTCGTGAGAGGCGCCGCCCTGGCAGACGTGTTGTCCATTCCGAATGAGAACCATGACCAGTGCGACGGGCTTTTTGTTCACACCCCTACGCAGGCCTGGCGTACGCAGGTCCAACCCACTACGCACCCGCATGCAGGGGTGGACATAACGTGCGACATTTCCACGTTCCAGCCCACAGCCTGTGGGGACATGGTAGCGTCCACTGGCCGCTACACTCCATGCACCAGCAGTTGATCTCCACATGGCCATTTCCGTGGTTTGCACTCTGTGGTCTGTCTGGCACCTCCACGCCACACCTGTCATTGGGTAGGTTCACATTCCTTAGTCACTTGCCGCTGTCGCACATGCCTGCTCCATGCCTCTCCTCACATCCTGCTATTGTGTGTCTGTGGTGCCATGCCGTGGCTGGGTTGTGGACATGGCAAGGCCGGATTCCCAATGGAGTTGTGTTGTCGTGTCTGGTGGGTTGGCATATTATGTGTCATGTTGAATGTAGTTGTGCTGCGTGCCCGTTGGCAGTGTCGTGAGTTGCATGACTGTGGGCTGGATGTGTGTGGTGTGTGTATTTTGGAATTACCAACGGGCACTGCATTTCCATGTGTGCCATCCTGGGAGCGCTTGGTGATGATGGACTGTCGGGAGATGTGAGTTTCATGCACTCTGCCTGGAGAGTTGGCCACAACATTGTTGAGGAGTCCCATGTGCAGTTGATTGTCCCTGACACGTGAGGGAATCCAGCTATGCCGTAGGGGGCCTTGCTTGGTCTCCAGCTGCTCCTGTGCAGTGTGGGTGACGTGGGTGTGCTGGGGTACCAGGCTGATGTTGGCATCCAGGACAGGTGTGATGACCTTGGATGGGGCTGGCTGTGTGACTCCTCCGACTCTGGCAGTTGTGGGTTGGATGGTACCAGAGGCCGGCATGTGCTGCGCAGCCGGCAGCTTTGTCTTCGGTGGGATGTTAGTTGTCCGCTGGGTTGGTACCATCAGCAGGTGGGGGATGTGGGTCAGGATGCAGGGGATGGTTGTCCTTTTGGGCCTGTAGTGGCCAATGTCCTCCTCTGGCGTTGGGTCTGGGTGGCGGGTGTGTTTCCGGTTGGTCCGCTGTCTGTGTACGCTGCCTTTGTGGTGTTCCCGGGTGGGGGGTGGAGGGGAAGGGTCCTGGGGGTGGTGGCAGGCCTGGGGTGGTTGCAGTGGGTGTTGTGGCCCTCATGGGTATCCACGTTGCATGATCATTGTCTCCATGGCATCTGTGGGTCTTCCATTGTGGCTCTTGGCTGGGCTCCCTTTATGCTGCAGGTCGTTGTCCTGCTTAACACCAGCAAAAGGCAGGTGTTAATTCCCTGCTGCTACTGTGGCTTATCGCCTGTTTTTGGTTCGCATCGCAGATCTGGCAGCTCGTTGTGAAAGTGTTGTTGTGGTTTTGTCGTGTGTTTTTGCACGGGATCGCCTACTCTGCATCTCATTAGGGTTAGTTGGTGGTGTCCACCGTGGGGATATATTTTGGGGCAGTTATCGCGTGAATACTAGCAATGTCTGCAGTTTGCACCAGCTTGTGAATGGGGTGTTAAATCTATCTCCACTTTTGATGCGTTAAGGTTGAGATAAATCGGAGATAAGCCCTTGTGAATATCCCCATATGTTGTTTCATCTGCCTTTGGTCATCCGACCTAAGGCTCAGCCTCATTACACTTTAGACCTTTTGCATCACAGCCTTTTCTGTAGTTCAAGGTCATGTGTAGGGGACAGTGACACTGCGCGTGCAGAAGAGCCACTTAAATCCTTTCAAGGTGAGGGAAAGCACTTGGCATTGTAAAGCTCCAGGAATCAAGCCTGTTGCTCTTGGCATGAAGTAGAGTGGTTAATAATTCCTCCTCCTCCTATCACCTCAGACCACAAACACGAGGCACCACTGGCCTGCTGCAGATGGATGTACACTGTAATCCATGGCACATCACATCACCCAAGAGTTGTTTCTTGGAATTTGGCAGACATTTGCTGTGGAAACCGGAACATTTCGCATTAGTCAGCAGTACATTTAAATCGTTTCTACAGACGGATTTACTATGGATTCTAAATTCTTTTATGACACTGCATGTTAATGATTCCACCAGGCAGTAAATCCGGGAACGATTGTTCCGACGGTTCATTTGCTCAGGGTGAGAGCACCCACAGCAAACGTTTCCAGAGGTCTGCGCCTAGACTCTGCTTTCCACGCTGGGGCGAACCTACTTCCGGTAGATTTATTTATGAGTCTGGTCAAAAAACTCCAAGCTTGGGCTGCTGGCCCGGAGCGAGGCGCTGATCCTCGCCCCCCCCCCCCCCACCTCAAGCTAACACAGGGGGCGTACACAGAACCTGCATTCTGGAGTACTTTAGTAGTATTACATGTGAGTGTAATGCTTTGCAGTAAATGTGTGAAGGAAAAGGGGCAATGATTGTAAACAAGCATTGGCATAGCCAATAGGGCTCGCCTTTGGAACCTTATAAGTATTTAGTTATGCAGTACAATATCCTTTGTGCAACAACATCTACTGTTACATGTCTAAACATTTATAAGGTCCCAAAGGCGAGACCTATTGGCTATGCCAATGCTTGTTTTAGTGTGGAGGAGGCCTGGGACAGACATGTGCTCGCAATTGTTGGTACAGCTGCCCTGGGGAAATCTTCAATTTGTAATCAGTTTCATTATACACAAACACCAGGAGAGATTTTTGAAAACCGTGGGGCCTATTTACAAGCCCCTTGCGCCATCATTAAGTCACTTTTTCCCATATTAAAAGAGACGCACCACGGCGCAAGGGGCTTGTAAATAAGCCCCTGTGTTTACAGTTATGTTGTAGTCCCCTCACCTACTGGGGTATGTTTTATCGTCACTTGTAGGACAGAAAGGGGGAGCTATTGAATGTCCACCCAAGCCGTCTCATAGAGCTTTTTTTCTTTATTTTAAGCCATGTCACATTGACAAAGCCAATAGAACTCGCACAGGCGAAACCTGTTACCAATGTTTGTTAGAATAGGGCAGTGGGCCAACTCTCAAGGGCCTCATGGTCATCCTTGCAAAAGTGGAAATGGTGGAGGTGTGAGACAGCAGGGCTATCCCACTGCTGTCTTCTCCGGTCTGAACGGGGCAGCATGACTGCATACCTGGGCCTCCTTTCACCCTTGTATTTACAGCGGTGGAGGAGGCCTGAGACAGTTGCCAGCTGTCTGCAAATTGTCAACAGCGAAGTGAGACCGCTGTCAGCAGTCCTGGCCCCTCATTTTTGCACGCAGAAAGCGGTCCGGGACACCTGACAGCTGCACCACTGCCCTGTTCACAATTGCCAGCAATCCACCCTTCTTCGTCTCATTTGTACCCGTGTGAAAGAGCGGTGGGACAGCTGACAAGGCACCTTGGCTGTCTTCAAAGTGCAAGTCCAGTAAACTCAGAGCACCCTGAAGTAATTCGGTTCAGGATCTTTGCTGTTTTAATAGACCCCGGTGTTTACCTTATATAATAACAATAGTGGCCGTGTAAAAGTTGCACATAACAAACCGATAACTCTTGGTTCACTAAGGACATCTCTGTCAGGGCATTCAAGTTTTCTTCAATGTTTCTAGGTTCAAGTTTAGAAAGCAGCACTTTTAGTAAGTACAACTCAGTTCAGTGATTATCATTTAATATTGTAAATTGGAAAACAATTGTTAATTGTTTTGTCTTCAATTTTAAAAAGCCTTTATCATATTTTACATGACTTTCGTTGCGCAATTTCCATGCCGAGTTTTTTTTTCACTTAAAAAAAGGCCGGGTAGTTCAGACTTGGTACTAAGTAGAGAGTTTCGATTGTTTAAGGAAATCTTTAAAGCAAAGCTCAGCAAATCTCAAATCTCGTATGTTTTTACAATTCAACAGAAGTATTTGATATACGGCGGAAGTGAGCGTGGAACAGGACTTGCGAAAAACAACGGAAGTTTCATGTATTGCCGACAGGACTGTACAGATGCCCAGAGTTTAATCTGTAACAAGATTGAATAAATAGATGAATGAATAAATAAGTAAACAAATAAAAGCGAGTAAATAAATCAGGGGCACAACGTGTTTCGTGGAGCTTGACGCCCGCATTAAGAAATGTCTGAGTTGCCAAATACCAAGGCTGCCCAGTCCTGATTCTCTTCCACTTCGTGCTTCAGGCTTGCTTCCTTCGACTGCGGTGCCTCTGAGGAAGTTAACTACGAAACGCGTCAGGTGGCAGTCGTATGCTAATAGACTGAGAAGCGAAGCTGAGCATACCAAATAAATGCTTTTACTGGGGAAAAGAGTGTCGTGTTCGAGTGCTGCTTGCCCTTTGGTCACCCCAACGAGCCTTGATGTAACTAGCGGCAGACCAGCCGCTGAGCGAGCACAACCCCATGTGAAGGGGGCCACGAGTTCCGAAGCACGGGGCTCAATGTGGAGCACGGCGCGTGGATTGAGCGCGGCTTCACTCCTTGGGGCTCAATGTAGAGCTATGAATTTGGCAATTATTAAGGAAGCAACCATCTATGGATAAGTAATTACGGACTACATCTCCCATTAATCATTGCGTTTTGTCTCATCCAGAGCAGCTGCATATCAGCGGACGATTGGATTAAAAAGGAGGATGTGGCCCGGCTTGCTTCCTTCGATTGCAGTGCCTCTGAGGAAGTGAACTACGAAACGCGTCAGGTGGCAGTCGTATGCTAATAAACTGAGAAGCGAAGCTGAGCATACCAAATAAATGCTTTTACTGGGGAAAGGAGTGTCGTGTTCGAGTGCTGCTTGCCCTTTGGTCACCCCAACGAGCCTTGATATATATATATATATATATATACCACAACAAGCCAGCTCTAAAAGCTGATCCCAGGAGTCCGTCCAGAAATAACAGGGATTAATCCCCAGGCATGTGCTGTAAGGTGTAAGTGCTCTTCAGGGTCATGCAGGAGCAAGTGGAGTGTCCAGTGGGGGTGGAGAAGATCTCGTGGGTGGACATTGTGACCAGGCACGTGGCGTGCTCTGAATATAAGCAAGCATCACACAGAATTTAAGGGTCGTCAGTTCACAGCATAGTCAACTTGTATTCAGGAATTCATGAAAAATGCAGCCTTGCTGCATGTTCTATAGAGCTGTGTTTCCCGAACTGTAGATCTTAACCCGCTGGTGGATTGTGTGCTGATTTTTGGTGGCTTGTCAAAGTCCAAGCAATAAATAAATTGTGCTGCTAAATTATGTGTTTAACTTGTCACATTTGCGTGATTCAAAGACAGAGGTCAAATGTTAGGCTGCTTTATTCTTTTAACATGAGATTGGTGTTTACTTTTCTTTCCCTGACTGCAAAGTGAGAGGAGTTTTTAAGTGAATTATGTGACAATGTGCTATTGTGTTAAGTGCTTTCATAAAGCATGCAGTTATTAACTTCACTGGCGGCAAGTGTGAAAAGCGTATTGGAAAATTAAAGACATAGCTCTGTTGTTCATGCACCGGCTCACCATCATGAATGTGTTTTTGGCACTAGGAGAAGAACAACATACACGTCTTTCTTCTGTCTTACATCATGCCCACGTTCAGGTGCCTTGCCCTGTAAACATCTGGATTCTGGGTAGGGTTTAAATAGTATGAGTTAGACTGCTTTTAAGGACTCCTGTAAGATCATGGGACAATAAGGTAAGGTTGATGTGCCCAGGATGACACAGTTTGAGGTGAACCGTGAAGCCCAAATCAGAACTCCAGACTGCACAGCCATCAGTTTAACTGATTAAACTGGACTGATATTGCTGATTTGTTTGATCTTGCCTGCCAGTTGTGCATCTTGGGTCACCAGTTAATACCAAAAAGTACAGCGTGCCACACAGCAAGCCTGATATAAACTATGGGGAGGGCATGATTGTTTTTCGTATGGGTAACACAAAATTCAAAAGATGACGCTGATTTTTAATCTCATCTGTTTTCACATATACTTGTCGATTTCCATCTTGTACGCAATTCCAATCCTCACTCACTCTATGCATAGACATGACTTATTGTGACACTTGGTGCAGACAAATGCTCAAATGTCCACATCTCACAGATGCAGTGACGTTTACTCCCCGAGGGCAATGGTTCCTTTGAGACTTTGCCCGCACTAATTACTATTGTATGCATGAAATATATCTTTTGACTCTTGACAACAGATGTTTACATACATTATGTATGGCTTACAGAGTAGTCTCAGAATGGAATTTATGGACAGAGTGTTAAATGTCCACCAATCATCATTGAAAACAGACTGTGAAATCATATAGATGCCGTAGCACAACTGGTGGTTCATGACAAAAAAGACTCAACCAGCTGGTCACCTGCTCTGCTGCCCTCTGTTTGGGAGAATGGCCCTTGATAAGGATCTTGGTGAGGGTTTAGAAGTGAGTGTAAGCCTTGATGTACTGCAATGTTGTGCAAGACACAGGCTACTGTTATCTTGCGCACAACTTCAGAGGAGTACAGCAGCACCCCCTGTATGATCAAGACATCTGAACCATGACTTTATGAGACCAAAAGTGCGCTCTATGGTGGCTTGTGTACAAATATATGCACTATTGTACCTACACTGAGGTACAGTGATTGCATGTCTGTATAGTGTGAGGAACTGAAAAGAGAGTGCATATGCAGCATCATCTGAGGAGGAAAATGAGGAATTATTTGTACATGTCCCTCTTGCAGCTGTAGAGTTCATAATGTATGAAATAGCACATGCTGTGTCTGTTGGGGGTCATGTTTGTGTCAATTTCCTTACTTCCCTTTTTAGCAAAACTATTGGAGACTCATGTCGCTCAGCATCTCTGTGCCTTTCTGGAGGAGTCTGATTCCTTGACCCTCATCAGGCTGGCTTTCGACCAGCTCACTCAACAGAGACAGTCACTCTTGCTGTTATGGACAACTTGAGGAAGGCAGCCAATGGAGGTATGACACAGGTCTTGGTTTTGTTAGATCTTTCAGCTGCCTTTGAAATGATCGATCATTCTCTTCTGATTGACCGTGTCAGGGCCACAGGCCTGATGGGGTCTGTGCTCGATTGGATGGAATCCTTTCTTAAAGATCGTTCTCAATCGGTTCGCCTTTTTCCTTTTCATTCATCTAAAGTTCAGCTAAACTGTTGAGTGCCCCAGGGCTCCTCCCTATCCCCTCATCTTTTTAATATCTACATTCGTCCATTGATACATTCCCTCCAACAGCAGCTGGTGAAAATATACAACTATGCTGATGATATGCAGCTGATTTTCACCATCGACAATACGAGAGAATCTAAAGACATTTTACAAGACACCATGATATACACCTGGGACTGAATGAACAGCCATCAGCTGAAACTTACCTCGGATAAAACAGAGATTGTGGTGACAAAATATAAAATCCACCAATCAAATCCCTATATTTGGACTCCCGAAATGGGGTCTCCCCCCTATGCCCAAGAAAGTGGTGAAAAGTCTTGGGAATCTTATTGATGAGGAGTTATCCATGGAAGTCCATATAGGTGCTGTGAACCTCCTCCTGTTTTTTCCAATTTAGGAATATAAAAAAATAAGGAGTTATTTCACATATGAAGCAACCTTCCAAATTATAATAGCTTTAGTGATATTATGCACTGACTATGCAAATGCTCTCTATTTAGGACCCCCAATTGGCCTAACCCACCGACTGCAATTAGCACAAAATCAAGCAGCACAACGTACCTTTTGTCAGCCTAGACATTGTCATATTTCACCCCTGTTGGAAAAGCTACTTTGGATCTCGGTAGCCCAGAGAACATCTTTAAAACAGGCTGTATAATTTCCAAATCCCTACATTGCAAAAACCCAGCCTTCATTTCTACTAGAATTCAGCCTTATATTCCAAATCGTCATCTTAGATCAGCCAATCTGAACTTCTTGATTGTTCGCAGAAGTAAAACAACAAGACTAGGAGGAGCTAGGTTCTCAGTGATTGCTTCCCAAACTTGGAACTCTCTCCCTCTTGAAATGAGAGCCATTGATAACTACAAATTATTTAGGAAACGCTTGAAAACCTATTTTGTTCAGACACGCCTATGGTTAAACTTTTACCACAGCAGGCAGTATCTTCCTTAGTACCAAGAGACTTTTGTGGTGAATATGCACTTAATATATTCTCCATAGCATAACATAGCATAGCATAGCATAACATAAAATACCATAACATAACATAAGACAACGTGACATAACGTAGCATAGCACGTAACATAACATAGCATAGCATAACATAACATAACATAACATAGCATAGCATAACATAACAGACTTGTATGGTGCTTGGGAGCTTAGCCAGAAGCCAGATGTTGCCAAATTCTCCTGCTACCAGCCGCTGGGCGAGAGGTGACTTGAAGAATACGTAGCTGTCATGTGTACTACATGGGAACACTGCATACACATCAGTAAAGCAGCTCCTGGCATCACACATTACCTGCACATTGATGGAATGTCAGCAGTAGCTGTTGCGGAATATATGTGCATTGTGGCAAGGTGGATGAAGTGCCACATGAGATCAAGCAATTACACCTACTACACATGCCAAGCTGGAAAAGAAGTGGAAATCTCTAGCAACCCTTGCCTTCCTGCCAGTATATGTGGCATACCTATGTAGAGATGCACTCTACTATTCATGCAACTCAGAATCTGATGCAAGCAACAGGACTGATCTGCCTGGGAAATGCCCACAATGCCACTGGACACCCTCTGGAATGGCCTAGTAGCAAAGAAATGTAGGATCTTGGCATAGGCTGGGATGGGGTGGGAGAAGCATGTCTCAGAGTCAAGATTATGCTCCCACTCACAAACCATGATGTAGATAACATCAGAGGGAAATGGAATCTGGAGGTAATATCGTGACTGAACATCCGAAAGAGGTTGATTCTTTGTCTACGGACCTCTCAACTCTCATCCTCCACAAATCATTCTTTCTCATTACAAGGGGCAAACGCATTCACATTCAGCGACATGTTGTAAGGTTTGAAAGGGTTAGTTTGTGGCTGCCCATGTTTTATGTATGCAGCCAGACTGCTATTGGCTATTGGGCTAACAGTATTCTGGTGGAGCTGAGTGTGGGGATGGTGAGCACAGACACAGGTGTGTGTGTAATGTTTGAGAGAAACTTGGAAATCTGAAGTTTGATTAGAGGTTTTATGTATAACATTCACATTTGAACTGATTGTGGAAGACATTACATGACAGATAAGTAATTGCTAAATGTGCAACTGAAGAAGAGATGTTTTTGTCATAGTCAACCCATAGAACCACCTTTGTGTTCACAATCAAATATAATCAATAGTACAGGTCGGACCAACCTCAGCAAAGGGTGCAGCCCAGATATCCCACTATAATGAAACAAGCAAAATCAATACATAAAATAAGATGGCGCTGGATCTCTCAGCACAATCTCTCTTGTCAAAGCTAGTCCGCACCTAAACCTACTAATAGGTTACGGGGAAGGTCTGACATAAAGATAACCAACAGTTGTTTCCCCCTGTGGTGTCCCCTCCACTTCACCTAAAGGGACCAATGAAGCAGTATACGGTTAGTGAACTCTCCCCATCCACCCCATGGCCTTTGCTCTCACCTATTGGCCGTCGTCAGCCCAGGGGGTCACGAAAATGACTTTAGGCAGCTAGGCGTTATCATCCTAGGGACTCCATGAGTGGCCTACCCCCAAGAAATTCAGACAGCTTGCCGGTGGATCTCCTAGTCCGAGGTATCCCCTACACTCTCGCTCTCACCCCCCTGCGAATCAGCAAGTATGGTGTCCCATGGCCATGCAAACTCCATGGGTCTCCAGACCTGACACTCTTGGAGCAGTGCAATCCCTTCCCACTTCACCCAGTGTATTACATCCGCACTCCAGCTCTCTGACCGGGTCCTTCAGTAGATTTCCAGTGCATCGTGATCCTGCACTTGGCAAGCACCAAAGCTAGGTCTATGAACCGGATAGTAACTTTGTGCTTAGCAGCTCAGGAGTAAAGGCTCAGGAGACAGAACCAGGGCGTGGGGGTCAGTGCATGGTCCGTAACCTCTGCCAGGAGGTGCACTATTTCGCACAAGTAAGGGGTCAAGCGAGGGCAACCCCAGAGCATGTAGAGATCTCCAGTAGCATCATGGCAGCACAGGCAATCAGGTGGGGTCGGTAGAAAATAGATGTTAAGTTTGAGGCATGTCCTATGTAAAATGTAAAACTGTATGAGTCGGAAGCGGGCATTAAGAGAAATTTTAGGTACAACCTCCCACATCTTTGTCCAGTTTCCATCTCTCATGGGTGTCACCAGATCTGTTTCCCAGCAGTCACGTAGTACCGTGAGGGGGGAGCATATATTTTCTCTCAGTGCATTGTATAGTCCCAAGACCAGACAGTGGGTATTAGTGTGTCACACAGGAAGTGGCAGCTACGGAGCAGCCAGGGCTCCATACCTTGCCCCCCATGACCTTGTGCACCCCCACAGTCAGGGTACCATATAGCAGGAACTGTCCCATCAGGAGGTCAAAGTCCACATATAAATCCGCAAACAACAGCAGTACAACATCTGGGTATAGTGCGCCCACCGTATCCAGACCCGCCATCTCCCACTCCTGAAAGTGCCCCTCTTTGACTCCATTCAACTGCGTGAAAAGTGCCCTCAGCGGGAGATCCAAAAATATGGGACCCATATCCATGCTCAACTAAGGAACCTCATCCAACAGGCTCTGAGGACTGCAAGGTCATGTTGCCCCGCATGGGTGGCCTGCTGGGGGTTAAGCACAAGGGTCCGCAGATGTGTCAAGTTGGTGGGCCCTGGCAATCTCAGCATTCCCGTTGCATCCCTCCCGGGAACCAGTCTATACACCACTGTAGTTGCGCCGCCAAATAGTAACTGTAGAAATCAGGGGCATTCATCCCACCGTCTGTGGTCACCCGCTGAAGTTTAGTCAAAGCAACCTGCCTCCTCCCCTTATTCTATATGAGGTCAATGAGGGTTGAGTCTCACTCCTGAAACGTAGCATACTGAATCACCAGCGGGAGTACCACAAAATAATACAAATGCGAGGCAGCGCCACCATTTTAGCATTGGCTGTGACATCCACCACTGAGATGGCCAAGGTTTTCAAAAGCACAAAGTCTGCCAAAGCACAACACTCGTCTACCACGCCATCACCACTGCCCCTATGTTGCTTTCTAAGAAGCCAGGGAGAGTTCTGTAAATCCGGACCCCAAGATATTGCACCATGGTTGACTCCCACCGCATTTCACCCAAACCCGCGGGCTCCTCTATGGCCCCATAAACCAGGTATAGATTGATCTTAAGCCAGTTCACTCAGTCTCTGTGCGTAAGTCGCGATATACAGCACCATAACATATAGTCCGCATAGAGGGAGATAAAATGTGAAAACCTGCGGGTCTAAATGCTGGCCTAGGGTATGCCTCTGCGGGCTCTGCATGCCAAAGGATTAAAACGTAGAAGGGACAACGGGCATCCCTGACAAGTGTCTCGCCCCACATTACATTGCCCCGATATTTTGCATCCAGTGTGGATCCTTGACACAAAGCAAAAAGGTCCAGTGGAAACCCAAGACCATCTGGAGCATGACGGCGTGGAGAAAGCCACAGTTCAGGCTCTCGAATGCTTTCTTGATATCCACCAAGATACATCCAGCCCATTCGGAAGCTGTGGGCCCTCCCCTAAGATCTCTAGCAGGCACCTAATATTGAGAGCCATACAGCGGTCTGGGATAAACCCCGACTGGTCAGTATGAATCAGACCAGTCATGTGGGGGAGTAATCGTTGCACCGGCCCCGCTAAGGATGTTATAGTCAATTTTCAACATTGACAAAGGCTTGTATACAGACACATTGGTAGCCAGTGACCCTGGCTTGAGCAAAGGGACAATAAGGGCTTCCCTCAAAGGGAGGGTAATATCTTTGCTGTGTTGGTTTAAGGCTGCCAAGGGGTGGGGGGGAGGATGTCAAGGTAAGTGGAATAAAACTCAACTGGGAGGCCATCCATCCCTGGATCCTTCCTACGGGCCTTTCGTAAGACCTCACCGGATTTCCTTCCCTGAAATATCCTTCCCTAGTGCCTTTACCATCTCTGGGGTCAGCCCACCAGGCGGTAGATCAGTAAACTATTCATGGATGCTCTGGTCCATTGTCACATCCCTAGCTGTATACGGTCTGGAGTAGAGGTCAGCAAAGGATTGGTTTATCTCACCCTGCATGTACAGGCGGGCACTGCCTGGCGTCACCAACTCCAGAGCTGGCAAACTGCATCAAGAGGGATTGGCCAACCAAGGCAGCAAGAGACCTGTCCTGTCCCCTTCAGCATGCGCCCTAACCATGTAGGCTTTATAGTCGAAGCAGCGGACGCACTCCGTTCCGTTACCCTCTCTTTTGCCTCCAGCAGTGACTGTTGTAAGTCAGGTCTCTCTGGTCCCAGGCACTCTGGACCCCTAAGGATCCATTCATGAGTAACAATGTCCCTCAATAGGGTCCTACATCCATCCGCAGATTCTGACAGGCATTGCCTGAATAACAACTGTGAAGGCTTTCTATTCCGCAAGTGGAGAAGAAGCAGAACCGGCGTTCTCATCAAAATAATGCAGGATTCCCTCACTGATTGTCTCATGGAGTGCAGGGTTCTCAAGCTTAGCTTTGTTCAGGTGCCAACTAGGAATACAGGTGCATGTCTCATTGTAACATCAACAACAGAAGGTTGCAGTCGGATATAGTCCTGGCCAAGTATTCAATAGATGTGATAGCCAAATTATGTCAGGTGAGCATAAAAATGTGTTGAAGCGCATGTGGAGTGCATGCATTATTGAGTGGAAGGAGTAATCCCGCTCATGCAGGTGGTGGTTATGCCAACCATCCACCAGACCCCAGTGGAATTGCCTAGTGGTGAATTTCTGGGCCAGGCAGACGGTTGGGGAGTCATGCGGTGGAGGGTGAGAGCAATCTAAGTCAATGCTGGCTACACAGTTAGAATCACCACCAATAATAAGTGCCTGTGGCAACAAAGGAGCCAACACATAAGGTGACTTGTCAAAAAATATAGATTGGTCAACATTAGGGGATAGACATTGACAGAGGTGATATCCTGACCATCGAACCAGCCTGTCAGGACAAATTAATGACCCTCCGTGCCAATCGTGTTGACAGTAAGTTGAAATGGGAATTATCTTAAAATGAATATTCTGCCACGGATTCTCTATCTTTTTCGTGCAGTCCCTCTTTTAGTTGATGAAACAATCTTAAGGGGCTTCGAATCCCATCTGGGAAAATTCATGTGGGGCTACGGGAAGATTAGGAGATCTATTAAAAAACTTTCCCTACCTATTATTAGAGGAGGATTAGCAATTCCGGATTTTAGATTATATCTATGGGCTGCACTTCTCCAACAGATGAAGCCATTATTTAAGATTAGACCAACTGGAAATGAAGGAGTCACAAATTATATACCCTCAATATTTGAACTATCTATTGGAGAAAAGGCCAATGGCTTGTTAATTAAACAGATTGAACCGTCCTACTTTAAGAAAGTGAAATTTAAGGTCATAAAAAACGCCTGGTCTTTATGGAGAAGAATTATGAGATACATGAAAATACCAAAATATAATAGATATGTTTCCCTATGGCATTCATCAATATTACCACCTCTTATCTATGACACTATCTCTAGACTCTGGGAAAATTTAGGAATATTGACGATAGGAGATTTTTTACTTACCCCCCATGGGCCTAGTTTTCAACAATTGCAATCTAAATTTTCGATTCCAATGAATAGTGTATTTAAATTCATACAAATAAATTCAATCTTAAATTTGAAAGCCGCTGATATATCTTTGGATACTATCGCCTTAATCGATTGCACGTTGAGATCTAAGACAAAGATTGGCAATTTATATGATTTATTAATAGAAAACAGACAAGACGATCTGGAATACACCGAAGTAGGATGGTCTCGGAAATGTAATAATCCTAATGTCGATATAGATTCATCTCTGACCTTATCGACCCAGTTGTTTATGGCATCCAATTTAAAGGCTCAACTTTATAAAACCATTTTTGACCTATACTTCACTCCGGCAAAGCTTCACTCTTGGGGGAAAAGGCCGACATCAGACTGTCCAAGATGTGACAGCACAGCAGCTAACTTAATACATATGTTATACGAATGTGATAAATTAACGACGTTGCGTACAATGATTGCTGATTTTTGGCAGGAGGTGTTTGGGCACCCCGTAGCGGAATCACCAACGCTATATATTTTGGGTAAAGATAACACACTCAACCATACTAAAGCAGAAGAAATCTCTCTTTTCCTCGGTACCTCAGTCTATAGAATAATAATTACTGCCCGATGGAAAGATATCGACCCTCCTAATTTTCAGATCTGGCTCTCTAGACTTTTAGGGATGTATAACCAGGAAAAGGCGATCTTTACATGTAAAGGTATTAAAGCAAAAATACAATTTGGAAACCAATCGAGAATTGGAAAAACGATAACATAAATGGTATATAATTAAGCTCAATGTGGATGTAGCTAAGTCTTAATGCCCTTTCTTTAATTACCAGTATTACATTGTATATTATATGTATTGAATTTGCTTTTTTTGGCTATTGTATTATGTTTTTTTGCAACTGTGATGCCCAAATAAAATAAATAAAGGAAAAAAGAAATATATAGACGCTGCCCACGCGGGAAGCGTGAGAAACGGCACGACGCGTCTAAAAACTCGTACGAAGCGTACCAAAGGCGCTACGAAGCGCACAGACCTCAAAGAAGCGTATTTTGAACCAAGAATTGCCATTTTAAGAACTGTGGACTCCTGCAAAGTCAGTACAAGTAACTGGAATCTCATTTAAAGTGAAGAACTGTATTTCTAAAGCCTGCTTGAAGAAACCTTTTACATAAAGAGTTTATTTTTACAAAAAAAAAAAAAGACAGTAAGTTGGAATGGGAAGGCCGGTTTCACCGATATTAAAGTCCCACTGGCAAAGGCCAAGTATGTGGTGTACACCCTCTGATCCTGCCACCACCTGCAGAGGGCAGCACCCTCTTTAGAATTTAAGTGATTTCCTGCAATAGCACCAAGTAGATTCCCCTCCGCTTCAAATATGCCAGTACCTTGTAATCCTTGACCATGCTATTCAAGCCCCAAACATTCCAGTAGATAAGTTTGTATGCACGTGTATCATCCCCCCTTAAAGCAATGCCACAACCCACGCACAGCTTCCTCTGCACAGGGGCAGGAGGAGAAATCTGCATACCCAGGACCGGGTGAGACAGAAGTATGAGCACACAACCGCAAGTTCCCCCATAAAACCAAATAACCAGAAAAACAGTCCAACACCCCCTCCCCAGAACACCTAGACAACATCATCCCATCCAAACTGAAATGCTCAACTAAACGAGTCTGCAGGTTAGAAACACAACCACAGTTATTCCTGAGGGGTGACGGAAATGAGGCACAGTCCCCACAAAAGGGAAAGGAGCCCCGACAAGGCAACCCCGCCCGACCATGAAAAGAAAGAATGATACCATCACCGACAAGGGTGACCCCCAGACAGTCAATAGGGAGAGGGCATTGTCCCTCCCATCTCAGTACATAAGGAGGGAAGAAAGCAGTTTGTGCATCCCATATCCAAATGGCTCCAGAAGGTCAAAGTGTGAGTGTATTACTTTTGCCGTTTGCAGGATGACCACAGGCAGGTCTCAACTCAGTCAGTGTGTATCCTAGAATCAGACTCTAAGCCTGTACTACTCAACACAACCCTATCTTTGGGTGGGCTCCACTCAGGGCTGGAGATCGTGAGCTTAACTGCCTCTTCAACAGCGCTTAGGTGGACCTGGTGTGCCTGTTCCAATGTGGGTGCTCCACTCCACCCCCATCTATTCTGGTACCGATTCCGAGGTTGCCCACCACATGCACGAGCCTCCACACTCAAGTCTAGTCAGTCCCATACTTCACTGGTTTCTGAGAAGAATTTCATACCTTGGGCAGTGACAACCCTCAAACATGCAGGGTAGAGCATGGCCTATTTGATGATAAGGTCTCTGAGCTTTTGTTTGCCCCCCTGGAATGAGGTCCTCTACCTCTGAAATGCCAGTGTGAAATCTAGGAAAATCATGACCCTGCTGTTGTCAACCAAAAACTCTCCCAGGTCTCTAGTACACTTAAGAATCTGGTCTCTGCCTAAAATGTAGAAGTTGTGCCATAATGGGATGGGGTGTACCCCCAGTCGGTGACGGGAGGGTTGTTACTCTATGGGCCCTTTCCAACTCAAAGAAGATGGAGAAGCCCTCTGGTACCACTTTCCCTCGCAACCATTTCTCAAGGAAGGCCACCATATCCTTTCACTCTGACTTCTTGGGCATGCCCACCCCCGGATGTATTCTGGAGGGCACAAGCCTCCGAGTCCTCTGCTCCGGCCTCGAGAACACAGACCTGACCTCCGACCTCAGCCATCTGGGCTTTCAAGTCTTCAGCTGTGGGGATCATCTCTTACAGGGTAAGTTTAGTGGCAGCAATGCGAAATCAGCCCTCAGGAAGCCAAGATCCACCACCACCATATCTATTTTGTTTTCTAGGGCTTCCTTTGCGTCCCTAATTGCCAGAAGGATTGAGCCAAACTTGTCCTGAGGGACCATCACCGATTCCAGGAGCAAGCCAGACTCACCGTTGAGTGCGATGGATTTTTTGGGTCCAGATACTTGGGTCTCCATTCTGCGCCTGGGGCTTGGCATAATTATAGACGTGAGAGGATGTAGATTCAACTGAAGTAGTCTGCCAGCCACAGACGGTTCCCAGTTCAGCCATGCACCTTCACCCTGCTCCCACTGCTGATCACCGCCCTGTTGAGAGTTGTCAGCCAGCAGAAGCAGGGAGGCTTATTCTGGGCAGTATGGCATGTCAGAATGGACCCTCACAAGGGTCACAGGCAACACCTGCTCAGAGAGTATCAGGCAGTGTCCCTCATACCTCAGGGATAAGCAGGGCCCAGCATCTTCCGTGCTGCGTCACTCCTGGGCAGCAACTGGTCAGGGCCCAAGCCCTCACAATGCCCGCGAGGCATCGGCCTCTGGCACCTGGGCTATCCGTGTGGGCCCAGACAGGAAGTCAAGGCAAAAAGGGAAAAACGTGAATTCACCTCAACAGTCACAGAGGCTGGTGGAAAGAGTCTGCACAGAAGCTAGGCAACTAGGAGGACAAGCGGCCCCTCCAGGACCCCCAGCCTCCAGGATACTGTCCCATGTTCCTGCGAGCTACATTTCCCGGGGACTCCCTCACCATAGCCAAGTCGCGGTCTCCCAGGTTACTTCCTATGGGCCCATGCAGCTCAACGCAGGGCGGGGTTGCCGTGCTCAATGTTGGTGCGCTGGGGAATATTCCGAGTGGGGGAGCGCAACATGTGAGTCAGTGTACTCTCTAGGGCCTGCCCAGCTCACCTTATGGCTGTACTTGATGTGGCTGGGGCCTCTACCACTCTACAGGCCAGAGGCAGTCTTCTCCTAGGTATGTAGGTGGCCACTGGGGGCCATGTGTACAGGTCTCCTGCAACAGGTCGGGAGGCCATCAGGGTGAGGGATCGTAGGCCGTCAGGCAGTCCTTGGTAGATGTTTCATCTGGGCCCAAGCAGCTCATCTCTCGGTGGCTCCCAATGACACGGGCCGTGATCGTCCTGCGGGCCACAGTAGCCCTCCTCTGGGCTACACTGGTGCAGGTGGTCCCCTGTGTTTCCCTGCAGTGCACCCAGGCTTTCTTTGCACAGCCGGGACGTCTGCAGGGTGAGGAAGCCCAGTCCGTCAGGCAGCAAATGTCTGCTCTTTCCCCTGGTCCGCCCGCCCACACCGTCATGGGGGCCTCAATCGTCCCTACGGGCCCCGTGCATTTTCCCCCCAGAACACACAAGCACCGGTGCTCATCAGGCCCCTGGATAGCACTCATAAGTCTCTGGACCCTCACCCCGCAAGTGAGCCTCCAGAGGTGCAGGTCAGCAGTGCCAAGGCCTCATGGATGGGAGCCGCTATCTTGGTGGAGTCTCAGCGTGGCCTGAGTCAACAAAATTGCTAAACTGTCCAGGGCAGCTCCAGCTAGAATTCCCCACAACTGGGGGGTCTCCCAACACTCTAGCCCGTGGTATCAGGGGTCACCGGCTCCTGAGGATGGAAATTAGTGACAGGATAGGGTCGGATGCAGGGGCCTTGCCGGAAGCTCCCGCAGGCCACGTATCACTCCATAGGCAGTTAGCCACGCCTCTGTGCCAGTGAAGAAGAGATGCTCCAACAAATACACTTGTGATGTTCTTGTTGCCATTTGAAGGGTCATATGAATAGGTTTATGGTATTGTATCTTACTTGATATATCTACACTGTTGTAGAGGTGTGCGTTGGCCACCACAATTAACCCTCCAATACACTCCCTTTATAGCTACTGATCCTACTCCTACGCTTTTGTTTTTACCTACAATTGTGTGCCCCTCACTCTGTTTAATCCAAAGTTTAGTAACATGGTGTCATACTCTACTGTTACCTATGTGCACATGCCCTACACATACCTATATATAACAGCCCAATGCCTACATGTAGCTGTTTACAACTGTAAGTGAGGCATTTTCAACCAAGTTGGTTGTATACCTAGATGTCGTATATCTTCTGATGTGAGAACCTAGGCATATGTATTGCGGCATACATCAACCTTTGCCCTGTTATTTCTCTGCGTTGTGGTTCACCCCAAGTGCGGAGGTTCCGCTCTGAGAGCGGAGATTCATAGACTATAAGCGGTCACAAGGGCAACATTGTCTGTCTTACCATAGCAGAACATGTGCCCTCTCTCCCTTTCTGGTGCTACATGGACTTTAAGGTTGAAATCTTTGAAAGGTGGTGCATAGCAATGAATCTCATGAGGGCGTTTTTATCTAAAGGAAATCTTTTTATGCAGCATTAATGAACAAAGCCTCAGGTGCAGGCACTCAGTCAAGATTCAAATGATATCAGGACATGTATCATTCTTGCTTTACTGCTGTTCCAGATTTCTCCATTCTTATTACTAGCACACGTCATTTTATAACCCACTTCACGTGCTGTTGAAAGTTTCTCCAATTGAAAATTACCTGGGGGAGCAGGGCATGCGTTGAAGAGGCCGAGGGCGGGTACCTCCTCCCCTCGCCGGATTTGCTCCACTTCAGAGTTTATGACTCGGCTCAGTACAGGCCATGCTTTCTCCAAGGACAGGCTTACCCTGGTTTTAGTGACTAGCATCAAGAGTGCCATTTTTGCAGCTATAAAACAGATGCACTGTCAATAGACTGCAGCCTGTAATAAACCATTACAGCAGGAATTTATGGCAGCTGGCAATCTTCCTTCTGAAATAATGTTTTTTCAAGGTTGCCCTTGTCAGTCATCTGCGAATATCACCTGACACAGATCTGAAACAAAAGGGCGGGCCCAGCCCAAACTGTAAGTGACTGGCAGTAACCTGAGGCTGTATTTGTGCAGTACATGCGCACTCACGAATGCAGGATTAGTGCAGGCCCCACTTCTACAGCATAACAGAGTATTTCAAGACTACCCACACTCGATCAAGACTTTACCAATGCTCCAAATGCCGACATTTAATAGCGCAACACTGAGCTCACCCGAGGGGAATAGGGCTTTGGGGGAGGCGGCCGACCAACGGGAGGGCGGCCGACCAACGGGAGGCCTGCCTCCCCCGGGGATTTTTGGGCCGGTGGTGCAGCCCGGAGCCCAACTGGGCTTGTTGGGCTACATTTGGGCTTGTTGGGCTACATTTGGGCTGGGGGGATATGTATGCGGCCATTTTAGGTCACCAGCCACCATTTCAGTGGGGTGACACGGCAGCCGGCCTGGGGGTTTAGTCAGGGTGAGGACATTTTGTGCACAGCCTCCTCAGGGCTGGGTAAAAACTGCAAGAAGCAGAACGCAACGCCTTTTTCTGCCCTCTCCAGCGCTGAGACCCCCTCGCTTTCGAGGTGCCTTGCACCTCTGTTCAGGTAGGGCCTTAAGTCCTCCTCTGTAAGCCACACCTCCTCTATAGCAACCGGTATGGATGGGGAGGGGGGGGTAATTCCAAAGGCAGCAGCCCCTCGAGCAGCCCTTCTCATGTACGCTTGTCTTTTACCCCGCATTTAGACAGCGCTTGGCATACACAGAGAATTTTTAGGGATGTGTCTGTTAACATGGACATCCCATCCTGTCCGGGTACCATAGAAAGGTAATTTTCAGGGATTTCCATGTTACATGGACATCCCATCCTGTCCGGGTGCCATCGTGAAGCTTTGACCAGCTGTCCATATTGTCATATTCAGGTCTGTAACTGTGTTATCCTTGCTTACACTTGGTGGGAGGATGGGCCCGGCCGGGGCTGGTGGAGCGGGGGATTCATGCCGTGCCTGGAGGCGGACAGGGGAGGAAGGCGCGGGCGAGGAGGGGGAGGCGTCGGAGCGGGGCTCTGGGGTGGAGGAGGGTTTGGGGAGTGGGGGGTTGGGGTCGGGTTTCGGGGTGCCGGACGCGTGTCCGGGTGGACTCTTCGGGAGGCGGGGGGGCGGTCATTTCACGGACTTGGGCAGGAGCGGTGGGGCCCTGGTGTGGGTACCCAAGGGTGACAGGGACAGACAGGGAGAATAACCCCGGCATGTCGGACTCCTCGTTTTCTTTGCAGGGGCAGCAGGCGCGGCACTCGGGTGTGTTACATGCGGCTCCACCCACCGAGCGGATGGGCAGGCTCTGCCTCGTGCGGGCGGCCTGCCCCAGCGAGGGACCTACTAGATGGAATATGCCCCAGTGGGTTGCTGCGGCCTCTGGGGGCATGGGGATCCAGAACAACAGCAGGATACAACGGATGGGCTTGCGGTACTGCTGCGGGAGTGTGGAGTAGTAGGGGGATTGATCCGCTATGTCTGGATGCAAATATTACCATAACTGATGGCAATGCCCTTCCTTGAGCCATAATGTGTTATTGTGAACTGGGGATCCCGGGCTGGAGTCCGCGGAGGACGGCCCATTGCTGTGGGGATCACGGGCTGGAGCCCACAGAGGGCGGCCCATTGCTGTAGGATCACGGGCTGGAGTCCACGGTGGACGGCCCATTGCGCTGGGATCACGGGCTGGAGTCCACAGAGGGCGGCCCATTGCTGTAGGATCACGGGCTGGAGTCCACGGTGGACGGCCTATTGCTGTGGGATCACGGGATGGAGTATGTGGGGGGAGAGCGGACGGACCCTGGCTATTGGGATTGGGTTGCAGGGAAGGGGGGGTCACTAATGTGGTGTCTAGTTTTGCAGGAGGTCAGGACAGATGGCGTGCAGTGGCGGATGGAGTGCCGGCCTCCCCCACCTTCACCACTGGTTAGGCGGCGCGCTTCAGCAGGACGCCGACCTTGGCGCCAGGTGAGGCACCGATTACACGCGGGGGGGCGGTGGCACGCCACGCGAAGGGGAGGGGCCCTGTGGGCTTTGGTAAGGTGCGCTTCGGCGAGGTGCTTATGGGGGGGGGGTCCGCCGAAGAGGAGTGGGAGCTGGCCAAGCAGCCGGGGGTGGCCATGGCATTGCGGATTGGTGGGCTGCCTTCATTGATATACAGAGGGGTATGCTGTGCAATATCCGGACGGGCCCGCCCCGTGTTGAAATTCATGGATGTGGCCCGAAGAGCCTCGGAAGAGTGCAGGGAGGCAAGTCACGCTTTGATGGTGGAGTTGCTAGGCGCGGGTATTTTGGGACCCGGTAGCTGAGTGGGGGGGATAGGCACCCCAATCTTTACCTCTGAGACCAAGCTGGCAAGCTCCCAGGGAGCACAGGGGGACGCTTCCTACTCCTGCAACCAGTAAAGGCCGGGGAAGTGAGGATGTCTTTGAAGGAACCACCTACACGGTTATAAATGTGTGACATATGTATGCATACTTTTAGGCGCCTCATAGGAGCCTTTGTCTGACACCACTGTGCTGGGCAACCTATACCAGCGACCATGGGGAGGGTACAGTGGCAGTTCACAAGGCACTCGGATGCCGCTGGTATGGCGCCTCCTTTCGGAACTGCCCCACACGCGGGGGTGGGGGTACACGGCGGATGGCACTGGGAGCATATTGGGACTCCACTGAAGGCGCGTGGGCCAGACAGTACGGCTAGTTTATGCATGGTGGATCGTAGTGCTCTGGCAGTCACCCTTGGTGCGCCGTGATGGGACAGGCTTTATCTGGGGGCAGCGGTCCAAACAGGGCCCGCAGCATACCGCCGGGGGCGGGGGTGGCAGCAGGGCTCTGGGGTATCTGGGAAAGGCTAGTCCGCACACGCATCGGGGCCTTGGGGAACATTTGCGGGCGTCTTCTCCACGAACCGTGGATGCAGGGCTCTTGCGGGGGCCTGAGGAAGGTTCCGGCTCAATTATGATGGTCCCGGGCCGCTGGGGGGGGGCTGATGACTTGCAACTGGAAATGGCTATGACACACGGGGACGTGGTGCGAGCAGCTGGGAACCAGGAACCCCGGGAAGGGTGCATGGTGGACCAGTTTTGCGGGTGCCCCTTGGCTAACTGCTCATTTATACACTTGGGGGGGCGCCACAGGCCGACGCGGGCATTACAGGTTGGGCCCACTCCTCCCCTGGCAAGGAGGGCATTCGATGGGTGGTTCCGTCTTTATAGACAAAACTACAGCGGGGAGGTGCTTTATCCTGTGCACTACTTGAGCGTTCGCTAGCTTCTGGTGGGTTTGTCATGGCGCGCTGTACACAGATGGTCACACATTGCCTGGATGACTTTTCCTGGGGGGCCGGCCCGGTTCTGCGGACTGTCGGCAGCAACTGACACGTTTTTAGAGCTCACGGGTCACCTGGGGTGCACTTGGCAGCAGAGTTGACGCAAGGTCCTAGTGCAGTTTTGTCACTTTATTGGTATGGATTTGGTGGTGGGGGCGATACAAGCCCGCTTGCGGATAGACAAGCAACTGCACATGCTGATGTGAATCGATGGGTCGCTGGCCACACTGGAGGTGACAGTTGGGGTGGTGTATGGTAGTACGGTTTCTGTTGGGACGCCACAATTTTAGCTGTAGGGTGGGGGCAGATTTTCAGTAGGGGGTGACGAGGGCAGGTGTGTCAATGCTCCATCCCTGCGTGCTCTTGTCGGCCGGAAATAAGAGGGGATTTGCGCAGGTGGCGCACATTTCTTGGGCTTGTCAATGGCATTACCATGGCGACGCCGGAGGATGGAGAAGATCACGATCTCTGCAGCCGCGGCTGGGGAGGGAGGCTTTGTGTTTTACTGGCGCCCGCAACCCTGGAAGAACGAGAAGAGGGGTTTTTTGCCTTTATGAAACTCGTTACACTGGTGATGGCCGTGGCAGTATGGGCCAGTAAATTGGTGTTCGGGAAAGTGATCTCTAGTAGTGGACACCATGTCAGTAATACAGGGGTAAACAGACCATCAACTTGGGAGGCCCGGGTGGTGGGGTTGCGGGGGTTTGTGCAGCGAGGTTTGGACCATGGTATCCGGTTTCGGGCCAGGCATGGGCCGGGAGTGGGCTCGTAAACAGCGGACGCTTGGTCTCTCTCTATGTGGTGGAGGTTGCATATGCTAGTCACGGAAGTGGACAAGGGCAGGACGCCAGTCCCTGCGGGGATGTGGTACGTCTGAAACAAAGGGTTATACGGTTAGTGTTGGGGTCACTGGCCGCGGCCACACAGAGGCCATCAGAGCAGGTTGGCAGGGACTTCATGAGGGGGGCCCAAGGTGATGAGCAGGGCAAGGGAAAGGGAGGAGCAGGTGGGGCAGTTCATGTTGTCCATGAGTGGCAACGGTTGGTCTACGGTATCTATGGCAGGTATGCTGTCGGGCATAACCTTCATGGGCAAATTATGTGGGAGTTTGGTGCCTTCGACGGGAAAATGGGAAAGTTGCGTAACAACGGTTGGGCGCGTGAAAGGGGAGGTGGGCCCCAGGCATTTGTCTGTCGGGCTGCTGGCCGGCTGTAGTGGGTCCTGAGGCAGATTATGCCGGGTTGCAGAGGAAGGGGCGTCGCCGGTCACGTTGCGGTCTGGGATGCACTTGTGGGCATTTCAGGTTTCAGAATGGCTGGGTGGAAAGGGGGGGGAGGTTGCCCTGAGGGACGGGGTTGGGAGCGCGGCTCGCACAAGCAAAAACAGGCTCTTCGCCATGTTGGGCCTCATTCCTTTTCGTGTTGGGGTGAATATAGACGCCGCAAATTGGGGCAAAACGGATGGTATGGGCAGTAACAGGGCGATGCATGCCTTTATAAAAAAAAATGTTTTAAATGTGTTTGGTGGGTTGACTTTATGCGTGCAGTACGTGGGAAGTCGGGCTGCGTTATAACATACATTCAGCTGCGGGGCTCCGGGGAAGGGGTAACATAGTGCTCATTTCTTGGTTTCATATATGTGTCTTTTCAGGTGCGGTAGCAGGGCCTGCCGGGGTGGCCTCCTCCATATGGATCGTGGGACATTCCTTTGTCATATGGGCAGAGCATTATGAATTTCGAAGGGAAACGTTTGGATTTGGGTTTAGTCTCATGGTGGTTTTCATTGTTCCTGGCACGGTACGGGGGGCATGGAAGTGGCACGAATTGTTTCATACGTACACAGAATGATTCAGGGTGATATTCGTCCCGATGTTTGCTTATTCAGCTGGGGGGACATGACCTGGGTCAGTGTAAGGCTTAGCACTGTGAACGGAAGGCAGACGGACCATCTGGGGGTCAGGCAGCAGGGGTCAGATCGTGCAGAATATGGACAGAATTCACTTCACAAAGGCACCAGACGGGGGTAGAGCAGCCAGCAGCACTAGAAAAGGCCAGGAGGTGGTTCAACGGGCCTTGGTGACGAGGGGGCACAGGGAGAGTAGAATTTCCGGTGCTTAAGTATGCTGTTGTTCATTTCATCAGAAAGATGGGGGCACACTGGTCACGCTTCTGGACTGGAGTTAGACTGCAAACAAATCCAGAAGGTTGGATGGGGCATTTAAAATAAAATACATTTTTTTTTTTAAAGGGTCGCTAGTTGGGGGGTCAGAAAAGTCTGGGGGCCAGAATTTTCTGAGTGGCGTTCTCCTTAGTAATATTTGGTAGATCTGTTCACAGTTTATGTTGATTGGTTGGAAAATGTCACTCCGGGTACACGCAGGAAGGGGAAGTAACACAGGAAGGTCACATAGATAGTTATTTTAGAAAATGATAAGACGTTACCCGTTTAATGACTCAGCAGGGAAGACAGAGTTGGGGGTTTATAAATGGTTGCAAATGGGGAAACTTTAGGGGTGGGGGTGGGGGGTAAGGCAGGAAGAAAATCTTTAGTGAGGTTTAGTTTTGTACGGCACAGGCCAAGGATATTTGTTGTAAGGTGCTCCTGTCTTCAATAAAGCGGCCTTTTTCACACTTAACAAGCTGGTTGTGGTCTGTGCTGCACCCGCTTTGGCCCAATAGGGCTTTGGGGGAGGCGGCCGACCAACGGGAGGCCTGCCTCCCCCGAGGATTTTTGGGCCGGTGGTGCAGCCCGGAACCCAATTGGGCTTGTTGGGCTACATTTGGGCGTGTTGGGCTACATTTGGACTGGGGGGATATGTATGCGACCATTTTAGGTCACCAGCCACCATTTCAGTGGGGTGACACGGCAGCCGGCCTGGGGGTTTAATCAGGGTGAGGAAATTTGTCCCGCCCTCCCTCCCCGTTTGTTAAATGGGATGGGAGAGGAGATAAATTTCAAGGGTTTTTTGGATTATTGGGGTTTTTTCTTTTTGGTTCGGTGGTTTTGTTGGGAACAGGTGCACCGGGTGGGGAAACATGTACTGTTTGGTTGTCGCTTGAAGCAGGTGCGTGGTTTTTGTACCAGGGTTATGGTTTATGAGGGGGCGTTCTCCTTAGTAATAGTTGGTAGATCTGTTCACAGTTTAAGTTGATTGGTTGGAAAATGTCACTCCGGGTACACGCAGGAAGGTTACATAGATAGTTATTTTAGGAAATGATAAGATGTTACACGTTTAATGAGTCAGCAGGGAAGACAGAGTTGGGGGTTTATAAATAGTTGCAAATGGGGAAACTTTATGGGTGGGGGTGGGGGTGGGGGGTAAGGCAGGAAGAAAATATTTAATGAGGTTTCGTTTTGTACGGCACAGGCCAATGATATTTGTTGTAAGGTGCACCTGTCTTCAATAAAGCGGCCTTTTTCACACTTAACAAGCTGGTTGTGGTCTGTGCTGCACCCCCTTTGGCCCAATGGTCTTATTTGTGTGAGTTCCTCGTCATTATTTATGTTGATTCTGTGATGCACCGCAAGATGGCAGCACGTGTCGGAAGGGGGTGGTTGGCTAATCTGTAAGGCACCAGCCTTATTATTGGTCTCATCCGAAGTTGGGCGCCTTGGTTTGTCTCTGCTGACCTCAATTCCTCCCTTACATACTGTGGGGCATCTTATCAAGAAACCGGCGTTAAAATTATCGCCGCTTTAGGGGCAGAAAACTGCCCCTAAAGCGGCGATAATGGGCTTGATAATATGCCATTAAGAATTCCCATAGAAGCCCATTTTATGGTGTCAACATGGGATTCTATGGGAATTCTCCAGGGCATATTATCAAGCCCATTATCGCGATAATTGTAACGCCCAGCTTGATAATATGCCCCTAAAGAAGTGAAGGAAACCTGTGTTTCTTGCTCCGTTTTGCCTTCCCAAAATGGACGCTGTGACGTCTTCAGAAACTCTTTCATTTCTATCCATTTTTCCGGGCTGGTTCCTGTGTAAAAATCTAACGTAATCAGCAGAGCGCACAACAAATCACAGATCAGAAAAAGCACAACTTGGTCATACTTGTACCTTACTGGTAATTCAAAAGCACTCGGGATAATGTATTTAAAAATAACACTTTCAAGTACATATCTCCACTAATACGCTCTGACAAGAACAGCAGCACAGACACCGATCAAATATTCAATAACATGTTAAGCCTTAAGCTACATGCACTAAACTAACACTTCATATGACAGGAATGTCTCGATTTATAACATTACTTTCAAATTGTAAGCAATGTTAGCAACATAGCAGCATCAAAATCACAGGAGCTCTCATATGTCAACCAATAAAAAAACAAACACGAATGAAATAACGAAAAAGTATGACGCTAACTATAACGAACAGTATGTTAATTTTCTTATTTCTTAATTTTAAAAAATCTGCGATTTCCTTGGTGTATTCAGTAAGACTGACAGTCACCCTCTTCCTATCTGTAAACCTCCAGGGGCGAAACTCGGCCCCTGCAGCTAGGGGTGTGTGGGCTAAACCTTCAGAGGCCCCCTATTTAGTCCATGGTCAATCAATAACTGAGAGACTCGGGGGGCCGCTCTTCACATTCTGCGGGGGGATCCCATCCCTTTGTGTTACACCACTGTGAACCTCATGTAAACCTGTGCCTCCAGAGCCAGGCTCTGTTGTTGACCCCACACTGCACAGCAATACTGGTGCAGGGCCGGACTGGGAACCAAAACCGGCCCTGGCAAAGTGCTGGGTCGGCCCCCCCAGGGCTTGGGGGTGCCGCCGAGCTCTTTGCCAGTGCGGTTTTCGGCCGATTTTGTTACGGCCCTGTAACAAAAACGGCCTCCAGGGCCACAAAACCGGCACCCACCCGTGCGGCGCACCGGGGGATTGCCCGGTGCGCGCTCTGGCCAGTCCCGCCCTGTTGGCAAAATTAGATGGCAGATATGGCCACTGATATGGGAATCTTTTTGTAATTCATTTCCAGACATCGAGAACACATCTGCAGTGCGCACTGTGCAGGGAGAAAGAATGTAAAGCGCTCATCTACTCCTAGGAGCATCTCGGCGCTAGCAGATGCTGTCCTAACTGGTCTGGTCTTAAAGGGCAAGAGTAAGGATTCAGTAGGTGAATTTGAAGAACTTCGAGAGTGCTGTATTAATCCTAGATTTCTTTCAGAATAAGGAGACAGGATGCCAATATGGTAGGAGAGCTCTCGTTGCAGAACACTGCCCTCCTTTTAACCTTAGGAGTGAAACAGTAGTGCTCAAGAAACGGGAATGATTCTCTGTTGACAAACATAAATATGTTTTTCATATCAATCTTGCTACCACAGATCTGATATTTCGTAGCTCTTTGAATAACATATCAAATTAAATGGTGCTTAATCTATCAACCTAGGGAGGATGAAAGTCTGTGGTGTCCCAGCTAGGAATAAAAACCTGTGCTTTTCTGACTATTGTGTCATCATCTATGATGGGTTTCCTTGAAAAATCTGTAATCGACCGTTAAGACTCCAAACCAGGTGGCCACTATGAGCCAGAAGCTGAGGAGATGCACGCATGTGCAACCAGCCCTGAAAGGTGTCAGTTAGTTCCTGAGCCCATTGGGCTCAAAGGGCTTCAGCCCCCCCGTCGTGTGTGTCAGCCGGGTTGAGACAGCTTCCCGGGCACACACAGCTGCACCCGAGTACTTCACAAGTCTTTAAAAGACCATTTACTTGCTAACGAGGCTTTGTTGTGTTTTCACCCCTTCTTAGAGCCCCTGCATCTCCGCTCTGCATATTGATGGAAGAAGTAGCCCACACCCCGAAATTTTTAGTAGCCACCCCCCCGAAATTTGGGTCTAGTTGCGCCTCTAGATGGAAGAATCAGTTTCAAAGTCAACTGCATCACTCAGAAGGCCTACCCTACCTGCGTAACGGCCTGGAAGTCTGTGGACCCCAGCATCCCACTGCGTGCCAACACGGCCATGTAGTCATCAATTGCTTGTCTCTTCATCCAATAAGCTTTCAGATGGAAGATTCACGATGCAAGGCACAGGCAGGCCAGGGCTGCAGGCTGTGACATGTTTTGAACCCAAGCCTGACAGCTCAACCAAACAATATACGCATTAGTACAAGCCAGAAAAACAAACTGTTCCGGATCATTTACAACTGACTCTCGTGTAACTGACCTCCCTCTCCCTACTGGACATCACGAATACTGCATTACACTGGCACATGATCTGCCTACAAATATGTGTAGAAAGATGTATAACCCTCAATCTTTATGTAAAACCTTTCTGCCACTTTCAGTTTATTAATCCAAAATGTTTCTTCCTGTCTGAGGAGCTGCTGCTTCTTGGGTATATTTCACATGTATAAATTACAGACGTGTTTTTGTTATGTGGGTTTTATTACAGACTAACAAAGAAAGGATACACTGGTAGAAAGAACATTCTGAGTTAGTCAATGGAAAGTGACAGAATTAGGATTAAATAAAGATCTTGAGCCAAGCGTATTTCTTCAATAAGGGCCACATTGATGAACCGGTTTGCATCACTTTTGCACCCCGCTACATGGTGCAGCGCAAATGGCTGCATTGCGTTATTTTGCCCTGGGTAGGCATCCCACACAACTCCCATGGTTTTTGATGCATTGCCATATTTGCACGACCTTGTAAACCTGGGAATGTGCCAAAAAGATACACCTACCCAGGAGAGGCGTAACGAGAAATATCTTTATTTCTCCTCGTTACGTCCTCTTTCTATGTGTGTTGAATTCTGCAAGACACATTGAAAGGGTAACATGATGTAATGATGTGCGCTGACTAAGACAGGTCAGGCACTAGGACCGGCCTGAGTGGGGACCAGGGCGGGCGGAAAGGGAGGAGCAAAGGGCTAGGGACGGCAGTTAGCCGTTAGCCCTGGATGAGGAAGTATCGAATAAACGAAGCTGACCACTTATACTCTGTGTCCGTGTCCTTGGTGTCCACAGGAACACTACAACTGGCGACGAAGGGAGCTTCCACGTGTGCGTGAAGCTATTGAGGAAACAGCGCGACGACAGACGTGCCCACCGGGAGTCCACCCCGGCGGCGACAAAGTAGGAGCTCGCCCCGCGTGTGGAGGCTGAAGCGTAAGACATAACGAGCCTACCGGGAGCCCACCCCGGCGGCGACTGACCCAGAGCTGCTCGCCCTGCGTGTGGGGCTGGAGCGTGAGGCATAACGAGCCTACCGGGAGCCCACCCCGGCGGCGACTGACCAAGAGCCACTCGTGGCATCTAAAGAGCCTACCAGGAGCCCACCCCGGCGGCAACAGCGAACAGTGCCCAAAAGTAAAGAAAACAGCCTTACCTGGCACGGTAGCGGCGCCCAGAAGCGGAGCCCCGGTGAGTGACATCGAGCAAAATTAAGCGCGAACCAGCGCGGGTCTCCGGCCACTTGAAAAGCCAAAATCTCGCTGTACACGAGATTCTCGCGGCGGCCATCTTAAAATCAGGCACGAGATTTGCCCGATCACTTGTCAGGAACCACCGGCGGCCATCTTTAAGTCAGGCGGATGAGCCAAACAGCAACAAGCATTGACAAATGAAACAGAAATAACAAACAAGCATTAGTAAATGCAATAGGAACAACGAACAAGCATTGGTAAATGCAACGGAAGTAACAAACAAGCATTAGTAAATACAACAAGAACAACAAACAAGCATTGGTAAAAGCAACAGAAAAAAAGCATTGGTAAAGACAAGAGAAGTAACAAACAACCATTGGCAAATACAACAAGCGCAACAAACAAGCACTGGTGAGTGCAACAGAGAGCGAACAAAGTGGGTAACAGCAACGAGAACTGAACAATGCCTGACCAAGCGCCCGCAAATATGTTTGGAGCCTCATTCCTGCGCCGCCCTGAGCCCCTCGTTCTTGAATCAAGCGGGGGCATGGGTCCGCGATGGCAAGAATGGATAGAAGATTTCGAGGACTTCATGAAAGCGTCCAAGGTGACAGACCGTGAAGAACAACTGTTTGCCCTCAAGAACCTGATTGGCAAGGAAGTCGGACGGATCATAAAAGAACTACCGGCTGAGTCCTCTGGTACCTATGACAAAGTTCGCGAAGCACTAGATCGCAAGTTCCTCCACAAACGGAACGTTGACTACGAGCGGTACACATTCAATCTGGCCGCGCAAGAGAAAGGTGAACAAATGGGGGTGTTCGTCACACGGCTGAGACGACTGGCGAGATACTGTGAATTTGACAATTTCTCAACTGAAGACGCCCTTCGGCTGAGAGTCATAGAAGGATGCCTCTCTGAACCACTACGACGCAAATTGCTCAAGAAAAGCTACTCGCTGGATGAGATAGAAGAGATGACGAGAGTAGAAGAGCAAGCAGATGAACATGCGAAGAAAATAGAAGCCGGGAAAGGTGAGAGACGAGAGCAAGCATTCAGGATGCAGTCTCGGCCTAGACATGGAAGATCACCACCACAGAGGCGTTCCTCCAGATCCAAGAGACAACATCACCAGTCAAGCAATGGACACAAAGGCAGACAACATCACAAGGAACGGTCAGACAGACACCTCAAATGTTACAGATGCGGCTACGACTTCCCACATACCGACGCATGTCCAGCACTTGGCCAACAATGCCGGAAGTGTGGTAGAGACAACCACTTTGAAAGCATGTGCGGGGCAGTACCCAAAGGTGATCAAAGGGGAGGGCACCGGCAACATCAACATTCAAACAGTCGTCAACATGTCAGAGCAGTCAAGGATAGACGAGACTCATCCACTGGGTCGTCACAATCGAGCTGCCACTCTTGCAGGACATATCAGTCTCGACGGTCGTCATCAGGAGAATCTCGATCAACATCACCAATTTCTCACGACCGAAAGGAATACATTTACTGTGTAGCCGACCCTGATCGGCTGAAAGAATACCCGAGATTGGACATCAAAATTGGGGCTCACCCCACCAAGTTCGTGCTAGACAGTGGGGCGTCACTAAACTACCTGCCCGTCACGGAATACCAACGAATGAAATCACCCCCCAAGCTGGACAACGCACACGTACGAGTGTACACGTGGATGTCCAAAAAGCCACTAACGTGTCTTGGGAAATTTGCAACCGAACTGTCGTATCAAGATCGCACAATATCAGCATACATCCACGTCATCGAGGGACCTGAGGCCGACTGCCTCCTGAGCCTGGCCACCGCAGAACGACTGAAACTGATTGACATCTTATACCGAGTGGCTGACAAACCAGCTATCATCCACAAGTTCCCCAAACTCTTTCAAGGCCTGGGAAAAATGAAAGACTGCCAAATAAGACTACACATAAACGAACAAATCACACCGGTAGCGCAGCACCACCGAAAAATCGCATTCCACCTGCAAGAAGCCGTGGAGAAGGAGCTCCAGGATCTACTGGAGGCAGGTATCATAGAAAGAACAGATGGGCCGACCCCCTGGGTCTCCCCGGTGGTGGTAGTCCCGAAGAAAGGGGAAACAAGCCGAGTCCGCATATGTGTGGACATGAGGGCGCCCAACATGGCGATAGAGAGAGAGAGACATCCAGGTCCTCACATCAGTGACATGATCACTTCACTCAATGGAGCGAAGATATTCTCAAAATTAGATCTTAACAAAGGATACCACCAGCTAGAATTGCATGAAAGGTCAAGATACATTACGACATTCTCGACACACCTCGGGCTGTTCAGGTACAAAAGACTAAGCTTCGGAGTGTCATCAGCAGCGGAAATATTCCAAGAGGCAATCAGGAGAACAATACATCATATTCCACATGTCCTAAATTACAGCGACGACATCCTAGTATATGGAGCAACGACTCAAGAACACGACAAAGCACTAGATGAAGTCTGTCAGGCACTCATGGAAGCCAATCTTACACTAAACAAGGACAAGTGTGAATTTCACAAACCGACGCTAAAATTTTTCGGACACATATTCTCTGGAAGTGGCATGAAACCAGACCCAGACAAAGTAGCAGCGCTAAACGACACACCAAGCCCAGATGACGTGGGCGACGTAAGATCGTTCCTAGGAATGGCCAGCTACTGTTCCAGATACATACCTGACTACGCCACGTTGAGCTACCCCCTGAGGATGCTCACCAAGCAAGGACAACTTTTTCAGTGGTCCGCCCAATGTGAAGGGGCGTTCAGAGAAATCAAAAGAGCTGTAGAGTCGGCGAAAAATCTAGCCTACTTCAATCCAAAGAAGAAAACAGAGATAACAGTGGACGCCAGCCCCGTAGGACTAGGGGCTATCCTAGCACAATATGTGAGAGAAGAAGATCAGCGACACATAGTAGCATACGCCAGCAGAAGTCTAACAGACACAGAGAGAGCCTACTCACAGCCAGAAAAAGAAAGCCTGGCCGTTGTCTGGGCGTGTGAACACTTCCACATCTTTATCTTTGGGAAACACTTTACACTAGTGACTGACCATCAAGCTTTGACAACAATTTTCGGAAACCCGCGGGCAAAAATGCCACCAAGAATAGAGCGATGGGGCCTCCGGCTCCAAGAATACACCTACACTATCATCCACAAGCCAGGAAAAGCTGCAAACCCTGCCGACTATATGTCCCGACACCCCATCAGATGCAGCAAATCAGAACAATCAATCGCAGACGAATACATCCACTTCGTAGTGGACCAAGCGAGACCTCCGGCTGTCCCACTAGAAGCCATTTGCGAAGCGACGCAAGCAGATGCCACCCTGCAAGAGGTGAAACGTCGAATCCAAACAAACAGCTGGAGACACGAGCACAGCAGTGAACCAAGCGACCAAGAAATGACGGCATTCAAACATGTCCACGATGAACTGTCAATAGCGGCGAATGGTCTCATCCTACGAGACACCAGAATAGTGATCCCACGACAACTCAGACAAGGAGTCATCAACTTGGCTCATGAAGGACACCGGGGCATAGTAGCCACAAAGAGAGCACTCCGTGAAAGAGTATGGTTTCCGACACTAGACATGATGGTAGAGACAACACTAAAAGACTGCCCGCAATGCCAACTGGTGAGCCGTCCGGACCCTCCTGCACCACTACAAATGTCTCCGCTACCGGAGGGTGTTTGGCAACACATTGCTGTAGACTTCTTCGGGCCAATAAAATCGAACCAATACGTCCTGGTCATCATGGACGAATACTCCAGATTCCCCATAGCGCACCTGTGTTCATCAACGAAAGCGTCGAGCGCCATACCGATATTAGAGGAGGTCTTCGCTGCATGGGGCATCCCTCTAGTGGTAAAGTCAGATAACGGGCCTCCATTTAACAGCCATGACTTTGCTGATTTTGCTCAACACCTCAATTTCAAGCATCGCAAGATCACACCACTATGGCCTCAAGCCAACGGAATGGTTGAGCGCTTCATGGGCACGATAAAGAAAACGATTCAGCAAGCAGAACTCACTGGAAAGAGCATTCAAATGGCCCTCAACGAGGTACTACGAGCGTACCGAAACACGCCTCATTCCACCACAGGCAAATGTCCTGCCACTCTCATGCTGGGACGCCCAGTGCGTACCAGACTACCAATGATGACTAGGGCAGTGAACGAACAGTACCCTGATTCTGACCATGAGGAGCTGGCGGCCAGAGACAAAATAAAGAAAGAAAAGATGAAAGACTATGCTGATGAACGGCGACGTGCTGCGTCCCCACACATACAAGAAGGAGACTGGGTGCTTGCGCGACAAGAGCAGCCCCGGAAGACCGACAGCAAGTACCACGAGGTTCCGCTGAAAGTGATACAACAAAAGGGGACCATGATCACTGCAGAGACTGACGGAAAAAGACTAACCAGGAATGTGGCGTACTTCAAAAAGTGCGGACCCAACATTAAGGAACTACTGACTGAACCAAAGATGGAGAGGGAAGAACCAGAGACACTGCCCACACCCAGTCGGGCATTGATAGAACTGGCTGACGAGAACGAGTGTGAAAATACTGAACTCCAGTCACGCCCCAGACGGGTCATCACAAAACCGACCCGCCTCATTGAGGAACTCTAAAGAGACAGTTACTGTACTGTTCTTACTTTGCTTCATTTACAGAGGGGGGAGATGTAATGATGTGCGCTGACTAAGACAGGTCAGGCACTAGGACCGGCCTGAGTGGGGACCAGGGCGGGCGGAAAGGGAGGAGCAAAGGGCTAGGGACGGCAGTTAGCCGTTAGCCCTGGATGAGGAAGTATCGAATAAACGAAGCTGACCACTTATACTCTGTGTCCGTGTCCTTGGTGTCCACAGGAACACTACACATGCCTCTCAGGATTGCAAAAAAACAATCTTGCATGCAGTGCAGGCACCCATGCAAGGGTGCCTGCATTTGCTCTAGGCAGCCCATTGTGCTTCAGCGCAGGGGAAAAGTCAGGACTGCGTCGTATGACTTGAATGCAGCCCATTCCTGCCCTTTCCCAGTGGCGCAGTGCAAGGCGCCTTACTGCACTGCACCACTATTTCAAAAATATGCCCCATATAACGCAAGCCACCTGGGATCGTATGCAAAGAAGAAAGAGGGTTTCCTATAATTAATTTTCTGGCTGAGAAAATACAAAACTATAAATATATGTTGAGATGTAGTAAATGATTAAATACTTATTGAAGGTTAACTAAATTACAACGCAGATTAGAATATAATAAAACTACACCAACATCTTGATGGTAGTTACAAATATGAGTTGAGTCATAACATGCAGCTCATTAAAAAGATGTCAATTTCAACGCAGCCATCACTAGAGCACACAATGGCCCTTACATTTTTTAAAAATAAATATAAAAAATAAGCATTTGTTATAAAAGCCTAATTCTGGACCAAGAAAAATGAATAGTTATATAGTGTACGTAGGTCACAAGCAGTATGCAGGTGTAATTATGGTAACAAAATTGACCGCTTGCGCAATAGCCAATCAATGACATATTATGTGAGAAGTCAATTTAATTGTGACTGGCATTTCAAGGCAGTGTCCATGCATTGCATTACTATGCATATAGAGTTGACTATTTTGATACTCAAACAATAAAAAGTGGTGGCCCTACAAGGGTGAATGCTAGCCCTTTTATGTGCGAGTTTCAGCCAACACCTAATGTCCGGTGTTCCAAAGAGAGGTGGTAGTTCTATGTGGGAGGAGCTTGTGCATACAAATCCAGACTGTTTTGTCCTTGACCTTGTGGGACTTGGGAAGCAATGATATGGTGATTAACTTGTAATTGCACAGACTGGTGAGGTATTAATACACATTACCAGTGTGTATGGGTGCAGAGATTGCACCTCGCCAACAATGAGCAATTTGTAATTGGGTCTTATGAGGTGTTCACTACAAACCATAGATGCATCAAAAAGGGGATAATTTGTTAATCGGGAAGAGCATATAAGCACTTTCTAGCAGGCATCCGGTGGAACATGGTTCACATAAGAAGCTGTGTCAGGCCTATATAAAGCATTTACAAAAGGCCAAATCTTTATATAGCCACCTTTCCTGCATATTTCAAACATGTTAATCCATTGATTGTTCACATATTCTCTTTTAGGCTTCACACACAGCCTTCCTATACAGTAATTCAGACTAATGATCCCCGACAGAGTCTTCAAGTTAGCGATCTGTTTGTGCAAAGCTCTTAGTAACAGATGTACAAAATTTGGGGTTAGCAATTTCCAAATTACAATTTTCTGTGAATCACAGTTAGGAAATCACTACTGCAAATGTAGGAAACCTTTTTACTTTTAGTTAGTGATTCCTAGTGGGTCACAACTCGACCTAACTAATAAATGTTAATTAGGCAGTGTACAGTTTGGACCCATTAAGAATGCTAGCCATCACAAGGATGGTGGCCGGCTGATGTCAGCAGACCACCATGTTTGTGATTGCTTTTAAATAAAGCATTTTTTAAAATGTAGCCCATTTTCATTTAAGGAAAATGGGATGCGTTTCTAAAACAAAAATCGTTTCTTTTTTTTTAGTAGACAGTGATTTATGGGACCACTGCCTGCTCTTAAAAATATATATTTTAATATTCTCAAAGAAGAAGGGGTCTTATGGGGACCCATTCCTATTTGGGAACGGGTTACAACCTCCTTTGAAGAGGTGGTAAAATATAATGTTTTTTTTACTGGAATTTGGTCACAAAACACTAATATACAGCACTACCATTTGGTATTTGGAAGGGATGCTCTAAACACTCCCCTTCGAAATACCGAATTGGTATTGGGTTGCAAACTCAAAATGTGGTTTGGTAACTTGTTACCGAAACATAATTTGAGGTTTGTACATTAACAAAAGCATTTTGAGGTCACAAACCTCAAAAATGCTTTGGACATCTGTCCCAAGGTTCTTAATCATTCTAGAATAGCACTTCTCTATGTGTAATGAAAAGCATATTTAGAATTTAATACAGACATGGAGGCTAGCATTATGCATTAACTCTGTTTAATGTTACTCCTCTGCGGTAACTTTAAAGAATAAATATAACTGAACAAAAAGAATATAATCAGAATTTCTCTTCACACATTATAATACAGCAACATCAAAACAATTCTCCCTCTTTGGATGCTGCAAAGGTTTCTTAACTTCCTAACTGTTCTCCGCTGTACTTCCAAAACTATTATTCTTTTATTCATCCTGACTTGGTCCTGAAATCTTTCCCTCGCTGCATAACTGTTGACCAGCTGAAATATGGAAAATACCCATTCCAAAACGTTTGTGAAAGATTACAGAAACACATATTTCCTCATGTCCTATTTTAAGTCACGGAAAACCCCTATTCTTCTCTTTCTTGTTTTAAACATGGGAGTGGCAGGAGGTGTAATGCTAGCATTCATGTCTTTAACCAAACTCAGATTGTCTCATCATTAGTCTTGGAGAGTGCTACTTTATTGCAAGACTGGCAGCTATCATTGTGCATGTTCCCCACCTTGTACTACTCTACTTGCAACATGCTTTACTGGTCTTGAGTACAATTTCTTGAAATACGAACATTTGACAAAACCACTGCTTTTACTCCAACCTACCTCCTGAAACGAAAACCTTATTCACAATAGCAATCCTAACAGAGTGGCTTTTAAACCTAGAGAACTTTACACCTGCTTCTTACATTACAGCCTTTGCCCATCTTGCAATAGTAGATGTGGCACCCAGTTTCATTGGCTTCTCAAATTAAATAAATAACGCTTCCAGAGCAGCTGCTTTTTTAACAACTTAAACTGATCATATTCTGAAATGTATTTCAGAGCACAAAACTATAGATTTTTATCAAACCTATGACAGACAAAGTGAAAGCATAGACATTGCCCTCCAAGATTATTATGTATGCATGGTTTTATTGGTTGAGAAGCTTCCCAAAACACCACTAAATATGACCCATAACTCTCTCTACCTTATTACTAGGGGTGGGCGATACATTTTGTTCCGCTGGCAGAGTTTGCGGAATTTTGCCCACTCCATGTTATGTTTGGTAAAACTCCACCAACTTATGTGTGGCGGAGTTTTTTCTCGTGAGTGGCTCGTCAATGTTAAGTTGGCGAGTGGATTTGATTTCAATTATTTTTCTTTTTATTGGAGGTATCTTTTTTTAGATCCTGAATATAATTGAAATCCCCCCCAATAATGATCTGACAGGGGCTCTCCTTAGCAGCTCGTTGATCTTGGCCAGCTCAGAAGCATCATCCATTATTGGACCATTATAGTTCACAAAATTCAAAATCCTCCCATTTAATTTCACCACTACCCGTAACCATCTTCCCTTGGGATCCCTGCGAACTTGCTCAAATTCCCAAGATACACTTCTAGAAAAGTAAATGGCTACACCTCTCATTGCTAGCCCAGCCGACGCAAAAAAAAGCATCGGAGAATGTCCACGGCAGATAGAGCTTGGGTGAATTGGACTTAAGGTGTGTTTCTTGAAGAAAAAGAACTTGGGGCATAAAGCAGGCAAGCCATCTTATAAGCCCACCATATTTCTGTTTGTTAAGCATGCCATTCACGTTTACTGACAAAATGCTACATTTGCTAGCCATATCTGTTGCTTAAGTAAGCATGGTATTTGATCATATGCGAGATCCTGTTTTATCCTCTTTTTGTTCCCTTTGCCACTGCGCTTTTTACTGCTGAGTAACCACCCGTCACACCACATCACCTTCCCTCCTGGAATGTGCCCCCCCCCTCAAAATGTGGAAAACCCCACTACTTTCCTAATGGGTGTCATGGAACTACACCCTTGGTGACCCTCCTCCCCCGACAATGGAAAACTTGAACATCTTGTTATCTTGTAATATACCTGTATGGTTTCAGATCTAAGCAGAGATCTCTTTCAATAGGTCCTGGGCCTCTTCTAAGTTTGAAAATAGATGAAACTTCCCCCTTACTAGGACACAGAGCTTAGAATGCTGCGCTATTGAGGCCTGGGCACCCTGAGCTTTAAAAAGATATTGCAGCTTAACAAATTCCTTTCACCTGTGCGCAGCTACAGCTGACACGTCTGAAAATAAGCGACATTTGGTGACTTCATTTATAGAGAATTGTCTTTGCTGTATCGCCTTCGCCAAGATTCTCTCCTTAATGCGGAAATCGGCAAAGTTTTTCAGGATGGTACGTGGTATCTTGGAGTTAGGCAGCAGGTGTGAGGGAACTCGGTGTGCCCTTGTAATAGTTAGATCGCCCACAAATTAAGGCAGAACCTTTTGCTTGATGAACGCATCTACCCATTGAATAGTTTGGGATCCCTCACTCCCTTTGGGAACACCCACTATTTGTAGATTCAACCGTCGAGAATAGTTCTTGAGTTCCTCCAGTTTGTTCTCCAAAAGGGTTTTATTTTTCGCCACTTCATTCGCCTTCAGAAGCATATCACTCATCTGATCTTCTAACAGAGCGATCCTTGATTCGGCTTCCTGCAATTTGACTCAAAAACAGACCACTACCTCTTCAATTTTCCCTAGATGGAGTGAGGCAATCTCATATTCTTGTGATTTTTTTTATCTCCCTTATCTCCTCCAAGATAAGGTTCAGCATGTCCTTTATATCAATCTGTTGCGTGGTGGATCCTGGTATCGAGGAGTCGGGGTTGTCTTGTGATGTCTTCCCATCTGGCTTCTGGTTACCCACAGACTGTCCCTCAGTTTCCAAGCCTGTTCCACTAGACACCTGCGACTGAGACTGAAACTGAGACTGGGACTGCGGCTACCTTTGAGCCTCTGATAACAGCGTTATAATATCTTCGGGAGATGACAGCACTGGCTGGGTCTGATTCTGTGCCCTTAAAGATATTGGGGTAGGGGATGAGGTCCATCCAAGAATTTGCCGAGGTCTTGTACAGCCAGCACACCTGTTGAAGGAGGAGATAAAACCTGCCCCTGCTTCCCGGCTCGTGGTGATGAGAACGACACCGGTAGAGGACTATTTAGCGCTTCTTCCGGCACTACTTGTGGTTTTGCTATTGGTTTGGTGGGGCCAGCAGAGATGCTTTTTTGATGAATAAAGGAAAGTCCCTAGAGCTTTTCAACTCGTCCTTGTTGCTCCCAGTTGTTGGCTCACCTTGTTGTTCCTTAGCTATATTCAGTGACCCATCCGTTGATTTTTCTGTGGCCGGTGTCTCCCTTTCTAGCTGTACCAGTGACTCGGGCTGCTCTTCTTCTGAATTCTCAAAACTGGAATTGAGGCGGGACAATTTAGAGTGCGTTCAGCTCTGGCCGCTGACGAAATTGCCTTTGCCTGGGCTAAGCGGGTTTTAGCTTTTGGCCCGGCCGCTGAGTCACCCTTGGCAACAGCATTAGTCTGTTTTAAATGCATTCCCATTTTTTTCCCCCTCCTTTCTTTCCTTGTTTCCTATTTATATTCTTTCATCTTTTTCCCCAAATTAGGCAGGTTTTGCAAAGTTTTACATAGAGCGGATAGAGCACCCCCCCCCAAAAAAGGAGGCACAAAAACTGCATGATTTGGTGCACCCTTTCTAGCACTCACTCACCCCTCTATTGGTTTAGCAAAATATTTTTTCAAATGAAAAAGTTCTCCGTCAGTACCTAAGTGCCTCACAGACCACTCCAAGCAGCTTCAAATGTCCCGGGCACAGCTTTGGTTGATTAATCACAATAGATAGCCGTGGAGAAAAATCCTCTTACCTCCTGCTTCTGGACTCCACGCTCCCTCAGCCAAGCAGCCAATACAGCCTCCGATGTTGTTCCGTTATTTATGGCGTCTTCAAGAGTTGCCTCGATTCCACGAATGTAGCCACAAATGTAGCTGCATGCCGGCCCGGGGAAAAAGAAGAGGCCACAACGAACACCAGTTGCAAAGCGCCGGCCGTGAAGGGGAGAGAAAAACCACCAGCAGGACCTCCGTTTTCCACAGCACACCTCGCTCTATAAAGCACAACTATCAGCTGATAGACCCATGGCATAATGCCAACCTGGTCACAAATAGTTATACATGCCACTCTCGCCAATACCAGAAGGCATACCGTATTGATTTTTTTTTTACTTCCAGATCACTAAATATCTTAAAGGCAGGTATCGGGGCTAATTCTTTCTCCGACCACTCCTATATCAAGCTCGACCTAGAAATTGACGAGGAGAGAAGGGAGCGATCCAGATGGATTGTCTTCTCCTTCAAGATCAACAATGGGTCGAGAGCTTAAGAGTATGGATCCTTGAATATTTGAGGTTTAATGAGGGGGCGGCAGAACCCTTCGCAGTATGGGGGGGTTTAAGCCTGCTGTTCGAGTACAAATTATCTCCTTCCCGGCCGCACAGTGGAAAGTACGACTGGTTAAAATAGCTGAACTCCAGTAGGCCGTGGAAAGGGCTCAAGATTTGAGAAATGTGTCTCAATTACATCACATTGAAAACACCAAAAAGGCATTGAGGGAATTCTTCTTATTAGAAGAAATTAGTAGTTCTTGAACTTACCAACAACAGGTATACAAGGAAAGCCAAATGGTGGGTAAATTGTTAGCTGGCACCACAAAAACTAGACAAGAAGCGGCCCTAATTTCAAAGGTGGTAGATCCCCAGACTGGATTTGTAGTGTCAAAAAGTGACGAGATTGCTTTGGCCTTTACGGAACACTACCAACAGCTTTATACAATGGAATATCCAGTTGGGCAAGATACTATACAGAATTATGTTGACGGTGTAAATCTCCCGAAACTGTCTAATCCCCTTGTGAAACAGCTAAAACTAGACATTTCAAGTACAGAACTTCTGGCAGCCTTAAAATCAACTGCCGGAGCCAAAGCTTTTGGAGAAGATGGGCTCCCTATAGAATTTTATTAGGTATTTGCAAAAGAATTGACTTCACCTGTGACTAAGCTATTTAATCATATCAAATATAGTGGTGTGGTGCCCTCGCCTTTCAAAGAGGCGATCGTTGCCAGCTTTGTGAAAAAGGGTAAGAATCCAAAAGATGTCAATTCCTATAGACCCATGAGTCTCCTCAACGCTGATTGTAAGATACTAATGAAGATCTGGGTGCAGCGTTTTATACCCGTTGCACAGGAAATAATCCATAAGGATCAGTCCGGGTTTATAGCAGGGAGATCTATGTTGTCATATACTGAATTTTTAGTACAGGCTCTTGACTACTGTAATACTTACTTGACCCCGGCTTGTATCATGATGGTCGACGCCGAAAAGGCGTTCGACCTGGCAAATTAGAATACCCTCTTTTTTGGCTTTGGCAGGTTTGGCATTCCTCCCCAGGTTATTTTAATGCTTCGGAACATTTATCAGGAGGCTCAGGCTCAGGTAGTAATTAATGCAAATCATGTGGGTACAGTAAAAATAAATCTGGGATAAGACAAGGGTGTCCGCTTTCCCCTTTCCTGTTCACATTTTTCATTGAACCATTAGCCATCCGAATTCGAGAAAATGTTGCAATTAACGCTCCAATTCTGGGTATGTCCAAATTAAAGCTATTTGCGGACGATATTATTTTATATCTTGAACCCGATAGTCAGAATCTGGAATTGGCCTTAAAGGAATTCAGTAAATTTGGATTAACTGGGGGATATAAAATAAACCAAAACAAAACAGAAATCCTCGTACTGAATTCTGACACAAATTTTCTTCCAGTCAATCTTAAGTACCAAGCCGCTAAGCCTGACCCAATACTCTATTTGAGGATCTATGTTTCTGATCAATATCAACAGTTATACAAGCTGAATTATGTAGCGATGCAGGGTAAAATCAAGAAACTGTTGGGCAACTGGTTGCTACTACCTTTAACTTTGATAGGCCGAGTATCCCTTATCAAAATGTCCTTACTTCCGTTACTTGTTTTCCTCTTTATAAATATACCTATCAAAATCAACATTAAGTACTTCAAGGAGCTGGAAACTATGTTTAGACAGTTTGTTTGGGGGAAAAAGACATCAAGGGTTAAGCTTTCTTCATTACAATTAGCCCTCGACCAGGGTGGATTGGCCTTACCTCATGTTCGCTCATACTACGAAGAAGCTTTTTAGACTTAACAGCTCGTTTATTGGGTTCTAATGGTTTAAATGACAATTTTCTGTGGATAAAATGGTGCAGGAAGCGGCTTCTCACATTCCCATATTTTTTTAAAACCTCTAAACTCCCCAAAAGGACGAGATATAAGACTTTGAAGGATTACTCTATCAGACTTCAAACCTTTTTTAAAAAATGCTAACTCTTCCGGGCTCCACTATTTACAATTATGAGAATGCAAAAATCTCAACCTCCAAATCCCATTTAGCCATCTAAGAAATTGGAAGGATTGTGGGTTTGAAGAGTTAAGGTACTTCTTAATTCAGAACAGGATAATCACTTGGCAAGAGGTGCTGATGAGGAATAGGGACCGGAGGAAGCCAGTTTTTTAAAAAATATTTACAGATTTTATATTTCCTAAATAGACAAAAAATGTTTTTAGTAAGCCAACTAAACTGACGACAGCCCTTTTTGGAGCAAAGCTAAGACCGGTGGGTAACTGGTATCGTCTCCTGCGCAATTATGGCAAACCCCTACTAGTTGAGAAACATCTAGAAAGGGTAACTCGGGAAACACAATGTACCCTCTCTAGTCAAGAATGGTAAGTCATATGCCAGTTAGGGAGCAAGGCCTTGAGAGCAGCTAATTTTAAAAGAATGGCCTTTCTATCCTGGTGGCTGACATACTTTACACCCAAAGCACATAATAATAAATACCCAGAAGTTTAAAATAGATGCTTCTGTTGCCAGGCAGAAGGTGAAGGGGCCGTGCTACATATTTCCTTTACATGTACTAGACTAGGGCCCTTCTGGAGAGAGATTTTCTCGGCTTTAAATAGGGCAATTAAGAAGAGGGTCCAGCCAGAGGCTGAGGTTGCCCTTTTTGGAATTAGTAAAGATAGGGCAATTCTGATAAAAGCAGAGGAGGCTTTTCTTTCTATCTCCTCCCTGGTTGCCCGCTCTTTAATTCTTCAGAACTGGAGGTCGACGGAAGCACCCACTTACGAGAAGTAGTTAAACAAAATGAAGCGGAACAGGGCTTTTGAGGAAGCTTAGGCGAGGCGGGTGGGTGCTTCCAAAAAGTTCAATGAAATCTGGAAGTATTTTAGGAGTCTGGATAATCAGATAGGTTAGTAGTCTTATCCCGGTAAGGTATTTAGGTCCTTTTGAATTTTAAAGGTTGGCGAAATAGGGGGTATATGTTTAAGGGTTTTGGAGGTTGACTACTGAGTCATCTCAGCACTTTAGCATTCTGGCACTTTAGCACTTTCATACATTAGCAATTTAAGTATTACTGCAAGAATGAATGGCAGATATTTCTAAAGCTGCTTCACTATTGTTATTTATGTAAATGGTGTTGTTCTCAAACCTCTGATGAAAAAATGTTTCCTGCACATACTCTATGCTTTTATGAAGTGATTTTATCCATCTGTTAATCTATCGATGTTTCCCTGTTTTATATTTCTTTTGTGATAGCCATGCTCTTGATGCTCTGCTCAATAAAAATGTTAAAAAATTTTTTTTAAAGTTGGCGAGCGGAAGCAAGAACTATCGACCCCTAGAGCAATTGTTAGGCAGTAGGACAGCACCCGTGAGATTTTCTCAATGTGGGTGGTCATGAGCAGTCAAGGCTGTTCACTGTGAGAAAGCTGCTGCTCAAGTAGAAAATCTACTCGAGGGGCAGCAAGGAAGCAGCACCCTCTGTTGTGCCAAGTGGTGCTGCTCATGCTAATTTTACAGCCCGTAATAAGCTCCCAGCGCCAAAAATCAGTGCAACGAGCCGATTACTCTCACTTGCAGAACTCCTTGGAATCTCGCTGAGTTTTTATGTAACTCCACGGCACTCCACGAGTTCCACCCAACCCTACCTATTTCATAAGGGTATGGTCAAGCACAATATATTCAATAAATGGTGGTGTCCAATTTCACGTGAAGTGATCAAACCCAGATCTGTTGACTGGGTGTGAGTGTTTGATTGGTTCTGAGGCTCCGTCCATCACCACCCTCTTTTGTACCGCTTTGTTCGCCATAAGTTGGCAGGGTATGCTCAGACGTGAGTCCCTTGCTCACTTTGCCACTGGATTCAAGCAAGCCTAAGATCAAACCCAGATCTGTTGACTGGGTGTGAGTGTTTGATTGGTTCTGATGCTCCGTCCATCTCCACCCTCTTTTGTACCGCTGTGAGCGTATCCCATCGCAGTATTATTGTACTGTCTTCAATAGAAGGCTGTATCCAATGATTGCACCATGGGCCTCAGATCTCATGTAAATACTCTATTGTCATCTTTTCTAGCAGCCAATAATCTTTTTCATAGTCACCAGTCTGCCTTCAGAACTAGTTTGGTACAGATCAGTACTCGTTTCTGCTCTCAGTGAAATTTGCATGTGCCTTGACTCTGGTAAGTTTGGCATTCTCATCTTACTGGAATTGTCTACTGGTTTTGTAATAGTCTCTCACCCTATTTTCATATCATGCCTACTGGCTGCTTGTGAAAGAGACCGGGCCCTCGAGTGGCTTAATAACCTTCTACCTGACCACTCCCAAGTCATGTTTCTACCCCCTTTCAATCTGAGTTTAAAGACATCAGATTTGGTGTTCTTCAGAGATCAGCTTTAAATCTCAGATATTTTTAACCTGTCCTTTACCCCCTTCGCCACCCTCATCTGTTTGTTTGGCATCAGCCACTATGTATACGCTGAACTGATCCTTACGTTGGAAGGAGTTATTTCTTCCATACAATCTCGATTCAAACATTTCACAATTTCTGTTGCCTCTTGGATGATGATTAACTCCTTGAGAATGAATACCTCCAGGAAAAAGATATTGATCTTTGCCAAGTGGTCTGGCTGGGATGTCTGTTGGTGGCCTAGAGATCTTTCCCCCGGCCCCACGACATTCTTAATCAGTTCAGTTCAATTCAGTGAACTTTATTCGGATAAACATCGTATCCATAAAAGTACATGGTAAAAATATAAATGACAAGGGAAGAGTGACAATAAGAGCAAGTAAAAATTGACAATTTGTAAAACACAATGTTACACGCTCAGAAATAGGAACAGTAAATTCATTGGCAACAATTGTAAAATTTTATCCATTCATACTTTAAAAACTCAAGGATTAAAACATTGACTTACGTGCCCGAGTGGCAACCCTCAGAAATGTGCTAATACGAAAAATAAGCTCTTCATCAGTCAGGGCGAGCATACTCAAAAAAGCAGAATCCAGACTAATGGGCCTGCTCCTGCTAAAGAAAGGGTAAAGGAGCCCCTTAATATGCTTTGTGTAATATTTGCAGAAAAACAAGAAGTGAATGGTAGTTTGGCCACTCACCCCGTCACATGGGCAGGGTATTAAAACAAGTTTCGAGTGATAGCTAAAAGGGAAACACAATGCAAATTTAACTGTCCCTGCTCTAAAGCGCCATAAGAGGCTCCTTTCCCAATGACTTATAGGTATCATTAGGTAATTTGATAGGGGAAGGCAGCACAGCTCACAAGACATATAGCTGGAAACTAGTGATCTCTTCGATTCCAGCGCCAGTCTTTCCTTATTATATGACAAATAAAGGGCACTTCTGAGTTCTTTTTTGTGCAGAGTTTCAGTTTCACTGGGATTTAAAAAGATGCAAACTTTATTAATGCTACATAGGCTCTGATAGACTCCAGAGAGCCAGGAGATGTCCATCCCATTCTTATACTTCATGCAGTCAGTAATAATGTCTCTGGTTAAGGTCGCTGTCTCGTTCTTCCAGACCGATAACCAGAAAAGGGCTGGGCGGGCACGTATAAAATCAATTATGTAATTTAAATTCAATTCCTTGTGGCAAATGTAATGTGGAGTGGAGATTGGGATACCCAACAGTTTGCTGCAGAATCTATTTTCTTCCTGCTGGATGCAGGAACTATTTGCGGTATCCCAAATCTCAGCACCATAAGTAGCCACTGGGACACATTGAGATTTAAAAAAAGTTTAAATAGCTAAATAGCACCTGTATTCTTTGGATGGGGGAGACTAAAAATCGAGTTGATGGTCTTTGAGAACTGGCTCCTGGAATGGGTGAGATGCTCAGTCCAGGAGCCGTTCGCAGCAAAGACCACCCCAAGATAGGGAAATTTGCAAGTGCTTATCAGTTTTTGGTTGCCAGCGGTAATGGAGCTAAGCTGGCGTTTCTGGGTACCACAAGACATTAAAAATGATTTATTAAAATTAACTCTTAGTTCCAGGCTGTCCATATATTTAACGAAGGACTGTACCAAGATATGCAGAGAATTTGGGGTGCGGCATATGAGTACTGCATCGTCTGCGTATAGTAGCTGTCCATATATTTAACGAAGGACTGTACCAAGATATGCAGAGAATTTGGGGTGCAGCATATGAGTACTGCATCGTCTGCGTATAGTAGCACGGGGAGAGGTTTCCCATTAATCATAGGGACATCTTGGGACATAGATATTAATGATTTGTTTAGTCCATTAATATAAATAATAAAAAGAAGGGGGGCCAAGACATAACCCTGCCTGACCCCCCTTCCAAACTTAATGGGTCCTGAAACCTCTCCACCTCTGCCAATCCTCACTTGTGCCTGGAGATCTTTATGGAGATATGCCAGGAAATGGACCAGAGGCTCATCCAGGCCATAGGCCAACAGGATAGCCCACAGCTTCGAAAGCTGAGGTCGAAAGCTGAGGACAAATCCATGAAGGCCGAATAGACTGGAGACATCCGGGCGATGGTATATTTCCCAATTACTAGGCTGAGATTAAGACATTGTTCGTTGGTACCAACCTTGCTATGGAAGCCTAGCTGACAGGGCTCTAAAATACTGCATTCCTCCGTCCATTCCAATATCTTATTGTATAAGACTGTGCCCAGTATGTTAAGGGTGTTATCAATCAATGATATCGGCCTATAATTGCTGGGCTGCGACCGATCCCCCTTTTTAAATATTGGGACAATAATGCTTTTAGCCCAGGTGTCAGGTAACGGGGCATGCATTAGATTGTTGAAAACATTCAGAAGAAGCGATGCCCAGAAATCCTGCTTCCATTTGATAAAATCTATTGGTAGCCCATCAGGGCCGGGGTCCTTATTCCCAATACTCTGATGGATGGCTTCTTCTACTTCAGCGAGTGTTATCTGAATGCTGACCGATGGGCCATATTCACACTGATCAATTATTTATTATTTAATTCAAATATTTGAAAGGTGGGTTTCCCAGGATTGGCTGGATATGGTACAGCTAATTAGGGTTAGTAACTGGCCCATAGATTGAAAATCCCTTACAGCGGACCAAAATAATTTACCATTTTTATCAGTTACAACTTGCAATAGGGTTTCCCAGCAACCCCTAAGAAGTACTCCCTTCCGCTTGTTAACTGCCCTGTTGTACTTCTGCCTGGCTAATTTCACATCCGATGCGCACCTGGGTTCAACTGACAATGCCTTGCGCAAGTTCCTATTAGCCAATGAGCATTCATTATCGAACCATCTAGGCCCTGCCTTCTTAAAGATGCAGGCTTCGACAAGTACGTTTTAATAGCCAGACAAAGTTTGGAAAGGTTCTGGACTACCTCTGGATGCGGGGTTTGAAATAACAGACAAGAATTGATGAGAGGCAGGTTGTCCTTAGCTAATGATTTGATCAGATCCCCATTATCAATGCCCCTCCATACTAATCTTAAATTGTCTGTTGATAACGTTAAGTCTCTAGCCCCACATTCAGATTGAAACACCGGTCGTGCGGCCAATCTCAGTACTGTTTTAATAAGGTTATGATCCCCTTGGACAGTGGCAATGACCTCCACGGTGACTAAATAGTCCACGAGTGGAGGGGAAATAAAAACAAAATCTATAGTGGAACAGTGGCCCCTGCCTCTGAATGTCGGGTGATGATTAACGGTTGCATGTGATGTACCCATCTGGTCCATAACGTTGACCATATTATGAGACCTCAGAAACACCGCCAATTCTGCACCCCTACAAGAAGAGGGAACTAGATTGTGTGGCACTGCACCCAAATGCGTGTCTTTGAGTTTTGCATTAAAATCACCTCCCAAAACAATCCCAATAATATTGCCAGAACCTTGCTGGAAATCTAAATTAGAAATAAAATCAAAGAGCTCGATGAAATTCTTATTTGGAATGGAAATGAAATCATTATTGTAAAAATTTACCAAATAAAAAGAAATTCTTCTCTTGTAAAATACAACTTGGAAGTTACAGCTATTAGTTGGGAGTAACTTAAAACTTCCACAGGCTGCTACATTAAGCCCAATTAAAAGGCCCCCTGAAGGTCGGCCCAACTTATAGCGGGATGCCGCCACATTGAAGCAGTAAAACCCCTCAATGTGCAAATTGTATATGGCCCATGTCTCCTGGAACATTACTATGTCTTGTTCTTTGACTAATCGCAACAAGTCCTGATCATTAAGTTTAGACTGTAACCCTGCTACGTTCCAGCTAAGAATGTTCAAGTCTACTCCACTATTAGCTCTGGTAGGGGATAGAGCGTCAATATTATTGTCGGTAGTTACTATAGTTGCAGGAGAATCCTCCAGATGATAGTCCTGAGGCAACTGGGGGCCGTCAGTGGTGGTTGTCAGTCCTGTGCATCTAAATAAGAAAATGCATTAAACCTGTTAGTTAGCAAAGGCAAAGCGTGGGCATCCCTGAGGGGTTGCGTGGATAGCTTATAAAAATAGCCCAGCGGGAGCGCCCTAATATTGGTGTTTGGCGTAGGGGGTTGCTCAGAAATGCTCAGTAAACGGCGAACCATATGAGGTCTGCAAAAATTAAGAACAACGCAGTCGCCGTCTATGTTCTTTTCAGAATGACCAACCCATCCTACTCTTCTAGCCATAAGAATATCACTCATATTGGAAGAAAAGAACCTCTTGTGTTTGCAAAGCCAATCTACGGACTTATTGCGAAGATCTGCCCAAGATTCCCTTTGGTCTCCAACTAATTCGGGGACCCCAGCCAGAACCAGCACATAGGGACAGGAGGCGGGAGGTAGACTGAACACATCAGTGTTTGATCTTGGACGGACATTTCTAGGGCAGTTGGAGCGATCCCTGCTTGTGCTTATGTCATTTACGAGGACACTCGCACGTTTGGGGATTGGGCTACTTCTTCCTAAGACCGAGATTGAGTTAACTGTGTTTCCTAGGGCAACACCCTGACTTACCCTTTGTTTGCTCTGAAAATTTGGCCGCGCAGAGCTTTATGCGCCTCTGGGCGCGGGAGAATGGTGGCGGCGCCTCCTGGCGCGAACATCAGCAGCAAGGTGGTGTGGGATCAGTAGTCCCCTTTGCGGCCAGTAGAAGCGGTTCCCGCGGAGCGGGAGCCACGCAGAGCTTTATGTGCCTCCGGGCGTGGGAGAATGGCGGTGGCGCCTCCTGGCGCAAACGTCAGCGGCAGGGCGGTGTGGGATCAGTAGTCTCCTTTGTGGCCAGTAGAAGCGGTTTCCCCGGAGTGGGAGCCGCGCAGAGCTTTATGAGCTTCCGGGTGCGGGAGAATTGCGGCGGCGCCTCCTGGCGCGAACGTCAGCAGCAGGGCGGTGTGGGATCAGTAGTCCCCATTGCGGCCAGTAGAAGCGGACATTCTCAATCAGCATACAGTCTAGAAATCATCTTTGAACATAGACTCAATTTACAAGAACAAAAATTTAAAACTAAATCAAGTTGCTTCTTTCTTTTAAATGGCCCTCCTCTTCCTTGTATGGATCATATGAAACCCATTATCAAAGACATGATTTTGACCAGGCTTATTTAATAGAACTTGCTTTTGCTGGGTCTTCACAAAAAAATACATCACTTAGCGTCAACTCTTTAAAAAAGCGGTAGCATGTTTTTTACTCAGCATTAAAAAATAGACTTTGTTCCATTTAAGGCAGAGGTCTTCAAACTGGGGTGCGCGCACCCTCTGGGGTGGCGTGAATGTGTTTCCAGGGGGGCACAAATGGGTCTACCGTTACATGTAAATGAAGATAGCCTGGGATTGCGAAAGGCACATTTCTGGGCTGCCTTCATTTACATGCAGCACTTAATGCCCATAAAAAAGTGTGAGGACGACAGAACAGAGTGACATGGGGCAGGGGTCAGTGAATGTGAAGTCGGGTCAAAGACATGGCTAAATGAAAAAATCTGCATTTCATTGTTTTTTGTTCACCTTCGTATAACTACATATATAAACATATACACACTTCAAACGAAAAATAAATGCAAGCGAAACTGATCAAAGGGAAATATAATCTTTTACCTTATGAAACCTCAGTTGGCTAGTGTAATCAATGCAGATGTCTTAATGTGTGAATAGAGAGTCACATAATTAAAGCCTGATTGGTGCAGTGAGGAATAGTAACTTGTTTATAGTGCTATGATGTCCAGGCCTGTAACAGAAAGCACTGTAAATGTCATTATTTTAGAATTGTATTACACTGTATAAAACAGGCTGCTGCAAAATTCTGGTTAGCAAAAAACAAGTGCTTTAAAAATACACATTTTAGTGATCAGCATTCAGGATATATCTTGTGTAAATATTTTATGTGTGTCCATTGAAAAGGTGCACTCCTTTTCACAGACACATGGATTACCTCGCAAAAAGATTAAATGTTTGTCGCCATGAAGCTGAGTGACTCCATTAATTAAAAGCTACACCGTCTCCAGAGCAGTCTTTATATTTGGTGATTAACCATAGCACACATTTACATTGCTTTCAGATTGCAGGAATCTTGGTGAGAAGGCATGTTTCTTCATAAGTTCTCTACTCTCTGTTTCACAGCGCAGGAGCTCCCAGCACCCTCTGTGAGTGGGAACTGGACCCCAGTCAAGGCAGTCTTACCATGAACAAGCATTTGCAATGCAATCGGCCTCGCCTTTGGGACCTTATATGTATTTAGCTATGCAGCACATTAGCCTGGGTGCTGAAACATCTACTGTTCTTTAACATGGATGGAAAGTAAGCACCAAACTGTGTGACACACTAGGTATGGGAACACATAGAGAGAAATATTGCCTTTCAGCGGGAAATGGAATAGTACAAAGCTCCGTTTTTAATATAAAAATCAGGGCCTTCGGTGGTCGTATCACTGAAAATACAAGATTTGAAAAAAATATGATTGTCTACGGGTGCTTGTGGCAGACAATTTCTATGGACAGGAATCTAGAGCATGCTAAAGTGATTCTGGTATTTTACTCACCTCTGCTGGTCGTTTTCTATCAAGAAAGTTAAATATAGACAGTTGCCAGAATTTTATTTTAAAAGAAAGTCCCTCAGCAGGAAGCAATTCTGGTATTTTACTGACCTCTACTGGTCGTTTTCTATCAAGACAGTTAAATAGAGGCAGTTGAACAAGCAGAAAGCAATTCTGGTATTTTACTGACTTCTACTGGTCGTTTTCTATCAAGACAGTTAAATAGAGGCAGTTGAACAGAAAAGAAAGTCCCAAAGCGGAAGCAGACAAGGCGTAGGGCTGATCTCAAGAGTCCACAAAGTACATACACATATAAGCATATACTAAAGTATATACAAGAGGTCTCGAATGCTCGACCTAAAAAGAGCATGGGGTGCATTTACCTTGCTAGCATTATGGCAGGGGTCACAATTGTTGCGCATCGAACAGGGGCCAAGGGGCAGGGGAGGAGGAGGGCTAAATGTGCTGTTTTGTTGCTTTTTCTACATACAACCACAAAAAGCCTGCTATGTGCATCTGGCCTAGAAATAATGGCCCTGCTGAGTGCGCAGAGTAGACAGCCTGCTTCACAGAGCTGTAGGATTCATTGGTGCTGCAGCTGCAGGGAATACTTGCTGTGCCAGTGTTTCTTTGAGCCTTGGACAATGGCCCAAGGGAGGGGAAAAATGAAGTAGAGGAGACACCTTGATTTGAGTATCGGTGAGATGAGAGGGATGCTGAGAGATGGGAGGGAGCGGGATGATGAGAGATGGAAGGGAGAGGGGTGGTGTGAGATGGGAGCCCATGTTGTTAACGAACATCAGAGGCGGCAGCAAGGCAGTACCTATCATTAGTGAAACAGTTGCAGTGAAACTTTTGCCCTGGGGCCCATTGTTTCACAATTGTGAATGGTTTACAATAAAAAGTGAACTTGGGGCTTCATTTTCCTTGCTAGCATTAGGACAGATGACACCCTTGGTGCAAAAAAGAGGGGGCAGCATTCAGTAACTCATTTTCTTTCAGGAAGAGGCTGTACTTGTTTCAAGATTGAAGTGATGGTCAGACATGGTGGGGAAGGAGTGAAAGAAGAAGAGATAGCCTGCTACTCCGGACTACATCCATCATTAAAGCAGCAAGTGGACAGCATTGAAGCCCACAGCACCCCAATTATGGGCAGTAGTGTTGTTGATCAATTCTGTTCTTATTTGATGCTGTTGCATTTTTTAGAAGTCCCACATTTAGTATGGATTACAAGCTACAGAAAAGCACCCCTGAAATGATCTCTGTTGGACTTGGCCCTTCTGGCAGGTTCACCCCTGAACTTTTTTTGCTTTTATTGGTGACTTGGTGACTTGGTGATAGTGGTTTTTGGTTTCTGCGCACTTTCCCTGTGTCCCAGGGTAAAGTGCGTGCGCACTCTGAGTGCATGTGGTGAGATAGGCCTGCCCTCCCATAGGAATGCATGGGGAGTGTATGTGTCCCTAGTAGTTCATGATGCGTGGGGTGTGCATGGTCGAGTCTGGTATGTACAGATTCGTGTGGTTAAATGCTGCGCAATGATGCGTGCGGCATGCATGTAGCTAGTATGGAAGTGCCACTTCTAGAAGTGGGCACTTCGGTGTGCAGTGTAAAATGTGTGCCTTGTCGCGTGATTGGCTGGCTGAGGTCATGTGACGGGCTAGGGATTCCCCAGAGTCAGGAGGGAGCCCCACGCCGAGAAAAGGAACCCGCCGAGAGAAGGTGCGGGCGGGAGCCTACCCCGCGCTCCCGCGATCCAAAAAGAATCCAGCCGAGTCCAGCGGAGCTCCCGTGAGATCAAGGGAAGCCCCGCACTGAAGGAACCACCCGGAAGAAGCAGCACAATCCGGTAAGTGGTGTTGGCAGCGTTCCTGAGTCCCCCGTGTGGGACTCCAACGTGGGGGCGGCCTACTTGTTCAGAGCGCGTGACGCTCCAACCCCAGGGGCATCGTGAAATTGTGTGTTTCAGAGCCGGTTGAGGCCCCAACGTTACGGGGGTGATTTGAGTGGCGAGGGCCCCAGAGAGGGGGCCCCCACCTATCCCTGCCAGTGCTCGAGCGGCCCCGCCTGCCAGAGGGCCGCTCCAACGACGGGGCAGATATTTGGTCAGAGCCACGAAGGCTCTAGGGGGCATCTCTTGTGGATAGAGCCCAGAGGGGCCCCACGTGACGGCGTTATTTGTGTTAAAAGGTACAGTGGTGCCCCAGCATTTCACCAGTTGCCCAGCACTTAGTGGGCAACTGCCACGTGTAGGTTGTGCTTTGTGCGCCCTGGTTTGCGCAGCCTGCGCAGGCGCGCCCTGACTTTGCTGGACACAGGGCGTCCTTGCCCCTTCAAGGCCAGTTGGCCTAGGGACTGCCACAGGTTGTGGCTAATGTGACTTTGGCGCTATTCTTCCTTACATGCACCGCTGAATGTGTTTTTATGCGTCATGTGCTTTGTTTTACACCGCTGAATGTATTTTATGCATCATGTGTTTTCCTTCCCTACACCTCTGAATGTTATGCATCATGTGTTTATGTGCTTAGACCCCTACAGGTATTGTGATACTTAGGTGGTTGTTTGTTTACTCCTAGTACAGGTGGTGCTAGTGAGGTCCTAGTTCCCTGCGTGACATTTTCCTAAGGTGGTTAGGGTTGCGTAGGTGGTACTTACCTGTTACCAGTGGGGAACAACCTTTACAACGCAACTTTTACAACGCACTACACTTACAACGCATTTTTTACAACGCAACATCCACTCCAACGCATGCCATTACATCGCAGGACACTACAACGCATTTTTAAAAACTACCTTTACAACGCATTCCATTACATCGCATACTACCTTTACAACGCATACCATTACAACGCATAATATTATATTAAAACCCCTACACTATCCAACACTTACCCTACTGTTGCCCCCCCTGGAGTTAGAATAGTAATTTTTACCCCTATACTATCCAACACTTACCCTACTGTTGCACCCCCTGGAGTTAGAATAGTAATTTTTACCCTATACTATCCAACACTTGCCCTACTGTTGCACCCCCTGGAGTTAGAATAGTAATTTTTACCCCTATACTATCCAACACTTACCCTACTGTTGCACCCCCTGGAGTAAGAATAGTAATTTTTACCCCTATACTATCCAACACTTACCCTACTGTTGCACCCTCTGGAGTAAGAATAGTAATTTTTACCCCTATACTATCCAACACTTACCCTACTGTTGCACCCCCTGGAGTAAGAATAGTAATTTTTACCCCTATACTATCCAACACTTACCCTACTGTTGCACCCCCTGGAGTTAGAATAGTAATTTTTACCCCTATACTATCCAACACTTACCCTACTGTTGCACCCCCTGGAGTAAGAATAGTATTTTTTACCCCTATACTATCCAACAATTACCCTACTATTGCACCCCCTGGAGTAAGATTAGTAATTTTTACCCCTATACTATCCAATACTTACCTTAAATGCAATGTAATATTATGCGTTGTAATGGTATGCGTTGTAAAGGTAGTATGCGATGTAATGGAATGCGTTGTAAAGGTAGTTTTTAAAAATGCGTTGTAGTGTCCTGCGATGTAATGGCATGCGTTGTAGTGGATGTTGCGTTGTAAAAAATGCGTTGTAAGTGCATGCGTTGTAAAAGTGTGCGTTGTAACGACGTACATCCGTTACCAGTAGTTACTGGTTGTGTGCTACATGTTCTATTTTAGTGCTACAGTGATTGTATGTGCTATGTTCTAAAGTATTATTCCTATGTTCTAAGTGCTAATTTCCACAAGTGCTAATTCCTGACAGTGGTCCATGTGGCCCTGTCCCCTGTACATATAATCCCTTGTAAACTCTGCCCGTGCCTGTTGGCACATTGTAAAGTGTGTGTTTTTATCTAATGTGTTTTGGTAATACAAACGCTATTTTTATATAATACCTTGTGTGGAGTTTCCTTTGTGGTGGGCCTTGGGTGTTGTTGCTGGGTGCGCGCGCAAACGCTTTACACATCGCCTCAGGGATAAGCCTGACTGCTCGTGCCAAGCTACCAAGGGGGTGAGCAGGGGTTATCTTTGGCGTGTAACTCCCCAGCCCTGACTAGAGTGGTGGTTTCTGTCTGGCTTTGGCGCAAGCCCTAGCCAACCAGAAATCGCCATTTCTAACATTGGTGATCAGCGGTGGGATTTGGACTTGCGTTTGCGCTGTACCGCAGCGGCAACTGGCCGCACTACAAAACTCTGCATTTAGATAAATCACATGGTATAGGGATTATTGTTTTTAAGTTTGTTTTTAAGTGTCATTTCTGTGGAAATGTGTTTCTTGTGCACTGTGAGTTAGGTGTCCCTAGCTCGGGAGGGTAGATCATCCCCCTTAGTGCATTGTGTTTTCTGGATTCACCAGTAAGGGTGGGATCCAGTGGTGGCAGCATAATAGTGTCCAGTACATTTCTCCCCCGCCCTGCGCCCAGAGTTGGTACCTGTGTCACGTGGTGGTCAGGTTGAGGAATCAGGGGTGGTAGAAACTGCCTTACCAGTCCGAGGGGAGGGTTGTGTGTGGATGAATGGTGTGTGGCACTAGGCAAGTGAGTGTGAGTTCTCTGGGATAGAGAGCTTGCTGAATCCTTTGTGAATTGTGTACTCCTGTGTTAAACTCAGACCCCTAGGTTCCCTGTGTGATCTTTTCTCTAGAACGTCTGCCAGAATGGAGCCTGCTTTTGATCTCAGTGATCTAGTTTATTACAGTATGCAGGAGTTGGAAAGGTTCTGTAGAGAAAGAAACATAGGGGTGAGAGAGTCAGACACTGTGTACGAACTGAGGAACCACATGATTGGATGGCAAGCAGATGAATGGGAATGGGAGCGCAGTGAGGAAGAAAGGGCCCGGGCCTCACACCTGGAGGGTGGTGGGTCTGTGGGGAGCCCTGAAGATTCAGAAGAAGATGGCACTACCTGGACGCCAGTAGAGAGTGAGGACCCCGTAGGTAGGGAGTCCCTTGCTGGGTCCAGCGTAGGAGATAGCGCCTCATCCCTTTCCCTGTCCCCTGAGCCTAGTGGTAGTTTTCTGGATTCCCCAGTGAGGGTGGAGTCCAGTGGTGGCAGCGATATAGAGTGCAGTACAGAGAGTCCCAGTCCCCCCAGTATGGTACCTGTTTCCCAAGAGGAGGAATATAGGTTGACGTTCAGGGGCAGTAGGAAGCTGTCCCACCATTCTTGGGAGGAGTTTTTGGGGGAATGTGATGATGCACTGTTTGATTGGGTAAGAGTTAACGCAGAAGATGATTTTGATAAACTGTATACTCTGGTTATGAAAGAGCAGATGCTCCGTAGTTGTTCGCCAGGGTTGCGCCAACACCTGTTGAGGTATGGCTCTTTTTGTCCATGGGAACTTGCAGAGGAAGCAGACCGCTGGGAAAGGGCCAGAGGTTCTCTAGAGTCATTAGTGAGTGATTCCAACAATAGTGGGTCAGAGATCCTCCAGCCCAGCGTGGTGGAGGAGGCTCAGTGTAGCCCAGCTAGGTCCCAGGATAGCGAGGAGGGTGTAGGGGCTCACTGCCTGGCTCAGTGGAGCAGGAGTGAGGGGGTGACCGAGGGTCCCCAGACGCCCGAAACCCTGCCTCAGGACTTGGATGGTTTCATGAGGGAACACCAAGTTGGGGACCTAGGCTGTCCTGTTAGTCCACTTGAGGAAGATCTCTTAGTGAGTAGAGGACCTGGAGCGCCTGTAAACAGGGCTCCTGTGGTTCTGGAGTCTGGCAGTACCGCTCCGGTAGGGAGGGTACAGGAGTCCAGCGTGAGGAGTGATTGGGGGATGAGTTCCCCAGTGGAAGAGCCGGTGGGTCAGGGACTTCCCAGTTGGGCTAGGCTCCCGTGTAGTGACCAGGGTGATACCACTTCTGTTCTGGGGGATCTCCGCGCACTGTCAGGTGGACAGGGGGCGGGAGATCTGCGCCAGACAGACAGTCACTCGACGTATGTGTCGTTTGTTAGCCTCAGGGGGATGAAGTGTAAATCCCCAAACGTCCTGGAGTGCCAGGCGATTATTCCACCAAAGGTTCTAGGCCGGAGGTTGGAAGGCCAGGTTCAGGGTCAGCCTGACCTGAAGGGTGGGACGCCTGTAACCAGCGTCCCGACCTGTTCTTCTTCCAGAGGTACCGCCCCAGTTGGTAGGGAGCAGGGCTCTGGAAGGGGGTGCAGGGGGTGGGAGAGCCCACCTCTGGCCCCGGTACAACCTGAGGGGTTAAACCCTGGGTTGGAATGGCGTTCTAGGTGTACCCCTCACCAGAGGAGGAGGAACCCTAGGAGAAGAGGTAGGGGGAGGAGAGCCTTCCCTGAGACTCCTGGTCCGCCTGAGGGTGCAGACCCTAGGCTGGAGAACCAGTGGCAGTCTAGTCCTGTCTTGCAGACAGGAAGAGTGGAGAATGGACGCTATGTGCCAGGGGTTACTACCCCCCACTCTGTGATTAGGCAAGGACCGGTGGCACCTGGGTGGCCTAGGGCCTGGTCTTGGCCGCGGACAGCTTGGGAGTACCAGTGGGGTAGCCCAGTTGGTCCAGACAGTGGGTTTAGAAGAAATTCCATGGGTTCACCGTGGCGTAGAACCGGAGGGTGTCCCTGCAGTTGCGGGCCCGCGTCCGTGTTCTATCGCCCCAAGCAGGGAAGTCCATCACGGTGGTGATTGGTCTGCCCTGCGTTTCGGCTGGAAGGGGGTTGTGTTGGACTTGGCCCTTCTGGCAGGTTCACCCCTGAACTTCTTTTGCTTTTATTGGTGACTTGGTGACTTGGTGATAGTGGTTTTTGGTTTCTGCGCACTTTCCCTGTGTCCCAGGGTAAAGTGCGTGCGCACTCTGAGTGCATGTGGTGAGATAGGCCTGCCCTCCCATAGGAATGCATGGGGAGTGTATGTGTCCCTAGTAGTTCCTGATGCGTGGGGTGTGCATGGTCGAGTCTGGTATGTACAGATTCGTGTGGTTAAATGCTGCGCAATGATGCGTGCGACGCGCGTGTAGCTAGTATGGAAGTGCCACTTCTAGAAGTGGGCACTTCGGTGTGCAGTGTAAAATGTGTGCTTTGTCGCGTGATTGGCTGGCTGAGGTCATGTGACGGGCTAGAGATTCCCCAGAGTCAGGAGGAGTCACCCGGTGGTGAATAGGGAGATTAGCATGCTGATGGCTGGGGAGGAGTGCACCTTGGACCTGAATAGGGCAGGGCTTTCCCCACACAATGCTGGCTCCGCCCCCTGTGGTGCGACTGACGACCCTAGCCCTGCCAGTGAATAGAGTGAGGGGCTGAGCACATCAAGGGTGCTCCCCAACCAGCTGCGACTGGTTTTCCCCCTCACCCTGAACCAAGAACAAAGGGTTTTACTGTATAAAAATGGGGCTGTGTTCCCACAGAAACTGTTCACTTCCAGGATCCTGAGGGGGGCTGCTGCTGCTGGAGGCCAGGAGGAACCGCCACCTTGGACTGCCTTCCTGCCTGGAGGGCCCAGTGAGCTGGCCCCTGGCCCAGCCTTGCCCCCTGCCCACCTTCCTAAGGACTTTGCTGGACTTTCTTTATTTTGGCCCCTAAAGCGCCTGGAAGCGCTTTTCTTTCACTCACAGCGCTAGGAGCGCTGTATTTGTGGCCAGCAGCGCGGCGCTGCAATTATTAGCAAGGGAACCCCGACGTAGGGATTCCCTGCTATTTTGTCATATCCAAAGCGGGTGCCCACCCCGCATTGTGTGCTCGTTGGCCGGTGCCCACCCCGCTTATATACTCCTTTTGATAGTGGGAGCCTACCCCGCTTATCGCCGTGGTTTACGTGAGGGAGCCCACCCCTCATCGCCGCCGTCTCTGAATCACCGCTGCAGCCCCGTTCGGCCGAACCGGAAGTCAGGCGGCCCGTGTTGGGATGTGGGCGGGACGTGGCAGAAAGCAGGAAGCGGACGGGAGCCTACCCCGCGCTCCTGCACTGAAGTCGGAAGTCTGCTGACTGACGCGGGGCTCCCGTGAGATCGAGGGAAGCCCCGCGCCGAGAAAAGGAACCCGCCGAGAGAAGGTGCGGGCGGGAGCCTACCCCGTGCTCCCGCGATACAAAAAGAATCCAGCCGAGTCCAGCGAAGCTCCCGTGAGATCAAGGGAAGCCCCGCACTGAAGGAACCACCCGGAAGAAGCCGCGCAATCCGGTAAGTGGTGTTGGCAGCGTTCCTGAGTCCCCCGTGTGGGACTCCAACGTGGGGGCGGCCTACTTGGTTAGAGCGCGTGACGCTCCAACCCCAGGGGCATCGTGAAATTGTGTGTTTCAGAGCCGGTTGAGGCCCCAACGTTACGGGGGTGATTTGAGTGGCGAGGGCCCCAGAGAGGGGGCCCCCACCTATCCCTGCCAGTGCTCGAGCGGCCCCGCCTGCCAGAGGGCCGCTCCAACGACGGGGCAGATATTTGGTCAGAGCCACGAAGGCTCTAGGGGGCATCTCTTGTAGATAGAGCCCAGAGGGGCCCCACGTGACGGCGTTATTTGTGTTAAAAGGCACAGTGGTGCCCCAGCATTTCACCAGCTGCCCAGCACTTAGTGGGCAACTGCCACGTGTAGGTTGTGCTTTGTGTGCCCTGGTTTGCGCAGCCTGCGCAGGCGCGCCCTGACTTTGCTGGACACAGGGCGTCCTTGCCCCTTCAAGGCCAGTTGGCCTAGGGACTGCCACAGGTTGTGGCTAATGTGACTTTGGCGCTATTCTTCCTTACATGCACCGCTGAATGTGTTTTTATGCGTCATGTGCTTTGTTTTACACCGCTGAATGTATTTTATGCATCATGTGTTTTCCTTCCCTACACCTCTGAATGTTATACATCATGTGTTTATGTGCTTAGACCCCTACAGGTATTGTGATACTTAGGTGGTTGTTTGTTTACTCCTAGTACAGGTGGTGCTAGTGAGGTCCTAGTTCCCTGCGTGACATTTTCCTAAGGTGGTTAGGGTTGCGTAGGTGGTACTTACCTGTTACCAGTAGTTACTGGTTGTGTGCTACATGTTCTATTTTAGTGCTACAGTGATTGTATGTGCTATGTTCTAAAGTATTATTCCTATGTTCTAAGTGCTAATTTCCACAAGTGCTAATTCCTGACAGTGGTCCATGTGGCCCTGTCCCCTGTACATATAATCCCTTGTAAACTCTGCCCGTGCCTGTTGGCACATTGTAAAGTGTGTGTTTTTATCTAATGTGTTTTGGTAATACAAAGGCTATTTTTATATAATACCTTGTGTGGAGTTTCCTTTGTGGTGGGCCTTGGGTGTTGTTGCTGGGTGCGCGCGCAAACGCTTTACACATCGCCTCAGGGATAAGCCTGACTGCTCGTGCCAAGCTACCAAGGGGGTGAGCAGGGGTTATCTTTGGCGTGTAACTCCCCAGCCCTGACTAGAGTGGTGGTTTCTGTCTGGCTTTGGCGCAAGCCCTAGCCAACCAGAAATCGCCATTTCTAACAATCTCATGATCCCGCCCCCTGTGATCATCCCTCCCCTCCCACTCCCCAAATCCTTGCCATAAAAGTTTGGAGGGGGGCCCAACTTTAAAACATTTTGCTTAGGGGAGCTCAGAGCAATAACGTTTGAAAACCTCTAATTTAAGGAAACTACACTGTGTTCGCTTTGAAAAAAGTCTCTTTAAATCCCTGTTCATCTGCCATCAGACCTGTCACTCCTCTCGGCCTGACCTACTTCCAAAGTCATATTTTAAAAATATAACCCTTTCATGTTCTCTTCGATCGAACACAGCAAACCTGCTAGAAGCCCGGTCCTCATGCTTTTATCACAGCGTCCACATGAAATACCCTATCTACACACCTTAGGCACACAAGCCCCTATGTAGAGTTCAGGACATAACTGAAAACATACATTTTCAACCTCTCTTCTTCCTCTGTTGCATTGGTCTATTATTCTTCTTTGAGGAAAGGATACCAACCGGGATAGCAGAGCACTTTACAACTCAATCAACCAGTATGTGTTTATTATATGCAGCTTACCATAACATTTTACTTTAAGGTGGAGATTACAAAAGCATGCACATTTTCACTTTTTTGAAAAAGCATGATAAAAATTCTCTTTTTAATTATCTGGATATTTGAAATATCTACTGATTCTAACTTAAAAGCTGTATGTTCCTGTACAATTTAATTGTACTTTTATTGGAATCAATATTTTACCTTTATCTACACTTATCGTGATGATTTTTCCATGCATTGTTTTATGGATTTGTGCTATCTGAATAAACATGATTCTAATAAGTTAAGCATTCACTGCTAACATCTGCTGTAACCTGCAGTTCAGGAGTTTGAATGTTAATGAGGTTCACTCATCCCACCATGGTTGGTACTGTGAGTATCCTTTCACTGGGTTAACAGTAAAACCTTTTATTTAAAGTGTTTATAGATAGCAATCCCTGATATGAAGCACTTTGTAAAAACAAAGACAGGTTGTCACTGGATCTAGAGGCAAAAAGCAGGAATCAGGAAAGATCTTCACATGCCTGATGCCACAAAAGAGAGCTCTGATTATCTGACTGCTTGTCCGCGAGGCGGCAAGATATTCTGAAGTAGGAAAACAATACCTCTTGAATCTATGTTGATCCTTCATGTTCCTTAGCAAATTTACTTCTGAAAAAATCTTCCTTCTTTCTCCCCTACCTACCCCTTAGATCCAGACGAAAACGCAACCATAATTAAGCACTGCCGTGTTGTCTATCTTTTTCCTGATAGTCGTATGACTTATGCAGTTTATTCCTGGTTGGGTTTGCAGCAGTTTTTGATTGTTACATTGGTGAGCAAACCATTGATCACCTTTGGTGAATCTCGACTAGGGGCGCTGAGATACCTTGCGGGGTACTTCTGCATGTTCGACGTGAGGAATTCTTTTTTCTGCCATCATATTATCAATAATTATATTTGTGTTTCTGGCTTGCATGGTTTAATGTCATGTAGAGTGAGCACTATTGTGAACACTGCATATTTGTGTAGGTCCGACCAAACCTGAGCCATTGCAAATGTGCATGAAAAATCTAATTAGGCTTCCTTTGTACCTCAACGAATCCAAGCTTTTTTGTTTGAATCAATATGCATGACTATGCCAGAACATTTACGAGTTCCTCCTTATCCCGAAGGACACACCTGGGTCGAAATTAAAGATGCACAGTGGTAGCTCCCCATGAGATAACACATTGCAAGCTATTTTTCCTGGAACGGAGAATAACATGAGATCAGTAACACCAGGTTAATTTTTGAATTTTTTCCCCCTCTGAGATAAATAATTGGCCCAAATCTGCAAACATTTACCACCTGCTTGGAACAAACAATAAATGTTAGGGGGGGTTTCTTTTGCTGTGGAGGGGGTCTGATGGGAGGCAGGGGCAGCAGGATTTATTTTTCTTCAGCTGGAGGGCGCTTATGATTCTCCTCCGTGTTGAAGGATGCAGAGGGCAGGGCACCTGCCTGTTGTCTCTACAGCTATGCAGATGCCTCCAGTCCAGTAATTATCGGGTCTGAAATTTGAGGACCCGATACTTTCAAGCCTGGAGGCACTGGGAAACTTGTAGTTCCTCCAAGCGGTATCTCCCCCCGGAGATAACACTTTGGTCAACTCGTAAGGGGGGTTCTTTGTGTCTTATTTATCCAGTACCACAAACCCTTAATACGATGGTGTTCACAATACTCAAACAGTAGAAAGAGGAAGCTTCAAGTGTTAAAGGGTGATCAATGGACATTATGATCTGTAAAGAGTAAAAATTAGAGACTCAGCTATTTTGTTCTTACGTTTTATGCTTTTCAAATCCTCTTATGTACATAGGACCATATGTATCATTCCAAATTGCGATCGCAATTGGGCTCAGTGGTATGTGTTAAAGAAAAACTGCCTCGCAAAATAAGGAATCGCAAAATTTGCGATTCCCTCTTTTGCGATTGCATTTAAGGAATCGCAAATTGCTATTCCTTAAATGCAATGTAAGAAGCACAGAAAAAGTGCAATTTGGCCTTAACGAATCGCAAATTACCACCAACTTCAAGTTGGTGGTAATTTGCGATTTCTCTGAAAAATGCACTTTTTTGCATTTTTGAAAGTGCCATGTGGCACACATACATGTGCCACATGTGCACATATGCACATTTCAGGGGTGCAACAGGGTGTCCTTTTGACACCCTGCACCCTTGAAATTGCATTCTCAATTTGCGATTCTCTAATTGAGAATCGCAAATTGAGAATGTCTTCCTCTTCATTCCTATGTGCCTCTAGGCCCATAGGAATGAATGGGGAGGTATTCCTTAATTGCGAATCACAATTTGCAATTCTCAATTAAGGAATACGTAGGATTCGCAAAATTATTTGCAAATCCTACCATACATGCCAACATTTCAGAAGAGCAAAGTGGGAGATTTAAAAAAAATAAAAAAAATCGGGAGAATGGGGCGGGGCCTTCAATCGGGTTTCTGTCATGTATGGACTTTGGAAGTGTGCTGCTGCAGGATCGGACATTTGAAAGCAAATTCACGTGTTTTTTTTATCACCTTTCAGAAGCATGGAGTGCAATGGCAGGCAGAGAAAGAGGGGGATGCAAGAGTTTGCACTGGCCTGGCAGGTTGCGGTCAGTGCATACACCCCCCTCCCTCCCCCGTCAGCCCAGGCTGAAACAGCTTCCGGGCACGCACGCAGCCGCGCCCCCCCCCAGTACTTCACAGGTGTTTAAAAGACCATTCGGTTGTTAATGGGGCTTTGTTGGTTTTTCACCCCTTCTAGAGCCCCTGCATCGCCATTCTGACTATTGCTGGAAGAATTAGCACGTTACACAATACCAAGCCCTGTCAGCTGAAACCCCGACGGATCGGATTTTTGCTTGCAGGAATCGGGAGGCGGGAGACTAGCCTTCAAATCGGTAGTCTCACGCCTGAATCGGGAGTGTTGGCATGTATGAATCCTACATACATAGCTTTTTGCGATTCTCAAATAGTGATTCGCAAAACATCGCTATTTGAGAATCGCAAAAGAACATTGTGATACATATCGCCCATATTGATTTGTTAGTAAATTTGAATTAACGCTGTTTCTGCTCAATACTTAGCTGAAAGGTACGGATTTGTGAGAGACGTTTTAAGGCATGGGCAAAGTGGGCTCTGGCCCCAGGCCCCAGACTTTCAGGGGGCCCCCTTATGGAGCCAGCTATGTTCTACAGAGAGTATTACCCTGGTGACCCTGGGTAATTTTTTAACAAATTCTTTCAAATACTGTTTTACTTTAACTTCTTTTTTTATGTGGGTGATGTGAGAGAGTGTATAAGGGACATTTTGAAGAGGAATGCGGTTTACCTTTTGTGCAACATCCATAAAAAGGTTATTTTAGCTCAAAACAGGACCTCACATATTCGAAATGGGAGGGCGTCACAGAGATTATTTGCAGTTATATTAGGGAGCTGCTGCTGTGTTTAATATTGAAAACACAAGTCACTATCCCTAAATATTAGATGTAAACACATTTAACATTTGGACGAGTGTGCTTCTGCGCTGTCAGTGACCTGGCTAAAGAGGTCATGAAAAATCTGAGATTGGATCTTAAATTAAAAGTTGTTCTGAACAGGGGCCCCCAAAATTCGTTTGGCCCAGGGCCCCAAAGATCCTTAAGATGTCCCTGGTTTGGGGCACCTAGAAGTGTACTTCCTAATTTAGAGTCCCTTTTTTGTTTTTTACATTGTACAGTTTTGTAATATTGATCTTACAAATGTGAAGCCGTGCACTGTGTTACATTTTAAGAGTTGCATAAAATGTACACATGTCCATTTACTAAAATTAGGGATTGTAATCTGTGCCATTATTAACCTTTGTGCTTGTCTGGTCCAAAAAATAGCACATGTTCCTGCAGGCAACGCATCTCTGTCTATAAAGGCTCCAGCCTCTACATGTATCTTTAGCCTTTCCCCCTAGTGTACTTTGGTGGCTGATGACTTAAATAGATGAAAAATCTAATTTTACACAACAAGCAATCTCTGTTCGCATAATTATGTTACATGCAATATTTCGGCTTACAATGTTCAAGTGGATTCAGTGTACGTAGCAGTGAAAACATGAGGGGACACCTCATCAATGAAACAATGCTTTTAACTTAAGTAGTCCTTGCAGGTGTAACTCCCCTCCCCCTTTGGCACTATTGTGGTCGCTCACTGCTCTCACTCCTTTGGTGAATGCATGGGTTCATCTGGCACCCCACCACTTTGAAACTTCACCAGCCGCGACTGGCACCCATAGTCTCCTGCTTGCCCCATGGGTCTCCGAAAGGGGTTCCCAAACAGACAAAGAAAGAAGGGTTAGGTATACCTAATGTGATGAACTACTCTATACTACCAAGCAGTGTGAATGGAGCAGATGGTGGACCAAAAAATAGTGCTGCTTCACGGAGCATATTATTGTCAATAAGCCTCTATTGCTGATCCATTTCTTTCAAAAGAATTAAAGACTGGAAATAATGTACTGCGCATCAGCAAAGTACTATAGTTAACAAAACATTAAAGTTAATTCACGATAACAAAACAATTTAAATGCAGTGCCCAAATAAGTGCCAAGCCATGCTAGCATGTTAGTTCATCACACTATTCTATGGGTTTCATTGACCAGAGAAAACAACCTGTTTGTATGTCAACATAACGTAATTTTGTGCAAAACAGGATTCATATTTTGGTGAGCAACTGTAGAGAGTTTTACTCGCTACTCACAAGTAATGTAGGCCCCCTCTAGCTATCAAATAAAAGATATAGGCCCCACCAACTTGCTGTGCATTGCAACCTATATTTAAAACAGGCTGACACAAATTTTGATATTGAAAGAAGAGAATGGCATTTTGGTGCACATGCATCAACAAAAGCAAAAGCGATTCCTTAATAGCGAGAAATAAGGAATCGGTATTAAGGAATCGCTTTTGTGAATGCATCAACAGATTCGGTAAAAAATAGCGATTCCTTAAAAATCGCTATATTTTACCGAATATCCAATAGCGAGGAATGCAAACACCCAAGAGCAAATTGCGAAATCGGTATTACCGAATTAGCTAATAGCGATTTCGGTAATAGTGAAATCGCAATTAGCGATTACGGAACAGACCGGGTCGCTCCGGGAACAAGTTTATGACATCACCAACCAGGAAATACTGCAGCCCCACCCTCATTGCCTCGCCAGAGGAGCAAACAGGAGCTGGGACTGGAGACTGGCTGAGCACATTGAAGCCACACTAACTGATCTACCCTCCAAAACAACCAGGATGGATAAGGAAGCACCATCCAGCGCAGAAGCTGCACGCAAGCGGAAACGCAAGTTTTCCGACCGGGAGCTGGAGCACCTGATAGAGGGTGTGAGCAGCAAACACGATCGACTGTTTGGGAAGCTGTCCCTAAAGGTGCCAGAGGCTGAGAAGCGGCGCATATGGCTGCGCATCCGGGAGAGGGTAAATGCAGTTGGTTCCAGGTCTGCAATGAGGCGCATGATCATGGCACGATTCAGTCGATACTTCTCGTACACCTCGTCCTCATTCTGTCCGAGCAAGGTGATGCGCAGTCTGAATACTCTCTCCTGGACCCTTCTCCTGCGCTGTCCTGTGGCATTGATTCGCATCCTCCTTGCAAGCACGTAGAGGGCCATTTTGTGCTAGCCAACAGGGTCTCCTGGGCCACATTTAAGGGTTTGCTGATTAGCACAATCAGTTGCACATGTGTACATTTTTTTATGTCTTTCAAATATTTTTTTTTTTTACTTTACCTCCAGGTTCTGGTTCCCCTTATTTTGCTCATGCTAAATTGCGATTTTTGGGATTTTCGACAGGTGTTGCATTGGGTAGCGATTGGTTATTAGCCATTGGCACTTGCCGGGAGCTATTTGTGGTTTCGGTAATTGCGACTTCGGTATTTTGCGATTCGGTATTGTAGCGGATTGGTTAATTGTGATTTGTTATTTTTCCGGTATTTATTTAGCGATTCTTTATTTGCTCACAATTTGGGTTGATGCATTTGGAATCGGTTTTTGACACTCGCTAACGGGTGATTTTAGCGATTCGGTATTTTACCGACTGGATTTTTGCTTGATGCATGTGCCAGTTAGTTGGTAGACGAAACCTCTCTTACTTTTCCACTATTTCTGACACTTGCATGCAACAGAAACTGCCTGGTATCAAATTCAGTTCCCCCTTACATCCTTTTTCTTCACAGTGTTGAAGAAAGCTTCTGCATGGTTGCATGGTTTGTGCCAACCTAAAGCATGTCATCATTGTGACTCTTCTAAAAAAAAAACGCCATCTGCCTACTCATCCACCTTGCTGAACTATCCTTCCATGTCGCTACTCCCATTAGATGGTAAGATCTTGATAGATCACCTCGCAAGTTGCAATTTTTATTGAGCGTAGGTAACTACTTTACCATGCTCCACCTAGGTTTAGACCAGTACAGTTGAAAGCCTCTACCTTATCCCTCAATGATGGTGGTATGGCTGCCCTCATCCTAGTAATGTGATTAGCCATTCTATCCTTCTACACTGCATCTCAGCGATGGGCAGTACATCGCATTCCCTCACGTTTTACTTCCTTTTTATCACACCATTCACAGACTTCTGCTCTACTCTTCGTTTCCATTGCTGTGTCCCACGTAGATCATCCTCAGGTCTGATGCTATCTAACCTCTATGCTGCTACCTAACCTCTCTCTTTTACTTCTTTGGCTAATCTTTGTTCTTTCTTACTGAGACACAGCACCCTAACTGCTAGATAGACAACTGGATATGGCCATGCTCGATTCTATGATTGCATGACCTCCACCGCCATCATAATAAGGACAAGTACTTTTGAATCATTTCAGAGAACTATACTTCAGACCATAATCCCAGCATTTCTTTTCTGAAATTTCTCATTTAGACTTCAAGTGCTTTAAAATATAGACGGTCCTGTAATTTTTGGGCTTAATCACTGTGCCTCTGTTTGTGGCCATGAGATGCATGAGATAGCTTTCAGTAACCAAAAGCTCCATTTTCAAACCTCTTACTGTATAGGAATTTGTTATATCTGCTCCAGGCACGTTTTACTAAAAAATGCTTGAAACTTTACACTCCTAAACATAGTCTTTTGTTGCCACAACTAGACAGCACACCATTCTCCTGCATTCCTGCCACATATTTCTACTCCTTCCTGTGGCTCTTTTGTCCTCAGAACAACATCAAACCCCATTGCGAAAAGCTTAAAATGTGGCTTTTCTCTAGGATGGTTTGATGTCTGACTGCTGGTCACTCCAGCACCCATTGTTAAGTAAGAGTTGTGCTTTAGAAAAACATAGACACACTACTTACATCAACACCATCACCCACGCTCACATAGCATACACCCTACTTAACAGTGCGAATACACAACCCTCCCCCAACCTTATTTCTTTTTTGTAATTTTGTTTTTAGAAATTTTCATAACAAAACATGAAAAGAACAGTTATAAAATATGTTCTCACAAAGTACTCCACTATAAACTGAAATATTAAAGTACATAAGATCCCAAAAGGAACAAAAAAAAAAATCAGAAAAATACTTATCTCAGAGACAATGAGTCAGATGTACTAACATTGGGAATAGCGATTTTCAAATTGTGTGATTTTCTCTGAATCGCAGTATGGAAATCGCTATTTCTAATGTATGAAACTTTTATTTTTAAGTAACCGATTCCTAGTGGGTCGCAATCAGCCTACCTTATGAATATTAATAAGGTAGGTCACAGTTTGCAACCCATTAGGAATGATGGCTATCAGAGGGATGGTGGCCTGCTGGGGTCAGCAGATCACCACTTCTGAAAAAACTTGCTGTTTGCAACCTCAAAAATGCTTTGTACATCTGGCCCAATATTCTGTATGGTGTGTAAAACAGGTCTGAGTGCATTTTCATATACAGCCTAATTTAGACTTTTTTTTTCTTTTACACAAAACACACAGTTATGAGGAAAAAATGTGGATGGGAATCACATTTTTCTCTCATATTTATACACTATCTGCTGACGTGCTAAAATAGAGTTCATTTTGAACTTTAAAAGGCAGGTTTCTTGAGGTAAAATGGCTAAAATGTGGGGTGAAATGTCAGACCTTGTGAGCACAGTTTCACTGCACATTATCCCCATCCCACTTATTTATGGAAGGTTTGATGTCTTATATGCTATCCAGATACCTGCGCCCGTATTTATAATTTTTTCACGCAGCACACTGCAGCAAGCTACCTTGCTGCGCCGCACTGCATGAAACGGAAAGGGCAGGAATGTGCCATACTTAACATTATGCAGCACATTTCTGTCCTTTCCTAGTGCTAGCACACTTTTGGCTGCCTACCGCCAACAAAGGCACTCTTTCATCATGATGAACGGCTGCCTCCATTGTAGGCAGGATTGTTATTGTGCAGGAAGGAACACCTTCCTGCACAAAAACGATCCTCACAGGTATTTTCCTTTTTCTATTTGTGCTGCAGAATGCAGTTCATGTAAAAAGAGGAAAAAAGAGGAAAAATGAAGATATTTCTCCTCGTTATGCCTCACCTAGGGAGGAGTAGTATTTTGATACATTTACAGGTCTACCACTAATAGTAAATCTGAGAATGCACCAGAATTCATGGGTGGATGCGTGGGAACACCCACGCTCCACCCATGGAACGCCTCCCTGCCGCAGAGTAACGCAAGACACAATTTACGCTACCATGCGTTACTCCAGATTTATCAAGCCATGCAGAGCCGAGCAAGGTGGCCTTGTGTGACTTGATAAATATCACTTAGGTTTTGTGTTGCCCTTGTGCCCTCTTACGTGGCGCAAGGGCCTTGATAAATCTGGCCCTGCGTTTTTAAACTCCCAGCTTCTTGCTGTAAGTTTATAAAGGAAACTTAAAATGTGGCTTTATATGTGTGGCAGCCGCTTTTGGTGTCAGTCTGTGGGAGAGGCAGCTTTAACATTGATCGTGACAGAAAAAACTGCAGAATGTACACAAAACATGCTGTCAAAAGACCGCATGTTTACAGAAAGATGCGGTGTTCCATACATTACGCGCACACACATTATCCGCTCATGCTGAATCGGAAACAGCGTATTGTCGAGCTGGGTATAAATGAGGGTGACAGATTCCATCCCTTCAAATACTTCACGGAAATCGATCACTTCTGTAAATAACGGGTCATATCCTTGGAGGAAGAACTTGTTTGTCAAAATCATTGATCAAAACCTTTATAATCTAATCTCAGACTGACGAGTCATGAAAGATCTTGCTCATTGAGCCCCATGTCACTGAATGAGAACACATATTTACACATTCTTTGCATTTCTGGACATGAGCAGCACGCGGCACAGCCATTATTGATCCCTTTCTCTTTTTTCTCCCCAGCCTCGGTGCAGAGGAGGATCTTCAGCAGCCGGACGATTTGCTGGAAGAGGAGAGTTACGACTGCTGCCCGCCTCCCCCATATGAGGAAATATATCCTGTGGAGTTGCAATAAAACTGTGATCCCAATTGCTGCATTTGTTTATTGTGAAACTCAGAGGTAATCAAAACTTGATCTAAACAAAGATGCTGGTATAATCAGCTACACCATGTTTAGCAGAGATATGCATGGACCACCTTGATCTTGATGCCGAGAAGAGGGAAATATGCCGTCCACACCAAAAGGATCTCAGCATCCACACCATCGGGCTATTTATCATTGACTTAAAAGACAAGACGTTAAAGATCTCTATTTCAAGTAATAGGAAATATCATAAAGTTCCAGGATTATTTAAAAGAGTGTATACGAAACCACTGTCACCCAACCAAGCACTGAGGAGAGAGGCTCACGTCTTTCGACCCCAGGCTGAATGGATCTGTCGAGCATGCACCGAGGAAAGGATCAATGCAATTAGGCTGTTTTTATTCCTTCATACATCTGTGCATAAGGAGTCTCTATAAACAAGAAGGTTCACCAGCAGCAGTACCATGTTGTGGTTTATCTGTGTACCGACTGCCATTTCATTTTTTAGCCTATTCAGGCCCCTTTGACTCTCTTAATTTCAAGTAAACCCTTAGTGATATAACTAGACATCAAAACCATCTAATCCCATAGCCACCCTAACTCAAATAATTCCACTTTAATATGTAACCTCTTGCTAAGAGGCTTTTCCTGCCCAGCCAAGGAGCCTCCTACACTCCACTTGGTTCTAAAATGTAAACTCTCCACAATCCCTATGAGCCTCCTTTCTGCTATCCATCCCTCAGCACTGCAGAAGACAAGACTGAAGCTTGCGACTTTGACTTCACAATCTGCACTGACCAAGGAAGTGGGAGTGAAATTCTGAAACTAGTTTCCCTGCAGCTTGACTGACCGCATGTCCTTAAAAACAGTGCACATGGCCAAAATGAGCACATGGAAGCAAACAGACTTCTAAACCAACCAAGAAATATTCAGAACCTTACAAAATATGAAAGCAGAAGATAGTTCTAGCCCAATACTTCTTTCTTCTCACAATCCTCGCAACCTTCTCTATGTCCTCTCTTTACAAGCTCTCCATCATCCAACATACTGTGATAGCCATAAATTCAAAGTCAGAGCGCGCAATTTTGTCAAAGTATGTTCCTTTACTCATTCTTTTCTGAAATCATCAACATCCATGACTGCTTTAGACAAACTACTTACTATTGTGTACTCAGATGGTATAGTGTCACTTGTCTTCCTTAGACTATAGAATGGTATTGAACAACCAGTCTTTCCACTGAGCCCTAAATCCAACAGGATCAAATGTTCTTGTCAGGAGAAGCATTGAACTTGGTGATATCCTAAATAGAAGACGGAGTCCAAGCATCATTATTTGGACCAAACCAACACAAATATCCACATCATCTTTGAGGTAGTGGAAGAATCTGTCCCAGTACCGCAAAGTTTTCTGTTTAGGGCTCTAGTTGGAGGCAATAGTCACTTTGTCTTCTAATTTACAGAAAACACACATACCTTCTTCTAAATCAAAAGTAAAAATATGGCATAGCTGTCTCAACGTCATCAAGGAACGGACAGCCCTCAACTGCTTACAGTGTAACCACGTCAAAACTGAATTAATTGGTTCGCAGAATGGGCCACTTGCTCTAAAACCCAGATTTACCCTGCCTGTCCACATCTCTCACACTCCAGAAGTGCATCAACAGACTAGGTTTGTAGGAGTTGCTTTTGATCTCAAGCTCTAATTATCAATATGCCCCCATCAAATAAATGGAAACTCATTTACCCTGACAACTCTGAGAGAGTGACAGCCTATCTTTCTTCAAACTTTTTTATGACTGCCACCTAGGGTCTCAGACTCTTCCAATGGGATTACTACTTATCCCTGTTCTTGTGCCTTGGAAATAGCAATTCTGCTTCATTGATCGAGTCTGCAAGCAGATTCAGCTAGTCTCAAGCAATGGGATCACACTTCTTCACTGCCCTCCATCAACTATTGCATGTGTCTTAAAGCCACATATATAAGATGCTGGTAAACCTATGCCTGAGAGACAGAGACAATCCCACAGTACATACATAAACTCACAGTGGATCATGGTGGATCATGATTTATAGGAGCTGCTTCTCGCCCCTGGAGTACAATACCCCTTCACCTCAGCAATATAGTTGTCCATTTTACATTTGGAAAGGTGCAGAAACAAAACATCTCCTCATTGGCCTTCAACCCAAGCTGGAAGAAAATCAGCTAGCTCAACCCCACCCTCCTCCTTCACAATCACCCATCCTCCCTTTATTTACCACACAGTATTTCTCCATCTTCATCCTCCCTCAACCTACTCCATAAATGTATATGATATTCTTCCAAATGCTGCTGGTAATAAAATGACATGTGAGTATTTGTCGGTTGTCTCCATATAGCTCCTGCATCACACTTTCCACAACCCTCATGATTTTTCTTAAATCGTTACTTAACTATTGGTGAGTGCAATCAGTCTTAATTAGCAAAGAGTAAGATTGTGAAGCATGGTGTGCTTTTCACCTAAAGTACCTGTGATTAGACCAAACCATAAAGTACCTACATGTACTTGCAGTACTCATTATGAATGACACACATGTTCTCTCTCCAAACAGCCACCTAGAAGTAGCTGCGAGTAATACTATATGTTGAGTGTTTGCAACTACCACTTTGAAGCACGGCCGGATAATACATTTGGTGTACAGAGTTGCACAAACCCATATTAGAAAAAGAAACAAAACAAATATAAACACAGTACTCGGTTGTAATATATCCCCCTCAAATTGTTCATTCTGCCCTATTAAACATACCTTACTCTGTGGTGAGTAAAGTGAGAGAAATGTCATGCCGAAGAGACCATTCTAGTGTATGTGTGTTTATTTGTTCTCCTACCCTACATCAAGGTGTATTCCTTGGAGATGATCTGTTGGTACCATGGAAAAAGGGACTGTGATTACTGGCAATGGGAAACTTGCCTCAAACATTGCTGTAGTTAAATACTGAAAACTTTGTTGAAATGAAGAACTCAAAAGCAGTGTGGTTTACGCTACATGCTTGTTGCCTGTGCGTGCTCTCCAGCCAGTGGAGTAGGTCTCTCCATACTTGCTGATGATTTTCTGTTCCCACAACCAAGGGGCACATACAATGGAAGTGTACAATCCTGGGTATCAAATCTTCATCCCTCTTCAACTTACAAAGTAACTTATGATGTCTCCACTGCATGACTGTCATGATTGCCTCAGGAGGCCGGATGTGTCAGCATGGCCAGTTAATTTATGATTTAGATTAAATCATGTTCAGATACACCTCTGATGGTCGCTCCTACATCTTCACGTTCACCAAAGGGGCACACCCAAGGCTTCTGTTCAGCATTTGGAATAGGGATGCCTTACAAGTCAGTGGATGCCTGCTATTCCATAGTATGGTTACGGTCTATAGATCAGGATCAAACGATAGTTGTCTTGGCATGGTCCTGACTCCTTTCCCTCTTCTTAGTTTTAATTGATCTTGCCAAAGCTTCACTGACTTAGCTCTTCTTTTCTTGTCTGTGAATGGTTCATCTTCATTTTCTTTTGCTAATCATATTGCTGATTTTTATCCCACAAAGATCACACCTTAATGTACTCCTTAGGAAGTCAAGTTCCTATTTTCCTGCATCAATCAATCAGAGGGTTCTTGTAAAGCACGGCTTGTCACCCTGGGGGGTCTCCAGACACTGGGTCCTAATGTCCTTGGTTGAAGAGCCATGTCTTAACAAAGGGCAGGTGCGCATGTGGAAGGGGAGGTCGTCCAGGATTTGGCGGCAATGTAGGAAAAGGAACTGCTTCCACACTGGTTCTGATGGATGCAGAGGGTGTGGGCCAGGGCAAGGGAGGAGGAGCTGACTGGGAGAATGTAATGTCAGGCGGTGGTTGAGGTAGGCATGTTTGATGTTGTGGAGGACATTGTAGGCGTAAGTGAGGCGCTTGAAGAGGCATCTTTTCTATACAGGGAGCCTGTGGAGGGGTCTGAGGTGGGTTGAGTTGCTGGTTCTTCTAGGGTGGTTGAGGATGAGTCTAGCTGCTGTGTTCTGGATTGTATGGAGGGGGTTGAGTAGTTGTTTGATTTTTTTTTAAACAAACTTTATTGCCCTTTACATGTCTCTCAAGCATTTCTCTGACATCAGTACAGGAGAACACTTAACGTTCTCAACCCCGTTGTATCTCGTTTCTTGCATCGCATAGACATGACAGTGTTGGTCCTGAGTCTATCCTGCCCACTCATTTTACAATGAAAATTCTTCTATGCAGTTCCTAAGGTCCCCCTTCCCCATCCCCCAACAAAGCAACTAAATCCCCCTCCCACCACACTGCTGTCTCCTAAAGTCGTCTGATGAGCCCTAAGAATCACTTCCACTATTCCTTGTGCTGTGTGTCTGTGTTACTTTGTCGCCTCTTTTCCGGGTCTATTCCCTCTCAGGTCTAAGGGTGCTATGTGTCCCCTTCCCTCGGTGCCTGCTGGGTTAAGTAGTTGTTTTATGGTACCAGCGTAGTCAGAGACGTTTAAAGTCATGGTCAAAGTGGGCTCTTGCCCAGGGCCACAAGTTTTCAGGCCCCCCCCTGATATAGTCAGCTCTACTCTCCACACAGCCCTGCCCTGAATTTCTTGAATGATTTTTGAAATAAAATTTTCCTTTATTTTTCATACAGGTAATGTGTGGGGGTCTGTTACAGACATTTTGCAGAGAAATGTTGTGCTTTGTTTTTTTAGCACCATGCAACATCCATAAATAAGTTGCTTTTAGATCAAAAAAGGACCTCACACATGAGAAACGGCAGCGGGTCTGCTGCTATATTACAATAGAGAAAACACACATCACTATGCCCAAATGCTAAACGGAAACACATTTAGAATTTGTACAAGTGTGTCTGTGCAGTGTCCGTGACTTGGCCAAAGAGGCTGAAAACTGGATCATAAATCAAAAGCTGCTCTGAAAGGGGCCACCACACCATGTCTAGCCCAGGGCCCCCAAAATCCTTAAGATGTCCCTGGTGATCTACGCCACAATTTAAAACCCATTGCAATATCTTAAACTGCCAGCAGTTAACCGGAAAACGTTTTCCTGGGCGCGCTCATCTGCGCGTGCAGGTGGACAGTGTGCAGAGTTAAACCCCCGCTTCTTTCCTGCGTGAGATAACCTCTTTCTCCTTGTCACAGCTGATCTGCCTACAGCAGACAACGAAGAGGGCAAAGCCATACTGACTTCCTGTCGTCTCAGTTGTGCCATGCGAGGGGCCGCGGCTGCTCGTCTCTTCCCTTCACTTGGACACATTTCATGCGCTTTACATTCCTGCTGGCCGGACCTCTCTTCCCCTCAGTTGACTGCTTTCGATGTTTCCAAGTTCGTCGACTTTCATTGTTTTCCGGCTCATATGATGCCCTTGTTTCTACCTATATTTTTGCAATGTGTTGAGTGGCGTGATAACACAATATATTAACTGGCAGCGGCATAATACGTTAAAACAGTGTTAATTTGACAGTGAACTGTAATTGTTTTGAAATATAAATGGGCACATTTAAATTGGGGATAAAAAGCATTAGGGATAGATGAAATGGGGCCTTACATACTTTTACAGCTATAACTTTACAGATGGCCTGTCCTTGCTAAGATAGCGCCCTGGTCCTGGGCGGAGAGCAATTTGGCGCCCTTGCCGATACTAATAAATTAAATGAGGCAGCAGGGGTCCCTTTTGTGATCACTGGTCAGTACCTGGATGAGCTTGGACTGGAAACTGAACACAAGCTCACCTAAATCACCAATAGCTGCGCTGCCTTGGGCAGAGGATGGTTTGGTTCATGTGTGCCAGCAGGGGTCAGGGGGTGAAGGAAGGACAAGGAAGGGGGCTAAAGGGGCGTTACAAACATCGCCGCACCGTATGATAATGAAGGACTAAAACCACTTTAAACTGGCAAATCAGGCAGAAAGGATCAGGCAGGAACAAGGACAAGGCTGTAGCAATGTGAGAAGGGCGCTGCTGTTGGCATAACCTTAATGCACACAGCTCCATGCACCCCTCAGAAAATTGGCTCCCTGGGCCTGTGCCCAGCTCACTCATACTAAAGGCCGGCCCTCCGTTACACAATCAGTAGAGTCAAAAGGAGTCTCAAGATCATCTTTTGTCTAAACACTACACTTCAGGTTGTTTTGTGATGACCCAACAACCACACTGTTATAGCTAGTCTATTTTTCCAAAGAAGAAAGGCACCGGGTGATTTTGCACAGGGATACATACAAAAACAAAGGGAAACTGCAACACCAGATACACAGCCGAAGGGACATGAAGACACAGTGGGACAGGAAAGACTGACACTGGGGCAGGCAGAGGTACACCCGCGTTAGGACAGTGAATATACCAACATTAACACATGGAGATACTCACAATATGACATGGATGTCTACACTACAGAGACAGGTAACATTCTATAGAAAATTTCTGCATGTTATTTGTAATGGTGTACCTCTTACAAGACAGACTTTGGGATCAATCGAGGTGTTGCTTTTAAAACATGCCTTTCTTCATCTACAGCAGCGTTCCAAGCCATGACTCTAGTATCATTTAACTAACTGACTGGCATCATCTCATGCAAACAGGTACCACAATATCACAAACACTCCCTGTCTCCTGTGGGGTACCCCTTGACTCCATCCTTTATCACATCATCTTTCACCTCTACTGGGAAGCTCTCAGATCCATTATTGCAGACAACATCCTCAATATCTATTAATATAAAGAAGATATCCAACGCTACATAAAAATAGCCTCAACCAATGACATAAAGAAACTCAAATCCTGCCTCAAACGTATCCAATCCTGGGTGTGAGCTAACTTCCTAGACACCGCAAATAATGAATTTTAAATGTTTGACCACAGCAACAAGCAACCTCAGATTCAAACCTGGCTCTCCAACCTAAATTAATCAGGCTTAACCCCCAACTGACAGACCATGCAAAATTGCTAATATTCACCCTCAACACAGACCTCTCATTCAAGCAATACATTTCACGGAAGCCCAAGACAGTTTGGTACTGTTGTCTTGTGACGGTGCAGCGAATAACCACAACACGCTGGTGTATATTTAATTTTTTTAATTGAATATCTCTAGGAGAGCCTATCTCTCTGCTTCTTCTCTCTAGCCCGCTATTTCCCATGACATGCTCCTCCCTTTTCGATTCCCCTTTAGACTTCCCCTGCCAGGGTCACCTTTCCATTGGGTCCTACTGCCCTGACACTAACGTCCAGTTACAACATTACATCTCCCCCTACTCACAAAAAGTTGATTCTCATTATTGACATAGATCTTTAGATTTCTTCAATAAGTCGGGCACGTTTCCACAGTGTTCCCTGTGATGGGTGTAGTAGGATTAACTCCATTGGTGCAGCAGCTACTAGAGTGAATACAGGGACATCTTATCTGGCTTGTTCCTGATTAGCTCCAGAGGTGTTATCCTTTAAAATGGCTGCAGGCTTATTAACTCCTGACTCACATTTCTTGCAATGAGAGATGTCTCTGGTTATCCTCTTGTCATCAGAGGCTGCCGTGATCATAGTTCCTTTTACATTGGTCACTTGTATGGATGTTCATGATATCAACTATCTGCCTTTGTTCTCTGTTCTTGCCTGACCAGAACCCAGTTCCTTTCCTGGATAGTTAATGTTTTTGCTTTCCAGCAAATGTCTGCATATTTTTCCATCTTGGTCTTTTTGCCATGGTCCTGCTCCATAATCGATTCCTGGTCTGGAGCTTGACAGACATGACCAGCCAGATTCTCCCAGGTGGGGATTCTGGTTCGCACTGTTAGGTGTATGGCGCAACATGGCACCATACGCTTTCCGCTGGATCTGACAATTCCAATAATGGTGGTGGTTCTTCATTGTCATGCTGAAAAGAGGTTAACTTAATTCTTTGGTGTCTACCTTTTGGTTGGTCCTGCCTCCTTCCAAGTGTCTCTACACGTCCGTTGGGAGATGATGTGCTACATCTTGAAGGGTGGCATCCTCTGCGGTGGCTTCAGTGATAGCTTCAAGTGAAACTGCAGGTGGTCTTGCCTGGTCCTTGACAAAGTTAATGCCTTTTTCAGGCAGTGAGGATCTTATTCTCCAGGATAACCTGGGATCCCTCCACATGTAGTTGACTGGGATTTCTGCTTTTCCTGGTTTGTTGCCTCTGTGTAGTATCTCCACTAATTTCAGTTCCTCCGCAGTGGGCAGGCTAAGTAAGCAGTCTGCTGGTCCAGGTCCATCAATTCTGTGGATTTGAGCTTCTACAGGTTTCTCCTTGTGTGTGAGGGTCGTTCAAAACTGTCCTAGGCATGGCAGTGGCTCTTTGGACATCCAGGAGTACGCTCGCACAGCCGCTTCTTGTAGCTTTGGTTTTGGGATGATCTTGTTTCCCATGACACAGATTTAGTTAAATGACGCCCCATTGTTCGATACGAATTTGGCTGGAAGTTTCCCCATTTGTATGTGTAATCTCGGGTACTTCTTTAACCTATCATGATCAGCAACCATGCAAACATATTCATCACTGTCCTGAGAGGTAGATGTGAGGGATCTCGAGTCACGGAACACAGAGCGTTGAGATCTCTATGTAGCGTGCAACTGTAGACTTGATCCTGAAGAGCTGAGGGAGCTTTTTCTCCGACCGCATGCTGCCTTTGCGTGATGTCGAGGTCTGGATTCTCTTGCTTTTTTCAATATGTCTCGTTGGGATGCCCTGCACACTTTCTCAAAATTATTTTCTTTCCCACAGCTCTAACAATCTTGGCCCATGGCAGTGCAAGATCCAATGTGTCGATATTCTTGACCACAGCTATAGCACACCAGTTTGTAGTCTTTCCTTTTGTCATTGTGCTTTGGACTGTGATGACGATCTGTGGATTTTGTTGTATGTCGATACTCAGATTGACGTTGTTTCTTCTGGCAAGCCTGGAGCCCAGAACGCTTGTTCCTGTTTTTCTTGCCACCAACCTTTTTGCAAGTTTTTCCACCTGGCCATTGACTCAAGTCATTTCTTCTACGTCGTCCAGGGAATAGCTTTTCTTTAGAAGACATAGACGAAATGACTCTGACTGGCATCCTTCTAGTATTCGCAGAAAGAAAGCATCTTAAGTCGTGAAAGTGTAATATGTGCCATATTGCTCCAGTTGTGTTAGGCAGGTAATAAATTCCCCCATGGGTTCATCCTTCTCTTACAAGGCCAGATTGAAGGTGTACCTTTCATGCTCAATGCTTCTTTTATGGAGAAACGTCCTGTTGAGGGCCTCCCGCACATCTTGATAGGATGTTGTGGCAGCCGCCTGCAATTCTTTGATGATTTGTCCAACATCTTTTCCTATTAAGTTGCGCAGGACAATGAGTTGTAGATTTTAGTCCATGACATGCAACCCTTCAATGAAATCTTCAAAGTCCTGAAGCTATTCTTCTTAGCGAAGTCCCATGCCACTGCCCCAGTGAGGTCCTATGCCACTGCCAGACGTGAGAGTCAGCATTTGCAGAGGGCGTAGGAATGAAACACAGAGCATGGCCGGTCTTGGTAGGGTGGTTTGCTTTGAATACATGTGTTAACTGGAGCAAGTGCCACCGCTGGGGTGATTTGGTGCCAAAACTGTGAATGTGCACCTGACGAATTTGAGAAGCAGGCACGACCTCTTATGCCCAGTATGGTGTTCAGCTGATGTGCTCACTGGAACTCTGGAACACTGTTAGACGGCGACCTCAGAGGAGCCCGGAAAGGGGGTCCTGACTTCCCTGAGTCCCACCCGTGTAGTATCGTAGCCGGGCACTGGCGAGAGATTCCCCAGGGGGGAGGAATCTCGCAACTAGGATCGTACTTCTGGCACCCTACGACACAGAGAGACCACACTGGGTTTTCTCAGAAACAAGTTTTATCAAATAGGTATCACTGCAAATATGTACAAGGTGAGCACGGGCTCAAGAGTCTCGGAAAGGTAGGGGGTAGCGGGACTGTCTCTGGTAACGGTTCAAAGCAGGGACGTATCCGGCGCACAGCTCACAATCCTCGAGCTGGGGGATACGTGGTCGGAGTCGGGGTCCGGCGGGACCGTGAGAGTCTGGGGAAGCCGCGAGTCACTCAGCGGGCGCAGGTACAGGTTCGGAGGTCATTACGATCTTCAAGGAGCCGCGAGTCACTCAGCAGGGCTCAGGTACAAGTTCGGAGGTCTTACGATCTTCAGGGAGCCGCGAGTCACTCAGCAGGGCTCAGGTACAAGTTCGGAGGTCTTACGATCTTCAGGGAGCCGCGAGTCACTCAGCAGGGCTCAGGTACCAGTTCGGGGTCTTACGATCTTCAGGGAGCCGCGAGTCACTCAGCAGGGCTCAGGTGGGTTCAAGTTCTAGGAGCCGCGACCACGTCAGCAGGCTCTCGTTGTTCCAGCGTCGAATCTCTGGACAGCCTCAGAGCACCCCTTGTTATAGGTCGACCCCGCTTTGATGTCCGGAGTCTGCGCAGGCAGGGGTCTTGTCACCTGGGGGCCGCTTGTCGGGGTTTCCTGCTATTGTCTGTTTGATCCTTTCAGGGCCGGGTCGGGAGGAGTCCCAGACACCCAGCAGGCACGGAGCCAGCCCGCAGGGAGGCCGGAGGGCCGATCGAAACCCAGCGCCCCAGGGGAGTTCAGAGGTGCGATAGAAACTGCTCCTCCCTCTCTCATCCCCTGGAAGCGGGATGTCCTCCAGCCGGAGTGGCGCCTCGAGGCCCGGGTCGCGCTGGAGCCGGGCGGCCATCTTGTTGCAGGGAGTGGGCACGCGGGCCCGGGGTGGCCGAAAGGAGAGAGGCCATGGACGGGGATGTCCGGGGTGGGTGCAGGTGTCCTGGTGGGAAAGGTCGGTTGGGCCGCGGGCTTGGGCTGCAGGCACCAGGTTTCGGTGGTGCGGGGGCACGGAGGGCCATTCTACGAGGCCGGGTCCAACACGCGTCCCCCCCAGCTGAAAGCCGGAGAGAACTGCCCATCACCTTGGGGGGTTCTCTTCGCTGAGGCGGAAGAACCGGGAGAGGCCGTCAGCGTTGGCGTGGTCCGTACCAGGGCGGTGTTCTACGGTGAAGTCCATTCCCTGGAGGGAGATTGACCACCGCAGTAGCTTGGGGTTTTCTCCTCGCATCTGCATGAGCCATCGCAAGGGCCGATGGTCAGTTTGGACCCTGAAATGAGTGCCGAACAGGTAGGGTCGTAGTTTTTTGAGTGCCCAGACCACGGCAAAGGCTTCGCGCTCTATGGTGCTCCACTTCTGTTCTCGGGGTAGCAGCCGCCGACTGAGGAAGGCGACGGGCTGGTCTAGGCCTTGATCATTCACTTGGGACAGGACGGCCCCAATGCCATGCTCGGAGGCATCGGTCTGGACTATGAACTCCTTGGTGTAGTCGGGAGCCTGGAGGACGGGGGCCGTGCACATGGCCTTTTTTAGAGCATCGAAAGCTTCCTGGCAGGCAGCCGTCCATTGCACCTTCTTTGGCTGTTTTTTAGACGTGAGTTCAGTGAGAGGGCCGACCAGGCTGCCATACCCCCGAATGAATCGGCGGTAGTAGCCCGTGAGTCCCAGAAAGGCTCGGACTTCCGTTTGGGTGATGGGTGGGGCCCAGGCCAGGATGGCGTCGATCTTTGGCTGTAGAGGAGCGACCTGGCCACTCCCGACTTGGTGCCCCAGGTAGACTACGGATCCTTGCCCGATCTGGCACTTGCTGGCTTTTACGGTGAGGCCTGCCTGGCGCAGGGCGGTTAGCACTCTCCGGAGGTGCTGGAGGTGCTCACTCCACTCTGAACTGAAGACAGCGATGTCGTCCAGATAGGCCGCGCTGAACTGTTCTAGCCCGGCCAGGACCCTATTTACCAGTCTCTGGAAAGTGGCCGGGGCATTTTTCATCCCGAAGGGCATCACGCGGAAGCGGTAGTGCCCATCGGGGGTGGAGAAAGCAGACCTCTCCTTGGCCCCTTCGGTGAGCGCAATCTGCCAGTAGCCGCAGGTGAGGTCGAAAGTGCTGAGGAACCGGGCGGCCCCTAGTCGGTCAATGAGCTCGTCGGCTCGTGGAATGGGGTGGGCATCGGCTCGGGTAACGTCATTGAGCCCCCGGTAATCCACGCAGAACCGGAGCTCGGGGGCGACACCGGGAGCTGCCGCCTTCGGAACCAGGACCACGGGGCTGGCCCAGGGACTGTCAGAGGGCTCGATCACCCCCAGGGTCAACATCTTCGAGACTTCAGCTTGAATGCAGGACCGGACCCGGTCAGGAACCCGGTAGGCTCGGTGTCTCACCGGCGGGCTGTCCCCGGTGTCCACATCGTGAACACACCAGTTGGTGACCCGGGGGGTCAGGGAGAAGAGGTCGGAAAATTGTCTGAGGAGCTGGCGGCAGTCCGCTTGTTGCTGGGCAGTGAGGGCTGGGGAGAGGTTCACTCCCTCCACGGAGCCATCCTGCTCCTTGACACACAGGAGGTCCGGGAGGGGATCCGACTCATCTTCGGCCCCGTCATCGGTGGCCAGCAGGAGGCTCAGTTCTGTCCGCACGAAGTGAGGCTTGAGGCGGTTCACGTGCAGGACCCGGAGGGGATCCCGAGGCGACTGGACGTCCACCAAGTAGGTGACTTGGCTCTTCCTCTCAACCACCTTGTAGGGCCCAGTCCATCGGTCCTGGAGAGCTCCAGGCTTCACGGGGGCCATGACCCACACCTGCTGGCCCGGCTGGAACTCGACCAGAGTAGCATTCTGGTCGTACCAGCGCTTCATTTCTTCTTGACTCGCCTCCAGGTTGGCTTCGGCCAGTTCTCGGAACCTCCTGGTCTGGTTCCGGAGGGCCAGGACATATTGGAACACATCTCGGGGGGTGGTCTGGGGTGCTGCCTCCCACCCTTCCTTAACCAAACTGAGGGGACCTCGGACGGGGTGCCCATAAAGTAATTCAAACGGGCTGAACCCTAAGGACTTCTGGGGGACCTCCCGGTAAGCGAACAGGAGGCAGGGGAGCAGGACGTCCCACTTACGCCGGAGGGGCTCTTCTAGGCCAGCGATCATCCCTTTCAAAGTCCTATTAAACCTCTCCACTAGGCCGTTCCCTTGGGGATGGTACGGGGTAGTGAACTTATAGGACACCCCACATTGTTGCCACAGGGACGTCATATACCTTGATATAAAATTAGTTCCGCGATCGCTCACGACCTCGCGGGGGAAACCCACCCTGGAAAAGATCCCCATCAGGGCCCGGCCCACCACGGGGGCCGTAATGGTGCGCAGGGGAATAGCCTCTGGATAGCGGGTGGCGTGGTCTACTAGGACCAAGATGAAACGGTGACCTTGGGAGGTGGGGGGGTCCAGTGGCCCCACGATGTCGATTCCGACTCGTTCGAAGGGGGTACTGACGACCGGGAAGGGTTGGAGGGGAGCCTTGCGCTTCCCCCCACTCTTCCCACTGGCTTGGCACGTGGGGCAGGACTTGCAGTGTGCCTCTACCGCTGCTTTCATCTTAGGCCAATAAAAATGGGTCACGAGACGGCTGTAGGTCTTGTCCTGACCCAGGTGACCGGCGAGGGGGACGTCGTGGGCTAAGCCCAGGAGGAACTCCCGGAAGCGGAGGGGTACCACCAATACCCGTCCGGATCCCAGCTCCACTGATTTCTGCTCACTATACAGGATGTTATTCTCCCAATAGATTCGGTGCGTTCCGGTCTGGTCACCTGCGGCTTGGCCCTCGGCCTGGCGCCGCAGCCCGACCAGGGAAGGACAGGTGGCTTGTTCCCGGCAAAATTCTTCCCGGGTGGGTCCGCCCTCGTGGCGCCAATGGGCCAACTCGGGTAGATCCCCCAACTCGGGGACCGGGGCGGGGTCGGATGGTGCAGGTTCGTCGCTGGCGACGGACCCTTCCGATGGGGGAATGGGAGGACCCTCGGCGGGGACGGTACGGGCTTCTTCGACCGGGGTGCCCTCGACTTCTCTCCGGGGAGTGAGTCGGGCTATCATAGATCGGGTGGTGGCGCACACCCACTCGGGGAGTCCCATCATTCCTAGGTGGGCCTTGCGCTCTACGTGCTTCCAGGGAGAACTCTCCAGGTCGTTCCCCAAGAGGCAGTCGACCGGCTGGGCGGTTCTTACGGCCACCTTGAGTTTACCTATCACCCCTCCCCACTCAAATGGCACCAGGGCTACCTGACACATACTTTCCCTATTGTCTGCAGATATTACGGGGCAAAAGACATTGGGGAGGATCTGCTCCTCGGGAACTAGGTGCCTGAGGACACCGGTGATACTGGCCCCGGTGTCCCGCAGGGCCTCTACCTGGTGGCCATTGATCTTGACGAGCTGCCCATATTTCTGTGTGTTGGACGGTAGGAGGCTACCAGGGATCATTTCCCTATCTCCCAGAGATACTAGGGCCATAGCGGCGGGTTCCCATTCCTCGGCTTCCTCAACCTCCTCCCCCAGGGCTACGTTGGCTATCTGTCTCGCAGGGGTGACTTGGGTGGTCATGGGGCACTCTGGGTCATTGGCGTAGTGCCCGGGTTTCTGGCAACGAAAACATGTGACGGTCACCCGGTGTCCTCGTCTCCCAGGGGGCCCTGTTACTGGTGGGGGGGGCGCCGGGAAAGGTGGAGGTGGTGTCTTCGGGGGGCTAGGCTGGGACTCTCTCGGCCCTCCCTGGTTCCCTCCCCCTCTCTGGCGGGGTGGTCCCTGACTGGTTCGGGGGTACTCTCCTACCATGCCCCGGGAGACCCGGGTGTTGGTCCAGCGGTCGGCCTCCACAGCCAGCTTCCGGGGATCTGTGAGCTTGCTATCCAGCAGATGTTGACGTAGCTCTACGAAGCAGTTCGCAGCCAGATGTTCCCATAACATGAGATCAGTGAGTTCGGCCAGGGTGGTGACTTTGCTGCCCTTGACCCACCCGTCGAAGGCCCGACTAAAAAAGTTTACATACTCCACCCAGGTGGTGCCCGGGATCTTCCTGCAGTCCCGGAACCGTTGGCGGTACATTTCTGGGGTGAGGCCGTATCTTGTGAGGAGAGCCTCTTTCATGTGGCTGTAGGAGGTCTGCAGGGAGAGAGGTAGGTCGAGCAGGGTGTCCCTTCCTTCGCTCAGAAACCGCCCCCACAACCCCGCCCCCCAGTCCTTCTGTGGAATCCGATGGGAGGTCATGGCGACCTCGTAGGCCCGAAACCATTGCTGAATGTCATCGTTTTTATAATATTCTTTGACCACATCCTTGGGGATGTGGACCTTCTGTTCCGCTGGGGGGGCCGTCTCTCGGTTCCCCGAGGGCCTCTCGTCCTCATTTCGGGCCTTGAGCTCGAGTTCTTTTAAGCTGCGTTCGTGCTGTAGTTGGAGCTTTCTTCCTTCGTGCTCCCGTTGGAGCTTCTTTTCTTCCAGTTCGCCTTGTACGCGCATTTGCTCTACCGCTAGCTTTTTCTCCGCTAACTTCAATTCGCCCTCGATTTTGAGTTTGGCTAACTCGAGTTCATGACTGCGGCTTCTCTCTCTGTCCGCGAGTTCTCCCGGGGATAGGCCCCCGTCTGGTACAATGCCTCGCACCTGATTGTTGCTGCTTTCACTTGGAGGGGGTTCGGCTTCGTCGGGGCGCTCCCCCGTGCCTTCCGGGCGGGATGCCCCGGTCTCCACCCAAGTTTTCAGTGCTTTCTGCAAGTCTTCCTTAGTGTTGAGGCCAGTGGTAGCGATTTTAAGTTCTTTGCAAAATTGTTTTAGCTCTTTGTGTGTGTATTCTTCCAGATGCTCCACCTGGAACACTCTGTTGGCGTTGGTTTCTGCGGAGCTCATGGCGCTTCCTTCTGCCATCTTTGTTGGTCGTGCGTCCGTTGTTCACTGTACGATCTCTAGGTGATGGGCCCGAATCCCGTCGCTTGCCACCAATGTTAGACGGCGACCTCAGAGGAGCCCGGAAAGGGGGTCCTGACTTCCCTGAGTCCCACCCGTGTAGTATCGTAGCCGGGCACTGGCGAGAGATTCCCCAGGGGGGAGGAATCTCGCAACTAGGATCGTACTTCTGGCACCCTACGACACAGAGAGACCACACTGGGTTTTCTCAGAAACAAGTTTTATCAAATAGGTATCACTGCAAATATGTACAAGGTGAGCACGGGCTCAAGAGTCTCGGAAAGGTAGGGGGTAGCGGGACTGTCTCTGGTAACGGTTCAAAGCAGGGACGTATCCGGCGCACAGCTCACAATCCTCGAGCTGGGGGATACGTGGTCGGAGTCGGGGTCCGGCGGGACCGTGAGAGTCTGGGGAAGCCGCGAGTCACTCAGCGGGCGCAGGTACAGGTTCGGAGGTCATTACGATCTTCAAGGAGCCGCGAGTCACTCAGCAGGGCTCAGGTACAAGTTCGGAGGTCTTACGATCTTCAGGGAGCCGCGAGTCACTCAGCAGGGCTCAGGTACAAGTTCGGAGGTCTTACGATCTTCAGGGAGCCGCGAGTCACTCAGCAGGGCTCAGGTACCAGTTCGGGGTCTTACGATCTTCAGGGAGCCGCGAGTCACTCAGCAGGGCTCAGGTGGGTTCAAGTTCTAGGAGCCGCGACCACGTCAGCAGGCTCTCGTTGTTCCAGCGTCGAATCTCTGGACAGCCTCAGAGCACCCCTTGTTATAGGTCGACCCCGCTTTGATGTCCGGAGTCTGCGCAGGCAGGGGTCTTGTCACCTGGGGGCCGCTTGTCGGGGTTTCCTGCTATTGTCTGTTTGATCCTTTCAGGGCCGGGTCGGGAGGAGTCCCAGACACCCAGCAGGCACGGAGCCAGCCCGCAGGGAGGCCGGAGGGCCGATCGAAACCCAGCGCCCCAGGGGAGTTCAGAGGTGCGATAGAAACTGCTCCTCCCTCTCTCATCCCCTGGAAGCGGGATGTCCTCCAGCCGGAGTGGCGCCTCGAGGCCCGGGTCGCGCTGGAGCCGGGCGGCCATCTTGTTGCAGGGAGTGGGCACGCGGGCCCGGGTTGGCCGAAAGGAGAGAGGCCATGGACGGGGATGTCCGGGGATGTCCGGGGTGGGTGCAGGTGTCCTGGTGGGAAAGGTCGGTTGGGCCGCGGGCTTGGGCTGCAGGCACCAGGTTTCGGTGGTGCGGGGGCACGGAGGGCCATTCTACGAGGCCGGGTCCAACAAACACTATGCCACTAAACATAGGAGCCATTCCCCATCTCCTGACCTTTAGGAAAGCTCTTCGGACAAGGTTATTCCTCTTATAGTTATCTTCTTATTGATGTTGAGCTGGTGTTTCCAGATGGTAATCTATATCGCCTTGACGCCTTTTTGGTAATTGTTGCGCTATATAAATTTAAAATCAAATCAAATTTTGAGATTCAGTAATCTATTACTGAATTGCAATGGGTTAGCAATTTGGAATTAAAAGAGGGTGTATTAAGGGCGTCCCTTCCGAATAGCAACACACACTAGTATTTAAGAATGTTTTGCAAACGAAATGTGGTTGCAAAACATTTGCATTTTACCACTAACTTGAAGTTGGCGATAACCCATTCGTGACTCCCCTTTGTGAATGTATACGAAAACGGTTTTTAAGAGCTTACTCTTAAAACACGAAAAGAAAAAATGTCATTTCTATTTTTGAAACGCATCCTGGTTTTCTTTAAGGAAAACGGGCTGCATTAAAAAAAACCTTTGTTTTATTTAAAGACCTACTCAGACATGGTGGTCTGCTGTCCCCAGCAGGCAACAATCCCTGTGTTTTTTAGCAATTTCTAATGGGTTACAAATTGCGACCTACCTTATAAATATCAATAAGGTAGGTCAATTGTGACCCCCACTAGGAATCACTAAATGTGTCAAAGACACATTAGTACATTAGGTGTTTGTGATTATCTAATAGCAAATGACAAAAATTTGCTAATAGGTAATCGCAAATTGAAACCTACGTACATTGGGCCCAAGAAGTGTAGGGTAGTGGGAGAAAGAGCCACCAATCAGGTGGAATCAGGACTAGTTAGCCTTGATTTATGGCAACCCCAGCATTTGGTGGTACAGATGGTGGGCTTCTAAACTTTGGGCCCCCGCACATATATTTTTCCCACAAATTAGGCATTGGGTAGGAGGGCAGCAAGGAATGTGTAATGCAAAGGCAAAGTTGACAGTTAGTTGTGATCAATTGTATCGGAGGTAATGAGAAGGTCGGAGGCAACATTGAAGCAGAAGTCATCGCAATCATCAAAGTTAGATCGTTTTCAGACATGGGTTAGTTAGGTGAGCCTCAGGTGAACGCAATATATGTTAAGGAAAAGGTGAGAGAATGAGCATAGAGTTAGCTGACTCTAAATTTAGATCACCACACTACTTGCAAATGTCCCGAAAGGAACTAGATAGAGTTCTGCTCCTGCCCTCTTTCCACAAAACGTAAGGTCTGTAGATGATCCCTACACTCAGCACCTCTTCAGTCGGTGGTACCCATTGTACTGTAATCCAGTCAATGTTTTTTCTGCTTTGTGAAGCAACCGTACTTCAGCAGGAGTTCCTAGATGAAACAACCTTCAAAAATGAGTCATAATAAATTGAATGTATCTCTCAAAGTCGTGGCAGTCTCTCCCACGATGAGACCACAGTCACTTTCCTGCCTAGATTCCAATAACCACTGGAAGAAAGAAAGACTTTTACAGTTATCGATTTATGCTAAAAGCTGGGTTGCTGCAGGCATCTGGGACGAGATTTGTGGCAAAGATGGAAAAAGGAGGGTGGCAGGGCCAATGGAGTTATGCGATTCTGCAGCCGCTGTGTTATCATTATGGATTTACCTCATTTGCCATATAATCCATCATTTGCTGCATAACCCAGCTACAAAGAGATCCATTTTTTCACAGTATTCTCTCAGATGACAGGTAAACGAACGAATAACCGGCGCGGCAAACCAAAAAGTGGAAATGTTGCTGTCTGCATCGATCTGGTAATCTGGAGCTCGAAGCAGCGGCCTTTACCAGCAGAATGTATGTACACCGAAGAGGTATTTGCTCACCTGCACAGGTGGTGGTGTTCTGCCATAACTTTCTTGCAGGGCACTTTTATCTCGACTGCTTCATTTCAGGCCCTGAATTACAACCATCTGCTTAACAACGAGCAATTCATTTGAGTGAATCCACTGGTCGCTTTTTTATTTCTTGCATCTTTGTCTAAAACCCTTCTTAAGTCTCCTCCCCGGGATTGTCTTAGTTTGTTTTTCTGTCTGGCATTCCTCTCGAACAAACACTGGCGCAGACTCGGAATTCTGTCTGATCCACCTGTGGTTTCGAAGCTCAGACTGTTTGTTAACAGACTGCAGACGCGTGGCTCGAGAGGAGCCACGGAAACCCTTTCACTCGACTCCTACCTCAGGTCCACACAAAATAACTATCATTCCAAAGATATTTTAATTCTCAGTGTAAATGTATACGGTGTTTTCCCCAGTGGGTGCTGCAGAACAACTTATAATGACAAAAATAGGAGATCCAATCGACAATAGGTGAAACCATGGGGTATTTACGAGAATATTGACAATCACTGAGACGTTCTCACATCTGTATGTGTTCTTTGCGTCACAATTCAAAGAAATCCTTGCTACATCGTATCCGGTGCCCCTGCGTTCTCCTCTCAAGTGGCAAGTCCGTGCCACGAAACACTCTTATGGTATGTAAAGCACTACAAAGAAACATCACTCTCGCTCAACCTCAACGCCCACCCACAAACATACCCACTCACTCACATAGCTCCAAATCATCTGAAAGCTACCGCAGAAGGTGTTTTGAATAAACAGACATTATGAAAAATGGATAGCCCTAACAATAGGTATTATGGGACAGAAAAGTCATACCCCAGAGTATGTCCCCAAAACAAACACTGTCACACCAGGTGCTGTTCTGCTAAAGTGAAAATAGCTGTGGCCCTCTATGAACGTATTTGTGAGTTGTTTACACCCCAGAGAGAGGTGCACCTAGCAAGGAAAAAAACTACCCTGCCTCCCAAACATTCGCCATGTCTTCTTTTCTTGTGGTGTTTTTGTGTTTGTTTGCCATTAGACAGTATTTGTGCTTCACAGTGAAAGCCTTCCAAAGTTTATCCTTTAATGTATGTTCATTGTCGGGCTTTGAGAAGAATAGTTTATCTACGTGACGTCATCGGTCTGATTTTTTTTAGTTTCCCCCTTGGCTTTATTTGTCACCATTGTTTTTCAGAACTATACTAGTTTGGTCTGCGGATTCTAAGACAGTTGCCCGGGCAGTCGGACGATTGATTTTGAAATTGTATGAGCATGTCTCAAATAAGGTGAAGAGGGAAGAAGGTTGACCGCAGCAGACCTCTACCACAGAACTCTACCACTTCTGTCTTACTGGTATTACCAACTTGTGCCATTCTCAGTACTGGCAGTGTACCAACAGCTTTTGCGATCAGGTGGTGTGCTCGGTTTCAAAGATTCAGGCAAAGGAAGCAGCAGCCTCATGAGTGCCACTGAAACAAGCATCACAAGCAACACTGACAACCACAATCAACACTTCCAAAGTCACCCCCAGAAGCAATAAGACACCATGAGGGAGATTTACAAAATCTCCACGCAACGCAGCACAGCCCCCGCAAGGCTGCGCTGCGTTGCACGACAGGGCGGGAGCAGGAGAGCACCATATTTTCAAAGATATGGCTCTCTCCTTCCCTTTCCCTTGCATTGGCGCTGATTTCAGCTGCCGTGTGCCATGCACACACCTTAGCGCTGTAGCGCTAGGGTGTGTGCATGAGGGTAGCATAGATTTTGTACAGGCAGTGTACCTTCCCTGTAAAAAGTACTATGCTAGACACAAGGGTAAGCTTTTCCCACTTTGCATAGGTGCTGCACAGTGCAGCACACATGCAAAGTCGGAAAAGGAAGGAGAAATGAAAGCATTTCTCCTTCTTATGCCTTGTTAAAAAGGGCGCCGTTTAATCAAGCTAAAGCCAATCTACTGTTTTTAGTAAATTGGGTTTAGCATGGGAAACCTTGGGTGGTTGCATGGGAACACCTATTCACCACCCTTCGCACGCCCCCATGGGGCAAAGTAATGCGAAGCAGCGCAGTGCACTGCTTTGCATTACTTTTGCATTATTTCCAATGCTAAACAAGTTTAGGGCTGGAAAGTTAATTAGGAAAAAAAGAGAGCAAAATCAGGGACTCATTCTAGCATTTTTTGGAACAAGTAACTGAAAATCTAAGATGCTAAACAATTATACAAATTACTGAACACACGAGAGAACAGAGAAAACATTTGAGCAAAAGGCATTCAAACCTTCTTCTAACAATTTTACATTTTCATGGCATTCCCTTACTTTATAGACATTTTAAAAGTTTTCTAAATCAATCAATTTAAAGTATCAATCAATTTACAGTAGTTAAGGTTTTCTGTTACTTGCATCTAGCTAAATGAAGATGTGTTTAGACCTTGTTTGGTCTCAGTTTATTTATTTTTTATTTATTTTTTCACTTTCTGATTTATGTTTTTTTAATCAAATTGATTATATGTAAAGTGTTGTTTATACATATCTTCCCATGTAAAAAATAAAATTAGCATGTGATGTCGATACTAAGAGAAGATATTTTATGTTTTTATATAACAGCCCTAAAGAAGCAAAACTTTCCTGAAACACGTGTTGGCTTGGCTGTATATGTCACGTTATTTGATGCAGAATTCTGATCAAGTGTATGAAACAAAGACAATTTTGAAATAAAAGACTTTATGTGGATTTCTGAAGTGAAACGTGTGTCTTTTTCTCAGCACATGAATTAAAGTGGACCATATGGATTATTCCCTGTGAGGTAAATGGGGAAATGAGAATCAGCGCTGGGCTTATTTTCTATTTCCCTTTTGTGAATTCATATATATATATATATATGTGTGTGTGTATATATATATATATATATATATATATATATTATCTACTGGCGGTCGCCAGTAGATAGTTATAGTTAGGACCGAGTTCCCATAGGAAATCTGAAAATTCTATTTTGAATAACTTTGGCGCCGGTTGACTTATCTTCGTGAAATTTTCAAAACTAATGGGGCGCTCCGCTCAGCTCCTACCCTGAAAGTCTCGGGGTGATTCGTCAAGCGGGGGCTGAGAAAAAAGGGGGTCCCAAAACACGTTTTCCCCATGCATTTTCTCATAGGACCTTTAGTCGAAGGTACAGCCCGAACGGCTGAACAGAATTACTTGAAATTTGGCAAAGAGGTAGTCCTCAGGTCAGGCATGTGCCTTTTGCATATATGGTGTCAATCTGTTCAGTAGTTCCTAAGAAAATTGCAGTTAAAAGTACATAAATATCTATATGCACGCACCGTGCGCACACGGTGCGCGCACCAAATGTGCGCGAGCGTAATTCTGATTGGTGGTTAGATGTCAGTCAACATTCGAATCGGTCGAAATCAGGAAGTGTCGGATGCCATTTTGTGTGTGGCAGTGAAAAAGAAAGGTGGAGAATGTGAAAAGGGGGCAGGGTAGAGAGTTCCTGACCCCCTAGCCTTTGTCAGGGGGTCCCTGAAGGACCCCGAAGGGTGAAAAAAACATTTCATTTTTTTTCAAAAAATCGCGGGGTGTGCGCACCGTGCACGCACCGTGCGTGCACGGTGAAAAACCCTTAAAAAAAAAAAACATTTTAAACTGTTTATAAGTTTATAGAAAATATTAACTATGCTGTTCAACTTTATCCAAATTAAAAAAAAAAGAGCTGTGCCATTCCATATTACAGGATACAGTCAATCTATAACTATATACATAGGTAGTTTATTGTAAAATAAATATATAAAAAATATAATACATACATACATAAATTAGCATTTAAAAAACCTTACAAATTCACTAAAAAAACCATAGGTTTCACACACGTTATAGTTAGAAATTATCATTTAAAAAACCTTGCAAATTCACTTAAAAAACCATAGGTTTCACACACGTTACAGTTAGGAATTAGCATTTAAAAAACCTTGCAAATTCACTGAAAAAACCATAGGTTTCACACATGTTATAGTTAGCTGGACATTTCACTCATAAAAACCCATTGAAATTCCCCTGTTATAGTTAGTTCAGCTAACTATAACTCGCGCGACCGCAATCCACTGCTGATGACGTCACATATTACATCACTCATGACATGGTCAGTGACATCACTCATGACATCACTGATGACATCTCAAATGACATCCCTCATGACATCACTGATGACATCATCCAGTGAATATGTGTCTTTCTGAAAAATAAATATTTTTTTATATATGTATATCTAAAGGTTAATGGAAGAATAAATGGGTAAATAAGTGTCTAAATGGATGGTTTTTTTTGTAAAATTAATTGTATAACTGACTTATTAACAGTATCTTAGTGAATACAGTGATGTAATATGTGACATCATCAGCAGTGGATTGCGGTCGCGCGAGTTATAGTTAGCTGAACTAACTATAACGGGGGAATTTCAATGGTTTTTTACGAGTGAACTGTACAGCTAACTATAACATGTGTGAAACCTATGGTTTTATCAGTGAATTTGCAAGGATTTTTAAATGCTAATTCCTAACTATAACATGTGTGAAACCTATGGTTTTTTAAGTGAATATATATATATATATATACACATATATATACATATATGTATATATATTAGCTACTGGCGGTCGCATTTTCCCATAGGACCTTTAGTCGAAGGTACAGCCCGAACGGCTGAACAGAATTACTTGAAATTTGGCAAAGAGGTAGTCCTCAGGTCTGGCATGTGCCTTTTGCATATATGGTGTAAATCCGTTAAGTAGTTCCTGAGAAAATCAAAAGTAAAATCACATATATATCTGGGCGGAGCCTAACCACACATCTCATCGTGAGATCTGATTGGCTGTCAGCACTTCATCCAAGAAGTGTTGGCAGCCATCTTGGGACCAATATACATGATAGCACCACATTAAAAATCATTGCAGTTAATAGAAGGTTTTAAGACTTTAGTTACATTATAAATCATTTGTTGATGGTACCATACTCATTTTAGGAATTGTGGTGTGTTCTAAGGTGATTTTACCATGTGAAAAAGCCTTCTGCTGTGATATCATGAATCATGTTTGAGAGAAAACTATTTTCTCATGCTTTTCCCACAGAGGTTTGGAAGGTGATCTATAAGCTAAACTGAGAGCATATTTTCTGTAAATTCACATTATCTTTCTCAGTCATGTGAGAATTAAGTCTGACATTCTCAGTAAAACATGTACATCCAACAAGGGCAGAGACTGTCAGTTGATTCCTTTGTGTTCTACTGCAGCTTCCCAGAGTGTTCTAAAGTACAACTATAGCGCTAACAGTCCTACTTATGACAAACGTATAGCACACCTGAAGTCATCTAGGTTGGCATAAAGTGGTAACTCTTAAAACATTTAATTTAAAAAGGAACAAAATGAGGGGGTTCATTTTGCCATAGAAAGTATGATTAGTGCTGCAGAAAGAAAAATTAGGGCACATTTTGAGTGACTTCTCAAATCCTCTTCTATTTCATTAAAAAATTCTGACATGCAGACTGAAACATGCACTTTCAATACCAGCAGCAGACTTCCCTGGTGAGCAGTAGCTTTACTACAGTGATCTAATAAGCAACTAGAGTGCTAACATTCTGAATTTATGGCAAATGTGTGACACATCTGAATGCCTTCTTGATGGAATCAAAGTAAAAAACTGAAAGTATTTCCTACTGAGGAGAATGTAGTAAATTAGGAAATTAGGAAACATCATAACAAATAAGTCTCCCAAAATGGCCACCAGAGACAAAAGAGCCCAAATGTAGCCCAAATAGCACCCAGATGTAGCCCAAGTATAGCCCAATGACAGAATGTCCCAGAGTGTTCTAACGAACAACTAGAGCGCTAACAGTCTTACTTATGACAAAAGTATGGCACACCTGAAGCCATCTTGATTGGAATAAAGTGGTAACACTTAAAACATTTAATTTACAAAGGAACAAATTGAGGGGGTTCATTTTGCCATAGAAATTATGATTAGTGCTGTAGAAAGAAAAATTAGGGCACATTTTGACTTCTCAAATCCTCTTCTATTTCATAAAAAAATTCTGACATGCAGACTGAAACATGCACTTTGAATACCAGCAGCAGACTTCCCTGGTGAGCAGTAGCTTTACTACAGTGATCTAATGAGCAACTAGAGTGCTAACATTCAGAATTTATAGCAAATGTGTGACACATCTGAATGCTTTCTTGATGGAACCAAAGTAAAAAACTGAAAGTATTTCCTACTGAGGAGACTGCAGGAAATTAGGAAACTTCATAACAAATAAATCTCCCAAGATGGCCACCAGAGACAAAAGAGCCCAAATGTAGCCCAAATATCACCCAGATGTAGCCCAAGTATAGCCCAATGACAGAATGTCCCAGAGTGTTCTAGCGAACAACTAGAGCGCTAACAGTCTTACTTATGACAAAAGTATGGCACACCTGAAGCCATCTTGATTGGAATAAAGTGGTAACACTTAAAACATTTAATTTACAAAGGAACAAAATGAGGGGGTTCATTTTGCCATAGAAATTATGATTAGTTCTGCAGAAAGAAAAATGAGGGCACATTTTGACTTCTCAAATCCTCTTCTATTTCATAAAAAAATTCTGACATGCAGTCTGAAACATGCACTTTTAATACCAGCAGCAGACTTCCCTGGTGAGCAGTAGTTTTACTACAGTGATCCAATGAGCAACTAGAGTGCTAACATTCAGAATTTATGGCAAATGTGTGACACATCTGAATGCCTTCTTGATTGAACCAAAATAAAAAACTGAAAGTATTCCCACTGAGGAGACTGCAGTAAATGAGGAAATTAGGAAACTTCATAACAAATAAATCTCCCAAGATGGCCACCAGAGACAAAAGAGCCCAAATGTAGCCCAAATATCACCAAGATGTAGCCCAAGTATAGCCCAATGACAGAATGTCCCAGAGTGTTCTTAAGAACAACTAGAGCGCTTACTGTCTTACTTATGACAAAAGTACGGCACACCTGAAGCCATCTTGATTGGAAAAAACTGGTAACACTTAAAACATTTAATTTAAAAAGGAACACAATGAGGGGGTTCATTTTGCCATAGAAATTATGATTAGTGCTGAAGAAAGAAAAATTAGGGCACATTTTGAGTGACTTCTCAAATCCTCTTCTATGTCATTAAAAACTTCTGATATGCAGACTGAAACATGCACTTTTAATACCAGCAGCAGACTTCCGTGGTGAGCAGTAGCTTTACTACAGTGATCTAATGAGCAACTAGAGTGCTAACATTCAGAATTTATGGCAAATGTGTGACATATCTGAATACCTTCTTGATGGAATCAAAGTAAAAAACTGAAAGCATTTCCTACTGAGGAGACTGCAGTAAATGAGGAAATTAGGAAACTTCATAACAAATAAATCTCCCAAGATGGCCACCAGAGACAAAAGAGCCCAAATGCAGCACAAATATCACCCAGATGTAGCCCACATAACGCCCAATGACAGAAGTGTGCAAAACACTTATTTTTTGAGTATTTGCAGTTTTATATAGTGCAGACTTGTCAGGTATTGGAGTGCTTTACATGAGCATTGGTTACATCACACAAGACCAAATTCATTTTGGTTGTAGACATGGGGAGATTAAGTGATTTGACCAGAATCACAGAATGTTGAGCTGAAGCAGAAACTCCAACCTGGTTCCCCAGTTGCAAAGTCTGCAGCTCTGGAAGTAACACCACATCCTCTCCCTAGGTGCAACATTTAATCAAGTGGTCAACTGGATAAAAAAACATAAAGAATACAAATAATGTAAAAGTTCTTTGTCGCTATTTGAAAACTCAGAAAATATGTCCTCATTTTAGTTTTTTAGAGCACTAACAATAATTTTGATGCAAATAAGACCCTCTCATATATGTAATTTCTAAAGGAAATACTCTAGGTATTACAGTTTTGATTACATCAAGATGACGTCAGGCGTTCCACACTTTTGTAATAAATATAGAATGTTAGCAATCTAGTTGTTCATTGGGATACTGTTGAGAGGCAGAGGCCAGGGGCACGGACTCTGAAAATTGAAGGCAGGTAGGAGAGTGCAGATGCAACAATTTGACCACACTGGGCAGGCAGAAAGGGCAGTGGCAGCACAACAGACTATGGAGGGCAGTGGAAAGGGGGGCAGGGGCAACAAACCAACAATACAGGACTGGCAAGAGAGGCTGTGGCAATATAATACACCATTGTGGGCAGAAGGAAGAGGCAGTGGTAGTACAACCATACATGCCAACAGACCCGTTTCAGCCAGGAAACGTCCAATGTTTTTAAGCTCAAATGGGCTTTATTTGATCTCTCTCCTGTCTACAATCTCCTCTTTTTCAATGTAACTGAAAGGGGAAATTCAATACCCCAGTTTTTTTTCAAAATCTCCCTCTTACCAAGTTCAAAATGTTCGCAAGTATGGTACATTGGATCATGGTAGACAGGAGGAATTGGGGTAGGGACATGGACTCGGATAACAGAGGACAGGAGGGACATGGAGAGGTGCACCAAACTGACCCTACAGGGCAGGCATCAGGGTTTGCAGCAGCACAATACACCACACAGCGCATGCGGGACAGGAGGGCAGCACAACAATCCATAGAAAGCAATAGGGAGGGGACAGGACCATGCACATGGACAACAGAGAACAGAGGGGAAAGAGGCAATGGTAGCTAGCTGACCATAATGGGCAGACAGGAGAGAAAGGTGCAGCATAACAGACCATTAAGGGCAGGAGGGACGGATCAGGGGCATTACAATGGAACAGACAAGCCAGGAGGGAGGGAATAGGGGTCTGCACATGCAAACAGAGGGCTGGGGGCAAGGGGGCAAGGCAGGAGCAGCAAGATGACCATGGAGGTCAGGCAGGTTGGGCACTAGAAACAAAACACACAATGGAGAGCAACAATGAGACTATGATGGCATACACACAGACCATGAAGGGAAGGTGGGAGGGGGTCAGGGGCAGCTAGCTGACCACACAGGGAAGGTGGGAGGGTCCATGGCAGCACAGAAGACCATGCATGGCAAGCGGGAGGGTTAGTGGCAGCACAATGGCTATGATGGGCAAGAAGGAGGGTGCAGGGGCATGTACAAAGGACCATGGAGGATAGAAGGGAGGGTCAGGACCTGGGCACAGACAAGAGAGTTCAGGGGAAGGGGCCTCACAACAGACCGCGCGGGCAGGCAGAAGGAGCAGTTGCAGCACAACAGACCAGGAAGGGCAGAAGGGTGTGGCAGTAAAATGGACCATGGAGGACAGGAGGAAGGGGATAGGGGCATGGCATGTGGACAGGCAGGGTGGAGGTGGCAGGGACCGGTTACAGTCATCTGACAATGCTAGGCAGGTGGGAGGGGTGTGGCAGCTCAACAGAACACTCAGAGTAGATAGGAGTGGCAGGTCCATGGAACATGGTGGGCAAAAAGAATGGAGCAGGGGCATGCATAAAGACATCGGAGGGCAGGGGGAAGGAGAATAGGGGCAGCAAGCTAAGCACAGAGGCTAATCAGGAGGTCAATGATGGGCCATAGAATTGGGCAATGGAGGGCAGGAGGAGTGGACTGGTACATCATGCTAAATGGAGGGCAGTGGCAGTGCTCCAGCGCGGAGTGCAAAATCCCTCCCTACCGTTGCGGACCAAAAGATCTCACACACGCACACTATCCATACATTCACTGGTGGGGCCCATAACACCAACACACACTCACCATCAGTCCGTACGAGAGGCGATTATCCTTCCAAGTGCTGGATAATGAGGGAGGAAGCTACCACTTTATCCTAATGAGCAACAAACCTACAAACCCTTCTTATACTCATTAGGCCCTAGATTCTACATTTGGTATACCCTCATGACCGGGATGGATCTGTTAATTGTAGATTTAAGTGAATTTCTAATACTCTAATTAACCTTTTCATTAACACATTTCAATGAATAAACAACCCAACTCATTTCTGTAGATGTTCAAATCCAAATTTATATTAATATTGCAGATTAAATCATTCATTTGATCAAGTTGCCATTCATATTTACCTATTCTGGCTAAAGTCGTCCTCTATGTCAAATCTGGCAATCTCGCAAATCTATGCCCATCAATTTAGCAGGTTAAGTTCATCAGGATTTTGGGCATTAATTCAGTCCGTCAAAGATTCAGGCTAACAGCTGTCCTGCAGTGTCACCGTCCTCTTCGTCAGCATATCATCAGGAAATCGAAGGAGCGACCCTCCAACCTCTCTATTCTATGGGTTTTATAATAATTTCAATAGCAAAATGTAACAATATTGAGTTTTAAGCTGTTCTGATTGGCTGATCAGGGGTCAACCTCTCCGTTCCCATAAGGTTTAGTCCATGTTGTCAGCATACTTGCTGGTTCTGGTTCTTTAATAAAGCCTTTTGTCTGTAGCGCTGGCACCTTTCCCAGTGGCCTCGATAAGTACAGCTTGCCTGGGGTCAAGACAGGGCCATTGTTGCTCATCTTTTAGCGCAGGCGCACTTCACCCAAGCCTGGTTCAGCGTCGGCAGTTGGGTCAGGCACCAAAAGCAGCCATCATTTGATAGGCCAGACTAGTCAACTTAAGCAAAGAAACACAAAAACGTAATTAATACATAGAAAAGACTAATTAAATGTTATTCCCTCGCTAATACCCATATGTGTGTGTATTTATCTAGCCAAAAGCAACACTCAATGCGGTTTATACTTACTAAATAAAGCACGAATCACAATTTCATCACCAAAGCGACATATATCATGCAATGTTCTAATTATCTATCATTAATATGCGTACGAAATTTAGTTCACGTCATTAATTAGGCCATGCAGATGCAAATCCCACGTGTATTTCGGTCATTAATAAGGTTGATTAGTTATTTCCACATCACTCCAAACCATTAGTACGATTATGATTAATTAATTAATCTAATTAATAAAACGACATGCAAAATGGGATGGGTATACAAAAATTTTGCATAACCCGCTCCAGCAGCAGCACATCAGACCATGCATGGCAGGAGGGAGGAGGCTAGTCCATGGATTCAGACAACAGAGGATAGGAAGGAGGTGGATGGGGCAGCAAGCTAACTGTTCAGAGAAGGTGGGTATTAGGAACTTTATTGTTTTTAAAATGTGTGTCTCTGCAAACTACTTAAAATATAAACAAGTATGCAGCATAATCTCACTTTTATTCAGGAAGAAGAGGACGTTTGTGACTGTGACTCCGGGCTCACTTGGCAGAAACACCCCCCATCGCAAAATGTAATGCCCGTGAAAAGGGTAGGTGGACACAGTGTTATATAGAACATAGTCCTGAGAGCACGATTGAAAAGGAAAACTAGATATAGGATATGGTATAAACTATGCACCAAAAAGTGTGATATAAGATGAACCGGGGCGTGAAATATAATATGCAATACATTGTGCGCAGTGACAGATTCATTGGAGAGCGCGAGATAGCACAGGCACTAGCGCGTGCTATGCGATATGCGCCTTGGAGTGTAATATGCACAGGGCAGTGTTGTGTAACCTAACTAGTCTCTAAAGTTGTAATATAAAATATGTGCTGGGGAGTGTAACGTTGCATATGCACTGTGACAAAGATATGGATCCCAGATTGTAATATGTATGGCATAGCGCTGTGCGTTATAACATAGGCATCGAGGAAGGCACGTTAGATGGGGCAATATAACCCGTGCGAAGGCAAGTGTGGCATGACATATTCACGGGGTGGTGTTACAGTGCACATGAGCTAGAGAGTGTCATAGCATATGCACTATCTGGTGGAATACAACACAGAGGTGTGAGGCACTCGGCGGGCACTGGCGGGTGTAACATAGCATTGGGCTCAGCCAGGAGCACGCTGTGACTCTCAAGTGAGGTTCGTCTCCTTTCCAGAGAGGAAAATAAAAAGTATTACACATCCGGCGGTGGATGTGTGTTTTATTAACCGTGAGGGTGATTTCTTGCATAGTTTGGTCGAATTTTTGTCGATTCCCCTTTGAATGGCTTGGTGTGCGTGTATATTAAATGTGCCTGTCAATAGCTACCCATGTTTGTATAAATAAACAACAAGGGTGTTTACTTGGAGAGTACCCACCGGCGGGGGTGCCGAGATTAGGCACGGTAGGGCGTCAGACACGTCAGAGCTTCACTAGCGGTGTAAATACATTCCATGTGGATTCATTCTATGCATAGTCGCCTTTTAATGAATATCACGCAAATCGTCATGTTGATAGGTACATACGGTTTGTCCAGCATGTCCTAGGTGTTTCTATAAATATATATTTTTTAAAAATAATAAAAAACAAAGGCCAGCCACGGGGGATCGGGTCCCCGGGGCCATAAGTGGCCTGAGGAGGGGGGCAACGCAGCCCCCTCCTAAAGAATTAAAAAAAAAAAAAGGTCATGACCCAGGGGTTGGGGTCCCCGGGGCCGATTAAGGCCTTGAGAGGGCCAAATTAATTTTTTTCAACAAAAAAAATTAGGGTGCAGGCCCTGGGGGATGGGGTCCCCAGGGCCAGTAAATTAGAAAAAGAAGGGGGCCACACAGCCCTCCTTCTTAAAAAAATAAAATAAATAAAAGACAGGCATCGCACAGGAGGCCAGGCCCCCTCCTTGCAGCACACTGCAAACGCGCCCCCTGGCCAGTTGTACGTTGGGGAATTAATTCCCCTTCAATACTGAGGGTCCCTGAGGGCCAACTAGCCCCACAGGTACCTCCAGTATGCGCCAGGGAGCTGCGTTGCAGACAGGTGTTCTGAGGCCACGCCCCTTTTTACACCTCTATGCAACGCAGCTCTGTGGCGCTTACTGGAGGTACCTAGTGGGCTAGTTTGACCCTAGGGACCCTTAGGATTCAAGGGGACTTAATCTCTCAACTTAGAACGGCCACAGGGCACATTTACACAGTGGTAAAGGGAGGGGATGGGGCCTGAGGTGACGTGTGTAAACACGCCCTGTGGCGCGTTTTAAGTTGGGGAAATAATTCCCTTTCAATCCTGAGGGACCCTGGGGGCCAACTAGCCCACCAGGTGCTTCCAGTAAGCGCCACTGCTCTGCGTTGCAGAGAGGTGGTGCAGGCCGTGCCCCTTTTTACACCTCTCTGCAACGGCGCTTACTGGACGTACCTAGTGGGCTATTTTGCCCCTAGGGATCCTCAGGATTCAAGGGGACTTAACCTTCCAACTTAAAAAACGGCCACAGGGCGTGTTTACACAGTGGGGAAGGGAGGGGACGGGGCCTGAGGTGACGTGTGCAAACACGCCCTATGGCGCGTTTTAAGTTGGGGAAATAATTCCCCTTCAATCCTGAGGGCCCCTGGGGGCTAACTAGCCCACCAGGTGCTTCCAGTAAGCGCCACTGAGCTGCGTTGCAGAGAGGTGGTCCAGGCCGTGCCACTTTTTACACCTCTCTGCAACGCAGCTCTGTGGCGCTTACTGGAGGTACCTAGTGGGCTAGTTGGACCCTAGGGACCCTCAGGATTCAAATGAACTTAATCTCCCAATTAAAAACGGCCACGGGGCGTGTTTACACAGTGGGGAAGGGAGGGGACGGGGCCTGAGGTGACGTGTGCAAACACGCCCTATGGCGCGTTTTAAGTTGGGGAAATAATTCCCCTTCAATCCTGAGGGACCCTGGGGGCCAACTAGCCCACCAGGTGCTTCCAGTAAGCGCCACTGCGCTGCGTTGCAGAGAGGTGGTCTAGGTCGTGCCCCTTTTTACATCTCTCTGCAACGCAGCTCTGTGGCGCTTACTGGAGGTACCTAGTGGTCTAGTTGGACCCTAGGAACCCTCAGGATTCAAGGGGACTTAATCTCCCAACTTAAAACAGCCACAGGGCGAGTTTACACAGTGGGGAAGTGAGGGGACGGGGCCTGAGGTGACGTGTGCAAACACGCCCTGTGGCGCGTTTTAAGAGGTAGTTTTAATCCACTGCCCTATTATATACTAGGGGCTTACAGAGGAGGTCATGCTGATCACAGGGGGACCCCAACGCATAGTGTTCCCTAGTGTATGTAGGTGTTTTCATTGTATTCTGAGTGTCTTTTAACATAGCACTGGCTCTAGGACTGGTTAGTCAGACTCAGTTACCACCAGTATCCGTCTGAAAAAGTTGAGGGTACAGGATGATTTTGCAACAAGGCTTCTTTCTGCTCTTCTGTTTGTTCTTTCTGCACGATATCCTTCTTCCTGTACTTTTCTTCGTATTTGAGGACTTCTGTTGCTTCTTTCTGCATTTTTTTTTCTTTCTGTGCGTTTTTTCCTCTTTCTTCACATGTCCTATCTCTGTAGGCATAGTTAGAAATTAGCATTTAAAAAACCTTTGAAATTCACTGAAAAAACCATAGGTTTCAGGCATGTTATAGTTAGGAATTAGCATTTAAAAAACCTTAGAAATTCACTGAAAAAACCATAGGTTTCAGGGGCGTTATAGTTAGCTGGACTTTTCACTCGTACAAAACCATTGAAATTCCCCCGTTATAGTTAGTTCAGCTAACTATAACGCGCGCGCACGCAATGCACTGCTGATGACGTCACATATTACATCACTCATGACATGATCAGTGACATCACTCATGACATCACTGATGACATCTCAAATGACATCACTGATGACATCATCCTTGTGATAGAGTGGCAGACCTCCTCTCCCCCTAATATAACCTTTGATAAACACATTCAAAAATAGAAACTAAAATTTTCAAAACAATGGACATACCAATATCAGTTACAACAACCTATTCAGTAATTCTAAGATCCACATACACATCCACTCATTCACCAACAGTCCTATACAGTCACTCATACATGTACTCATTCATCATATGTACTCATACACCTATACATCCTGTTACACAACGCCACTCATCCATAGAGTTACTCACACAAATAGTCACTCATGCTAATAAAGAATCAAACATCCATTTACTTGCATATACAGTTATACACACACCACCACACTTACTTCTACAGAAGCTTACTGTTAGACGGACCGGGAGGGTCGGCCGAGGACAAGGGGAGAGGTCTCCGGGGAGAGCCGTCTCCAGCGATCGTACAGACAAATAACTTCCCCCCCACAGACAGATACCACACAAGGATAAGATTTAGCGTTCTTTATATGCACTTCTTAAGGTACGATGAAATGGTACAAGGAGGTCTGGACTCAGGGGTCCCCTCGATTAAGTCTCTCAAGATAGGAAAAAGGGGTAGCGGGACAGTCTGTTTACCAGTCTGGTAGTTCGGATGATATGGTGGTTAGCTCACAATCCTCGAGCTTGGTGGTTTAGCTGGTACGGGCCGCGGCAGCGCCAGCAGGTCCCGGTGGAGATGGTCGATACACGGTCCGCGGCAGCGCCAGCAGGTCCCGGTGAAGATGGTCGAGGTACGGTCCGCGGCAGCGCCAGCAGGTCCCGGTGAAGGTGGTCGTTACAACGGTCCGCGGCAGCGCCAGCAGGTCCCGACGAGGATGGATGTTGCAGAAGGCCGCGGCAGCGCCAGCAGGCAGGACGATAGTTCGCAAGGTAGGGCTACGGCAGCGCCAGTAGTCCGTCAAGGCTGAGTTCTCTCGGTGTCTCTCGACTCCAGGATACAACTGCCCCCTTGCTCCGGAGCTGCCCCAGTTATAGGGCAGGCGTCCTTTGATGTCCTGACCCTCGCACTTGGAGGTCGGAGGGTCCGGGATGAAGGTGTCCAGACACCCAGCAGGGGGTGGAGCCAGCGCCTGGGGGAGCTGGAGGCGATCGGCACCTGGCGGGGGAGAGTCCTTGGCGCTTCGTTCTCCCATTGACCTGCCAAGTGGTCCGCTCACCTCCTGGGTGGATGGTGGTGCCGGGATGTCGGGGCCGGCCAGGCCCAGGGTTAGGGTCGGATGGAGGCCACGCGGCCTCGTGGCGCAGGGCCCAAGATGGCGGCTTGACCCGGCCGGGGGAGCCGGTGGTGGCTTGGGTCCGTGATACATGGAGGTCCGAGGGCAGGAATTCCGTCGGGAGACGGGGTGCGGGTGATTCTCGTGGGTCACGCCTGGTGGGCCTGGGCTGGGGCCCTGTCATGCGGGGAGGGAGCCAGCCCTTCGTGTGGCCTGTCCAACATGCGTCCCCCCCAGCTGAAGGCGGGGAGAGTCACCCATCTCCTTGGGGACTCTCCTCGTCGAGGCGGAAAAAGCGTGACAGGCCATCCGCGTTGGCGTGGTCTTGGCCCGGTCGGTGCTCCACGGTGAAGTCCATTCCCTGCAGGGAGATGGACCAGCGCAATAGTTTTGGGTTCTCCCCCCGCATCTGCATCAGCCACTGCAGGGGTCGATGGTCGGTTTGTACCCGGAAGTGGGTACCGAAGAGATAGGGCCGGAGCTTTTTGAGGGCCCACACAACTGCGAAGGCCTCCCTCTCGATTGTGCTCCAGCGCTGTTCTCGGGCCAGGAGACGTCGGCTGATGAAGGCCACCGGCTGGTCATGACCTTCGGGGTTCACTTGGGAAAGAACCGCCCCGATGCCGTGGTCGGAGGCGTCTGTCTGTACCACGAATTCCCGACTGTAATCGGGGGCCTGGAGTACAGGGGCGGTGCACAGGGCGGCCTTCAGCTTTTCGAAGGCCGCTTGACAATCGGGGGTCCAGTTAATCCGCTTCGGTTGGTTTTTGGACGTGAGACCCGTGAGGGGCCCCACAATGCTGCCGTAGTCCCTCACGAACCGCCGGTAGTAGCCGGTGAGCCCCAAGAAGGCTTGGACCTCGGTCTGGGTGACGGGGGGCTGCCAGGACTGGATGGCAGCAATTTTAAGTTGCAGCGGGGCCACCAGCCCGCTTCCCACCTGGTGCCCAAGGTAGGTCACGGACCCTTGACCAATTTGGCATTTGCCGGCCTTAATCGTGAGGCCGGCCCGCTGGAGGGCCTGTAGGACCTCTTGGAGGTGGAGGAGGTGGTCGGACCAGTGGCGGCTGTATACAGCGATATCGTCCAGGTAGGCCGCGCTGAACTCTTCGAGCCCCGCCAAGACCTGGTTCACAAGACGTTGAAACGTGGCGGGGGCGTTCTTCATGCCGAAGGGCATGACCTTGAAGTGGTAGTGGCCATCGGGGGTAGAGAAGGCAGATCGTTCCTGAGCCCGGGGTGTGAGGCCGATCTGCCAGTAGCCCGCTGTTAGGTCGAAGATACTGAGGTAGCGGGCGGCCCCCAGCCGGTCGATCAGTTCGTCCGCCCGGGGGATAGGATGAGCGTCGGTCCGGGTGACAGCGTTCAAGCCCCGGTAGTCGACGCAGAATCTCAGTTCAGGTGTGGTGCCGGGGGCAGCGGCTTTGGGTACCAATACAACCGGGCTGGCCCAGGGACTGTCCGAGGGCTCGATGACCCCGATCGTGAGCATTCTGGCTACTTCTTCTTGTATGCAAGCCCGTACCCGATCTGGTACGCGATAGGCCCGGTGTCGGATAGGGGGACTGTCCCCGGTGTCCACGTCGTGCAAGCACCAAGGGGTGACCCCGGGGGTGAGGGAGAACAGTGTAGCGAACCGCAGCAGGAGGTCCCGGCAGCCCTGGCGTTGCTCTGGGGTGAGGGCATCGGAGAGCCGGACCCCGTCCACGGAACCGTCGTTCTCCTGGGCCTTCAGTAGATCCGGGAGGGGTTCGGAGTCTTCCTCTGCCCCACTGTCCGTAGCCATCAGGAGGCTAAGTTCTGAGCGCACAAAGTGTGGTTTGAGTCTGTTGGTGTGGAGGACCCGAAGGGGGTCCCGGGGGGTCCCCATGTCGATGAGGTAAGTGACGGGGCTTTTGCGCTCGACCACTTTGAAGGGCCCCGTCCACTTATCTTGCAAGGCACATGGTTCGGTGGGGGACATCACCCACACTTGTTGACCAGGTTCGAACTCGACGGAGGAGGCATTGTGATCATACCACCTCTTCATGTCTTCCTGGCTGGCCTCGAGGTTCGCCTTGGCCATCTCCCTGAAGCGCCGAGTCTGGTTGCGTAGGGCCAGGAGGTACTTGAAGACGTCTGGAGGGGTCTTTAGGGGGGGCCATCTCCCAACCTTCTTTGACTAGGCTGAGGGGCCCTCGCACAGGGTGCCCGTACAGGAGTTCGAAAGGGCTAAAACCGAGGGATTTCTGGGGGACTTCCCGGTAGGCGAAGAGGAGGTACGGGAGCAGTACATCCCACTGGCGACGGAGGGGCTCTTCCAATCCCCCAATCATCCCCTTGAGAGTGCGGTTGAATCGCTTCACTAGTCCATTCCCTTGGGGGTGATAGGGGGTCGTGAATCTGTAGGTGACCCCGCACTGTTGCCAGAGGGACTTCATGTATTTGGAGATGAAGTTCGTCCCTCGGTCGCTGACGACTTCTCGGGGGAAGCCCACCCGGGAGAAGATCCCCATTAGGGCCCGGCCAACCACCGGAGCGGTCACAGTTCGTAGGGGCACCGCCTCGGGGTAGCGGGTGGCGTGGTCCACCAGTACTAGGATGAACCTGTGTCCTTGCGCCGTGCGGGGGTCCAGGGGCCCCACAATGTCTATCCCTACCCTCTCGAACGGGGTAGTGACCACTGGGAAGGGTTGTAGAGGGGCTTTCAGCTTACGGCCACTCTTCCCGCTGGCTTGGCACGTGGGGCAGGACCGGCAGTGGTTCAGGACGTCGTTCCTCATCTTCGGCCAGAAAAAGTGGGTTACTAGGCGACTGTAAGTTTTGTCCTGGCCCAGGTGTCCAGCCAGGGGTACATCGTGGGCCAGGTTGAGCAGAAAGTCTCTGAAGCGGAGAGGTACCACTAGTACTCGACCGGCCCCTAGCTCCGCGATTCTTTGTTCGCTGTATAGCAGGTCGTTATCCCAGTAGACCCAGTGAGTTCCGGTGGAGTCCCCTGCGCTCTGGGCGCTGGCTTGTTGGCGGAGTCCCTCAAGGGAGGGGCAGGTCTTTTGCTCCTGGCGGAACTGTTCCTGGGTGGGCCCCCCTTCTTGACGCCATTGAGCCAGGCTGGGTAAATCCTGGGGTTGCGTGTCCCCTTCGATCGTTGGTTCCGGGGGGTTGGCCTCGTCGTTGTCTTCTACTGGGGCGACCGGGGGCGGAGGTGCTGGCCATTCCGGTTCTTCGGATCGGGGGACGGCACGGGCGGCCATGGACCGGGTGGTTACGCAGGCCCAGTCCGGGAGGCCCAGCATCCCCAGGTGCTCTCTTCTCTCGACGGTGGCCCACGGGGAACTCTCAAGGTCATTCCCCAGGAGGCAGTCCACGGGGGCATCATCCCGGACCGTCACCTTCAACAGGCCGGAGACCCCTCCCCATTCGAAGGGGACGAAGGCCATTTGACACAGACTTTCGGAGTTGTCGGCTGAGCGGACGGGGCAGAGAATGTTCGGCAGGATCTGCTCGGGCTTCACCAGGTGACAGCGGACGGCCGTCACACTGGCGCCTGTGTCACGTAAGGCCTCGGCCCGATGCCCATTAATGGTCACCCACTGACCGTATTTCCTGGTGTTGGCGGGTAGGGGAGCCCGCGGGACCATGTCTTTTCCCCCTAGACACGCTAGAACCATGGAGGCCGGTTCCCACTCTTGCTGGACCGGCTCATACTCGTCCTGTTCCTCTGATAGTCGTTCTTCCCCCAGGGCGGCGGCAGCTACCTGGCGGGGCCTTGGTGTTTGGTTCTGCGGGCAGCTCGGGTCATTGGCGTAGTGGCCGACTCGCTGGCATCGGTGGCACGTGACGTTGGCTCGGAACCCAGGACGCATCGGGGGGTTGCCCCGGCCGGTCGGGGGCGGGGTGCTGGTCACGGTTGTTGCCGGGGGGCTGTCTCTCCCTCGCCCCTGGCCTCCTCCTCCTCCCCGGGGACGGTGCTGGCCTTGGTTGCTTCGGTTTTGCTCGTGTGGTCCTCTCCGGCCCACTCGGGTGCTTTCCCATCGATCAGCCTCAGCGGCGAGCTGCCGGGGGTCAGTCAGTTTGCTGTCGAGGAGGTGCTGCCTGAGCTCGACGAAACAGTTGTTCGACAGGTGTTCCCATACCATAAGGTTAAAGAGTTGTTCGTAGGTTGTTACCTGGCTCCCCTTGATCCAACCCTCGAAGGCTCGGCTGAAATAGTTGACGTACTCCACCCAAGTTGTCCCCTGGATCCGGGTCCAATCTCTGAACCTCTGGCGGTACATCTCAGGTGTGAGGCCGTAGCGGGTGAGGAGGGCAGCCTTCATGTGGTCGTAGGACGACATTTGGTGATCTGGGAGCTGCAGCAGGGCATCGCGGCCTTCGTTGACGAACCTCCCCCATAGTCCGGCTCCCCAATCACTCCGGTCGATCCGGTGGGAGGTCATGGCGATCTCGTAGGCTTTGAACCACTGTTGTATGTCGTCTTCTCGAACATACTCTCGGACAACATCCTTGGGGATGTGGACTTTTTTCTCGGTTGCCCCCGGGGTGTGCGGTCGCTCAGGCATCCCCGGTTCTTTATTCTGTTTCCGAAGTTCTATTTCCGCCAGTTTGCGCTCGTGTTCGAGTGTTATTCTTTTTTCCTCAAGCTCTCTCTGTCTTTGCTTTTCTTCTCGCTCTTCTCGGAGCCGCAGATGCTCTAGATTTATTTTCTGCTCGGCTAACTTGAGTTCACCGTCCATCTTGAGTCGTGCCATTTCCAATTCGTGTAGTCTGGTTCTTTCTCTTTCCTGGATCTCCTCCTGCGAGAGGCCCGTTCCCCGCTCCTCGGGAGCCGTGGCGTTCCCCTCTGGTGCGACACTGTTTTGGTCGGAGGGTCCGGCGATCCCAGTTTCTGTCCACGACTCAAGGGCGTGCTTCAAATCATCTTTGGTACTCAGGCCGGTGGTAGCAATGCCTAGTTCCATGCAGAATTGTTTAAGTTCGCGGTGGCTATATTCTTCCAACTTATCCATTTGGAACTTTTCAGTGGAACCGCTATCTTTGGCTGACATCGTGGTTTTGTCGTGGGGTGAGCTACTCTCTGTACGATTACGCGTTGATTCGGATCCCGCCGCTGGCCACCAATGTTAGACGGACCGGGAGGGTCGGCCGAGGACAAGGGGAGAGGTCTCCGGGGAGAGCCGTCTCCAGCGATCGTACAGACAAATAACTTCCCCCCCACAGACAGATACCACACAAGGATAAGATTTAGCGTTCTTTATATGCACTTCTTAAGGTACGATGAAATGGTACAAGGAGGTCTGGACTCAGGGGTCCCCTCGATTAAGTCTCTCAAGATAGGAAAAAGGGGTAGCGGGACAGTCTGTTTACCAGTCTGGTAGTTCGGATGATATGGTGGTTAGCTCACAATCCTCGAGCTTGGTGGTTTAGTTGGTACGGGCCGCGGCAGCGCCAGCAGGTCCCGGTGGAGATGGTCGATACACGGTCCGCGGCAGCGCCAGCAGGTCCCGGTGAAGATGGTCGAGGTACGGTCCGCGGCAGCGCCAGCAGGTCCCGGTGAAGGTGGTCGTTACAACGGTCCGCGGCAGCGCCAGCAGGTCCCGACGAGGATGGATGTTGCAGAAGGCCGCGGCAGCGCCAGCAGGCAGGACGATAGTTCGCAAGGTAGGGCTACGGCAGCGCCAGTAGTCCGTCAAGGCTGAGTTCTCTCGGTGTCTCTCGACTCCAGGATACAACTGCCCCCTTGCTCCGGAGCTGCCCCAGTTATAGGACAGGCGCCCTTTGATGTCCGGACCCTCGCACTTGGAGGTCGGAGGGTCCGGGATGAAGGTGTCCAGACACCCAGCAGGGGGTGGAGCCAGCGCCTGGGGGAGCTGGAGGCGATCGGCACCTGGCGGGGGAGAGTCCTTGGCGCTTCGTTCTCCCATTGACCTGCCAAGTGGTCCGCTCACCTCCTGGGTGGATGGTGGTGCCGGGATGTCGGGGCCGGCCAGGCCCAGGGTTAGGGTCGGATGGAGGCCACGCGGCCTCGTGGCGCAGGGCCCAAGATGGCGGCTTGACCCGGCCGGGGGAGCCGGTGGTGGCTTGGGTCCGTGATACATGGAGGTCCGAGGGCAGGAATTCCGTCGGGAGACGGGGTGCGGGTGATTCTCGTGGGTCACGCCTGGTGGGCCTGGGCTGGGGCCCTGTCATGCAGGGAGGGAGCCAGCCCTTCGTGTGGCCTGTCCAACACTTACACATACTTAGTCTTTTAAACAATCACTTATAGAAACACATTCTTATTCATACAGGAACTCTTTCAATCTCTCACTCTCACATATACTCATTTATATACACCAATAGTCACATATACTAGTTTAAAACATATGTAGTTACTCATAAAGACACAATTGAGACAGTCATTCACTCACTAACACACCCATGCACACACTCATCCACCCATACAGTCCTGCACACATGCTGTCTTCAACACATACAAACAGTGAGTAACTCATTCATGCACCTATGCACTACGTAATACCCCCCACCGAACCATACAGACACTCAGACACTCATACTGATACTCAAAAAACCAACTAATAACCTATATAGACACTCATGTAGCTACTCACCAACCCATGCAACCACTTATACACAAAGTGAGAGACTGATACAGATAGTTACATATTTAAACATTACTCACTAAGCCATGTATTCACTAAGATATACTTAATCAGTCAGTTATACAATCAATTTTTAAAAAACAAATCATCCATTTAGACACTTATATACCCATGTATTCTTCCATCGACCTTGAGATATACATATATAAAACATATGTAATTTTCAGAAAAACACATTCACTGGATGATGTCATCAGTGATGTCATCAGTGATGTCATTTGAGAAGTCATCAGTGATGTCATGAGTGATGTCACTGATCATGTCATGAGTGATGTAATATGTGACGTCATCAGCAGTGCATTGCGGGCGCGCGAGTTATAGTTAGCTGAACTAACTATAACGGGGGAATTTCAATGGTTTTGTACGAGTGAAAAGTCCAGCTAACTATAAAGCCCCTGAAACCTATGGTTTTTTCAGTGAATTTCTAAGGTTTTTTTAAAAGCTAATTCCTAACTATAACATGCCTGAAACCTATGGTTTTTTCAGTGAATATATATATATATATATATATATATATATATATATATATATATATGTTACCACCAATCCCACCTCCTGGATAAGAAAGTGGGTCTGACACAGCTGGGGAAATTAAAACAGCCAGGCTTTATTTTTCACCTTCCAGCAACAAAATGAAAGCGTGATGAGCAACAGTCTTGCGCCTGGGACGCGTTTCGGCGATTGCCTTCTTCCTGCCAGTAATGCGTTTGACTGTCAATTTTCAAATTTCGCGGGAGTTTTCATATATACAACATCAAGGATTCTCATTGGAGCAGCACTATTAACATGGAAAGAGGACTTAGAAAGTTCGCCAGGTGAGTACCTTTCCTCTTTCTGCCCTTGGTTGTGTTCCAGAGTGCCGCCCCTGCTCATAGGAAACCGCTGATCCAAAACAATCGTGGGTGAAAAGTAGGTACCTTGCCCAAGCTTAATGTTAAGCTACGACGAAGTCGTCTCTGTCGAGTCTCGGCTTTTTCCCTCTGAGCAGGATTGAAGGTGGAAATGCCCAGATGGATTGTTGGCCCCTTCAGCGGCGATCCGCTGCTCTCTCCCCAAGTCCAAATTCCCTTCAGGTCGGGGGGGCGCCGCGCCATGCCTACCAGCATCAAACACCAAGTTTGTCGGCCGTCACGGAGCTCCAAAGCGAGAGGCGTGTCAGATTTGCGGAGCCGACCTCCGCATAAACACTACCACCAATCCCACCTCCTGGATAAGAAAGCAGGTCTGACACAGCTGGGGAAATTAAAACAGCCAGGCTTTATTTTTCACCTTCCAGCAACAAAATGAAAGCGTGATGAGCAACAGTCTTGCGCCTGGGACGCGTTTCGGCGATTGCCTTCTTCCTGCCAGTAATGCGTTTGACTGTCAATTTTCAAATTTTGCGTGAGTTTTCATATATACAACATCAAGGAATCTCATTGGAGCAGCACTATTAACATGGAAAGAGGACTTCGAAAGTTCGCCAGGTGAGTACCTTTCCTCTTTCTGCCCTTGGTTGTGTCCCAGAGTGCCGCCCCTGCTCATAGGAAACCGCTGATCACAAACAATCGTGGGTGAAAAGTAGGTACCTTGCCCAAGCTTAATGTTAAGCTACGACGAAGTCGTCTCTGTCGAGTCTCGGCTTTTTCCCTCTGAGCAGGATTGAAGGTGGAAATGCCCAACTGGATTGTTGGCCCCTTCAGCGGCGATCCGCTGCTCTCTCCCCAAGTCCAAATTCCCCCGACCTGAAGGGAATTTGGACTTGGGGAGAGAGCAGCGGATCGCCGCTGAAGGGGCCAACAATCCAGCTGGGCATTTCCACCTTCAATCCTGCTCAGAGGGAAAAAGCCGAGACTCGACAGAGACGACTTCGTCGTAGCTTAACATTAAGCTTGGGCAAGGTACCTACTTTTCACCCACGATTGTTTTGGATCAGCGGTTTCCTATGAGCAGGGGCGGCACTCTGGGACACAACCAAGGGCAGAAAGAGGAAAGGTACTCACCTGGCGAACTTTCGAAGTCCTCTTTCCATGTTAATAGTGCTGCTCCAATGAGAATCCTTGATGTTGTATATATGAAAACTCCCACGAAATTTGAAAATTGACAGTCAAACGCATTACTGGCAGGAAGAAGGCAATCGCCGAAACGCGTCCCAGGCGCAAGACTGTTGCTCATCACGCTTTCATATATATATATGTATATATATATATAAATTATTTGCCATGCGTTTCAAAGCCCTCAGCTTCTTGATCACAGGCATGATGATACTGCACAGAAATGATGAAAAGGCCCTCCCTTCTGCATGTCCATTTAATTAGCCTGTTCACCATTTCTGTGCAGTATCTTCATGCCTGTGATCAAGAAGCTGAGTGCTTTGAAACGCGTAAGGCAAATAAATGCATCTGAATGAAAATGCCAGTTTCCTTTAAATTCATCTGCTCTTCAAGTGCGTCTTCAAACTGGGGAAGCTTTGTTTGATGATTTATAGCCGGCAGTCGAGCCGGGAAGACCACACGTCAAACACTTGTATATGTATATCAAAATACTTTACCCCCTCCACCAAACATAAACAATTTGACTTTGATTTCTAGAGAATACATTTGAAATTAGGAACAAGATTTCTCTTATCTGTCTAGTGCTGTCCTCCATCACTCTTTTCCGTGATGTTTGAAGAAAAGGGTAGGTGGAGAGTTCGAGGTATCCACTGCTGGAGTCGGCTCCTTCCTTTCCTCCTGTGATATAAAAGAAAAACCACAAGTTACTTTCGTGATTGGGGTTAAAAACAAGATCCAGTAATCTGTAAAGCAAACAGACATAATAAATACATTCTTTCTAGAAAATACAAGGAAAAGTGCAGTCGGGTGGCTTGTGTTGATACAACTAAGTTCCGGGATTCCTACTATTCACGTAAGTGAATGCTCAGTTCCTCATCCTGGTTGTGCCCTCCAGGTGTCTTTGTTTGTAGGTTGATAATGTGCCAGGACTCCCTTTGTCTGAGGTGGAGTGTCCTATTCCCGCCCCTTATGTTACGTTCAATTTGTTCAATTGCAAAGTAAGCTAGCAGCGAGCTGTTAGACAAATGACACTCTGCAAAATGCCTGGCTACTGGGTAGTGATGGTCTTTGTTGTGGATGGCCCTCATGTGTTCCAACACTCTCTTCTTCACTGTTAGAGTGGTGCTTCCCACATACAGAAGGTTGCAGGGACACTCCAAGATGAAAATGACAAAGGTTGATCCACAGGTGAGGAATTGATTTATCAATTTTTCCACCGTAGAAGTATGATACTGTTTACGCATGCGGCTATTGTGGGATGCCTCACAGTGTCCGCAGGGAAAGAAACCCTTCAGATTCAGATTAGTGTGAAGACATGTGTTAGTTATATCGCCTTTGACTAGGATGTCTTTGAGATTTCTTCCTTTCCTGTATGTGATGCAAGGGCATGTAGGTAAAGTATCTGTAGGAGTGGGCTCACTAGCTAGGATGTTCCAATTCCGATTGAGAGTCCTAGAGATTTCCTTTGATTCTGAATTAAATGTGAGGATGACTCTTACAGGATTATCATCTACTGTGGCTGGTTTGTCTTGTAGCGTTTGCTCTCTAGAGATTTTACTGACTTTATCCTTGGTTCTCTCTAAAACCCATTTCAGGTAGCCTCTTTCCTTGAATCTTTCTATCATGTTTTCTTGTTCTACAAGGAAATCCTCCTGATTACTACAGTTCCTCCGTGCTCTCAGCAGTTCCCCGAAGGGAATGCTCCACTCCAGGGTCTCCGGTTGACTGCTAAGAGCATGCAGGAGACTGTTACCTGCTGTTGTTTTTCGGTGGAGTTTGGTACTTATAGAGTTGTTTTTGATTTCCACTACTACATCCAGGAATTCCACAGATTCTCTGCTTATTGTGTGAGTTAGTTTGAGATTGAAGTCATTAGTGTTAAGTTTGTCAATTAAACTTATGGCACTTTCCTCGCTCCCTTTCCATATGATGAACAAGTCATCCATGTATCCTAGCCACTTTATGACTTTGTTTGCTGTGTTTTGTGATGCTAGAACGTAATCATTTCCAGTAACATTGTTGTATGTTCTACAAAACAGATTCTTCTCTTTTTAAGAAAATGATCACAACATTGAATGCCCATGGTATGGTCAATGATTGAGTAGAGGGAGTTGACATCCATGCTTAACGTTGATCTTTTCCGTGTTCTCATCACTTACAACAAAGAACACCTACGTGGATGAATTCAGCCGGGTAGCACACCCATCAAGAGCCAGTAATTTGAGCAATGTAAGGGGCTACCAAAGGTCGTTCTGAATATAAGGAACACATTTTAAGGAGCGCTGGGTATTTTTTACACTGAGAAGCACATACGGTAGAGTGCAACTCCTCAGTGATCTACCGAACTAAAAATTGCAAACCTCTTTCTTCCCAGACAAAATATCAATTGAAAGGAGAAGAAGGAAGAGGAGGAGGGAAATCAAGAGCCTAATAATATATAGTCATGACCGACATACACTGATTATGAACTAACCGTCCAAACCATTTGGGCTACACTGAAGAGATCGTGCTCAAGAACAGAGACACAGCAAGTCTGAGTAGCGTTGGCGGCCGGGCCGTAGTAGTGCACTTTCAAAATTCCTTTACCTTTAGTCGGCTTCTGTGCTGTGTCAAAGTGTTAATTTCATCAAAGAGCCCTCCAGTGGGCCTCCAAGCTGAAAATGTTCAGTTTATTTGTCTTTTTTTATGCTGTTCTGCTCTGGAAGACTCAGAGTAGTTCATGTCCTTGCAGCCCCCTCACCTTGACCTTCAAGGGTGGTGCAGTCTTCCCGGCTAGACTGCCGGCTATAAATCATCAAACAAAGCTTCCCCGGTTTGAAGAGCACTTGAATAGCAATTCGGGCTAATTAAATGGACATGTAAAAGGGAGTGCCTTTTCACCAGTTCTGTGCAGTATCTTCATGCCTGTGATCAAGAAGCTGAGTGCTTTGAAACGCGTAAGGCAAATAAATGCATCTGAATGAAAATGCCAGTTTCCTTTAAATTCATCTGCTCTTCAAGTGCGTCTTCAAACTGGGGAAGCTTTGTTTGATGATTTATAGCCGGCAGTCGAGCCGGGAAGACCACACGTCAAACACTTGTATATGTATATCAAAATACTTTACCCCCTCCACCAAACATAAACAATTTGACTTTGATTTCTAGAGAATACATTTGAAATTAGGAACAAGATTTCTCTTATCTGTCTAGTGCTGTCCTCCATCACTCTTTTCCGTGATGTTTGAAGAAAAGGGTAGGTGGAGAGTTCGAGGTATCCACTGCTGGAGTCGGCTCCTTCCTTTCCTTCTGTGATATAAAAGAAAAACCACAAGTTACTTTCGTGATTGGGGTTAAAAGCAAGATCCAGTAATCTGTAAAGCAAACAGACATAATAAATACATTCTTTCTAGAAAATACAAGGAAAAGTGCAGTCGGGTGGCTTGTGTTGATACAACTAAGTTCTGGGATTCCTACTATTCACGTAAGTGAATGCTCAGTTCCTCATCCTGGTTGTGCCCTCCAGGTGTCTTTGTTTGTAGGTTCATAATGTGCCAGGACTCCCTTTGTCTGAGGTGGAGTGTCCTATTACCACCCTTTATGTTACGTTCAATTTGTTCAATTGCAAAGTAAGCTAGCAGCGAGCTGTTAGACAAATGACACTCTGCAAAATGCCTGGCTACTGGGTAGTGATGGTCTTTGTTGTGGATGGCCCTCATGTGTTCCAACACTCTCTTCTTCACTGTTAGAGTGGTGCTTCCCACATACAGAAGGTTGCAGGGACACTCCAAGATGAAAATGACAAAGGTTGATTCACAGGTGAGGAATTGATTTATCATTTTTTCCCCATAGAAGTATGATACTGTTTACGCATGCGGCTATTGTGGGATGCCTCACAGTGTCCGCAGGGAAAGAAACCCTTCAGATTCAGATTAGTGTGAAGACATGTGTTAGTTATATCGCCTTTGACTAGGATGTCTTTGAGATTTCTTCCTTTCCTGTATGTGATGCAAGGGCATGTAGGTAAAGTATCTGTAGGAGTGGGCTCACTAGCTAGGATGTTCCAATTCCGATTGAGAGTCCTAGAGATTTCCTTTGATTCTGAATTAACTGTGAGGATGACTCTTACAGGATTATCATCTACTGTGGCTGGTTTGTCTTGTAGCATTTGCTCTCTAGAGATTTTACTGACTTTATCCTTGGTTCTCTCTAAAACCCATTTCAGGTAGCCTCTTTCCTTGAATCTTTCTATCATGTTTTCTTGTTCTACAAGGAAATCCTCCTGATTACTACAGTTCCTCCGTGCTCTCAGCAGTTCCCCGAAGGGAATGCTCCACTCCAGGGTCTCCGGTTGACTGCTAAGAGCATGCAGGAGACTGTTACCTGCTGTTGTTTTTCGGTGGAGTTTGGTATTTATAGAGTTGTTTTTGATTTCCACTACTACATCCAGGAATTCCACAGATTCTCTACTTATTGTGTGAGTTAGTTTGAGATTGAAGTCGTTAGTTTTAAGTTTGTCAATTAAACTTATGGCACTTTCCTCGCTCCCTTTCCATATGATGAACAAGTCATCCATGTATCCTAGCCACTTTATGACTTTGTTTGCTGTGTTTTGTGATGCTAGAACGTAATCATTTCCAGTAACATTGTTGTATGTTCTACAAAACAGATTCTTCTCTTTTTAAGAAAATGATCACAACATTGAATGCCCATGGTATGGTCAATGATTGAGTAGAGGGAGTTGACATCCATGCTTAACGTTGATCTTTTCCGTGTTCTCATCACTTACAACAAAGAACACCTACGTGGATGAATTCAGCCGGGTAGCACACCCATCAAGAGCCAGTAATTTGAGCAATGTAAGGGGCTACCAAAGGTCGTTCTGAATATAAGGAACACATTTTAAGGAGCGCTGGGTATTTTTTACACTGAGAAGCACATACGGTAGAGTGCAACTCCTCAGTGATCTACCGAACTAAAAATTGCAAACCTCTTTCTTCCCAGACAAAATATCAATTGAAAGGAGAAGAAGGAAGAGGAGGAGGGAAATCAAGAGCCTAATAATATATAGTCATGACCGACATACACTGATTATGAACTAACCGTCCAAACCATTTGGGCTACACTGAAGAGATCGTGCTCAAGAACAGAGACACAGCAAGTCTGAGTAGCGTTGGCGGCCGGGCCGTAGTAGTGCACTTTCAAAATTCCTTTACCTTTAGTCGGCTTCTGTGCTGTGTCAAAGTGTTAATTTCATCAAAGAGCCCTCCAGTGGGCCTCCAAGCTGAAAATGTTCAGTTTATTTGTCTTTTTTTATGCTGTTCTGCTCTGGAAGACTCAGAGTAGTTCATGTCCTTGCAGCCCCCTCACCTTGACCTTCAAGGGTGGTGCAGTCTTCCCGGCTAGACTGCCGGCTATAAATCATCAAACAAAGCTTCCCCGGTTTGAAGAGCACTTGAATAGCAATTCGGGCTAATTAAATGGACATGTAAAAGGGAGTGCCTTTTCACCAGTTCTGTGCAGTATCTTCATGCCTGTGATCAAGAAGCTGAGTGCTTTGAAACGCGTAAGGCAAATAAATGCATCTGAATGAAAATGCCAGTTTCCTTTAAATTCATCTGCTCTTCAAGTGCGTCTTCAAACTGGGGAAGCTTTGTTTGATGATTTATAGCCGGCAGTCGAGCCGGGAAGACCACACGTCAAACACTTGTATATGTATATCAAAATACTTTACCCCCTCCACCAAACATAAACAATTTGACTTTGATTTCTAGAGAATACATTTGAAATTAGGAACAAGATTTCTCTTATCTGTCTAGTGCTGTCCTCCATCACTCTTTTCCGTGATGTTTGAAGAAAAGGGTAGGTGGAGAGTTCGAGGTATCCACTGCTGGAGTCGGCTCCTTCCTTTCCTTCTGTGATATAAAAGAAAAACCACAAGTTACTTTCGTGATTGGGGTTAAAAGCAAGATCCAGTAATCTGTAAAGCAAACAGACATAATAAATACATTCTTTCTAGAAAATACAAGGAAAAGTGCAGTCGGGTGGCTTGTGTTGATACAACTAAGTTCTGGGATTCCTACTATTCACGTAAGTGAATGCTCAGTTCCTCATCCTGGTTGTGCCCTCCAGGTGTCTTTGTTTGTAGGTTCATAATGTGCCAGGACTCCCTTTGTCTGAGGTGGAGTGTCCTATTACCACCCTTTATGTTACGTTCAATTTGTTCAATTGCAAAGTAAGCTAGCAGCGAGCTGTTAGACAAATGACACTCTGCAAAATGCCTGGCTACTGGGTAGTGATGGTCTTTGTTGTGGATGGCCCTCATGTGTTCCAACACTCTCTTCTTCACTGTTAGAGTGGTGCTTCCCACATACAGAAGGTTGCAGGGACACTCCAAGATGAAAATGACAAAGGTTGATTCACAGGTGAGGAATTGATTTATCATTTTTTCCCCATAGAAGTATGATACTGTTTACGCATGCGGCTATTGTGGGATGCCTCACAGTGTCCGCAGGGAAAGAAACCCTTCAGATTCAGATTAGTGTGAAGACATGTGTTAGTTATATCGCCTTTGACTAGGATGTCTTTGAGATTTCTTCCTTTCCTGTATGTGATGCAAGGGCATGTAGGTAAAGTATCTGTAGGAGTGGGCTCACTAGCTAGGATGTTCCAATTCCGATTGAGAGTCCTAGAGATTTCCTTTGATTCTGAATTAACTGTGAGGATGACTCTTACAGGATTATCATCTACTGTGGCTGGTTTGTCTTGTAGCATTTGCTCTCTAGAGATTTTACTGACTTTATCCTTGGTTCTCTCTAAAACCCATTTCAGGTAGCCTCTTTCCTTGAATCTTTCTATCATGTTTTCTTGTTCTACAAGGAAATCCTCCTGATTACTACAGTTCCTCCGTGCTCTCAGCAGTTCCCCGAAGGGAATGCTCCACTCCAGGGTCTCCGGTTGACTGCTAAGAGCATGCAGGAGACTGTTACCTGCTGTTGTTTTTCGGTGGAGTTTGGTATTTATAGAGTTGTTTTTGATTTCCACTACTACATCCAGGAATTCCACAGATTCTCTACTTATTGTGTGAGTTAGTTTGAGATTGAAGTCGTTAGTTTTAAGTTTGTCAATTAAACTTATGGCACTTTCCTCGCTCCCTTTCCATATGATGAACAAGTCATCCATGTATCCTAGCCACTTTATGACTTTGTTTGCTGTGTTTTGTGATGCTAGAACGTAATTATTTCCAGTAACATTGTTGTATGTTCTACATAACAGATTCTTCTCTTTTTAAGAAAATGATCACAACATTGAATGCCCATGGTATGGTCAATGATTGAGTAGAGGGAGTTGACATCCATGCTTAACGTTGATCTTTTCCGTGTTCTCATCACTTACAACAAAGAACACTACGTGGATGAATTCAGCCGGGTAGCACACCCAACAAGAGCCAGTAATTTGAGCAATGTAAGGGGCTACCAAAGGTCGTTCTGAATATAAGGAACACATTTTAAGGAGCGCTGGGTATTTTTTACACTGAGAAGCACATACGGTAGAGTGCAATTCCTCAGTGATCTACCGAACTAAAAATTGCAAACCTCTTTCTTCCCAGACAAAATATCAATTGAAAGGAGAAGAAGGAAGAGGAGGAGGGAAATCAAGAGCCTAATAATATATAGTCATGACCGACATACACTGATTATGAACTAACCGTCCAAACCATTTGGGCTACACTGAAGAGATCGTCCTCAAGAACAGAGGCACAGCAAGTCTGAGTAGCGTTGGCGGCCGGGCCGTAGTAGTGCACTTTCAAAATTCCTTTACCTTTAGTCGGCTTCTGTGCTGTGTCAAAGTGTTAATTTCATCAAAGAGCCCTCCAGTGGGCCTCCAAGATGAAAATGTTCAGTTTATTTGTCTTTTTTTATGCTGTTCTGCTCTGGAAGACTCAGAGTAGTTCATGTCCTTGCAGCCCCCTCACCTTGACCTTCAAGGGTGGTGCAGTCTTCCCGGCTAGACTGCCGGCTATAAATCATCAAACAAAGCTTCCCCGGTTTGAAGAGCACTTGAATAGCAATTCGGCCTAATTAAATGGACATGCAGAAGGGAGAGCCTTTTCACCACTTCTGTGCAGTATCTTCATGCCTGTGATCAAGAAGCTGAGTGCTTTGAAACGCGTAAGGCAAATAAATGCATCTGAATGAAAATGCCAGTTTCCTTTAAATTCATCTGCTCTTCAAGTGCGTCTTCAAACTGGGGAAGCTTTGCTTGATGATTTATAGCCGGCAGTCGAGCCAGGAAGACCACACGTCAAACACTTGTATATGTATATCAAAATACTTTACCCCCTCCACCAAACATAAACAATTTGACTTTGATTTCTAGAGAATACATTTGAAATTAGGAACAAGATTTCTCTTATCTGTCTAGTGCTGTCCTCCATCACTCTTTTCCGTGATGTTTGAAGAAAAGGGTAGGTGGAGAGTTCGAGGTATCCACTGCTGGAGTCGGCTCCTTCCTTTCCTCCTGTGATATAAAAGAAAAACCACAAGTTACTTTCGTGATTGGGGTTAAAAACAAGATCCAGTAATCTGTAAAGCAAACAGACATAATAAATACATTATTTCTAGAAAATACAAGGAAAAGTGCAGTCGGGTGGCTTGTGTTGATACAACTAAGTTCCGGGATTCCTACTATTCACGTAAGTGAATGCTCAGTTCCTCATCCTGGTTGTGCCCTCCAGGTGTCTTTGTTTGTAGGTTGATAATGTGCCAGGACTCCCTTTGTCTGAGGTGGAGTGTCCTATTCCCGCCCCTTATGTTACGTTCAATTTGTTCAATTGCAAAGTAAGCTAGCAGCGAGCTGTTAGACAAATGACACTCTGCAAAATGCCTGGCTACTGGGTAGTGATGGTCTTTGTTGTGGATGGCCCTCATGTGTTCCAACACTCTCTTCTTCACTGTTAGAGTGGTGCTTCCCACATACAGAAGGTTGCAGGGACACTCCAAGATGAAAATGACAAAGGTTGATCCACAGGTGAGGAATTGATTTATCAATTTTTCCACCGTAGAAGTATGATACTGTTTACGCATGCGGCTATTGTGGGATGCCTCACAGTGTCCGCAGGGAAAGAAACCCTTCAGATTCAGATTAGTGTGAAGACATGTGTTAGTTATATTGCCTTTGACTAGGATGTCTTTGAGATTTCTTCCTTTCCTGTATGTGATGCAAGGGCATGTAGGTAAAGTATCTGTAGGAGTGGGCTCACTAGCTAGGATGTTCCAATTCCGATTGAGAGTCCTAGAGATTTCCTTTGATTCTGAATTAAATGTGAGGATGACTCTTACAGGATTATCATCTACTGTGGCTGGTTTGTTTTGTAGCGTTTGCTCTCTAGAGATTTTACTGACTTTATCCTTGGTTCTCTCTAAAACCCATTTCAGGTAGCCTCTTTCCTTGAATCTTTCTATCATGTTTTCTTTTTCTACAAGGAAATCCTCCTGATTACTACAGTTCCTCCGTGCTCTCAGCAGTTCCCCGAAGGGAATGCTCCACTCCAGGGTCTCTGGTTGACTGCTAAGAGCATGCAGGAGACTGTTACCTGCTGTTGTTTTTCGGTGGAGTTTGGTATTTATAGAGTTGTTTTTGATTTCCACTACTACATCCAGGAATTCCACAGATTCTCTGCTTATTGTGTGAGTTAGTTTGAGATTGAAGTCGTTAGTGTTAAGTTTGTCAATTAAACTTATGGCACTTTCCTCGCTCCCTTTCCATATGATGAACAAGTCATCCATGTATCCTAGCCACTTTATAACTTTGTTTGCTGTGTTTTTTGATGCTAGAACGTAATCATTTCCAGTAACATTGTTGTATGTTCTACATAACAGATTCTTCTCTTTTTAAGAAAATGATCACACCATTGAATGCCCATGGTATGGTCAATGATTGAGTAGAGGGAGTTGACATCCATGCTTAACGTTGATCTTTTCCGTGTTCTCATCACTTACAACAAAGAACACCTACGTGGATGAATTCAGCCGGGTAGCACACCCAACAAGAGCCAGTAATTTGAGCAATGTAAGGGGCTACCAAAGGTCGTTCTGAATATAAGGAACACATTTTAAGGAGCGCTGGGTATTTTTTACACTGAGAAGCACATACGGTAGAGTGCAACTCCTCAGTGATCTACCGAACTAAAAATTGCAAACCTCTTTCTTCCCAGACAAAATATCAATTGAAAGGAGAAGAAGGAAGAGGAGGAGGGAAATCAAGAGCCTAATAATATATAGTCATGACCGACATACACTGATTATGAACTAACCGTCCAAACCATTTGGGCTACACTGAAGAGATCGTGCTCAAGAACAGAGGCACAGCAAGTCTGAGTAGCGTTGGCGGCCGGCCCGGTCGTGAAATGCACCACCGTAGGATGGTTGCGGGGCTGCACCTTGCCTATTTGGGCGGACACCGAGTGGCACAGCGGGACTTAAATGAAAATCAAGCTGTTAAGTTGGAGTCTTCGCCATTGGATTGTTTTTGATAAATGTGGTGATGACAGCCCACATGGGTCGAATTGGTTTGCACTACAATTCCCAGAAATCACGGCAGTTGCCGTCCAGATTTTCCAAGGTATGGCAATAAAAGCGGGACATTTGTTGTAAGTGTAATTGTGATTTGCACCACATGATGCCTCTGATGAGGGCAGTGGCTCCAAATGCGTCACAAATATATGTATAAATTGATAGAGAGGTAGATAGATAGATAGATAGATAGATAGATAGATAGATAGATAGATAGATAGATAGATAGATAGATAGATAGATAGATAGATAGATAAACAGACAGACAGACAGACAGACAGATAGATAGATAGATAGATAGATAGATAGATAGATAGATAGATAGATAGATAGATAGATAGATAGATAGATAGATAGATAGATAGATAGATAGATAGATAGATAGATAGATAGATAGATAGATAGATAGATAGATAGATAGATAGATAGATAGAGAGGTAGAGAGGTAGATAGATAGATAGATAGATAGATAGATAGATAGATAGATAGATAGATAGATAGATAGATAGATAGATAGATAGATAGATAGATAGATAGAAAGATAGATAGATAGATAGATAGATAGATAGATAGATAGATAGATAGATAGATAGATAGATAGATAGATAGATAGATAGAGAGGTAGAGTGGTAGAGAGGTAGAGAGGTAGATAGATAGATAGATAGATAGATAGATAGATAGATAGATAGATAGATAGATAGATAGATAGATAGATAGATAGATAGATAGAGAGAGAGATAGATAGATAGAGAGAGAGATAGATAGATAGATAGATAGATAGATAGATAGATAGATAGATAGATAGATAGATAGATAGATAGATAGATAGATAGACAGACAGACAGACAGACAGACAGACAGACAGATAGATAGATAGATAGATAGATAGATAGATAGATAGATAGATAGATAGATAGATAGATAGATAGATAGATAGATAGATAGATAGATAGATAGATAGATAGATAGATAGATAGATAGATAGATAGATAGAGAGGTAGAGAGGTAGATAGATAGATAGATAGATAGATAGATAGATAGATAGATAGATAGATAGATAGATAGATAGATAGATAGATAGAAAGATAGATAGATAGATAGATAGATAGATAGATAGATAGATAGATAGATAGATAGATAGAGAGGTAGAGTGGTAGAGAGGTAGAGAGGTAGATAGATAGATAGATAGATAGATAGATAGATAGATAGATAGATAGATAGATAGATAGATAGATAGATAGATAGATAGAGAGAGAGAGAGATAGATAGAGAGAGAGATAGATAGATAGATAGATAGATAGATAGATAGATAGATAGATAGATAGATAGATAGATAGATAGATAGATAGATAGATAGATAGATAGATAGATAGATAGATAGATAGATAGATAGATAGATTTTAAGAGGTCAAAAAGAATTAATTTGTCATAATATCCAATGGGATTCTGTTCCTGCCTCCATTATTTTGTATGGGAGGGTGTTGCTGTATCAGCGGTTCTACATGTGTGGTGCTGTGCTTACTAGTGCTCCTTTTTGGCTGTTGTAACTTATTTGGCTCCACTCCTTCTTTAACGGGGTGACGACATATAAGTCTACACTTTTGAGAAAATTTTACACTTCTAAATGGTGAATAGCAAAAGTAGTATATTTCCTTAAAAGTGTAAGATTAAATTTACATGTGTAATTTACTCACAAGTGTAAATTACCTTTGTGAATAGCTCTGTATATGGTTAAAATGATTTATTAAAAAAGAATCTAGCGTAGATTATAAGAATAGAAATTACTATGAAAATAAACATTTTAGCGTTAAAAAAAACAGGAAATTAAACAATCTTTATAAAAATAAACCAACAGTTTTGATGGTGCTCATTAAATCAATCCATTGAATGATGAAACATAGTCTATGATAAAAGACCCCCCTTCTAAACTCCTAGATAATCCTTCTTAGTACCATAGTGCCCGTTTAAGTTTCTTACCTGGTCTCTGACATAAATATCATTGCTGAATAACAAAGTTGTTTTCAGTCAGCAACTATACTTTAGGAAGGGTTGCAGAAAAGGCCTCGATCTGAGAGCCTGTGGCTTACAGCTCAGACACAGCTTGAATGAAGGTCCTAAGCAAACCTGAGTTGCACAAATATGGAGTCATTAATTTTGTGGGCCAGAAATATCGACAGCAAGAATATTGTGGTCAAGAATATTGACTTAAGGTAAGTAATATCGATTTTAAAATATCAAAGTGTTTAATATCGTTTGCAAAAATATAGTTGTTAAAAATATCATTTTTTATTATTTTTACGTATTTTAGTATATATTTTATATGTATGTGATGTATGTTTTTTTGTATAAAAATTGTTTGTATTTCTAATATATGTGTTAAATTGTTAGTAGTTATTAATTTCTTTTTATTTTAATTTTGCTCTTTTAGTTCCGTAGCGGGTTGTGGGTTTGTAGGGGAATAGGGTGGGAAGCAATTTAATTATATTAAATGTATAAAAAAAAATTATTTGAATGTTGTGCTTTTAGTTCCGTAGCGGGTTGTGGGTTTATAGGGGAATAAGGAGAGAAGTAATTTAATTATAATAAATGTGTTAATTTTCTTCAATTTGAATTTTGCGTTTTTAATTTTGTAGCAGGTGGTGGGTTTATAGGGGAATAGGGTGGGAAGTAATTTAATTATTTTGAATTTATTGAATAATCTTTATTTATTAAAATATTTGTTTAATTGAGATGTTACAGTGTTCAATGTGTAAAGTAATCTATTCTTAATTAATTAATAATTGGTTGTTAATTAATTTTAATGAATTCATTGGATATTAATTATGGTAATTGTGTTATTAATTTTAGGTGTATTGTAGTTTTGTAGATATAAAGGGTGGGAAGGGCGGGAAGTAATTTATTTTTCATTGATGAATTAATAATTGGTTGTTAATTATTTTGAATTTATTAATTGGTAATTAATTATGGTATTTGTGTAATTAATTTTAGGTGTGTTTTGTGGTGTTTATAGGAGTAAAGGGTGGGAAGTAATTTGTGTTTAATTAATTAATATATAGCTGTTAATTAATGTTAATTATTTGATATTTATTTTGGGTAATTGTGTGTTGTTTTGACTTTTAAAGGGGTAAAGGGTGGGTATCAACCCCTTCGCCGCGTGAGTAATTCCCCCACGGCATGGGGGAGGGGGGGCCGCGGCGCCGCAGTGCTCGTGACGAGCCCAATTCGTCATGAGTCACAGTGGAGCTGTGCTCATGACGAGCTGGGCTCGTCACGACCTCGCCCACTAATTAATTCTCCCACACAATCAGGGAATCAATCGCGCATTGGTAGGCCGCGGCCGTTATGACGAGCCCAGCTCGTCATGAGCACAGCTCCAGTGTGACTCATGACGAGCTGGGCTTGTCATGAGCATGGAAGGGGTTAAATACATTTTAATTATGTCATTATTAGCTGTTAATAGTTCTTCATTTTAAAATAAGTTTTAATTGTGTTTTATTATTTTATAGTTTAATTTAGGTGTGTGTTGTGGAAATTATAGTGTTAAAGTGTATGTAGTTTTATAATGTTTATTCTTTTTTATTAATAATATTTTTCTAATTGATTATTAATTAGGTTAATTATGCAAATACATGTAAGTAAAAATGTTGAAGTTTTTTGTTATTGGTGTGGTGTTATTTGGTAGGAAATAAAATAAATACAGTTACGTTTTAATGAATTTGTTTGTAAATATTTTCTAGTGTAAAATAATTCTTTTTTTGTAAATGTATTTATTATTTTATTATATGTAGTATTTGTAGGTTTTTGTTATATGTAAATAATATTATAATATGTGTTCTTATTATATATTTAATCTTTTTTTAATATTGTTTATTATTTAAAAATATATCTATATATATCTATATCTATACCTATCTATATATATAGATATAGATATATATATATATATATATATATATATATATATATTTTAAGGGTTTGAGTGTGAATAGTATTTTTTTTTTCTCCGCTATCCAACACTTTCCCTACTGTTGCACTCTCTGGAGCGGGAATGGTAATTTTTTTCCCTTCCGTTATCCAACACTTTCCCTAATGTTGCACTCACTAGAGTGGGAATACATTTTTTTACCCCTCTGCTGGCCAACACATATCCTAGTGTTTCATTCAGTGGAGTGGAAATACACATTTTTACCCCTCCACTATCCAACATTTTCCCTACTGTTGCATTCTTTGGAGTGAAATAGTAATGTTTGTCCCTCCGCTATCCAACACTTTCCCTACTGTTGCTCTCACTGGAGTGGGAATATTACATTTTACCCCTCCGCCATGCAACACTTTCCCTACTATTGCACTCACCGGAGTTGGAACAGTAATTTTTAACCCTTCACTATTTAGCACTTTCCCTACTGTTGCACTCACCGAAGTGGGAATAGTAATTTTTACCTATCAGCTATCCTGCTCTTTTCTTCCTGTTGCACTCACTGGAGTTGGAAAAGTAATTTTTACCCCTCCACTAGCCAACACTTTCCCTACTGTTGCTCTTACTGGAATGGGAATATTAATTTTACTCCTCTGCTATCCAATACTTTCCCTGCTATTGCACTCACTGGAGTGGGAATAGTAATTTTCCCCCCTCCGCTATCCAACACTCTCCCTACTGTTGCACTTACTGGAGTGGTAATACATTTTTGTACCCCTCTGCTATCCAACACTTATCCTACTGTTGCATTCAGTGGAGTGGGAATACAAATTTTTACCACTCCGCTATTCAACACTTTCCCTACTGTTGCACTCTTTGGAGTGGGAATAGTAATTTTTGCCCCTATGCTATCCAATACTTTCCCTACTGTTGCTCTCACTGGAGTGGGAATATTAAATGCTACCCCTCCGCTATTCAACACTTTCCCAACTGTTGCACTCACTGGATTTGGAATAGTACATTTTAAACATTCGCTAGCACTTTCCCTACTGTTGCACTAACCGGAGTGGGAATAGTAATTTTTACCTCTCCACTATCCTGCACTTTTCCTCCTGTTGCACCTACTGGAGTTGGAAAAGTAATTTTTACCTCTCGGCTATCCAACACTTTCCCTACTGTTGCACTCTCTTAAGTGGGAATATTAATTTTTACCCCTCTGCTAGCCAACACTTTTCCTACTGTTGCTCTTACTGGAGTGGGTATAGTAATGTATATTCCTTTGCTATCCAACACTTTCCATACTATTGCACTCACTGGAGTGGGTATAGTAGTGTTTTCCCCTCCGCTATCCAACACTTTCCCTACTGTTGCTCTAACTGGAGTGGGGTTTGTAATTTTTACCCCTCCGCTATCCAACACTTTCCCTACTGTTGCAGTCTTTAGAGTGGGAATAGTAATTTTTACCCCTCCACTATCCAACACTTTCCCTACGGTTGCACTCACTGGAGTTGGAATAGTAAATTTAATTAATTTTGCTATCCAACACTTTTCCTACTGTTGCACTGATTGTATTGGGTAATTTAAGTTTAAATATTTTTCATAGTTCAATGGTTTAATTCATTCTAGAATGTTTTTTTATATTTTAAATTATTTATGTATATATGTGTTAATTTTTCTATATAATTTAAAAGTTGTAAAATAAATTAAAAATAATAGTTTAATTATTATTTTAAAGTATATATATATATATATATATATGTCCACACACAACGAAATGAATGTTCGTGCGCTCTCAGTAATAAACAGGTAAATCAACGAGGTGAATAATCCAAGAGTTTAATCACACTACGCGTTTCGGCGACAAGCCTTGATCACGTGTGAAAATGTGTTACCCAACAGTCCTAATAAAGCATAGAAATTGCACTGTTTGGTAACACATTTTCACATTTTCGTTTTAACTACCCGCAATTTTTCTTTATCTAGCAGTGCAGCCACAAGGACGTTCCGCACTTGTGTAGACACGTCATATTGCATCATTGATTTAACTTTGTATTATGGATTTACTCAGAGTATGCAATGTTTCCACTTGTACCAATACTGGTTTACACCACTCTAAGATGGCCGCTGCCTTGGCTCTAACTTTATCCACTGTGATGACAGTGCAATTTCTATGCTTTATTAGGACTGTTGGGTAACACATTTTCACACGTGATCAAGGCTTGTCGCCGAAACGCGTAGTGTGATTAAACTCTTGGATTATTCACCTCGTTGATTTACCTGTTTATTACTGAGAGCGCACGAACATTCATTTCGTTGTGTGTGGACATTAACTTTGCCGGCGTGCTCCGCTGGCGTGTGCGCCACCTCTCTAGGGTCCCAGCAGATCCGGAAGGAGCTTTTTCTGTTTGTGGATTTTACGCGAGGACTGCAACCTTGGACCGGCTGTGTTGCGACTACTGGAGGAAGAGACAGAGACTCTGTGGATGGAACCTGGCATTTGCTGCATCACTCATACGAAGGTAAGCCTGCCTGCTGGGTTTGTTCGTCCCTAAGGGGGGGGGTTATTTTCTCGCATCGGAGGGTGCGGGCAACATTTCGCCTCTCGGGGCAGCGACAACCAGCACGGGTGGGCGGTTTCCAACGAGGGTGTATCCGCATTTGATCCACACTCCGGTAGGGAAGTGATACAAGGACAAGTCAAGTCAAGTCAGAGAATTTATAAAGCGCACTACACACCCAGAGGGTCTCAAGGCGCTAAGGAGGGGGGGGGGGGAGGATTACTTGTCAAAAATCCACGTTTTAAGTTGCTTTCTGAAAGCTAGGTGGTTCTGGGTAAGGCGAAGGTGAGTGGGGAGTGAGTTCCATGTTTTAGCAGCCAGGTAAGAGAAGGATCTGCCTCCCATGGTGGTCTTGTTGATGCGAGGTACGGTGGCGAGGGCTTGGCTGGAGGAACGTAATTGGCGGGAGGGGGTGTAGAAGGACAGTCTTGAGTTGAGGCATTCTGGTCCGATGTCGTAGAGTGATTTGTGTGCGTGGGTTAGCAGTCGGAAAGTGATTCTCTTATTGACGGGTAGCCAGTGGAGGTCTTTCAGGTGACCAGAGATGTGTTCGTTGCGTGGGATGTCTAATATGATTCTGGCTGAGGCGTTTTGGATTCGTTGGAGTTTCTTTTGGAGTTTAGCGGTAGTGCCTGCGTAGAGGGTGTTTCCGTAGTCCAGTCGGCTCGTGACTAGAGCATGGGTGACTGTTTTCCTGGTTTCGGTGGGGATCCATCTAAATGTTTTTTTGAGCATGCGAAGAATGTTGAAGCAAGATGAAGATACGGCGCTGACTTGTCTGTTCATTGAGAGTGAAGAATCCAGGATAACGCCTAGGTTCCGTGCGTGGTCTGTCGGGATGGGTGCTTTTCCAAGGGCTACCGGCCACCATGAGTCGTCCCATGCAGAGGGGGATGTACCTAGGATGAGGACTTCTGTTTTATCTGAGTTCAGTTTCAGACGGCTATGTTTCATCCATTCAGCAACTTCTTTCATTCCTTCGTGTAGGTTAGTTTTGGCGGTGCTGGGGTCCTTGGTGAGAGAAAGGATCAGTTGAGTGTCATCCGCGTAAGAGATGATGTTGAGGTTGTGTTGGCGGGCGATGGTCGCGAGGGGGCTCATGTATACGTTGAAGAGGGTGGGGCTGAGAGAGGATCCTTGTGGTACGCCACAGATGACTTCGGTGGCCTCGGACTTGAATGGTGGAAGACGGACTCTCTGGGTTCTTCCGGTGAGGAAAGAGGTGATCCATTCAAGTGCTTTTCCTTTTATTCCGATGTTATTGAGGCGTTGTAACAGGGTGCTGTGGCAGACTGTGTCGAAAGCAGCAGAGAGGTCGAGGAGGATGAGGGCGACTGTGTCTCCATTGTCCAGTAGGGTTCGAATGTCGTCTGTTTCTGCGATAAGGGCGGTCTCAGTGCTGTGTTTTGCTCGGAAGCCAGATTGTGAGGAGTCGAGGGATTTGTTGGCTTCGAGGAAAGCGGTGAGCTGGTTGTTGACAGCTTTCTCGATTACTTTGGCCGGGAATGGAAGGAGCGAGATGGGGCGGTAATTTTTGAGTTCGGTGGGGTCCTCTGTGGGTTTTTTCAGAAGGGCGGTGAGTTCAGCGTGTTTCCAGGTTTCCGGAAAGGCGGCGGAGTTGAAGGAGCAGTTGATGACGTCTCGGAGGTGCGGTGCTATTACAACGTACATACACGTAACGTGATCCGGCAGTGGGAGCAAGACTGTAAATTATATGGATTCGCTTTAATCAATCTATATACAACTCTTTGACCAGCACAGTTGGCTCCTGTCTCCTGTCCTGAGATCAACATCACTTCGAGCAGCCAGCAGGAGGAACTCCCCATTCTATGGGGGGGGTAAAACAGGGCATAAACAACGAACAATAATCCAAATAGCATTGCAACATGGAAGAAGAGGCGGAACGACGAGCGGCAGCAGCGACCTTATTCAGCAGGAAAACAGGGGTGCATAGCAAAGGGGACAACACCCTTAGAGGGGACGCTCCAATACAACCAGTAGAAGATACCATTAAAAAACTGGAGAAACTTAAGAGAAATGAGGTGTCTAAATGGTGGGAGGCGATTTCTCTACAGAATTATGTAGATCAGAACATGGCGCCAAGAGGACTAAGAATCTTTATTACTCCCACGTATGAAGCCCCCAACCCCAAAATGCTGGAGGAATGGTCGGAGCACTCTGCTGCAAGCTCAAAAGGCATGATGGGCATATTGATCAAGTATGCTTGGCAGGACAGGGAAGAGCTTCTTAAACAGATTAAAACCCTTACTGCAGACTTGCAACAGATGGTGGACAATGATGCCTTAAAGAAAATCCTAGACTCCATGAAGGAACGTCTTACCAAATATGAGGAAGAGATTAAGGCTAGAAAGCAAAGGAAGATGAACAGAGATTATTCGGATTATGAAAAGGGAAGGATCCTAACGTTCAGTAGAAAATATGACCATCTATATACTACACAAGATACCCTCAGGCAAACCATTCCCACTACAAGTAACATCCTGGTATCTGACACCCCCACTGTAAGTGATGTCGAATCGGATGTGTCTGAAGGCAATACATCTGGCGAAGACTGCAATATCAGACAGGTCAATTTTTTAGAGGAGTTTCGGGTCCTGCAGAGGGACCGACAAACAACACGGGACAATCAACAACCGAGAACCCGGGGACGAGGAAGAGGACGAGGCAGGGGAAGCGCCGCCACAGAAAAAAGAGATTACAACAACGCTGGGAACGCAGACAAAGGAAGGGGAGCCATGGGAAACAGAAAAACACGCTCCAACAGAAACTACTAATGGATATGACCATGGTAAATTTAACTGTTGTAAATCTATCCAAAAGACCATTATCCGACATAGAAAAGAGAACCCTATGTTTGGGGCTTTCCTTCTGTCCGTCCTCTCCTTTTAACTATACTGAAACACGCATTGACTTGTTTAAATATGCAAGGAAACTGAAACTTAAGAAATGGTTCAAACTGAAAGGACAGGAACACATACCTGGTAGGGGTAATGCGAACAATGACGCCATGAGTAATCTTATGATCAATGACATTGATAATCTTTTGGTTTTAGCTGATTTAGCGCATGAAAATACAACCAATGATGATGAGATCCGCACCACTCAAATCTTAGATGATATGGATCTCACTCAAGGGGCAGCAGCATGCACTAATTTCAAAACTAAATCTACTTTTGTGCCCCCTCTTCCCCACGACAACATTGACACTTTCCAGGACTGCATTACTAAATCTCTGGTTGATCTCAGATTCAGTAAAAAACACTCAAGTAGCCGCACGAACAACTTATCTTACACTCAAAGACAGGCACTCAAAACTCTAGCCAGTGACACCACTCTAGTTATACGCCCAGCTGACAAGGGGGGCAATGTGGTTATCCTAGACAGAGACTATTACATTAGCGAAGCATTAAGACAACTCCAAGACATCAATTTTTACATAACCATATCCTGGGACATCTACAACTTGAGCATCACAGAGATCTGGGACAAACTTACTGATTGGAAGGACAAGGGCCTGTTAGTATGGGAAGAATTTTGCTATCTTAAAAGAGACCATCCCAAACTTCCAATACTGTACTTACTGCCTAAACTCCACAAAGACAAAGCCAAACCTCCTGGTCGCCCTATTGTGTCTTCCATAGGGAGTGTTAGTGAACACATCTCGAAGTATGTGGACCATTTCCTAAGGGAATATGTCATATCCCTTCCTAGTTATTTGAGGGATACGAAGGACTTTCTTGGCAAAATCGAGGAATTGACCTGGGAGCCCACCTACCTCTTTATCGTGCTGGATGTCCAGTCCCTGTACACAATAATCAATCACCAGCAGGGGATGGAAGCTTGTGAGTACTTTTTGAGGCAAAGACCGATCAGATACAGGGAACACAGCCGTATGATTATGGAAATGATCGATTTTTGTCTCAAAAATAACATTTTTTCTTTCAATGGCGCCCTCTACAGGCAGGTAAACGGTACTGCCATGGGTTCTTGCTTTGCTCCCAGTTTCGCCAATCTATTCATGGGCTTCTGGGAGCAAGAAATAACAGCTAGCAGGACCCTGGAAACCGATTTCCGCAAAGTTGTCATGTGGCGGCGCTACATTGATGACTTGTTCATCATCTGGAATGGTACCAGAGGTGAAGCAGAGGAATTTATCTCGAAACTGAATACCAACAGTTACAACATCGTTCTATCTGGGAGCATCAATGACATCAAAACTGACTTCCTTGACGTAGGACTGGAGGTAGTACAGAACAAAATATGCACTACTCTCTTTCGGAAAGCTACAGCGGGTAACAGCATCCTGCATGCCCTCAGCAGCCACCCTGATACTCTCAAATGGAGTATACCCTATGGGGAGCTACTGAGGGCAAAGAGAAATTGCAACAATCCCGAGGCATACTTAGCAGAGAAGGATAACATTGTCAGCCGGTTCCAAGCTAGAGGCTATCCCAATTGGGTTCTCAAGAAAGCAAAAGAACGTGCGGAAGGGATTGATAGAGTAGATACCCTTAAAGAAAGAGTAGAGAGTACCACCGACGATACTTCCGATGTGGTCCGGGTGATCCTCACATACAATTCTGATGCACATAAAATCAAACGCATCTTCGCAAAACATTGGGATATCCTTAAGTCAGATGGGGTGGTTGGCAATCTGGTTCCTGACAGGCCCAGTATCACCTACAGGAGGGATAAGAACATCAGGGACATAGTAGTCAGAAATGATATCACTGACCGCACCACTAATACCGGCCATGGCCTCATGGGATTTTTCCCATGTGGCCATTGTAAAGCCTGCAGAAACAGCACATTCAAAGACAAACTGACATATGGTGGGGTGTCTAAGAAAATCATGCAATTTCTCACATGTAGTACCTGTTTTGTGATTTATGCTATTGAGTGTACGTGCGGACTCTGGTACATAGGGAGTACCACATGTCCTGCCAAAAAGAGGGTGATGGAGCATCTGAGGGCCATTACCAATAATGACCCCAAATACCCCGTTGCTCGTCACTTTTTCTCCAAACATGGTTCCAACATTAACGACATGAGTTACTGTATTTTGGAGCATATACCTAGGAATCCCAGAGGTGGGGACAGAACTCTTCACCTCAGACAACGTGAATCTAGGTATATTATTGATTTTCAAACAAAGAGCCCAGGTGGATTGAACATGGATGAGGAAATGTCAATCCACCTAAAACAATAAGACATCCAGCTTACATTGTTATGTCTCAACTGCTCCTTTTCCCTTCCAGCATACCGTGTTCTTATGCTCTCCCTTGTACAGCTAATTTTAGTTGTTTTGTCTTTTAACAGTCTCTTTTTCGATGTGTAAGCTATGTTATGCAATATTCCTTTATTGTGTTAACCTTATGAGCTATGTTATTCGTTGCACTGACATGTTCATTTTTTGTATTATTTACAGGAGAGAAGGAAGGAGCCCTTCACTTTGACTCACCGGCACGGGCATCCTACCCTTTTACTCCATGACTTCACTCTTCACTTGCTCATCACCTCAATCCTTTTCCCCGACGGTTCCTCGTCTAAGCACATGTGCACGCTCATTGGCCAAAGATAAGTCCTATTGATCTAGTCTTCACGTACACAATTTTTGTTTATAGAGCCTTACTATCGCAGTATGAAGTTTGTTTTTCGTTTATCAACGCTTAACTTTAACATTACTAGGTAGTTGCCGGGGCATTCGCCCGGAGATTGTTATTCACATGACCCCCGTTTACAGCTCACGCATTTTTCGTGTTAATAATTGGGGGGATCATCGTCATGGTAACCACCCCCTTTTTTCGTTTTAACTACCCGTAATTTTTCTTTAAATCTAGCAGTGCAGCCAAAAGGACGTTCTGCACTTGTGTAGACACGCCATATTGCATCATTGATTTACCTTTTAACTTTGTATTACGGATTTACTCAGAGTATGCAATGTTTCCACTTGTACCAATACTGGTTTACACCACTCAAAGATGGCCGCTGCCTTGGCTCTAACTTTATCCAATGTGATGACAGTGCAATTTCTATGCTTTATTAGGACTGTTTGGTAACACATTTTCACATTTTCGTTTTAACTACCCGCAATTTTTCTTTATCTAGCAGTGCAGCCACAAGGACGTTCCGCACTTGTGTAGACACGTCATATTGCATCATTGATTTAACTTTGTATTATGGATTTACTCAGAGTATGCAATGTTTCCACTTGTACCAATACTGGTTTACACCACTCTAAGATGGCCGCTGCCTTGGCTCTAACTTTATCCAATGTGATGACAGTGCAATTTCTATGCTTTATTAGGACTGTTGGGTAACACATTTTCACACGTGATCAAGGCTTGTCGCCGAAACGCGTAGTGTGATTAAACTCTTGGATTATTCACCTCGTTGATTTACCTGTTTATTACTGAGTGCGCACGAACATTCATTTCGTTGTGTGTGGACATTAACTTTGCCGGCGTGCTCCGCTGGCGTGTGCGCCACCTCTCTAGGGTCCCAGCAGATCCGGAAGGAGCTTTTTCTGTTTGTGGATATATATATATATGTATAAACTATTATGTTTGTGTGTGTTTTATTTTAACAGTGTATTTGTAATAGTTTGTAAAAATGTATATTAAATTGAATTTATTTTGTTATAATTAATATTAATATTTAGGTGCCGATCACGATCCTGTAAAAACCGGGTACGAACCGTCGGACGGAGCCAATTCTCCGTCCGACGCGTACCCGGTCGTCAAAATGTACAAACATGGAATTACGATTCGCACGGAAACACCATTTCCGTACGAATCGTACAAAACCCCGACCGCCGAAAATAAACATACAAATGCGATCCGGGAAAGCGCCGACGTGACGTCGGGACGCACGCAGCCTGCCATTCACGAACCAGGAATTACGATTCGCACCGACGTCATCCCGCACGGTGAATATTTTCCGGCTGCCAAAAACTGCCGGGAAATCAGGACGACGCGAACAAGGAGTACCGGTACGCGATGGACAGACAGGACGACGCGAACAAGGAGTACCTGTACGCGATGGACAGACATGGACCCGAACCTACGTGTCATCCCGGCCCTCATAGCAGTCGACCTCCTCTACAGGTTCCGACACAGACGCCGCAGAAGGTCAGAACTACTAAGGGAGGGGGGGAAAGGGGGGGAAAGGGGGGAGGGGTGGCAGGACCAGGGGCAGGCCACAAAACCACCACCAATGTCACACAGCACACATGCCCTGGACATACCTGATCCCCATGCCCTGGTCACTACGAGGGGCTGGGGGCGTGTCCAGCAAAGCCAGCGTCCACCACAAAGGAAGTGCCTGACGACGCAAACTGGCAACACAACTATACAGGTACGTCCCGTACCCACGCCTTAAGAGCGTGGGTACGAGTCATACCACGCCCACACCTACGTCACCCCAACAATGGCGGGACGGCTGTACCCACGTGGCAAAGGCCTGGGTACGGGTCGCACAAGCATCACATAGCGTGGGGACGGATATGTACGGACCGTACCCCCACCACCGTATGCATGGAGCGTACCCCCACCCCAACCGTGTATGTACGGCCCGTACCCTCACCCGCGTACGTATGGAGCGTACCCCCACCCCAACAGTGTAAGTACGACACGTACCCTCACCCACGTACGTATGGAGCGTACCCCCACCCCAACAGTGTAAGTACGACACGTACCCTCACGCGCGGACGTATGGAGCGTACCCTCACCCCAACAGTGTAAGTACGACACGTACCCCCACCCGCGTATGCATGGAGCGTACCCCCACCCCAACAGTGTAAGTATGACCCGTACCCTCACCCGCGGACGTATGGAGCGTACCCCCACCCCAACAGTGTAAGTACGACCCGTACCCTCACCCGCGTATGCATGGAGCATACCCCAACCGTGTAAGTACAACCCGTACCCTCACCCGTGTACGTATGGAGCGTACCCCCGACCCCAACAGTGTAAGTACGACCCGTACCCTCACCCGCGTATGCATGGAGCGTACCCCAACAGTGTAAGTACGACCCGTACCCCCACCTGCGTACGTATGGAGCCTACTCCCACCCCAACAGTGTAAGTACGAACCTATCTACCTCTCTACCCCTCTACCTCTCTATCTATCTACCCCTCCGCTATTCAACACTTTCCCTACTGTTGCACTCTTTGGAGTGGGAATAGTAATTTTTGCCCCTATGCTATCCAATACTTTCCCTACTGTTGCACTCACTGGAGTTGGAATAGTAAATTTAATTAATTTTGCTATCCAACACTTTTCCTACTGTTGCACTGATTGTATTGGGTAATTTAAGTTTAAATATTTTTCATAGTTCAATGTTTTAATTTATTCTAGAATGTTTTTTTTATATTTTAAATTATTTATATATATATGTGTTAATTTTTCTATATAATTTAAAAGTTGTAAAATAAATTAAAGATAATAGTTTAATAATTATTTTAAAGTATGTATAAATATATATATATGTATAAACTATTATGTTTGTGTGTGTTTTATTTTAACAGTGTATTTGTAATAGTTTGTAAAAATGTATATTAAATTGAATTTATTTTGTTATAATTAATATTAATATTTAGGTGCCGATCACGATCCTGTAAAAACCGGGTACGAACCGTCGGACGGAGCAAATTCTCCGTCCGACGCGTACCCGGTCGTCAAAATGTGCAAACATGGAATTACGATTCGCACGGAAACACTATTTCCGTACGAATCGTACAAAACCCCGACCGACGAAAATAAACATACAAATGCGATCCGGGAAAGCGCCGACGTGACGTCGGGACGCACGCAGCCTGCCATTCACGAACCAGGAATTACGATTCGCACCGACGTCATCCCGCACGGTGAATATTTTCCGGCTGCCAAAAACTGCCGGGACATCAGGACGACGCGAACAAGGAGTACCGGTACACGACGGACAGACAGGACGACGCGAACAAGGAGTACCTGTACGCGACGGACAGACATGGACCCGAACCTACGTGTCATCCCGGCCCTCATAGCAGTCGACCTCCTCTACAGGTTCCGACGCAGACGCCGCAGAAGGTCAGAACTACTAAGGGAGGGGGGGAAGGGGGGGAAAGGGGGGAGGGGTGGCAGGACCAGGGGCAGGCCACAAAACCACCACCAATGTCACACAGCACACATGCCCTGGACATACCTGATCCCCATGCCCTGGTCACTACGAGGGGGTGGGGGCGTGTCCAGCAAAGCCAGCGTCCGCCACAAAGGAAGTGCCTGACGACGCGAACCGGCAACACAACTATACAGGTACGTCCCGTACCCACGCCTTAAGAGCGTGGGTACGAGTCATACCACGCCCACACCTACGTCACCCCAACAATGGCGGGACGGCTGTACCCACGTGGCAAAGGCCTGGGTACGGGTCGCACAAGCATCACATAGCGTGGGGACGGATATGTACGGACCGTACCCCCACCACCGTATGCATGGAGCGTACCCCCACCCCAACCGTGTATGTACGGCCCGTACCCTCACCCGCGTACGTATGGAGCGTACCCCCACCCCAACAGTGTAAGTACGACACGTACCCTCACCCGCGTACGTATGGAGCGTACCCCCACCCCAACAGTGTAAGTACGACACGTACCCTCACGTGCGGACGTATGGAGCGTACCCTCACCCCAACAGTGTAAGTACGACACGTACCCCCACCCGCGTATGCATGGAGCGTACCCCCACCCCAACAGTGTAGGTACGACCCGTACCCTCACCCGCGGACGTATGGAGCGTACCCCCACCCCAACAGTGTAAGTACGACCCGTACCCTCACCCGCGTATGCATGGAGCGTACCCCAACAGTGTAAGTACGACCCGTACCCTCACCCGCGTATGCATGGAGCGTACCCCAACAGTGTAAGTACGACCCGTACCCCCACCTGCGTACTTATGGAGCCTACTCCCACCCCAACAGTGTAAGTACGAACCTATCTACCTCTCTACCGCTCTACCTCTCTATCTATCTACCCCTCCGCTATTCAACACTTTCCCTACTGTTGCACTCTTTGGAGTGGGAATAGTCATTTTTGACCCTATGCTATCCAATACTTTCCCTACTGTTGCTCTCACTGGAGTGGGAATATTAAATGTTACCCCTCCGCTATTCAACACTTTCCCTACTGTTGCACTCACTGGATTTGGAATAGTACATTTTAAACATTCGCTATCTAGCACTTTCCTTACTGTTGCACTAACCGGAGTGGGAATAGTAATTTTTACCTCTCCACTATCCTGCACTTTTCCTCCTGTTGCACCTACTGGAGTTGGAAAAGTAATTTTTACCTCTCGGCTATCCAACACTTTCCCTACTGTTGCACTCTCTTGAGTGGGAATATTAATTTTTACCCCTCTGCTAGCCAACACTTTTCCTACTGTTGCTCTTACTGGAGTGGGTATAGTAATGTTTATTCCTTTGCTATCCAACACTTTCCCTACTATTGCACTCACTGGAGTGGGTATAGTAGTGTTTTCCCCTCCGCTATCCAACACTTTCCCTACTGTTGCTCTAACTGGAGTGGGGTTTGTAATGTTTACCCCTCCGCTATCCAACACTTTCCCTACTGTTGCAGTCTTTAGAGTGGGAATAGTAATTTTTACCCCTCCACTATCCAACACTTTCCCTACGGTTGCACTCACTGGAGTTGGAATAGTAAATTTAATTAATTTTGCTATCCAACACTTTTCCTACTGTTGCACTGATTGTATTGGGTAATTTAAGTTTAAATATTTTTCATAGTTCAATGTTTTAATTTATTCTAGAATGTTTTTTTTATATTTTAAATTATTTATATATATATGTGTTAATTTTTCTATATAATTTAAAAGTTGTAAAATAAATTAAAGATAATAGTTTAATAATTATTTTAAAGTATATATATATATGTATAAACTATTATGTTTGTGTGTGTTTTATTTTAACAGTGTATTTGTAATAGTTTGTAAAAATGTATATTAAATTGAATTTATTTTGTTATAATTAATATTAATATTTAGGTGCCGATCACGATCCTGTAAAAACCGGGTACGAACCGTCGGACGGAGCAAATTCTCCGTCCGACGCGTACCCGGTCGTCAAAATGTACAAACATGGAATTACGATTCGCACGGAAACACCATTTCCGTACGAATCGTACAAAACCCCGACCGACGAAAATAAACATACAAATGCGATCCGGGAAAGCGCCGACGTGACGTCGGGACGCACGCAGCCTGCCATTCACGAACCAGGAATTACGATTCGCACCGAAGTCATCCCGCACGGTGAATATTTTCCGGCTGCCAAAAACTGCCGGGAAATCAGGACGACGTGAACAAGGAGTACCCGTACGCGACGGACAGACAGGACGACGCGAACAAGGAGTACCTGTACGCGACGGAAAGACATGGACCCGAACCTACGTGTCATCCCGGCCCTCATAGCACTCGACCTCCTCTACAGGTTCCGACGCAGACGCCGCAGAAGGTCAGAACTACTAAGGGAGGGGGGAAAGGGGGGGAAAGGGGGGAGGGGTGGCAGGACCAGGGGCAGGCCACAAAACCACCACCAATGTCACACAGCACACATGCCCTGGACATACCTGACCCCCATGCCCTGGTCACTACGAGGGGGTGGGGGCGTGTCCAGCAAAGCCAGCGTCCGCCACAAAGGAAGTGCCTGACGACGCGAACCGGCAACACAACTATACAGGTACGTCCCATACCCACGCCTTAAGAGCGTGGGTACGAGTCGTACCACGCCCACACCTACGTCACCCCAACAATGGCAGGACGGCTGTACCCACGTGGCAAAGGCCTGGGTACGGGTCGCACAAGCATCACATAGCGTGGGGACGGATATGTACGGACCGTACCCCCACCACCGTATGCATGGAGCGTACCCCCACCCCAACCGTGTATGTATGGCCCGTACCCTCACCCGCGTACGTATGGAGCGTACCCCCACCCCAACAGTTTAAGTACGACACGTACCCTCACCCGCGTACGTATGGAGCGTACCCCCACCCCAACAGTGTAAGTACGACACGTACCCTCACGCGCGGATGTATGGAGCGTACCCCCACCCCAACAGTGTAAGTACGACACGTACCCCCACCCGCGTATGCATGGAGCGTACCCCCACCCCAACAGTGTAAGTACGACCCGTACCCTCACCCGCGGACGTATGGAGCGTACCCCCACCCCAACAGTGTAAGTACGACCCGTACCGTCACCCGCGTATGCCTGCAGCGTACCCCAACCGTGTAAGTACGACCCGTACCCTCACCCGCGTACGTATGGAGCGTACCCCCGACCCCAACAGTGTAAGTACGACCCGTACCCTCACCCGCGTATGCATGGAGCGTACCCCAACAGTGTAAGTACGACCCATACCCCCACCTGCGTACGTATGGAGCCTACTCCCACCCCAACAGTGTAAGTACGAACCTATCTACCTCTCTACCGCTCTACCTCTCTATCTATCTACCCCTCCGCTATTCAACACTTTCCCTACTGTTGCACTCTTTGGAGTGGGAATAGTAATTTTTGCCCCTATGCTATCCAATACTTTCCCTACTGTTGCTCTCACTGGAGTGGGAATATTAAATGTTACCCCTCCGCTATTCAACACTTTCCCTACTGTTGCACTCACTGGATTTGGAATAGTACATTTTAAACATTCGCTAGCACTTTCCCTACTGTTGCACTAACCGGAGTGGGAATATTAATTTTTACCCCTCTGCTAGCCAACACTTTTCCTACTGTTGCTCTTACTGGAGTGGGTATAGTAATGTTTATTCCTTTGCTATCCAACACTTTCCCTACTATTGCACTCACTGGAGTGGGTATAGTAGTGTTTTCCCCTCCGCTATCCAACACTTTCCCTACTGTTGCTCTAACTGGAGTGGGGTTTGTAATGTTTACCCCTCCGCTATCCAACACTTTCCCTACTGTTGCAGTCTTTAGAGTAGGAATAGTAATTTTTACCCCTCCACTATCCAACATTTTCCCTACGGTTGCACTCACTGGAGTTGGAATAGTAAATTTAATTAATTTTGCTATCCAACACTTTTCCTACTGTTGCACTGATTGTATTGGGTAATTTAAGTTTAAATATTTTTCATAGTTCAATGTTTTAATTTATTCTAGAATGTTTTTTTTATATTTTAAATTATTTATATATATATGTGTTAATTTTTCTATATAATTTAAAAGTTGTAAAATAAATTAAAGATAATAGTTTAATAATTATTTTAAAGTAGATATATATATATGTATAAACTATTATGTTTGTGTGTGTTTTATTTTAACATTGAATTTGTAATAGTTTGTAAAAATGTATATTAAATTAAATTTATTTTGTTATAATTAATATTATTATTTAGGTGCCGATCACGATCCTGTAAAAACCGGGTACGAACCGTCGGACGGAGCAAATTCTCCGTCCGACGCGTACCCGGTCGTCAAAATGTACAAACATGGAATTACGATTCGCACGGAAACACCATTTCCGTACGAATCGTACAAAACCCCGACCGACGAAAATAAACATACAAATGCGATCCGGGAAAGCGCCGACGTGACGTCGGGACGCACGCAGCCTGCCATTCACGAACCAGGAATTACGATTCGCACCGACGTCATCCCGCACGGTGAATATTTTACGGCTGCCAAAAACTGCCGGGAAATCAGGACCACGCGAACAAGGAGTACCGGTACGCGACGGACAGACAGGACGACGCGAACAAGGAGTACCTGTACGCGACGGACAGACATGGACCCGAACCTACGTGTCATCCCGGCCCTCATAGCAGTCGACCTCCTCTACAGGTTCCGACGCAGACGCCGCAGAAGGTCAGAACTACTAAGGGAGGGGGGGAAAGGGGGGGAAAGGGGGGAGGGGTGGCAGGACCAGGGGCAGGCCACAAAACCACCACCAATGTCACACAGCACACATGCCCTGGACATACCTGATCCCCATGCCCTGGTCACTACGAGGGGGTGGGGGCGTGTCCAGCAAAGCCAGCGTCCACCACAAAGGAAGTGCCTGACGACGCGAACCGGCAACACAACTATACAGGTACGTCCCGTACCCACGCCTTAAGAGCGTGGGTACGAGTCATACCACGCCCACACCTACGTCACCCCAACAATGGCGGGACGGCTGTACCCACGTGGCAAAGGCCTGGGTACGGGTCGCACAAGCATCACATAGCGTGGGGACGGATATGTACGGACCGTACCCCCACCACCGTATGCATGGAGCGTACCCCCACCCCAACCGTGTATGTACGGCCCGTACCCTCACCCGCGTACGTATGGAGCGTACCCCCACCCCAACAGTGTAAGTACGACACGTACCCTCACCCGCGTACGTATGGAGCGTACCCCCACCCCAACAGTGTAAGTACGACACGTACCCTCCCGCGCGGACGTATGGAGCGTACCCTCACCCCAACAGTGTAAGTACGACACGTACCCCCACCCGCATATGAATGGAGCGTACCCCCACCCCAACAGTGTAGGTACGACCCGTACCCTCACCCGCGGACGTATGGAGCGTACCCCCACCCCAACAGTGTAAGTACGACCCGTACCCTCACCCGCGTATGCATGGAGCGTACCCCAACAGTGTAAGTACGACCCGTACCCTCACCCGCGTACGTATGGAGCGTACCCCCCACCCCAACAGTGTAAGTACGACCCGTACCCTCACCCGCGTATGCATGGAGCGTACCCCAACAGTGTAAGTACGACCCGTACCCCCACCTGCGTACGTATGGAGCCTACTCCCACCCCAACAGTGTAAGTACGAACCTATCTACCTCTCTACCGCTCTACCTCTCTATCTATCTACCCCTCCGCTATTCAACACTTTCCCTACTGTTGCACTCTTTGGAGTGGGAATAGTCATTTTTGACCCTATGCTATCCAATACTTTCCCTACTGTTGCTCTCACTGGAGTGGGAATATTAAATGTTACCCCTCCGCTATTCAACACTTTCCCTACTGTTGCACTCACTGGATTTGGAATAGTACATTTTAAACATTCGCTATCTAGCACTTTCCTTACTGTTGCACTAACCGGAGTGGGAATAGTAATTTTTACCTCTCCACTATCCTGCACTTTTCCTCCTGTTGCACCTACTAGAGTTGGAAAAGTAATTTTTACCTCTCGGCTATCCAACACTTTCCCTACTGTTGCACTCTCTTGAGTGGGAATATTAATTTTTACCCCTCTGCTAGCCAACACTTTTCCTACTGTTGCTCTTACTGGAGTGGGTATAGTAATGTTTATTCCTTTGCTATCCAACACTTTCCCTACTATTGCACTCACTGGAGTGGGTATAGTAGTGTTTTCCCCTCCGCTATCCAACACTTTCCCTACTGTTGCTCTAACTGGAGTGGGGTTTGTAATGTTTACCCCTCCGCTATCCAACACTTTCCCTACTGTTGCAGTCTTTAGAGTGGGAATAGTAATTTTTACCCCTCCACTATCCAACACTTTCCCTACGGTTGCACTCACTGGAGTTGGAATAGTAAATTTAATTAATTTTGCTATCCAACACTTTTCCTACTGTTGCACTGATTGTATTGGGTAATTTAAGTTTAAATATTTTTCATAGTTCAATGTTTTAATTTATTCTAGAATGTTTTTTTTATATTTTAAATTATTTATATATATATGTGTTAATTTTTCTATATAATTTAAAAGTTGTAAAATAAATTAAAGATAATAGTTTAATAATTATTTTAAAGTATATATATATATGTATAAACTATTATGTTTGTGTGTGTTTTATTTTAACAGTGTATTTGTAATAGTTTGTAAAAATGTATATTAAATTGAATTTATTTTGTTATAATTAATATTAATATTTAGGTGCCGATCACGATCCTGTAAAAACCGGGTACGAACCGTCGGACGGAGCAAATTCTCCGTCCGACGCGTACCCGGTCGTCAAAATGTACAAACATGGAATTACGATTCGCACGGAAACACCATTTCCGTACGAATCGTACAAAACCCCGACCGACGAAAATAAACATACAAATGCGATCCGGGAAAGCGCCGACGTGACGTCGGGACGCACGCAGCCTGCCATTCACGAACCAGGAATTACGATTCGCACCGATGTCATCCCGCACGGTGAATATTTTCCGGCTGCCAAAAACTGCCGGGAAATCAGGACGACGCGAACAAGGAGTACCGGTACGCGACGGACAGACAGGACGACGCGAACAAGGAGTACCTGTACGCGACGGACAGACATGGACCCGAACCTACGTGTCATCCCGGCCCTCATAGCACTCGACCTCCTCTACAGGTTCCGACGCAGACGCCGCAGAAGGTCAGAACTACTAAGGGAGGGGGGAAAGGGGGGGAAAGGGGGGAGGGGTGGCAGGACCAGGGGCAGGCCACAAAACCACCACCAATGTCACACAGCACACATGCCCTGGACATACCTGACCCCCATGCCCTGGTCACTACGAGGGGGTGGGGGCGTGTCCAGCAAAGCCAGCGTCCGCCACAAAGGAAGTGCCTGATGACGCGAACCGGCAACACAACTATACAGGTACGTCCCGTACCCACGCCTTAAGAGCGTGGGTACGAGTCGTACCACGCCCACACCTACGTCACCCCAACAATGGCGGGACGGCTGTACCCACGTGGCAAAGGCCTGGGTACGGGTCGCACAAGCATCACATAGCGTGGGGACGGATATGTACGGACCGTACCCCCACCACCGTATGCATGGAGCGTACCCCCACCCCAACCGTGTATGTACGGCCCGTACCCTCACCCGCGTACGTATGGAGCGTACCCCCACCCCAACAGTTTAAGTACGACACGTACCCTCACCCGCGTACGTATGGAGCGTACCCCCACCCCAACAGTGTAAGTACGACACGTACCCTCAAGCGCGGATGTATGGAGCATACCCCCACCCCAACAGTGTAAGTACGACACGTACCCCCACCCGCGTATGCATGGAGCGTACCCCCACCCCAACAGTGTAAGTACGACCCGTACCCTCACCCGCGGACGTATGGAGCGTACCCCCACCCCAACAGTGTAAGTACGACCCGTACCGTCACCCGCGTATGCCTGGAGCGTACCCCAACCGTGTAAGTACGACCCGTACCCTCACCCGCGTACGTATGGAGCGTACCCCCGACCCCAACAGTGTAAGTACGACCCGCACCCTCACCCGCGTATGCATGGAGCGTACCCCAACAGTGTAAGTACGACCCGTACCCCCACCTGCGTACGTATGGAGCCTACTCCCACCCCAACAGTGTAAGTACGAACCTATCTACCTCTCTACCGCTCTACCTCTCTATCTATCTACCCCTCCGCTATTCAACACTTTCCCTACTGTTGCACTCTTTGGAGTGGGAATAGTAATTTTTGCCCCTATGCTATCCAATACTTTCCCTACTGTTGCTCTCACTGGAGTGGGAATATTAAATGTTACCCCTCCGCTATTCAACACTTTCCCTACTGTTGCACTCACTGGATTTGGAATAGTACATTTTAAACATTCGCTAGCACTTTCCCTACTGTTGCACTAACCGGAGTGGGAATAGTAATTTTTACCTCTCCACTATCCTGCACTTTTCCTCCTGTTGCACCTACTGGAGTTGGAAAAGTAATTTTTACCTCTCGGCTATCCAACACTTTCCCTACTGTTGCACTCTCTTAAGTGGGAATATTAATTTTTACCCCTCTGCTAGCCAACACTTTTCCTACTGTTGCTCTTACCGGAGTGGGTATAGTGATGTTTATTCCTTTGCTATCCAACACTTTCCCTACTATTGCACTCACTGGAGTGGGTATAGTAGTGTTTTCCCCTCCGCTATCCAACACTTTCCCTACTGTTGCTCTAACTGGAGTGGGGTTTGTAATTTTTACCCCTCCGCTATCCAACACTTTCCCTACTGTTGCAGTCTTTAGAGTGGGAATAGTAATTTTTACCCCTCCACTATCCAACACTTTCCCTACGGTTGCACTCACTGGAGTTGGAATAGTAAATTTAATTAATTTTGCTATCCAACACTTTTCCTACTGTTGCACTGATTGTATTGGGTAATTTAAGTTTAAATATTTTTCATAGTTCAATGGTTTAATTTATTCTAGAATGTTTTTTTATATTTTAAATTATTTATATATATATGTGTTAATTTTTCTATATAATTTAAAAGTTGTAAAATAAATTAAAATTAATAGTTTAATAATTATTTTAAAGTATATATATATGTATATGTATAAACTATTATGTTTGTGTGTGTTTTATTTTAACAGTGTATTTGTAATAGTTTGTAAAAATGTATATTAAATTGAATTTATTTTGTTATAATTAATATTAATATTTAGGTGCCGATCACGATCCTGTAAAAACCAGGTACGAACCGTCGGACGGAGCAAATTCTCCGTCCGACGCGTACCCGGTCGTCAAAATGTGCAAACATGGAATTACGATTCGCACGGAAACACCATTTCCGTACGAATCGTACAAAACCCCGACCGACGAAAATAAACATACAAATGCGATCCGGGAAAGCGCCGACGTGACGTCGGAACGCACGCAGCTTGCCATTCACAAACCAGGAATTACGATTCGCACCGACGTCATCCCGCACGGTGAATATTTTCCGGCTGCCAAAAACTGCCGGGAAATCAGGACGACGCGAACAAGGAGTACCGGTACGCGACGGACAGACAGGACGACGCGAACAAGGAGTACCTGTACGCGACGGACAGACATGGACCCGAACCTACGTGTCATCCCGGCCCTCATAGCAGTCGACCTCCTCTACAGGTTCCGACGCAGACGCCGCAGAAGGTCAGAGCTACTAAGGGAGGGGGGGAAAGGGGGGGAAAGGGGGGAGGGGTGGCAGGACCAGGGGCAGGCCACAAAACCACCACCAATGTCACACAGCACACATGCCCTGGACATACCTGATCCCCATGCCCTGGTCACTACGAGGGGGTGGGGGCGTGTCCAGCAAAGCCAGCGTCCACCACAAAGGAAGTGCCTGACGACGCGAACCGGCAACACAACTATACAGGTACGTCCCGTACCCACGCCTTAAGAGCGTGGGTACGAGTCATACCACGACCACACCTACGTCACCCCAACAATGGCGGGACGGCTGTACCCACGTGGCAGAGGCCTGGGTACGGGTCGCACAAGCATCACATAGCGTGGGGACGGATATGTACAGACCGTACCCCCACCACCGTATGCATGGAGCGTACCCCCACCCCAACCGTGTATGTACGGCCCGTACCCTCACCCGCGTTCGTATGGAGCGTACCCCCACCCCAACAGTGTAAGTACGACACGTACCCTCACCCGCGTACGTATGGAGCGTACCCCCACCCCAACAGTGTAAGTACGACACGTACCCTCACGCGCGGACTTATGGAGCGTACCCTCACCCCAACAGTGTAAGTACGACACGTACCCCCACCCGCGTATGCATGGAGCGTACCCCCACCCCAACAGTGTAAGTACGACCCGTACCCTCACCCGCGGACGTATGGAGCGTACCCCCACCCCAACAGTGTAAGTACGACCCGTACCGTCACCCGCGTATGCATGGAGCATACCCCAACCGTGTAAGTACGACCCGTACCCTCACCCGCGTACGTATGGAGCGTACCCCCGACCCCAACAGTGTAAGTACGACCCGTACCCTCACCCGCGTATGCATGGAGCGTACCCCAACAGTGTAAGTACTACCCGTACCCCCACCTGCGTACGTATGGAGCCTACTCCCACCCCAACAGTGTAAGTACGAACCTATCTACCTCTCTACCGCTCTACCTCTGTATCTATCTACCCCTCCGCTATTCAACACTTTCCCTACTGTTGCACTCTTTGGAGTGGGAATAGTAATTTTTGCCCCTATGCTATCCAATACTTTCCCTACTGTTGCTCTCACTGGAGTGGGAATATTAAATGTTACCCCTCCGCTATTCAACACTTTCCCTACTGTTGCACTCACTGGATTTGGAATAGTACATTTTAAACATTCGCTAGCACTTTCCCTACTGTTGCACTAACCGGAGTGGGAATAGTAATTTTTACCTCTCCACTATCCTGCACTTTTCCTCCTGTTGCACCTACTGGAGTTGGAAAAGTAATTTTTACCTCTCGGCTATCCAACACTTTCCCTACTGTTGCACTCTCTTAAGTGGGAATATTCATTTTTACCCCTCTGCTAGCCAACACTTTTCCTACTGTTGCTCTTACGGGAGTGGGTATAGTAATGTTTATTCCTTTGCTATCCAACACTTTCCCTACTATTGCACTCACTGGAGTGGGTATAGTAGTGTTTTCCCCTCCGCTATCCAACACTTTCCCTACTGTTGCTCTAACTGGAGTGGGGTTTGTAATTTTTACCCCTCCGCTATCCAACACTTTCCCTACTGTTGCAGTCTTTAGAGTGGGAATAGTAATTTTTACCCCTCCACTATCCAACACTTTCCCTACGGTTGCACTCACTGGAGTTGGAATAGTAAATTTAATTAATTTTGCTATCCAACACTTTTCCTACTGTTGCAATGATTGTATTGGGTAATTTAAGTTTAAATATTTTTCATAGTTCAATGGTTTAATTTATTCTAGAATGTTTTTTTATATTTTAAATTATTTATATATATATGTGTTAATTTTTCTATATAATTTAAAAGTTGTAAAATAAATTAAAAATAATAGTTTAATAATTATTTTAAAGTATATATATATATATATATATGCATAAACTATTATGTTTGTGTGTGTTTTATTTTAACAGTGTATTTGTAATAGTTTGTAAAAATGTATATTAAATTGAATTTATTTTGTTATAATTAATATTAATATTTAGGTGCCGATCACGATCCTGTAAAAACCGGGTACGAACCGTCGGACGGAGCAAATTCTCCGTCCGACGCGTACCCGGTCGTCAAAATGTACAAACATGGAATTACGATTCGCACGGAAACACCATTTCCGTACGAATCGTACAAAACCCCGACCGACGAAAATAAACATACAAATGCGATCCGGGAAAGCGCCGACGTGACGTCGGGACGCACGCAGCCTGCCATTCACGAACCAGGAATTACGATTCGCACCGACGTCATCCCACACGGTGAATATTTTCCGGCTGCCAAAAACTGCCGGGAAATCAGGACAACGCGAACAAGGAGTACCGGTACGCGACGGACAGACAGGACGACGCGAACAAGGAGTACCTGTACGCGACGGACAGACATGGACCCGAACCTACGTGTCATCCCGGCCCTCATAGCAGTCGACCTCCTCTACAGGTTCCGACGCAGACGCCGCAGAAGGTCAGAACTACTAAGGGAGGGGGGGAAAGGGGGGAAAGGGGGGAGGGGTGGCAGGACCAGGGGCAGGCCACAAAACCACCACCAATGTCACACAGCACACATGCCCTGGACATACCTGATCCCCATGCCCTGGTCACTACGAGGGGGTGGGGGCGTGTCCAGCAAAGCCAGCGTCCGCCACAAAGGAAGTGCCTGACGACGCGAACCGGCAACACAACTATACAGGTACGTCCCGTACCCACGCCTTAAGAGCGTGGGTACGAGTCATACCACGCCCACACCTACGTCACCCCAACAATGGCGGGACGGCTGTACCCACGTGGCAAAGGCCTGGGTACGGGTCACACAAGCATCACATAGCGTGGGGACGGATATGTACGGACCGTACCCCCACCACCGTATGCATGGAGCGTACCCCCACCCCAACCAGGTATGTACGGCCCTTACCCTCACCCGCGTACGTATGGAGCGTACCCCCACCCCAACAGTGTAAGTACGACACGTACCCTCACCCGCGTACGTATGGAGCGTACCCCCACCCCAACAGTGTAAGTACGACACGTACCCTCACGTGCGGACGTATGGAGCGTACCCTCACCCCAACAGTGTAAGTACGACACGTACCCCCACCCGCGTATGCATGGAGCGTACCCCCACCCCAACAGTGTAAGTACGACCCGTACCCTCACCCGCGGACGTATGGAGCGTACCCCCACCCCAACAGTGTAAGTACGACCCGTACCCTCACCCGCGTATGCATGGAGCATACCCCAACCGTGTAAGTACGACCCGTACCCTCACCCGTGTATGTATGGAGCGTACCCCCGACCCCAACAGTGTAAGTACGACCCGCACCCTCACCCGCGTATGCATGGAGCATACCCCAACAGTGTAAGTACGACCCGTACCCCCACCTGCGTACGTATGGAGCCTACTCCCACCCCAACAGTGTAAGTACGAACCTATCTACCTCTCTACCGCTCTACCTCTCTATCTATCTACCCCTCTGCTATTCAACACTTTCCCTACTGTTGCACTCTTTGGAGTGGGAATAGTAATTTTTGCCCCTATGCTATCCAATACTTTCCCTACTGTTGCACTCACTGGAGTTGGAATAGTAAATTTAATTAATTTTGCTATCCAACACTTTTCCTACTGTTGCACTGATTGTATTGGGTAATTTAAGTTTAAATATTTTTCATAGTTCAATGTTTTAATTTATTCTAGAATGTTTTTTTTATATTTTAAATTATTTATATATATATGTGTTAATTTTTCTATATAATTTAAAAGTTGTAAAATAAATTAAAGATAATAGTTTAATAATTATTTTAAAGTATGTATATATATATATATATGTATAAACTATTATGTTTGTGTGTGTTTTATTTTAACAGTGTATTTGTAATAGTTTGTAAAAATGTATATTAAATTGAATTTATTTTGTTATAATTAATATTAATATTTAGGTGCCGATCACGATCCTGTAAAAACCGGGTACGAACCGTCGGACGGAGCAAATTCTCCGTCCGACGCGTACCCGGTCGTCAAAATGTACAAACATGGAATTACGATTCGCACGGAAACACTATTTCCGTACGAATCGTACAAAACCCCGACTGACGAAAATAAACATACAAATGCGATCCGGGAAAGCGCCGACGTGACGTCGGGACGCACGCAGCCTGCCATTCACGAACCAGGAATTACGATTCGCACCGACGTCATCCCGCACGGTGAATATTTTCCGGCTGCCAAAAACTGCCAGGACATCAGGACGACGCGAACAAGGAGTACCGGTACGCGACGGACAGACAGGACGACGCGAACAAGGAGTACCTGTACGCGACGGACAGACATGGACCCGAACCTACGTGTCATCCCGGCCCTCATAGCAGTCGACCTCCTCTACAGGTTCGGACGCAGACGCCGCAGAAGGTCAGAACTACTAAGGGAGGGGGGGAAGGGGGGGAAGGGGGGAGGGGTGGCAGGACCAGGGGCAGGCCACAAAACCACCACCAATGTCACACAGCACACATGCCCTGGACATACCTGATCCCCATGCCCTGGTCACTACGAGGGGGTGGGGGCGTGTCCAGCAAAGCCAGCGTCCGCCACAAAGGAAGTGCCTGACGACGCGAACCGGCAACACAACTATACAGGTACGTCCCGTACCCACGCCTTAAGAGCGTGGGTACGAGTCATACCACGCCCACACCTACGTCACCCCAACAATGGCGGGACGGCTGTACCCACGTGGCAAAGGCCTGGGTACGGGTCGCACAAGCATCACATAGCGTGGGGACGGATATGTACGGACTGTACCCCCACCACCGTATGCATGGAGCGCACCCCCACCCCAACCGTGTATGTATGGCCCGTACCCTCACCCGCGTACGTATAGAGCGTACCCCCACCCCAACAGTGTAAGTATGACACGTACCCTCACCCGCGTACGTATGGAGCGTACCCCCACCCCAACAGTGTAAGTACGACACGTACCCTCACGCGCGGACGTATGGAGCATACCCTCACCCCAACAGTGTAAGTACGACACGTACCCCCACCCGCGTATGCATGGAGCGTACCCCCATCCCAACAGTGTAAGTACGACCCGTACCCTCGCCCGCGGACGTATGGAGCGTACCCCCACCCCAACAGTGTAAGTACGACCCGTACCCTCACCCGCGTATGCATGGAGCGTACCCCAACAGTGTAAGTACGACCCGTACCCTCACCCGCGTACGTATGGAGCGTACCCCCCACCCCAACAGTGTAAGTACGACCCGTACCCTCACCCGCGTATGCATGGAGCGTACCCCAACAGTGTAAGTACGACCCGTACCCCCACCTGCGTACGTATGGAGCCTACTCCCACCCCAACAGTGTAAGTACGAACCTATCTACCTCTCTACCGCTCTACCTCTCTATCTATCTACCCCTCCGCTATTCAACACTTTCCCTACTGTTGCACTCTTTGGAGTGGGAATAGTCATTTTTGACCCTATGCTATCCAATACTTTCCCTACTGTTGCTCTCACTGGAGTGGGGATATTAAATGTTACCCCTCCGCTATTCAACACTTTCCCTACTGTTGCACTCACTGGATTTGGAATAGTACATTTTAAACATTCGCTATCTAGCACTTTCCTTACTGTTGCACTAACCGGAGTGGGAATAGTAATTTTTACCTCTCCACTATCCTGCACTTTTCCTCCTGTTGCACCTACTGGAGTTGGAAAAGTAATTTTTACCTCTCGGCTATCCAACACTTTCCCTACTGTTGCACTCTTTTGAGTGGGAATATTAATTTTTACCCCTCTGCTAGCCAACACTTTTCCTACTGTTGCTCTTACTGGAGTGGGTATAGTAATGTTTATTCCTTTGCTATCCAACACTTTCCCTACTATTGCACTCACTGGAGTGGGTATAGTAGTGTTTTCCCCTCCGCTATCCAACACTTTCCCTACTGTTGCTCTAACTGGAGTGGGGTTTGTAATGTTTACCCCTCCGCTATCCAACACTTTCCCTACTGTTGCAGTCTTTAGAGTGGGAATAGTAATTTTTACCCCTCCACTATCCAACACTTTCCCTACGGTTGCACTCACTGGAGTTGGAATAGTAAATTTAATTAATTTTGCTATCCAACACTTTTCCTACTGTTGCACTGATTGTATTGGGTAATTTAAGTTTAAATATTTTTCATAGTTCAATGTTTTAATTTATTCTAGAATGTTTTTTTTATATTTTAAATTATTTATATATATATGTGTTAATTTTTCTATATAATTTAAAAGTTGAAAATTAATTAAAGATAATAGTTTAATAATTATTTTAAAGTATATATATATATTTATAAACTATTATGTTTGTGTGTGTTTTATTTTAACAGTGTATTTGTAATAGTTTGTAAAAATGTATATTAAATTGAATTTATTTTGTTATAATTAATATTAATATTTAGGTGCCGATCACGATCCTGTAAAAACCGGGTACGAACCGTCGGACGGAGCAAATTCTCCGTCCGACGCGTACCCGGTCGTCAAAATGTACAAACATGGAATTACGATTCGAACGGAAACACCATTTCCGTACGAATCGTACAAAACCCCGACCGACGAAAGTAAACATACAAATGCGATCCGGGAAAGCGCCGACGTGACGTCGGGACGCACGCAGCCTGCCATTCACGAACCAGGAATTACGATTCGCACCGACGTCATCCCGCACGGTGAATATTTTCCGGCTGCCAAAAACTGCCGGGAAATCAGGACGACGCGAACAAGGAGTACCGGTACGCGACGGACAGACAGGACGACGCGAACAAGGAGTACCTGTACGCGACGGACAGACATGGACCCGAACCTACGTGTCATCCCGGCCCTCATAGCACTCGACCTCCTCTACAGGTTCCGACGCAGACGCCGCAGAAGGTCAGAACTACTAAGGGAGGGGGGAAAGGGGGGGAAAGGGGGGAAGGGTGGCAGGACCAGGGGCAGGCCACAAAACCACCACCAATGTCACACAGCACACATGCCCTGGACATACCTGACCCCCATGCCCTGGTCACTACGAGGGGGTGGGGGCGTGTCCAGCAAAGCCAGCGTCCGCCACAAAGGAAGTGCCTGACGACGCGAACCGGCAACACAACTATACAGGTACGTCCCGTACCCACGCCTTAAGAGCGTGGGTACGAGTCGTACCACGCCCACACCTACGTCACCCCAACAATGGCGGGACGGCTGTACCCACGTGGCAAAGGCCTGGGTACGGGTCGCACAAGCATCACATAGCGTGGGGACGGATATGTACGGACCGTACCCCCACCACCGTATGCATGGAGCGTACCCCCACCCCAACCGTGTATGTACGGCCCGTACCCTCACCCGCGTACTTATGGAGCGTACCCCCACCCCAACAGTTTAAGTACGACACGTACCCTCACCCGCGTACATATGGAGCGTACCCCCACCCCAACAGTGTAAGTGCGACATGTACCCTCACGCGCGGATGTATGGAGCATACCCCCACCCCAACAGTGTAAGTACGACACGTACCCCCACCCGTGTATGCATGGAGCGTACCCCCACCCCAACAGTGTAAGTACGACCCGTACCCTCACCCGCGGACGTATGGAGCGTACCCCCACCCCAACAGTGTAAGTACAACCCGTACCCTCACCCGCGTATGCATGGAGTGTACCCCAACAGTGTAAGTACAACCCGTACCCTCACCCGCGTACGTATGGAGCGTACCCCCCACCCCAACAGTGTAAGTACGACCCGTACCCTCACCCGCGTATGCATGGAGCATACCCCAACAGTGTAAGTACGACCCGTACCCCCACCCGCGTACGTATGGAGCCTACCCCCTACCCCAACACTGTAAGTACGAACCTTACCCCCATGGAGCGAACACACACACGTGTATGTAGTAAGCGTACATATTGTTAAATAGGAGGGGTGTGTGCCTATCACTCCCAGCAGTGCCCAGAGTCAGGAGGGGTGGGTGCAGAGTCCTCCCAGCAGTGCCCAGAGGCAGGAGGGGTGGGTGCCTATCACTCCGGGCAGTGCCCAGACGCAGGAGGGGTGGGTGCCTATCACTCCCAGCAGTGCCCAGAGACAGGAGGGGTGTGTGCAGAGTCCTCCCAGCAGTGCCCAGAGGCAGGAGGGGTGGGTGCCTATCACTCCCAGCAGTGCCCAGAGTCAGGAGGGGTGGGTGCCTCTCACTCCCAGCAGTGCCCAGAGTCAGGAGGGGTGTGTGCAGAGTCCTCCCAGCAGTGCCCAGAGGCAGGAGGGGTGTGTGCCTATCACTCCCAGCAGTGCCCAGACGCAGGAGGGGTGGGTGCAGAGTCCTCCCAGCAGTGCCCAGAGGCAGGAGGGGTGGGTGCCTATCACTCCCAGTGGTGCCCAGAGTCAGGAGGGGTGGGTGCCTATCACTCCCAGCAGTGCCCAGAGTCAGGAGGGGTGTGTGCAGAGTCCTCCCAGCAGTGCCCAGAGGCAGGAGGGGTGGGTGCCTATCACTCCCAGCAGTGCCCAGACGCAGGAGGGGTGGGTGCAGAGTCCTCCTAGCAGTGCCCAGACGTAGGAGGGGTGGGTGCCTAACACTCCCAGCAGTGCCCAGACGCAGGAGGGGTGTGTGCAGAGTCCTCCCAGCAGTGCCCAGAGTCAGGAGGGGTGGGTGCAGAGTCCTCCCAGCAGTGCCCAGAGGCAGGAGGGGTGTGTGCAGAGTCCTCCCAGCAGTGCCCAGAGACAGGAGGGGTGTGTGCAGAGTCCTCCCAGCAGTGCCCAGAGGCAGGAGGGGTGGGTGCCTATCACTCCCAGCAGTGCCCAGACGCAGGAGGGGTGTGTGCCTATCACTCCCAGCAGTGCCCAGAGTCAGGAGGGGTGTGTGCAGAGTCCTCCCAGCAGTGCCCAGAGGCAGGAGGGGTGGGTGCCTATCACTCCCAGCAGTGCCCAGACGCAGGAGGGGTGGGTGCAGAGTCCTCCCAGCAGTGCCCAGACGCAGGAGGGGTGGGTGCCTAACACTCCCAGCAGTGCCCAGACGCAGGAGGGGTGTGTGCAGAGTCCTCCCAGCAGTGCCCAGAGGCAGGAGGGGTGGGTGCCTATCACTCCCAGCAGTGCCCAGAGTCAGGAGGGGTGTGTGCAGAGTCCTCCCAGCAGTGCCAAGAGGCAGGAGGGGTGGGTGCCTTTCACTCCCAACAGTGCCCAGACGCAGGAGGGGTGGGTGCAGAGTCCTCCCAGCAGTGCCCAGAGGCAGGAGGGGTGGGTGCCTAACACTCCCAGCAGTGCCCAGACGCAGGAGGGGTGGGTGCAGAGTCCTCCCAGCAGTGCCCAGACGCAGGAGGGGTGGGTGCCTAACACTCCCAGCAGTGCCCAGACGCAGGAGGGGTGTGTGCAGAGTCCTCCCAGCAGTGCCCAGAGGCAGGAGGGGTGGGTGCCTATCACTCCCAGCAGTGCCCAGAGTCAGGAGGGGTGTGTGCAGAGTCCTCCCAGCAGTGCCCAGAGGCAGGAGGGGTGGGTGCCTATCACTCCCAGCAGTGCCCATATGCAGGAGGGGTGGGTGCAGAGTCCTCCCAGCAGTGCCCAGAGGCAGGAGGGGTGGGTGCCTAACACTCCCAGCAGTGCCCAGACGCAGGAGGGGTGTGTGCAGAGTCCTCCCAGCAGTGCCCAGAGGCAGGAGGGGTGGGTGCCTATCACTCCCAGCAGTGCCCAGAGTCAGGAGGGGTGTGTGCAGAGTCCTCCCAGCAGTGCCCAGAGGCAGGAGGGGTGTGTGCAGAGTCCTCCCAGCAGTGCCCAGAGTCAGGAGGGGTGTGTGCAGAGTCCTCCCAGCAGTGCCCAGAGGCAGGAGGGGTGGGTGCAGAGTCCTCCCAGCAGTGCCCAGACGCAGGAGGGGTGCGTGCCTAACACTCCCAGCAGTGCCCAGACGCAGGAGGGGTGTGTGCAGAGTCCTCCCAGCAGTGCCCAGAGTCAGGAGGGGTGGGTGCAGAGTCCTCCCAGCAGTGCCCAGAGACAGGAGGGGTGTGTGCAGAGTCCTCCCAGCAGTGCCCAGAGGCAGGAGGGGTGGGTGCCTATCACTCCCAGCAGTGCCGAGACGCAGGAGGGGTGGGTGCAGAGTCCTCCCAGCAGTGCCCAGACGCAGGAGGGGTGGGTGCCTAACACTCCCAGCAGTGCCCAGACGCAGGAGGGGTGTGTGCAGAGTCCTCCCAGCAGTGCCCAGAGTGAGGAGGGGTGGGTGCCTATCACTCCCAGCAGTGCCCAGAGTCAGGAGGGGTGTGTGCAGAGTCCTCCCAGCAGTGCCCAGAGGCAGGAGGGGTGGGTGCCTATCACTCCCAGCAGTGCCCAGATGCAGGAGGGGTGGGTGCAGAGTCCTCCCAGCAGTGCCCAGACGCAGGAGGGGTGGGTGCCTAACACTCCCAGCAGTGCCCAGACGCAGGAGGGGTGTGTGCAGAGTCCTCCCAGCAGTGCCCAGAGGCAGGAGGGGTGGGTGCCTATCACTCCCAGCAGTGCCCAGAGTCAGGAGGGGTGTGTGCAGAGTCCTCCCAGCAGTGCCCAGAGGCAGGAGGGGTGGGTGCCTATCACTCCCAGCAGTGCCCAGATGCAGGAGGGGTGGGTGCAGAGTCCTCCCAGCAGTGCCCAGAGGCAGGAGGGGTGGGTGCCTAACACTCCCAGCAGTGCCCAGACGCAGGAGGGGTGTGTGCAGAGTCCTCCCAGCAGTGCCCAGAGGCAGGAGGGGTGGGTGCCTATCACTCCCAGCAGTGCCCAGAGTCAGGAGGGGTGTGTGCAGAGTCCTCCCAGCAGTGCCCAGAGGCAGGAGGGGTGTGTGCAGAGTCCTCCCAGCAGTGCCCAGAGTCAGGAGGGGTGTGTGCAGAGTCCTCCCAGCAGTGCCCAGAGGCAGGACGGGTGGGTGCAGAGTCCTCCCAGCAGTGCCCAGACGCAGGAGGGGTGCGTGCCTAACACTCCCAGCAGTGCCCAGACGCAGGAGGGGTGTGTGCAGAGTCCTCCCAGCAGTGCCCAGAGTCAGGAGGGGTGGGTGCAGAGTCCTCCCAGCAGTGCCCAGAGACAGGAGGGGTGTGTGCAGAGTCCTCCCAGCAGTGCCCAGAGGCAGGAGGGGTGGGTGCCTATCACTCCCAGCAGTGCCGAGACGCAGGAGGGGTGGGTGCAGAGTCCTCCCAGCAGTGCCCAGACGCAGGAGGGGTGGGTGCCTAACACTCCCAGCAGTGCCCAGACGCAGGAGGGGTGTGTGCAGAGTCCTCCCAGCAGTGCCCAGAGTGAGGAGGGGTGGGTGCCTATCACTCCCAGCAGTGCCCAGAGTCAGGAGGGGTGTGTGCATAGTCCTCCCAGCAGTGCCCAGAGGCAGGAGGGGTGGGTGCCTATCACTCCCAGCAGTGCCCAGACGCAGGAGGGGTGGGTGCAGAGTCCTCCCAGCAGTGCCCAGACGCAGGAGGGGTGGGTGCCTAACACTCCCAGCAGTGCCCAGACGCAGGAGGGGTGTGTGCAGAGTCCTCCCAGCAGTGCCCAGAGTCAGGAGGGGTGGGTGCCTATCACTCCCAGCAGTGCCCAGAGTCAGGAGGGGTGTGTGCAGAGTCCTCCCAGCAGTGCCCAGAGGCAGGAGGGGTGGGTGCCTATCACTCTGAGCAGTGCCCAGACACAGGAGGGGTGGGTGCAGAGTCCTCCCAGCAGTGCCCAGAGGCAGGAGGGGTGGGTGCCTATCACTCCCAGCAGTGCCCAGAGTCAGGAGGGGTGGGTGACTATCACTCCCAGCAGTGCCCAGAGTCAGAAGGGGTGTGTGCAGAGTCGTCCCAGCAGTGCCCAGAGGCAGGAGGGGTGGGTGCCTATCACTCCCAGCAGTGCCCAGACGCAGGAGGGGTGGGTGCAGAGTCCTCCCAGCAGTGCCCAGATGCAGGAGGGGTGGGTGCCTAACACTCCCAGCAGTGCCCAGACGCAGGAGGGGTGTGTGCAGAGTCCTCCCAGCAGTGCCCAGAGTCAGGAGGGGTGGGTGCAGAGTCCTCCCAGCAGTGCCCAGAGGCAGGAGGGGTGTGTGCAGAGTCCTCCCAGCAGTGCCCAGAGACAGGAGGGGTGTGTGCAGAGTCCTCCCAGCAGTGCCCAGAGGCAGGAGGGGTGGGTGCCTATCACTCCCAGCAGTGCCCAGACGCAGGAGGGGTGGGTGCCTATCACTCCCAGCAGTGCCCAGAGTCAGGAGGGGTGTGTGCAGAGTCCTCCCAGCAGTGCCCAGAGGCAGGAGGGGTGGGTGCCTATCACTCGCAGCAGTGCCCAGACGCAGGAGGGGTGGGTGCAGAGTCCTCCCAGCAGTGCCCAGACGCAGGAGGGGTGGGTGCCTAACACTCCCAGCAGTGCCCAGACGCAGGAGGGGTGTGTGCAGAGTCCTTCCTGCAGTGCCCAGAGGCAGGAGGGGTGGGTGCCTATCACTCCCAGCAGTGCCCAGAGTCAGGAGGGGTGTGTGCAGAGTCCTCCCAGCAGTGCCCAGAGTCAGGAGGGGTGTGTGCAGAGTCCTCCCAGCTGTGCCCAGAGGCAGGAGGGGTGTGTGCAGAGTCCTCCCAGTAGTGCCCAGAGTCAGGAGGGGTGTGTGCAGAGTCCTCCCAGCAGTGCCCAGAGTCAGGAGCGGTGGGTGCAGAGTCCTCCCAGCAGTGCCCAGAGGCAGGAGGGGTGGGTGCCTAACACTCACAGCAGTGCCCATGGAACGCGAAGGGTGGAGTAGCCACAGATACCATGGCCACAAATTCCAGTCAGGTGCACAAAGACCCTGCAGTACATGTACCACATTGTTAGAAGGCGACCTCAGAGGGGCCCTGAGGGGGCCCTGACTGGCCTGAGACCAACCCTCGAGGTATCGTAGCCGGGCACTGGCAGGAGACTCCTCAGGGGAGGAATCTCGTATCTAGGATCGTACACTCAGCACCACACGACAAAGAGACACAACACCGAGAGTTCTTAAGAGCAAATCTTTATCAGATCGGAGTGGTAAGATCTTTATGATCCGCAAGGCAATATATATACAAGTGGAGCGCGGGCTCACAAAGTCTTGGAGGGGGGTTAGGAGGTAGCGGGACAGTCTTTGGGGGGAATGGATCAAATGCAGGAGCGTATCCGGCGCACAGCTCACAATCCTCGAGCTGGGGGATACGCTTGTCGTCGTGGGGTCCGGCGGACCAAGGGAGTCTGTGGGCACTGCGAGATACTCAGCAGGCTCGAGTACAAGTTCGGAGGTCTTACGATCTTCAGGGAGCCGCGAGTCACTCAGCAGGGCTCAAGCACAAGTTCGGAGGTCTTACGATCTTCAGGGAGCCGCGAGTCACTCAGCAGGGCTCAAGCACGAGTTCGGAGGTCTTACGATCTTTCAGGGAGCCACGAGTCACTCAGCAGGGCTCAGGTGGTTCCAAGGCGAATCTGCCGGACAGTCCCAGAGCACCCCTTGTTATAGGGCGACTCCTCTTTGATGTCCGGAGTCTGTGCAGGCAGGGGTCTTGTCACCTGGGGGTCGCTTGTTGGGGGTTTCCTGCCATTGTCCTTTGATCCTTTCAGGGCCGGGTTGGGAGGAGACCCAGACACCCAGCAGGCGTGGAGCCAGCCCTCAGGGAGGCCGGCAGGTCGATCGAAACCCACCGTCCCAGGGAAGCGCAGAGGTGTGATGGAAACTGCTCCTCCCTCTCTCATCCCAAGGGGGGCGCGATGTCCTCCAGCCGGAGTGGCGCCTGTAGGCTAGGGTCGCGCTGGGGCCGGGCGGCCATCTTGGTGCATGCAGTGGGCACGCGGGCCCGGGGTGGCCGAAGGAGGAAGGCCTATGGACGGGGGAAGTCCGGGTCGGGTGCGTGTGTTCTGGTGGGAAGGATCGGCTAGGCCAGGGGCTCGGGGCTGGTGTGAGGTGCAGGGGTCAGGTCTGACTATGTTACGAGGGCCGGGTCCAACACGCGTCCCCCCCAGCTGAAAGCCGGAGAGAACTACCCATGTTCTTGGGGGTTCTCTTCGCTGAGGCGGAAGAATCGGGAGAGGCCATCGGCGTTGGCGTGGTCCGTACCAGGGCGATGTTCCACGGTGAAATCCATCCCCTGGAGGGAGATTGACCACCGCAGAAGCTTGAGGTTTTCTCCTCGCATCTGCATGAGCCATCGCAAGGGGCGATGGTCGGTCTGGACCCTGAAATGGGTGCCGAACAGGTAAGGGCGTAGCTTCTTGAGGGCCCAGACTACTGCGAACGCCTCACGCTCGATGGTACTCCATCTCTGTTCCCGGGGCAACAGCCTTCGGCTGAGGAAGGCCACGGGCTGGTCCAGACCCTGGTCATTTACTTGGGAGAGGACGGCCCCGATGCCATGCTCGGAGGCATCAGTTTGTACCACAAACTCTTTGGAGTAGTCGGGGGCCTGGAGGACGGGGGCCGTACACATGGCCGTTTTCAGGGCATTGAACGCCTCTTGGCAGGCAGGGGACCACTGTATCCTCTTGGGGTGCTTCTTGGACGTGAGTCCCGTGAGGGGACCGACCAGGCTGCCGTAATTCCGGATGAATCTCCGATAGTAGCCCGTGAGGCCCAGAAAGGCTCGGACCTCTGTTTGGGTGGTGGGGGGTTCCCAGGCTAGGATGGCGTCGATTTTGGGCTGTAGAGGGGCGACCTGCCCGCTTCCGACCTGGTGCCCCAGGTAGGTTACCGAACCCTGCCCAATCTGGCATTTGCTGGCTTTCACGGTGAGGCCCGCCTGGCGTAGGGCGGTTAGCACCCTCCGGAGGTGTTGGAGGTCCTCACTCCATTCGGAACTAAAAACTGTGATATCGTCGAGATAGGCAGCGCTGAATTTTTCCAGCCCGGCCAGGACTCTATTTACCAGTCGCTGGAAGGTGGCCGGGGCATTTTTCATCCCGAAGGGCATTACGCGAAAGCGATAGTGCCCATCCGGGGTGGAGAAGGCGGACCGCTCCTTGGCTCCCTCTGTGAGCGCAATTTGCCAGTAGCCGCAGGTGAGATCGAAGGTGCTGAGGAACCGTGCAGCTCCGAGCCGGTCAATGAGCTCGTCGGCTCGAGGAATGGGGTGGGCATCGGCTCGGGTGACCTCATTGAGTCCCCGGTAGTCCACGCAAAAGCGGAGTTCCGGGGCGACCCCGGGGGCGGCTGCTTTTGGGACCAGGACCACGGGGCTGGCCCAGGGGCTGTCTGAGGGTTCGATCACGCCTAGGGTCAACATTTTCGAGACTTCGGCTTGGATACAGGACCGGACCCGATCGGGGACTCGGTAGGCTCGGTGTCTCACTGGTGGGCTGTCCCCGGTATCCACGTCATGGACACACCAGTCGGTGACCTTGGGGACCAGGGAGAAAAGGTCCGGAAACTGCCCTAGGAGCTGGCGGCAATCCTCACGTTGCTGGGGCGTGAGAGACGGGGAGAGGTTCACTCCTTCTACGGAGCCGTCCCTCTCCTTGGTGCATAGAAGATCCAGGAGAGGATCCGACTCTTCTTCGGACCCGTCGTCAGTGGCCAGTAGGAGGCTCAGCTCTGTCCGTACAAAGTGGGGCTTGAGGCGGTTCACGTGGAGGACCCGGAGGGGGTCCCGGGGTGACTGGACGTCTACCAAGTACGTGACCGGGCTCTTTCGCTCAACTACTTTGAAGGGCCCGGTCCATTTATCCTGGAGAGCGCAGGGTTTCACGGGGGCCATGACCCACACCAGCTGGCCCGGCTGAAACTCTACTAGTGCGGCGTTCTGGTCGTACCAGCGCTTCATCTCCTCCTGACTCGCCTCCAGATTGGCCTCTGCCAATTCCCGGAACCTCCTAGTCTGATTGCCGAGGGTCAGGACGTAACGGAACACGTCTCGGGGGGTGCCTCGGGGCGCCGCCTCCCACTCTTCTTTGACCAGGCTGAGGGGCCCCCTGACGGGGTGCCCGTAGAGTAACTCGAAGGGGCTGAAACCCAAGGATTTCTGGGGAACTTCTCGGTATGCGAATAGGAGGCAGGGGAGCAGGAGGTCCCACTTACGCCGGAGGGGCTCTTCCATGCCCGCGATCATCCCCTTCAGAGTCCAGTTAAACCGCTCTACCAGGCCGTTTCCTTGGGGGTGGTACGGGGTGGTGAACTTGTAGGACACCCCGCACTGTTGCCATAAGGACCTCATGTATCGGGAAATAAAGTTGGTCCCGCGATCGCTCACGACCTCGCGGGGAAAACCCATGCGGGAGAAGATCCCCATCAGCGCCCGGCCCACCACGGGGGCCGTGACGGTGCGCAGGGGAATGGCCTCAGGGTAACGAGTGGCATGGTCCACCAGGACGAGGATGAACCGGTGCCCCTGGGAAGTTGGGGGGTCCAGAGGTCCCACAATGTCGATCCCGACCCGCTCAAAAGGGGTACTGACGACAGGGAAGGGCTGGAGGGGAGCCTTGTGCTTCCCTCCACTCTTCCCACTGGCCTGGCACGTGGGACAGGACTTGCAGTGGGCTTCTACATCTGCTTTCATTCTAGGCCAGTAGAAGTGAGTCACGAGGTGACTGTATGTTTTGTCCTGACCCAAGTGGCCTGCGAGGGGGACGTCGTGGGCCAAGCCCAGGAGGAGGTTTCGGAAGCGTAGTGGTACCACCAGCACCCGGCCGGACCCTAGCTCCACCGACTTCTGTTCGCTGTACAGAAGGTCATTCTCCCAATAGACCCGGTGCGTCCCCGTCTGGTCGCCTGCGGCCTGGGCCTCTGCCTGTTGCCGGGGCCCGACCAGGGAGGGACAGGTAGCCTGCTCTCGGCAGAACTCCTCTCGGGAGGGGCCCCCTTCGTGGCGCCACTGTGCTAATTCGGGCAGATCGCCTAACTCGGTGTCTGAGGTGGAGTCGGAAGGCGGCGGGTCGTTACTGGCGAGCGACTCTTCCGGTGGGGGGATGTGGGGGCCCTCGGCTGGGACCATCCCATCTTCAGGGATCGGGGCGTCGTCGACGTCCCTCAGGGGGGTCAGTCGAGCCGCCATGGATCGAGTGGTGGTGCACACCCACTCAGGGAGGCCCATCATCCCTAGGTGGGTCTTGCGCTCAACTTGCCCCCAGGGGGAACTTTCCAGGTCGTTCCCCAGGAGACAGTCGACGGGCTGGGATGTTCTTACGGCGACCTTCAGTTTACCGACCACCCCTCCCCACTCGAAGGGCACCAGGGCTACCTTACATAGGCTTTCTGTGTTGTCGGCTGAAATGACAGGGCAAAATACGTTGGGGAGGACCTGGTCCTCGTGGACTAAATGGCTGAGGACAGCAGTGATGCTGGCCCCGGTGTCGCGGAGGGCTTCTACTTGGTGGCCATTCATCGTGACGAGCTGGCCATATTTCTTTGTGTTAGAGGGCAGGAGGCTCCCAGGGACCATCTCCCTATCCCCTAAGGACACTAGGGCCATAGCGGCTGGTTCCCACTCCTCGGCCTCCTCAACCTCCTCCCCCAGGGCTACATTGGCTATCTGTCTAGCGGGGGGTGCTGCCTGGTTGGTGCGTGGGGCCATGGGGCATTCAGGGTCATTGGCGTAATGCCCGGGATTCTGGCAACGGAAACAAGTGATGGTTACCCGGTGCCCCTGTCTCAGGGGGGGGCCGGATACAGCTGGTGGGGGTGCCGGGAAAGGCGGAGGTTGGGACTTCGGGGGACTAGTCTGGGGCTCTCTCTGCCCTTCCTGGTTTCCCCCCCCTCTCTGGCGGGGTGGTCCCTGACTGGCTCGGGGGTACTCTCCTACAGGGCCCCGGGAGACCCGGGTGTTGGTCCAGCGATCCGCCTCGACAGCCAGCTTTCTCGGGTCCGTGAGCTTGCTGTCGAGCAGATGCTGGCGTAGTTCCACAAAGCAGTTGGCAGCCAGGTGTTCCCATAACATAAGGTCAGTTAGTTCTTCCAGGGTGGTTACCTTGCTGCCCTTGATCCACCCATCGAAGGCACGGCTGAAGAAATTCACATATTCCACCCAGGTGGTACCCGGGATCTTCCTGCAGTCCCGGAACCGCTGGCGGTACATCTCCGGGGTGAGGCCGTACCTTGTGAGGAGGGCCGCTTTCATGTGTTCATAGAAGGTCTGCATGGAGGTGGGTAGGTCGAGCAGGGTGTCTCTCCCTTCGCTCAGGAACCGTCCCCATAGCCCAGCCCCCCAATCCTTCTGCGGGACCCGATGGGAGGTCATGGCGACCTCGTAGGCCCGAAACCACTGCTGAATGTCATCATTCTTGTAATATTCCTTGACCACATCCTTGGGGATGTGGACCTCCTGTTCCGTCGGGGCGGCCGCCTCCCGGTTCCCCGGGGGCCGCGCTTCTTCGCTTCTGGCTTTCAGTTCTATCTCCTTCAACCTGCGTTCATGTTCTAGTTGAAGTCTCCTTCCCTCGTATTCTCGTTGGAGTTTCTTGTCCTCCAGTTCTCCTTGCACTCGCAACTGTTCTACTGCTAGCTTTTTCTCGGCTAATTTCAATTCGCCCTCAATTTTGAGTTTGGCTAATTCGAGCTCGTGATGGCGACTTTTTTCTCTGTCTGCGAGTTCCTCCGGGGATAGGCCCCCGTCTGGTACGAAGCCTCGCACCTGGTTGCTGCTGTGTTCTCCTTGGGAGGGTCCTGCTTCGTCGTGGGGCTCCACCGCTCCTTCTGGGCGGGAGGCTCCAGAATCCACCCAAGCTTTCAGTGCCTTTTGCATATCTTCTTTGGTGTTGAGACCAGTGGTAGCGATTCTGAGTTCCTTACAGAATTGCTTTAGTTCTCTGTGAGTGTACTCTTCCAGATGTTCCACCTGGAACACGGTGCTGTCGTCGTCTTCTACGAGAACCACGGCGCTTCCTTCTGCCATCTTTGTCGGTAGTGCGTCAGCCGTTCACGGTACGATCTCTAGATTATGGGCCCGAATCCCGTCGCTTGCCACCAATGTTAGAAGGCGACCTCAGAGGGGCCCGGAGGGGGCCCTGACTGGCCTGAGACCAACCCTCGAGGTATCGTAGCCGGGCACTGGCGGGAGACTCCTCAGGGGAGGAATCTCGTATCTAGGATCGTACACTCAGCACCACACGACAAAGAGACACAACACCGAGAGTTCTTAAGAGCAAATCTTTATCAGATCGGAGTGGTAAGATCTTTATGATCCGCAAGGCAATATATATACAAGTGGAGCGCGGGCTCACAAAGTCTTGGAGGGGGGTTAGGAGGTAGCGGGACAGTCTTTGGGGGGAATGGATCAAATGCAGGAGCGTATCCGGCGCACAGCTCACAATCCTCGAGCTGGGGGATACGCTTGTCGTCATGGGGTCCGGCGGACCAAGGGAGTCTGTGGGGACTGCGAGATACTCAGCAGGCTCGAGTACAAGTTCGGAGGTCTTACGATCTTCAGGGCGCCGCGAGTCACTCAGCAGGGCTCAAGCACAAGTTCGGAGGTCTTACGATCTTCAGGGAGCCGCGAGTCACTCAGCAGGGCTCAAGCACAAGTTCGGAGGTCTTACGATCTTCAGGGAGCCGCGAGTCACTCAGCAGGGCTCAAGCACGAGTTCGGAGGTCTTACGATCTTTCAGGGAGCCGCGAGTCACTCAGCAGGGCTCAGGTGGTTCCAAGGCGAATCTGCCGGACAGTCCCAGAGCACCCCTTGTTATAGGGCGACTCCTCTTTGATGTCCGGAGTCTGTGCAGGCAGGGGTCTTGTCACCTGGGGGTCGCTTGTTGGGGGTTTCCTGCCATTGTCCTTTGATCCTTTCAGGGCCGGGAGGAGCCCCAGACACCCAGCAGGCGTGGAGCCAGCCCTCAGGGAGGCCGGCAGGTCGATCGAAACCCACCGTCCCAGGGAAGCGCAGAGGTGTGATGGAAACTGCTCCTCCCTCTCTCATCCCAAGGGAGGCGCGATGTCCTCCAGCCGGAGTGGCGCCTGTAGGCTAGGGTCGCGCTGGGGCCGGGCGGCCATCTTGGTGCATGCAGTGGGCACGCGGGCCCGGGGTGGCCGAAGGAGGAAGGCCTATGGACGGGGGAAGTCCGGGTCGGGTGCGTGTGTTCTGGTGGGAAGGATCGGCTAGGCCAGGGGCTCGGGGCTGGTGTGAGGTGCAGGGGTCATGTCTGACTATGTTACGAGGGCCGGGTCCAACACACATGTGTGTGAGGCTGGGAGTATACGCATGCATAGCGCAGAAAAGAAAACATGTCCACATGAAGTCAAAGCTGGATGGGGGACACAGTGGGATGCGTGTCCCCTAGCTTGCCTGCACAGTTACATTCCCTCGTCTTCCACAGGGGTGAGGGCATCATGTGGGGGGGTAGAAACAGGCACCGCAGAGACAGGAGGGTAAAGGGTAGGCGTCGTGGGTGCAGGGATGGAGGACTCCACCACAGGGGGTGGGGCAGGGCCAAAGGCGGAGGCCAGGATCTCGCTGCACACCTTAGCAAGGTCCTCCAGGGAATCCCCTGCACCCGAAGGAACCACAGGCCCCAAGGAGGGGGGGGGGGGTCAGAGGGATGGGTCGCAGTGCCACTGGGGGAGGGTGTAGACAGGGGGGGGAATCAACCACCCTGACCGAGGACTTCCTTGACCGCTTGCGTGGTGGTGTCACTGTGGGGCTCAGGGACAGAGCGGCCATGAAGGAGTCTTTGGGGGAGATGTGGCCAGGAGAGCTGAGGGGAGGGGATTTGGAGGGAGTGGATTGGGTGGAATGCGGACTCCCACTCTGGCTGCGTGTCACACGTTTGCCCCCCGACCCAGTGGGTGTGCCTACTTCACCCTGTGTGTGCGTGTCAGGAGGTGTGCGGTGGACCTTCCCTGCTGGTGTGGTGCCTGTGTGTGTTGTGGTGGGTGCATGCTGACGTCTGGGTGTACGTGGGACAGGCATGGGAGTGGGAAGTGTGGATGGGGCAGGGGTAGGGGGTGGGACATAGCGCTGCAGGAGACCCACTGCTGCAGTCAGTGTTGAGTCTATCGACCTCAGCAAGCTGCGTTGGTCAGCCTGCGATGAATGAATGCCCTCCAAGTATGCCTCCATGTTGTGCAGCACTTGGCTGTGGCCATGGAGGACATTAAGGATCGCAGCCTGACCAACCTGCAACTGCCGCTGGATGTCCACAGACTCAGCATTGGCGGCAGCAGTGGAGACAGGGGCAGGGGGTGCGGTGCCTGTCAGGAAGGAGACATGTGGTGCCGGGCACGTTGGGAAGGGACACGAGCAAGTGGGAGGCGGCTGATGGCAATGGAGGGGGCGGGGCGAGATGTAGTGCCGCTGTCAGCTGCTGGTGCAGCCGCCGCCCACTCGGAGAGATCATCCTCGGACCCGTCAGCTTCATACTCTGTTGTGCCAGTCGACAGGTCCCCGGCTTCACTCTCCTCCGCCTCAGTCCCACTTGATGTGCCAGCCCCGATGTCACCGCTGGCACTGGTGCTCGGTCCCTCCCAGCAGTGCCCAGAGTCAGGAGGGGTGTGTGCAGAGTCCTCCCAGCAGTGCCCAGAGGCAGGAGGGGTGGGTGCCTATCACTCCCAGCAGTGCCCAGACGCAGGAGGGGTGGGTGCAGAGTCCTCCCAGCAGTGCCCAGACGCAGGAGGGGTGGGTGCCTAACACTCCCAGCAGTGCCCAAATGCAGGAGGGGTGTGTGCAGAGTCCTCCCAGCAGTGCCCAGAGTCAGGAGGGGTGGGTGCAGAGTCCTCCCAGCAGTGCCCAGAGGCAGGAGGGGTGTGTGCAGAGTCCTCCCAGCAGTGCCCAGAGACAGGAGGGGTGTGTGCAGAGTCCTCCCAGCAGTGCCCAGAGGCAGGAGGGGTGGGTGCCTATCACTCCCAGTAGTGCCCAGATGCAGGAGGGGTGGGTGCAGAGTCCTCCCAGCAGTGCCCAGACGCAAGAGGGGTGGGTGCCTAACACTCCCAGCAGTGCCCAGACACAGGAGGGGTGTGTGCAGAGTCCTCCCAGCAGTGCCCAGAGGCAGGAGGGGTGGGTGCAGAGTCTTCCCAGCAGTGCTCAGAGGCAGGAGGGGTGGGTGCCTATCACTCCCAGCAGTGCCCAGATGCAGGAGGGGTGGGTGCAGAGTCCTCCCAGCAGTGCCCAGACGCAGGAGGGGTGGGTGCCTAACACTCCCAGCAGTGCCCAGACGCAGGAGGGGTGTGTGCAGAGTCCTCCCAGCAGTGCCCAGAGGCAGGAGGGGTGGGTGCCTATCACTCCCAGCAGTGCCCAGAGTCAGGAGGGGTGTGTGCAGAGTCCTCCCAGCAGTGCCCAGAGGCAGGAGGGGTGTGTGCAGAGTCCTCCCAGCAGTGCCCAGAGTTAGGAGGGGTGTGTGCAGAGTCCTCTCAGCAGTGCCCAGAGTCAGGAGGGGTGGGAGCAGAGTCCTCCCAGCAGTGCCCAGAGGCAGGAGGGGTGGGTGCAGAGTCCTCCCAGCAGTGCCCAGATGCAGGAGGGGTGGGTGCCTAACACTCCCAGCAGTGCCCAGACGCAGGAGGGGTGTGTGCAGAGTCCTCCCAGCAGTGCCCAGAGTCAGGAGGGGTGGGTGCAGAGTCCTCCCAGCAGTGCCCAGAGGCAGGAGGGGTGTGTTAGAAGGCGACCTCAGAGGGGCCCGGAGGGGGCCCTGACTGCCCTGAGACCCACCCTCGATATATCGTAGCCGGGCACTGGCGGGAGACTCCTCAGGGGAGGAACCTCGTATCTAGGATCGCACACTCGGCACCACACGACAGAGAGACACCACACGAGGAGTTCTTAAGAGCAAATCTTTATCAGATCGGAGTGGTAGGATCTTTATGATCAGCAAGGCAAAATATATACAAGTAGAGCGCGGGCTCGCAAAGTCTTGGAGAGGGGTTAGGAGGTAGCGGGACAGTCTTTGGGGATATGGATCAAATGCAGGAGCGTACCCGGCGCGCAGCTCACAATCCTCGAGCTGGGGGATACGCTGTCGTCGTGGGGTCCGGCGGGACCAAGAGAGTCTGTGGGAGCCGCGAGTCACTCAGCAGGCTCGAGTACCAGTTTGGAGGTCTTACGATCTTCAGGGAGCCGCGAGTCGCTCAGCAGGGCTCAAGCACAAGTTCGGAGGTCTTACGATCTTCAGGGAGCCGCGAGTCACTCAGCAGGGCTCAAGCACAAGTTCGGAGGTCTTACGATCTTCAGGGAGCCGCGAGTCACTCAGCAGGGCTCAGGTGTTTCCAAGGCGAATCTGCCGGACAGTCCCAGAGCACCCCTTGTTATAGGGCGACTCCTCTTTGATGTCCGGAGTCTGTGCAGGCAGGGGTCTTGTCAGCTGGGGGTCGCTTGTTGGGGGTTTCCTGCTATTGTCCTTTGATCCTTTCAGGGCCGGGTCGGGAGGAGCCCCGACACCCAGCAGGCGTGGAGCCAGCCCTCTGGGAGGCCGGCGGGTCGATCGAAACCCACCTTCCCAGGGAAGCGCAGAGGTGTGATGAAAACTGCTCCTCCCTCTCTAATCCCAAGGGGAGCGCGATGTCCTCCAGCCGGAGTGGTGCCTGTAGGCTAGGGTCGCGCTGGGGCCGGGCGGCCATCTTGGTGCATGAAGTGGGCACGCGGGCCCGGGGTGGCCGAAGGAGGAAGGCCTACGGACGGGGGAAGTCCAGGTCGGGTGTGTGTGTTCTGGTGGGAAGGATCGGCCAGGCCAGGGGCTCGGGGCTGGTGTGAGGTGCAGGGGTCAGGTCTGACTATGTTCGAGGGCCGGGTCTAACACGCGTCCCCCCCAGCTGAAAGCCGGAGAGAACTGCCCATCTTCTTGGGGGTTCTCTTCGCTGAGGCGGAAGAATCGGGAGAGGCCATCGGCGTTGGCGTGGTCCGTACCAGGGCGATGTTCCACGGTGAAATCCATCCCCTGGAGGGAGATTGACCACCGCAGAAGCTTGGGGTTTTCTCCTCGCATCTGCATGAGCCATCGCAAGGGGCGATGGTCGGTCTGGACCCTGAAATGGGTGCCGAACAGGTAAGGGCGTAGTTTCTTGTGGGCCCAGACTACTGCGAACGCCTCACGCTCGATGGTTCTCCATCTCTGTTCCCGGGGCAACAGCCTTCGGCTGAGGAAGGCCACGGGCTGGTCCAGACCCTGGTCATTTACTTGGGAGAGGACGGCCCCGATGCCATGCTCGGAGGCATCAGTTTGTACCACAAACTCTTTGGAGTAGTCGGGGTCCTGGAGGACAGGGGCCGTACACATGGCCGTTTTCAGGGCATTGAACGCCTCTTCGCAGGCAGGGGACCATTGTACCTTCTTGGGCTGCTTCTTGGACGTGAGCCCTGTGAGGGGACCGACCAGGCTGCCGTAATTCCGGATGAATCTCCGATAGTAGCCCGTGAGGCCCAGAAAGGCTCCGACCTCTGTTTGGGTAGTGGGAGGTTCCCAGGCTAGGATGGCGTCGATTTTGGGCTGTAGAGGGGCGACCTGCCCGCTTCCGACCTGGTGCCCCAGGTAGGTTACCGAACCTTGCCCAATCTGGCATTTGCTGGCTTTCACGGTGAGGCCCGCCTGGCGTAGGGCGGTTAGCACCCTCCGGAGGTGTTGGAGGTCCTCGCTCCATTCGGAACTAAAAACTGCAATATCGTCGAGATATGCAGCGCTGAACTTTTCCAACCCGGCCAGAACTCTATTTACCAGTCGCTGGAAGGTGGCCGGGGCATTTTTCATCCCGAAGGGCATTACGCGAAAGCGATAGTGCCCATCCGGGGTGGAGAAGGCGGACCGCTCCTTGGCTCCCTCTGTGAGCGCAATTTGCCAGTAGCCGCAGGTGAGATCGAAGGTGCTGAGGAACCGTGCAGCTCCGAGCCGGTCAATGAGCTCGTCGGCTCGGGGAATGGGGTGGGCATCGGCTCGGGTGACCTCATTGAGTCCCCGGTAGTCCACGCAAAAGCGGAGTTCCGGGGCGACTCCGGGGGCGGCTGCTTTTGGGACCAGGACCACGGGGCTGGCCCAGGGGCTGTCTGAGGGTTCGATCACGCCTAGGGTCAACATTTTCGAGACTTCGGCTTGGATACAAGACCGGACCCGATCGGGGACTCGGTAGGCTCGGTGTCTCACTGGTGGGCTGTCCCCGGTATCCACATCATGGACACACCAGTCGGTGACCTTGGGGACCAGGGAGAAAAGGTCCGGAAACTGCCCTAGGAGCTGGCGGCACTCCTCACGTTGCTGGGGAGTGAGAGACGGGGAGAGGTTCACTCCTTCTACGGAGCCGTCCTTCTCCTTGGTGCATAGAAGATCGGGGAGAGGATCCGACTCTTCTTAGGACCCGTCTTCAGTGGCCAGTAGGAGGCTCAGCTCTGTCCGCACAAAGTGGGGCTTGAGGCGGTTCACGTGGAGGACCCGGAGGGGGTCCCGGGGGGACTGGACGTCTACCAAGTACGTGACCGGGCTCTTTCGCTCAACTACTTTGAAGGGCCCGGTCCATTTATCCTGGAGAGCGCAGGGTTTCACGGGGGCCATGACCCACACCAGCTGGCCCGGCTGAAACTCGACTAGCGCGGCATTCTTGTCGTACCAGCGCTTCATCTCCTCTTGACTCGCCTCCAGATTGGCCTCTGCCATTTCCCGGAACCTCCTAGTCTGATTGCGGAGGGTCAGGACGTAACGGAACACGTCTCGGGGGGTACCTCGGGGTGCCGCTTCCCACTCTTCTTTGACCAGGCTGAGGGGCCCCCTGACGGGGTGCCCGTAGAGTAGCTCGAAGGGGCTGAAACCCAAGGATTTCTGGGGAACTTCTCGGTATGCGAATAGGAGGCAGGGGAGCAGGAGGTCCCACTTACGCTGGAGGGGCTCTTCCAGGCCCGCGATCATCCCCTTCAGAGTCCGGTTAAACCGCTCTACCAGGCCGTTTCCTTGGGGGTGGTACGGGGTGGTGAACTTGTAGGACACCCCGCACTGTTGCCATAAGGACCTCATGTATCGGGAGATAAAGTTGGTACCGCGATCGCTCACGACCTCGCGGGGAAAACCCATGCGGGAGAAGATCCCCATCAGTGCCCGGCCCACCACGGGGGCCGTGACGGTGCGCAGGGGGATGGCCTCAGGGTAACGAGTGGCATGGTCCACCAGGACGAGGATGAACCGGTGCCCCTGGGAAGTTGGGGGGTCCAGAGGTCCTACAATGTCGATCCCGACCCGCTCAAAAGGGGTACTGACGACAGGGAAGGGCTGGAGGGGAGCCTTGCGCTTTCCTCCACTCTTCCCACTGGCCTGGCACGTGGGACAGGACTTGCAGTGGGCTTCTACATCCGCTTTCATTCTGGGCCAGTAGAAGTGAGTCACGAGGCGACTGTATGTTTTGTCCTGACCCAAGTGGCCTGCGAGGGGGACGTCGTGGGCCAAGCCCAGGAGGAGGTCTCGGAAGCGTAGGGGTACCACCAGCACTCGGCCGGACCCTAGCTCCACCGACTTCTGTTCGCTGTACAGAAGGTCATTCTCCCAATAGACCCGGTGCGTCCCCGTCTGGTCGCCTGCGGCCTGGGCCTCTGCCTGTTGCCGGGGCCCGACCAGGGAGGGACAGGTAGCCTGCTCTCGGCAGAACTCCTCTCGGGAGGGGCCCCCTTCGTGGCGCCACTGTGCTAATTCGGGCAGATCGCCTAACTCGGTGTCTGGGGTGGAGTCGGAAGGCGGTGGTTCGTCACTGGCGAGCGACTCTTCTGGTGGGGGGATGTGGGGGCCCTCGGCTGGGACCATCCCATCTTCAGGGGTCGGGGCGTCGTCGACGTCCCTCAGGGGGGTCAGTCGAGCCGCCATGGATCAAGTGGTGGCGCACACCCACTCAGGGAGGCCCATCATCCCTAGGTGGGTCTTGCGCTCAACTTGCCCCCAGGGGGAACTTTCCTGGTCGTTTCCCAGGAGACAGTCGACGGGCTGGGATGTTCTCACTGCGACCTTCAGTTTACCGACCACCCCTCCCCACTCGAAAGGCACCAGGGCTACCTTACATAGGCTTTCTGTGTTGTCGGCTGAAATGACAGGGCAAAATACGTTGGGGAGGACCTGGTCCTCGTGGACTAAATGGCTGAGGACACCGGTGATACTGGCCCCGGTGTCACGGAGGGCTTCTACTTGGTGGCCATTGATCGTGACGAGCTGCCCATATTTCTTTGTGTTAGAGGGCAGGAGACTCCCAGGGACCATCTCTCTATCTCCTAAGGACACTAGGGCCATAGCGGCGGTTTCCCACTCCTCGGCCTCCTCAACCTCCTCCCCCAGGGCTACATTGGTGTTCTGCTTGGGTTTTCGGATCAGATAGAACCCGCTCATCAGAGCCTCACTAACCCAGACAGAACGCTACCCCCTCCCTAGGGCCTATTTACAACAGTGCAACCACATATATCTACCACCTAAGGACACGGAATTCCTACTATACATACCAAGACCTCTTATAATCGGCGGCCTCGCGATCCCATACGGATCCAGACCTCTCTGCCCATACGACAGTATCACAAGTGGCGGCCTCGCGATCACATACGGATCCAGACCTCTCTACCCAGACGGCAGTCTCAGCACAATCGGCGGCCTCGCGATCCCATACGGATCCAGACCTCTCTGCCCATACGACAGTATCACAAGTGGCGGCCTCGCGATCCCATACGGATCCAGACCTCTCTACCCAGACGGCAGTCTCAGCACAATCGGCGGCCTCGCGATCCCATACGGATCCAGACCTCTCTACCCAGACGGCAGTCTCAGCACAATCGGCGGCCTCGCGATCCCCTACGAATCCAGACCTCTCTGCCCATACGACAGTATCACAAGTGGCGGCCTCGCGATTCCATACGAATCCAGACCTCTCTACCCAGACGGCAGTCTCAGCACAATCGGCGGCCTCGCGATCCCATACGGATCCAGACCTCTCTGCCCATACGACAGTATCACAAGTGGCGGCCTCGCGATTCCATACGAATCCAGACCTCTCTACCCAGACGGCAGTCTCAGCACAATCGGCGGCCTCGTGATCCCATGCGGATCCAGACCTCTCTGCCCATACGACAGTATCACAAGTGGCGGCCTCGCGATTCCATACGAATCCAGACCTCTCTACCCAGACGGCAGTCTCAGCACAATCGGCGGCCTCGCGATCCCATACGGATCCAGACCTCTCTGCCCATACGACAGTATCACAAGTGGCGGCCTCGCGATTCCATACGAATCCAGACCTCTCTACCCAGACGGCAGTCTCATACGACAGTTCATCCTATGATCACCATAACATACAAAAAGGGAATCAGTCTCACTATTCATCAGATCACACAAGGATTGCCAGTTCGAGCATAGCCTGTTCTCAGGTTCGAGGGGCTCCTCTTTCTCATATTCAGTTACCACTTACCTGATCAGGGTTAACATCTGTTCATGTAGCCGCAGCTGACTAGAAAAATAGGCTACCCTCTCATACAAGAACACGCAGCACATGTTGGTTCACTACAAACTGGGTACTTTATTACTCATTACATACACGATCACATAACATTACGATATAACACATAACCTGCAAAGAAAAGTGAAAGATTAAGGTGTACACTCTAATAAGAAAGGGTCGACATCACCTTAGTAGTATGTAGCCTGCACTCAGTGGTCATCTAGGTTCCCTTCTCGTCTGTGCCTCGGCTCGCCTGGAAGTCACACTTCTCCGAGTCACTGGGACCTCTTCCTCATCGGCTACTCTCTCCTTCTCTGGCTATTCTGCTAGGAGAGCATCTGTCTCTCGGTTCTTCTCCGCCTTCAAGATGGCGTCTGTCTTCCCTGGAATAAGTAGTAACTTTACTGCTAACGGCTAGATGCCGCCTACGGACTGAACATGTAACTGCCTCAGACTTTCACTAATATAGAGGTGCGTTTTCTCATGGAAAATTCCGGCCTGTAACCTGCCGCCCACCAAATTCTTGTACCTCCCCGTACCAAGGACACGTTCCCAGCCGGCCGGCCTGATGTAGTGTCTTCGGCATGAAGAAAAATACAATCCTTCGATAAGGGCCGGCCTGAACCGGTTCTCTCCAAGCGAATAACACCTCATAACTAAAACATTACATTTGACCTAGAAGCATCCCAAGCTGCCGGAGCAGAAAGAAAGATGGAGTCTCTCCCGTTTGAGGCCTACCAGGCCTGAATTCAGCACAGCTCCATGAAATACCCTCACTACAGGACAGGTTATCCCTAATACTAACAAATCTATCCCCTAGGCTATGTGTGCAAGCCCTGATCTATGGGGAAGAGCACAGGATCATGTCGAAGTGCCTAGTAAATAGGCTCCATTCACTACTCTAACCCTTAGACTTGAATGGTAAGAGACTGAAGTCACATTTAATCATCTTTTCCTCACAAGAAGGCCGGGAAAATCGAACAGAACAATTGGCTATCTGTCTAGCGGGGGGTGCTGCCTGGTTGGTGCGTGGGGCCATGGGGCATTCAGGGTCGTTGGCGTAATGCCCGGGCTTCTGGCAACGGAAACAAGTGATGGTTACCCGGTGCCCCCGTCTCAGGGGGGGGGCCGGATACAGCTGGTGGGGGTGCCGGGAAAGGCGGAGGTTGGGACTTCGGGGGGCTAGTCTGGGCTTCTCTCTGCCCTCCCTGGTTCCCCCCCCTCTCTGGCGGGGTGGTCCCTGACTGGCTCGGGGGTACTCTCCTACAGGGCCCCGGGAGACCCGGGTGTTGGTCCAGCGATCCGTCTCGACAGCCAGCTTTCTCGGGTCCGTGAGCTTGCTGTCGAGCAGATGCTGGCGTAGTTCCACAAAGCAGTTGGCAGCCAGGTGTTCCCATAACATAAGGTCAGTTAGTTCTTCCAGGGTGGTTACCTTGCTGCCCTTGATCCACCCATCGAAGGCACGGCTGAAGAAATTCACATATTCCACCCAGGTGGTACCCGGGATCTTCCTGCAGTCCCGGAACCGCTGGCGGTACATCTCCGGGGTTAGGCCGTACCTTGTGAGGAGGGCCGCTTTCATGTGTTCATATGAGGTCTGCATGGAGGTGGGTAGGTCGAGCAGGGTGTCTCTTCCTTCGCTCAGGAACCGTCCCCATAACCCAGCCCCCCAATCCTTCTGCGGGACCCGGTGGGAGGTCATGGCGACCTCGTAGGCCCGAAACCACTGCTGAATGTCATCATTCTTGTAATATTCCTTGACCACATCCTTGGGGATGTGGACCTTCTGTTCCGTCGGGGCGGCCGCCTCCCGGTTCCCCGGGGGCCGCGCTTCTTCGCTTCTTGCTTTCAGTTCTATTTCCTTCAAACTGCGTTCATGTTCTAGTTGAAGTCTCCTTCCCTCGTGTTCTCGTTGGAGTTTCTTCTCTTCCAGTTCTCCTTGCACTCGCAACTGTTCTACTGCTAGCTTTTTCTCGGCTAATTTCAACTCGCCCTCAATTTTGAGTTTGGCTAATTCGAGCTTGTGATGGCGACTTTTTTCTCTGTCTGCGAGTTCCTCCGGGGATAGGCCCCCGTCTGGTACGAAGCCTCGCACCTGGTTGCTGCTGCGTTCTCCTTGGGAGGGTCCTGCTTCGTCGTGGGGCTCCACCGCTCCTTCTGGGCGGGGGGCTCCCGAATCCACCCAAGCTTTCAGTGCCTTTTGCATATCTTCTTTGGTGTTGAGACCAGTGGTAGCGATTCTGAGTTCCTTACAGAATTGCTTTAGTTCCCTGTGAGTGTACTCTTCCAGCTGTTCCACCTGGAACACGGTACTGGCGTCGTCTTCTACGAGAACCACGGTGTTTCCTTCTGCCATCTTTGTCGGTAGTGCGTCAGCCGTTCACGGTACGATCTCTAGATTATGGGCCCGAATCCCGTCGCTTGCCACCAATGTTAGAAGGCGACCTCAGAGGGGCCCGGAGGGGGCCCTGACTGCCCTGAGACCCACCCTCGAGATATCGTAGCCGGGCACTGGCGGGAGACTCCTCAGGGGAGGAACCTCGTATCTAGGATCGCACACTCGGCACCACACGACAGAGAGACACCACACGAGGATTCTTGAGAGCAAATCTTTATCAGATCGGAGTGGTAGGATCTTTATGATCAGCAAGGCAAAATATATACAAGTAGAGCGCGGGCTCGCAAAGTCTTGGAGAGGGGTTAGGAGGTAGCGGGACAGTCTTTGGGGATATGGATCAAATGCAGGAGCGTACCCGGCGCGCAGCTCACAATCCTCGAGCTGGGGGATACGCTGTCGTCGTGGGGTCCGGCGGGACCAAGAGAGTCTGTGGGAGCCGCGAGTCACTCAGCAGGCTCGAGTACCAGTTCGGAGGTCTTACGATCTTCAGGGAGCCGCGAGTCACTCAGCAGGGCTCAAGCACAAGTTCGGAGGTCTTACGATCTTCAGGGAGCCGCAAGTCACTCAGCAGGGCTCAAGCACAAGTTCGGAGGTCTTACGATCTTCAGGGAGCCGCGAGTCACTCAGCAGGGCTCAGGTGTTTCCAAGGCGAATCTGCCGGACAGTCCCAGAGCACCCCTTGTTATAGGGCGACTCCTCTTTGATGTCCGGAGTCTGTGCAGGCAGGGGTCTTGTCACCTGGGGGTCGCTTGTTGGGGGTTTCCTGCTATTGTCCTTTGATCCTTTCAGGGCCGGGTCGGGAGGAGCCCCAGACACCCAGCAGGCATGGAGCCAGCCCTCGGGGAGGCCGGCGGGTCGATCGAAACCCACCTTCCCAGGGAAGCGCAGAGGTGTGATGAAAACTGCTCCTCCCTCTCTCATCCCAAGGGGAGCGCGATGTCCTCCAGCCGGAGTGGCGCCTGTAGGCTAGGGTCGCGCTGGGGCCAGGCGGCCATCTTGGTGCATGAAGTGGGCACGCGGGCCCGGGGTGGCCGAAGGAGGAAGGCCTACGGACGGGGGAAGTCCGGGTCGGGTGTGTGTGTTCTGGTGGGAAGGATCGGCCAGGCCAGGGGCTCGGGGCTGGTGTGAGGTGCAGGGGTCAGGTCTGACTATGTTACGAGGGCCGGGTCTAACAGGGTGTGTGCAGAGTCCTCCCAGCAGTGCCCAGAGACAGGAGGGGTGTGTGCAGAGTCCTCCCAGCAGTGCCCAGAGGCAGGAGGGGTGGGTGCCTATCACTCCCAGCAGTGCCCAGACGCAGGAGGGGTGGGTGCAGAGTCCTCCCAGCAGTGCCCAGACGCAGGAGGGGTGGGTGCCTAACACTGCCAGCAGTGCCCAGACGCAGGAGGGGTGTGTGCAGAGTCCTCCCAGCAGTGCCCAGAGTCAGGAGGGGTGGGTGCCTATCACTCCCAGCAGTGCCCAGAGTCAGGAGGGGTGTGTGCAGAGTCCTCCCAGCAGTGCCCAGAGGCAGGAGGGGTGGGTGCCTATCACTCCCAGCAGTGCCCAGACGCAGGAGGGGTGGGTGCAGAGTCCTCCCAGCAGTGCCCAGACGCAGGAGGGGTGGGTGCCTAACACTCCCAGCAGTGCCCAGACGCAGGAGGGGTGTGTGCAGAGTCCTCCCAGCAGTGCCCAGAGTCAGGAGGGGTGGGTGCCTATCACTCCCAGCAGTGCCCAGAGTCAGGAGGGGTGTGTGCAGAGTCCTCCCAGCAGTGCCCAGAGGCAGGAGGGGTGGGTGCCTATCACTCCCAGCAGTGCCCAGACGCAGGAGGGGTGGGTGCAGAGTCCTCCCAGCAGTGCCCAGAGGCAGGAGGGGTGGGTGCCTATCACTCCCAGCAGTGCCCAGAGTCAGGAGGGGTGGGTGCCTATCACTCCCAGCAGTGCCCAGAGTCAGGAGGGGTGTGTGCAGAGTCCTCCCAGCAGTGCCCAGAGGCAGGAGGGGTGGGTGCCTATCACTCCCAGCAGTGCCCAGACGCAGGAGGGGTGGGTGCAGAGTCCTCCCAGCAGTGCCCAGACGCAGGAGGGGTGGGTGCCTAACACTCCCAGCAGTGCCCAGACGCAGGAGGGGTGTGTGCAGAGTCCTCCCAGCAGTGCCCAGAGGCAGGAGGGGTGGGTGCCTATCACTCCCAGCAGTGCCCAGAGTCAGGAGGGGTGTGTGCAGAGTCCTCCCAGCAGTGCCCAGTGGCAGGAGGGGTGTGTGCAGAGTCCTCCCAGCAGTGCCCAGAGTCAGGAGGGGTGTGTGCAGAGTCCTCCCAGCAGTGCCCAGAGTCAGGAGGGGTGGTTGCAGAGTCCTCCCAGCAGTGCCCAGAGGCAGGAGGGGTGGGTGCCTAACACTCACAGCAGTGCCCATGGAATGCAAAGGGTGGAGTAGCCACAGATACCATGGCCACAAATTCCAGTCAGGTGCACAAAGACCCTGCAGTACATGTACCACATGTGTGCGAGGCTGGGAGTATACGCATGCATAGCGCAGAAAAGAAAACATGTCCACATGAAGTCATGTCAATAGTCCACATACACAAGTACAATGACTATCAAGAATGCCACGAATGATGCAGGTGGAGACATCGCTCAGCATGCATGTGCAAAGTAGAAGGAGTCCGTCACACACCCAGCTAATGTACACACAGCTCAGCGCTAAATATTGGGAACACCCTGCAGGGAAGATGTCAGGGTACACAGAGTAAGGAATACACCTTTGGACAATTTCACCATGTAGCAACTGCTTACATGAACACAGAAACCTAGCTAACACCGTGTGATGGCACACAGATCCCAGGGTCCCCCCTATGACCAGCACACTACTACATTTCCCACACACCCAACACATGAACACCACCCAAAACCATGTAGCAGCCCCACCAACAGCAATACCAGCAAAGCAGTAGTGTTCCAAGGGAAAAAAAAATTGCTTTATTCAGCATGAACCAAAAAATCTTGTGTGTAGGAAGTTCAATATTTACAAAGCCCATAGGGCAGTCCAGAAGTCACAGCTGGATGGGGGACACAGTGGGATGCGTGTCCCCTAGCTTGCCTGCACAGTTACATTCCGTCGTCTTCCACAGGGGTGAGGGCATCATGTGGGGGGGAAGAAACAGGCACCGCAGAGACAGGAGGGTGAAGGGTAGGCGTCGTGGGTGCAGGGATGGAGGACTCCACCACAGGGGGTGGGGCAGGGCCAAAGGCGGAGGCCAGGATCTCGCTGCACACCTTAGCAAGTTCCTCCAGGGAATCCCCTGCACCCGAAGGAACCACAGGCCCCAAGGAGGGGGGGGGGGTCAGAGGGATGGGTCGCAGCGCCACTGGGGGAGGGTGTAGACAGGGGGGGGAATCAACCACCCTGACCGAGGACTTTCTTGACCACTTACGTGGTGGTGTCACTGTGGGGCTCAGGGACAGAGCGGCCATGAAGGAGTCTTTGGGGGAGATGTGGCCAGGAGAGCTGAGGGGAGGGGATTTGGAGGGAGTGGATTGGGTGGAATGCGGACTCCCACTCTGGCTGCGTGTCACACGTTTGCCCCCCGACCCAGTGGGTGTGCCTACTTCACCCTGTGTGTGCGTGTCAGGAGGTGTGCGGTGGACCTTCCCTGCTGGTGTGGTGCCTGTGTGTGTTGTGGTGGGTGCATGCTGACGTCTGGGTGTACGTGGGACAGGCATGGGAGTGGGAAGTGTGGATGGGGCAGGGGTAGGGGGTGGGACGTAGCGCTGCAGGAGACCCACTGCTGCAGTCAGTGTCGAGTCTATCGACCTCAGCAAGCTGCGTTGGTCAGCCTGCGATGAATGAATGCCCTCCAAGTATGCCTCCATGTTGTGCAGCACTTGGCTGTGGCCATGGAGGACATTAAGGATCGCAGCCTGACCAACCTGCAACTGCCGCTGGATGTCCACAGACTCAGCATTGGCGGCAGCAGTGGAGACAGGGGCAGGGGGTGCGGTGCCTGGCAGGAAGGAGACATGTGGTGACCGGGCACGTTGGGAAGGGACACGAGCAAGTGGGAGGCGGCTGATGGCAATGGAGGGGGCGGGGCGAGATGTAGTGCCGCTGTCAGCTGCTAGTGCAGCCGCCGCCCACTCGGAGAGATCATCCTCGGACCCGTCAGCTTCATACTCTGTTGTGCCAGTCGACAGGTCCCCGGCTTCACTCTCCTCCGCCTCAGTCCCACTTGATGTGCCAGCCCCGATGTCACCGCTGGCACTGGTGCTCGGTCCCTCTGCTCCGTCTGTGCCCATGTCTCCCTCCGTGTCCCCCGACGATGCTGTGGGCAGGGTGAAGAGACAGAAATTAATCATACACCTGTATACATATGTCACATGAGTCCAATCTACATAGGTCACAGTGCAGAGCCTGAAACAAAAGAAGAGTTACATCTACAAAACAAGGTACATATGTAGGGCATGCAAGACACAGTTGTTTGACCCACCATGCCACCGAAAAACTATGGAGAGCATGACACAATAGCAAATGAGATGGAATGGAATTTTGACTTAGGAGCAAGGCCCTGGGGACAATCCAGCACTGCATCTGCACCACACAGCGTGGCAGGACATAGGGATGAGCAGGGACCATATTCAGGAACAAGAGGCACATGCAGCATAGGTTAAACTGAAAACATGCCCACCATGACTGGCCCACTGCACCTTGAGTGCATGTCCAGACAAACATCACACACTGGCCAGTCCTAGCAAGGAGATATCAGGTTGTGACATGAAGGCCATGCCCGCACCACCCACCCCCTACATGAGACTATTATTTGGAGACACAGGAAGCACTTACATCCCTTAGTCTGGGTGAAATACACATGGGATGCAACAAATCAAGGTTGCACACAAAATACCCAAGGTGCGCCTGTCCAAATAACCATGTACAAATGGGCATCATCAGATGATTGTAACAAGACACACAGGCAATGTCCACCGTGAGTATGAACAAGGAATATCAGGTCAGGCTGTACAGTGGACACTTGTACTACATTTCACGTCAATATACATTTGGCCAGGGGACAATGGCACAGAGCACAACCTATGCTGTAGACACAGAGATTGTCGACATATTCGGATTACACACATGATACCTAGGAAAATATGCCCCTGGGGACTGTAGTGGCCACACAACTCCATGCTCCTGAATGGGAATGACTGCAACACACGCTAACATCCCCGCACTATGCGTACCGCACACTCATGCACATCATGTCACAGGCCACCACATAGGACATGCGTGCTGTAAGGCATAACACTTGAGAGACTAACTCCCATGTCTGGACTCAGCATTAGTGCCAACTGACATGGAACCCACAAGACCAGAACTGGACAGGGCACAGGCAAGGTCCCAAAACCTGTTACACACCACCCCCACACATGATGCTGCAGGCATTGTACACGTGGAGAAGGTGCCAGGCTACATAACCTTGTGACGGAGTGACTTCACACAGACCAGGGAACACATTGCAAGGAGGGGAAGGGAGGCAGGAGAGCACTGCAATTCTGTGGGTAACAGGATCTGCACAGCACCATTAAACCCTGGCAGTGCATCCATGGAACAGTGCACTTACAAATGCTGGTGAAACACAACAAACACACATGTACCTACCCCCTTCCTGCTGCTGCATCCCTGTAAGCGCCTGTCCAAGTCTGGAAATACCACCGCCAGCACACGCTTGTGGATGTGGGAGAGACGGCGGCGCCCGCGGTTCTTATGGCTCTCAGGTGAGTCCCCCAGCAGGACCCGTGCGATCCTCCGCGTCCAGGACCGGATATCCTGCCAGCGTTTCCTCACCTGGGACAGGCGCAGCTTCCGACCATCCGCACTCCTCACGGCACTGACGGCGGTCAGCCAGATCTGCTCCTTGGCAGAGGCGCCTACCTGTGAGGATGAACAAGTGACACTACATCAATACACCTGCAACATGTCACAGAGACACATATGAGAACAGATTAGCTGGTTACAACAAGGCATGTCATGCAGCCAACGCATTGCACCTGTGCCATAGGGACATACTCCTCTGGGGAAGGGCAAAAGCAGTACGTGCCAGTGAAAGTACACAGGTGGAATGAGGGCAAACCCACAATCAATTATAAAGGCTCACACTGTGCATCACACCCACCCCTCCTGTCTCTGGGCACTGCTGGGAGGACTCTGCACCCACCCCTCCTATGTCTGGGCACTGCTGGGAGTGATAGGCATCCACCCCTCCTATGTCTGGGCACTGCTGGGAGGACTCTGCACACACCCCTCCTGCCTCTGGGCACTGCTGGGAGGACTCTGCACACACCCCTCCTGACTCTGGGCACTGCTGGGAGGACTCTGCACACACCCCTCCTGCCTCTGGGCACTGCTGGGAGTGATGGGCACCCACCCCTCCTGTCTCTGGGCACTGCTGGGAGGACTCTGCACACACCCCTCCTGTCTCTGGGCACTGCTGGGAGTGATAGGCACCCACCCCTCCTGTCTCTGGGCACTGCTGGGAGGACTCTGCACACACCCCTCCTGACTCTGGGCACTGCTGGGAGGACTCTGCACACACCCCTCCTGTCTCTGGGCACTGCTGGGAATGATAGGCACTCACCCCTCCTGTCTCTGGGCACTGCTGGGAGTGATAGGCACATACCCCTCCTGTCTCTGGGCACTGCTGGGAGTGATAGGCACACACCCCTCCTGCCTCTGGGCACTGCTGGGAGTGATAGGCACCCACCCCTCCTGTCTCTGGGCACTGCTGGGAGGACTCTGCACACACCCCTCCTGCCTCTGGGCACTGCTGGGAGGACTCTGCACACACCCCTCCTATGTCTGGGCACTGCTGGGAGACATCAGGCATTCCCCCCCCCAGGGACCCCTCCTACAGTACATAGCATGTGTGTCACACCTGGACACAATGGCAGAAGTCACAGTCACAGTCACAAAAAAGGGACACAGTCTGTGCTAGTAGCCTCTGCACTCACCTGATACCCTGGTCGCCCATACAGCAGGGGGTACTGTGGGAGGATCACATCCAGCAATGCCAGGTTCTCCTCCAGGGTGAATGGCTGTGACCTCTCCACAGACCTTGACATGGTTCCAGGGAATCAGGAGCAGCAGCAGTGTGGTAGAATCGAAATATGTGCAGGCAAGTGATCCCTCATGGGACCTGGCTGCCTTATATCTGCCTTGCTGTCCTGTTTCATGCACAGGAGTACAGAGTGATTGGTCACTCACATTTGCATCCTATGTTTCCTCCAATCCCTTCAAACCTAGCACAGTCAGTGGGTTCTTATTGTGTTTTTTTCTTCAGCATGATGTCAACCCCACAAACACATTGCAACAAAGTAGATTCATTACAACTGACTTCTGCTGTGCACCTTCCAGAACAAATTCAAACTTAAAACTTGGTCTCCATGACAACCAGCATGCATGTAGGCCTTAATACTTGTCCCTCATGTGTCGCCTATGTAAAATTGAGCTTCACACACAGGTACGGTGCGTTCCGGGGCCCTAGGGCGCCCTAAATGCATAGCAACGGGCCGTACAGGCGCGTGTACTAGCCGTACCACTATGAGTACGCATACTCAAGAACACCCATAGTGGTACGGCCCGTACACGCGTGCGTACGTTCACTATCACTATGGGTGTCCTCGCGTATGCGTACTCGTAGTGGTACGGCCTGTACACACGTGCGTACGTTCACTATCACTATGGGTGTCCTCGCGTTTGCGTACTCGTAGTGGTACGGCCCGTACACGCGTGCGTACGTTCACTATCACTATGGGTGTCCTCGCGTATGCGTACTCATAGTGGTACGGCCCGTACACGCGTGCGTACGTTCACTATCACTATGGGTGTCCTCGCGTATGCGTACTCGTAGTGGTACGGCCCGTACACACGCCTGTACGCTCACTATCACTACGAGTACGCATACGCGAGGACACCCATAGTGATAGTGAGCATACAGGCGTGTGTACGGGCCGTACCACTACGAGTACGCATATGCGATGACACCTGTTAGAAAAGGTAGACGGACCGGGAGGGCCGGCCGGGGTCAGGGGGAGAGGTCTCCGGGGAGAGCCGTCTCCAGCGATCGTACAGACAAGTAACTTCCCCCCCCCACAGACAGGAATCACACACGGATAAGGTTCAGTGTTCTTTATAGGTACTTAGTTATGATACGGTAGAATGGTACAAGGAGGTCTGGACGCCGGGGTCCCCTCGATTAGAGTCTCGTAAGGTAGGGAAGGGGTAGCGGGTCAGTCTATTTACCAATCAGGTAGTTCGGATGAGATGATGATGAGCTCACAATCCTCGAGCTTGGTGTTTAGGTGGTACGGTCCGCGGCAGCGCCAGCAGGTCCCGGTAAGGATGGTTGATACAACGGGCCGCGGCAGCGCCAGCAGGTCCCCGGAAGATGTACGGTCCGCGGCAGCGCCAGCAGGTCCCGGTGAGGATGGTCGTTACAACGGGCCGCGGCAGCGCCAGCAGGTCCCAGGAAGATGAAGGTAGCAGAAGGCCGCGGCAGCGCCAGCAGGCAGGACGATGGTTCACAAGAGCGGGCTACGGCAGCGCCAGTAGACCGTCAGGGTTGAGTTCACTCGGTGTCTCTCGACTCCAGGATACAACTGCCTTCCTGCTCCGGAGCTGTCTTAGTTATAGGGCTGGTGCCCTTTGATGTCCGGACCCTCGCACTTGGAGGTCGGAGGGTCCGGGATGAAGGTGTCCAGACACCCAGCAGGGGGTGGAGCCAGCGCCTGGGGGCTGCTGGAGGCGATCGGCACCTGGCGGGGGAAGAGCTCTTGACGCTTCGTTCTCCCATTGACCTGCCAAGTGGTCCGCTCACCTCCTGGGTGGATGGTGGTGCCGGGATGTCGGGGCCGGCCAGGCCCGGGGTTAGGGTCGAGGTGAGGCCACGCGGCCGCGTGGTGCAGGGCCCAAGATGGCGGCTTGACCCGGCCGGGGAAGCCGGTGGGGCTGGACCCCGTGATGAGTAGGGGTCCGAGGGCAGAGGGTCCGTCGGGAGACGGAGTACAGGGGCTTGTCACGGGGGTATGCCGGGTGGGCCGGAGCTCGGGCCCTGTCGTGCGGGGGGGGAGCAAGCCCTCTGTGTGGCCTGTCCAACATGCGTCCCCCCCAGCTGAAGGCGGGGAGAGTCACCCATCTCCTTGGGGACTCTCTTCGTCGAGGCGGAAAAAGCGGGACAGGCCGTCCGCGTTGGCGTGGTCTTGGCCTGGCCGGTGCTCCACAGTGAAGTCCATTCCCTGCAGGGAAATGGACCAGCGCAAGAGTTTTGGGTTCTCCCCCCGCATCTGCATCAGCCATTGCAGGGGTCGATGGTCGGTTTGTACCCGGAAGTGGGTACCGAAGAGATAGGGTCGGAGCTTTTTGAGGGCCCACACTACTGCAAATGCCTCCCTCTCGATTGTGCTCCAACGCTGTTCTCGGGCCAGGAGACGTCGACTGATGAAGGCCACCGGCTGGTCATGACCTTCGGGGTTCAGCTGAGAGAGGACGGCCCCGATGCCGTGGTCGGAGGCGTCGGTCTGCACTACAAATTCCCGACTGTAATCGGGGGCCTGGAGCACCGGGGCGGTGCACAGGGCGGCCTTCAGCTCCTCGAAGGCCGCTTGACAATCAGGAGTCCAGTGGACCCGCTTCGGTTGATTCTTGGATGTGAGTCCCGTGAGGGGCCCCACGATGCTGCCGTAGTCCTTCACGAACCGCCGGTAGTAGCCGGTGAGCCCCAAGAAGGCTCGGACCTCGGTCTGGGTGACGGGGGGCTGCCAGGACTGGATGGCAGCAATCTTAAGTTGTAGTGGGGCCACCAGCCCGCTTCCCACTTGGTGCCCAAGGTAGGTCACAGACCCTTGGCCAATTTGGCACTTGCCGGCTTTAATGGTGAGGCCGGCCCGCTGGAGGGCTTGGAGGACCTCTTGGAGGTGACGGAGGTGGTCGGACCAGTGGCGGCTGTATACAGCGATATCGTCCAGGTAGGCAGCGCTGAATTCTTCGAGCCCTGCCAAGACCTGGTTCACAAGACGTTGGAATGTGGCGGGGGCATTCTTCATGCCAAAGGGCATGACCTTAAATTGATAGTGGCCATCGGGGGTGGAGAAGGCTGACCGTTCCTGAGCCCTGGGTGTGAGGCCGATCTGCCAGTAGCCCGCCGTTAGGTCGAAGATACTAAGGTAGCGGGCGGCCCCCAGCCGGTCGATCAGCTCGTCTGCTCGGGGGATGGGATGAGCGTCGGTCCGGGTGACAGCGTTCAAGCCCCGGTAGTCGACGCAGAATCTCAGTTCAGGGGCGGTGCCGGGGGCAGCGGCCTTGGGAACTAATACAACCGGACTGGCCCAGGGACTGTCCGAGGGCTCGATGACCCCGATCGTGAGCATCTTGGCCACTTCCTCCTGTATGCAGGTCCGTACCCGATCTGGTACGCGGTAGGCCCGGTGCCGGACAGGGGGACTGTCCCCGGTGTCTACGTCGTGCACACACCAAGGGGTGACCCCGGGGGTGAGGGAGAACAGGGCAGCGAACTGCAGCAGGAGGTCCCGGCAGTCCTGGCGTTGCTCCGAAGTGAGGGCGTCGGAGAGCCGGACCCCATCCACGGAGCCGTCCTTCTCCTGAGTCTTTAAGAGATCCGGGAGGGGCTCGGAGTCTTCTTCTGTACCACTGTCGGTCGCCATCAGGAGGCTTAGTTCGGAGCGCACAAAGTGTGGTTTGAGCCGGTTGGTGTGGAGGACCCGCAGGGGGTTCCGGGTGGACCCCATGTCGATGAGGTAAGTGACGGGGCTTTTACGCTCGACCACTTTGAAGGGCCCCGTCCACTTGTCTTGCAGGGCACATGGTTCGGTGGGGGACATCACCCATACTTGCTGCCCAGGCTCGAACTCAACGGAGGAGGCATTGTGATCATACCACCTCTTCATGTCCTCCTGACTGGCCTCGAGGTTCGCCTTGGCCATCTCCCTGAAGCGCCGGGTCTGGTTTCGTAGGGCCAGGATGTATTTGAAGACGTCGGGAGGGGTCGTTAAGGGGGCCATCTCCCAACCTTCCTTGACTAGGCTGAGGGGCCCTCGCACAGGGTGCCCGTACAAGAGTTCGAAAGGGCTAAAGCCGAGGGACTTCTGGGGGACTTCTCGGTAGGCGAAGAGGAGGCACGGGAGCAGCACATCCCACTGGCGACGGAGAGGCTCTTCCAATCCCCCAATCATCCCCTTGAGAGTGCGGTTAAAACGCTCCACTAGTCCGTTCCCTTGGGGGTGATAGGGGGTCGTGAATCTGTAGGTGACCCCGCATTGTTGCCAGAGGGACTTCATGTATTTAGATATGAAATTCGTACCTCGGTCGCTGACGACTTCTCGGGGGAAGCCTACCCTGGAGAAGATCCCCATCAGGGCCCGGCCAACCACCGGAGCTGTCACTGTCCGTAGGGGCACCGCCTCGGGGTAGCGGGTGGCATGGTCCACTAGTACCAAGATGAACCTGTGTCCTTGTGCCGTGCGGGGGTCCAGAGGCCCCACAATGTCTATCCCCACCCTCTCGAACGGGGTGGTGACCACAGGGAAGGGTTGCAGAGGGGCCTTCAGCTTCCGACCACTCTTCCCGCTGGCTTGGCACGTGGGGCAAGATCGGCAGTGGTTCAGGACGTCATTCCTCATTTTTGGCCAGAAAAAGTGGGTCACCAGGCGGCTGTATGTTTTGTCCTGGCCCAGGTGTCCAGCCAGGGGGACATCGTGGGCCAGGTTGAGCAGAAAGTCTCGGAAGCGGAGCGGTACCACCAGAACTCGACCGGCCCCCAGCTCGGCGATTCTTTGCTCGCTGTAGAGCAGGTCGTTGTCCCAGTAGACCCAGTGGGTTCCGGTGGTGTCCCCTGCGTTTTGGGTATCGGCTTGTTGGCGGAGTCCCTCGAGGGAGGGACAGGTCTTTTGTTCCTGGCGGAACTGTTCTTGGGGGGGCCCCCCCTCTTGACGCCACTGAGCCAGATCCGGAAGGTCCTGGTGTTGTGCGTCTGCTTCGATAGTCGGGTCCGGGAGGTCGGCCTCGCCGTTGTCCTCGACGGGGGCAACCGGGGGCGGAGGTGCCGGCCATTCGGTTTCTTCTGATCGGGGGGTGGCCCGGGCGGCCATGGATCGGGTGGTTATGCAGGCCCAGTCCGGGAGGCCCAGCATCCCCAGGTGCTCTCTTTTCTCGACGGTGGCCCACGGGGAACTCTCGAGGTCATTCCCCAGGAGGCAGTCCACGGGGGCATCGTCCCGGACCGTCACCTTCAGTAGGCCGGAGACCCCTCCCCATTCAAACGGGACGCAGGCCATCTTACACATACTCTCAGAGTTATCTGCCGAGCGGACGGGGCAGAGAATGTTCGGCAGGATCTGCTCGGGCTTCACCAGATGACAGCGGACGGCCGTCACGCTGGCGCCGGTGTCACGCAAGGCCTTGGCTCTCTGTCCATTAATGGTCACCCACTGACCGTATTTTCTGGTGTTGGCGGGTAGGGGAGCCCGCGGAACCATGTCTCTTCCCCCTAGGCATGCCAGGACCATGGCGGCCGGTTCCCACCCTTGCTGGGCCGGCTCGTACTCTTCGGGTCCCTCCGAGGATTGCTCTTCCCCTAGGGCAGCGGCCGCTACCTGGCGGGGCTTGGGTGTTTGATTTAGCGGGCAGTTCGGGTCATTGGCGTAGTGGCCTAGTCGCTGGCACCGGTGGCACGTGACGTTGGCTCGGTACCCAGGCCGCAACGGGGGGTTGCCCCGGCCGGCCGGAGGCGGGGTGCTGGCCACGGGTGTTGTTGGTAAGGCGTCTCTCCCTCGCCCCTGGCCCCCTCCTCCTCCCCGAGGACGGTGCTGGCCTTGGTTGCCTCTGTTCTGGTCGTGGGGCCCTCTCCGGCCCACTCGGGTGCTTTCCCACCGGTCAGCTTCGGCGGCGAGCTGCCGGGGGTCGGTCAGCTTACTGTCGAGTAGGTGCTGCCGGAGCTCGACGAAACAGTTGTTTGACAGGTGCTCCCATACCATAAGGTTGAAGAGTTGTTCGTAAGTGGTGACCTGACTTCCCTTGATCCACCCTTCGAATGCCCGGCTGAAATAGTTCACGTATTCTACCCACGTTGTACCTGGGATCCTGGTGCAATCTCTGAACCTCTGGCGGTACATCTCGGGCGTGAGGCCGTAGCGGGTGAGGAGGGCAGCCTTCATGTGGTCGTAGGACGACATTTGGTGATCGGGGAGCTGCAGCAGGGCATCGCGACCCTCGTTGATAAATCTCCCCCAAAGTCCGGCTCCCCAATCACTCCGGTCGATTCGGTGGGAGGTCATTGCGATCTCATAGGCTTTAAACCACTGTTGTATGTCGTCTTCTCGGACATATTCGCGGACAACATCCTTGGGGATGTGAACTTTTTTCTCACTTGGCCCCGGGGTGTGTGGTCGCTCAGGCACCCCCAGTTCCTTATTCTGTTTGCCCAGTTCTATTTCCGCTAGTCGGCGCTCGTGCTCGAGCGTTATTTTTTTCTCTTCCAGCTCTCTCTGTCTCTGCTTTTCTTCTCGTTCCTCTCGAAGCCGCATATGCTCGAGGTTAAGTTTCTGTTCAGCTAACTTGAGTTCCCCATCCATCTTGAGTCGTGCCATCTCCAACTCGTGTAATCTGACCCTGTCTCTTTCTCGGATCTCCTCTTGCGGAAGGCCCGTTCCCCGCTCCTCGGGAGCCGTGGCGTTCCCCTCTGGTGTGATGCTGGTTTGGTCTGGGGTGACGCTGCTTTGGTCGGAGGGTCCTGTGACCCCCGTTTCTGTCCATGACTCCAGAGCGCGCTTTAGATCATCCTTGGTACTCAGGCCGGTGGTAGCAATGCCAAGTTCTATGCAAAATTGTCTCAGTTCGCGGTGGTTGTATTCTTCTAATTTCTCCATTTGGAATTTCTCGGTGGAGCTGCTATCTTTGGTCGACATCGTGTTTTTGTCGTGGGGTGAGCTACTCTCTGTACGATTACGCGTTGATTCGGATCGCGCCGCTGGCCACCAATGTTAGAAAAGGTAGACGGACCGGGAGGGCCGGCCGGGGTCAGGGGGAGAGGTCTCCGGGGAGAGCCGTCTCCAGCGATCGTACAGACAAGTAACTTCCCCCCCCCACAGACAGGAATCACACACGGATAAGGTTCAGTGTTCTTTATAGGTACTTAGTTATGATACGGTAGAATGGTACAAGGAGGTCTGGACGCCGGGGTCCCCTCGATTAGAGTCTCGTAAGGTAGGGAAGGGGGTAGCGGGTCAGTCTATTTACCAATCAGGTAGTTCGGATGAGATGATGATGAGCTCACAATCCTCGAGCTTGGTGTTTAGGTGGTACGGTCCGCGGCAGCGCCAGCAGGTCCCGGTAAGGATGGTTGATACAACGGGCCGCGGCAGCGCCAGCAGGTCCCCGGAAGATGTACGGTCCGCGGCAGCGCCAGCAGGTCCCGGTGAGGATGGTCGTTACAACGGGCCGCGGCAGCGCCAGCAGGTCCCAGGAAGATGAAGGTAGCAGAAGGCCGCGGCAGCGCCAGCAGGCAGGACGATGGTTCACAAGAGCGGGCTACGGCAGCGCCAGTAGACCGTCAGGGTTGAGTTCACTCGGTGTCTCTCGACTCCAGGATACAACTGCCTTCCTGCTCCGGAGCTGTCTTAGTTATAGGGCTGGTGCCCTTTGATGTCCGGACCCTCGCACTTGGAGGTCGGAGGGTCCGGGATGAAGGTGTCCAGACACCCAGCAGGGGGTGGAGCCAGCGCCTGGGGGCTGCTGGAGGCGATCGGCACCTGGCGGGGGAAGAGCTCTTGACGCTTCGTTCTCCCATTGACCTGCCAAGTGGTCCGCTCACCTCCTGGGTGGATGGTGGTGCCGGGATGTCGGGGCCGGCCAGGCCCGGGGTTAGGGTCGAGGTGAGGCCACGCGGCCGCGTGGTGCAGGGCCCAAGATGGCGGCTTGACCCGGCCGGGGAAGCCGGTGGGGCTGGACCCCGTGATGAGTAGGGGTCCGAGGGCAGAGGGTCCGTCGGGAGACGGAGTACAGGGGCTTGTCACGGGGGTATGCCGGGTGGGCCGGAGCTCGGGCCCTGTCGTGCGGGGGGGGAGCAAGCCCTCTGTGTGGCCTGTCCAACAACACCCATAGTGATAGTGAGCGTACAGGCGTGTGTACGCGCCGTACCACTACGAGTACGCATACGCGAGGACACCCATAGTGATAGGGAGCGTACAGGCGTGTGTACGGGCCGTACCACTACGAGTACGCATACGCGAGGACACCCATAGTGATAGGGAGCGTACAGGCGTGTGTACGGGCCGTACCACTACGAGTACGCATACGCGAGGACACCTATAGTGATAGTGAACGTACGCACGCGTGTACGGGCCGTACCACTATGGGTGTTCTTGCGTATGTGTACTTACTGACCGTACACATGCCTGTACGCTCACCATCACTATGGGTACACATACGGCAGCAGATAGTGATATGGGAACGTACACAGGCCCTCTTAGCAGCAGTAATGGTTTTCACACATCACAGTGGTGACAGGCAGCACACAGGAAGGAATAGGGCTGACATACTTGTCCGTGGATGGACATCAAGGCATTGTCTGGGCAGTACTACATGTGTGGGGCACAGGTGTGACAGGCTGTGATGTGGCACATTACTCCTGAGTCGAGAAGGCACCAGATGTATGATGAGATGTGTACACATGTAATGTGTGACGGTGCAATGTGTGCCAGGCATGCCCTTGACTCCTTTGACATGTGTGCATGTCGTACTGCACACTTGGGATGAGCGTCACTGGCATGGCACGGACACCAACACACGGAAGTGTCCCCTGATGCCCGGTACAGGGGTTACCACACCTGACATGTCACTACCCACGGTGCACGATGTGACTATGTCATGTATGTGTGGGGGGTTCCCATTAGGTTGATGTTGGAGCTCCCTCAAAAGCTGCAGCTGTTGCAGCAACCAACATGTGTCTGTGTGGAGATTGACATTGCACACTGTTCCGCACACCATGCCACATGTGGTATCGGATGTGAGGTGCGTATGTATGCATGGGACACGGAGTAGCGTAACAAGGACATGTCTGCATCCTCTCTATGAATGTGTGGTGAGTCATGACATGTACACCTTCATGGCAAGGTGTGTGGGCTGTCCTAGTGTAATGTCATGTGACCTGTGGCTCTAGTGTTCCGCTACCAGTCTCTGCAATCGACATCCTACATCTGCTGATGTGTGGATGTATGTCACTCCTGTCTTGCATCTGGCTGTTCACTTGCACTGGGACACAGCTAATCCCATGCCATGGCATGTGGAGGTTCACAATCTCCGTGTGTAGCTGGGTCTTGGTAGGCGTGTCACCTGGCAGCCATACGTGTCCAGGGCATGTGGCACATACCTGACTCCGTATGTAGCATATGTGTATAGACAGATTAACATGTGCTCAGTACAAATTAATTGTTGTTGTGGTGCACTCACTCTTCCTTGTCACTTCCAAATTACTGCAGAGCGCCGCCTCTTCCCCGAGCAATTCCGGACTTGGCTGCCATGCGGGAGAATGACTGTATCCGGTGCTACCGCTTCCCCCAACGGTTGATTCTGGATTTGATGGCGAGACTGGCACCACACCTGCAACCGCTGCACAGGTATCCTACGGCACTGACACCCAAGCTGAAGGTAATGGCAGCCCTACATTTTCTAGCCACGGGTACCTTTCAAAATACCATAGCTCATGTTGGTGGCATGTCCCAGAGCATGTTCTGCCGTGTGCTGCATGATTTCTTAGAGGCCATGTTGATTCACCTGGATGACTTCATCCATTTTCCTACCCCTGAAATGTTGACTGGGGTCAAGCGTGGATTCTATGCCCTGGGAGGGATGCCCCATGTCATTGGGTCCATAGATGGGACACATGTGGCTTTGGTACCACCACAGGCACAGGAGGTAGCGTACCGGAATCGCAAGCACTACCACTCCATCAATGCCCTTGTGGTGTGTCTGTCCAACATGGTGATTTCACATGTCTGTGCTCGTTTTCCAGGATCAGCACACGATGCCTACATCATGAGGCGTAGCAGGGTGCCTGAAATGATGACGCAGCTGCGCAACGAACGAGCATGTGTTGTTGGTGGGTACAGTCTGTCTGTCCTGTATTTTGCGTAGACTTCCAGCACGACCGCTTCTCCTGTCCTGCTTATGTCCATGTGCTTTCCATGTAGGGGACGCTGGCTATCTCAACATGCCATGGCTGATCACACCTCTCCTCAACCCCATCACGCCGGCCCAGCTCCACTACAACACCGCCCATGGCCGGACAAGGCGAGTGATAGAGAGGACGTTTGGCCTCCTGAAGAGCCGATTCAGGTGCCTACACAAGACCGGCGGCGCCCTCCCATATGCCCCGGCGAAGGTCTGCAAAATCTTCATGGTCTGCTGCATGCTGCACAACATGGCAGTTGAGAAAGCTGTGCCACTCATCCTGGATCAAGATGATCAGGACCATCCACCCGTGGAGGACGAAGGGCTTGGCAATGGGGCTAGTGATGTGGAGGATGTGGAGCCGCAAGAGGACATCCGGACTCGGCTCATACGCGACTTCTTTGCTTAGTGGTGAGTACCAGTGTCTGAGTGTGCACGCATTGGTCCCCGTGTGGCATGTGTTGCGATGTGTGTCTCCACCTGCATGTATGGCACGTGAGTCAGAGGTGTGTGTAGGTGTGTCACTGGAGTGATGGTGTCAGTGATGGTTGTATTTCCCCAGTCATAATTGTGACCTAGCATGTTGTCAACCATACATGTGTCGAGTACATGCACATGCAAGTGGCTGTGCTTTTTGTGGCTGACTTCTTGTGTGTCTCTCTTCCCCAGGTACTTGCGCATGCCGTCTGCTGCTTGCATTGTTGTGGCACTGCTATTCCTCATGGACACGTCATCGTGTGCTGACTCAGCGTTACAGGCACGGACACGTTTGGAAGTCTCCTTAGGGTAAGGGATGCATCAGGGGTGTATTGGGTGTGGCAGTTGTTCATGATGTATGCACACTGCCCCTGTCGATGTTTGGTTCCTCTGCAGACATGTTGCATCACCATGGTACACATTACATGCAGCTGGGTACACCTGAATAGATGGTCAGACTTGTTGACAGTCATCTGTGATGGGATAGTGGATTGTGATGATGGCATCAATGTGTGTAACACTGCCCTCGGACACTTACGGTTTGTATTGGCTTGACATGCTGTGGGACTTCCACATCAGCGGATCAATGGTGTATGGCAGGCTCTCCGTGAGCAGCTGGGGGTGTTTAGCTGTTAGCCGACACTTGTGTGCCAGTTCCATGGCTATCACGCATTTGTGCTGCAGAAGGGGGGTGTCAGTGTTGGACCCACATGTTACTCCACATGACCTGTGTATGTGTACTCCGAGTTGCCTCTGCAATCCCGAATACATGACTAATAAAGGTGTCCCTATGCCTCCAAGGTGCCTCTTCTCAGTCAATGCTGGTGTGTTGCCTCGGTGCCTCCGGCATGTCTGGCATGGTTTTCCCTGATAGTGGCTATGTGTCTATGTGTAGAGTAGCAAGATGCAAGCTGTGTGTGTGGGATTAGACTGTGTATTGTGCATGATGTCCATGACTGTGTGGGTATTGTGACATGTGCCATCCCCATGCATCCAATGTTGGCCAGGCCCCCATTCTCTGCATCCACCGGACTCAAGCTTGCAGGACATGGTTCTGCCACCTGTCTACACATACCTGGGTGCCCCCAGGACACTGGACATGATCCCTGACCTCTGCACATGACTGTTGCTGTACTCAATATGTCTGTCGGCACGGTTGTGCGGCCACCCCCTCAGCTGGTTGGGCCCATCACGGGTGTGTATGGTGCTCCATGTCTGTCTTGCCTAATACACTGTGACCCGTGTGTCCTGTGCCAGACTCAGGCCCCAGGGTGTGGATGGTTGAAGTCAAAAGAGAACTCGGGCATGTTTAGACTTTACAAGACACATGTAAGGTAATAATGCAACCAGCAGGCATCTTCTCTTCATGGTGTGACTTTTTATTTTAGTGGGGGGTGGGGGGGTATAACATGAGGGGCTTTCCGAGTGTTTGGAATCCAAAGTTCAGTAGGGGAGTTGGTGTCCTTGCCATTGGAAATCCTCAGAGTCCATGCCACAGTCTTTGTCAACATTGGTCAGACAGTGACCAGCAAGGCCATGTGGCAGAGAATGTCTTTTGATGCTGTGCTGCTGTTGCTCCAGTGGGCCAGGTGCCAGGCCAGGTGTCCTGGGAGATGGTGCTGTAGCGCCGACCCTCACGGTCTTTTCCGTGGATGACCCGCCCTCCTGCGGGGACCCTCAGAAGCAGGCCGTGACGATGTTTGGGATGCTCCATCGGATGTTTCCTCCTCCTCCTCCTGATCCCTCCCTGTGGGTGGTGATGTTCTACGCCTTCTGGCACAGGGAGGGTTGCCTATGTTGTCGGCCATCCGACGGAGTGTACTGTGAATTCCCGTGAACACCGTCACGAGCTCAGCCTGTTTGTCCTCCATCCTCCGTTGGTGTTGCAGTAGACAGGCATGTTGCTCCGCATGTTGCTGGGCCTGCTGGGTCTTGATCTCATCGAGGGTCCCCTTCATATCGTTGAGGGTGGACACAACCTGGGCCATGCCTGTGGTGTCCTGCCGGTATGTGTCCAGGATGTTTCGGACATGGGAATATACCGGTTCCCCAGCCAACTGGTCAGGCTGGCGCCTCCGCCGTCCTCCACTCCCACCACCCCTGCCCACTTGCGCCTGGCCTGCCGTTGTGGGCACATCGGGTCTCCGAGACCCCTGAGGGATGGCATTTGCGGTGTTGCCTGCCTCCTCCTGGGTGCCCGGAGAACCTTGTCCCTCCTGGACAGACTGGCTGCTTTGTGGTGGTGGGGCAGGGATCCTGGGTGTCTCCTGGGATGTGGCAGGAGTGGGGGTGGTGGTTGGCCCCGTTGTACCTGACGCAGGTGCTGCAGGTCGTTGGACACCAGAGGGGCCAGGTTGGTCGGGGTCGTCCACAGAGTGGTGAGAGTCGTCGCTGCTGGTGGGATCGGCCTCCCGCAGAGCCGGGTCCTGTGACTCTTCCCCCCCCCAGTGTTGGGGGTGAACCACGAGGTTGACCTGTCTGTGAGAGAGACAATGTGAATTGTGTTCCATGCAACATCCATGTTTCATTAGTTTCAAAGTTGGAACATTTCCTCTGGGAATTTGGATCTGGTGTGTCCCTTGGGCACAGCTTTGGCGACTTTAATTATGTGTGGCACAGTCTTACTTGCTGCGTCAAGTGTGACTGCAGTCAGCAGTGGAGTGGGCAGGTGTGGCGAGCCGTGCATTGGCGCCTTCCATGTTGCACTGTACGTGGGCATATGAAGTTGTTCCACACACTTCAATGATGCAGGTAGCTGTCGTTGTGCTCGTGCACAGGTTGTGACATGGCCCTGTGTTTTGCCATGGAGGAGAGGGGGGGTGCTGGCACTGGCCACCCTTGTCTACATGCACGCAGTCCACCTGCTCACGAGCAGACATTCCCACACACCACAAGGCTGATTTGCTCTCCCTGTGTCTCCCTCCCTCTCTGTCCCCTCTCCCTCCCTCTCTGTCCCCCTCTCCCTCCCTCTGTGTGTCAGCCTCCTCCCTCTGTCCGTCTCCCTGTGTCTCCCTCCCTCTCTGTCCCCCTCTCCCTCCCTCTGTGTGTCGGCCTCCTCCCTCTGTCCGTCTTCCTGTGTCTCCCTCCCTCTCTGTCCCCCTCTCCCTCCCTCTGTGTGTCAGCCTCCTCCCTCTGTCCGTCTCCCTGTGTCTCCCTCCCTCTCTGTCCCCCTCTCCCTCCCTCTGTGTGTCAGCCTCCTCCTTCTGTCCGTCTTCCTGTGTCTCCCTCCCTCTCTGTCCCCTTCTCCCTCCCTCTGTGTGTCAGCCTCCTCCCTCTGTCCGTCTCCCTGTGTCTCCCTCCCTCTCTGTCCCCCTCTCCCTCCCTCTGTGTGTCGGCCTCCTCCCTCTGTCTGTCTTCCTGTGTCTCCCTCCCTCTCTGTCCCCCTCTCCCTCCCTCTGTGTGTCAGCCTCCTCCCTCTGTCTGTCTCCCTGTGCCTCCCTCCCTCTCTGTCCCCCTCTCCCTCCCTCTGTGTGTCGGCCTCCTCCCTCTGTCCGTCTTCCTACGTCTCCCTCCCTCTCTGTCCCCCTCTCCCTCCCTCTGTGTGTCAGCCTCCTCCCTCTGTCCGTCTCCCTGTGTCTCCCTCCCTCTCTGTCCCCCTCTCCCTCCCTCTGTGTGTCAGCCTCCTCCCTCTGTCCGTCTCCCTGTGTCTCCCTCCCTCTCTGTCCCCCTCTCCCTCCCTCTGTGTGTCGGCCTCCTCCCTCTGTCCGTCTTCCTGTGTCTCCCTCCCTCTCTTTCCCCTCTCCCTCCCTCTGTGTGTCAGCCTCCTCCCTCTGTCCGTCTCCCTGTGTCTCCCTCCCTCTCTGTCCCCCTCTCCCTCCCTCTGTGTGTCGGCCTCCTCCCTCTGTCCGTCTTCCTGTGTCTCCCTCCCTCTCTGTCCCCCTCTCCCTCCCTCTGTGTGTCAGCCTCCTCCCTCTGTCCGTCTTCCTGTGTCTCCCTCCCTCTCTGTCCCCCTCTCCCTCCCTTTCTGTCCCCCTCTCCCTCCCTCTGTGTGTCTGCCTCCTCCCTCTGTCCGTCTCCCTGTGTCTCCCTCCCTCTCTGTCCCCCTCTCCCTCCCTCTGTGTGTCACCCTCTGTCACCTCAGCCCAGCTTCCTGGGCACACACTGTTAGCAGATCTTTGAATGGCCCTTGGCTTGTTGATGTGAGTTTGTTTCTGATCTCCAGGCACCCATTGGGTGTAGTGTCTGTGTCTGCGCTGCTGCTGTGGTGGTGTGTGCTGCCACTCTTTCACAGTGTTGGCTGTTCATTAGCTGCTGTCATGTGCAAAACAGTGCCTTCACCCCCATGTGTTAATGCAAGGTGTCCGCCATTTGCTGGCGAGTCTTTCCTGTGTGGGGACACATTGTTTGTCTGGCTGTGACCTAGGCCATATGGGCAGAGGGCATTGTTGTCTGCTTCTGAGTTGCACTATGTGATTTTTTGGGCCCACCCTCCCGCCATCCGGGTTACCATGTCATGTGTTGGTGTCTTCTGTGGCCTGTGACTTGACATTGTCCAGCTGGGTGCATGGGGCATGGTGGTGCCAGTGGCATGTGCGTGTTCATGGAGTGTGGTTGAGTCATGCGATAGCTTGGGGTGGTTGCGTGCCTGTTTGTGAGTTTGGTTGTGGATGACGTTCCCCCCATGTGAGGTGCGTTGTTTGTGTACTCACCCGGGTCTCGGAGTCCTCCTAATCCTTCGACAGCCTCCACCGGCAGTATGGCCATCACCCTCTCCTCCCAGGGATGGTAGTGTACGGGTCTGCGGGACGGCCCTCCTCCAGTGACGTTGGCCTGGTTGTGTTCATCCGTCATCTTGGCTTGGACCCTCCTCCGCAGATCGTACCACCTGGTTTGGCATTCCTGCTTGTTCCTTCTGGTGTCCGCAACAGCATTCACAGCATCGACGATGGTCTGCCACATGGCTGTTTTTGCTGAAATGCTGGTCTGTCTGACCAATGTTCCAAAGAGGTGTGGCTCGACTCTGAGGATTTCATCGACAAGGACCTCCAACTCTCGGTTACTGAACTTTGGATTCTTGTTAGTGGGCATGGTGAGGGGTGTGGGTGTGGATGGTGGGGGGGTGTGTGGATGGTTGTGGGTGTGTGGGTGTGGTTGTGCAGGTGTGTGTGTGAATGTGATGAGGGGGTGTTTGTGAAGGTGTGTGTGTGAAGGTGTGCAAGTGTAAGGTGTGGTAAAGGTTCTAGTTTGGTGCTGTAGGTTGTCTGTGGGGTCTGGCAGCAGTGAGTCTGTTGCAAAGGCTCATGGTTTGTATGTGTGGGCCCTTTTTATTGGTCCATTGGTGGGTGTGGCTGTGTTTGAAGTTTGGGTGGGTGTGTTATAAGGAGTGGTGGTGTTTTGGGCCTCTGTTTGTTTTTGGCAGTTGCAGGTCAGTGAATGGGTTGTTTTAGTGGTTGTTGGACATGTTTAGTGGCTTTGTGCCATTCGAATGGTGTATTCTTGTGTTGTTTTGGTTTGTCCTGGTTGTGTACGTGCGTTTTTAGCGTGTGTACGGTGTGTACATGGGCCATTTTGTTGTACAGTGCTGTCCTTGTGTGTGGCTTGGTACGACTCGTACATGCGGTTGTGATGTTGGGGCCTGGGGTGCGCTCCGTACTTAGAATGTTGTGGTGGGGGTACGACTCTAACGTACAGGGGTGTACATACATGGGGGTACGACACGTACAGGGGTGTACATACATGGGGGGTACGACACGTACAGGGGTGTACATACACGGGGGGTACGACACGTACATGGGTGTACATCCACAGGTGGGGGTACGACTCTAATGTACACGGGTGTACATACACGGGGGAAACAACACGTACAGGGGTGTACATACACGGGGGTACGACACGTACACGGGTGTACATACACGGGTGGGGGTACGACTCTAATGTACACGGGTGTACATACACGGGGGTACAACACGTACACGGGTGTACATACACGGGGTGTACGACACGTACACGGGTGTACATACACGGGGGGTTCGACACGTACGTACGGGGGCTGGGGGGGGTCGGCGCGTACGTACGGGGGCTGGGGGGGGTCGGCGCGTATGCGGGCACATGTCTCCATGGTTGCTATGGGTGTTCGGTGCGGACGGTGTTTTTTCCATACGGTTGTAACTTCTGACGCACGGGATGGATCGTGATTCTGCGGTCGGACTTCACTTTTCACATTTGTACGGAGATTCGTCCGAGGACGTGTCGGACACATTTTCCGACCCGAGGACGTGTGGGGAATTATTCCCAATGCGATTCGTATGGTCTTTTTCCCATGCGAATCGTAATTGGCAGTTTGTACGGCACTTGTACGATTCGTACGGTAAAAAGACCCGATACGAGTCGTACGGGGAAAATTTTTAACGGATTGTAAATTGGCACCTTAATGTATATTATTTTACTTTATATATATATATTTAAATCGATATTTTTTACATCTAAAGTTTTTACATCAATATTTTAGTTTCAATATTTTTGTACTTACCTATGTAGGTATGGGAGTCGATATTTTTGTAGTCTATATTTTTTTCTCGATATTTTGAACATCGATATTTTGAACATCAATATTCTATCAGTGAACCACCCTGAAGATGTGTCTCCCCAAAGATGAGTCTGAATCACTCAAATACACTTTTCTCGTTATTATGAAAAGACCAAACCTTGTGAATAATGATGCTGAATTCAAGAATTAGCATACAAATTCTAATGCACATTCACTAAAATCTGCTACAGATAATTTACACAAAAAATACATATATGAGCAATAGGTGCACTATCAACTTATACTAAAGGAAACATTATATGAGTACCATGTGCAATGAATAATAAATCAAGCACACACTTATAGATGAGAAATGTGACACACATACATGAATAAATGAAATGCATTGGGGGCACATAAGCGGAAAATACAAAGCATGCGTCAGAAGGTGTCTGCACCATATTTTCAGGACTCCACCAATTTGCAGTTCACAGAGTTAAATCAGATCTTTAATATGCTGTTCAAGGAAAGGTCTGGGCTGTAAACCTCTCTCGAAATGAGGTTATAATTCTCTAGTAGAGCAAGTAGTGTCTTCCTCTGTGATCTGTGTATTTGCTCTTAGACAAGACAGTATATCAGGGAGTTAATTTCCTCTTATCAGGAGTGGCTGTGTCCATGTAAGATAAAATCTTACCTGAAAATGGACATCCTTGTGGATCTATTGAAGAGCGAAGGATTAGGCTGGTAACCCAAGTGCGGCTCTTCTCCTCCTACTACAGCTCTAGTATTGCCTTCCAACTTGTGTTCTGCCACCTAGCCTATGTTTCGCATTACAACCCCCACTAGTACATCCTTAACCACACGTAAAACTCTGTTGACTCCACTGGGTGCATACTGCTCCCACCCACCCCTTTCAGCACCCTGTTTTGAAATCCTTCCCCTGTAGAGTGGCCTGATGCTCTGTAGCTAGGTTTACATTGTATAGTTCAGATGCATACGTACAGGTGTTCCAGAGATATGGACCCAGAAACGTTGTGGATGAGTGAATAGTGGGTCCCCAGATTCTTCAGACAGTTTGTGGTAATTTCTACCAAGACTTAATAGATGCAAACTGTCTTAATTGTATCTTTTGTTCCAATCTGAGTCATTACACGTCCTTTGGAGCCAGGGTGATATGAGACATATTTACCTGTTTAGTCTGCTATACACATATAACAAAGTTCCTTTTTGATGTCTTAGAGCTCAGAGTCTATCTGTGTCTAAAACTGGACACAGTTGAGGTTCATCAAGTTTCTTTCTTTATTATCTGTGAGGTCTCCACCTATCAGCATGGTGCCGGTTTCACTTAATATATGTTTGAAAGGTGTCATGTGCCTCTTTAAGAGGGTCCGAGCTAGGAAGAAAAAGCAAGAAAGGAAACAAACTCCTTGGTAAAATTATGAATTAATGCATGTGTTGAAAAGCAAGGCACAAAAACTACCCTTAATCAGGATTGTGAAATAACCCAGTATTGATTTTCCAGAACTAGAAATCAAGACAGAATTCTAGTTACAAAGTAAAGCCGGTATCTGGGACAAAAATGGTAACAAGCAGGCAATGAACAATAAAGGACCGCATACACTGCGACACGTCCATCTCTTATGAGTATCCCCTCATATATTTTCTAAAAATAAAATTTCATTGCTGGAGATTGATTAGTTCAATCTTGGATTGGGAACTTCAGACAACAGTCACTGGAATAGCCACCATCTTGGAAAGAGTTATTTATATAGGTAGACACGCCTACATCTTCAGACATGTGACATCTTTCTGCTGAGAGAGAACCCCATGTTTGGCATCATTCTTTTCCTTCCCCTGCAACCTTCCATGCCCTGAACATTGGTCTAGACCAGGGTTACTCATAGTACGGCCCGCGGGCCGCTGGCGGCCTGCCCGGCCTTCATTGGTGGCCCGCGGACCTTGTTCGATTACACTATGCCGCAGTTCCTTCCTTGGAGTAAACAGGGAAGATGGCCGCAGGAGCAAACGTTGTGAATATGCTTGAATACGTATTCACAACGTTTCCTCCTGAGGCCACCGTCTCTGCTTACTGCTTGCCTCTGATTGGCCTGCCTGCCTCTGACGTCACACACAGACCCGGGCGCAAAGCTCAGGCCCTTTAAAAGTCAGCTGTAACTAGCGCTAGTTACAGCTGACTTTTAAAGGACCTTTTGGTGAGCTTCCTGTGTCCCTGTTGACGACGTCCTTCCAGCCCGCAGCCCCGGAGAACCTTCACAGCAGCCTGGTGCCCGGAAAATTTTCAGCGTCTCTTCACCTGCACAGGTATGGTTTTTTTTGCCAACTCCCAAACAACCTTCATATTTACAATATATCCAAATAGGCACATGCATATTTCTATCGGGAAGCAGGCACCCTTGCTCGAAGTCTTGTATAGCTGTCTGCCACTCCCTCGGCTTCACATCGAAGGAGATACTCTCCCCTTCCGCTGAGCCATCTCAAACGTCAGGAGTAACCGCCCTGGGGCGGTTGCCTTTAAATAATGTAGGGAACTATTTTTGACAAAATTAAGTATGAGTGCGTTATGCCTCTATCTAACCACGTATTTCTTACTGCCCTGCCTGTTCGGTGGGATGGTTTCTTTTTGCATCTAAAAAGCCCCCAAACAAGAGATGTGCATGTTGGTACTTATGATTCTTGTTGGGCTCCAGGTCCCATGCGGTGGACAGAGTCGGGAAAGAAACTGTAATCAATATGTAGGGGTACACTTATGTGTATCACTTTTGGGAAACTAAGACAACATGAAGCTGCACATCACCACCCTTTGGCACTTCGGAACTACAGTTAAAATCTTCACACAGTCTGGCTCCTGGAGATATACTAAAGGTGAGGAATCTGTTCTTAAATAGTGTATCCACCTGAAAAATTGTTATCGAAGGTAAGTAACTTGTTCATTTTGACATATCCCAATTTTGAAATATCCTGGTTCCCTAGATTCAAATCCAGCTCAAAAAGCTTTTGAACTGCATTGCCAAATGTGATGCTCTTTGTAGTTGCATCTGATTGTGAAATACAGCATTGTCTAATGTTTTGAAAGGTTTTTTTTTTACTCTAGCTCCGCCCCCCACTGATCCCGCCCCCACTGACTCCACCCCTACCAGTGCGGCCCTCGGCCACTAACCACACTGTAATTTTGGCCCCCGACAGAAAGTTTGTGAGTACCCCTGGTCTAGACAGTCTGAGCTCAATTCAAGCTTTGGAACATCCCTCAGGGTGGCCCCAGAAATGCAATGTGGTCTGAGCAGTAAAGAGGAGACACCTTCCCTTCAACAGAGCACAGGAACCAATGATATGCTGCCTCACCACACAATGAGTGTGGAATCCAGGAATGTGCTGCCTTCTCATAACTGTACTCTGCTACCTTCGGTAAGGTCCTGGCACAGATGTGATAGAATACCTCTCTCCAGACGTTCTGGGTTTATCAGGATGCTGGTGGAAAAAATTTAAAGAATGAACTGAAGAAACATCTTCCCTAAGCCCAAGAGCATTCCCTGGATGGATAATCTGTCGAATGATTCAAAATTTAAAGACAACTTCAGAAATATTAGAATGACAGATTTCTTGTACCTCATTCTCTTATGTTCAGAGGGCAATCAATGATAAGGCTAAGCAACATCTGATTTCAATTGTGAAGAAAAGAAAACCAGATAAGGCAACTTCAAACGCAGGAGTGATATGAAGAGTATTGACTAAATATCATGAATGGTCATCCATCAATCAATCAGGGGTTTATAAAGTGCGCCACTCACCAATGAGGGTCTCAAGGCGCCGGGGGGGGGAGGGCTGGGGGGTTAGCGGCTCCGGATCAGTCGAAGAGCCAGGTCATCGACTGGAAATGCATGAACAGAAAGAAAGTGGGACGATAATCAAATCTTAACGCCAGGAGAAACATGAGCAGAAATTAATCTTGACTTGCCTGCATTTTCTTTATTTTTGATTTTACAGTGATGTAAGTAAACGGCCCATGAAGTCAGTAGCAGTTAGAACCAAAGGATCAATACAAAATGAAGAAGGAAAAACGTTTGAATGGAATCTTCACAAGCAGAGAAAACTTGCAGTTTTGTAGCACTATCTGTTGGATTTTTATAAGAAAATTTTGCAATTGGTAGAAAGAGACTTAGATATCTTGAGTAGCATTACAATAACATCAAAGATACTGCTCCAGACTTTGACTCCTTTCTTCTGTTTGCCCTTTAGTCTGAGGGCGGCAACTAGAAGAAAGATCTTTTTCTGTTCCTAATGCCTTGCAATGAGCCTTCCTGACATATAAAAGATGTTAAGTAGTATTGTCAGAAATCCTAGTTTGAAGTAAACCTTGAAGACAAATAGGGGCCGATTCCGATCCTGTAAAACCCAGGTACGAACCGTCGGACGGAGCGTTTTCTCCGTCCGACTCGTACCCGGGAAAAACACCTTACAAACCCGCAAGTACGATTCGTACCGAAACACCATTTCCGTACGAATCGTAAAAAACACCGACCGGCTAAAACATACCCACAATTCCGATCCGGGACACCACGTACGTGACATTCGCACGGAGTCAGGCAGCGTTTTACGGACCAGCAAGTACGATTCGTACCCACAGCACTTCGCACTGCAATATTTTTACGGGACCCAAAAAGTGCCGGAAAAGCTAAGTACGCAACGATGCATGGCGAAAAGGGGGCCCGGTACGCGCTGGTGGTCCGCACCGTACCTACGGGGGTGGGGGTACGCTCCGTACCTACTGGGGTGGGGGTACGCTCCGTACCTACGGGGGTGTGTGTATGCTCCGTACCTACAGGGGTGGGGGTACGCTCCGTACCTATGGGGGTGGGGTGTGGGTATGCTCCTTACCTATGGGGGTGTGGGTACGCTCCGTACCTATGGGGGTGGGGGTACGCTCCATACCTATGTGGGTGGGGGTACGCTCCGTACCTACGGGGGTGGGGTGTGGGTACGCTCCGTACCTACGGGGGTGGGGGTACGCTCCATACCTATGAGGAAATATGAATTTTTATGGTCAATTGTGTCCCCTATCTAGACCCCAACGGCTCCATGTACATGCTACAAGTACATGTATGTTCCCTCCACTTCAAGCTATGAAGACGCAAATACAATTGTGTCCAACGTTAATATGTCCTCTTTCAGATCTGCCATGAATGGGTCAGATATTCCATTCCTAAGTATGCCTTGCCACCGTCTTTATATGGTATACTTTTCACGTTTTCCAGCTCTGACAAGGTAGGCCCTGAATTCTGCCATCGAGCTTTTTCTGCTTCTGCCTCTGAATGCTCCAGCCTGGACCGGCATCTGTATCCATGAACTTTGTCTTACTTCCTGCGCGGCTAACGGTGCCTAACCCGGCCTGTTGCCTGCCAAAACTGTATTCAGCCTTCAAGTTATCTGCTCCGCTCTTCAAGAAATGCATTCCTGTCTAGTAGCTTAGGTAAACATCCCTCCAGCTGCAGAGCAAAGGGCCCGGCCTTACTGTCTCCATGCAAGTAATTCATGACTTTCGTTACCATGGTAGGCCCATGCCCCCTCGCATCTCATGTAGACACTTAGACGCTTGTACACGCACTAGCAGTCAGTATAGAATAGGATCTGTCCGAGAAGACCTTTCCTTCCAGATAATATAGTTCCTTAAACACAAGATATTAGATATGATTTAGGACTAGGTTGTCCTGACACCCCAGACTTCTGTCTCCTCATGTAGGGCTAAATGTCAAGTTCCCTTCACCCTCTAGTTACACGTCAATCACACGTCATGCGGCTGCACGCGCATCTCTGCCATGTATTTTTGCTGACTTTGCAGGATTCTCTTATGGATCCACCCACTTGTGTTATCATCATAATGACGTTTTTAGTATACGCCTCTATGCACGCCTATTGTAACGCCTTTTCATTACGTATGTATATTCTTATCAGCTGTTACGCCTTCTGCATATGTCTTTACTGTAATGCACTTTAATATAAATATGATAACCTGTCAATAATGTATTGCTGATCCCTTCCTGAACCTTCGTGGTGACGGAACTCGATTGCCTGGTTCGAACCATAACCATCATTCCTTTGTAAGGAATAAATTCCCTTTTATAACCTCAAATACCACGGATTCTGCCTCTTATTTTTACTGAGTTATTCGTATTGTATTTTACCGCATAAATTAAGTCTAGGTAATTAAAATTTACCACATAATTGGCGCCCGAATAGGGACTCCTCTCACACCCCACGCGCCGGAGGTGCGTTGCAGACCCGGTCTCCTGCCACAGCCGGACGGACAATTACGCGTACCCGCAGGATTTCCTGTATCTCCCTCAGGCCAACGGGGGCGACTGAGGCTGCGATCAACACCCAGACGAGGCGGTGAGGAGTGCGGAGAATCCCGACCAGAGCCTAGCTGAGAGAGCAAGATCCGAGGTACACGGAGGCCCACCAGATTCCGAAGCTCCGAAGTATCTAAGTCACGAGTCGAGTCCAGTCCAGTTTGGTCTAGTCCAGTCCAGACCTCCGAGGCCTTCCGTTCCGTGCTTCCCGGTGAGTACCGTTGCGGGGGACGCATCTAGACGTGCACATTAGTTTGTGCCGGTCAAGACGGGTCTGGGTACACAGACCTCGTCTGCACTGTTTTAGCAGTGTATCTGTACTGTTTAGCAGTTATACAGTATATTTAGTATTATGCAGTTAACTGGTTTTATTCTAATTATTATTGTTCGTTCTGAAATGTTTTGATATGTTTTAAATGTCGTGGTATGAGTGATTGTGCGATCTTCATTATTGTGTTTATTGTAATTATTGTGTTCAAGACCGAGTAAGAATTAAGTAGCAAGGTTCAAGATGCCGTTATTTTCAAAATTAAGACAGATAAAAACTAGAAAAGGGACACTCGAGGAAGCTGTTCCCATCCCACCTAGGGACACTCCAGGGTACTTTATGTACCATAAACATGGCCTAGATGCCGTATTATATCTTGATCTATGGGTGGACTACACCAAGGATTTAGCAGAGAGTCAGAGATGGCCCGCTGCCGGAACATGGGATGAAGATTGCATCATGAGAATAGAAGAAGTACTATGGAAAAAGAAAGCCAGACAGTCACAGAAAGATGCCATTGAACTATGGCGTAAAGAATCGCATAGGCGCACAGAGAAAGCGCTCAGAAAGGAAGAGAAAAGTAGGGAAGATTCAGAAAGAGCCCGAGAAAACATATTAATTGACGAAGGTATCCGAGCAAAAACAGAACAAGTAGACAGACAACGAAACACTCTTATGAATGGTATGTATCCTCTTCTGGCCGAGGGTTTGCCTAAAGCCACCATGGAGGTACCAAAGGATCTGCCACCTCCATTACTCCCGATTAAAGTACATCCCAAGACCGCAAAGGACATTTTCCTTTCTTCCTATTTAGATGATGCAGCCCCCGAATATACTAATGGTGCGCAGCCACGCATACCACCCGTTAACGACGCTCAACCCCAAGAACAGCTGCACCCACCTCCGCAGCAACAAACTCCTACTCAAGTCCTAACCATTCCATCTGTTTCTACAGTCCTTCCTGCACCCACACTCTCTACCGTACACCCAACAAATCCTTTTGGACTTGGCACCTCGGGAGGTGCGACAGGAGGTTTTTCCACGCCACCACCAACAGCTAGATTGACTTATAGGGATTTAGCATACCAACGCACACCCCAAAGAGCTAATGACAATATATTAAATGAGCCTCTTTCCGATTGTAGATATGATCCAGTGCCAGGAATACACGACAGAATGTTGCTATCTTCAGTACGTTTGCGACGAGCTGCAAACTATTTAATGACGTTACCAGGAATGGTTGAACATCTAGACAAAATATATCGCTTTATCCAAACAGGGCAAGGTCCTGAAAGTATTGCCGAAGCCATGGAATACCAGAAAGTAGACATGCAAAAATTATTGTTACGCTTTTTTATAAACTGCTTGATCAGAAACAGAGATAGGCCTGAAGTAGACCCGGAGGAAATGCAAGTACTTACCAGATGGGGTCAGAATATAACAGACGGGAAACATGATAAACAGAAGTATATAGAAGTCATGTGCCGAAAGATCAGAAAAGAAGTAGAACGAATACATGAAAGAAGAGTAGAAGCAGATAAAACTGAATCAGAGGAAGAGGAGGAGGAACAGTCAGAAATAAGTACAGGACAATTAGAATTACCAGCTAGACAAACGATAGCTTATGTAGGAAAAGGAAGATCCTTTAATAAAACAATACGTCCGATACGTCCAGAATGTAACAGAATTTTGAAAACAGTTATCTCAAATCCAAGGACCCCTGAACACTTATTCCAGGCTACCGATAAATTACTTCGAGAACGAAGGGGGTACCATGTGCTCGATTCTATGGATGAACAAGAATTAGCTAGGTCAGCAGTACAATGGGCTGACAGCTCTGAAAAATACAGTGATGATGCGCTAGCACACACGTTTCTGAATCTCGCCCCAGACGAACAGCGTTTAGCTAGTATATACATGATACAATATCTCCTTATATTATATAAAGGCCAACACTCCGATCCTGGTCCCCTACCTGATATATTGATAGAACTACTCACGAATAAATGGAGAGGTCTAGGTACCGATCTAATTAAAGTAATTCTAGAATACCGACATAGATATAGTGCCTTTTTGTGTCCAGAACATGATCCAGCTCCTTCCATGGAGAGAAAAACGTATTACATAGACAGACAGAATCCTTTACGCGAAGTACACCCAGTTAGAAATGATGATAATACGTTTAGACGCGTATTCGTGTACACGCCCATAACTAAAATAGAACTATTGGAGATGAAAAAATTAGTGCCCAGCCATGACAAAGATCCAGCAGGTTTCCACCGTGAACTAAAGGACATGTTACTCATGGGTGATTATACCTATCCAGACATTATGAAAATATTGAAAGTATTATTGCCTGCCGGTATTTATGAGAAACTCAAAGAAAAAGAATGGGAAGTGGGAGACCAAAAGATTGATTGGACCGCATTAGAAACCGAAGAAAACAACAGAACTGCAGGCGTAGGGCTTGGGGACAAAACTAAAGCATTACCGGGATTATTAGTGCAAGTATTGCCACGTTTATTAACTACGAAAAAGGAAGATTGGGGAGCAATATCAGCTTGTAAACAGAAACCAGAGGAAGACACTAGTGATTTTTATTCCCGATTTGAAAAATGTTTTGGTATTAATAGCGGCCTGAAAGCAAGTAGTGATTCATATCCACATCTTTTTGTAACAAAACTAGTCGAGAATTCCCTGCCACAGGTTAAAAACAGAGTATTGAAAGTGGAGAGCACTTGGCAAGCTAACACTCCTTCACAAATGTTACAAATGTTACAGTATCACCAGAATAGAATTAGAGAAGAACAAGAACACGAACAAAGACGTATGAAAGACACGAAAATGAAAATGCTCGTCGCTCAGTCAGTTCCAGCTGACAGTCATAAGAAGGGTGCGACACAGTCCAGTAATTCAGCGGTTCCCGTTAAAGGGACATGCAACTATTGTAAACAGCCAGGTCATTATATAAACGATTGTGCAGTTCTGAAACATAATATCTCTACGGGTAAAACCAAGGAGAGACCACGTCCGCCTAGACAGGATCAGATTCAACAACAAGCACCTCAGAATGTACAGCCTATGCAAGCTGCACAACAGACCATAACGGTACCACAGCCACAGCCTATTGCCGCAACACAAAACACGACACAACAGATGTACCAGTACGCACAAAATGACTATCCAGAGTATCAGCGATACACATGAAATAGCCTAGAGAGGGAAGTTGGCTTACCCCTTATTGAGGTTCCTGTAGATCAAGGGGGTCCTTATGTACAGAGTCAAGTATTAGGGAAAGACAGAAAGTTTCTACTTGATACAGGGGCAAGCAGAACAACTATAAGTCACGACGAAGTCCCAGGGGCAACCCTCTCAGGCTCACAAAATATTTCCCTTGGTTTTTCAGGAAAGCCTACTATTAACGAAGTATCGCAACCACTTGCATTTACAGTTGGTCCATTGACACGGACTACAGATCTATTGCTTACGAAATCATGTCCAGAAAACTTGTTAGGTATTAAAACATTGAAAGCTCTAGGAGCTATAATATGTTGTTCTCCGGACGGAGTACGACTATTTTTGCGTGACTTTAAGGGTCACTACGTGACAAGAGACATGGATCACCGGTTACAGAATCTACCTGCACATTTATGGGCACAAGGCCCCACTGATGTAGGTTGTATGCACATTACACCATATCGAGTCACACTCAAAGCAGGAGTGGTATTACCACGAATGCGACAATACAAGTTACCTCCAGATGCTGTAGTGGTTTTACTGCAAATCATTGACGAGCTCATTGCACAAGGAGTGGTTGTAGAAACCGACTCCAATGTATGTAATTCTCCGATCATTCCGATTCTTAAACGAACTGATCCAAAAGCACCGCCAGTATATCGATTAGTTATTGATGTGCGCGAATTGAATAAATGCATTATACCACAATATCCCGTGGTCCCAGATATCTCTTCATTACTGACAGCCATTGATTCAGAAGCAACGTTCTTTGCTGTAATTGACCTCAAGAACGCCTTCTTCAGCGTCCCAATCGATCCGGAAAGCCAATATTTGTTCGGATTTAGTTTAAATGGACGAAGTTTTAAATTCGCACGCGCACCTCAAGGATTTACAGAAAGTCCTAGCATCTACAGCCAAGCACTGAAAAGACAACTTGACAGTATCCACATGCCAGTCAACACTGCACTGCTTCAGTATGTCGATGATCTGCTGATCACCGCCCGAAGCGAACCCGAATGTGAAAAAGCATCACTGACGGTTTTACATTTTCTGGCCGACAAGGGGCACAAGGTGTCCCCTTCGAAGCTGCAATTTTGTGCCCAGCAAGTTGTGTACCTAGGGCACTTGCTGTCCAAATGGGGGAGACAGCTCACACCTGACCGCATCCAGTTAATTGTAAACATGCCACCACCCAAGACCCAAAAGGAGGTACGGGCCTTCATAGGCCTCACTTCGTACTGCAGGCAGTGGATTCCCCAATATGCATTTTTAGCAAAACCACTCATTCAGTTGACAACCCAGGAGGCAGCGACATCGACTGTCCTCCCTTGGACTCCAGAACATACACAAGCATTTGAAGACTTAAAGAAAGCTTTATGCCAAGCACCTGTTTTAGCGACACCATGTTACAGTAAGCCTTTTACACTCTTTGTTACAGAACGTGAAGGTACTGCCTTGTCAGTACTCACTCAGGAACAAGCAGGATCACACAAGCCGTGTGCTTACTTTTCTAGCACGTTAGATCCCGTAGCTCAAGCTCTTCCTGCGTGTCTGAAATCAGTTGCAGCAACAGCTCTAGCGATCAGACAAAGCGATTCCATAGTATTAGGACATCAATTGACAGTACAAGTACCACACGCAGTAGAGGTTCTCTTGAATCGGACACAAACACAACACTTGACTATAGCACGACTGACAGGTTACGAACTCACATTGTTTCAGCCACACATAGAAATCAGACGTTGTAGTACATTAAATCCTGCCACACTTTTGCCATTAAGTGGAACAGACCCACTGGCGCATGATTGTATTGAAGTCATTACTATTACGACAAAACCCAGACAAGACTTGACAGACGTCCCATTACCAGACCCAGACCTGACATTTTATGTAGATGGTTCATGTATGAGAACAAGTACAGGAGAGTTAGTGGCCGCTTATGCAGTCACGACAGACACCGAAGTCATTGAAACAAATTGTATTGACACATTATCAGCTCAAGCAGCAGAACTTACTGCTCTGACACAAGCCTGTATTCAAGCCAAGAATAGAAAAGTTAACATATATACAGATTCACGTTATGCTTTCGGAGTCGTACACGACTTCGGAGTTCTTTGGCGAGAGAGAGGTTATTTGACTTCTCACGGTGCCAACATTCAACACGGTCCCCTCATTCAAGCTCTGTTAGATGCAATACATCTACCTACTTCAATATCTATCATGAAGTGCAAAGCCCATACAAAGGCCACCGATATTATTTCCCAGGGTAACGACCTAGCAGACCGAACAGCTAAGCAAACAGCACAGAATCGGACTCATGCAACTGACTTGACAAAGACAATAGTTCCGACGCCGACACACTGCATGACAGTTAAGGATCCCGCCCTTGATGTAATTGACATACAGACACATGCTACGCCAGAAGAAATAAAGAAATGGATTGAATTAGGAGGGATCCAAACAGATCAGGGATGGATGACGAAGGGAAAATCTATATGGTTTCTCCCCGACTCAATGGTTCAAGTTATCATTAACACAATACATAGTCCAGCACATCTAGGAGAAAAAGCTATGTTAGACAGTATTCAACACATTTGGTTCAACAAACACTTACGAGCTGCAGCCAAACAGAAAGTCCGAACTTGTATGATATGTTGTCAGTTCAATCCAGGTAAAGGCGTACCTGTAGAGCAGGGTGGATTTCAACCTCCCGATCACCCTTTTGAAGTCCTCCAGATGGATTATATCCAGATGGAACGATGTCGAGGATTCAAATACGTCCTCGTAGTTGTATGCACTCTTTCCCGTTGGACAGAGGCATATCCCGTCTCAGATTACACTGCCCCGACTACTGCCAAACAATTAGTTCGTGAATTCTTCCCACGGTATGGTTTGCCCCGTATGGTGTACTCAGATAATGGCCAGCCGTTCTCATTCGAGCTAATGAAACACATTTCACTCTTGTTAGGCTATCAATGGAAATTCCACTGTGTCCGACATCCCGAGGCAGCAGGTCTCGTGGAACGTCATAATCAGACCCTGAAAATACGACTTTCTAAAATATGTAGAGAGAAAGGCGTCGACTGGATAGTAGCCTTACCAGTTGCACTATTTTACATGAGAATGGTAGCACATTCTCGCACAGGGCTATCCCCGTACGAGGTGGTCTTCGGTAGGCCGCCAAATATGTGGGGGACGCCTATACCTCGTAAAATAACTGATGTTGATTGTAATATGCTGACAGATTACCTTGCTTCCTTGATGTCTGCACTACAATCTTGCCGTTCACAGGTAGCTGCAGCCTTTCCCGACAACACCGAGGTAAAGCCCCATGAAGTGGTTCCTGGAGATCTAGTTCTCGTCAGAAACTTCGACAGGAGGAGCCCGCTGGAGCCTCGTTGGCAACAACCAAAGCTGGTTCTTCTAACGACGAGGACAGCAGTGAAGGTCGAGGGTCGCAAGGGTTGGTTACACTCGAGTCATATCAAGAAATTTCATGGACTACCGTCTGATCTGAACTCTCAACCCTGCCCCCTTCCAGAGACTGATTCAAAACTCCCCCTGGTTGAAAAGACCGAAACACAGGAATACAAACTGAAACTAAGGTCTAGCAAGTCAGACAATTCGATTGTTTAAGTCCTCTCCAAGGTGAATCGGTTGAATTAAGTCTTTGACATGTATCCTCTAGACCGAATTAGAGAGAGAAATAGACAGAAACAGCTCAAGAAACATGCATACTGTAAATCACTTCATAGTCACTGTATAGTGACATTGTTGATTATGTTTTTTCTATGTCTTTTTATTATTGCTGCAAGTATACTGTTACACATGTACTATCCTATTTTCAAGCGTGCTTACAATGTTACTGCCGAACATTCTTTTAGTGAACTACCTCCACATGAGTTGTCCTATAGATTTGCGCTGCGCAACAACACATTTATTAGTATGTTACATCATTCCCATCAGACCAGCAATGCTACCAATTGTTGGATATGTGGCCGACTCCCTCCCTATCAGAAATACAAAGGAGTTCTGCCTCTCTTTCCGTACCCGTTCACACACAATGGTTCCTGTGGAGCATGGTTTAGTTTGATTAACTCTTTAGATTCAAACACTGCAGTTTATCAGAGCAACTGGGTATGGGGAAACCTGAACTTAGTTTTGCTTAAAGCCTGTCATCCTAACAAGGAGGGACTTCCCAAAGGAACAGGAACTGACCTAGAAAATGAAGTATATGGATTAGGTAATTTTACACTTAACCTCATGATTCTAAATGCTGAATCTGAAGCTACACTAGTCTTGCCTGCTATGTCCGTATTACCAGTCAAAGGTGAATTCTGTATAAAAAAGAATGGTTCAGTACACCTGGGTCATAGTAAATGTACTACTGTGATCGAATTCAGTGATAAAGGCAAGTCTACATTTAGAGCTTCCCGTCACTCCTACTTCATCTGTGGTCACACTGCATATATACGCCTACCTCCAGACTGGGATGGTACCTGTTACATTGCATTCCTTTTGCCACCTGTTTTCCTAGCCCCTCCCAATTATCATAGAAATACCAATCTAGTACACTATAGACCCCAGAGAGATATCCCGATTGTTGACTACACCGAAACAGCATGGGAACAATATACAGACTTCAATAAAGGTCTCTTTCCTTACATAGGTGTTGTCTCAAATAGTAAACTGATACGTAGATTAACCAGAACCCTTGAAGCAGTAGTGAATGAAACTACCTCTGCCCTAGGCAACTTAACAGAGGAGCAGTCTGCGATGCGGATTGTTGTTCTCCAAAATCGTCTTGTCCTTGACGTCATCCTAGCCGATAGGGGCGGAGCCTGTAGGGTCATCGGATCAAGTTGCTGTGTTTTCATCCCAGAAAACGCGCCATCCGTATATAAAGCCATAACTCGTCTTCATAAGATTGCAAGCCAGATACATCAGAATCCAGGCACCTGGACATGGTCCGGTTGGTTCTGGAGCACATTGTCAGCCTGGGGATGGAAAGTCCTATCCTTCCTAGGTATTGGCCTTCTCATAGTATTTAGTTGTTGCCTGTGTCTACAATGTGGACCAGCGATTTACGGCTTGTGTGCCACATCGTGTATTCCACGTTCAAGTTTTCATTCAAGATCCCGGAAGAAGAAAGAAGAGCAAATGGTGTTACATGAACAGATTGATGGATTCCTGAAGATCGATATTTCATGAGGGTCCGTAGGGGACAAGGAGGGAATGAGGAAATATGAATTTTTATGGTCAATTGTGTCCCCTATCTAGACCCCAACGGCTCCATGTACATGCTACAAGTACATGTATGTTCCCTCCACTTCAAGCTATGAAGACGCAAATACAATTGTGTCCAACGTTAATATGTCCTCTTTCAGATCTGCCATGAATGGGTCAGATATTCCATTCCTAAGTATGCCTTGCCACCGTCTTTATATGGTATACTTTTCACGTTTTCCAGCTCTGACAAGGTAGGCCCTGAATTCTGCCATCGAGCTTTTTCTGCTTCTGCCTCTGAATGCTCCAGCCTGGACCGGCATCTGTATCCATGAACTTTGTCTTACTTCCTGCGCGGCTAACGGTGCCTAACCCGGCCTGTTGCCTGCCAAAACTGTATTCAGCCTTCAAGTTATCTGCTCCGCTCTTCAAGAAATGCATTCCTGTCTAGTAGCTTAGGTAAACATCCCTCCAGCTGCAGAGCAAAGGGCCCGGCCTTACTGTCTCCATGCAAGTAATTCATGACTTTCGTTACCATGGTAGGCCCATGCCCCCTCGCATCTCATGTAGACACTTAGACGCTTGTACACGCACTAGCAGTCAGTATAGAATAGGATCTGTCCGAGAAGACCTTTCCTTCCAGATAATATAGTTCCTTAAACACAAGATATTAGATATGATTTAGGACTAGGTTGTCCTGACACCCCAGACTTCTGTCTCCTCATGTAGGGCTAAATGTCAAGTTCCCTTCACCCTCTAGTTACACGTCAATCACACGTCATGCGGCTGCACGCGCATCTCTGCCATGTATTTTTGCTGACTTTGCAGGATTCTCTTATGGATCCACCCACTTGTGTTATCATCATAATGACGTTTTTAGCATACGCCTCTATGCACGCCTATTGTAACGCCTTTTCATTACGTATGTATATTCTTATCAGCTGTTACGCCTTCTGCATATGTCTTTACTGTAATGCACTTTAATATAAATATGATAACCTGTCAATAATGTATTGCTGATCCCTTCCTGAACCTTCGTGGTGACGGAACTCGATTGCCTGGTTCGAACCATAACCATCATTCCTTTGTAAGGAATAAATTCCCTTTTATAACCTCAAATACCACGGATTCTGCCTCTTATTTTTACTGAGTTATTCGTATTGTATTTTACCGCATAAATTAAGTCTAGGTAATTAAAATTTACCACACCTACGGGGGTGGGGGTACGCTCCGTACCTACGGGGGTGGGGTGTGGGTACGCTCCGTACCTACGGGGGTGGGGGTACGCTCCTTACCTATGGGGGTGGGGGTACGCTCCGTACCTACGGGGGTGGGGTGTGGGTACGCTCCGTACCTACGGGGGTGGGGGTACGCTCCATAACTACGGGGGTGAGGTGGGGGTACGGCGCGTACTTGGGGGTGGGGTTGGGGGTACGGCGCGTACATGGGGGAGTGGGCTGGGGGGGTGTTCGGCTCGTATGCGGGCACATGTTTGGACGTCTCCATGGTTGCCATGGGAGATCGCTCCGTACGGTGTTTTTTCCATACGGTTGTGCATTCGGACGGACTGGACGGATCGTACTTGCGCGCTCGGACTTCAGTTTACCGATTCGTCCGTAAAACTGTCCGGGGACGTGTCGGACACTGTTTCCGACCCGAGGACGTGTCGGGGAATTTTCCCAGTGCGATTCATATGGATTTTTTAACATACGAATCGTACTTGCCAGTTTGTATGGGACTTGTACGATTCGTACGGAAAAAAATCCGGATATGATTCGTACGGGGATCGGAATCGGCCCCATAGTGTCTGGTAAGGAACATTGAGCAATTTTTCGGATGTGGGTAACATAATTTGTGCCAAAAGTACCTTCTACAGCCATTGTTTCTTAAAATCTCCAAAATGTGGAGATTCATTGTAAGTTAATTGAGATCACCATGGCTCAGGAGTCACAGGTAAAGGCTGCAACTGTCCAAAAGGTTTAAGATAAAATAATTTATTTTGAGCACCAACGGGACAAGACAGAAGACATTTTTGAACATCCAAGTAAATATTTGGCCTTTAGAAACCTCAGAAGAGTAGATCTAATGTAGTGTTCACTTCCCTATTGGCCAAACATAGAGGAAACATGACGGAGACATATCACCTCAACTGTAGTTCTTTGATGGAAATTTAAAAAAAACTTGTTCAAAGAAATACAACAATTTGTTATACAAGGGGTGCCTTAAGATGAAGATCCTCTAACTCATTGGGATCCATTTGTTCTAGAGCCATCTAAATCCTTTCTAAGAAGGACTCAACGATTCCAACCACCTGTGTGAGAGGGAATAATAGGCTGATAAAAGACAAGAGATGATTCTGGATAATGTCGAGATAAGGGATCAGTCAAATACATTTTTGAACTATGAATGTAGGTAACGGCGAAATCCTACTGTGCAAAGAACAATGCTTGTCCAGCTTGCCACTGTTCCTGTATTGATGAGTTTGTACATACTGTATATGTTGATGATCTGTTCAGATTTCAAATTGTTCTGTAGTGCTCTCCTAAAGATGTTGCCATTTAGTTCAAGCCATCTTGACAGTTATTAGCTTTCTTTCAAGGAAGGAATTATTCCCTTCACTTTTGGACAAGGCATGCAACAAATAGAATACCAGATGATTTCATCCATCAGTTTCTTGCATTATTAATAGGACCCACTGCTCTTTTAGAAGCATCAGTCTCTTCAATGAACGTCTTAGCGTTATTTGGATGGCACAAAACTGGAGCTTGACTAAAAAACTGTTTATACACATTAAATGCATTTTCAGCTTGAGCATCTAAGTAAAAATCTCCTTTCACACTTTCTTTCTTTAAAACATTGGTGATGTCACTAGTTATCTCTGCAAAATCTTTCATGAAGTAACAATAAAAATTTAAAAATATAAGGAAACTTTGAGTCTCTTTAATGTTAATAGCTGAAGGACATTTAACAGTGAATGAAACCTTCTTCGGAACCATAGAGAGGCCTGAAGCTTTCAGTCTGAACCAAAGATAATCAGTCTCCTCCTGCTCAAATTCAGATTTCTCAGGTTTACAATTCTGATGATGTAGCTGGAGTCTTGACAGCACAGTTTCACATCCCCTTCATGTTCGTTAAAAGTTTTGACCAAAAACAAAATGTCAACCAGATAGACTAATACAAAAGGAACATGCGCAAAGCTTGAATCCATAAAACAGTGAAAAATAGCAGGAGGATTTGCACAACCCAAATGACGTTACTTAATATTCAAAATAGCGAAGCTGGGTGCAGAAACCTGTTTACCACTCAGCCCCCTATTTATATATATAGGAGCTAATAAGGACCTCACAGACCAAGCTTGTTAAATACTTGTGCATTGTGATTCTAAAATGTCTTTGATTCTAATTTGATTCAAACCTTTTTTAATCAATACAAAGCCTAAGATACTGATCTTTGGAACGAAAGCAGAGGTGCTCCTAGCCCGAAAGGAGGAACATACAATCAATTCATTTAGCAAGTTCGCCTATAAATAGGCTTTAAGTATCTCCTTCTCATTTTCCAACAGGGATTAGATGTGTCCAAAAGGTACAATAACATCAGGGGCAGTTTGTATAGTGCAGTCATGTTCCCTAAGAGGGGGATGCAGGTAGACTTCATGCTTATCAAAAACTGAAAAAAGTAAGGTATTGAGGTGGAACCGATCAATGATTAGTCACAATAAAATGTTATGTGGATTCTTTATATCTATTCATTTGGTGCTCAATGACCTTCTGAAATGCAACAATGATCATGACAAAATTTGATAAATTATTATGGTATTGTATTGTATTGTAGCATTTGTATAGCAGTACTCTTATGTGGGCGGTGAGGGCTTACCCACACAAATAGCAAGCTACACTGTGTAAGGTTTGTGGTAGGAGAGTGTTATTTTTGTTTTAAGCCTCAATGGGAAGTTGATTCAAGAATCACTGTGGGCACCACAGAGAAGTACTCGTTGAGTCTTACAAAACTTTTGTTCTTTATTATCGCATAAAACTGAGGGGCATATTATCAAGGCGGTACTATGAAATTATTGCTGCTTTTGCATCCATTTTCGGGCAAAAAGCGGCAATAATTTCATCGACTTACCAGCAAAGACACGCTATTGCGTGTTTTGCTGACTTAGCACCCGTTTCCAGTACGCCTAACTTTGCATCGCTAATGAGATGCAAAGTAGGCGTGGTTGTGAAACCAACCAGGGAAAATATCGCGAAGGCAGCTTCGCGATATTAACAAGGAAGGGTAGCGATTTTTTAAATCGTGTTAAGTATGCCTTAAAGCAGGAATTTAACGTCTACTAAATTCCTGACTAAGGCATACATAAAATGGGGGGTGGATTCTGTGGCTAAGACCACAGGCCCTATTATCTAGGATATTGCCTTTTTCCACCATGGAAAACGGTGATATCCACACTATCTCTGGAATTTGTATTGCCCCTGGCAATTGCGCGTTGTTGATAACGCACTAAACGGGCGATAAATTCCAGAGATAGCCGGCGATAAATGTGCAAGCGCTAAGCACGCTTCGTGATATTTATCGCCGCCCCTTGTTAATATGCCCCAGAATTCCTTCTGATTTTCCCACAGAAAAGCGCTACGAATATCATGGTATGGACCAAGCTGATCACGGCGCTAAACTGTACTTCGAGACTTTTAGACTAAACCAAACCCCTTGGAATTATGCTAGACAAAACCTGAACATGCTAACACACAAAAACGCCCGTTTCCATTTAAGCTACCTCAGAAAACTGAAACCTTTCATAACTATCTCAGACCTTAAAACAGCAGTCCAGGCATTAGTCATATCAAGGATCGAGTACGGATGCACAACTCTAGCCGGTCCACCCAAGATTTCAACAGGCCCACTAAAAGCATGTCTCAGTGCCGCCACAAGACTTATAACAGACTCCAGAAAATTCGACCACATCAACCTTCATCTGAAAGCGCTCAACTGGTTACTTTACAAAGCAAGAATCCAACTAAAGATTGCATGTATCACTCACCAAGCGATACACTACAAAACACCAATGTGCCTAGCCCAGAAAATCACACTATCAGGAGGATGCAGAGTCTCACGGAGTCATGGAGATCTATCACGTAAACCCGCCTTCTTCTGAAAAAAAAGAACTTCTGACCGAGCTTTCTCTGGTGCAGCACCAAGAATTTGGAACACTCTCCCCCCGAACATTAGAAGAATATTGTCCATTTCTGCTTTAAAAAATGAAGACAAGTCCTTTTTTATGAGCAAATTCCTTCCATAATTTCAGCAGACTAGACACTGTTAGATTACTTTCTGGTCACACAACTTGTTAATACAAATCGACCCCTAACAGTTTGGACTTGTATATATGAGCGTGAAAGCACAAATGTTTCTCTCTCAAATCGATGTATATTTACATAGGATCTTGTAGCACAACTGTCTCTAGCAAATTGCTGTACGCTTGTTATTCTTACTTAATTTCACATCAAATATGCTGTTCTAAGTTTAAGGCTATGTAATTGTGAAGCGCTCTGATACCCTATTTAGGGTCATGTTCGCGCCATATAAAACACCAAATAAATAAATAAAATAAAAAAATCAATTGCCAACACCTTTTTCGTAAGGCCCATCCGCCTTCTTCAGGGCTGGAATAACACATGATATTCATAATCAATTCGAATTCGAATTCCAATTATCAAGATAGTTTCCTCAACACCAGGATCCCATAGTGGTATGTTCACAGTACTTAATATGACTAGTGCATGCAGCCTCTGTGCGCATAATTCATATGGTGAAGATATTAATATAATACGCCTGAGTATATTACATTCAACATGCATGGATATCATGATAAAAATCAGTCGAAGTGAAATGTGAATGGTCTCACTTGAGCAATGAAAACCAATAAACCAGAATTTTATGAAAATTGTGTACTCGAAGGTAAAACAAGGAGGGAAGGGAGCCAAAGAAAAATGAAAATTAATCTAACTGCCTGAAACCAAATCATGACATGCCTGGATATTGTTTCAAACAAATGAAGGTCCCCCCCCTATGAACAATTTGTAGGTCTGAGAGTAAGGGGGAAACAAACCATACTATATTACAAGGAAACTCCCACCTGACCTATGTCCTTTTCTATAGGCTTATATAAGCTCTATGGGCCATCCACTGCTATCTATACACAGCAAGTCTTTATTTGTATTTTTGTACATTTTGTTTTTTTATTTAATTAATTTCTTTCTTTTAAGCAATTAGAAAAAACTGTATCCAACATATCCTTTGATTATACAAAAGTTAAAAACATGAAATCACCAAACATATTTAAAGTGCAAAAAATACAGTTATGCAAATCCAGTATACATATCATATTCATCTACATCTTCCATCTTCATTGCAATTTGCATATGCATAGAAATTTTTAGTATATCCTCATGGTTAAACTATACTCACATCCTAGCCTGTCACACCACTGCACACTAACCCGCACACCTCACATGCATTCACTTCCCAGCCTACAACAGCGTACACTAATGAAATCACAGAGGTGACATATCATGACCATCCGTGGTTGGTCATGATATCAGTAACATCCCAGTTGGCAACACAACCACGAATGGTCATGATATGTCATCTCAGTGATGTCATTAGTGTATGCTGTTTTGGCCTATGGAGCTCATATAAGCCCTTAGCAGAAGGTCGGGTCGGGTGGGAGTTTCCTTGTCATATAGTATGCCTGGATTTTGTAAAATACATAAAGCAATAACTAAAAGTAGTCAATTCATTTGGATATATTGGTAATGCTTCGAATAAGTACCCATGCACAATGTGTATATAGTACTGACTACCAAACAGTACTCCAAAATCATAGGACAGCATAATATACAAGTGCCCCTGTACCACATGTGCAGAATCGTACAGGCTAATTCATTATACGGATAGTATAAGGTAGGCTAGCATGAACAACTAAAAGCTAGTATTGTTGTGTTTGCTGTATTTTGCTTTGTTTTCATTCCTATACAGGTAGCCAAACAAAATGACTAGTGGCTGAAATATTGATGGGGAGCTACTTTTCAGTTTTTGGGTGTTTATGAAAATATTTCTAAAGAAGCATGATGCATCATTTTTTCTCTAAAGGTTTGCATTTCTACCTATTTTACTTTTTACTCTGGTTTCCTTTTTAAAATCTGGGGATTTTGTTGGGTCTACTAGATGTTTGGATGATTTGTACGTAGGGAGGTGTAGGGTATGCTACTCTATTAAACTATTGCCCCCACCCCATATACTCCTTTTCTGGTTTCAATGGGACTTTTTAAAACTAAAAAGTTCAGGTTTTTTTATGGTTTGACTTAAATGGATTAATTTGGAAGATGTCTGAGATGCTCAGTTTGGTAGTATGTAGTTTGGTGTTGTATTACATACTCAATGTACAGTTTTTCTTATTTTTTCGAAAAGATGTTTTTTATTACAAGAAATATTTTTCGGTTTTGCCTTTTTACATTTTTCACATGACGAATTTGCGGGTTATAGTTGGCTTAGTGGATGTATTGTAGACTCCCTATAAGAGTTAGTGAGAGGATTTTAAAGTTTCTACAACACTCGAAAAAATAAGGTTGCGTCAGGTATAGGACAAATAGCTTCTATTCTTGATAATGTTAAGCCAGACGTGTAGAAGGAAGGGAATATATTTTTGTGTATTTTAAAATTTTGATAAACTCTTTAGCCAATTACTTTAAAAATATTTTATTAAAGATATTATCAAGGTAGAAGAGTAAAATGTACTGTACGGTTAGTTATTTCACTGAGCTACATAGTTAGTCATTTAAAATGTATGCAGTGTTTTTAGAATAGTCCATTCCTCCAAACATTCTAAAGTGTGGTATTCTATGAAGGAGTTGTTCATTCATTTCTTTAGTTCTTTTAGTTACTTTGGGCTGTAGAGTACTTGAAAGATATTATACTTGTCTTGGAAACTTTGCTCTTTTACTAAATCTCCAGGAGATTATAAAATGTGGGGGGGGAGCTTTTTCAAAAGAATTAGAAAAAAGAGTTGTGTCATTCTTCAATGTCATTGTTAGTATTTGCACTCCCATCTAAACAGATTGAGTAGCAGTTCCAGAATTAATTTCTATAATGTGGAAGTCATCTACGATCCAAACTTTTTGTTTGAAATAATTTAGTAACAGTGACAGTTTGCGTATGCCAATGCCGTCAACTCAAAGCAACTCTTCAGCGTCATCCAGGACTTCACCAAATGCCCCAGTGAAACCACAGACATCACCCATTCCAAGGACCTTTGCGACAGGCTCGGATCCTACTTCCATCTGAAAATCAAGGAACTCTGCGACAACTTCATCGACCAGACAGCCCACTCCAAAACCACTTCCTGCTCCAGCAACCCCATTCAACCCACCATTTCCTCCTGGACCCCAGTCACCATCGAAGACACCACTTTGGCCATGAAAGGCATCCACTCAGGGGCCCCCATGGACCCCTGCCCACGCACATCTTCCACAGAGCCGCCATCGCTCCCGAACTACGACACACCATCAACACCATCTTCAAGACCGGCATCTTTCCCGATGACTGGACACACGCAGAAGTCAGACCCCTGCTCTAGAAGCCCTCAGCAGACCCCACCGACCTCAAGAACTACCGACCCATCTCCCTACTCCCCTTCATGGCCAAAGTCACAGAGAAGACCATCAATGCACACCTAACCATACTCATCGAAGAAAACTCATCCTCGACCCTTCCGAATCTGGATTCCACAGCAACCACAGCACCGAAACCGCTCTACTTGCCACCACAGATGACATCCGCACCCTCCTCGACCAAGGACACACCGCAGCCCTGATTCTACTCAACCTCTCTGCAGCGTTCAACACCGTATCCCACTGCACACTCATTGCCAGACTCCACGACGCAGGCATACAAGGAACCGCCCTTGACTGGATCCGCTCGTTCCTCACCAGCAGAACCCAAAGAATCAAACTACCACCTTTCCTCCCAGAACCCACAGAAATCAACTGCGGAGTGCCCCAAGGATCATCACTCAGCCCCACGCTCTACAACATCTACATGGCCCCCCTCACCACCATCGTCAGACAGCACGGACTCAGCATAGTATCCTACGCCACCGACACCCAGCTCATCCTCTCCCTCACCAAGGACCCTATCACCACCAGACTCAACTTCCAGCTAGGAATGAAGGATGTAGCATCCTGGATGAACAGAAACTGCCAGTACCTCAACTCGGAGAAGACAGAAGTCCTCGTCCTCGGACCCTCCCCCTCAGCATGGGACAACACCTGGTGGCCTATGCCCCTCAGCAGTCCTCCCACACCCACGAAACACGCCTGAAACCTCGTCATCATTCTCGACTCCTCCCTCTCCATAACACGACAGGTCAACGCCGCCGCCTCCAGCTGCATCAACTCCCTCTGAATCCTCCAAAAGACCTTCAATTGGATCACCTTGAAACAAGGAAGGCCGTCACCCACACACTCATAACCAGCAGACTGGACTAAGGAAACACACTCTACAGTGGGATCAACAAGTCTCTGCTCCGCAAGCTCCATACAGAACACCAGAGCCATACTCGTCCTCGGGATTCCTCGACACAAATGCACCTCCCAACACCTACGGAACCTACACTGGTTCCCCATTTAGAAAAGAATCACTTTCAAGATACTCACCCATGCCTACAAATGCCTCCACAACACTGGACCCCAATACCTCAACAAGAGAATCTCCTTCCACAAACCTCCGATCTGCCGACCTCACCCTCACCGAAACCCCACACATTTGCAGAGCCAGAGCAGGTGGAAGAACATTCTCCTACATCACAGCCAAGACCTGGAACGAGCTCCCGCTCAATATCAGATTGACCCCCACCCTGAACATCCTCAGTAAGACGCTCAAGACCTGGCTTTTTGACTGATAGGGAGCGGCTCACTCCTCCACCCCTCCCCCAGTGCCTTAAGACCCTTCCGGGTGAGTAGCGCATTTAGAATTCCCCTGATTGCTTGAATGAGTTTTTATTCATTTTGTGAAAATGTGCAGATTACATAATTGCTGTACATTAATACATGCAGCAGACTCAAAGATAGTTGCAGTCACACCTACGTAGCTCTGTATTGCCTAACACGGGCACTGAAGTATTTCTGCAGCCACTTACACACTCACTCATGTGGGCAAGTACTGATACAATCTTCTCAACCATGAAGAGAAATAGTATTTTGAAATGGGTGATGGCTACTAGTGCAGACCCTGTCTGTACCCTGTCTGTACACTGGTACTGCAAGCTTCACTTGGTATGTAATAGGTTTTCCTGAAGTGTTAAACCCAAATTTAACGCACATAACAGATTTCTAAGATATGCTGTACGCATGCCATAAAGGATGCTGTTTTGTGCTTACAAGATTGAGAGATGTCCTTTTGAGTTGAATATGAGTTGAGTTGATGTTACTTGAGCACATGGAGGCCCCTATATGAAGTACTGCATAGAGTATGCACCTCAAAAACAACTGATATACATGTTCACAAAAGCATAAACCCTCTCTGCAACCTAATCAGACAGCTACAGAAACTTATACACATTCAGTCACTTACTAGAAACTACTTATGCCTGCAGTAGACTCAATGGTAGCTACAGTCGCGCTTTTATAACTCTCTCTTCCCTTGCAGTGGCACAGTCACTTACATACACATTTAGACAGCCATAGAGCTACTAAAACACACAGTCACATACCAGCACATTTACTTTAACATCTAATGGGACACATACAGGTGTACTGCTACACTCACTTACATATGTAGGAAAGTACTGATACAACCCTCTGCACCATGCAGAGAAATAGTTTGTAAATATATGGGTGATGGGTGCTAGTGCAGACCCTGTCTGTGTTTCCTCACTCTAAGCTTCACTTGGCATGTTATAGGTCTTTCTCAAGTATCAAACCCATGTTTTAGTGCACAAAATACACTTCTAAGATATGCTGTAGATATGCAATAAAGGATGATGTTTTGTGCTGAAGAGATTGACAGATTTCCTTTTGAATTGCATTAGTTACTTGTGTGCTTGCAGGCCTATATGCCAAGTACTACATAGAGTATGCCACCCCTAAAACAATTGACATAGACATTCACAAAAGCATAGAACCTCTCTTTTAGTTACAAAGACAGCTACAGAAGTACGTATTCATTCAGTCACTCACCAAAAACTATTTGAGCATATAACAGACTCAAAGGTAGTTGCAGTGACACCTGTATAGCTCCCCCCAGCCACAAAATAAAGAAGCCCCTAGGAGGTGGCCTTCCCCATGCCAGTGGGGGAGGTCGTAGAGGCCTCCCCCACATATATTTAAAAATAAGACCCGGGGAGGTAGTGGACCCCCGGGCATCAATGAGCCCCAGGAGGAGGATCGTGCGCTCCCTCCTTTATTACAATGCCCCCAGGACCATGCCCACCTGGTGGCCAATTCAAAAAGAAGCGTGGGAGCCCGTGCTTCGCTTTTTAAAAATATTCAACAGGATTCTCAGTGGGTATTATAGCAGGACATTACATACCAGCGCATTTACTTAAACATCTCATGGCACTGATAGGGGTGTACTCCTACACTCTCTGAGATATGTAGGCAAGTACTATTACAACCTTCTCAACTATGTACAGAAATAGTCCTTCAAACATTGGTGATAGCTACTAGGGCAGACCCTGTCTGTGTTCTCTCACTGCAAACTTCCCCTGGCATGTTATATGTCTTTCTCAAGTGTCAAATCCACTCAAAAATTCATGCACCCTGTCACTGACCTACTCAGACATTCTGCACCCACTTAGAAATCTAATCAAACGGTCAGAGACTCACTCAAACAGTGATGCACCCGCTCACACACCCAGTGAGACACTTATGCACATAGTCCCAACTCCACTCAGACACACCCTTTGAGACATTCACACACTCAATCACACACCCACCTAGGCACTCTTGCACTCACTCCCACACTCATTTTCAAAGGTTTCAGTCACGGATCCCGCCAAAATCTTTTTTTTTTAAATTTTTTATTGGGCCCTGCAGGACCCCCCCCAAGAGGCCTAGGGGGTCAGAGTGTTTCTACCCTGCATCCTTTTCTTTTTTTTATGTCTTTTACTGTGACTTGGTTTAACCGAGTCAGAAGATGGCTGCCAGCACTTCCTGGTTAGAAGTGTTGGTAGTCAATCAGATCTCAGCAGGAGATTTATACAACTGTAAATGTATTTAAATAATTCAGAAACTACTGAACGGATGTACACGATTTAACAAAAAGAGCTCTTTCTGGACCAACAGCTATCTTTCTGCCAAATTTTGTGTAATTCCATTCAGTTGTTCGGGCTGTAGCCCTGTCTAGAATTTCCTATAGAGATTAACATGGGGAAAACACGTTTTGGGCCCCCCCCCTTTTCTCGGCCCTCGCTTGATGAATCACCTCAAAGTTTTCAACCTAGCAGATGATATGAGTGGCAAATTAGTCTTAAAAATTTCATGAGGATCCGTCAAACGAAGCCAAAGTTATTGGCAAGTGAAAAAATTCTCTTCCTATGGAAACTAGGTCCTAACTGTAACTGCCTACTGCATATATATGTGTATATATATATATATATATATATATATATATATATATATGTATATATATATATGTATATTATCTACTGGCGGTCGCCAGTAGATAGTTATAGTTAGGACCGTGTTTCCATAGGAAATCTGAAAATTCTATTTTGAATAACTTTGGCGCCGGTTGACGAATCCTTGCGAAATTTTCAAAACTAATGGGGCGCTCCGCTCAGCTCCTACCCTGAAAGTCTCGGGGTGATTCGTAAAGCGGGGGCCGAGAAAAAGGGGGGGTCCCAAAACGCGTTTTCCCCATGCATTTTCGCATAGGACCTTTAGACACAGCTACAGCCCGAACGGCTGAATAGAATTACTTGAAATTTGGCAGAGAGGTAGCCATAAGGTCAAGGAAGTGCCTTTCGCAGGTCTGGTGTAAATCTGTTCAGTATTTCCTGAGAAAATAGCATTTAAAAGCATATCAATATCTATACGCACGCAGGGTGCGCGCACAGTGCAAGCCCTGTGCGCGCACCCTGCCGTGCGCGAGCGTAATTCTGATTGGTTGTTAGATGTCAGTAAACATTCGAATCGGTCGAAATCAGGAAGTGTCGGCCGCCATTTTGTCTGTCGCACTGAAAAGGGAAGGTGGAGAACGTGAATAGGGGGTAGAGTAGGGAGTTCTTGACCCCCCTAGCCATTGTCAGGGGGTCACAGTAGGACCACGAAGGGCCAAAAAAAAGATTTTAATTTTTTTTTAAAACATCGCGAGGTGCGCGCACCTAGCGTGCACCCGAAAAAAACATTAAAAAAAATAGAATTAAAAATCACGTTTAAGTGTTTAGATATTAGGTGGCTCTAAAAAGAGCCCTTGTGTTTATTGAGTGCTTTTCGGTACCTACAAGTAAGTACTGATGCAGAGTCTAAAGTTCAAGAGGAAGACTCTGTTCCCTTCATCATTGAAATGTACACCGTCTCCTCTATAAATGTCTTGCATGTTGTAACGCAATTTGTTGTGGTATATAGAACCCATACCATAGTCTCTGAGGAAAGCAGAAACAGACTTATTGACGTGCTTTCTTGCTTTGTCAATTTGCGGACAAAATTGGTTGGACCAGTTCCACTTTTGCCTTTGGCATATATTAGAATATACAAAGGCAGTTTGTGGAAAAAGTGACATCAATTGCAGAAAGGTGTCCTTAATAAGCATTTCCAGACCTACCCCAGTTAAAGTGCCTAGGTCATTACCACCACAGTGCACAATAATAAGGTTAGGCTGTGGGAGATGTAGAAAGGTTTTCACCAAAGGCATTAATTGGTGCCACTTTAACCCTCTCTGACCAATCCATTTAATGTCTACATTTGGCAAAGCAAGGTCTTTGAAAATACCTCTTTTTTCTGCATACTTTTCACTCCAGAAGACATAGCTATGACCTACAATCCACACTGTGAACATCTTCCAAGGAGAACAGGATGCACTCAGGAGGTGTCTTTCAGTAGAATGGTAATATGAAAAGAAAGACAGTTGAAAAATGGAGGCATACATACTTTTTTTTAATAAAAAGAACTCATTGGCTGATTCAAACCATTTTACAGTTAAAACTAGGCTGTATGTTTACATTTTTAAAAGCATGTTTTGGATTGGTACAGAAAAATGTGTTCCCACTGAACATTACTTTGGATTTGCTGTTAGGTTTGAAAAGTCAAGCACTCTTGCTCTTTGGATTTGAAACATTGTGTGCTGAACTTCTGACCTCTCTGCTCACACCTGTGTTCCATGAGCTGTTGCTATGGTAGCAGGCAGAAGTCATGTTGGGGGAAGGGATGATTTGGAAAGGGGTTGAAAGTTGCAACCAATAGAAATGTGTGATTCCATTTGAAAAAAATGTGGGAAGCACTGTGATTTTACATTAACATGTATATGTGGGAAAAAAGAGAGGGAAAAATTGCCATTTACTGGTTGTGGAGAAAGGAGAGAGGTGTACAGCTCTGAGATTCTGGCTCTTCTAATCTGCTGTTTGAGTGCCACATTTCTTTCTCAACTAATTAATTTTAAAGGTGAGTTATGAGTTTGAGAGGGGAAGTATGTGGTGTATTTTGATATAAATAATAGAATTGTCATTCTTGTTTTAAAGTTGTGTTTTACATTTTGTGAAATAGGGGAAATCTAACTGTCTTGAACTAGTAAGATATTATGGAGTATGTCTTCAATGTAAGTTAAGGTGTACTGGTACTGTTTTGTGCCTAGAATCACATCATGAGTCTGTCTGCACACAGGATTTGTTGTCAGAGATTTAATTTGTGTTGCTGTTGTTCTGTTAGCCTTGCACTCGCAGAAAAGCGGCAGTTTGTTTGCTTAAAGTGTGATGGTTAGCATTCAGCAGAAATTAGTTACTCACAAAAAAGAGGCAAATGCAAACACATTTGAAAATTGCATGGTACATTTTCCTACCACTTTAAAAGTGGTATTTTACATTTTATGTTAAGAAAGATATTTAAGTGCCTTGAACATGTTAGATATTATGGAGTATGTATACACTATAAGTTAAGGTGTACTGGTATCAACCAGGAATACTGTTTTCTGCCTAGAATCACACCATGAGACAGTGTGCACACAGGAATTGTTATCAGAGATTTAATTTGTGTTGCTCTTGCTCTGTTACCCTTGCACTCGCAGGAAAGGGGCAGCTTTTTTTTGTAACACATGGTCATGGTCTCAAGGAGCTGTTAGGACATGTGCTCTTTTCTGCTTGTGTAAAATATAAGAAAAAAGTGTCAGGCTGTCACAGTAATTTTCACTTACTCCACCACAGTACTAAATGTGCTTTCAATTTGCAAAGAAAATATCGCTTTGTGCCTAGAATCACACCATGAGTCTGTGTGCACACAGGAATTGTTGTCAGAGATTTAATTTGTGTTGCTGTTGTTCTGTAAAACTTGCACTTTCAAGAAAGGGCCAGCTTGTTTTGTTCAAATGTGATGGTTAGCACTCAGCACAAATCACTATCTCACAAATGAGAGACAAATGTTAACACATTTGAAATCAACAGGGTAGATTGTCCTTCCACTCCTGCAATGGGTGAGGTAGTTCCTACATGTAAAAAGCTCTAATTAACCTTTACCAAAGATGTACTCTTACACACATATCTGCAGTCTTCATGCACTTGTAAAAGTCTCTATGCAGATTTCTCTTGCAACTGACAATACACAGTCTCCAGAAACACACTGTTTGCACACATGCATCAGCTTCTCCTACACTCCCATGCATAATACTCAGCTCTGTGTTGTATTTCAGATAGCAGTGTGTAACGCAAACACATTCAACGTCACCAAGGCTCATTTCCTTTGCTCTACTCTAATCACTCACCCTGTAACACATGCTGATGGTCTCAAGTAGCTATTAGGAGATGTGCTCTTTTTTGCCTCTCTAAAATATAAGGGAAATGTGTCAGGCTGTCTCAGTAACTATCACTTGCTCCATCCACAGTACTAAATGTGCTTTCAAATTGCCAAAGGAAATATCGTTTTCTGCCTAGAATCACAGCATGAGTCTGTGTGGACAGAGGAATTGTTGTCAGAGATTTTATTTGTGTTGCTGTTGTTCTGTAAAACTTGCACTTTCAGGAAAGGGCCAGCTTGTTTTGTTCAAATGTGTTGGTTAGTACTCAGCAGAAATCACTATCAGAAAAATGAGAGGCAAATGGTAACACATTTCAAATCAACAGGGTAGATTGTCCATCCACTCCTGCAATGGGTGAGGTAGTTCCTACATGTACAAAACTCTAATTAACCTTTACCAAAGATGTACTCTTACACACATATCTGCAGTCTTCATGCACTTGTAAAAGTCTCCATGCAGATCTCTCTTGCACCTGACAATACACAGTCTCCAGAAACACACTGTTTGCACACATGCAGCAGCTTCTCCTACACTCCCATGCATAATACTCAGCTCTGTGTTGTATTTCAGATAGCAGTGTGTAACGCAAACACATTCAACGTCACCAAGGCTCATTTTCTTTGCTCTACTCTAATCACTTACCCTGTAACACATGCTGATGGTCTCAAGTAGCTATTAGGAGATGTGCTCTTTTTTGCCGCTCTAAAATGTAAGGTAAATGTGTCAGGCTGTCTCAGTAACTATCACTTGCTCCATCCACAGTACTAAATGTGCTTTCAAATTGCAAAAGGAAATATCGTTTTCTGCCTAGAATCACAGCATGAGTCTGTGTGGACAGAGGAATTGTTGTCAGAGATTTTATTTGTGTTGCTGTTGTTCTGTAAAACTTGCACTTTCAGGAAAGGGCCAGCTTGTTTTGTTCAAATGTGTTGGTTAGTACTCAGCTATCGTTTTCTGCCTAGAATCACAGCATGAGTCTGTGTGGACACAGGAATTGTTGTCAGAGATTTTATTTGTGTTGCTGTTGTTCTGTAAAACTTGCACTTTCAGGAAAGGGCCAGCTTGTTTTGTTCAAATGTGTTGGTTAGTACTCAGCTATCGTTTTCTGCCTAGAATCACAGCATGAGTCTGTGTGGACACAGGAATTGTTGTCAGAGATTTTATTTGTGTTGCTGTTGTTCTGTAAAACTTGCACTTTCAGGAAAGGGCCAGCTTGTTTTGTTCAAATGTGCTGGTTAGTACTCAGCAGAAATCACTATCAGAAAAATGAGAGGCAAATGGTAACACATTTCAAATCAACAGGGTAGATTGTCCATCCACTCCTGCAATGGGTGAGGTAGTTCCTACATGTACAAAACTCTAATTAACCTTTACCAAAGATGTACTCTTACACACATATCTGCAGTCTTCATGCACTTGTAAAAGTCTCCATGCAGATCTCTCTTGCAGCTGACAATACACAGTCTCCAGAAACAAACTGTTTGCACACATGCAGCAGCTTCTCCTACACTCCCATGCATAATACTCAGCTCTGTGTTGTATTTCAGATAGCAGTGTGTAACGCAAACAGATTGAACGTCACCAAGGCTCATTTCCTTTGCTCTACTCTAATCACTCACCCTGTAACACATGCTGATGGTCTCAAGTAGCTATTAGGAGATGTGCTCTTTTATGCCTCTCTAAAATATAAGGAAAATGTGTCAGGCTGTCTCAGTAACTATCACTTGCTCCATCCACAGTACTAAATGTGCTTTCAAATTGCCAAAGGAAATATCGTTTTCTGCCTAGAATCACACCATGAGTCTGTGTGGACAGAGGAATTGTTGTCAGAGATTTTATTTGTGTTGCTGTTGTTCTGTAAAACTTGCACTTTCAGGAAAGGGCCAGCTTTTTTGTTCAAATGTGATGGTTAGCACTCAGCAGAAATCACTATCTCACAAATGAAAGGCAAATGGTAACACATTTCAAATCAACAGAGTAGATTGTCCTTCCACTCCTGCAATGGGTGAGGTAGTTCCTACATGTAGAAAACTCCCATTATCCATTACCAAAGATGTACTCTTACACACATATCTGCAGTCTTCATGCACTTGTAAAAGTCTCCATGCAGATCTCTCTTGCAACTGACAATACACAGTCGCCAGAAACAAACTGTTTGCACACATGCAGCAGCTTCTCCTACACTCCCATGCATAATACTCAGCTCTGTGTTGTATTTCAGATAGCAGTGTGTAACGCAAACAGATTGAACGTCACCAAGGCTCATTTCCTTTGCTCTACTCTAATCACTCACCCTGTAACACATGCTGATGGTCTCAAGTAGCTATTAGGACATGTGCTCTTTGTTGCCTCTCTAAAATATAAGGGAAATGTGTCAGGCTGTCTCAGTAATTATCACTTGCTCCTCAACAGAAGTAAATGTGCTTTCAAATTGCCAAACAAATATCGTTTTCTACCTAGAATCACACCATGAGTCTGTGTGCACACAGGAATTGTTGTCAGAGATTTAATTCATGTTTCTCTTGTTGTGTAAGACTTGGACTCGTAGGAAAGGATCAGCTCATGTGATAGGATTTGAAAAGTTGAAAAAAAAAATTGTAATGAATTAAAATTACATAAAGGTATTTTTTTTTAGTTTTTTGCAGGTATTGCTGAGCAACACTGAAAAAATATAAAGATGCCTATAAAGTCAAGAAAGAGAAAAGAAAAGAAACAACAACTATATTTGAAGACGACTGGTAAAAAAAAAATAGGAGGCGAAGCGTGTGTTGGAAAACAGAAAAAGTCTTCTGGTAAGCAAACTAAAGAATTTTTAAAAAATATCTTCCAAAAAAAAAAAATGATCAAAAGATAAATTCAAACAGTGTTTCAAGTACAAAACAACAACAGAGTCGACAGCAAAAACAAAATGCTAATGTAGACTCAGAAGTAAGAAAGAGTGACTTAACACGGAAAATAGATTTTAAAAACATTCGTCGAAAAATGTTTCAGAGAAGAGTGATGTTAAATTTGCTAAAGGATGTGAAAAAATATAAGAAAAAAAACAAATTTTATAAGAAAAAGAAATGAATTGAAAATATTGTTACCAAGGCATTAGAAATAAAAAAAACTATTCATTTTAATTCTGAACAGGATGCGTAGATTAGATAAATTAGTCAATGCAATGAAGTCACAAAGCAAAAGGAAAAGAGAAGTCAAAAAAAATAACTTTTGTAAAGTGTTCTTAGGAGAATGGAAGCATAGTTCAAGTTATCTTCAAAGTAATAGTTTGTTGCATGCAGTTGACACCAATGGAAGAGCATATGAAGTTAAGGATGGTTGTGTAATGGAAAAGGAGAAAATGGTTCCAAGAAATGAGGAAGAAGTGATGGCTGATGAGGTTATGGGGAGACGTCCTAAAGCCCCAGTGTACACTTGGAATTGTAGTAGTATTTGTACTGTGCATCAGGAATCTATTGTTAAATTACGTGACTTTCTAAGAGAATATAGTAAAAAGAGTGTTAAACAATCAATCAATCAATCAATCATGGAATTTATATCGCGCACTACTCACCCGGAAGGGTCTCAAGGCGCTTGGGGGAGGGGGTCTGCTACTGCTCGAACAGCCAGGTCTTGAGCTGTTTCCTGAAGGCGAGGTGGTCCTGGGTCAGCCGCAGGTGGACGGGCAGGGAGTTCCATGTCTTAGCCGCCAGGTAGGAGAAGGATCTTCCTCCGGCGGTGGCTCTCTGGATGCGAGGGACGACGGCGAGGGCGAGGTTCGCGGATCGTAGCTGTCGGGTGGGCGTGTAGAAGGTCAGGCGGTCGTTGAGATACCTTGGGCCCAGGTCGTGGAGGGATTTGTGTGCGTGGGTGAGGAGTCTGAACGTGATCCTCTTGTTGACAGGGAGCCAGTGCAGGTCTCTCAGGTGGCTCGAGATGTGGCTGCGTTGGGGGGCGTCCAGGATGAGACGGGCGGAGGCGTTCTGGATACGCTGAAGTCTTTTCTGAAGCTTGGCTGTTGTACCGGCGTAGAGGGTGTTTCCGTAGTCTAGTCTGCTGGTGACGAGGGCCTGGGTGACAGTCTTCCTGGTCTCGGTCGGGATCCATCTGAAGATCTTGCGGAGCATGCGGAGGTTGTGGAAGCAAGATGAGGAGACGGCGTTGACTTGTCTGGTCATCGATAGGGAGGAGTCAAGGATGATGCCCAAGTTGCGTGCGTGGTCCGTTGGCTTGGGTGCGGTGCCCAGGGCTGGGGGCCACCAGGAGTCGTCCCATGCGGAGGGCGACGGTCCCAGGATGAGGACTTCTGTCTTGTCCGTGTTCAACTTCAGGCGGCTGATGTTCATCCATTCGGCGACATCTTTCATCCCTTCGTGTAGGTCGGGTTTGGCGGTGTTGGGGTCTCTGGTGAGGGAGAGAATCAGCTGGGTGTCATCGGCGTAGGAAATGATGTTGAGGTTGTGTTGGCGTGCGATGGCAGCGAGGGGTTTCATGTAGATGTTGAAGAGAGTGGGGCTGAGCGATGATCCTTGCGGGACGCCGCAGATGACTTTGGTGGCCTCAGAGCGGAACGGAGGGAGGCGTACTCTCTGTGTTCTGCCGGAGAGATATGAGATGATCCATTCCAGAGCAATCCCCTGGATGCCGGTGTCGTTGAGGCGTTGGACTAGGGTGCGGTGGCAGACAGTGTCAAATGCTGCGGAGAGGTCAAGGAGGATGAGTGCCGCTGTTTCATCTTTGTCGAGCAGGGCTCGGATGTCGTCAGTGGCTGCGATGAGGGCGGTCTCGGTGCTGTGGTTGGCTCTGAATCCGGATTGCGATGGGTCGAGGGATCCGTTCGTCTCGAGGAAGGCGGCCAGCTGCTTGTTGATGACCTTCTCGATGACTTTGGCAGGGAATGGAAGGAGCGAGATAGGGCGGAAGTTCTTGAGGTCGGTCGGGTCCGCAGTTGGTTTCTTCAGTAGTGCGCTGAGCTCGGCGTGCTTCCAGCTCTCCGGGAAGGTGGCTGTGTCGAAGGAGGCGTTGATGATGTCTCGGAGGTGGGGTGCGATGGTAGAGGCGGCCTTGTTGAAGACATGGTGGGGGCATGGGTCGGTCGGAGATCCGGAGTGGATGGTGTTCATCATGCGTGTCGTGTCTTCGGGGGTCACTTTGGTCCATGTCTGGAGGATAGTGGCGGGGTGCATAGGTTCGGTCGATGGGTGCGGGGGTGGAGCGCCGAAACTGTTGTGGATGTCGGCGATCTTGCGGTGGAAGTACGAGGCGAGGGAGTCGCAGAGGTCCTGCGAGGGAGTGATGTCGTTGTTGCCGGTGCTGGGGTTGGAGAACTCCTTGACGATGTTGAAGAGCTCCTTGCTGTCATGGGCGTTCTTGTCCAGTCGTTCCTTCAAAGATTTCTTCTTGGTGGTGCGGATGAGCTGGTGATGTCTGCGGGTGGCGAGTTTGAGGGCGGTCATGTTATCGGTGGTCTTGTCGAGGAGCCAGGCCTTCTCGAGGGTGCGGCAGGCCTTCTTGGAGTCCTTGAGTTCGTCGGTGAACCAGGGGGCCTTCTTGCTTCTGGGCCTAGTGAGTGGGTTCTTCAGTGGGGCGAGGTCGTTGGCATAGGAGGTCAGCCATTGCGTGAGGTCGAGGGCTGCTGTGTTAGGGTCTGTTGTCCTGACCGGTGGGTTCTGGCTGAGGGAGGTGGTGAGCTGGTCGACGGTGATCTTGCTCCAGTTTCTGTGGGGAACCTGCTTCGGGTGGTGGTGGACCGTGTTCTTCTTGAAGCTGAAGTGGACGCAGCTGTGGTCAGTCCAGTGGGGTCCGGTGCAGTGGCTGAAGGTGACGTGCTTGCTGGATGAGAAGAGGGGGTCGAGCGTGTGGCCGGCGTAGTGGGTGGGGGTGTTGACCAGTTGCTGGAGTCCGAGGTTGGCGAGGTTGTCCAGCAGGGTTGTCGTGTTGCGGTCGTTGTTGTTCTCCCGGTGGAAGTTGAGGTCCCCGAGGAGGATGTAGTCGGTGGAGGGGAGGGCGTGAGGGCTGATGAAGTCCGTGATGTCTTCGCAGAACTGTGCGCGTGGTCCCGGGGGTCTGTAGATGAGGGTGCCTCTGAGGGTAGTCTTGGGGTCGGTGTGGATCTGGAAGTGCAGGTATTCGGCGGTGTTGAATGCGTCGGTGGAGTCAGTCGAGATGTGAATGGTGCTTTTGTGAGCGATGGCGATGCCCCCTCCGGTCTGGTTGTTGCGATCCCTCCTGATGATCTTGTAGCCGTCCGGGATGGCTATGGCGATGTCGGAGGCTGAGGAGTCGTTCATCCAGGTTTCCGTGAGGAAGGCGACGTCTGGAGATGCGGTGTCGAGGAGGTTCCAGAGTTCCACGGCGTGTCTGTGGATGGAGCGGGTGTTGATCAGGATGCACTTGAGGTGGTTGCTGTTGTCCGTCTTGGTGGGCGTGGTGCTTGTTCGGAGGCAGGAGAAGTTGCAGGATCGGCAGACGAAGGGTCCATGGGTGCGTCGCGGGGACGCTCAGTAGCATCCGGGGGCTCGGGTGGTTTTGAGTGCGATGAGCATAGCGAAGTCGTAGGTTCTGCGGGGGGGCTGGCGGGCGCTGGGGCCAGGGGGTCTGGCGCTGGGCGTGGTCCAGGCGCGGACGGGTGCAGACGGGCTTACCTTTGGCGCACCTTCGGCGCTCAGTCGGCGCTCCCGCTGCGCGCATCCGCTGCACGGTCGCTGGGGGGGCGTCATAAGTAAGGAGCCGGGAGGGAGGGTCCACTGGGAGGCGGGAGGCTGGGTGGCCAATGGGCAGGGAGGAGAGGCGGGACTGCGGGGTCAGCGGCGGGAAACCTGGAAGGCGAGTGACCGGGGCAGCGGCGGCGGAGAGGAGGCGAGGAGAGTGGCCAGCAGCAGCAGGAGGAGAGCGGCGTGAAGCAGAGGTCAGCGCTGGTGAGGAGGGAGCGGCGTGAGCGGGATCGGCACCAGCAGGTAGGCGACAGGCAGCAGCAGTGCGAGGGGAGCGACCGTCTGTGTGGGGCACAGGGGTCACACTGACCAGCCCGCCGCGGTCACCTTAAGTAAGGAGCCGGGAGGGAGGGTCCGCTGGGAGGCGGGAGGCTGGGTGGCCAATGGGCAGGGAGGAGAGGCGGGACTGCGGGGTCAGCGGCGGGAAACCTGGAAGGCGAGTGACCGGGGCAGCGGCGGTGGAGAGGAGGCGAGGAGAGTGGCCAGCAGCAGCAGGAGGAGAGCGGCGTGAAGCAGAGGTCAGCGCTGGTGAGGAGGGAGCGGCGTGAGCGGGATCGGCACCAGCAGGTAGGCGACAGGCAGCAGCAGTGCGAGGGGAGCGACCGTCTGTGTGGGGCACAGGGGTCACAGAAAATTAAGGTGCTTCAAAGACTAGATCCATGCAGAGTGAGAGAGAATACTGGTTTGCAAGGACATTCTCTGGCTTGTCTATCTAGGAAAGTGTGTCAAAGTGTTTTTCACCATTTTAGGATGCTCGCTGTTCATCATACTGAAATGAGAAAGTTTGTGAGAACATTGTATTTTGCTAAAAGTCCAGCAGTAAAGTTGAATGAGTTGTATAATGCTCTGTTCCGTGGATCTGTATCAGATGTAGTGAAGGTTACTGATGAGATTCAGTTTTGTTACTTTGGTCCAGAACAAGAAAGTGCAGAAAATGACAGAGTTATTGATGAAAATGTAGAAGAGAATGTAGAACTTACTGTTAGTAAAAATTTTGAAGATGAAATGACAAAATTTGCTATCATCTCTAATGAAAGACCAAATATTACTTGTATTTGTTGCCGGAGAAGCCATTACAAAATTCAAACAAGGAATGTTGATCTGTATAAAAAAAGTGAAAATGAAGATATAAGTGGAAAGATTTTGCAACATATATATTTCTGGAAAATTGTTTTGAATTGGGTGAAGATCAGCGTATTTGTAAATACTGTTATAACAAGTTAGAAGAAAATAGAATGCCAGCAAGAGCTGTACATAATAAATTAGAATTGGTTGAAATTCCTCCAGAGCTTTCGGATTTAAATACGTATGAGTCTATACTTATTCAATGTGTCCATCCGTTTCAGACCATAGTGCGTATGGAGCCAAAAACAGGTAAATTACCACCTTCGGATTTACAAAGAGGTTTAAAAGGAAGAGTTGTCTATTTGCCATTGGATTTGAAAAATAATATGGAAACAATTGATGCAGATACTTTGGAAACTGAACCATTAGTTATTCTGGTTAATGGTGTACCTACGAAGAATAAGAACATTTGGCAGGAGCTGGTGGATGTACGAAAAGTACAAAGAGCAAATTTGTATTTGAAAAAAAATAATAAATGGTATGAAGCCATTTATATGGATGAAGATGAAGAAGAAATACTAGAAGACACGGGAATACCAACTGGGCAAATTGAAAAAGTGGATAAGTCAAAAGAAGAAGAAATTTATGAACATTTCAGCATACATCCTCTTCATTCTAAAGAAGTTATGGCAAATGCTATTGATCTGTTTCAGATGAAAAAAGCAAAAGGAACTCCCGTGAGTGTATGGGAGGAGAGCTTGGAAGCTCGTTGTTTTCCCCAACTGTTTCCTACAGGAGAAGGTGGACGATATGATGAACATCCAGTACAAATTCCTGCTTCTGAGTATCGTACTACAAGATTATATGCAGAAGATCCCAGATTTCGTCAAAGTATTCCTTATTTGTTCCATCTTATATTTGAAAGTGACTTGTCTGCACTATCTTATGCAGTAAATCACATTTTAAAAACTGGAGTACATCTACATAATGTGTCAGCAAAGGACTTTCTCAACAAAGTGCAACAGCGAGATGATCATTTGGAATCTCAATTGATCAATTTGATGGCTTGTCAGCGTGGAACTAATGAATATTGGTACCGACGCCATGGAGAATTGAAGTGTATGTTACGAAATTTAGGAACTCCTACATGGTTCCTTACCCTGAGCTGTGCTGAGTACGCTTGGGATGATTTACTGGATTTTCTGCGAGAGGCAAATTCAAACATTGAAAACATCCAATACAAGACAGCAGGAGAATTGTGCTCATTAGACCCGGTTAATGTTTGCAGATATTTCAATCATAGATTTGAAGCTATGATGTCCTTCATCTGCAATAAAAAAAATCCACCTCTTGGAGAAGTTGTGGATTTCTTTTGGAGAAAAGAGTACCAAGCAAGAGGTGCTCCACATATTCATATGCTGTTGTGGATCAAGGATGCCCCAAAATTTGGAACAGATGCTGATGAAGCAGTTTTATCTTTCATTGAAGGATATGCAACATGTGCTATACCTAAAAGAACAGAAGAGAAAAACTTAAAAGAGAAAGTTTGACGTTTCCAAAGTCATCGGTGTGGAAAATACTGTCGACGAAAGTACAAGAGTAAAGATAAATTCTACACAAAATGTCGATTTGGATTTCCACGAACTGTTCTTTCAAAAGGAAGAGTAAACAGTTTTATGTCAGCTGTGCGACATACTATTACAAGAAAATCGCCTAAGAATACCTACAACCTAAGAAGAAAAGAAGAGTCAAAATATATAAATGACTACAACCCAGTCATTTTATCCATGTGGAATGCTAACATGGATATACAGTATGTGGCTGACAATTCTATTGCTGTTGCTCGGTATGTCACATCTTACATCACTAAATCTGAGAAAACGGAATTGAAGGAAATGTGGGAAGAGATTTCTCACGAGAAGACTGTCAGTAAGAAGCTATACAGTTTCAGTTTAAAGATGTTATCACATCGAGAAATTGGATCCTACGAATGCTCAGATAGGTTATCATCTGCAAGCCTGTACTCGATATCCAGAAGAATAATTTGGGTAAGTTTAGGCCTTGCAGGAATGCGAAATCGGGTACTGAAATCTATTCGAGAAATTGAGGGGCAGATTTATGTTTGACTTGCGCCTCATTTACGCCGCCGTTGCGTCACTTTTGTGACGCAGCAGCGGCGCAAATCCTGCGGCATGGTGCGGGGTATTTACAACGTGACGCATCTGGGAGATGCGTCACGTTGTAAAGCCCTGCGCCACATGTAGGCGTTCCAGGGCAGGTGGGGGCGTTCCGGCGCAGGAACGCCTCCTAAAAGTGGCTGAGTGAAATCTACAAGATGTCACTCAGTCACTTTTGAGCCCATGCTGGGTCAAAACCCTGCGCCTGCTTGAAGCAGGCATAAGGATTGACGCAGCATTGTGCAGATAGGGCCCCCCAGAGCATTGCTGGAGCTGCGTCGCGCTTGCGATGCAACTCCAGCAATGCGCCACTTTTACGGCACAGATGCGTGACGCATCTGTGCCGTTTTTGCCCCATGGTGCGCCGCATTATAAATGCGGCGCATCCATGGTGGCAGAGCTGGGGCGCAAAATAACTGGCGCATCCCTGCTGATATGCAGAGATGCGCCAGTTATTATAAATATGCCCCTGAGTATTTAGCAGAGTTCGAACTAGAAAGTACAGACATTTTAAGAACAAACATGTTGGACACATATTACCCACAAAGAAGTCATCACCTTGAGAACATGTGTCTCTATGAAGTGCTGCAGAACTTCATTTTTAAACGGAATGCCACAGAAGATATCAACAATGGAAAATATAAAGTCAGTGGTGAGGAAGGATGTTTGGTGAAGCAAACAAAAGGAAGTTTGATTAATCACCGGAAGCTGAGTTGCGACACTCCTGACAAAAAGGAATTTTACTACTTGGCACTTTTGCAGCTGTTTAAACCATGGCGTTCAGAGGACGAACTACTTGGAGAATTCCAGAGTTATGAAGATTCCTTCAATGCTAGCAAAGACAGCATAGAATGCAGTACTTTCACAACTTATGTTCAAATGTTAAATGAAGAAATTGAACAAGAAGCAACAATTGCAGCTGAAGTAGCTAGAGACAGTTCTCAAGACAGTCAAAGTTTTGGGACATTTAGTCAAGATCCTCTAGGACAACCAATCGTAGAAAATGAAGCAGCAATAGCCATGAATGAAGTAGAAACAGCTATGAATCAAGCTCAGGAAAATTTAGTAGACTTAACATATTTGGAGCAGCAACTGAATGAAGAACAAAAACAAATTTATGAAGAAGTCAGGAAAAAAATTGATCACAGATTACTACATGAAAAGAAAGAGTGCTCATGCACATCTTTCGAACCAATGAGAATGTATGTAAGTGGACAAGCAGGAACTGGAAAAAGTTTCTTAATTAATGTAATTAGAAGCTACCTACAGAAGAAAATGGATTCCATTTTGTCTTGTGTTGTTACTGCTCCAACTGGGTTAGCAGCGTATAACATAAAAGGAGTTACCTTACATCGTTTGCTAATGTTACCAGTAGAACATGAGAATAAAATACAGTACCACAAACTAGCAGGAGAAGCATGCTTGGAAGTTTCAAGAGTATTGAAGAAATTGAAAGTACTCATTATTGATGAGGTAAGCATGGTATCAAACTTAATGCTTGCCTTTGTGCATTTAAGAATGCAGCAAATTCTGAAGACAGAGTATGACGTGTTATTTGGAGGAAAACACGTCATAGTTTTTGGGGATCTTTTGCAACTTACTCCAGTTAAAGGACAACCGGTATTCCATACTCTTACACATGAAGACACGAAAAAGTCGTTAGGAAGTATAGGCAATGTAAATATTTGGACATATTTTGAGTATAAGGAACTCATTACCAATATGAGGCAAGCCAATGATGAGGACTATGCAAGTATTCTGAAAGATATAAGAATTGGACTACTCACAGAACATGGCAGAAAAGCATTACAGAGTCGATTGCGGAGTAATTTGTTTACAACTGAAATAGTTCCAGAAAAAATTTACAAGAAAATTGCTGAAAAAAATACTGTAATCTGCTTAATGCCAACACTACATGAATACTCTGTATTCAATCAAGAACTTTTGAAATTGGAAAATGAAGAGATCATAAAACTGGAAGCTGTGGATAAAATTCAACATGAACGAATAACTATTATATTGACAGGCAAATTGGCTACTAAATTGGATTCTCTGGAGAAAAACATTTCAAAAACAGCTGGTTTGGAAAAGAATCTTTATGTGTGTATGAACTGTAGAGTAATTTTAAGACGCAATTTGGACGTAGAAAAAGGTTTAGTGAATGGAGCTATGGGTAAAGTTGTGGGTTTTGTAAAGTACCAGAAAAAAGATGGAATTGAATTCTTAAAAATAAAATTTGATCAGATTGAAGAGGTTAAAGTGATTAGTCGTTGTTCAGTTCGTTTTTTGCTAGTGAAAGACTTATATGTACGTAGGAAGCAGTTTCCGATTTCTCTAGCATATGCTGTAACTATTCACGAGTCTCAAGGATTAACAACATTGGGTCTACTGTGTTCAAAGAAGGTATGGCATATGTTGATTTGTCACACGTGAAAAAATTATCTGGTTTATTCATGATAGACTTTGATGACTCAAAAGTAAGTGCTGATGCAAACTGTGTAAAGGAGTATAATAGATTAAGAAGAAGCTATGCTCCTCATTTAGGTCAGTATCCTGTGTTTGAAAAACGTGTTGTTTGTCGGAAAAGGAGATTTGAGGATATCTGTAATGAGGATGTACAGAAGAGAAAACAAAAAGATAGTGATGGGACTGCAAGCAAAAAGAAAAAGGACAGTGTAGAAGAGGTTGTTGGTTGTCATTTTGAAAATAGCTCTGGTGTCAACTGCTACGCAAATGTAGTGCTGAATGTTGTATTTTATCTTGAAACTTTGCAAGAGCAGATAATACTAAATCATGAAAAAAGATTCTGTTCTTTGCTGAGTCTCCTTTATGAGAAGCTGAGTAATGATAAAACTAAAATAGAAAGTGCTTCTGATGTTAGAAATCTTTTAGATGTATGTTCTGGATGTACACAGTTTACACAAAATGTCCAGCAAGATGCAGAGGAATTCTTGATGTATATCCTGATGGTACTGGAAGATGAAGGAGTAGAAGTAAAAAATTTGTTTGGTGTCTCTTATACATGGGAACATTGTTGTGAAAACTGTATGAACACAAGCAGTAGTAATGTAGATTCTGAAAGGTTCATATATTTACCATTACCAGAAAGTAAAACAGTGACTTTTAGTAAATTAGTTAAAGATGCTAATCACAACATGAAATGTTCTAAATGTAAATCTGAAATGTTATCAACGTTATTTTTAAAGAAATATGGACAGTATGTAATTTTAATGGTACAACGTTGTAGAGCTGATGGAACAAAATTGGAAACTTTACTAAAGAAGTTTGTTGGCAACCAATTATCTATATCTGGAAAAACTTTTGTAGCAGTTGCAATAATTTTTCATGATGGTCCTTCTATAACTTCTGGTCATTACACAGTTTATCTTAAATGTGAAAAAGGATGGACACTGTGTAATGATTCTCAATTGATTTTCAAGCAACGTTTGCCGTATGATTTACCCAATTGTTACTTAATTTTTCTGAAACCCAAATTTTAAATACTAACATCAGTATCGGAAGAAAGCATTATTAAAATTTAAAAGGATTAAAATTGGATATTTCACTCAAAAGGGATTTTAAACTTACCAGTTGGCCTCAAGGAAAGGTAAAACAAACAATTGTGGACTTCTTTGACAGATATTATTTTGGAAAATGTTCTTTTGCAACAAGGTTTACAGACGTTATTTCTTGAAAATTGTTATTGTTCTTAAAAGGTATTTTTGACATTTCTATTAAGGTATGTTTTAGTGAGGATACATTTGGGGCTTTTTTAAACAATCTTTCAGATTGTTTTTTTTTTTGCCCGCTGTGAAATGATGAATACAATTGATTTCACTATTTTCAGTGAAAATCAAAACGTTCTGAAAACAGCAAAAAAAGGGCAAAAAATTGGTTTGCTAAATATGAAATAACATGTACTGTTTAATAAAGTGTATTGTTGAATATTAATACTTTTTTTCTTTTTTTCAGAACTAGAAAGAAAATTTAGAAGATGTAATTCAGTTTTCTTTGCAATTAAATAAAAACATTTATTTCTAAATAATTTACTTTGATGGTCAGGTAAGTTTCACATATCTGTATGTGTCATTGCTTTCGTTTCATGCTTCCTTTTCTTCACCTCTCCTTACTCTGCTTTTCTCATTTCTCTTCTCACTCTCTCTTCCTGCTTTACTACTCTTTTGTAACTCCCTCACTCCTTCTCTACTACTCCCCTACCTTTACTATTTCCATCACTAATTTTTCATCCATGTTTCTTTCTCTGTATTCATATGTCTTAGTCTTTTTAACTGCCTTACTCCTTCTCAGTTGTTTGCTCTCTGTCTCTATATCTGTCACTCTTGGTTTGTCTGTTTTATCCTTAATTTCCTTAACATCTCTGGGGCACATTTACAAGCCACCTGCACCACCACTACGTCACTTTTCTTGACGTACTAGTGGCGCAGGGTGCTTTTCCATATTTACAAGGAGTGGATAAGCCACTCTGTGTGTCTTTTCCTCTCCTTGTAAATACAGCCAATTTAAATGCAGCACTAAAATGAGGTATTATCTTTTTTGATAGGTTTAGGGTACCTATAGGTAAGTACTGGTGCAGAGTTTAAAGTTTAATAGGAAGACTCTCTTCCCTTCATGTGTGAAATGTACAACATGTCTTTTTTAATTACTTTGCCACTCCACTCTCTTTGTCAGGGAGTCCCTGAAGGTTTACTAAAGGTGAGAAAAATGATATTTAAAAAAAAAAAATGTCATTGGGTGCGCGCAAAAAAGGCAAATAGATTAAAAAAACAAGTTTTTGAGTTTTGATCTTAGGTGGCTCTAAAAAGAGCCCTTGAGTTCCTGTAGGGACAGAGGAAGAGAAAAACAAAAAAAAAAAATAACAAAACTATGGCCTAGTGCAAGGGTGCTCCTCAAATTTCCTCTGAATGAGATCAATACTGCTCTCACCCATAGTAATAAGAGTACCACAATCCATGCACTGTGTAATCATCCTCCCAAAACAAGGACAAATATCCAGAGGTGTGTTAGAAGGTGAAGGCACCATTGCAGAAGAGGTGCTCGCCTGAGCTGCCGAAGATGTGCTCGGCTGAGCTGCTGCAGATGTCGTCGGGAGCAAACCCTCCACCTGAGCAGGTGGAGGGTTTGCTCCAGAAGCTTGACGAAAAGTCACAGGATGCATTGCCTCAACGTGCCTCATCATAGTGTGAATACTAAAAGAGTACTTCTTATTAGCATTCCCACGTGACAAGGTGCGGTGACAAGGTGTGCAGGTGACCTTTGGTGCATTCACCTTCTTTTGTCCCTCAGGAAAAGTGAAAAACTGCCATATAAAGGAGTCTTTCTGCTTCCTCTGCCTCTGTCTCTCAAGAGTGTCCTGCTCACTCTCAGAAGGTGGCTGGTGCTCTGCCATTGTCTCACAAAAACAGAGTAGCTCCTTCTCCAAGGGAATCAGAACTAATAATGAGGGTAGTGGGTGTGATTTTGGAAGAATCTGGAACTGAAAGTACTTTGAACCAATGAAAAGTGATGTTTCTTGATCACATGACTTGCCATGAGGTGATTGGGTGTGGTGTTGAAACAATTTGAAACTGAAAGTAATGAAAACCAATTAAAAGTGTTGTTTTATTAATCACATAACCCGAGGTGCGCGCACAGAGCAAGCTCCGAGCGCGCACGGTGCAATTACACATGCGCGAACGCGTACGCGTACGCGCGCATGCGCATAAGTATTATGCGCGTACGTAACGTGCATACGCAGCATGCGCACATGCGCGAACGTCAGCGCGTGTACTCTACGCGTATACGCGAGTGTAGCGCGTGAAGCACGTACGACGCACGCATGCGTATGTAGGCATGCGTACTGGGTGCGCGCTGCGAGCGCGTTCTAAAATGTACGTATTCGTACGCATATAACGTACGCATACGTACGCAAAAAACGTACGCATGCGTACTAGGTGCGCGCGGCGAGCGCGTACTAAAACGTGCGTATTCGTACGTATATAACGTACGCAAAAAACGTACGAATGCGTAATAGGTGCGCGCTGCGAGCGCGCACTAAAACGTATGTATGCGTACGTAGATAACGTACGCCTGCATACATGAAAAACGTACGCAAACGTACTAGGGGCGCGCTCTGAGCGCGCACCCTAAGAATTTATAGAAAAAAAAAAAAAAAGTGGACATAACTTAATAGAAGATATTAACTATGTTGTTCAACTTTATCCAAAATCAAAGTTTAAAAAAAAATGACCCACACAAAATTAAAGGAAACAGATAATTTATAAATGTATACATAGGGAAATTTTTGAAAAAGAAATATATAAAAAATATAATAAAAAAATAAAGAATTAGCATTTAAAAAACCTTTGAAATTCACTGAAAAAACCATAGGTTTCACACACGTTATAGTTAGGAATTAGCATTTAAAAAACCTTGCAAATTCACTGAAAAAACCATAGGTTTCACACATGTTATAGTTAGGAATTAGCATTTAAAAAACCTTGCAAATTCACTGAAAAAACCATAGGTTTCACACATGTTATAGTTAGCTGGACATTTCACTCGTAAAAAACCAATGAAATTCCCCCGTTATAGTTAGTTCAGCTAACTATAACTCGCGCGCCCGCAATCCACTGCTGATGACGTCACATATTACATCACTCATGACATGGTCAGTGACATCACTCATGACATCACTGATGACATCTCAAATGACATCACTGATGACATCACTGATGATGTCATCCATGTGAAAAATTAGCACATCTTCTCACACCCTAATAAAAAAATTTGATACACCGACTCAAAATGTAAGAGTTCCATTCTGAAAACCATACATACTGCAATACAAATAGCTACATACCCACTTATTAACTCTTAGGTCTACATACACCTCCACTCATTCACCTGTACAGTCACTCATACTTACAGTCACTCAATACAACAGTATCATATTCATTTATACACCTATATAGACACTTACACACTACCAATCATGCATAGAGGTACTCTCAGACCTACTCAATCATGCAAATAATCACACTCCCATTTACTCACCTATGTGGTTATACACACTCAAGTAAACTTAGTCATAAAAAAAGTACCACATTCTTACCCTCTTATAGAATCATTCATACAAGCACACACTCATCCATACAGTCACTTTCACAATCACACACTCTCATATCTACTCATTTATATACTGTTACACGCACATATACTGCCTTTTACATATGTAGTTAGTCACAAATGTACTACTGAGATATACATTCAATCCCTAACACACCCATACATACACTCACTCAACCATACAGTCCATCACAGATGCACTCTTAAAATCATGCACCCATAGAATCACCCACTCACACATTTATGCATAGAGTCACACACACCCTACCCACACAAACACTTAGGCACCCATACAGATACTTAGACAACCAATCAATAACCCATATAGTCACTCATATAGCTATTCACAAAACCATGCAGCCACTTATACACCACCAACAGACACATACAGACATTCACACAGTTTAGTCACTAGTCTGCAATAAGATACATTTAATGACTCACTTAAAGAGTCAGTTACGCACCTAGAAAATCACCCATTCACACACTTATACACCCACTCATTCTTCAACAGGCCTTTCCCTATATATATTAAACATATTAAAATTGATCAGAAACACACATTCACTGGATGACGTCATCAGTGATGTCATCAGTGATGTCATTTGAGATGTCATCAGTGATGTCATGAGTGATGTCACTGACCATGTCATGAGTGATGTAATATGTGACGTCATCAGCAGTGGATTGCGGGCGCGCGAGTTATAGTTAGCTGAACTAACTATAACGGGGGAATTTCATTGGTTTTTTACGAGTGAAATGTCCAGCTAAATATAACATGTGTGAAACCTATGGTTTTTCAGTGAATTTGCAAGGTTTTTTAAATGCTAATTCCTAACTATAACGTGTGTGAAACCTATGGTTTTTTCAGTGAATATATATATATGTATACATATTTCCCCCTGGAAATACTATGATGAGGACCCTCAGCCACACTATCACAGCAGCAATCCAGTGCAATCATCATAGGGTCTTCGCCCCTGAGTGTCCTGTTTTCCAGATGTTCATCATCCTCCACCAAGAGGGAGACTGTCTGGTGTGCGACAGTCGTGAAAAGGAAAAGTGTTGGAATAAAAAATTATTAAAAACATCTTCTCTCCTGTGTAGTTTGTTTTTATTTTCACAGGGGAGGAATAAGGTTAAAAAAGTGGGTGCGGCTTAATTGGATGAATATAGGTCCAAAGCACCCAGTGAGTCACATGTTTCAGCCTGTGTTGCCAATATGAGTCAGATGGCTTTCTTCAGGTCCAGAGGAACCAGCCGTCTCAAATGTTATGGGGCTGTATATGTGCTATGTAAATGCTATGTAAATACTGTTGATACAACACTTGAAAGGGGATCAAGTGTCTACACTTAACCTCATCCCAATATAGGCTTACCAACTTCAATTCATGACTGAAAACCAAGGACTGAGCTATACTGATGACGAAATCAATGCCATCCTTTCAGGCCCTTCCCTACTCCAGAATACAGAACTCAACCAAACACTTGCCCAAACCAATGATTGGGATTCTCTAACTAATAACAAAAAAGAAAAGATAAAAATGGCTATACACAGACTGATTATGCCCGAATACCTTAGTGCCAACACAGCACCAAAGGGCTTATGGGTTCACAATGCCCCACAAATCTTCCTACAAGACATCACGTTTAGAAAAGACTGGGCAGCTATTTTGTAGATATGCACAAGAGACTATTTAGTCCTCATCATAAAAACAGCAACAAGACTAGCAGAGGCATTGACCATTAGAATCCAAATCAGTGAGGCAAAACTAAAGACCTCAGTACATATTTCTGTCTACAAAAAGAGATTGACAGAATTCATTACCTGAAGCAAAATCCAAAAGCTGAGTAAAGATATAAGAAAAGATGTATCCATATACCAATGAAGATTACACACCATCAATAGACAACAGTGACAATGACTCCACAGGAGGGAGTACATCTGGATACTCAGACTGGAGTAGTGGGGACGAAAACCAGCACCAACGACGAGGAAGAGGATGAGGCAGAAGACGTACACGGGGACGATACCCCACCTGAAGAACGTCACAATTTGAGGAACAACCACACTCTTTCTTCCAACCGTATGTACCTCAATACACGGGATGGATCAATCCCTTCCAACAAGGCCCTCACAACAACTTCTCCACTTCCAGATTTCCTTTTTTAGGGACAGGCCAGAGCCCCTCATGCCAAAAGAACAAAGGAGTGAGATGGGATGACGAAGATCAGCGAGTTTTACCCAGGAGCATGTCAAAGGACCTGGATCCACCAGGAACAAGCAACATGAATTGCTAGTCTTTAACCATACGGACATCAACCTGACAGAAGATCAACACCAACTCCTGAATAAAGGATTAGGCTTTGTCCCCACACAACCCGTTGACAAATTCAAGGTCCACTGTGAAGTTGCTGAATTTTGCCACAAAATAAAACTTAATGCATTTTTCCAAAATACAACAGACATACTAACAGAAGGAGACACTGATCTCAGAAGAAAATCTACTTTCTGGCCTTACCACACTTCCACACCGGTAGAAATCCTTGCCTTCGAGCAAGCCCTTTTCAAAGAAATTTAGTGTCTGGACACCACCGACAAGCCATTTGTCAATATAACAAAGAAAGAACGTATAGCACTGGATCAACTAAAAGAAGACAACAACCTCATCATAAAACCGGCGGACAAGGATGGAGGCATAATGCTACTAACACCAGAAAATCACAATCAACAATGTATCAACCTTCTGTCTGATGAACAATTCTACTGAATTTTACCCACAGATCCCACATCAAGACAAAAAAACACTATCAATATAATGGTGGAAGAGGAAGAAACTAATTTGTGGATTTCTAAGAAAGAATCAGACTTCTTACGAGCAAAAAATCCAAGAACACCATACTTATATTCTTTACCGAAGATGCACAAAAATAGAACCCACTCCTCCTGGGCGTCCAATCGTGTCATATATCAACTCAATTCTAGAACCCCTGTCACAATTTGCATATTTCTTCCTCAGACCCATTGTGCAAAAGACTCCTACTTACCTCCAGGATACTCGAGACTTACTGAACCAACTTAAATACATTCAATGTGACCTTGAAACGGATCTACTAGTTGGCTTGGATGTCAAAAGTCTTTACACCAGCCTTACCCAAGAAGCCACACTAAAACCATTGTGGACATTTTTGTAAAAGAAAACTCGACTTTTCAAACTTCCAGGCATTTCCTCCTTGAGTGCTGTCACCTCACTCTTACATAAAATTTCTTTGAGTATGAAGGCACACTATATCTACAAACCCACGGGGCTTCTATAGGCAGTACCTTCGCCCCAAGTCTGGCAGGATTATACGTCAGCACTTTCTAAGGAAAATTTGTCCTTAACATTCCCAACCCACACAGTTGTCAGATACTATTCTGGAAAAGATACATAGATGACTTCATTATGATTTGGAAAGGCACAGAAGAGAGTTTATTAAATGTCCAAACTTGGCTCAATTCATGTGACAATTTTTTGAAATTCACCTACAAAGCCAACCGTACCACCTTGGACTTCTTAGACATCACCATCTTCGCTGAAGATAACAATCTGAAAACCAAAACCTGTTACAAACTGACAGCTAAAAACAGCCTATGATCTTTCAACAGTTTCCATCCCCACCCTCTGAGAGAAAATCTTCTCCGCATTAGGAGAAATTGCAGCGAAGAAGAGGACTACAAGCAGCAAGTACGTGCCCTCAGCATACAACTGAGAGAAAGAAACTACCCAGACAAAATCATATCCAAATGTCAAAAAAGAGCCCTCAATCAGAACCGTGACAGCCTCCTAGAAATTGTCACAAAAAACCACGACAAAGATGTCTTTACCTGTGTAACCACATACAACAGCTGCATAAATCGATTAAAACAAACCATTAACAAACACTGGTGCATACTGACCTCATGCACTCTGAAGTGGCCAAAACCGAGATTCGTCAACAGAAAAAGTGAAAATATCCGTGACATACTAGTTCACACAAGACCTCTAGAAAAAAAAAAGTTAGAGAAAACGTACTTTCCTCATGGGGCCACTATTCTTGTGGTTCATGCTCAGTCTGCCATCTCACACAACCAAGTCATTACAACTCACCAAAGATTTGAAGTGGACTCTGAAACGCCGCACAAACTGTAACAAAAGTCATGTAATCTATATGATCACATGCCCCTGTAATCTAAATTACTTTGGAATGACCAGCCGAAAAGTCAAACAACGCATAGGGGAGCACCGTAGTAATATCCGGTGCAAACAATCAACCAGCAAGATGAGCAGCAAGTACATAACTGAACAACACTCAACAGATGACCTACGATGGGTCAATCTGGGGACGTTAGACACTGTGCCTGAGAATGCGGAATGCATCCTTTTCAAGGAAGAATAGAGGTGGGTGTACTGCTTGGGAACTTATAACCAAGGATTAAACAACACTATCCTGTGGTTATCAGTCCAGTAATGAACATATGCCATGAATCACCAAGGGCACGTAAGAAAGAAAATTACCTGCTGAATAAATGACAATAATACATGTGATTAAGTACATTACAAAACCTTTCACTGAACAAATCGGGAACCTTTCAAGTGCGACGTTGCATTTTATCCTCCAAGGTCCTGAGAAATATAGTGCGTCATTACCAGTTCACATCCAAACTACATTACCCATAAGGCAGCATTATTAGATATTTCCTCCCTCAAGTGCTTCTAAAAACTTCTACCAAAAATATCCACACTTTAATACTTCCTATATTTACATTAGGAGCTCTCTTGGCCCTTGCGCAGACATCAAGAACGATTGTTGCTGAGCACTATTAGCAATAGGAAATTGCGACCAATCAGGCTGCATGCGAAAGGGCAAACAACAGAGCCCCGTCCTCCAAATCTACTTCCTGTTCCAGGGCAAAGAAGACAGCGACAGCACATGCCTTACGAATCCCACATGGCAGCCACAGTGCCGGCTTCATGGAACTGAGACGGACGCATAGATTCCAGGTAAAACTAACCAAATCTATTTTTCCTAAAGTTCTCCCACTTTGACCTTGCATTTTTATCCTCATAGAGGCACACAAACACACCTTTGGTAATTTTCCAGGAATACGCTATATGTTGGCTTTTCAGCACATTTTCTCTTCTTTTAAAACCTGGAAGTAATGTAATGTAATGTAATGGAAAACAGTCTTGTAGAGCGCATCTATCACCCTACGGGTATCTTGGCGCTAGCACTAAGATGGAGGAAGAAAAACTTTAACCAATCCAGTGTTCGCATCCTTAGAGCAGAAAAGAAGAGGAGAACAGAGGAAGAGGACAGCTAAACCAGAGGTACAGGACTAGGAGGTCATAGGTCCCTCCCTCGGAAAGAGCCAGGTTTTAAGACTCCGCCTAAAATCCATCAAGGAGTTGGCTTGTCTGATATTCAGAGGGAGGTCATTCCAGCAGCGCGTAGCCACTGTGCTAAAGGAAGTTCACTCTGGCTTGTAATACTTTATGTCTACCAACAACAGGAAGCCAGCACTGCGATATGTATTAAAACATCTAAATCACATTAAGCAAGAAATAGAACTTTTTAACATTTTTTTCGATAACGTGTAAGCCTATGTATAATTTTGCCTTGCATAATTATTAAGCCTTTAACTCCTTCTTTATTTTCTCTTTGTCCTCCACAGCAATAAACCAAATGTAGGCCTATTACTACATGTCCATAACAGGCATTAAATACAACCTGTTGATCTAATAGGGTGAGCGAATCCACTTACCTTACATAGCACATACACAGCCCCTCGACATTTGAGACGGCTGGTTCCTCTGGTTCTGAAGAAAGCCATCCGACCCATTTGGGCTTCCAGGCTGAAACATGTCGACCTATAATCATCCAATTAAGCACTGCCCACTTTTTTAACCTTATCCCTCCACTGTGAAAATAAAAACAAACTACACAGGAGAGAGGATATTTTTAATAATGTTTTATTCCAACACTCTTCCCATTCACGATGGTCGCACACCAGACAGTCTCCCTACTGGTGGAGGACACTCAGGTGCCAAGACCCTATGATAATTCATCCCACTTAATCAAATAAGCGGAGAACCAAGATATACCGCTGCAGTGACTGTGTGGCTGAGGGTCTTCATGAGAAAATTTCCAAGAGACTCTGGAAAACGACCTAAGTATTTCGTCTCTTGTTCTGGGTCAAAATCCGATGAAGAAAAATAAGTGCCAGTCCCGAAAAATGAGTGCCAGTGGGCCCAAATTGCAACCACCTGCTCAAATTAAGCACTGCAGTGTATGCTTGAATATACTTATTTATGGAGTGTGAAAATGAGTTGTGCTGCACACTAGTACACTACACTTATGTGTTAAGTCAGTCTGCAATCCCATTGTTCTCAATGAATTTCGTAGAACAGGGGTATTGAGGGTTAATTTTTGTGTGTCACACGAGTAGACTTCTGAGTGTATACAGTGCATATAGGTAAAAATAACTTAGTGTTTCTACGTTGAATGATCTGGAACTGATTCACAGTCAGGTAGAGCGAATTTAAGGTAAGCCTCACAAAGTGTACCTTGCAGTTTTTTCGCAATCTGTGAAGCTTGGTTGTATTTCAGTGATGGATATGCAGGTGACAAGTAGGCAATAGTATAGGTGTGCGAAATTATACATTTGTTTGACTTATTTAGTGACATTCACAATTTTGTACACTAAGGGGCCTATTAGGATGGCGGGCAGACCTGAGTCCGCCTGCCATCCTCGCAGTGTTGCAACCGGCCGCAAGACATGCGGCAGTCCGGCACCGTGAATTAGGATGAGACCGCCACCCTGGCGGTCGCATTCCGCATTCTGACATTGCGGCGGGTGCTGTTTACAGCAGCAACCACCGCGATGCCAAAATCGTATGCCTGGAACACGAGGGCACCACTTTACGATCCCCATCAAGCTGCACAGCCAATTGCCAACGAATCCAATGTATTAAATTCATAATTAACTTTTTCTATTAATCCTCAATTTTATCCAAAATTATTCATCCTTTTTTCTCCCCTTTTTTTCAATTCATTTTACTCGTTTTTGTTCATTTGCTGTTCATATAGACACAGGAGAAAGGCTGTTTCCACATGCCACGCTTTATTTAAAATCACCCAATGCATTTCGGGAAAAAATCGTATGCCTGGCATTTCCCTGCACCACATGGCAGGCACCACGCGGTGCCTGCCGCTTGGTGCAGGGAACTGCAGGGGGGTGCCATGGGTACCCCCAAGTGCACCCCCCAGAGGCCCGCAACGTGCCCCCAAAGCCAGGCACCGCCAGCCTTTCCATGGCGGCATCGCCGCCATGGAAAAGCCTTTCACCGCACACATCCTAATATGGCTGGCGGTGCCTGCTAGGCACCGCCACCATATTAGTGGCCCACATCCGCATCGGAATGATTGCTGACCGGTGTAAAAGCGGCCGACGGACTTTCCATCTGCAGGGATACCCCCCTCCATCGTAATATGGAGGGAGGTATTTCACTTTACGATGGTGTAACGGTCGCCACCGCCGGCTCGGCGGTGGTGATTGTTACGTCATCGAAATGGGCCCCTAAGTGTTTGTGAAATTATGAATTTTTTGGTGCATTTATGCATCTGACGAAATGCTTATGTCTTTGGATGTAAATTCTCATGCAATAAATTAATTTAGTGTTTTCAGTAAATTAAAAGAAAAAAACGCCTCCCCCACGGAATAAAATCTGCAAACTTCAATTTTCTGACCAACAAACTTCATTTTCGCTGACATTTCGCCTGCAATTGTTTTTTTGAGTTAAAAAGAAAGTTACAAACGTCATGCGACCATGACATCTAAAATATTCTGGTTATTCATTATTTTGTGCTTTCGTCTCTGCTCTTCTCGTGTTGTGCAAGGATTACACGCAGGCCTTGAAAGGCTAAGATCGAAAAGGTAAACTGGTAGGATGGCCGGCCGAGGCAGAAGGGTATTTATTTGTTCACACGGCTGCTCCGGCCACCAGTCCTGCCATAACAATAGCATGTTGTCTATTGCAGTCAATGTCACCACTAGGCCAGTAGGTTTGTGGATTGGGGCCTTATCGTTTCCTGCTTTTTATCTCTGTGTGCCTTTTTATACTGCCCCGGATGGATTGGACTTCACTTCCCGACGCTCAGCAAACACCCATTTAGATCAGTGACGATCAACCCCAGCTGTCTCCCCAGCCACATTGAATCCCGACCGAACCTCTCATGTTTGGGAATAGTCACTGAAAGCCGATGGATGTACCTGCGTCACAAACGTCTGTCTCCTTCTGATTTTACTATCAATAGCGTATTAATTCTCTTGTGGAGAATCCTCATGTGGCTTTGGGGCAGCCACAGAGCTGCTACGGGCTGCACTGCCGTTGGATCCAGTTTCTTTGTGGAGCTGTTTGTGCCGAGTGGTGTTTTCCCTCCAGGAAGGTAAATAGCCCGATGCCCTGAAGTCATCCAGCTGAGGCTGGATTCATTAGGACATAGTAGTAAATCGGCTTCCCCCCCTACTTAAATCCTCAGATTGCTTGAGCTTAACCCCTTAAGTGCTACGTTGTTCCACCTTCAGTAGTAAAATATCATCAGGGGAGAGTTTGAGTCTGGTTTAGAGTTTGGTGACAACTGAAAGGCCATTTATTAGTGGAGGAAACTAAAAATGAATAGAATCCTCCGCTTTAATTTCCTCTATCATAGGGGTAATGTTGAGGCAAAGATTGAGCCTTTGGATTTTACTCCTCATAGAGTCCCTTCCGGTTCTTGAAGGTTTTCGTTCACCGCTAAACTTGAGAACAGGCACTTAGGGTCTCATTAAATTGGGGAGTTTCACATCATCTGTAAAAAATGGATAGATTTCTCTGTTCCCCTACCTCATTTAGAAGCAGGTGACCCAATTTGTTTGAAAAGAAAAGAGCCCTCACCACTGGAGGGGCAACTCCTGTAAGCACTCCTGCGCGAAATAAAAATCGCTTGATCAAGTCAACTCTGCATTTGTTGTGTATCACGTATGTTTATTCATCATTGTATTTCAGACGATGAATAATCCGTGCTGTTACATAATTGTAATTGTATTCGTCATTACAAAAACATATGCAGTCATCCATTTATATGATTCACAGGAATTGTCAGTCACATCCCCAATGCATTTCGGGTCTAGCCCTTCTTCAGGGGTAATCCCTCTCAATTTTTTCATAAACCCAATTTGTTTCACATGGTAGAGTCTTGCCGGCTCCGAAGTCAGAAACCACTTTGTACCAGCACAGCTGCCACAAACCACCATTGCCATGGTGTCAGAAACTCTGACCTATTTATGGTGGGGCTTCTTACTTTGAATTTTCCCGCCAAAGGCTGCCATTTAAAAAATAAATCCTTGATTTGGGGTTACCTGTGGAAAAGAAATATCGCAATCAAGATATTACCTGTTTCATGGCCAGCCTTGCATTTATATTTTGTTGGAATCTCAGAGAGAATTTCATTAAAACTTTCCAAATTTGTGTCAGGGTGCATGAGTTATCAGCCTTGTAAATGAGGCCATACTTGAGGTGCAAATCACAAAGTACAATCAAAGGAGTAAAATAGGAACACCTGCAATAGGAACTTTAGGAAATTACTATCTTTTGTGTGGTGTACCCCCAGATATTTGCCATGTTTTAGTTGGCTATAGACCTTTGTACACTTCCTAACAGTAGTTGGGTGTCTGTGCTATCTCCTTTCAACCTGGTTGAACTGCTATAACCTCACACTTAACTTACTAGAAGTCCTATAAATCACTAATATATGGTACAAGGGCTAGCCAGGGCCTGTAAGTTAAATGCCATCAGTGGACTGCAGCATCTATTGTGCCATCCACTGCAGTAAGTAAGTAAAAGTCTTGTAAAGTGCTCGAATGCCAAGGCGTCTTGGCGCTAGCGTTCAATAAGTCAGCCAAACTGTCTACTTGGTGTGAATCGTAAAAAGCCAGGTTTTAGCATTTTTCTAAAAGATTATCTATTTGCTTGGGTTCTCAGAGCAAGAGGCATAGTATTTCAGAGCTTACACGCTAGGAAGGAGAAGGTTATCCCGCCCCACCTGGCTTTCTTTTTTGAATTGTCACCAGTTTGGCAGAGCCAGATCTCAACTTACGATTTGGCACATACCTAAAAAAAAGTCCTCTGGAAATAGGCAGGGCCCCCCTCTCCCCCCCCGGCCCCCCCCCCACTCAAGGCCCTGTGGACCATACAGAGGGCCTTGAATTTACCTCTGTCACTGACAGGCAGCCAGTGAAGGTCACAAATGCTTTTTGAGATGAGCCACCGCATTTTGGAGTGATTGAGACTTCAATTACAAGCGTTTTTGGATTCCCAAATATAACACATTGCAATAGTCTATCCTAGATAGAACTAGTGCCACAATGACCATCTTCTGCATTTCCTAGGAAGAAATGAAAATATTTTCCTTAACACCCAAATAAGATGGAAACATGAAGATGTGACTTGATTGATTTGTTCAGAAAAGCAAAGCTGTCCGTCAAACATAACACCCCAGAGTTTTCACTTTTTGGACAGGGCAAGGAAAGGGGCCAAGATTTACGAGCCACCAAGATGTATTCCAGAAGGAAGTGTTATTGCTAAAAAGATTACTTTCATCTTCTCGAAATTTTGTTTAAGGCAGTTTTCCTGCATCCAAGTAATATTTGCCATGCAGTATGTAATCTTACTGGCAACCTCATTGACATCTGATGATGTAGACACCACTATTTGTGTGTCGTTGGCATAGCAAACTGCTGCAAAGCCATGTGAATGAATAATTTTAGCAGTGGCAGTACAAACATGGCTTCAGGCCTACCATTGTAGCCTGACATCGTAGCCAGACTGAAGCAGTTTTTAAAGTGTAATTCGATCTATCAAAATAGGCCCTTTTGACAGGTCTAAACCTGCTTTTTAAATATTGTCACCCCTGAGTAGGCCTTATAGCCCTTAAGGCATGATGCATGCTATTTAAAAGAAATATATGTAGAACTATAATGTTAAAGATGTCCTTACAATGACTAGCTCTTAAAAGCTATTTTAATTGTAGCAAGACTGGCTGTTTTCTTAATAGTACTGTTTGTGGGTAGGAAACAGTTTGAAATATCATGTTTGGACTTCTTATACTATATATCAAAAGCCCAATTTACTGGTGAAGTCAGATTTTTTATAAATACTACAGAAACTGTACTTTTATAAAGTTACCTCTTCCCTGCGTAAAGGCTCTGGATACTAATCTACATGTGCCTCTGTAGGAAGGTAGGATCCTTCTAGCATGGTTACCCCCACTGTTTGCCTGGTGTCAGTGGGTTTTTCACCTAGTCTGACTGGGAAATTGGCAATGGTAAGTACTTGTGTACATCCACAATTGGCTACTGGGGTACCCATATAAGTCCACTCAAACTGTGATTACAGGCCTGGCATTGCAGCCTGTGTGAGTTGGTTCTTGCAACTCTCATGACAGACATAAGTTTCCTTATACATGAGGTCACTACATTTAAAACCTATAAGTCACTCTTATGGCAGGCTTTTCAGTCCTGAGGGCAGGGTGCTTGATTATACGTGTGAGGGTGCCCCTGCATGAGCAGAACACACCTATAAAACCCCAGAGTCAATTCTCCAGACTTTTGTTAGTGCAGGCAGCTATTTTAATACAAATAGTGGACATCAGTCAATACGAGATGTCTAACTATATATGGCTGCTCCAAACCCAGTCATGTTTGGTATCAAACATGTTGGAATCATAACCCAACACTGATTCCAGTGTTGCAAGTATTATCCCATGTACTTGGGGGCTCCCATGGGGTACCCCCCTGTACTCCTGGTTACAGCCTTTCAGGTTCTGACAGCAAGCTAGTGCTGCTGCCGACCGCAGACATGATTCTGCCCTCCTGCTGCTGAGAGGAGCTCGAGCAGGGGAAGTTAGAACAATAGGTTTCCTGTCGCAGGGAGGTGTAAGCACCTCCCAAACAGGACTTAGTTTATTGAGCTGGGGTGGGGGCGCTTGCCAGCGCCATCAGACTGCTTTGAAGGGCACATTTGTGCCCTCCTTGCATACTACAGTTTGAGCCAGTTCAGGGAGCTCTTGGCTCCTGCTCTGATGTGAAACTAAGGCAAAGGACATGGGAGTGTCCTCCCCTCTGTCAGCCCCTCTTCTGGGAGGGACCCTTGAGTTGTTCCAACCTTTCCCGTAAGGTGCTCAAGGACTTACCTGTGGGTGGGTCCACAGATTCAAAGTTGGACAAGACTCAAGCCTGAAACCACTTCACTCTTCAACCGTCTGGACACTTGGATTTTGCTGGACTTCGCCTGGAACTGAGACTGCACCAAGGAAGACTTCTGCTGCTCCTGGGCTCGCTGTTCTGCAAGCCTTCTTCGTTGTCTGTGCTGCTTCCAGGATTTTCAACAGATCTGTGGGTATCAAGAACACCCAAAGTAATCTTTCTTGGATTGAAGGAGCCACTCCCCTGCAACTGCAGGCACCGCAACGAAGCTGACCGGTCTGCTGCTCCGGATGTCCCACTGACTTCCAAAGGCTCAGCAACACAGGTGTGGTTCTGCCACTCCATCGAGGCCTGACTTGTCCTCCCTGCAATTTTGAGGCCAGTATCCCTTGTTGGAACCAAACCCCTGTGCTCTGTCTACTTACCGTTGTCAAGGCTTGTTGGCTCTGCACTCCAGAAATCTCAAGCCTCCAGCATCTCTTCCTGCCAAGTACAGTGTCCTGCACCGTGGGCCTTCCTTCTTGGTGAGCTGCTCGAGGTCCACTTGTGACTCCTGTGCCTTCGGCCTGTGGGTCCCCCTCAGGGTCTTCTCCTGCTTCAGTGGGCTCCCCTGCTTGCTTTGGGCCTGCTCTGACTCTCCTGCTGTTTGAGAGTCCCTTGGATCTTGCTGGTCCCAACATTGCTCCTTCTTCGTTTCCCACGCCAGTTGTCGCTACCAAGGCTTGTTGGTGCTCCCGCTGGACACCAACCACCTAGTCACCGACATCCGATGTGGGACAGCTCCAGCATGGCTCCTGGTCTTCCTCAGTGTCGCCTGGTCCCCGCAGCTACAGCTGCAAGATCACCGTCAACTCTTCTGAACCGTCCAACATCGGTAGACATTGCTCTTCTGTGTCTCCTGGTCACTCCTGAGTGGCATAGACTCTGTCCCCTCTGCTTGCAGGTTCTTTACTTCAAGAATCCACCATTGGATTCCACAAACTGCTTCACCTTCTTCTCCAGAGGCACTTTTCTCTAAGTCTTCCATTGTCGTCTACGGAGGTTTCCGACGTCTCTTCACCCCTATGCACCTGGCTTCCCTAGTGTAGGTAACCTGGTCTCTGGGGCATCCACGGGTGGGGTGGCTCTCCAACTTTGTGCCCTCCAAGTGAATTCTTCGTGCTCCTCAGTAAAAGGTCCTTCTTCTGCAAAACTGCACCTGTGACTTCACCATTGACTTCCAATGGGCATGTGGCTGTGTTCCCACTCTGTACACAGTCTCTGAGGCATCCTGGGTAATTACCTTGGGTGGTTCCTTGTGTCCCCGGCTCCTTTGGGTCTTCTGGTCCAAGCCCTGTCCTCCTTTGCAATTCGCATTCCACTTTCCTAATATATTGTTTTGTCTCTTCCTGGAGACCACTGTATTTTGTGCTATTTACCTTATTGCAATTAAGCATTGTTGTGTATTGTGTTGACGTCTCCGGGTAAGAGATATACCAATGTGTTAATGAGTGTTGTGTTTTTTTTTCATTTAACCTACACTCCATGATTAAACTGGTAAAACAAGCTGTTTAACACTCCTTCAAGATAAGCCTAAAGGCTGCTCTCAACAGCTACCACTTTGAGAGCATCCATGGTTATCAAAGACCACTAAAATCACCATAAAGGTTGCTTGGATTAGTGCAAGGTGCATCACTTAAATACGTGTGCATCATATACTAAGCCAGCCCCCTACAGCCTCAAGCTGCAACAATCTGCCTCCAGAGCAGAGACAAAGATCTGGGTGTGGGGAGGTGATTTTGTTCATCTGGCATGAAGATCATTTGGGCAGTGCTCAGGAGCAAAATCAACTTAAAGGGGTCCTACCCTGTCATAGTCAGATATCTGATGACACCTGCACATACCCCTGTTTTGTTTCCCCAGGTAGTCAGTCTCCACTTCCAGTGTTGATGGAGCTGCCCCTAGAACTGGTTTAAAGCAATCCCAGAGGAGGGGTTGGTAATTTCCCTGGGCACACCTCTGGGGTGGACACACAGGTCCTGCACAAAGGGAGAAAGGTTTTACCATTGTGGATTTACGGAGAGAGGTGCACTGTGGGATTGTTTGCAGGTGAGCTCTTGCTGAAAAAGTGGGTAGGGTTACCCCTGGGAAACTTTATCCCATTGGTTAGAGAGGAGCCAGGAGTCACCCCCACTCACAAGCTGGTGCCAGGATAAATGTGGCATCTCCAGTACCCTCCTCAGAACACTACTGGATCTGAGGAAGATCAGAAGAGGGCTGAACCTACTGTGAGATCTGAGAAGAACCCTTAAGGACTGGATGTGCTCTCTCTTGTACCCAGAACAAAGAAGTTGACTCCAAGGGACATAACAATGGCTGCCAATTCAAGAAACAGGGACAAAAAAAGCTATAAGAGGCTTTTTCTGAAGCTATCCAGCTGACCACTTCCAACTAGACCTGCCCTGGTCGCTGCTGATATCTTCTATAGTGGGTTCTAACCCCCAAGTGCGATTCCTGAGGACCTAGAACCCTTGGCTAGGTCTGGATGGACTTCTCCTAACTCTCCTGAAAACCTGGGTCACTTTTTGGCTCTAAAGACTTCCAAAGGAACAGGACAAACGTGCCAAGCCGATCCAACCATTATGTGTTTCAGTTGGGATGAAGATTCAGATTTCTTCTGCTTTGAGTTTTTCTGCAACAGCAAATCTGATTTCGCAGCCCCTTGCAAAGAAGGTATTGGGCCTCCTACAGCCCAGCCTTTACCCGTTGTAGGAATCCAAGCACCAATAAAAGTAACTAAATGTGAATGAAGGAATCTTGACCAGGAGAAGGCACCAAAAGTATCCGGGAGAGACCTCCCTAGGATTCAAAAGTTGAATTTATCCTGCTCAGAACTTTTCAGCCAAAAACCAAATACTTCATCTAGACCTCCTCCGATAACTATCTGACCTTGTGGAGCCCTCCTAGGCTACAACCTGCTGCCTCACCCCTCTTGTGATTTTGGACCGCTATTTTTAAGACTAGGTCCCAAGGTAAAATTTCTGATTGGCTCAAACCTGGTCCCTGTATCCAACTTGCAATTAATATAGTGCAGAACATCTTATCTGGTTGTTGTTCAACTTGATCTAGATGATGTGCTAAAAGAAACAGTACATTGAGAACATCATTTGAATACAATTGACACCAGAACTATTTTTCAACTGGTATCCTACAATATCGCCCTAATTTTCCTGTTTTTTCTTCTTAGCGCCTTCTTGCTTGTGCTGGTTTACTTTTTCTTGATCATCAGTCGACTCTTTTGTAAGCTTCCATTTTAGACAGATTATCCATTTCTTATAAATAGAGTACTTACCTAAATGAGGAGCGTATAGCCTTCTTAACCGATTATATTCTCTTTCACGGTTTGCATCAGCACTAACTTTCCCATCATCAAATTCAACTAAAACAAACCGGGTAATGTTCTAACTCAGGATAATGCTACTTACGACTACCTTCTTTAAATACTGTACTTACATTATTAATTAAACCTGCGTCTACGCTTAAACCTTGAGAATTATGGATAGTTACAGCATATGCTAGAGACACTGGAAACTGTTGCCGTCACACATAAATGTCCTTCACAAGCAAGAAACATACACTACAATGGCCAATCTGCTTCACACCAACAATCTGATCAAATTTAATGGCTAAGTACTCAACTTCATCCCTTTTTGGAACATTAATGAAATCAATAACTTTGCCCATAGCACCATTTCCAGTCAAAATATTTTATTCGGCCAGTGAAAGCCATAAAAGCAAACAGTTAAAAAAAACATTTCAAGACATTTTAAAATTCTGCACATTAAAAGAGTAAAATTGCACATCTCCATTAAGAGAGGTCCCATCATTCAAGTATTAGGTATACTAGAGTTAATCACTTAGCAGAAAGAATTAAAACTCATTACGGGGAATTAGGTGGCATATACTGATATGAACATAAAATGCAATTAATAAAATACAAAAGTGACAAGTGCTTAATGAGTGGACAACTTAATTACACCATAGGAGTGCTAGATGATAGATATATTGTCCTGGCCATATCTAAATGAATACTGGATAACTACTGCTGGGATGTCTTCTTCCTGAGTCTTAAAGCCCCTGTCAGGAAACTCGCAACCCCAAAACACTGGATAGGGAAAGGGAGCATTAGTAAATATAATAATGCAGGCCTACTTGAGCAAAATTAGCGTTTCTAAGTAACGGCAGTATAAACCTTTTACTCAGGGGGTTGTAAAATTCACAAAAAAAGATAAAATGCAAGGTATCCTGCTCAGAGAAATCATCACAAGGACATGGCTTTAGGGCATCAGGCGTCCAGTAACCCTTGAGGAAGTCGAATAACCAGGGTACCAGGTTCAACTTGAATCTGGTTAAAACAAAATGATGATGCGTATTGGAGACCAGTGACAAATAAGGCTGTATCTGAGAGCACAAACTCAGGATTACGTACCTTCACACTGAGGGCTTGGCTAACATCATGCCCTCCCTGATAGCCTGCTGCTTATCCAGAAACATCTGTTTAAAATCCCTGATGGCTGCTGGACCTAAGGGTCTGGGTTTAGTATACATGTCAGGACAGCCTAGCCATTTTATTTGGTCCATGATGTGTTTTAACCAGGGAATGCGTAGGGCACCCTCGTGGGCAATACAGTCCGCTATAACAAGCTGGCTAAAAAGTGGTAGTTGGACTCGACTCGATTCTCAGCCAACGTATCAGGGGCGCGGCAGCAATGAGGTAAAAAATGTACCCCAGACGAAGCTCTTCATGCAAAATAAAGGCTGGGGTGCTGGAGGTGATGGCAAGAAGGCCACGCAAGAATTTATTTTCAACCCCCTGAATGTCACTCTCATCCGTTTTGCAAAGTCCCACGTAGCCCCTACTGCTCTTGCCAAAACATTCTTTTTGATGTGTCTTTGCACCACCCAGGTTCCTCGATCATCAAACAACACCCCCAAATAAGGGAAGGTAGACACTTTTGTTAATTCTACCCCAATAAAAAAAAACTTGCTCTTTGCAGCCTTTTTACTGCCTATCATCATGGTGTGGGATTTAGAAAATGTAGTGGCTATGTCAAGTGAATCCATAAAATCAATAAAAACGTTTTAAAGTTTTTGAAGGCCTACAGAGGTCCTGGCAAACAGCACCGCATCATCTCCGTACAGAAGTGCAGGTATCATTGTGAACCCTGCCCTTGGGATATCTTTACTGCTGGCTGAGAGGAGGTCCCCTAGCTTATTGATATAGAGTGTGAATAGCATAGGGCCAAAATGCACCCCATCCGTACCCCTCTCCTAACCTCCCAGGGATCTGCCATGCCGCCATACTCCTTGAAACTTACCGCCACAGTGGTGTTATTGTGGGCAGAATGTAAAAAGGTCACCAGATCCGGCTCCATACCCAGCTCCCCCATGATCTTCCACAGTTTGGATCTATTTACACAGTCAAATGCCAATGTTAAGTCCATAAAGGCCATGTGCAGGGTGCCCCTCTTGGCTATTGTATATTTCCCAACCACCAAGTTCAAATTAATACATTGGTAGAGCGTCCCTCTGCCCTGCCTAAAACCATATTGTAGATTGCTAATAACATTAAAATGATCTAGCCATCATGATAAACAATTCGAAATCACCTTCCCCATGATTTTGGCAGCTGATTCCAAGAGCGAAATGGGTCGGAAACAAGCGGGATCATCCCAAGAGCCCTTTTTAAAAATAGGAATAATTAATAGCCCTGGCCCACGCGGGAGGAGGGCCACATGTGCCAACCGCATTAAAAACCCATGCCAATATTCTAGCCCAGACCAAAGGGTCTGCCTTATACAAATCAGCTGGCACCCTATCTGGGCCTGGTGCCTTTCATCCAGATGTAACCAGAATAGCTCTAAAACCCTCTTCTACATTAAAATGAAGTGGTGCAATGACTAAACTGGAGTCCCATTGAATCTCCGTCCCCTCCAGATCATCACCACTGTACATGATCCCAAAAGGCGGAATCCATCGTTCTGGGGCTATGATACAATCTGTACTGGCATTTGCTATGTCACAAAAAAAGGTCTGTTAACTACCACCCAAAACATATTAGTATCTGAGAGTATACTTGCTTGCCCAAGATCCTCCCATGCCTTTTCCTTGATGAATTTCTTCCTCTCTTGAATTGCATACTTATAAGCCCTCCTACAAGTCATCACCTCACTCTCATCTCTCAGGATGTGTTTAAGTGCAAACAGTAACTTCCTATGAGCAGTGGAGCAGGTGCCGTCAAACCATCTCTTGACCTTGGAGCCCTTGTCCCTGCACGGCACATTTAAGCTAATAGCTATCTGTTTAGTTAACATTCCGAAGGCATCTAAAACATCTTGGTCCTGTGCATTAATATCCATGCATGCCAAGACATCAGCTGCACACTCCACATACAGGTTAGCCATGAACTTTTCTGGTACCACCTTCTCTCACTTCAGCCTACGTGATTGATCCTTGGTACTGATGTCGGAGTTGGGGATACTCCTACTCTCTTCTTCGGGTAAAGCAGATGAATACAATAGTTCAAGGAAAAGGGGGTTATGATCACTATGACTGCTCCAAAAAGTACTTAGTTGATATACTGCTGGAGCTAGTGATGCGGAGATCATTATAAAATCGATAATGCTAGAGCAACCCCTGCCTATAAAGGTAGGAATATGGGTGTTCTCTTCTGTTTGCTCTAGACAGTACAACTTATTTGCTGAAAGAAACCCTTCTGTAAAAATACCTGATTCTGTATGTTCAAAGTGTATAGTTGGTGGTGAGAAGTCCCCATGAACCTTAGTGGAAGTACAGTTAAGATGGCACTGGTGGATATTAAAATTGCCTAAAATTATGATTTCAAAATAGGAGTGTTTCCTCTTCCTATAATGTTCAAGAACACCCTCTAGGGCAGCTAACTGTTTTAACTCAGAACATCTAGTAAAGGAGTTTTAAAAATTAATCACTAGCAACGGGAAATGATTCTTAAATAACAACTTGTTAAACCTGGTACCATTGGTGTGAGTCTTCCTTTTTTTCTGATTGCCTCCCCTGTTTTTGATATGTTTTGCTGGTTTAGATGCTTTGGGCACTGTGCCACAGCTATTCAGTGCCACAGTGCAAGTGCTCCCTATGTTAAATTGATGTATTGATTAGTGACTCCATGATTGGGTTATCTGATTTACTTATCAGACCCTAGTACAGTGCACCAGGGGTGTCCAGGGCTTGTAAATCAAATGCTGCTGGTGGGCTTGCAGCACTGGTTGTGCCACCCACAGAAGCAGCTTGTAAAGTATGTCTCAGGTCTGCCATTGCAGAGCCTGTGTGCAGTCTGGTACTGCCATGTTGACTGGCCAAGTGCACCCACTTGCCAGTCCCTAAACCTTCCCTTTTCTTCATATCAGACTCCCCTATGGTAGGCCCAAGGGCAGGGTGCATTGTAAGTATAGGGTAGGACATACCCTGGAGTGTGTGGCATGTCCTAATAGTGAATTAGAGCCATTTCCATTTTTAACTATTGCAAGGCTACCTGTTCTCCATAGGCCAGAATGGGCAGTTTGATTGTTACATATTATAATCCTAACTGACTCAGGGAACATGGTAGAAATTCGAGTTTAGTATGCCTGAACTCATAAAGATAACTTTAGTGAAGTTGGTTTTAACATTCTGTGTTTGAAAATACCACTTTTAGAAAGTAGGTATTTTCTTGCTTAACTGTCCAAGCCTGCCTCTGCTAGGTTGTGTATTGTGTGTCTGGTTTTGTGAGTGACAGGGGCTGGGGGGATTCCAGAAGGGAGGGTGAGTCAGCACAGGGCTGAATAGAAAGATCTGCATGTAGATGGGTGCAAGGAGTTGCACCTGGGACCTGAATAGGGCTGTGCCTTCCCTCCTGTGGTGCGTCTGATGTCTCTGCCCTGCACTGTCAGAGGAAAGAAGGAGTCCTGTCAACAAAGTGCTCCAGGACTGACCAGAACTGGTTTGGACTAGGCAAAGGCCTCTCTGCCTTCAAAGAACAAAGAGAAAAGTAGTATAAGTATGGGGACTCAGACTCCAAGACTTTAGATCACTTCTGGAACAACAAGACAAACCTCTGCCAAGGAGAAGAACCAAAGGAAGCTGTAGGAGTGGACTGCCCCCCTGCCAGTGTGCTGTGTTGCTAGGTTGGCCTACAGTGTTGTCTTCAGTGCAAAGGAGAGGAGAAGGAACTTTTGTGTGTACTTCATCATCTTGCAGAATATTTCTCCAAGGGCTTGAACTTGTGCTTGCCTCCTGCTGAAGTCTCAGGGACAAAAGACTTCACCACCAGCTCCCCCCTGAATTTCCTTGCTGGGAATTCTATCTGCAGAAGCCTGCGTGTCGCTGGGAGCTGGAAGCGCGACGCAACAAGAAGAAGCATGTCGCCGCCGCAGCTGTAGTCATCGAATCGCCGGCGAAGCGTGCCGCCGCTGTATCTCCCAGAGGTGTGTCTTCGTCGCAGCTGTCTGCTGTCGCATCGGAGAAGCGTGTCGCAGGGCCTGTCACGGCTCCAAAGTACAGGGTCGCCGCAAGACTGCCAGGGCGTGCCCGCATCGTCTTCGCATCGTCACATCAAGGGAGCCATCTTATCGCATCGCACCGGATTGTCGCATCGAGGCGCCATCTTGCCGCATCGCAACGGGGCTGCAGCACGAGAATCTACACATCACCTCCTCTCCGGTAAGGATCAAGACGCATCCCCTACTCTGCGCAAGCATTGAGGCACGACGCATCGTCTCCTCCGAAGCAAGGAAACGACGTATCTGCAACGCTGCAAGCCTTTTGTTTATTTTGCGTTACGCATCCAGCTACTTTTGTGAGAACTGTGTCGCATTTACCATCAACTTGAATTAAGTTAGCTCTACCATCTTTAAGTCAATTTTGAGTACAGTATGGTGTATTATTGTCGTTTGTAGTCTTGTGTTAAGTCTATATAAAGAATACCTATTTTTATAAAACCTGTGTGGTGTCCATCTGTAGTGTTTTCACTGTATTACTGTATGTGTTCACAAATGCTTAACACACTGCCCCTGAGATAAGCCTGTCTGCTCATGCCAAGCTACCAAGGGGATGAGCAGAGGTTATCCAGTAGTGTAATCCCCTTTCTCTGACTTAGAAGCAAGGGTCCCTATTTGGTCAGAGGTACCTACCTCTGCCAACTAGAGACCCCCAGTTCTAACACAACTCCACTACTAAGATATGGGGAGACTGACACTCTAATCGACTCGTCTTACATTCTAAATCAAGTGAAACCAATAATAGAAGACCCCCCTGGCTCGGCTCGCTGTAGAGGGAATTGCATTCTTAAAAAACTAGCTGTACCCATCCACTAAAAGCTCTCACTGGTATCCCAGGTTTCTTGTAAGGCGATTAAGTGGCAGCCCACAAGGGTCCTCAGCCAAAGGGCTTCATCTATTTTTGACCCCAAACCTGCAATGTTTCACGAAAGTATCTTCAGCCAGGCAGGACCCTCTCTAATAAGTACTACTACTGAAGGAATGGCAGACTCTAACTTCCGAGATGAGAGACTATTATAGGCTCTGCTAGATGTTGGTCTTGATGGATGGGCTCTAATAGGTACTGGTCTAGATGGAAGGGCAGACTCTAACTTCCAGGGTGAGGGAATAGTGTGAGCAGCAGGGTCCCGAGTTCTTATACCCTGTAACTTCACCTGGGCTGGTGATTGTCAGTCGATACCATCATGCCCCTGTAAGCTTCGCAAAGTTTCAAATTTATTAGCTAGAGATAGATCAGGTCCGAGATTGCTAATGTGAGCTGGCTTGAATGTTCTATGTGTCAGGTGCCAGGCATTATTTAAAGAAAAGTTAGCGGGGTAAAAATACTGCAGGGGGACGATCCGAATCATTGTTTTAGAACTACTCCTAAGCTCACAATCAATAAGTGCTTTAGCTTGGGTACGATGTCTCAAATTTACCATAACACAGTCCCCCTCAATATTTTTCCCCAGCCTGCGTCCCACCCATCCCACTCTTCTAGCCATAAGAATGTCCTGGGATAACCAGTGACCGTTTATAATGTTGGCGTTACACCAATGAGCGACCTTATGAATAAGGTCCAATGTTGACTCCTTGGTACCCTATGTGGTCAAGGGAACTCCCAATAAAATTACAGCCAAAGATGCCGATACTGGGGGCAGATCTATTGTATCATGGCTGCCAATTTGGTTCCTAGTAAAGATATTTCAAGCGGAAGTATCAACTGGGCGCCCCTTTGGTAGTAATGCCCCTCTTGGTTGGACCAACTGTGCTACCTGCACCGCCTGCACCACATGAGGTGGATTGCTGGTTGCAGAGATGCTCCTTGACACTTAGTTACCCCTTGACACAATTGCCCAGCATTTTGAGTTTCAGGGGTAGCCTGATTCACTGCTGGTGAACCCACTGAGTCAGCTGTCCCACTGATGAACAATTGCGAAGATATCGGCCTAGCAAGACTGATAGACCCACCCCCATGGGATTCCTAGCGATGAAATGGCAGGACATTATCGGGAGAATAGCATCTAACCTCTCTTCCAGTCGGTCCAGCTTTTGCCGTATAGGCGCTAATAGTCTGTCAAACTTAGACTGCAGTCTTGGCATAAGTGAGTCAATAGAATGTTCTAAATCAGTACAAGCTGGCGTTATAGTCCTTTTGTGCGGTGCGTTCCGGGGGCTTTTTTGCAACCTGTTCTCTTCCTCTTAGTGGGGGGATTAACCGGGCCAGAATCACCTTCCAGGAATGTCACAACCGACTCTGCATTAGTAACCACCGAGGATGGGATTGCGAGAGGTATTGATGCCATCCCAGGAGCTGCCTCTTCCAATTCAAGGTTATCCGATGTAATTTGGGCCAGACCTGATTTCCCTATCTCCAGGGAAAGCCTCCTTTTAGTCAGGGCTATTTCCTTTGAGATAACCTCCATGGTTAGGAATGAGTCAATGGTTGCTGTGTTGTCACCCCCTATTTCTCCAGCTGTCATTTTTCTTTTAACCATAGTTAATGAGCTTGGGATAAACACCAGCCCAGACCAGATCAGTGCTCAGCAATACAGTACCAACTCCTAAGGTAATCCGCTGAGGATAGTCCGCTGAAGACACTTCACTTACTTGTTGTACACTCTCGATAAGTGCAAAAATAAGTGGAGGACAAAAAAAAAAAAGATAAAAATGGCAATACCATGGCCCTTGTGTTCGATCGAGGAGCCAAGAGACCTGGTCCAGCCCAGCCTCTTCCAGCTGTGGACGGGCGCAGATGGGCCTGCCCTTGACACGGGCTTCGCCAGGGCACACCCGCACACGTCCCGTGCTGCGGGAGGCCTAAGCTCCTGATAAGCGCCTCCTGGCACGAAGATTGCGTGGCGCAGCATTGGCGGCACTCAGGCTGCGATGTGTGCTGGGGGCTGGAGTCCCTTTTCCTGTATTACGGTCTCCCACGCTGCGGGAGGCAAAAGCCCCTGATAAGCGCCTCTTGGCACGAAGATTGCATGGCGCGGCATTGGCGGCTCTCGGGCTGCGATGTGTGCTGGGGGCTGGAGTCCCCTCTGCTGTATTATGGTCCCCCGTGCTGCGGGAGGCCCAAGCCCCTGATAAGCGCCTCCTGGTGTGAAGATTGCATGGAGCTGCATTGGCAGTACTCGGGCCACGATGTGTGCTGGGGGCTGAAGTCCCCTCTCCTGTATTACGGTCTCCACAATTTACTAACCCTTCCTCTATATTTAAATTGCACCACAAAATTACTCGACACTTTTTGAACATGCATAAACACTTTTCTAATACTGCAGTCCTCAACACTGACTTCTCCAAATAATCCAATTCTGCTTGTAGTTTCTCAGTTAGTAGTATGATTAGTCCCTAGTCTTCCATTTTTGTCAATAACTGTAATTTCCAAAATATCTTATTTTTCCAATGATGGAGCAGGTAGTGCAAAATTTTGTATACCTCCTCTTTTTTGCATGAGAGTATTAATTGAATAACCTACTTATTATAATTTACTAATTGTGTGCTGTGATATATTAAAATTAACCAATTTACATACACAAATTACACGTGGGAACTTGCTATTTGCATTGCAAAATAACTCTATAACTAAAATACGTACGCATATTAATTGTATTGTATATGGTAATTGGATATCGCTTGATTTATGTTGCTTTTGTGCATCTTCGTGGAGGACCATAAAGGTGAATATACTGCTTTAAATGTCACTATCTGCTAGGAAAATACTAATACATAAAGGGATTCGTAAGGTTATAACATTAGAAGCATCATTACTTTGTATTAATTATTTTTTTGTGTTTGTTTCGCTTAAGTTGACATTTGGGCCTATCGAAACATGGCGGCAGAAACCGAGTTCAAAAGTGGTCACCGTCTCGTGAAGCGCAAAGTCTATTGCGCAGACTCGGATGGCTCCGTGAACTTCCTAACAACCTCTGTACACCGTGTCCCTGTCAAGGATAGGTTATTGGTGGACTGCCAAGACCCCAGAAACCAGAAACTGGTATAAATGAACAATGGACTCTTACAATTAGGAGTAGAAACTTTGCAACAATTAGCATTGGATCATCACCAGGAAACATATCAGAAGGCTCCATGTGAACCTGGACTGTCCAAAAATCGGACGTTTGCCCCTGACCAATCGAAATCTTTCTCCGCCCAAAATCTTTTCATATTATCCCGATATTTATTATAAAAGAGTAGTAGAATAGGGAGGGGTTATCACATTCGGCGGTTATTATGACTGCACACCCTCTTTGACCCCACAGGCAATGATGGATGCTGGCACGACTTCTGGTCCTTTGGTGATCTTTGGGACTGTAACATGCTGAGTAAAGGACTTTCGGACTCTGAGATCTGGCCTGCTTTTAGGACAATTTAACGACAAAATTCGGTTATGCAGAGCCAATGAATTAGAGAAAAACCCAGATAGCCAGAATAGGTAAATATGATGTTCTGTGATTCAATTAAATTGATCTAGAAATTCTAAACTTTGAAGAGACAAATGCTAATATTAATTACAATGAAATTTTAGATAAACAAGTATTGATTAACAGAAATTATGATTTGTGGTTCTTCGTTAAAGAGAATAAAGGATTCTGAGTCTTAAATGTGTTTTAGCTGGTTCTAAATCACCATCAACCAATCCAACTATTTTGTCCGATCGACCAATTGGGCAGAGTGCCTTGATGTTTAGGATTAGGAATCTATAGGTGGCTAATGCTAATGTATATGATGTAAGATAACTTTTCTTTCCCTATAGGTTATAAGGTATCCCCACCCACATGACCAGAGCATCTTTCCCCCTCCTGTGTGCAGACCTGTGAAAGAGAACGTGCGAGTGTTGGTGTTATGGGCCCCACAAATTAATGCGAGTGTGAATGAGTTAGTGTGACGGCGGGTGTGCGACGCAGGGTGGATAGCTGTGCTCTTTCTATTTCCCTCGGCTTTTGCGCTGGATCACCAACTTCAGCAATTGTTTGTTGAAGTTGGAGCACTCTTGAAGTGTATGCATTAAACAGACTATGGATTTGTCTTTTTCAATAAAAATTGTACCTTAGTTGTGCTGCTGTGTTGTCAGATGACAATTGTTGCTTGGTAAGTCGACTTTCTAAAGTACGTTTTCCCTCTTTTGTCAGAACTCCTACTCTAATCTCATTCAGAATATCTCCATATTCCACATCAGATGCTTGGCGTATATTCTTCACTAGTTCCTTGTATTAAAGGTTTAACCAAATATTTACATTGCCAATACTTCCCAAATAATGTATTGTTTCTTTATGGAGAAGTGTCTTGAAAACAGGCTGCCCTTTGAAGGGGTAAGTTGCAGTACGTCACCAAAGAGAATTAAATACTTTCCTCCAAACATTACATCATACTCTGTTTTTAAAATCTACTGCATTCTTAAGTGTACAAAGGCAAGCATTAAGTTCAAAACCTTGACTCATCGATGATTAAAAGCTTCCGTTTCTTCAATACTCTTGACGCCTCATGACAAGCTTCACCAGATAACTTCAGGTATTCCAATTTGTTGTCATGTTTAACAGGTAGCATAAGTAGCTGGTGTAAACTAATTCCATTATTGTTGTGTGCAACTAATTCAGTTGGTGCTGTTCCTACACATTATAAATTTGTTTCTGTGGTACTCTGTAGATAAATGGTGTGAACTTTAATAAAAAGATTTTCCCATTGCCAGCTTGACCACTGATGTATTACAGAATTGGCTTAAATGAAGAGCATTCACACTTTTTCTTCTTGCGCAGAAATCCATGTCCTAATATATCTTTTAATGTTGATATAAATGTATTTCTGTTCGTCGGTAAGCTGTGCTACTAGGTGTTCAAAATCAACACTTCCCTCAATTGCTTGTTGCATTGCAGTTCCCACCTCACTCATGGATGCTTCATTTTGAATAATTGGTTGGACAACTGGATCTTGACTCAGTGGTGCAGGACTTTGGCTGCTTTGTGAACTCTCCTCAGCAACTTCAGCAGCAGTGGTGTCTTCCTGTTCAGTCTTATCTTTCAACATTTGCCAGTAGCTTGAAAAGACTGGACCCTGAATACGGTTTTTTACAGCATTGAAAGAGTTTTCGTAGCAGTCGTAGTCTCCAAGTAATTCTGATTCAGCACACCAAGGCTTGAACAGGTGCAGAAGTACCAAATAGAAAAACTCTCTTCTGTCTGCAGTTTGGCAACTCTTTTCTTTGGTCAGTCAGATTTCCTTTGCTATGTCTGACTAAACAACCGTCACATCCAACTGCTGCATATTTTCTATGTTTTCTAATACATTCCTTTTGTATCGATAATGTTGAAGTATTCATAAAGGCACATGCATGCTAGATGTGGACTCCTTCTTGGATAGTATGTATACAACATATTTGTTTTCACAATGTCTGTACTTTCCAGGTCAAACTCTGCTAGAGACTGAATTTCTAGGAAACACTTTGATACTCTATTTCATGTACTTGCTAGGCCTAAACTTACCCAAACAATGCCCCTTGACTTTGAGAACAAACTGACTGAGCTCAGCTGATCACAGCACTCATAGGAGCCCATCTATTTATGGGAAAGCATTTTCAAGCTAAAGCTATGCAATTTCTTAGATACACTTTTTTCTGCAGAAATTTCGTCCCACATCTCCTTCATCTCTGTCTTCTCTGATTTTGTAATGTATGAAGTGACATACCGAGCAACAGTGAAGGAGGTGTCCGCAACAAATAGTAGATGAATATTTGCATTCCATATCTTCAGAATCACAGGGTTGTAGTCATTAATATACTTGGAAGCCTCTGTTCTCAGGTTGTATGCATTTTTCTCTGATTTCTGTGTCAATGTATGTCTGACTGCAGGCATAAAAGTGTTCACTCTTCCTTGTTGAAATCAAAGGTTGTGGGAAGCCAAATCGACCTCTCATTTAAAATGTACCTTTGCATCTGTATTTTGGCGACAGTACTTTCCACATCTATGAGTTTGAAACTGTAGAAGTTGTTGTCTCAAGCTCTTTTCACCTCCATATATTAGGATGGCGCATGTGACATACTGTTCTATGAAAGACAAGACGGACTCATCACTGTCTGTTCCAAACTTTGGTACATCTGTTATCCATAACAGCACGTGAATATAAGGAGCATCTCTTCCTTGGTAGCCTTTGTGCCAAAAGAAATCAGTAACATCAAGAGGATTACTTTTTTTGCAGCTGAAAGACATATATCTTAGGGATGGGCAGAATTTGCGAAATTGACTTTTGTAAATTATCGCGAAATTGCGCAAAATCTCTGCGAGCATGCAAAACTTTTGCGAAGATGCGGAGATTGCTTTTCCCGCCCGCTCGCGATGTGTTTTTGCGTGCTAACAGGGAAATATATTTCCAACTTGCCCATGCGGTCGCTAATGGGCGCGGCCATCTTGCTCGCGATGCTTATTTCCTGTTCGTGATCGCAATGACGTGTTCGCGATCGCAAACTCTTGCAGGATAGCGCGACTGTCTACCAACAATCCAACATCTTGTGGCGCACGCGAACGGATAGGAAAACTCGTCGGCGAACGCAGGGACTCGGTAAGTCGCGAACGCGAAAATGCTTTTTTAAAGCGCGAACAAGAAAAATACTTCCGTTTCGTGGCAGGTTGCGAAAGTTTTGACATTTTCGCGCTCTCCGCGGATCACAAAAATGTCAAAATATCGCAAATTCCGCGAGCGAACCGAAATTTACTGCCGAGGCCTAATATATCTGCAAACATGTGCAGGATCCAAGGAGCAAAGTTCTCCTTCTGTCTTGACTTTGATGTCCCTTATGTTTGAGTTTCTTTCTCGCAAAAATTCAAGCAGGTCATCCCTGGCTTACTCAGTACAACCGAGTGTCAGAAACCAAGTAGGTGCACCTAGATTTCTCAATATGCATTTCACTTCTCTATGACATTGATACCAATACTTGTTGGTGACACATTGACACGTCCTCAAATTGATCAAGTTGTACTCCATGTTTTCTGCCTTCCCATGAATTTTATGAAAGATTCCTTTGTGGACATATTTTTAATATTAACTTTTGTCTTCAGTATATGGTTAACAGCATGTAAAAGTGCAGTCAAATTACTCTCAAACAGAAGATGGAACATGTAGGGAATACACTATCAAAATCTTGGATCCTCTGAATAAAATCTGCTTGACCGGTATTCAGCTGCTAGAATCTGTACAGGCTGGTCATTAAAGAGGCCACCTTCTCTAGTGGGAAACTGTTGTGCAAAACAACGAGCTTCCAAACTTTGCACCCGCATACTCATGGGAGCTCCTTTTGCTTGCTTCATTTTAAAGAGATGGATGCCGTAGTGTTCGTAAATCTCTTCTGACCTTGATCGATCCACTTTTTCAAGCTGTCCACCTAATGGTAATATTTCATCCTCTACATATGTCATATCTCGAACAACATCAACATTTTTATAATTAATATTATTTTGTACCAGGTATAATGTCGCTTTTTGAACTTTACTAACATTCACTAACTCTTGTTGGTTTTTTTTATTCTTCGTAGGCACACCATTTACAAGAATGATAACTGGTTCATTATCCTATGAGAATGGATTCATAAACATACAAATTTCGTAGTTCCTCTGCAATAGATACTAATTCTAACTTGTTATGTCCTGCTCTAGCTGGCATCTTGTTTTACTCTAACTTATCGTAGCAGTACCTACATATAATCTGCCATATGGACAACTCAAGCCGTTCCTCTACAAATAAATAAACAGCAAATTCTTACCAGTTATCTTTATTTTTTGAGAATCTAACTACATTGCGAGTTTGGCTGTTGTAGTGAGTGCATTGACAACAAATACAAACAGTTTGGTTTCTCAGAAGAAACTGTGCTAAACTTCCTAATCTCTTCTGTGGAGGTATCAACACTAATACCTGTGTTGTGGTCCTCTACACCTCACATACCAATTCCTCATTTTACCTAGACTACTGCTCAGGACCAAAGAAACAAAACTGAACATCTTCACAATCTTTTTCCACATCTGCTACTGTACCATGTAAATGAGCGCAATTAATTTCTCCTAAACATAGTTTAGGAGTTTTCACATAATAAAGTCTCCTAGGTAAATTTCACATTTTAGAATGATGAACAGCCAACATTCTAACGTGATGAGAAGTGCTTGTACACACTTTCTTTGAATGACATGCTAGTGAATTTCCTTGTAAATTACTATGCTTCCTTACTCTGCACGAATCTAATCCTTGAAAAGCCACAATTTTCTATTTCACACTTTTGCTTGTAAACTTATGTAGGAATCTTCTCAATATGGCAATAGATTCCTGCAGAACAGAACACTGCTAACACTGCTACAGTTCCATTTATATGCAGAGGCCTGTCTACGCCTTCCCTGTACCTATTCAGCTATCACTTCCTGTGCATTTCAAGCTACCGTCACCTCTTTTGGAATAGGAGTACCATCATTCATCTCATACCATCATCCAGACTCTACAACTACATTCACTGTACTCTCTTGGAAGTAGCTTTCTTCATTAAAGAAAGGCTTAGTACTGGAAGATTGCTAACATCTTTGCAAAAATGACATCTATTTACAAGACTTTTCTTTTGGCTTCTTCTACTCATAGACAGCACTGTTTTGCCCAGTGTTCTCATTCTGCTCAGTATCAAAATAAATACCTTCCTCTTCAGGGCAAATGCCTCATCAATTACACCCTCAATATGTTCCTTTTGTTTGACTGCTTCTCTTCTACTTTTAGTTTGTGGTTTTGCGCTGACTGATGCCGCGCCTCACAGACGAGCGAGGAAGACGCCGACACATGTGGCTCCGAGCCCCCAGCCCCTAACCAGCCGCCTCTCCTCGCCCGACCTGCCCCACGGGCCCCTCCACACATGGGCGGTAGCAGGCGGCGGGCGGAGCGTGGAGGAACCAAGAGCCAAAAAACAAGAGCGCGGCTCCATCCCGACAGCACGGGGGCATCACGGAGAACAGGTGAGCCTGGCCTCAGAATCTCAGCAGGAAAAGCAGCTCACAAGCACACGGCAAGCGCGGCCGTCATAAGCTATCGGGCGCAGTAAGAGTGCGCCCTCGGCTGGATCACGGAGGTGGCACGATCAGATCGGGTGCAGCCTGTGACACGCCCTGCGAGCCCCGCATGCCTTCCCTCACCTGCTCCCCGGTCTTTGCTGCCCTACTATCTGGCGGGGGACAAATCCACACCCTGGGGGGGTAGTGAATAGCAGTGAACAGCAGTGAACAGTATAACTACGTCCTCCTCCAAAGGACACATTCTGCAGTATCCCAGCACCCAGCACCCTGTATCAACACACAGAAGAGAAGAGAAGCAGCTCCATCAGCAGAGGCGCACAAAGCAGAAAGCCAAAAGCGGAAAGAGACTGATGTGGAGTAGTGGGGTAGCTGGAGGAGCACACCGGGGTACTTCAAGTACCAGAACCCAGGCATCAGTCCCGACCCAGTTGCATTGACAATTGACAAGCACAAGCACCAGGCAGGCCAGGGGACTAACAAGCATAGGGGGACCAACAACAGCTGGCACGAGTTGGGGGGTGTGTTGATTCACACCACCACCCCGTCACAACTCCTTGCAACTCCCTACAACTCCCTCAAATTCCAGCCAGATACAGGCAAGCCAAGAAAACGAATAAACCTACTTTGACTAACCACCTTACCACCTTCACAGTACACTTGGCCGCCAGCCACTAGCCAGAACAGCCAAGCTCCACCAAGCTCCACCAGCATTTTCACTCAGTAAAACTTAGCAAAATAGGTCCCAAAAAAAAGGCCTGACTACACACGACCCCCGAGAATCCTGCCAACAGCCACCCCTCAATCAAGAGGATTACCAGGAGCACATCACTTACAGAAAGCTTAAATGAATTGCCTCGAAATGCAGAACTAAGGGGGTCGATCAGGTACTTCTTCAGGACAAACGGCATTGCCAGCATCGACCAGGGCATCACTAAGGGCGGGCAGGAGCAGGCAAAAGAGAACATACCATTGCATGGCCGCGACCCATGCATCACTCAGGAGAACAGCTCTAAAAGGCTGAGCATATGGTCCTCCCTCCACACTGTCGCTCCTAGGGGCGGTTCACCGCCCTGCTTGGAGCTCAGCAATGAACAGGAAACGGCCAACTCGGCCTGCAAACAACTTGACTACACGCCAACCAATGGACTACCCAGTGTTCAAAATCTTTCCATATCTACAGATAAGGGACATGAATCTACAACTGGCAAGAATCGCGTAACAGCTCTAATCGCAGAGACAAGGGCACAAATCCACCATATTAAAGACCACGGTCGCGGCCTGGTCCTCCAGAGCGTGGAGCGCATAGCGCCAGTACCATCGCCTACAAGCCCATGGCCTCAACAAGCCGACCAGCGCCTAGAGTCTCCAGGGGCAGGGGAGCTCAAAGCTTCGTTCTGCCAAAATCTAGTCCAAAAAATCAAGAGAACTCTAGAATTAACCCCAAACCTGTTGGGGTGGGGGCTAACAGGGCCGCCACAGGCCACCAACGCAAAAGTAGACCATTATATCTTCAATGACAGCCCAGAAGTAGATTTGAGGAAATCACCCATAATTGAAATAAACAGTCCCACCAATAGAGCCCTATTGTGTCAGTCATCTAAAATGAAAGTCCAAATAGATCTCCTGCAATCGATTGCTGGCCGCCTAGTCAACATAAGCTCCAGGGTGGAAGAACTGTAAAACAGAATCACCCAGTACTTGCTCTCCAACCCAGTGGAATGTTCCTGCTCCTGCTCAATCCTCATGGAAAAATGGGCGTCGCTTCACGAGATCCTAGCAGACATAGTAAAGACAGTCAAAGGAAGCAGGGAAACGCCGTCTTCGAGCAACACAGCCGACAGTACGACTGCATGCAGTTACTACCTGGCGGTGAGACAAACAGACGTAACTGAACTCAGCCCAAAGACACCAGCCGGACTGGATCGAAAAGGGGCACACAGGTCCGAGGATTCTGCTCATAGAGCTAAAACGCCACAAGGAACACAAAGCCCCAAAAGTGGGAGAAACTAGTGCAGCGACGTCCCGGCAATCGAATCGCAAGAACTTACTCCCGGTAAAACTGGCATTTCCGAACCTCCGCTATCAAGAAGAACAAAAAAGAAGATGAATAAACAACTGAAAAAAACAAAGTTAAGAGGGAGGCAATTACAGTTAAGTAAGACCGATGGTCGACCCCCACTAGGGGACCCCAAAGTCGGCCAGCTGTACCCAATCTTCACAACCAAAAACTGGGGCAAAAAGGCACCCGACATTGTCCAGCTTTCTGGAGAACAGCAAAAGCAGTTAATCATATTAAGCAACCCACACTGCAACAGGTCAAAAGCCACAAATAAGTACAGGGAATAAATTGACTGCGGAAACAAGGTCTGCACCTGCTAAAAAAACCTCACTGCAACCGAGGGCAATAGCACTGCTGCAGCAGGACGGCTGAAAATTACTCCAGCTAAGCCTCGTGCCCCAGTCCGGCACTAGGAACATTCAAGGCCAGAGCATGAGACCCAAACCAGATTCAGCCACAAGCAAACAAGCAAGCAAACAAGTGAGCATAACCTTTGGATCAACCCTGGCTGCGCACGACCTAGGAAGGGACAAAATGACCCAATCCTCAGGCACATCAACTACTGTCCATGAGGTAGTCCTCACCCGAGATTTCAAAGCACGGGACAGCACAACATTCTGAACCGGTGCATATTCTCCGCCTCTTTAAACATCTTGCCACCCTAGACCAGCTACAAACTGGGGATTTAGAATGGGTGTGATTCTTGAGCATCAATGGGGAATCACATGGCGACTCAACAGTGGTGGGCCTGAAGAAAAAGGAAACACTACAAGCTGTCTTGAACAATTCCACACAACTCGCCGAGTGGGGAATTGATGTCCAGACTCTGTCTCACCCAAAATACCCACACATTTTGGCACCAGACAAGGGGGGCAAGGGTCCTTGGTCGGCCCTGCATGGGGCAAACAGCTCAGGATTCCTCAGGAAAATATGGAAGGGACCTAAGGACTGCATGGGCATCAGGATCTCATATCAAAACAACCAAAGGGTTATCTGCGCAACCCCTTCTGCCCTGGACCAAACTGGAACTTCAAGAAGTACACAGAAGTATTCCTAATAGCTGCGACACCAGGCCTGGCAGGTGCGAGGCCAGGGGAGGATTACCTTCCAAGCAGCAATTAACCATAATCTCATGGAACATCGCTGGGAGCAGCAAGATCAGTGATAATGATAACCTGAAGTAGTTCCTGGAAACAAGAGACATACTCTGCCTTCAAAAGACTTGGGCATTATCTAGCACTCCATTGGCAGGGTTCTACGAACACCATGTCCTAGCAATAAAAAGGAACCTCTTCAGCCACCCGTCTGGCGGCCTATCAGTTTTCATAAAACATGCAAGCTCCCTTGCAGTGACAGGAATCAACCTGAACTCACCCAGGCTGCAAGCCCGACAGATCGTAGGCCTGAAGCACAATTCACAGCCAATGCGCCTCCTGATAATAAACTGCTATATAAACCCGGCACAGACCACCAAGAAAGACCAGATGGAGGCACTGACATAGAAACTAGACGACCTTTTAAATAAATACAAATTTCACCAGGTTATTCTAGCTGGGGACTTTAACCTGAAGGACCTTGACAAAGCCATACCCCCATCCCGGGGGTCGGGCAGGGCTGCACCTCTTTACGATCTACTCAATAATCACAAGCTAACCGCAACTCATGCAGTGAAAGAAGCACGCTCGAACTCTGGGCACCCACAACTGACCTTCCGGGACATCTCAAGGATCGATTACATCATGGTCAGCGAAGCAATGGCGGCTAGTTTGGAAGACTTTGTAGTCGAGAACAGGCTGGAAAGCGACTATAGGCCACTAATAGCAGTGTTTCAGCTGGAAGTACTGTCAGCTACCATTCTCCAAGTCATCGGAGAGTCCAGAGGGGATGAAAATCATATTCTCCTCAGGAGGATAAGATGGTCAGATGAGATAAGCATGAAGCTCCAAAACTGGTTGTATCTAAAACAGGAAGGGAGCCTTGCAACATCGTTTTCACCGATAAAGGACTAGGAGCTCACTATAGAGGAGCTACAAGCAAAGCTGGTTCACCCCAAGTCACAACACCCTAGGCCCAAAGCGCAACCAACAGCTGGAAGCATTCGCCCAACTAAAGATATCCACGAAAGTAAACGCCTCTTGCGCAAGGCCCTTATAATAAAGAAAAGAGGGGGCAGACAAACGGATGGACCTTCGGTCGCATCACTGATGGCAGCCTTAAGGAAGAAATGGTGGGAACACAACACAATAAAGCCCATATAGAGAGAGACTGGATCAAAGTTTTCTCCCTGCTTAAACAGAAGAACACATCAAGACAATGGAGACATATAAACCAGCTGAGCAGTAGAGGAGCCCAAAGAGAAAATGGAGTAGCAGAGCAAGACTGGCTGGTCCATGTGAAGCACCTATATTCAATCACCCCTTCAAACAAAGGCAGCACAGCAGAGTTCAGCCGTGGGGTGGATCAACTTCACCAATTCAGCACAAAGACTGGAGAAACTACACTAGCCCTTACAACCCCCACGGGGGTCAGGGAGATCAGGACGAGATGCACTGCACACCGCCAGCCCAGATAAACCCTCAAATGGTCATAAAGATCTTTAAGAACATGAAGAACTACGGGGACCCAGGCCCAATGGGAAACTTGCACCGGTTTTTTAAAAAGGCCCCCGATTTCTGGGCAACTATTCTTACTCCGCTTTATAACTACTCTTTTATGACAGCTAAAAACCCCGATTCCTGGAGGGGCTCCATATTAGCCCTAATTTTCAAAAAAGGGGACCGGTCAATGCCATAAAATTACAGGCTCATCGCCTTGCTCGACCTTGAAGCCAAGGCCTATGCCCGCCTTCTATTTAAGGACCTGGAGACTTGGGTCGAAGAAAAAAGAATCATTCCCTTTTACCAGACCGGCTTCAGATCACAGTCTTCGACTATGGACAATGTACTGGCACTAGCGCACCTAGCAACACAAGCAACAAAGAAGAAAAATCCTCCACTCTTCTGCTGCTTTATTAATTATAGCACAGCCTTTGCTAAAGTCGTACGTAGGTGGTTATGGTGGAAATTAGAAAACTGGGGCATCCCGCCAAACCTCTTGAAGGCAATTAGATCACTATACGAAGACACCTGGGTGCGGGTTAAAACTAGCTTCAGCACAGTGTCCCCCAAAATAACAACGGACTGAAACAAGGATGAGTGCTGGCCCCCATCCTTTTTAACCTGTATACTGCGGATCTGGGGGATGCCCTGAAAGAAGCCTGCCTAGTAGCACCAAGACTAGGAAGCATGAGGCTGCCGGTGCTACAATACGCCGATGACACAGCTATAATGGACCACACAAGGGTGGGCCTACAAAGAGCCCTAAACGCACTGAATCACTTTAACAATGATAACAACCCTACAGTCAACTAGGGGAAAACTAAGGTCGTCATCTTTGGGAGCTACCATCTGAAAAAGAAACCACAGTGGCTATTGGGTGACCTGCAAAGCAACACAGTGGCCTCATATAACTATCTAGAGGTTTGGTTCATGGAGCGGGCCAAGGCGAACGTCCACCTGAAACATCAGTCTTCCAAGGCCAATAAGGTTATACACCTGTTAAAGCAATTGAGTCTACATCTGCCGGACCAATATTGACGGCCTTCAAAGTGTTGCCAGCCATTAGCTATGGCCACCTGGCCTTCCCGGGGTCACAGGCTGCCCTTTTTATCTCAACTCAAGCCAAAGCATATAAATTAGTTCTCCTCATTCCAAGGTCAGCGAGGAAATCAAGGCTAAGACTGGAGCTAGGCCTGATAAGGCCAGACTTGATGTGCCATGGGGAGATCATAAAACTATACTTAAGGATCCTAAGGGTCCCAGCCAATTCTCTAAGACAAAAATTGAGAGCTATCTTTGAGGGGCCACGCTCGGAATGGCACACAAGTTTCGGCAAGGCGCTCAGCACACTGAAGATCGAGGAGGAGAGTATACCGCTGCTGGAAATTCTATTGAACGCCTGGAAAAAAGCTATAAATAGACAAGTCCGCGAAACATCATTTGAACTTGATCTTAAATCCCTCCGCTCAAGCCCCCATTTAGACCCGCTGAACAGCTCCTATATCATAGGCAAGATACAACCCTACCTAAACGAGGGCCTCACACCACAAACCCAAACCAAAATTCTTTTCATGAGACTATGCATACTAGGAATCACAGATTTTAACCCTGCATGGGCTCGCAGGGCGAATCCATAAAACGCAGACTGTGTTCCTACATGAGGGAATCTTGGTTGCATCTGAAGGGCCAAGGAGAACGGCTTACAGACAGTGGGAAGTAGACAATTCCCATGGTGCATTTGGGGGGCCCCAGAAACCTGAGCAAGGACACACGACAATGACTGTGACCACTGGCGCAGGCTGACGGTGCCAAGGGAGGGGGGGGGGGCATATCAACCAAATTCCATCTGAAGCTCCACTACTTTTACTGTACATTCTTTTACCTTTTCTCTTTTAACTGTAATGATTTTAATTAATTGTACAGTTAATAAATAAATACAAACACAAATACTTTTATACTGTTTAATAGTTTGTATGAGATTGTGAATTACCCTACTAGGGAACATTCTATGGAACATTCTGACTCACATTTCTTTAAACTACCTCTGTCTCCTTGTTACACTATCTCCTTTTGTATATGAATTATTAGTGTTGCTGTCACTTATATTTAGCTTTCTATTATTTATTCTATTTATTCTAAAATTACATACTTTAAACATTTAATTTCTTATATAAATACCTATGTTATGTTATGTTATGTTATTTTAATTTATTAAGCGCACAGATACTCGGAAGTGTCCCGGCGCTAACAACAGAAGAAGGCAGCAAGACTACAGAAATCCATTAAAACAGCAATGTCTTCAGGGATTTTCGAAACAGGTGAGGATCACAAATAGCCCTCAGGGACAAAGGAAGAGAGTTCCAAGCAATGCAGGCTCTGCGGGCAAATGAGTTGCCCCCCATTCGAGCACGCTTAAATTTAGTGGTCTCCATAAGCAGCAGTGAGGAGGATCTCAGCTGTCTCCTAGGAATGTAAAAGGTGAATCTGTCCTGCAGATATTTGGGGCCCCGACCATAAAGGGCCTGTTGAACAATGGACAGCATTTTGAATTTAAGCCGAGATACCACAGGGAGCCAATGAAGTGCCTGAAGTTGAGCCCGAGCGCTTTGCCACGGGGCCAGACCACCCAGAAGCCTGGCTGCCGAATTTTGGACCACCTGCAATTTCGTAACAAGGTAGCCCGGGCAGCCTACCAGGAGGGCATTCGCGTAGTCAAGGCGGGAAAGAAGCAGAGCACGCACCACCGTCTCTCTATCCTTAGCTGGGAGCAAGGGTAGAAACTTCTTGAGACTCCTCAAAAGGCCAAAGCAGGTGCCAGCAAGTTTTTTTATATGCGAGGCAAAGTTCAGGTTTTCGTCGAACCATACGCCAAGATTTTTAACGGCTCCCTTGATAACCGGAGGACACGGAAAGCCAGAAGGCCAGAGTCTTGATCTAAACTCTGAGGAAAAAGAGCCGAACAACAGGACTTCTGACTTAGCCTCGTTGCATTTTAGCTGAGCGTTGGCCAGCCACTGAAAAACAGAGGACAGACACTGATGAGATCTGGTCACCGAGTCGTCCGCCTTATTCCAAGTAAACAGCAGTTGGGTATCATCCACGTAGGCCATCACTTTAGCCCCCGAAGACTCCGCCAGATAAATCAGCGGAGTCATATAGATGTTAAAAAGCAGAGGTCTAAGTGACGACCCCTGCGGAACTCCTGTGGTGACCCTTAAGGGGGCCGCAGCACACGGAGGAAGCCAAACCTGCTGCGTCCTGTCCTCCAAAAAAGATCTGATCCACAACAAAGCTTGTCCAGAAACTCCGATGTCCGAGAGGCGGTCAAGGAGCATGGCGTGAGGCACCGTGTCGAACGCCGCCGAGAGATCTAGCAGTATTAGGGCTGCTTTCCCGCCGGCGTCCAAGCAATCTCGAATGGACTCCGAAACCTCCAACAGAGCGGATTCGGCGCTGTAGGAGGCACGGAAGCCCGACTGCGCAGGATGGAGAACCTCAGCCGCCTCGACAAAATTCGTCAGTTGGAACGTGACCGCCTTCTCGCAGACTTTGGCCAAACTAGGCAAAAGCGAGATGGGGCGATAGTTTTCTGGGAGCAGCGGATCAAGGGATGGCTTTTTTAGAAGTGGTAAAATTAGAGCCTGTTTCCATACCATAGGGACACATGCTTCCCTTAGTGATTGATTGACCAGGAAATTGACCTCGGTGTTGACGGTATCTGCCACGTCCGAGAGTAGTCTGGCAGCGCACGGATCGTTCGGCGAGCCGGACTTGAGGGCTTTCAGGATTTTGAGGGAGCTGGGCAAATCTATCGGACAAAACTCTGAGAGGCAGCTGATCGGAAGAGCCCTGGGCAGGGAGGGGACCTGTTCGGGACTAGCCGACATCGTTAAAGGCCGAAATGTCTCCTGGATACTAATGATTTTGTCCCTGAAGAAAGATGCCAGGGAGTTACACCAGGAATCCGAGACTGGGGCGACAGCAACCTGAGCACTGGGAGCTAGGAGACTCTGCACTATGGAGAAGATCTCTTTGGCGTTGTTATTAGCCCGTTCAATACGGGCAGCATAGTGCAGGCCCTTAGACTCCCTAATAGCTCTATAATAGAGTTTTTGTGTAGATCTGAGAAGCACTTTGTCCAGGTGTTGGTATCCACCGGAACGCCAAGACCTCTCTGCCACTTTGCAATTGTGCTTAAGACTCCTCAGCGCGGGGGTAAACCAAGGCTTAGAGGGAGCCTCTCTTCTCAGCTTAGCCTGCCCAGCTGTCAAAGCCAACGCCACAGCACCTGAGATCCACTAATCGAATTGAGTGACATTAGCATCCAGGTCTGTGCCAAAGGAGGGCCGAGAAGCATCAAGAGCGAGGCTGAGCTGAGTTGAGACCACCTTTTTGGATAGGGGCTGGCGTTTGCTGTTGGACGGTTTCCGAAAGTTATGTAACGACCAGGAAAAAAAGATGGGGAAATGATCCGACCATGCCACAGGGAGAGGTTTAGAGACCGAGGTGGGAAAATTGGTGCCGATCATATCAAGAGTGTGGCCACCCTGGTGAGTAGGAAACAGGACCAATTGGGAAAGATTTACAAGGTGTAATGCATTTAGAAAGGCAGCCGAATCTGCCTCTTCACTACAGTCAAGGTGGATGTGGACATCTCCGAGGAGAACAAACTTAGAAAACTTCAGAGCGCGCTCTGCCAAAGCCTCACTATAGGATGCTAAAAAGTTCGCAGCAGAACCAGGGGGACGGTATATCAACGAGCCACCGAGAGTGAAATGGGCCGATAGTTGGAGATTAAAATGTAAGGCCTCACAATTACCCCAGAGAGTGGAGGTTTCGCCCCGAAGGGTCCAATTGTCTCTATACCAGATGGCCAAGCCACCCCCTCTGCACACACCGCGGTCCACCCGGTAAACTTTAAATCCCGGTGGAGTAGCCATATGTACTAAGGGATTAGAAGAAGCATCAAACCAGGTCTCGGTCACAAACAGGATGTCTAATTTGTTATCTATGATTAAGTCAAAGACATCCAAGTGATGTTTTTTCGCGGATCTCGCATTGATAAGACAGGCGTAGATGGTGTCAGACCTGTCCGCTGAGCCGGGAGGAATAAGCTCTGGCGTAAAACTAAACGCACAACTGCCACAAACAAAATCTGAGGATGGGAAGACAGAGCAGACCTTATCAATAGGGCACTGCGATGGCTGTAAGGATTTAAGCCACTCAGCCGACAATATAACCGGGCCGGTGAGTGCGGAGGTAGGACGGGCAGAGTGACATGCCCTATGCCCTGACCGTGCGCTGACGGGCGCAGACGGGCTTGCCTTACGCGCGCCTTCGGCGCGCTGTCGGCGCGCCCGCTGCGCTCGTCCGCTGCGCTTCCTGTCAGGCATCCTATTTATCGGGCGTGGCTGGGCCCGGGGAAACAGCGTGTGACAGCTAGAGTGCTGACCGCGCGAAGCGCGCGTCGCACTCAAGATGGCCGCTGAAGTGAGCAAACAAAATGACCCCAGACGAGATCTGAGTGTAGGCGGTATGTTTCCCAACAATTCTCAGGCCAATTCCCACAGTAAAATTTCAGCCCCCCAATGTTCCCCACAGTTAGCAAGTAAGCAATACACAAAGAAATCACAGAAAAACAATTTTAAAAAGGAGATCGTTAGCACGCAGCCTTACTGAAGCACCGCGCCGCCCGACTGGCCCGCTTAAAAAGGATTGCCTAGGCTCGGGGAAACAGCGTGTGACAGCTAGAGTGCTGACCGCACGAAGCGCGCGTCGCACTCAAGATGGCCGCTGAAGTGAGCAAAAAAAAATTACCCCAGACGAGATCTGAGTGTAGGCGGTATGTTTCCCAACAATTCTCAGGCCAATTCCCACAGTAAAATTTCAGCCCCCCAATGTTCCCCACAGTTAGCAAGCAAGCAATACACAAAGAGATCACAGAAAAACAATTTTAAAAAGGAGATCGTTAGCACTGAACCTAAGGCCTATGTTAAGAGTTACTTGTATATACGAGAACAGTACTTTAATTTAAATACCAAGTCAAAATAGCAGTAAAACTGCACACACAGGTTCTGCACTAGGTATGTTTAAAGGCCTTGTTGTCTGGATGTATGACCAGTTAGTGCCAGTTCTTCAGTACATAACTAACTGAGTGGCCCAGTGCCGATGTGGCTGGGTTATTGGATATGTAAGTATGTTGGTATAGCTATAGCTCTCTTAGTTACACTAAAGATCTCTAAATATGTATGTAAGGGGCTGCATGGATTGCTTACTGGCTGTCTGAGTGAGCTTTGGGGTATTTAACTGTGTGTGGTGCAACTGCCTGCATTATTGCTGAATACATAAATATGTGTGTTTGAGTGAATGTTTAAGTGCCTCTGTCACTGTATGACTGGGTGTATTAGTGGCTCTAGCCTCTTACACATAGGTTTGTGATTTGAAGTATGGGTAGGAGAGTAGATCTGTAACTGGACATTCGGTTCTGGAAATGTGCATGCAACTCAATCAGACTTGAAACAACATATCTTATCTTTTAAGCTGATAGCTCCATGCCCTATAGCCTACCTACAGCCTATCTCAGGAGTGACGTATATGTAGTAGAAGAGGAGATAGCTCCCTGCCCAATAGCCTACTTACAGCCAATCTCAGGAGTGAGATATATGTATTAGAAGAGGCGTTTAAGGCTTAGCAACATGGTTTGAATGTCAATGAGGCCTAGCAGGGAAACTGCATATACACGCTCTACTCTAGCAGGTTTGATATATATTTAAAGGCCTAGTTGTCTGGATGAATGATTTGTTAGTGTCAGTTCTTCATTACATACCTAAATGAGTGTCTCAGTGCCTATGTGGGTGTGTGATTGGATATGTAAATAAGTATGTTTGTATGTCTATGGCTCTCTTAGTTACTCTGAGGATCTCTAAATGTGTATGTAAAGGGTTGCAAAAATTGCTTACTGGCTGTCTGAGTAAGTTATGGGGTATTTAACTATGCATGCGACTGCTGGCATTACTGCTAAATACATAAGAGATGTATGTGTGTGTGAGTGAATGTTTAAGAGGCGCTGTCACTGTGTGACTGGGTGTATTAGTGGGTCTATCCTTTCACACATAGATTTGTGCGTTGTAGTATGGGTAGGAGAGGGGATCTATAACTGGACATATGGGTCTGGAAGTGCCCACATAACTCAATCAAACTTGAAACAACATGTCTTATCGTTTAAGCTGATAGCTCTCTGTTCTATAGCCTACCTTACTGCCTATCTCAGGAGTGCCTTATATGTGGTTGAAGAGGAGATAGCTCCTAGCCTTATAGCCTCCCTACAGCCTATCTCATGAGTGACTTATTGGTAGTTAAAGAGGATTTTAAGGCTTAGCATCATGTTTTGAATGTCAACTCCGCCTGGCAATGAAACTGCATTTATACATCTAAATGGTTGACTAGTTCCATAAGCACTTCAATTCATATATAATCAATTATGTGCAACTAATATTCTAACGTTTTTACATTTCACTACCACTTATAACTCACTATATTTATATAGAGAGAAATTATCAATTTACCTATCATTAACATACCTGTAAATACGCTTTGCTGGTCCTCACATTGTAACACACTTTCACTTAAAACTTCTTCATATGGAAAATTATATGTACCCCTCTCTGTAAGAAAGAACCAGTAATGGCATTTTTTTCACTCTCTTATTCCAGTGATACTGATGTAGTTAGCAAATCAAAACAGTTCCTTCATTTTTTCTGTTCTTATTCCAGGTTGCATTGGTCTTTTCTTTTAACCCTTTGTTAGTCTTCTGATAAGAAGCCCACTTTGGACACCTATCCCGGCCCTTTGTGTAACTTCACAATAGAGTCACGAATCCATACAGGAGTCTGAAAAAACATTTACAATGAGAGTGCTATCATTTCTCAACTACATTTCAGATCCTATGACAGTACTGAATTGGAAAATTTGTATTTCACAATACATGCTATCTATGAACTACTCTGTATTTGGTGCCCTTCCCCCACACTGCCTTACCTCAGTTCCTATAGCAACCTCCTCTGAAACTCTCTGCTGTACCCCTAAGTCAAAGGTTTACAGCACTTTCTAACAGGAGCATACCAACTTCAAGTTCAACTGTAGCAGGTGGGGTAGACTGTTTGAAACTGTAAGCATATCCACAATAGCGTAACTTGGCTTCAATTTATCCAAACCCAATCACACATCTACTTACTTTGCCTATTAAATTACTACCTAATTTTAGCTACTAAATACGTTACACCACCCAATCAAACATTTCCTTTTCTTAAACCATTTTAACTACCTTTCATTCTACCAACTGTCACATTCAGCTGCAGCCTTCTCCTGTGTGCCACTGCTGCTTCCTTCAAAATAGTTAGAGTGTGGACTGTGGGTCACTGCAATATTGTTTGGGTCAGAGAGTGTGCTAGAAAGAATGGCATTGACAGGGATTTGGATTTGCCTAATGTGGACATTACTTGGATTGGCCAGAGAGTGTTAAAGTGGCAGCAATTGCTACCTTTGGTTGAATGCATTGTAGATTGTCAACATCCAGACCTCTTAATTGTGCACTGTGCTGGCAATGACCATGGCACTCTTACTAGGGTAGGATAGGAAATTACAATGAAGGAGACATTTGGCCAATTAATGGCACTTTTCCATCGTACTGCCTTCGTACCAAAGGCAGAAATGGAAATGGTCAGACAAATTCTATCCACAGATAGACAAAGCCAGGAAACATGTAAGCAAAACTGTTTCTGCATTCATTAGAGACCACAACATGGTCTCCATCTACAACAACAACTTGCGCTTTGACATGGAGCATATATATAGAGGGGATGGAGTATATTTCTTTGAGAAAGGCAATAGGATATTCCTTAAAAACTTGAAAGACTGCATCTTATTTTATGTGCAGTCATCATCTACACACAAAAAACCCAAGGGTTCTTCTAAGAGCCAACCTATTACCAAACACTAAATAATTTTCATTTTCATTCCAGTTTACCAAAAAGAATTTCGAAGTTGCGACTTTATCGCTGATCGGCAAACCAAAAGCATGATTTCAATACACAACAGCACATTTAAGATTTATAACGCTTAGTTTGACTCTATGCACGTGACAATTGCTCTCTGAATAGTTCTGTGAGTGTCTAAGTGTGTGTGTATGGAAGTGGATGCATATGTTTCTCAGTGGATCTTTGAGTATATACAACAATTTCTGAGTGGGGGTGTGAGTAGGTACATGAGTGTCTCAGTGGGTATGAGAGTGGGTGTGTGAGCCTCTGAGAAGGTGATTGAGTGGGTGTGTGAGTGTCTCAGTGAGTCTGTGAGTGCATACATGAGTCTCTGAGTGAGTCTGTGAGTCAGTGCGTAAGTGCCTGAGTGTTTTTGTGAGTGTAAGCTTCTGAGTGGGTGAGTGAGTGTGTGCATGACTGTCTGAGTGGGTCTGTGAGTGGGTGCATGAGCCTCTGGGGCATCTGTGAGTGGGTGCATGAGTCTCTGAGTGGGTGAGTTAGTGGGTGCCTGAGTCTCTGACTGTATCTATGAGTGGGTGCATGAGTCTCTGAGTCGGTCTGTGAGTAGCTATATGAGCCTCTCACTGGGTAAGTTAGTGGGTGCATAAGTGTCTGAGTGGGTACCTGAGTCTCTGAGTGGGCATGTGAGTGGGGTATCAGTGTCTGAGTGGGCATGTGAGTGGGTGCATGAACTTCTGACTGGGGAGTGAGTGGGCGCATGAGTGTCTGACCAGGTCTGTTCATGAGTGTGCAAGTGTCTAAATGGGTGCATGAGAATATGAGTGGGTCTGTGAGTGGGTTTGTGAGTATCTGAGTGGATTAGTGAGTGGGTGTATTAGAACATGAGTGGGTCTGTGAGTGGGTGTGTAAGTGTCTGAGTGTTTCTGTGAGTGGGTGCATAACCTTCTGAGTGGGCGAGTGACTGGTTGCATGACTGTCTGAGTGGGTCTATGAGTGGGTGTGTGACAATCTGAGTGGGTCTGTGAGTGGGTGTATGAGTCTGTGAATGGCTGCATGAGTCTCTGGGTAGGTCTGTGAGTGGGTGTGTGAGTCTCTGAGTGGGTCTGTGACTGAGTGTGTGACTCTGTGTGGGTCTGTGACTGCATGAATTAGTATGTGAGTAAGTGTGTGAATGTATATATTATATTTTTTCGACAAGATTCATGACTCTGCTGCGACGTTACATGGGGGGACACACTGAGCATCACAGTGGGTCTGAGACTCTGAGACTCCAAACACATGGGGAAAAAACGGTTTGCAGCATTTTGAAATTCACACCCTTACAATACATCAATGGAGTCAGGGTACTTCTACAATGACACTTTCTACATATTTACCCTCTAATGTCATCCCAGGACACAATCCTGGATTAGAAAATGGCAGCCGCAACTTTCTACACAGGTTGTGGCCAGCCAATCACAGTACTGCTCCTGGCGCATGAGTTAGCGGCTCTGTGTAGGCGTTGCAAAGAATCTGCGTCCCTAGATATACAAATTTGGGTTTCTATTAATACCTCTAAAACTACTGAATGAATTCCCACCAAATAACATGAAGCATGATCTGCGAACCAAAGGCTACCTTTCTGCCATATCCGGTGTAATTCCATCCAGAACTTTGGGCAGCAGGTGTGTTTAAAGACTCTATGGGAATTCATATTTGAAAAACACTTGTTTTGACACTCTTTTTCTCGACCTCCACCTGATGGATAATCCTGAAACTTTCCATGCACAACTAGAATCACCAGGGCACTTTTTGCGAATTTTTTGGAAGATTTGTCAAACGGCGCCAAAGATATTCGCAAGTCAAAAAACGTTTTTCCTATGGAAATGTGGTCCTAACTTTATCTACAGGCAGCTGCCACCGGGAAGTGTGGCCTGTCTCGAACAGACTGGCTGGACAGCTATGGCAGAGGGACAGTGTTTGAATGAAATTGACCCAGTGTTCTTGGTTCGAAGGCATACTGGAGAGCATTAATCTATGCATAAAACAGATGTGACATCGGCAGCAACCACTGAAGGTTTTAATTATTGAATGGGAGTACTGCAATCCCAGAAAAGTGTGAGAACTCTTAGCTTCATCGGAGGGGGGGCTCACCAGAGGGCGATAAATGTATCGAATTACGTGACTTGCACTCTCACTTTTGACTGCCTAATTACATGCACCCATGAACAAGGAGCAGGCAAGCTCCGAAACGCATAGGGCAATTATTATATTCAGACAAGAACTGGCCGGTTCTTCTTAAATAAATGAATGCTGCTACTACTTGCGGGATTCTGCTGCCTCTGAGTGCATCCTTGCAGGGGGACACCTGGTGTGAAAAGATATGTAAATATATATATATATGCATCTTCTTTCGATGGAAGAAAGTTTTGTGGCATATATATATATATTTATATATATATGTGTGTGTGTGTGTATATATATAATGGTGGAATGTCATCAATAAACTAGTTTCTGCAACAGCAATTGTGGCCTGTGCCCGTTCTGTTTCAGAAAGCAGGAAAAGAGAAGTGGAGAATTTGGATATATTTATATATTTCCTATTATTTTCTATCCTATATTGATTTTCTATTTAAACCATAATGTATCATTCTCATTTCCGAATGGCTGGCGTATCAGAAGTGCCGTTGGTATAAAGGACAGCAGTCACATAATAAGTTGATTTGCCTGCTACACCCATGAGTAGGGTCAGGAGACCAAAACGCGTCAGGGAGGCACTTTTTGTGTTATGTCCAGGAAGAAATAAATAGATTGGATGCTTGAAGTCGAGTGCCGCCCTCTTTCTCTGAGGGTATTGGAGAAGTGAAATATATATATATACAAATGCTTGGGGCAATTGTGGAAAGGAGATAATACACGGCAGTCCGGCCGTGGGGACTGCACCACCACAGGAGGTTAAGCGGGCGGGTGAGCACCTAATGTTTGGAGCTCTGTCGGTCCATCGGCATGGCCTGAATTTTGACAACGTTGACTGCTGTCCTGGGTAGCTCACTAATGGCAAAATTGATATTATATATTTAGAGTGGACATTGTCAGTTTATCAAGAACTACCAGGCTTACTTAAGAACGGCTGTTCCCATAATGCTATTTTGTGAACGAAAATGAGGCCCCACCTGTTGGCAATAAAAGGCACTCGTAACATTTAGCAGCAGTCTTTGCCTTTTATTTTGATGCCGCTCTGCCTGTGACAAAGAGTGATTTACGTCTGAAACCCGTTGGCAATTGTTATTTTATCCCGGGAGGTGCAGACTATGTTGGTGCCACATATAACCGATGGAGAGTGTGTCCTAATGCTTGCGGCAATTGTGGAAAGGAGATATATATATAACGGGGGCCAGGGGGGATGTCAGATGTTATTCCCCTATTGGAACAGCGAGTGGGGATTGAGGACACTCCATTTCAGCGGAGGTCCATCCAGGTCTTTAAATTTTACCGCAGAACATTGCCATGAACATTCTGTGACTGCAACTCCCATCAGCCAATATACAGACGCAATTAGCGCAGCCCATTCAGGGCGTATAATAGCGGCATTACCAAGGGAAGGGACGGTATCAGAACGGCTTTCCAAGCACACCGCTGCCTCTGATGAAGGAGTCTAACGACTCGGAAACGCGTTAGGCGTACAACGGTCTGCCCAGCTGCGAAAGGATTCTGCCGACATGCTGTGTCCATACCCATTAAAGGTTTCGAAGCACACACCGTTGTTCGAGTGCGGCTCCTTCCGGAGGGAACCTTGGAGTCATGATATATATATATATATATATATATATATATATAATCTACTGGCGGTCGCCAGTAGATAGTTATAGTTAGGACCGTGTTTCCATAGGAAATCACAAAATTCTATTTTGAATAACTTTGGCGCCGGTTGACGAATCCTCGCGAAATTTTCAAAACTAATGGGGCGCTCCGTTCAGCTCCTACCCTGAAAGTCTCGGGGTGATTCGTCAAGCGGGGGCCGAGAAAAAAGGGGGGTCCCAAAACGCGTTTTCCCCATGCATTTTTCCATAGGACCTTTAGACGCAGCTACAGCCCGAACGGCTGAACAGAATTACTTGAAATTTGGCAGAGAGGTAGTACTCAGGTCAAGGATGTGCCTTTTGTAGGTCTGGTGTAAATCTGTTCAGTAGGTCCTGAGAAAATAGCATTTAAATCAATATATATATCTGTAAGCGCGCTCCGTGCGCTTACCGTAAGCTTACCGTACGCGTACGGTGCCATGCGCGAGCTCAATTCTGATTGGTGGTTACATGACTGTAAACATTACAATCGGTCGAAATCAGGAAGTGTCGGCCGCCATTTTCTCTCTCTCGCACTGAGAAACAAAGGTGGGGAACGTGAAACGGGGGCAACGAAGAGAGTTGCAGACCCCCTAGTGTTTGTCAGGGGGTTCAAGAAGGACCCAAAATTACGAAAAATAAATTTAATAATTTTTTTTAAAAATGGCGGGGTACGCGTACGGTAAGCTTACCGTACGCGCACGGCAAAAAAAAAAATAAAAAAAAATAAAGAAGTAACAATCACATTTATTAAATAAATTAAAGGACCCACAAGGGAGAAAAAAACAAATGTTACTGCGTAAAAAAAGGCGAGGCGCGCACGGCATGGACTGTGCAAGGTGGGCACTCGGTGCGCGAAGTGCACCGAGTGCCCACAGCGCGCGCACGGGGCGCGAAGTGCACCGTGCGCGCAGGGTGTGCGCATAGTGAAAAACCAGAAAAAAAAATAAAAAATAAATACATAACTTAGCATTTAAAAAACCTTACAAATTCACTGAAAAAACCATAGGTTTCACACACGTTATAGTTAGGAATTATCATTTACAAAACCTTGCAAATTCACTTAAAAAACCATAGGTTTCACACATGTTATAGTTAGCTGTACATTTCAAACCAATGAAATTCCACGTTATAGTTAGATCAGGTAACTATAACTTGCGCGCCCACAATAAACTGCTGATGACGTCACATATTACATCACTCATGACATGGTCAGTGACATCACTCATGACATCAATGATGACATCTGAAATTACACATTGTGGATTGCGGTCGCGCAAGTTATAGTTACCACCCAGATGTAGCCCAAGTATAGCCCAATGACAGAATGTCCCAGAGTGTTCTTAAGAACAACTAGAGCGCTTACTGTCTTACTTATGACAAAAGTATGGCACACCTGAAGCCATCTTGATTGGAATAAACTGGTAACACTTAAAACATTTAATTTAAAAAGGAACACAATGAGGGGGTTCATTTTGCCATAGAAATTATGATTAGTGCTCAAGAAAGAACAATTAGGGCACATTTTGAGTGACTTCTCAAATCCTCTTCTATTTCATTAAAAAATTCTGATATGCAGACTGAAACATGCACTTTTAATACCAGCAGCAGACTTCTGTGGTGAGCAGTAGCTTTATTACAGTGTTCTAATGAGCAACTAGAGTGCTAACATTCAGAATTTATGGCAAATGTGTGACATATCTGAATACCTTCTTGATGGAATCAAAGTAAAAAACTGAAAGCATTTCCTACTGAGGAGACTGCAGTAAATGAGGAAATTAGGAAACTTCATAACAAATAAATCTCCCAAGATGGCCACCAGAGACAAAATAGCCCAAATGCAGCACAAATATCACCCAGATGTAGCCCACATGTAGCCCAATGACAGAAGTGTGCAAAACACTTATTTTTTGTGTATTTGCAGTTTTATATAGTGCAGACTTGTCAGGTATTGGAGTGCTGTACATGAGCATTGGTTACATCACACAAGATCAAATTCTTTTTGGTTGTAGACATGGGGAGATTAAGTGATTTGACCAGAATCACAGAATGTTGAGCTGAAGCAGACCCTCCAACCTGGTTCCCCAGTTGCAAAGTCTGCAGCTCTGGAAGTAACACCACATCCTCTCCCCTAAATGCAACATTTAATCAAGTGGTCAACTGGATAAAAAAACATAAAGATTACAAATAATTTCTTTGTCGCAATTTGAAAACTCAGAAAATATGTCCTCATTTTAGTTTTTTAGAGCACTAACCATAATTTTGATGCAAATAAGACCCTCTCATATATGTAATTTCTAAAGGAAATGCTCTAGGTATTACAGTTTTGATTACATCAAGATGACGTCAGGCGACTTGTCGCACATCTTTACTGCTATTAATCAAATCCTCCGTAGCGCCGAGACGCCGACTCCACACCTGGGGCTACTAGGTTATGTTAGAAATACCCCACCAAAGTCTAGGAAACTGCACGCGTTATTGCTACTTTATGCTAAGCGGCAGGTGGCGGTGCGCTGGGGACGCAGGTCCTTGCCCAAATTCGCAGACTGGGTGAAAGATGTGAGGTATGGTAACACACAACTTGAATGCTATTGGGAAACGATGCCGGTCACTTCCCGCCCCGGCGACATCTGGGAGCCCTTTTTGCAGTGGGCCCGTGAGAGGGCTGGCTCCCCACGACCCACGGGTTCACTGTCCGGAGTGGTTTCTGATGACAAGGGTTGAGGTTGTCGGGGGTGTGGAGGAGTCCGCCAATGCTGCTGGGTTCTAGACGATATTGCATTTGGTGGCGGCCGGCTGGGTGGGGTGGAATGGAGGCTGTGCCTTGCCGTGTGTGGGTTGGCATGACGTGGCGGGCATGTCCCTGTGTCCGTAAGCAACAGGGCGGACGCCCGCTTATGTCCCGCTATGTAGGGGTGTGATATCCAAACATGTTTGCTGCTGTTGTGTGCTTCTCCATATGTGCTGCTCCCTTCGCAGGGGTCACTCCTTAATCGCTAGTGCGCAGTATTTGGTTACCATTGCTTTCCATCTGTACCAGTGGTTGTTTTTGTTATGGTTTATGTAAAGGCGTATTCGGGTGTAAATGAAAACTGATTATTGTATACATGCTACTTTACAGTGGTCGATTGGTTCGGAAATTGCCTGCTTTTGCTATGGCTCTGTAGCTCTTTAACTGTAATGTCATGGATTTGCTGACCTGAATAAACAAAATAAAAAATAAAAAATGCTGCAAAAAAAAAAAAAGATGACGTCAGGCGTTCCACACTTTTGTAATAAATATAGAATGTTAGCAATCTAGTTGTTCATTGGGATGCTGTTGAGAGGCAGAGGCCAGGGGCATGGACTCTGAAAATTGAAGGCAGGTAGGAGAGTGCAGAGGCAACAATTTGACCACACTGGGCAGGCAGGAAGGGCAGTGGCAGCACAACAGACTATGGAGGGCAGTGGAAAGGGGGGCAGGGGCAACAAACCAACAATACAGGACTGGCAAGAGAGGCTGTGGCAATATAATAGACCATTGTGGGCAGAAGGAAGAGGCAGTGGTAGTACAACAGATCCGTTTCAGCCAGGAAACGTCCAATGTTTTTAAGCTCAAATGGGCTTTATTTGATCTGTCTCCTGTCTACAATCTCCTCTTTTTCAATGTAACTCAAAGGGGAAAATCAATACCCCAGTTTTGTTTTCAAAATCTCCCTCTTATCAAGTTCAAAATGTTCGCAAGTATGGTACATTGGATCATGGTAGGCAGGAGGAATTGGGGTAGGGACATGGACTTGGATAACAGAGGACAGGAGGGTTATGGAGAGGTGCACCAAACTGACCCTACAGGGCAGGCATCAGGGTTTGCAGCAGCACAATACCACACAGGGCATGCGGGACGGAAGTGCAGCACAGCAATCCATAGAAAGCAATAGGTAGGGGACAGGACCATGCACATGGACAACAGAGAACAGAGGGGAAAGGGGCAATGGTAGCTAGCTGACCATAATGGACAGACAGGAGAGAAAGCTGCAGCATAACAGACCATAAAGGGCAGGAGGGACGGATCAAGGGCATTACAATGGAACAGACAAGCCAGGAGGGAGGGAATAGGGGTCTGCACATGGAAACAGAGGGCTGGGGGAAAGGGAGCAGGAGCAGCAAGATGACCATGGAGGTCAGACAGGATGGGCACTAGAAACAAGACACACCATGGAGAGCAACAGTGAGACTATGAGGGCATACACACAGACCATGGAGGGAAGGTGAGAGGGGGTCAGGGGCAGCTAGCTGACCACACAGGGAAGGTGGGATGGGCCATGGCAGCACAGAAGACCATGCATGGCAAGCGGGAGGGTTAGTGCAGCACAATGGCTATGATGGGCAAGAAGGAGGGTGCGGGGGCATGCACAAAGGACCATGGAGGATAGAAGGGAGGGTCAGGACCTGGGCACAGACAAGAGTTCAGGGGAAGGGGCCTCACAACAGACCGCATGGGGCAGGCAGGAGGAGTAGTTGCAGCACAACAGACCAGGGAGGGCAGAAGGATGTGGCAGTAAAATGGACCATGGAGGACAGGAGGAAGGGGATAGGGGCATGGCATGTGGACAGGCAGGGTGGATGTGGCAGGGACAGGTTACAGTCATCTGACAATGCTAGGCAGGTGGGAGGGGAGTGGCAGCTCAACTGAACACTCAGAGTAGATAGGAGTGGCAGGTCCATGGAACATGGTGGGCAAAAAGAATGGAGCAGGGGCATGCACAAAGACATCGGATGGCAGGGGGAAGGAGAATAGGGGCAGCAAGCTAAGCACAGAGGCTAAGCAGGAGGTCAATGATGGGCCATATAATTGGGCAATGGAGGGCAGGAGGGGTGGACTGGTACATCATGCTAAATGGAGGGCAGTGGCAGCACATCAGACCATGCATGGCAGCAGGGAGGAGGCTAGTCCATGGATTCAGACAACAGAGGATAGGGAGGAGGTGGACGGGGCAGCAAGCTAATTGTTCAGAGAAGGTGGGTATTAGGAACTTTATTGTTTCTAAAATGTGTGACTGTGCGAACTACTTAAAATATGAACAAGTATGCAGCATAATCTCACTTTTATTCAGGGAGAAGAGGACGTTTGTGACTGTGACTCAGGGCTCACTTGGCAGAAACACCCCCTGACCCTCCACCCCACATCGCAATATGTAATGCCTGTGAAAAGGGTATGTGGACGCAATGTTATATAGAACATAGTCCTGAGAGCACGATTGAAAATGAAAACTAGATATAGTATATGGTATACACTATGCACCTAAAAGTGTGATATAAGATGAACCGGGGCGTGAAATATAATATGCAATACATTGTGCGCAATTAAAGATTCATTGGAGAGTGCGAGATAGCACAGGCACTAGCGCGTGCTATGCGAGATGCGACTTGGAGTGTAATATGCACAGGGCAGTGTTGTGTAACCTAACTAGTCTCTAAAGTTGTAATATAAAATATGTGCTGGGGAGTGTAAACTGCATATGCACTGTGACAAAGATATGGATCCCAGATTGTAATATGTATGGCATAGCGCTGTGCGTTATAACATAGGCATCGAGGAAGGCATGTTAGATGGGGCAATATAACCCGTGCGAAGGCCAGTGTGGAATTACAGATTCACGGGGTTGTGTTACAGTGCACATGGGCTAGAGAGTGTCATAGCATACACACTATCTCGTGGAATACAACACAGAGGTGTGTGGCACTCGGCGGGCACTGGTGGGTGTAACACAGCATTGGGCTCAGCCAGGAGCACGCTGTGACTCTCAAGTGAGGTTCGTATCCTTTCCAGAGAGTAAAATAAAAAGTATTACACATCCGGCGGTGGATGTGTGTTTTATTAACTGTGAGGGGGGTTTCTTGCATAGTTTGGTCAAATTTTTGTCAAATCCCCTTTGAATGGCTTGGTGTGCGTGTGTATTAAGTGTGCCCGTCAATAGCTAGCCATGTTTGTATAAATAAACGACAAGGGTGTCTACTTGGAGAGTACCCACTGGCGGGGGCGCCGGGATTAGGCACGGTAGGGCGTCAGACACGTTAGAGCTTCACTAGCTGTGTAAATACATTCCACGTAGATCCATTGTATACAATGAATCTATGTGGAATGTATTTACACCGCTAGTGTTCCAGAGAGATGTAAAAAGGGGCACAGCCTAGACCTAGACCACCTCTCTGCAACGCAGGGCAGTGGCGCTTACTTCATTGTATGCATAGTCGCCTTTTAATGAATATCACGCAAATCGTCATGGTGATAGGTACATACGGTTTGTCCAGCATGTCCTAGGTGTTTCTATAAATATATTTTTAAAACAAATAATAAAAAACAAAGGCCGGCCCCGGGGGATGGGGTCCCCGGGGCCATAAGTTGCCTGAGGAGGGGGGCAACGCAGCCCCCCTCATAAAGAATTTTTTTTTAAAAGGCCATGACCCGGGGGTTGGGGTCCCCGGGGCCGATTAAGGCCTTGGGAGGGGGGCCATGTGGCCCCCTTCCAAATTTTTTTTTTTCAACAAAAAAATTAGGGTGCAGGCCCTGGGGAATGGGGTTCCCAGGGCCAATATATTAGAAAAAGAAGGGGGGCCACACAGCCCTCCTTCTTAAAAAAAAAATTAAAAATAAAAGACCGGCATCGCGCCGGAGGCCACTCCCCCTCCTTGCAGCACTCTGCAAACGCGCCCCCTGGCCAGATGAAAGTTGGGGAATTAATTCCCCTTCAATACTGAGGGTCCCTGAGGGCCAACTAGCCCAACAGGTATCTCCAGTATGCGCCAGAGAGCTGCGTTGCAGACAGGTGTTCTGAGGCCACGCCCCTTTTTACACCTCTATGCAACGCAGCTCTGTGGCGCTTACTGGAGGTACCTAGTAGGGACCCTTAGGATTCAAGGGGACTTAATCTCTCAACTTAGAATGGCCACAGGGCGTGTTTACACAGTGGTGAAGGGAGGGGACGGGGCCTGAGGTGACGTGTGCAGACACGCCCTGTGGCGCATTTTAAGTTGGGGAAATAATTCTCTTTAAATCCTGAGGGACCCTGGGAGCCAACTAGCCCACCAGGTGCTTCCAGTAAGCGCCACTGCTCTGCGTTGCAGAGAGGTGGTACAGGCCGTGCCCCTTTTTACACCTCTCTTAATGGCGCTTACTGGAGGTACCTAGTGGGCTAGTTTGACCCTAGGGACCCTTAGGATTCAAGGGGACTTAATCTCTCAACTTAGAACGGCCACAGGGCGCGTTTACACAGTGGTGAAGGGAGGGGATGGGGCCTGAGGTGACGTGTGCAGACACGCCCTGTGGCGCGTTTTAAGTTGGGGAAATAATTCTCTTTAAATCCTGAGGGACCCTGGGAGCCAACTAGCCCACCAGATGCTTTCATTAAGCGCCACTGCTCTGCGTTGCAGAGAGGTGGTACAGGCCGTGCCCCTTTTTACACCTCTCTTAATGGCGCTTACTGGACGTAACTAGTGGGCTATTTTGCCCCTAGAGACCCTCAGGATTCAAGGGGACTTAATCTCCCTACTTAAAACGGCCACAGGGCGTGTTTACACAGTGGGGAAGGGAGGGGACGGGGCCTGAGTTAACGTGTGCAAACACGCCCTATGGCGCGTTTTAAGTTGGGGAAATAATTCCCCTTCAATCCTGAGGGCTCCTGGAGGCTAACTAGCCCACCAGGTGCTTCCAGTAAGCGCCACTGAGCTGCGTTGCAGAGAGGTGGTCCAGGCCTTGCCACTTTTTACACTTCTCTGCAATGCAGCTCTGTGGCGCTTACTGGAGGTACCTAGTGGGCTAGTGGGACCCTAGGGACCCTCAGGATTCAAATGAATTTAATCTCCCAACTAAAAACGGCCACAGGGCGGGTTTACACAGTGGTGAAGGGAGGGGACGGGGCCTGAGTTAACGTGTGCAAACACGCCCTGTGGCGCGTTTTAAGTTGGGGAAATAATTCCCATTCAATCCTGAGGGACCCTGGGGGCCAACTAGCCCACCAGGTGCTTCCAGTAAGCGCCACTGCGCTGCGTTGCAGAGAGGTGGTCTAGGTCGTGCCCCTTTTTACATCTCTCTGCAACGCAGCTCTGTGGCGCTTACTGGAGGTACCTAGTGGTCTAGTTGGACCCTAGGGACCCTCAGGATTCAAGGGGACTTAATCTCCCAACTTAAAACAGCCACAGGGCGAGTTTACACAGTGGGGAAGGGAGGGGACGGGGCCTGAGGTGATATGTGCAAACACGCCCTGTGGCGCGTTTTAAGAGGTAGTTTTAATCCCCTGCCCTATTATATACTAGGGGCTTACAGAGGAGGTCATGCTAATCACAGGGGGACCCCAACGCATAGTGTTCCCTAGTGTATGTAGGTGTTTTCACTGTATTCTGAGTGTCTTTTAACATAACACTGGCTCTAGGCAAAATCACGGGTGGACCTGCGGATCCACAGCAAAATAAAAAAACAAAAGACGTGCACTGTCCCGCATGTCATTTCAATGAAGCCCCTGGATAGGCCAAATCCCGGGCAGTGTTTACTAATCATGCTGCGGTGCCCATGCGCTCCGTGGACCGCCACCGCTCCAGGGCTCAAATAATATAATGGAGGGGGTCAGTTGTGGATCCCTGGCCCCGGGAACCACCACCTTTCCAGGGCTAAAGTAAAGATTGTAGGGGGGCCTGGGGAACCACCACCCCCCGGGCGGCTCCTGCTTTGTCCCAGGGTGCCTACCGTGGGACATAGCTGTTTGCTATGGCTTGACAGTAGCTTTATCGTTCCCACCAAGCAATAGCAAATGCTACTCTGCTTTCAGCAAGCAAGAGCATTAAAAATACTCTTGCTTGCTGAAAGCAGAGCAGAATTGCTTTTGGACAGAGGGAGATGCATGTTCAGCAGCTCCCTCTGTCCAAAAGCAATGGCGGTTTCTGCGGGTGGGGGGCCACGTGGCCGCCCTCCCATTATTAAATTTTTTTTAAATAAAGAAAGGAGGCCGGGCTCTGTGAGATGGGGCCCCCAGGGCTGAAATTGGCCCAGGAGGGTGGCCTCTCAGCCCCCCTCCCTTTTAGTTGAAAAAGACCAGTCCCTGGGGAATGGGGACTCTGGAAACATAACTGTCCCTGGGAGAGGGACCGTGTGGTCCCCCTTCCCCATTCAATATAAGCCTGGCACAGGGGGATGGGGTCCCCAGGTCCAAAATTGGCCAAGGGAAGGGGGGCCACACAGCCAACTCCCTGAATATTTATTTTTTAATTGACAAGTTGTTTGAGGCCCCACCCCCTTCCTCCACCACTCTGCAAATGCGCCTCCTGAAGCTACTTGTTGTAGGATGAAGTCCCCTTGCCCCTCAGGGTCCTTAGCCCAGAAACCCCTATGTTACCTCCAGTAAGTCCCAAAGCAGCGGGATTGCTGATTTCACTCGTACAAAACCAGTGAAATTCAGCAGATCTAGTTACCTGAGCTAACTATAACTTACTCCCCGCAATTCACTGCTGTTGATTAGACCTGCACGGAGTTTGTGAGTTCCGTGTAGCTAAATTCCACAAAGTTACCAAAAAACTCTGTTGCGCTACCTGGAGCTCCGTAAGTGGCGGAGTGTGTTAAGTGGCATCATTCATGATGATGTTTAGTGCCGGGTGTTTGTCCCACGCTGGATAATCAGCGCAAACGGCACCATACAACGTGCAAGAGGTGCAGCTTCTTTCTGCCACTTGAGTAGATGTTCTACTGGAGCGGCAGCTTCCTCAACGCAAACAGAGAGTTTCTCAATGTGAGTGGTAGCAGCCATTCGTGACCGTCCGCGTTAAGAAATCTCACCGGGAGGTGGTCTGGAGTAAGATTTTCTTCGCTCACACTCACCAACTTGATGTTGGCAAGTGTAAGCTAGGAAAAAACTGTTCTCCATGTTTTTTGGAACTCCGCATGCTGTGTGGAATGGGTAAAACTCCACAAACTCCATGAGCAGAGCAGAATTTCACGCCCAGACCTACTTATGACCTCACATATTACATCACTCATGGCATGATCAGTGACATCACTCATGATATGTCAAATGACATCACTGATGACATCATCCAGTGATTGTCAGTGTTTTCTAAATGTTTTTTGTATATACTAAGGTACCACAAAAGTTTAAATTAGTATACTTTGTGTTCTACTAATAAGTGATTCCTTTTTTTAACATAGTTGATGTGGGTTGCTATGTTACTGTGTGTATCTTTGTGTGTCTAGGTGTCTTAGTGACTATACAGGTGTGTGAGTGAGTGTGTGAGTGGCTGTTTGGGTATTTAAGTGAGTGTCTGTGTAGCTGTGTGGATGACTTAGTGGCTGTGTGAGTGGCTGTTTTGGTGAGGGAGTAGGTGTGTCAGTGGCTGTATGGATGGGTGAGTGAATGGCTGTTTGAGTGAGTGGGTGTGTCAGGGACTGTATAGGTGAGTGAGGGGGTATCTGAATGGCTGTATGAGTGAGTGACTGGGTGTGTAAGTGGCTGTGTGGGTGAGTGAGAGTTTGGTTAAGTGAGTTGGTATGTGAGTGGCTGCATGGAATAGCGAGTGTCTGTGAGATTGGCTGTATGGGTGAATGAGTGGCTGTATGAAGGGTTGTGTGGATGTGTGAATGGGTATGTAAGTGGTTGTGTTGGTGTGTGAATGAGTGTGTGAGTGGTTGTATGGATAAGTGAGTGGTTGTGTGAGTGGCTGTATAAGTGAATAACTGGGTGTGTCAGTAGATGCATGGGTGAGTGAGTGGGTGTGTGAGTGGCTCTATGGATAAGTAAGTGGTTGTGTAAATACTTGTATGGGTCTGTGAATAGGTATCTAAGTGGTGGTATGAGTGGGCATAGGAGAGGTTGTATGGGGTGTGGGTGACATGTGAGTGTTTATGTGGAATATGTCATCTGTGTTGTCATCATTGATGTTATTTTAGATGTTATCATTGATGTCATCAGTGATGTTACTAACCATGTCATGAGTCATGTAATATGAGCGGGCATACGCAGTGCATTGTGGGGGCGCAAGTATGCTCAGGTAACTGTAAAGGGCGGGCAGTGAACTCTGCTCCACCGTCAGAGTTCACCGAGTTTTGCCCAATCCGCGCTCGGCTTGGAGCGCAGAGTTCAGCAAAAATTAGCAATACGCCACGTAGCAGAGGTTACCAGCACCGACAAAGAAATAGCACAACTTGACATGGCATTTTGCCTGCTTTTAAGAAGACCGGCTCTTGGGATTTGAAAGGATAGAGCATGTGCATATGTTCTAGTTCCATCCCAGATCCTGACGGACCTTCAGCTCCCTCCCTACAGGAGCCCAGTCACTACCCATGGGACTTACGTGCCATGTGCCAGGGAGGGGGGCTTCCAGGACTCAGAGTTGGGAGCAGCAGGTCCTTCTTGTTTTTTAGCTACAGTACCGAGCTTGCAGGTGCAGCACATGGCAGCCAGGAGGAGCACTGGCATGGAGCCGCCATGCTGAACTCCCTTACCATTACCAGCCACTTCCCATGGTCTCTCTGCTGTGGTTGTGGGAGGGTGAGGCTCTGTCCTCATCTACACAACTTCCTGAGCATCACTTCTGGCTACGAGTAAGAACTACTGTATAATTTATTATATACTCCTTGTCATTACCATTCAGCATTTAAGAGATTCCATGCTGCCTGTATTGGTGCCCTTGCTCCTGGCAATGGATACGGCCACAGCAGGACACCTTTAAGGGAAGCCCCTTGGAGTCCAACAGTACACAGAGTTAGGGTTCAAGGCAGAAGTGTTCAGGTTCCTAGATTTCAGGGTCTCAAAAAGCATTGTTTGCTAAGTCTGAAAATGTAAAGTGTCACGTAGCAAGGTCTCATAACTTGGGCTGTGATCACATGTCACCATGGCTGGCCCAGCCTGTTTGCCTGCCTGCCTGTCTCTTGCAGGTATGTTGCTGCTGCTAACACAGTTCATGTGGTGTGGTTTTCTGTGCTTGAAAAAGGAGTTTATTAGGTGGCTGGGATTGAAGTCACATTGAGCTGCACTCATTGTCCGGAATGCAGTGGGTGCAGGGGGAGGTGCGGCGCAGCATAGTGTACATGAATGCTGATTGCCAAGGCTGACAGGAAACATGTGTGTTTGTTATTACAGTGCCTTAAACAAGATCACAGAATGAGTCTCCATACAAGCAGTTTGCACTGGCCAGCGCTGCAATCTAAGTTTGATAGATTACACGCCACAGGTATTTGAACATCACCCAGAATGCATTCCTGTTGCGAACTAAGAGCATCCGAGTTAACATAGTCAGTGTCACATGGTAAGCAGAGCTCTGAAAGTCTGTTGGTGAAAGGTCATTTCAATGTACTATTGTGCTGGTCTTGGGACAAGTGAAAGTTCCTTGAGCTGTCCTCCAGCAAGAGCCGCATGACAAAATCCTCTTGTGGACGGGGACAATCATGGGCAGCCTCACCGAAAGGTCTGGCCTTACTCAATCCACCCTCACAGGCCTGGGGAGGCATTTGTTAAGACTTAGACTGATTGTCACTGTGACTACGCTAGCTCACGGAACTCTGAGGAATCTTGCAGAGTTTTTTACGAAGTCTGCGGAATTCCATGGAGTGAAACTCCGCAAGCTCTGCCGAGGCCTAGTAACTATAACTGATGAATTTCACTGGTTTTGTAAAAGTGAAAACTGAGTCTAACTATAACATCCCTTTAACCTTTGTTTTTTCAGTGAATTTTTAAGTTTTTTAAATTCTATTTCCTAAATATAACATCCGAGTAACTGTTGTTTTATTCTGTAAATTTCTACGTTTTTTTAAATTCTATTTCCTAACGATAACATCACTGTAACCTTTGGTTTTTTAAATGAATTTGTACGGTTTTAAAAATTTTATTCCATAACTATAACCACTAACCTTTGAACATGAGTGTGTGAATGAGTGCATGAGTGTCTTAGTGGGTGTATGAGTGTCTGAGTAGGTTTGTAAATGAGTCTGAGAGAGTATGAGAGGGCCTGTAAGTGGGTATATGAGTGTCTAAAAGGGTCTGTGAGTTTGTGTGTCTCTCAGAGGGTCTGAGAGTCAATGTGTGAGTCTCTGAGTAGATCTGTGAGTAGCTGAGAGAGAGTATGCATGATACTGTAAGTGGGTGCATGAGTGTCTGACTGTGTCTGGGAGTGGGCGTACATGTCTGAGTTCATCTTTGAGTGGGTGCTTGAGTGAATTGGTCTGTGAGTGGCTGGGAGAGTGTCTGAGTTGTACTGTAAGTGGGTGCACAAGTGCCTGTGGATTTGGCTAGTTTTCTGTAAGCCTGGGCGGAGCTCATGGAGTTTCACTCCACGTAATTCCAGAGAGTTACCTAAAAACTCCACCAAATTCCGTTCCATGTTCCATGAGCTGGCAGAGTATTGCTCGACAACCCCTAATGATGTCCCCTTGGCTGCTGAGGGTCGTTGGGGGCCAACAACCCCTGTTGTTGCCAAAAGTAAGTCCCCCACAGCGGATTGCTGAGATCTTTTTGGAGGTCCCACCCCCTTTCTCAACCACTCTGTACAGGGGTCTCCTGGCATACTACTGGTTGTGGGATGAAGTCCCCTTGTCTGCTGAGGGTCATTAGGGCCAAGAACCTCTATTGTTGTGATGGAGCAGGTAGTGCAAAATTTTGTATACCTCCTCTATTTTGCATGAAAGTATTAATTGAATAACCTACTTATTATAATTTACTAATTGTGTGCTGTGATATATTCAAATTAACCAATTTACATACACAAATTACACGTGGGAACTTGCTATTTGTATGGCAAAATAACTCTATAACTAAAATTTCTACGCATATTAATTGTAGTATATATGGCAATTAGATATCGCATGATTTATGTTGCTTTTGTGACGTCTGCATCTTCGTGGAGGACCGTAAAGGTGAATATACTGCTTTAAATGTCGCTATATGCTAGGAAAATACTAATACATAAAGGGATTAGTAAGGGTATAACATTAGAAGCATCATTTCTTTGTATTAATTATCTTTTTGTGTTTGTTTCGCTTAAGTTGACATTTGGGCCTATCGAAACATGGTGGCAGAAACCGAGTTCAGAAGTGGCCACCGTCTCGTGAAGCGCGAAGTCTACTGCGCACACTCGGGTGGCTCCATGAACTTCCTAACAACCTCTGTTCACCGTGTCCCTGTCAAGGATAGGTTATTGGTGGACTGCCAAGACACCAGAAACCAGAAACTGGTATAAATGAACAATGGACTCTTACAATTAGGAGTAGAAACTTTGCAACAATTAGCATTGGATCATCACCGGAAACATATCAGCATAATCCATGTGAACCTGGACTGTCCAAAAATCGGACATTTGCCCCCGACCAATCGAAATCTTTCTCCGCCCAAAAATGTTTCATGTTATCCCGAAATGTATTATAAAAGAGTAGTAGAATAGGGAGGGGTTATCACATTCGGCGGTTATTATGACTGCACACCCTCTTTGACCCCACAGGCGATGACGGATGCTGCACGACTTCTGGTCCTTTGGTGATCTTTGGGACTGTAATGTGCTGAGTAAAGGACTTTCGGACTCTGAGATCTGGCCTGCTTTTTGGACAATTTAACAACAAAATTCGGTTATGGAGAGCCAATGAATTAGAGAAAAACCCAGATAGCCAGAATAGGTAAATATGATGTTCTGTGATTCAATTAAATTGATCTAGAAATTCTAAACTTTGAAGAGACAAATGCTAATATTAATTACAATGAAATTTTAGATAAACAAATATTGATTAACAGAAATTATGATTTGTGGTTCTTCGTTAAAGAGAATAAAGGATTCTGAGTCTTAAATGTGTTTTAGCTGGTTCTAAATCACCATCAACCAATCCAACTATTTGGTCCGATCGACCAAGTGGGCGGAGTGCCTTAATGTTTAGGATTAGGAATCTATAGGTCACGAATGTTAATGTATATGATGTAAGATAACTTTTCTTTCCCTATAGGTTATAAGGTATCCCCACCCACATGTCCAGCGCATCTTTCCCCCTCCTGTGTGCAGACCTGTGAAAGAGAACGTGCGAGTGTTGGTGTTATGGGCCCCACCAATGAATGCATGTGTGAATGAGTTAGTGTGACTGCGGGTCTGCGGCGCAGGGTGGATAGCTGTGTTCTTTCTATTTCCCTAGGCTTTTGCGCTGGATTAGTTGCTACAAGTAAGTATCCCACAGCGAGATTGCTGAGACTTCGTTAGAGGCCTTGCCCCCATTCTAAACCAATCTGCAAAGGGCCCGGGCCTTCTGGCGCACTACTGGTTGGGGGATGAACTCCCCTTGACTCCTGAGGGTCTTTGGGGAACAAGAAGCCCTATTTTTGACACAAGTAAGTCCCCCACGTTGGGATTGCTGAGACCTCATCAGAGGCTCCACCTACTTTCTCAACCACTCTGCAGAGGGCTTCCTGGCACACTACTGGTTGGGGGATGAAATCCCCTTGGCTGCTCAGGGTCATTGGCGGCCAAGAACTCCTATTCTTGCCACAAGTAAGTACCCCACAGCAGGATTGCTGGGACCTCGTCAGAGGCCCCACCCACTTTCCCAGCCATATACACAAAAAGAGAGGCAGAAGGAATAGTTGACAAACACCACATTCAATAAAAATGGGAAATCGTGAGTCTTGAATGCTGGTGCAGAATTTTTCTTTATTGTATATTCTCAAAGATAGCGCAGCCAATGCGTTTCACCTTACAAAAGGCTTCATCTGGCCCAAATATTTGATCCAGCAGGGACGTGAGACAACGCCAAGTAAACAAGGCTGTAATAGTGTACTAAAAGTCCATGCTATATTGGTGTCTGCTGGAAGTATATATATATATTATATACATATGATGGTCCAGAAGAAGGCTATTGGCTGCCGAAATGCATAGACCATCCTGGTTTTTTCGTATCTTTGCACTATAGTGGGGCAATAAATAATTTTTGAAGAATTACGTCCATTGTGGCGCCGTGACTTTTGCTGTGCAAGAGAATTGTACAAGGAACGCAAAGGAGTCTCAGAGAGATATATATATATATATATATATATATATATATATATATATATATATATATATATATATATATATATATTATCTACTGGCAGTCGCCAGTAGATAGTTATAGTTAGGACCATGTTTCCATAGGAAATCTGAATATTCTATTTTGAATAACGTTGGCGCCGGTTGACGAATCCTCGCGAAATTTTCAAAACTAATGGGGCGCTCCGCTCAGCTCCTACCCTGAAAGTCTCGGGGTGATTTGTCAAGCGGGGGCCGAGAAAAAGGGGGGGTCCCAGAACGCGTTTTCCCCATGCATTTTTCCATAGGACCTTTAGTCGCAGCCTACAGCCCGAACGGCTGAACAGAATTACTTGAAATTTGGCAGAGAGGTAGCCATAAGGTCAAGGAAGTGCCTTTCGCAGGTCTGGTGTAAATCTGTTCAGTATTTCCTGAGAAAATAGCATTTAAAAGCATATCAATATCTATACGCGCGCAGGGTGCGCGCACTGTGCACGCCCTGTGCGCGCACCCTGCCGTGCGCGAGCGTAATTCTGATTGGTTGTTAGATGTCAGTAAATATTCGAATCGGTCGAAATCAGGAAGTGTCGGCCGCCATTTTGTCTGTCGCACTGAAAAGGAAAGGTGGAGAACGTGAATAGGGGGCAGGGTAGGGAGTTCTTGACCCCCTAGCCATTGTCAGGGGGTCACAGTAGGACCACGAAGGGCAAAAAAAAAGATTTTAATTTATTTTTAAAACATCACGAGGTGCGCGCACTCTGCGCGCATCCGAAAAAAACCATAAAAAAAATAGAAATAAAAATCAAGTTTAAGTGTTTAGATATTAGGTGGCTCTAAAAAGAGCCCTTGTGTTTATTGAGTGTTTTTCGGTACCTACAAGTAAGTACCGATGCAGAGTCTAAAGTTCAAGAGGAAAACTCTGTTCCCTTCATCAGTGAAATGTATACCGTCTCCTCTATAAATGTCTTGCATGTTGTAACGCAAGTTGTTGTGGTATATAGAACCCATACCATAGTCTCTGAGGAAAGCAGAAACAGACTTATTGACGTGCTTTCTTGCTTTGCCTAGGTCATTTCCACCACAGTGCACAATAATAAGGTTAGGCTGTGGGAGATGTAGAAAGGTTTTCACCAATAGACTCTCTTCCCTTCATCTGTGAAATGTACACCATCTCTTTTTTAATTACTTTGCCACTCCCCTCTCTGAGTCCCTGAAGGTTTACTAAAGTAGAAAAAAATGATTTTTTTTGTAAAAAACGTCATTGGGTGCGCGCAGGGTGTGCGCACCCCCCCAAAAAAATTGACAAATAGATTCAAAAAACAAGTTTTTGTGTTTAGATTTTAGGTGGCTCTAAAAAGAGCCCTTGAGTTAATGTAGGGACAGAGGAAGAGAAAAACGAAAAAAAAAATAACAAAACTATGGCCTAGTGCAAGGGTGCTCCTCAAATTTTCTCTGAATGAGATCAACACTGCTCTCACCCATAGTAATAAGAGTAGCACAATCCATGCAACGTGTACTCATCCTCCCAAAACAAGGACGAATATCCAGAGGTGTGTAAGAAGGTGAAGGCACCATCGCAGAAGAAGTGCTCCGCTGAGCTGCCAAAGATGTGCTTGGCTGAGCTACTGCAGATGTCGTCGGCTGAGCAGGTGGAGGGTTTGCTCCTGAAGCTTGACGAAAAGTCACAGGATGCATTTTCTCAACGTGCCTCATCATTGTGTGAATACTAAAAGAGTACTTCTTATTAGCATTCCCACGTGACAAGATGCGGTGACAAAGTATGCAGGTGACCTTTGGTGCATTCACCTTCTTTTGTCCCTCAGGAAAAGTGAAAAACTGCCATATAAAGGAGTCTTTCTGCTTCCTCTGCCTCTGTCTCTCAAGAGTGTCCTGCTCACTCTCAGAAGGTGGCTGGTGCTCTGCCATTGTCTCACAAAAACAGAGTAGCTCCTTCTCCAAGGGAATCAGAACTAATAATGAGGGGAGTGGGTGTAGTTTTGGAAGAATCTGGAACTGAAAGTACTTTGAACCAATGAAAAGTGATGTTTCTTGATCACATGACTTGCCATGAGGGGATTGGGTGTGGTGTTGAAACAATCTGAAACTGAAAGTAATGAAAACCAATTAAAAGTGTTGTTTTATTAATCACATAACCCGAGGTGCGCGCACGGAGCACGCTCAGAGCGCGCACGGTGCAATTACGCACGCGCAAACGTGTACGCGCGCATGCGCATAAGTATTATGCGCGTATGTAACGCGCATACGCAGCACGCGCGCATGCGCGAACATCAGTGCGCGTACTCTGCGCGTATGCGCGAGTGTAGCACGTGGAGCACGTACGACACACGCAAACGTACGTACGCATGCGTACTGGGTGCGCGCTGCGAGCGCGTACTAAAACGTACGTATGCTTACGTATATAACGTACGCATGCGTACTAGGTGCGCGCTGCAAGCGTGCACTAAAACGTATGTATGCGTACGTAGATAACGTACGCATGCGTACATGAAAAACATACGCAAACGTACTAGGTGCGTGCTCTGTGCACGCACCCTAAAAATTTATAGAAAAAAAAAAGAAATAAAGTGGACATAAGTTAATAGAAGATATTAACTATGCTGTTCAACTTTATCCAAATTCAAAGTAAAAAAAAAAATGAGCCACACCAAATTAAAGGATACAGATAATTTATAAATGTATACATAGGGAAATTTTTGTAAAAGAAATATATAAAACATATATTAAATAATTCTAAAATTAGCATTTAAAAAACCTTCGAAATTCACTGAAAAAACCATAGGTTTCACACACGTTATAGTTAGGAATTAGCATTTAAAAAACCTTGCAAATTCACTGAAAAAACCATAGGTTTCACACACGTTATAGTTAGGAAATAGCATTTAAAAAACCTTACAAATTCACTGAAAAAACCATAGGTTTCACACATGTTATAGTTAGCTGGTCATTTTACTCGTAAAAAACCAATGAAATTCCCCCGTTATAGTTAGTTCAGCTAACTATAACTCGCGCGCCCGCAATCCAATGCTGATGATGTCACATATTACATCACTCATGACATGGTCAGTGACATCACTCATGACATCACTGATGACATCTCAAATGACATCACTGATGGCATCACTGATTACATCATCCATGTAAAAAACTTACCACATCTTCTCACACCCTAATATAACCTTTGATACACCAACTAAAAATTTAAGAGTTCCATTCTCAAAACCATATATACTGCAATGCCAATCATTACATACCCACTTATTAACTCTTAGGTCTTCATATACCTCCACTCGCTCACCTGTACAGTCACTCATACTTACAGTCACTCCGTACAAAACTATCATATACATTTAAACACTTATATAGACACTCACACACTAACAAGTATCCATAGAGCTACTCTTACACCTACTCAGTCATGCAAATAATCACACTCCCATTTTCTCACCTATGCAGTTATACACACTCAAGTTCACTTACGCATAAAAATAGTATCACATTCTTACACTCTTATAGAATCATTGATACAAGCACACACTCATCCATACAGTCACTTTCACAATCACACACTCTCATATCTACTCACTTATATACTCTTACACGCACATATACTGCCTTTCACATATGTAGTTAGTCACAAATGTACTACTGAGATATACATTCAATCCCTAACACACCCATACATACACTCACTCAACCATACAGTCCATCACAGATGCACTCTTAAAACCATGCACCCATAGAATCACCCACTCACACATCTATGCATAGAGTGACACACACCCTACCCACACAAACACTCATGAACCCATACAGATACTCAGACAACCAATCAATTACCCATATAGACACTCATATAGCTGTTCTCAAAACCATGCAGCCACTTATACACCAACATACAGACACATACACACATTTACAAGGTTTAGTTATTAGTCTGCAGTAAGATACATTTAATGACTCACTTATAGAATCATGTTATGCACCACAGAAAATCATCCATTTACACACTTGTACACCCACTCATTCTTCAACAGGCCTTTCCCTATATATATTAAAATTGTTAAGAAACAGATACTCAATGGATGATGTCATCAGTGATGTCATGAGTGATGTCATTTGAGATGTCATCAGTGATGTCATGAGTGATGTCACTGACCATGTCATGAGTGATGTAATATGTGACGTCATCAGCAGTGGATTGCGGGCGCGCGAGTTATAGTTAGCTGAACTAACTATAACGGGGGAATTTCATTGGTTTTTTACGAGTAAAATGACCAGCTAACTATAACATGTGTGAAACCTATGGTTTTTTCAGTGAATATATATATATATATATATATATATATATATATATATATATATATATATATATATATATATATATATATATATATAATCTACTGGCGGTCGCCAGTAGATAGTTATAGTTAGGACCGTGTTTCCATAGGAAATCTGAAAATTCTATTTTGAATAACTTTGGCGCCGGTTAACGAATCCTCGCGAATTTTTCAAAATAGGTGGGGCGCTCGGGGTGATTAGTCAAGCGGGGGCCGAGAAAAAAGGGGGGTCCCAAAACGCGTTTTCCCCATGCATTTTTCCATAGGGAACTTTAGTCCATGGTACAGCCCGAACGGCTGAACAGAATTACTTGAAATTTGGCAGAGAGGTAGTCCTCAGGTCAGGGATGTGTCTTTTGAATATCTGGAGTTAATCTGTTCAGTAGTTCCTGAGAAAATTTCAGTTAAAAGTACATATATATCTATAAGCGCGCACCGTGAGCGCACCGTGCGTGCAAGTTGCGCGCACGATGACGTGCGCGAGCGCAATTCTGATTGGTTGTTAGATGTCAGTAAACATTCGAATCGGTCGAAATCAGGAAGTGTCGGCCGCCATTTTGTCTCTCGCAGTCTGAGTCAGTGAAAAACAAAGGTGGAGAACGTGAAAAGGGGGCAGGGTGGACAGTTCCTGACCCCCTAGCCTTTGTCAGGGTGTCACTGAAGGACCCCCAAGGGCGAAAAAAACATTTATTTTTTTGACGAAAAAGCGCGGGGTGCGCGCACCGTGCGCGCACGGCACGCACAACGCATCGTGGGCGCTCGGTGTGCAAAGCGCACCCAGTGCCCACAGCGCGCGCACGGTGTGCGCACGGTGAAAAACCTGAAAAAAAAAAATATTAATAAATACATAACTTAGCATTTTAAAAAACGTACAAATTCACTTAAAAAACCATAGGTTTCACACACGTTATAGTTAGGAATTAGCATTTAAAAAACCTTGCAAATTCACTTAAAAAACCATAGGTTTCACACATGTTATAGTTAGCTGGACATTTCCCTCGTAAAAAACCAATGACATTCCCCCGTTATAGTTAGTGCAGGCAACTATAACTAACGCGACCGCAATCCTCTGCTGATGACGTCAGATATTACATCACTGATTACATATGTGTCTTTCTGAAAAATAAATATTTGTAATATATGTATAGCTAAAGATTAATGGAAGAAGACATGGGTAAATAGGTATCTAAATACAGTGATGTAATATCTGACGTCATCAGCAGAAGATTGCGGTCGCGTGAGTTATAGTTGCCTGCACTAACTATAACGGGGGAATTTCATTGGTTTTTTACGAGGGAAATGTCCAGCTAACTATAACATGTGTGAAACCTATGGTTTTTTAAGTGAATTTGCAAGGTTTTTAAAATGCTAATTCCTAACTATAACGTGTGTGAAACCTATGGTTTTTTAAGTGAATATATATATATATATCCGACCAAACGAACCTCTCCAGTAGGAAAGACGTAAGCCCACACAGGTAAGTTCAAATCGACCTCCTTTAATTACAATAAACAAACGGCATTATGCATTTCGGCACTCCGTGCCTTCCTCAGATGCCATTGTTTGTTTAAAATGTACTGTCCACTTCAAGTAACAGAGCGTCTCTCTGAAATACACGGAGACACTCCTACCACATTTAAAGGGGAGATTTTCAAGCTTGCTGCCCGAGTTTAACTAGCTGCAGTTAAACATGTGGAAGTCCTTACCCCAGTGGGCGGTGACTGCAGCTCCCTTAGAATTATGGTTCTTGTAGTGTTCTGGTGGCTCGATTTGCTGACCTTCACCCCACCATCAATAATCACAGCGTGCCGGTGTACCATCGCCTAAGTAAGCAAAGGCGCCGCGATGCAATAATCACCCAGTCTCCTGGCCTGGCATTGCGCTGTGAGTTGCAGTGGTTCAGCGTTTTCTCAAGCGCCTTGAGATGCACCACCAGTTGCCACGGTCCGCCGAACTCTTGGGGGCGGGGGCTTGAGTGCGAGTGGCCACGCACACAACATCCGACCAAACGAACCTCTCCAGTAGGAAAGACGTGAGCCCACACAGGTAAGTTCAAATCGACCGCCTTTAATTACAATGAACAAACGGCATTATGCATTTCGGCACTCTGTGCCTTCCTCAGATGCCATTGTTTGTTTAAAATGTACTGTCCACTTCAAGTAACAGAGCGTCTCTCTGAAATACACGGAGTCACTCCTACCACATTTAAAGGGGAGATTTTCAAGCTCGCTGCCCGAGTTTAACTAGCTGCAGTTACACATGTGGAAGTCCTTACCCCAGTGGGCGGTGACTGCAGCTCCCTTAGAATTATGGTTCTTGTAGTGTTCTGGTGGCTCGATTTGCTGACCTTCACCCCACCATCAATAATCACAGTGTGCCGGTGTACCATCGCCTAAGTAAGCAAAGGCGCCGCGATGCAATAATCACCCAGTCTTCTGGCCTGGCATTGCGCTGTGAGTTGTGGTGGTTCGGCGTTTTCTCAAGCGCCTTGAGATGCACCACCAGTTGCCACGGTCCGCTGAACTCTTGGGGGTGGGGGCTTGAGTGCGAGTGGCCACGCACACAACATCCGACCAAACAAACCTCTCCAGTAGGAAAGACGTGAGCCCACACAGGTAAGTTCAAATCGACCTCCTTATATATATATATATATATAAAAGTTAATAAAGTTGTATTAATGTATGGTTAATTTGCAGCTGACCATTGAGGTGGGCGACTGGTGTTTCTACTTGTAGTGACTGTTCCATGTTGTGCAGCGCCAAACCCCCTGGTTGCATTCCCAATTTCTTTGGTCCCTTTCCCAATCACTCTGCAAAGGGGCTTTCTGGCGCACTACTGGATGGAGGGGGAAGTTCCCTTGGCTGCTGAGGGTCATTTGGGGCCAAGAACCCCTATTGCTGCCACAAGCAAGCACCTGACAGTGGGATTGCTGAGACCTTGTCAGAGGCCCCACCCCTTTCTCAACCACTCCGCAAAGAGACCTCCTGGTGCACTACTGATTGGGGGATGACATCTCCTGAGGATCGTTGGGGGCCAAGAGCCCCTACTGTTGCAACAAGTAAGTCCCCCTCCTGTAGGAGGTGGCATAACTCTCACAGACAAGGAACTGCCAAGCATGCAGTACCCTGTCTGTCAGAGCAATCCTTTTGTCTGTTTCCATATGAAACCTCTGCTTCCAGCAGGCAAGGGCATTTATAAGCTCTCACTTGCTGGAAATGGAGTGTTTGCTCTGACTTGGTGGGAGCGGTCAAAACTTCCACCAAGTCAAAGCAAACAGCTATGTCCTGGGGCTGGGCACCACTGGGGGTGGCAGTCCCCAGAGTCATTATTGGCACCAGGTGGGGGGCCACACGGCCCCCCTCTTTTGATCTGCACAGGCTGGCCCCAGGGAGGTGGTGGTCCCCGCAGCAATATATGGCCTGAGAGGGGGCACGCGGGCCATAGCCCATTAAAAAAAATAATAATTGGCCCCGGAAGGTGGTGCTCCCTGACACCAGGGGGGTACCGCAGGCCTCCCAGTAGGTGCTATTTTGTCCCAGGGATGTGGTGGTCCATGGGGCTCAGGCAGGTCCCCCATAAATCTTTCTTAAGCCCTGGGAAGGTGGCTCCCTGGAGCTTATAGAGCCCATGGAGGGGGGCCCTGTATGGCCCCCTCCTTTTAATCAATAAAGTCCCAGGGAGATGGTGGTCCCAGGAACTCAATGAGCCCCAGGACAGGGCCTGTGTGCCCCCCCTCCTTTTTGAAAAAAATGCCCCCGGGACCTGTCTCCCCTGGGGGCTGTATTCAAAACAAATGTGAGAGCCTGCGCTCGTATATTTGTTTCATTTTGGTGTGGATTCACGTCTTAACTCCGTTGCGATTGTGCAGCAATTTTCTTTTTTTCAAAGTGATCCTTGGGTCTGACGAAGGATACAGGTGGACCCCACCACCACACCCAGGGCGTCAGAGGTTTCCTACCCTGCACCCTTTTTCTTTTATTAATTGTTTTTGTGGCTGCTAACACTTTCTGGTTGAAGTGTTGGCTGCCAATCAGATCTCATCATGAGATCTGCACTTAGGCTCCGCCCAGATATCATTATTTACTTTCCCTCAAATTGCTCAACAACGACTGAACAGATTTACACTAGATAGCTGAAAGTAGAATCTGCGAACTAAAATCTACCTTCCTGTCAAATTTGGTGTAATTTCAACCAGCAGTTTAGGCTGTAGTTGCGTTCAAAGCTCCTATAGAGATTAACATGGGAAATCAGATTTTGTATTGCCCCCCCACTTTCTCAGTCAATGCTTGACGGATCACCCCAAAACTTTCCATGGACAACAAGACTTAATATGACACTTTGTTTTGCAAATATTTTGAACATTTGTCAAACGGTACCATTGATATAGACAAGTCAATAAACGCTTTTTCTATATAAACTACCTACCTTCCAATCTATACTATGCATTGTGTAATTTTTGTCTTGAAAACGTGTAATCTTGAAAACTTGTATGTCTTGTAACAAAACAAATCTGGTAGAAGTAAACAATGTAATAATAATGAGAGACACAATTGTATAGAGGTCACCTCCCTATGAGCTCTTGTTTTCTATGTGGGGTAAATCTCTGAAACCTACAACACAGAGGATCTGATTCACAAAGGTGATTGATACCTCATCCTGGGGTAATTCACCGCATGTAGAAATTACCCCACCCTGTTCAGCCCGATGTGTAATGTGGGCCAAAGATAATTGATTGCGGAATCAAACTAGATGCATTGTATCATAAATTGCTGAAAGATATGTTAACTATATTTATTGTGCCCGGTAGCATCAAAATTGTCAGAATAATGGAAACTGGGAAGAGTAATAATATTCGCTACGTGGCATGAGTAGTGAGGGATTAAAACTTACTGCAGTGCATGTCGAGAGACTAGAAAGTGGAAACTATTCAACATGTGGGTGAGGAACCACACAGGTAAAACCGGATACTCTCAACTACAGAATACCTTGACCTACAGACGTACTTCTCATTAGTATATAACGTGTCAGAACTTCTTAGCATTGTCTTTCAATAGTAGCTGATGAAACTGCACATGGGTTTAATAAATACGTTGAATAATAGCATATTGAGTTTGTATAGAAAGGAGAGTTATAGCCGCTCATACAGCGACCTATTTGTTAACTTACAATGAAGTGCACATGAGGTAACCTTAGCACTAGAACTGATGATGTGGTTTTCACTCTCTCGAATTGCCACTAAAAAACATCAAAAGTGGCTGGTGCTATGTTGTAATTTCCCAAGTTCCCAAGGTCCCGGAATGGTGATTCATTTGACGTTGATGGTTTAGATTAGATATTAACAACATGCCAAACCCAAGTGAAGGACAGTGTTAGGAAAGACTAGTTCCTGGAAGCTTTGCCAGCGTTCCTTTGAAAATAGAATCTCATACGCACACATAAAATGATAGAGCTTTATAATGATCATATATTGTGCAAGGCTTGTAGAATGCACATGTCCTATGTCAGGTTACATGCTGATAAATGCTAAGGATGAAAAATCCACATCTTCAGACATTGAATGTTATGGAACACTCACAGCAGCAGGAAATATGTATTAACTGTAATTTGCTTAAAGTAGTGATCAAATGTATGTCTCAAAAATGTGTATGATTGGTTCATAAGGGTGCTGAGATATGTTGACACAACTTTAAAGGAAGAGCCCTTTGGGGTCTGATTTACAATGGTAACTTACACTTTTGAGTAATTTACACTCTTGAGTAGGTTTGCTATTTTTTTGGCCATTCATAAAATCCAAATGTAAATTTACTCCAAACGTGTAACTCACATGCTTCCACCAAACTGAAGAGCCTGGGACTATAAACTTTTTGAGCAATTGAGTCTTTTGAGTAAGTTTACTGCTTTTTGGCTATTTAACAAAACCAAAATGTACTACAAAAGTCTTATTTGAACTCTGATTTTGTGAATAGCCAAACAGAGTTATACTCACTCAAAAGTGTAAATTACTGGAAAGTGTAAGTTGCCTTTGTGAATCAGGCCCTGTGTATTGTAGCATTGTGAGGGTTACGTTATATCGAATTGTATAGAGGTGACCCCTATACAATTGTATTTCTCATTAGTATTACATTGTTTACGTGGATCAGATTTGCCAAAGATAGGAATATCAAGTTAGGAAGATGAAAGTGCATAGGCAGCAATATCACCACAACACCCCACTGGGTCCTAGGCCATCTCATGGGAATCATAAACAAAATTGGAGATGTAGAATGTCACTTCGTATAGTACTTTGCAGATATGAAGTGCTGGTCACTTCAATGCCAAGAAGTCTGGGTATCACTTTAAAGTGCACCCCCCCAAAGTAGGAAAGCAGTACATAATGAAGACCATGGTTTGTTCCCAAAAGAATGAGCTTGATGAATAGAGTGGCTAGTGATAAGAAAGGGTTCCAACAAAAAATATGTGTTCTTTCACTTTCTAAAACTATTTTGCACACTAATGATGGACGGACTTCGTTGTTCTAAAAAATAATAATTTTAAACCCTGAAAATGGAATACTGGTTTGTGAAGTAATAGCTGAAGTAGGTAGGTTTGATTGAGGGCCCAATTTTATTTTAGCAAAATGAAGCACCCAGAACTATAAGAACTATATTTTTGTCTAAGTAAGATAACACAAAAAACAACTGTGTTAAATGCTTATACATTATGACATGCTCAGAAAAAGACATTTATATGTGCGATAACTATGAAAATAGACCCACGACCAACTGGTGACAAACAACATATGGGAATTAGCAAGGACCAGACTACATGAAGGGCTCTTGACAAACAGCCAGGAACCCAAAAGGGGTCCATTGGTATGACAACCTCCACAGAGGAAATGATTCCTGTACAAAAGCCCACTTAAATAAGGAACCTCCTCCAAAGACGCACACGCCGAACGATTTTTCTATTAATAAGTTGAAAAACATCTCACAAAAAAGAAATCTGTCTAGAGGTAGCATTCGGAAAGCGTACAGAACGCAGAAAGACATCAAAAGTTCTTAAGAAGGGCGACGAAAGGTTTTGACCAGCATAGAACAAGCATTAAGGAAAAATATCTGAGAAAGTCTGGATAACCTGTATCTTCTCAGTGCTGAATAAATGGTGAGATACTCAGACAGAAGCACGAATATCATGTGTATCCTAGTTACTGGGATGCAGACCAGAGGACAAATGCATGAAAGAGGCAACTGATGACCTCTCCAAAGGAAAGGCTCCTAGCTCAACGTTGGTCTTCTTCAAAGATGCTGAACCCTAAGATCATGGTGGAAACCAGCCTTGAAAGCAAGCTTCGTCAATAGTGGCTCAAATCCTCCCCTTCCATCTTCCTGCCTGAATAATCATTCTTCCCAGGCATGACGGGATGCACATCTGAAGTCCATTCTTACTGGTCAGAAGTCAGAACGTGGATTGACATGCGATCTTCTCTTAGGCCATATAGTGGGAATTTAAGAGGTTGGTCGACAAACAAAGGCATTTTCTCTGCTATCCATGGAAAGTTCAAGTCATGATTGTCCGAAACTTACCATATCTTCAACTTGGGCCACATTGTACAAGCCAAAATGGCCGCAGTCAAGTCACATTGCAACCTAAACAAACTGCAGCTTTCAGGAGCAGAATCAAAGCCACGAGCTTCTGCCTGCGGCCCCAGCACAACCCACAGATTACATTCTGGATAGGAAATGAAGTGCTTGATGAAGTAAATGCTATTCCTTGCACCTGGGTGGAAACAGCATGAATTTGGTCTGGAAATTGCGCATTGTATTCACAACTGACAATACCCCAGCTGTAGAAACGGCGATACACCAATGCACAGAGAAACATGGTAGAAACACTCAACAGGAGGATAAACTCTTGCAAGCTTGGTATGAAAGCATAGTGACTTATGAGGTTGAACTGTGGGGCCTTGATCCACCTACAAGTAAAATATTTGTACAATTTTAAGAAACTTATGTAACAGCAGACATAGCACACATTTCCAACCTGGCCTCAATCTGGAACAGGCTTGCATGATTTGTAAAGGTGAGAGCCCATTCGCAAAATGGCCACTGATACCCTCGGCTTGGACAGAACATCTAAAAAATGTAAGCCCTTACACAGCACCCGTGCAGAAATAAGCACTGGAACCACCATCTCCACAGAAAGTATGCTAAAGCAATTTAAACAAAGTGACCAGTCTGACAAGATCTGTAAAAGATCTCGAAACAGCAGCAGCTGTATCTCCAAGCTCTGCCTAGGTCCCAAGAAAGTAGTTTGCCTTGGCAAGGTGTTACAAAACCAAACGACCAAAAGGAAGAAGCCAAAAGAGACACTGCCTAGCTGCAATATAACACATTAACAAAGAATCCAACTCATTCTTCTGGTCTGCTCTTGCTATAGAATGCTGGCGGAAAGAAATGTCATCCACTGATTATGTCCCTCCTTTAGAGAAACTCAGTTACCACAAAAAGTAATCAAGATATTACTGCATATTGTTTTTCTTCATTTAATGTTGTATAGTTAGCACTGGCATTTCCTGGTGATAAAACATTGGTTTCATGAGCGGTGAAGTGTTGTCACTGCATTTCTTGATGCGTTATTGCTGCTTTTCACTAAACAAGAACATTGCATTCAAAGGATAGTATTGGGATAAAAATGTCACCTGCATGGCTCTAGGGTGTGTGCTCCCCTGCAGCATTTTCGACTGACTGTAAAGTCAGAGTAGATCTCTACAGGCTTATAACTTTTACCTCAGTGATCACGTCAATCAAGAGTGGTCAATGAGAACATTCCAAGTAAATAAATTAAAATACAGAGCATGACCGTGAGATCAGGAGGAGAGGTACCCAAAGTGTGCCCCTTCTTTTGAGCAGATCTACCTTTCATCCCCATGGATGAGAGAGACAAGAAGTGACGGCAGCATTCATTGCAGTACATGGAGCAGCAAGATACCTACAAGGCCTCTCTCCTTTTAACCTTCTAATTTCCCTTGCATCGGTCCTTTGGTGAATCCATGTGGGACAGGGCTGGAGGGTGTGTGCTCCCTGCGTGCATGAGGAAGGGTGAGTATAGAAATATCAACACAAGCTCTGAAAATTGGGACATTCCGTTCCTGAAGCAGCTGGAGAGAACTGCTTCAGCAACTCAACCAGGAGGTTACTGTGAGAAGTTGGCCCCGTATATGCTGTCCACTAATTAAAGTGGGCACCATGTACCAGTCCAAACAACCCTTATTGATAATTAGGTTAAGGACAACCTTTATTGAAAGCTATCCTAGTGGTAGCTATGGAGAGCAGCCTTCAGACTAAGTCTCGAAGGAATGTACAGCAGCTTGGTTTACCAGATTATAACCGCTTGAATGACCAAATGAAAGGAGATCCACACAAGGTATATATATAAAATATATGTATTTATTATTAAACACTCTCTACTAACCTCTTTATGAGATTAGAGAACAAGGCACATAATATTAATACACTAGAACGACAGTAAATAGCACAATACACAGTGGGCCCCAGGGGGAGACCAAACCATATATTAAGAAAGTGGTATAACAACCCCAACTTGACTAGACACAGTGCCTAGAGCACGTAGAATCGCTGGGCCCCAAGGAACCACCCAAGGTAGTGACACAGGGGACCCACAGGTGATGTGTACAGTGTGAGAACACAGCCGCGAGCTCCGTATAATCCTATGGGAAAGTCGTGGTTGAAATTTTCAAGATTAAGGACACTGCTCCTGGCTCAGATCTGCCCTGGAAGGGCCCCCTGTCCCCAAGAACTCAACCTGATCGGGTTCAAGCTCCTCTGGGACAGTTTCTCCTTCAGGACTGAGATCATCTCCCTCAAGAGACTGATCGCTTTCTGAGTCAGGAGGGAAGACACTGCCTTACCCCTACTGCTTCTTTTCTTGGAAGGCGCCTGGTCCATTTTTCCAGGATCCAGGGCCTGTTCAGTGTTAGACATTTTTGCCTGTGACCTGGTCATAGCAAACACATCTGCAGGGATTCCCAACATTTCTACATGAGTCCTGAGCTCCACTTCAGCCCAAGCTGAAGTTTCTAAATCATTGCCAAGCAAGCATTCAACAGGGAGGTCTGCACTTACCACAACCTTCTTAGCGCCAGTTACCCCTCCCCAGGTGAAAATAACAACTGTCAAGGAATGGTCTGTCCTGACATTGCTAGCATTGGTCACTTGGTACATCTCACCAAGTATGATTGTCATCATTGTGACACGTGCTCCTGTGTCCCTGAATGCCAAGGTCTCTTTTCCATTTATCAAAGGCTGCAGTCTGAATTTACCCAGATTACTGGAACTGACAAATAAGGAGGCCATATCCATACTTCCATCACAGACCAATACAGCCTGAGTAGGAACTCTGACTAGGCCAGAGTCCATCTCAGATCCCACAGTTAACCCTACTACACCCTTATTCTGAGTACCACCACTTGGAGCTGGAATAGGGGGAACAGTTGCCTTAGGGGCAATGGTGGCTGGAGTTGAGTCCATTGACTTGGTACAATCACTTGAGCAATGGGTCTTCTGTTTACAGTTTTGACACCTTTCTTCTTGCCTTTTCCCTTGTTGGATTGTGACTCCCCACCAAATGCAGATTTTTGGGGCCCTTGAGAAGACTTCTGGTCTTTACCCTTCTCCCCGCCCTTATCAGAGTTTTTAGAATCCTGCTTCTTGGAGTCACCACCTTGGTTCTGAACCTTCTGCCTCACTCTGGTTCTGACCCATTTGTCTGCCTTCTGGCCCAATACTTGGGGAGAGGTCAGATCAGAGTCCACCAGGTACTGATGCAACAATTGATTTTGACAATTATTAAGGATCTGCTCCCTCATAATTAAATTGTACAATCCTTTAAATTCACACACTTTGCTGCCAAGTAACCAGCCTTCCAAAGCCTTAGTAGCACAATCTACCAAGTCAACCCATTCTTGAGTCTGTGCCTTTTGGGTATCTCTGAACTTAATCCTGTATTGTTCAGTGGTTAAGCCAAACCCATCAATCAGAGCACTCTTCAAGACTTTGTAATTATCAGCATCCTCTTCTCTAACAGTGAGGAGCTTGTCTCTACCTTTGTCTGCAAAGGAGAGCCACAAGATTGCTGCCCACTGCTCCTGAGGGACCCTCTGTACTTTACAGGCCCAATCCAGTGCAGTTATCCATTTGTGGATTTCATCCCCACTCTGGTAGGGTGGGACAATCTTGTTTAGGTTCCTATGGTCATGAGTATGGTCTCCACCTCTAGGGACACTGTTGCTGTCACCATGGGGCTCTAGCCCCAACGTTTTAGAAGCTTTCTGAAGTTCCACGGTTTCCCTATCTAAGGCCAATTGCTCTCTCTTGAGTCTGAGCTTGGATCTCTCAAAGTAAATCTGTTGGCACTTCCTCTCATAAGAGGACTCCCTTTTATGAGAGGCAGTAGTCCTATGAGAAAAGAGGTCCCTACAGAAGTACCAGAATGAGTAGATTCCTGAGAAGGAGATCTGGACCTTCTTGGTAAACTGTTAACCCTTCCAGGTGGGGTAAAGAGAGGAAAACTGAGGCCTTCTCCCTCACCTTCAGGAAGAATTGGATTGTCCAGGTTAGAATCTTCTTGATCCTCCTGGTCAGCATCAGAGTCTAGGTCCTGGATGTTTTCACTTCCTGGCATTTCCTCTTCTGCTGCCCCACCCAACCTGCCTGCCTCATCAGACCCTGGGGTCTTACTGAGGTCATCTAAAAGCAGAGCCTCTTTGAGGCATTGAGTTCTAGGGTCTTTCCCTGTCTTCAATTTTCTTGATGCATACATATTTCTCAAGTCCTGAAATGAGAGATGGTCATACTTATTCAGCAAGGAGCCACTGGTTTCTGCTCTTGAAGACATACTAGTGTTGTGTGGTGTTGCACCTACCTAACCTAGTGGGAACTACTAAACTCTCTTGAGTTGGAGAAAGGGTATGCTAGGCCGTTGACTTACCCAACTCTAAGTTCAGTAGAACTTACTTTATTCTAGTCTTGTTTATATGTACCTATGTACCTATAGTGTTTTTCAGTTAGTCACTCAATGAGATTATCTGGTAAAGCAATAGCAAGCTTGAATCCCAACCGCTGCACACCAATGTGAGAAGTTGGCCTGGTATATGCTGTCCACTAATTAAAGTGGGCACCCTGCACCAGTCCAAACAACCCTTATTGATGATTAGGTTAAGGACAACCTTTATTGAAAGCTATCCTAGTGGTAGCTATGGAGAGCAGCCTTCAGGCTACGTCTCGAAGAAATGTAAAGCAGCTTGGTTTACCAGATTATAACCTCTTGAATGACCAAATGAAAGGAGATCCACACAAGGTAGAAATATAAAATATATGTATTTATTACTAAACACTTTCTATTAACCTCTTTATGAGATTAGAGAACAAGGCACACAATATTAATACACTAGAATGACAGTAAATAGCACAATACACAGTGGGCCCCAGGGGGAGACCAAACCATGTATTAGGAAAGTGGTATAACAACCCAGACTTGACTAGACACAGTGCCTAGAGCATGTGGAATCGCTGGGACCCCAAGGAACCACCCAAGGTAGTGACACAGGGGACGCGTGCAGTATGAGAGCACAACCGCAAGCTCCGTACAATCCTATGGGAAAGTCGCGGTTGGAATTTTAAAGATTAAGGACACTTAGGAGAGGACTTTGAGCAAACCCTTTCAAACTTAGAATGTTCTAAGGACAGCACCCATGTGAGCACCGGAGTACTCGTATTACCTAACCCCTGGAAGCCTGGTGCAGAGGTGTCAAATGATGTTGGGAATCTTCGTCATTTTCTATGGAGAGATGCTGCAAAGTGCTGCTGCAGTGAAGAGGAAAAGTGTCCGGTGTGATCCAAGCCTGGATAGGAGATGTGAAGAACCTGGAAGCAGAGGGGACAGAGTCTGGGTCACTTGCCTGTGACCAGGGGCTCGGTAGACGAATGCCCACCGATGTCGGGTGCCTCAGGTGCCAAGAGGTGAAGCTTGACCAGGAGACGTCGATGATGATCAAAGTCCGCAGGCAAGCTGTCCCACAAAGGATGTCAAATGCTGGGGGATCGGTGTCCGGATTGGAGGCCAACAAGCCATGGCAACTGCAACCCATGTGGTTAGAGTAAAGATGCTTCGGTGTGGACCAGCAAGGTCCTGTGGACTCCCCAAATGATGGAGAGTTAGGGCACATCTGGAGCAATCAGGTAAGCCCTTTGAAAGTTAAAGTTCCCTTCTCAGGGACCCACAGGTCGACGGACCAGGGATCGCGAAGGGACCTCGAGAGGAAACACAAAACACCAGCCCACGGAACACTCATGGAGTGTAGGCCAGTGATCTTCAGTGGAATCACTGCTCAGGGTCGGGACTACACGTAGGCCAAAGCACAGCCTCAGGGATTGCCGAAAAGCATATGCTGCTGCAAATGTGCACGGTGTCCAGGTGTTCGGGTTGCACAGTCCCCATGAGGGCTTTGGGTCTCAGGTTTGCTGAGAGCACTGATTGGCCTCGGGGAAGCTTGGGAACACACCTCCCGTGTTGCAAAATCTTCAGAGTCCGTCAGGAGCCGCGTAGATGCAAACCATTCAGATACGCTGAGGTGCCTGCCTTGCAGGGGAGTAACTCCTTTCTTCCAAGAGCGATTCTTCAGTTGTCCAGCAAAGCGTAGATCATTGAAGGATACTTGGTTTCTGTAGCAGAGTTTAGTCAAAGTAATATCTAAAGTCCTGTAGTCAGGGGTTCGTTTCGCACCAGAGCAGGGGCTGATAGCCCCTGCACCTGGTTTGAGCTGGACTACACACAGGGACACCAAATGTGCCCCCAGTGCAGACATCAAAGCACTCTCAGAGTGCACCCACCCAGCCCCAATACACTAAAGCCTGTCTGGGAGGTGTTCACACCTCCCTGTGACAGGAAACCTATTGTCCAGCCGTCCCCTGCAGGAGTTTCGTCCAGCAGCAGGAGGGCAGACTCGTGTCTGTCAGCATCCATTTTGTGATGCCAGGGCTTGCAAAGCTGGTACCGGGTGCACCGGTGCTGTCATATTTCTCCCTCTAGTAGGGTGGAATCATACCTCCCACACCAGTTACTGGTGTGGAGGTATGATTCCAAGGTGATTGACACCAAACAGGACATGTTTCCATGCAGCCGTTTTAAAGTTAGCATTTACCACGAGGTTATAATGCACTTAAGAGTATATGGTATGGCTGCATCACCAACAACCCCGGAATAGAGGTTCCGAAGGCTGCAGAGGGGCTCTGCTCATGCATGGGCACCCTCTCACATAAAACCCAGCACCCTGCCTTCAGGATTGATAAGACCTGCCATAGGGGTGACTGATAGGTTTATATGTGCAGTGATATGGATAGATATCATGAACCTATATCTAAGGGGTGCATGCACCACCTTACACAGGCTGCTGTTGCAGACCTGTTGTGTCATTTTGAATGGTCTCCCAGGGGTTGCATAATACATGCTGCAGCCCTTGAGAGGCCTCTAGGGTACATATGCCCTAGGTACATATTATACCATATACTAGGGACTTATAAGGGTACCCCAGAATCCAATCTGAAGTGTACCTAAAGTACATGCAATCAATTTAGAGAGAAAGCAGCTAGTCTTGGGTCCTGGATAGCAGGATCACAGCCAGTCTAAGTCTAAAACAGTGAAAAATCAGCAAAAAGTGGGGATAACTATAAGAAGTAGATCCTACTCTCCTACAGTTACAAGGAGCAAAGCACCGGAACACCACCCCAGCACTGAAAAAGTAACTGGAGGAAGAAGGGAGCACAGAATACTATAACTAAGCTAAAACTCCTTAAAAGGGGAGTCAAGAATGTAAGTTTGGGAGACTGGGAATTCCAATAGAGAGAAGCAGGATGATGTGATTTTGAATAGGGGGGCGGGAGGGGGGGATTCTTGACAGGCCCCAAAAATAATAATGTGGTTGTTTGGAAGGAGCCAGATGGAAAGGGAGGAATGAGTGAAATGAGGCAAATGAGACTGAAAGCAGCAAGGTGCATGCACTTTTTCGGGGAATACTTGGGAAAACGTTAACATTACAGACAACTCACAGCAATGATAAGGCCCCTGCATCGTGGACTCAGACTAGGTAAAAATCTAGAAGGAAGCTTTGATTCAGCTGGTCAAGAGGGTCAAAGCAAGTGTTGGAGGCTGGGGTCATAAGGCAACAGTTACCCTAGTACTAATTAACCATGTTCAAGACTGCAGGGCCACAAGCCCAGATCCGACAGCGATCAAGGCTATAGGTATTGTGGCATGGACAATTCAATATCCTGAATCACCCAGGATTGGATCCTAGAATGCTGAATCTTGAGTGATTATCAAGCGGGTTTTCGAGCAAAAACCAGCACCTTTGAACAGGCCTTCCATCTTCTTTGCATCTATTGGAAGGAAGTTGCTATTAAGGGAGGGAAGCTCTATGTGGTTTTTGTTGATCTACGGTCTGCGTTTGATTTTGTTCCCAGAGCCAGTTTATGGAGAGTTTTAAAAGAGATGGGTATACCGGGTAATCTGTTAGATATTTTAATCCGACTGCATTCATCAAATACAGCTCAAGTTAGGTGGGGGGAGAACAATCATGTAACAGAGATTTTCCCAATTCAACGTGGAGTGAGAGGGATGTGTGTTAGCTCCCACACTTGTTATGCTTTTTATCAATGGGGTGGTTGACTTCTTAGATCGTGATGGGTGTGATGCTCCCAAAATCGGCACAAGAAGAGCACCTGCTCTTCCCTTCGCTGATGACACACTTTTAATTTCCAACTCCCTGGAAGATCTCCAACAACTCCTGAATGATTTCATGCAGTCTGCGATGTGCGAGCCGGGTATTAAATGAGGCCAAAACAGAATATATGATTTTCACAAGAGGTACTGCTAAACCATCTAAAAAACGTGTGTTTGTAGGAACCAGTCATTTTGAGCAAGTAGATGTTTTTGATTATCTGGGTATTCGTCCAACCCCAAATATCCACTGGGCTCCCCACACTGAGAAAGTGAAACTGTTACTTACTCAGCAGACTGCTCACATCAGTAAAATTCATAGGCATACACTGTCTAGGCAAGTGGCCCCAGCCCTGGAAATCTACAATATTAAAGTCCTTGGGGGGCTCTTTATGGAGCAGAACTCTGGGGCATAGGTAACACAAATTGTTTGTCTAATATAGAAAATAGCTTTCTGATATCTCTGTTAGACCTACCCCTCAGTATCCCTCTGACTCCTCTTTATTTGGATTTGGCACATAGACAGTTGACCCACAAGTTAGACTATCAATTACTCATGTTCTGGTATCGGTTATGGACTGTTGAAGAGCTTACCCCCTATCGCGAGGCCCTGTCCAGTCTTTTGAAAATCCCCCAGGTAACCTCGACTCCATGGTTTGGCTCATTGAGGGACCTCCTGTGGAGGCTTGGGATGGAAGAGTTTTGGTCCAATCCGGAAAGTCTAGCTTCTATTCTGAGGGCCAGGATTAAAGTTATGTTCTGTGAAACAACAGCTGAGAAGGAGTTGATAAAACCAGAGGGTAGTCTGACCAAGGAGTTTCTTAATTTTAAATTTGTTTCCCACTCTAAGGACATTATTGATGAAATTGTTCCCCCTCTGGCTTGCAAACCTTTCTTACAGTTTCGTTACAAGACTTTGCCAACAAAATTGTTTTGTATTAATTGGCGTTGTAATGTTTTTAAGGATGATCTCTGTCCCTCATGCAAAGCCAGCCCAGAATCCATTGAGCATTTACTATTCTTTTGTGCACATTACATATCTCTGAGGAAAAAGTGGATAATTCTGTTATGCAGATTGGTTGGTCTCGGCCACTACCTAGAGGTATTTAGAATTTTGTATACAGATACACGTAGGGTAATAGTTTTTGGCCTTGCCAAATATTGGTATGCACTTTGGATCAAGCGCTCCAAATGTATTGTATGCAGTACTGTATTTTTTACTTGGTTTCACTCCTTCTGTCTTTTTTAAAGCTTTCATGGTATATATGGCCTCTTAAAACAAATTTTTTAAGAAAACGTTTTTACATTCTGTTTTTAATTCCTCTTGTGCTATGTACTTTTTAAGATCTCTGTGATCAAAATAAAGTGATGATGATGAATCATCCAGAAGAAGCTTGGACACACGGCTAATGGGAAGGGAAGTCTACCTTATGGGGACGTGGACCCTAAGTGTCATGTGGTCTTATAGGTAGACATAGAAAGAGAAAGCTATGAGATTGTAGGAGTGCACTGCTCATACTGAAATATTTTATTGAAATAAGAGGGAAAAGAGTAATCCTAGGTAGACCTTCTTACACTAATCCACAACTATTCTGCCACTGTCCAGCACATTTGTGCTAATTTGAAGAGGTAGTGTGTTGTATATTTTCTTTAAGCAATCCTAGGTCAATGTTATTTGTTTTAAGTGACTTTATGTGTTGATTTAGCATTCAATTAATATAATTTATTTGTCACCGTATCTTGGAGTTTGGCAATTTCCTGGGACCAATCACAAAACACATCACCCAAATACATTTTGTGTTGTGATGGTCGTAATGGTGAGTACATGGAGCAGGCCTCTCAGTTAATGACTCTTGTTTTTCCTTCAATGGATCGCAGTTTGGCTTCTTCTACTGCCTAGTGACTTGAGGTGCTCGGCTTCACAATTAAACGTGGATAGAGTTCAGTTTCTTCGTACCCTCCTGTCACATGGGAAGACAGTTTTTCTGCTCTGTGTGGGCACCTCGGAACTCTTAGGCCTCACCCTCGCAGAGCAGCACAGGTCCTTCCCTGGTGCTTTAGTGTACATCTTTAGCTCATCCTGTCTTGGCTCCTTTACAATCTGTCTCCTTTTGAACAGCGTCTCCCTGCTACCCTCTGGAGCAATTGGTCAACTCTTTCCCTCAAAGCAGGGTCCAGGCAGTCTAACTTGCCAGGTTTGGTCAAAGCTCTTGATGGAGCGGGTAGTACAAAATTTTGTATACCCCCCAGTCTGCATGTTCATACTAATTAGAATAATATATTAATTATAATACTATTAATGTGTTTGTGTGAAGTTTAACCAACATTACTAATGTACGAAACATACGTGGGATTTGCATTTTGCATGGCTAAAATAATTTTTAATTAACATATGTACGCATACTAATACTAGAAAAATAGAATATCGCATGATATATGTTGCTTTTGTGACGTTATCGTATGTTGCACCAGATTACATCAATGGGTGAATATGAAAGCTTTAAATGTCGCCATATGCTAGATAATTACAAGCACATAGGGGAATTAGTGAGGGTTTGACATTTTCTTCGTTATTTCTATGTTTTTATTACTTTTTGTGTTTGTTTTACTTAAGTTGTCCTTTGGGCCTAAAATCAAGATGGCTGCCTGACGTACTTGATATGATGGCCACCATTCCACGAGGTTTCAGACCAAGTGCGCATGCGCCAACCACACGTACCAGTAGCCTCGACATGACCCCAGACTCGATGAGCCCAAGCAAGGTCACGACGGGATGCCTGCCAAGTGTTTCGACAAAAGACTTTTATAAAAACCGGATGGAACATGTAGGATGACCTAACATCCCGAACTGTGTGAAACCTCACCGGATGATCCCAACTGACTAATGGGATGAGCCCAAATTCTCTAATTTGTATCTTTTAGACCTTATTTCCATTATATAAATGACGTTAGAATGGAGAGGAGAGTTCAACTCTTTCTCGTACTTCCTTTTTGCTGACGGAGACGACGGTGACGTGACGGCTGTGTTCCTGAATCTTTGACAGACTGAATTGCTGCCCAATTTCTAGATGAACTACGGACTTCTGAAAATCTATGGGCACTGATCGATATTTGTACGTCTCTGGTCCTTGACCTGATCTTTGGGACTGTAGCGTGCTGACGACTAAATTTGATGACTTAGAGGACGACCGATAGCCAGAATTGGTAAATAGGGTGTTCTGTGATTTTCGTAATGTTTAATAAATTTACTAGATGGAACTAAAATTCTTGCATTATTTAGATAAAACAAAAATATTGATTAACAAGAAAATGTGTTTGGTCGTTTATTGAAAGGGAGTAAATCATGATTTTTGAGTATGCTTTAGTTGGACTAAATCATCAAAATCAAATCAACTAAATTGATCCATTGATCACGGGGGAGGAGTATCCTAATGTTTAGGTTTATGATGTGTAGTGATAAAGGTATTAGTGTATAGAAGTGTAAATAGTTTCCTCTGTATAGGTTATAAGGTATTCCCTTCATGTCAGCGCTTGGAACACTCATCTCTCCTGTAAGTGCAGACCAGTGAGAAGCAAAGTGTGAATGTTGGTGTTATGGGCCCCACCAATGATTGTAGGAGTAAATGTGTTAATGTGATGTTTGGTCTGTGACGAAGGGAGGACATTAGGTACGGGGTTTTTGTCCTGATTCCAGTTACCCAGGTTTCTGCGCTGCAACAGTTTTTCTGGTAGCAGGATGATGGTTTTTATTGTTTTGGTTTGGTGATTATTGCTTGTACATTGCTTATTGATTATTGATTAGTATTGGTTTATGTATTAACACTCTATGTTGAGTTGCGTCGAGTTCTATGTTGTTTGCACGGCTTCTGGGATGTAGGAAATCAGACATTTGTAACGGTTCCTTAGTAGAGCAGAGTTAAGCGCTGCTCTCGGGAAAGATGGAATTGTCATTGCCCTCTAAGTACACAGGGGAAATGTGTGACAATTGAAGTTGCACAACGCATTGTCTGGGTTCGATTCGGTGACATCATCGTATGTTGCCATTAGGGATATTTCTTGTATGAGAGAAGTGCATTGTAGCGAAGGTCACCTGTGAAATTTTGGTCTTAGGTACGAGGAGTCCAGAAGGTCCTCTGATAACGCTTATCACTGGAAAGGTAATAGGTGTTCCGTAAGCTTGTTAGAAGGATAAAGTAGAGGGAAGTGCTACTTTGTTAACGAAAGTTATAATTCTGTAATAGGACAGACTGTTCGCTGTTCTCGGGAAAGACAGAATTCTGTATGAATGTGCTACATTTTTCCGTGTGAAAGTGCGTGAATGAAAAGGCATTCAGGTTAATTGTGAAACTCTGGTTTTATTTCTCAGGGGCATTGGGTCTCCAACTAGGTGTCTTAATTCTGGAGAAACGGTTGGCTGATGCTCGTTAGAAGGGTAAGGTAGAGGGATGTGCTACTTTATCAACGGAAGTAACGATTCCGTAGTAGGCCAGAGGTAAGCGCTACTCTCGGGAAAGACAGAATTCTTGTGAGAAAGGTCATTGACTGTCCTTTGGTTAGCGAAGCGGACAATGGTGGTGTTTTTATGTTGTTACTAACAGATTTGTGAATCAGAAAAACGTAAAAAGCTTACCGAGAGATTTTTGTAAAGGAGGGGTCAACAGGAGCAGGAGCTGCGGCAGCGGCTGCTGACGTCAGAAAGACCGCGCTGGCATTGGCCAGTCAGCTAGAGACGTAGACGCTCCTGGTTGGTGCGGTGCGTTAGTGTGTGCCGAGCTAGGAGTGGGGAATTACAGGGTGATGTAGACGCTCCGGATTGGTGCGTTAGTGTGAGTCGCGCTGGGATTGGAGAACTGCAGAAGTGTCGTAGACGATCCGGATTGGTGCGTTAGTGTGAGTCGCGCTACGATTGGTCAAGAACAACAGTAGAGTCGTAAGGAGAGACTAGCGATACACGGAAGACAGAAAAGATGTATTACAATCCACCAGAAAAGGAGAAAAAGTCTTGGTTTGGGAAAATTAAGCAGTGGTTTAAAAAGGACAAACCGATTCTGACTAGGGAAGGACAGTTACTTCCTCCACCGAAAACCCCTGCATCCTTTATGGTTGCAAAATACGGATATCATACTTGTATTTGATTAGACAATTGGGTAAAATACACTAGAAACGACAGAGTCTTGGCATTTCCAGAGCATGGTTCATTTAATTTAGCAGTTTTGAGAAATTTGAGAGAAAGAATGATGAATCTAGAACCAAGACCTAGACCGACACAGTTTGTAGCATTGAAGAAAAGTAGGTCGCACACCGCTCGTCACACCAGCAAGTTGCCCCAAAGGACTGTGGGAAATGTAGTGGCGACGGCGGGTACGCCTATGCCACAGAATGTAAATAGAACAGTATGTGTATGCGTTAGCCATCCCTGGACACGTGTTTCGAGGTAGTTGCCTCTCGTCAGCAGGGAGCAGGTCAATGTAAAGGGGTGCCGCGTGGACTGCCAAATGTAATTAAAAGCAGGTCAAGTACCTCTCCTGGCGCGCAGGTGCAGACTCAAGGCTCGTCAGCCCGTTAGCTTAAGGAAGCCGTTTAAATTGAAGAAAAGTAGGTCGCACACCGCTCGTCACACCAGCAAGTTGCCCCAAAGGACTGTGGGAAATGTAGTGGCGACGGCGGGTACGCCTATGCCACAGAATGTAAATAGAACAGTATGTGTATGCATTAGCCATCCCTGGACACGTGTTTCGAGGTAGTTGCCTCTCGTCAGCAGGGAGCAGGTCAATGTAAAGGGGTGCCGCGTGGACTGCCAAATGTAATTAAAAGCAGGTCAAGTACCTCTCCTGGCGCGCAGGTGCAGACTCAAGGCTCGTCAGCCCGTTAGCTTAAGGAAGCCGTTTAAATTGAAGAAAAGTAGGTCGCACACCGCTCGTCACACCAGCAAGTTGCCCCAAAGGACTGTGGGAAATGTAGTGGCGACGGCGGGTACGCCTATGCCACAGAATGTAAATAGAACAGTATGTGTATGCGTTAGCCATCCCTGGACACGTGTTTCGAGGTAGTTGCCTCTCGTCAGCAGGGAGCAGGTCAATGTAAAGGGGTGCCGCGTGGACTGCCAAATGTAATTAAAAGCAGGTCAAGTACCTCTCCTGGCGCGCAGGTGCAGACTCAAGGCTCGTCAGCCCGTTAGCTTAAGGAAGCCGTTTAAATTGAAGAAAAGTAGGTCGCACAGTTGCACAACTACATCGAAACACGTGTCCAGAGATGGCTAACGCATACACATACTGTTCTATTTACATTTTGTGGCATAGGCGTACCCGCCGTCGCCACTACATTTCCCACAGTCCTTTGGGGCAACTTGCTGGTGTGACGAGCGGTGTGCGACCTACTTTTCCTCAATCTAAACGGCTTCCTTAAGCTAACGGGCTGACGAGCTTTGAGTCTGCACCTGCGCGCCAGGAGAGGTACTTGACCTGCTTTTAATTACATTTGGCAGTCCACGCGGCACCCCTTTATATTGACCTGCTCCCTGCTGACGAGAGGCAACTACCTCGAAACACGTGTCCAGGGATGGCTAACGCATACACATACTGTTCCATTTACATTTTGTGGCATAGGCGTACCCGCCGTCGCCACTACATTTCCCACAGTCCTTTGGGGCAACTTGCTGGTGTGACGAGCGGTGTGCGACCTACTTTTCCTCAATCTAAACGGCTTCCTTAAGCTAACGGGCTGACGAGCCTTGAGTCTGCACCTGCGCGCCAGGAGAGGTACTTGACCTGCTTTTAATTACATTTGGCAGTCCACGCGGCACCCCTTTACATTGACCTGCTCCCTGCTGACGAGAGGCAACTACCTCGAAACACGTGTCCAGGGATGGCTAACGCATACACATACTGTTCTATTTACATTTTGTGGCATAGGCGTACCCGCCGTCGCCACTACATTTCCCACAGTCCTTTGGGGCAACTTGCTGGTGTGACGAGCGGTGTGCGACCTACTTTTCCTCAATCTAAACGGCTTCCTTAAGCTAACGGGCTGACGAGCCTTGAGTCTGCACCTGCGCGCCAGGAGAGGTACTTGACCTGCTTTTAATTACATTTGGCAGTCCACGCGGCACCCCTTTACATTGACCTGCTCCCTGCTGACGAGAGGCAACTACCTCGAAACACGTGTCCAGGGATGGCTAACGCATACACATACTGTTCTATTTACATTTTGTGGCATAGGCGTACCCGCCGTCGCCACTACATTTCCCACAGTCCTTTGGGGCAACTTGCTGGTGTGACGAGCGGTGTGCGACCTACTTTTCCTCAATCTAAACGGCTTCCTTAAGCTAACGGGCTGACGAGCCTTGAGTCTGCACCTGTGCGCCAGGAGAGGTACTTGACCTGCTTTTAATTACATTTGGCAGTTCACGCGGCACCCCTTTACATTGACCTGCTCCCTGCTGACGAGAGGCAACTACCTCGAAACACGTGTCCAGGGATGGCTAACGCATACACATACTGTTCTATTTACATTTTGTGGCATAGGCGTACCCGCCGTCGCCACTACATTTCCCACAGTCCTTTGGGGCAACTTGCTGGTGTGACGAGCGGTGTGCGACCTACTTTTCCTCAATCTAAACGGCTTCCTTTAGCTAACGGGCTGACGAGCCTTGAGTCTGCACCTGCGCGCCAGGAGAGGTACTTGACCTGCTTTTAATTACATTTGGCAGTACACGCGGCACCCCTTTACATTGACCTGCTCCCTGCTGACGAGAGGCAACTACCTCGAAACACGTGTCCAGGGATGGCTAACGCATACACATACTGTTCTATTTACATTTTGTGGCATAGGCGTACCCGCCGTCGCCACTACATTTCCCACAGTCCTTTGGGGCAACTTGCTGGTGTGACGAGCGGTGTGCGACCTACTTTTCCTCAATCTAAACGGCTTCCTTAAGCTAACGGGCTGACGAGCCTTGAGTCTGCACCTGCGCGCCAGGAGAGGTACTTGACCTGCTTTTAATTACATTTGGCAGTCCACGCGGCACCCCTTTACATTGACCTGCTCCCTGCTGACGAGAGGCAACTACCTCGAAACACGTGTCCAGGGATGGCTAATGCATACACATACTGTTCTATTTACATTTTGTGGCATAGGCGTACCCGCCGTCGCCACTACATTTCCCACAGTCCTTTGGGGCAACTTGCTGGTGTGACGAGCGGTGTGCGACCTACTTTTCCACAGTTTGTAGCATTGACCGAATGGGAAGATGAAATGCATGACAGAGAGAGACAGAGGAGAGGTGGGAGATATAAGTACATGTTTGGTAGATATGGGCATGACACTCAAGATGATAGAATGAGAAGGTGGCGGAATGCGAGTATGACTGAAGGTCTGTTTCCCGTAAGAACTGCTGAAGAAGTTGGAGGTAGAAAATGTACGGAAAAAAGACATAATGTTGAATCAAGAGGGTATGGAGTGAATGAGTCGGAGGATGATGTTCTTGATGACATGTTTTATAAAAATCCACCTTCGTATCAACCAGAATCTGAAATGTTGACACTCAGGCGCCGATTCCAATCCTGGAAAAATTCTGTACTAATCGTTGTACGGAGCGTTTTCTCCGTACGACTCGTACCTGGTAAACTTTTCTTACAACCTAGGAAGTACGATTCGTACTGAAAGCCTTTTTCTGTACGAATTGTACAAAAGACCATACGGGTAAAAAAAACCAACGATTCTGATCCGGAACAGCTTCGACGCGACGTCCGGACGTATTTAAGCAGCGGTTTCCTGCCCAGCAAGTACGATTCGTCCCTACGGCACTCCGTACAGCTCTTTTCTCACGGGAGCCAAACACAGCCGGAAAAGCGAACCGCTACGCAACGCAGCCCCGGTACACGACGTACACGCCATGAACCCCATCGTACGTGTCATCCCGGTCCTCTTAGCCTACGACCTGGTGCAGCGGACCCGACGCACACGCCGCAGAAGGTGAGAACAACACCCAGGGGCCAGGGTGGGGGTGAGGGGCAGGAAACATACCCCATACCCAAATCCAAACCTATAATATGGAGCCCATACATTACCACCAGGGTCTGGTCACTTGGGGGGGGCATGTCCAGCAACCCTTGCATACCAAAACAACGGAAGCGGATGTGTACGGTGCGTTGCGTTGCACACGTACCCCTACGGCACCATTAGAATAGTGATACGGACCGTACACACGCAATGAATGCATGGGTACGGTACGTTGCACACGTACTCCTATGGCACCAGTATAATAGTGATACGGACCGTACACACGCAATGAATACGTGGGTACGGTGCGTTTCACACGTACCCCTACGGCACCAGTAGCACAGTGATACGGACCGTACACACGCAATGAATGCGTGGGTACAGTGCGTTGCACACATACTCCTACGGCACCAGTAGAATAGTGATACAGACCGAACACACGCAATGAATGCATGGGTACGGTGCGTTTCACCCGTACACTGTTACAGCACCAGTACATTTGGGATACGAGGCGTACACATGCCATGAATGTGGGGTTACGGTCTGGCCCTGCATGTTACCTTCATATTGGTGTGTGTGTATGTCCAGGCCAGCAGTGTACTGCTCCAAGGGGATGGATGGGTGGGTCCAGAGGATTCCCAGCAGTGGCCAGCCATATGGGGGTGGCTGCAGATGAATACCAGCAGTGTCCAGACATATGGGGGTGGGTGCAGAGGACTCCCAGCAGTAGACAGAGAAATGGGGGTGGGTGCAGAGGACTCCCAGCAGTGGTCAGCCATATAGGGGTGGCTGTAGATGAATACCTGCAGTGTCCAGCCATATGGGGGTGGCTGCAGATGAATACCAGCAGTGGACACACATATAGGGGTGGGTGCAGATGAATACCAGCAGTGTCCAGACATATGGGGGTGGGTGCAGAGGACTCCCAGCAGTGGACAGAGACATGGGGGTGGGTGCAGAGGACTCACAGAAGTGGACAGAGACATGGGGGTGGGTGCAGAGGACTCCCAGCAGTGGTCAGCCATATAGGGGTGGCTGTAGATGAATACCAGCAGTGTCCAGACATATGGGGGGTGGGTGCAGAGGACTCCCAGCAGTGGACAGAGACATGGGGGTGGGTGCGGAGGACTCCCAGCAGTGGACAGAGATATGGGGGTGGGTGCAGAGGACTCCCAGCAGTGGCCTGCAATATGAGGGGTGGGTGCAGAGTACTCCCAGCAGTGGACAGAGATATGGGGGTGGGTGCATATGACTACCAGCAGTGGCCTGCAATATGAGGGGTGGGTGCAGAGGACTCCCAGCAGTGGACAGAGACATGGGGGTGGGTGCAGAGGACTCCCAGCAGTGGACAGAGATATGGAGGTGGGTGCATATGACTACCAGCAGTGGCCTGCAATATGAGGGGTGGGTGCAGAGGACTCCCAGCAGTGGACTGAGACATGGGGGTGGGTGCAGAGGACTCCCAGCAGTGGACAGAGATATGGGGGTGGGTGCATATGACTACCAGCAGTGGCCTGCAATATGAGGGGTGGGTGCAGAGGACTCCCAGCAGTGGACAGAGACATGGGGGTGGGTGCAGAGGACTCCCAGCAGTGGTCAGCCATATAGGGGTGGCTGTAGATGAATACCTGCAGTGTCCAGCCATATGGGGTGGCTGCAGATGAATACCAGCAGTGGACACACATATAGGGGTGGGTGCATATGAATACCAGCAGTGTCCAGACATATGGGGGTGGGTGCAGAGGACTCCCAGCAGTGGACAGAGATATGGGGGTGGGTGCATATGACTACCAGCAGTGGCCTGCAATGTGAGGGGTGGGTGCAGAGGACTTCCAGCAGTGTACATAGACATGGGGGTGGGTGCAGAGGACTCCCAGCAGTGGTCAGCCATATAGGGGTGGCTGTAGATGAATACCTGCAGTGTCCAGCCATATGGGGGTGGCTGTAGATGAATACCAGCAGTGGACACACATATAGGGGTGGGTGCAGATGAATACCAGCAGTGTCCAGACATATGGGGGTGAGTGCAGAGGACACCCAGCAGTGGACAGAGACATGGGGGTGGGTGCAGAGGACTCCCAGCAGTGGACAGAGATATGGGGGTGGGTGCAGAGGACTCCCAGCAGTGGCCTGCTGTATGAGGGGTGGGTGCAGAGGACTCCCAGCAGTGGACAGAGATATGGGGGTGGATGCATATGACTACCAGCAGCGGCCTGCAATATGAGGGGTGGGTGCAGAGGATACCCAGCAGTGGACAGATACATGGGGGTGGGTGCAGAGGACTCCCAGCAGTGGACAGAGATATGGGGGTGGGTGCATATGACTACCAGCAGTGGCCTGCAATATGAGGGGTGGGTGCAGAAGACTCCCAGCAGTGGACAGAGACATGGGGGTACGTGCAGAGGACTCCTAGCAGTGGACAGAGATATGGGGGTGGGTGCAGAGGACTCCCAGCAGTGGACAGAGATATGGGGGTGGGTGCATATGACTACCAGCAGTGGCCTGCAATATGAGGGGTGGGTGCAGAGGACTCCCAGCAGTGGACAGAGATATGGGGGTGTGTACATCATCATCAGATGACCACACCTACATGGTGGTATGGACGTATCCCTAACTTTGGACTATGATGATAGTGCAATAACAACACATCACTGACAGCAGTGTCCCACTCCCAGGAGGATGGATGTCTTTCACACACTGCATGACACACCACATGTGGGTGTGAGGACAAATAACACATGCATACCCACCCATGGCGGATGCAGCACAATACACACCCTGATATCATGCCACAGGACTGTATAGTCATGTAACTGCCTACAAAACTAAGATAGTCAAAGGGAACACACACTGTCACGCACATCCCAGGAGTGATAGGAATGTCCAGGTGCTGGTCCAGCCACAAAGATGGCTCTCATGGAAGGAATAGGGTGGAATTCTCATATATACAATGCCCACAATTGTGAGTCAGGTGCCCAAATACCCTGCATAACAAGTACCATTTGTGTGGTAGGCCGTGATTACACACATGCATAGTGCTGAAAAGGGGGAATTTGTCCCTGAAGGCATTCCTACATACTGAAAACTAACCCTGGGCGTAGTTCGAGAAGTAGCACTACGCGAAGCTACGCAAAGTGCACTTCGCACTACGCGAGCTACACGTAGCACTTCGCGAACTGCGTAGTAGCCTGTTCGCACTGTGCAAGATGTCGTTTTCAATGATTGCACAGTATGGACAAGCAACCGGCACTGTGCAATCATTGAAAACGCCATCTTGCACAGTGCGAGCTGTAGTTTTCTGCTGCTCGAGTAGATTTTTACTCGAGCAGCAGCTTTCTCAACGCGGACTGGTAGTTTCTCATCGCGTGAAACATGACCTCCTCGCGTTGAGAATCTCGCCAGGAGGTTTATTTTCCACGCTCGCGATCGCCAACTTGATGTTGCTGATCGCGAACGAGGAAAAAGTCTCGCCAGGATGTCATTTTGCTTGCTCGCGGTCGCCAACTTGACGTTGAGGACCACGAGCAAGCAAAAAATTACCGCTGCACTACGCAACACTACGCTACGCGTGTTTGCACTGTGCTACGTGCAATTCGCGTAGTGCGAAGTAGCGCAATCTTCGCAAACTACGTGAGCGTAGCGTAGTGCTTTGCCCAGGCTTACTCAAAACACAAGTACAGTGACTAGCAAGGATGGCACAGACGATTCAGCAGGAGACATCGGTAAGCAGGCATGGCCATTGTTGAAGGGATCCGTCACCAACAAAGGAAATGTTGACACAGGTCAGCACAACAATAGTGCAACTGTTTGCAGGGAAGATGTCAGGTGCCACAGAGGAAGGAACACTCCTTGGAACAATGTCTCAAAACAAAATGAACACACACTACCAATGATTCTTTGCAGAGACATTGTGATGGCACACAGATACCATGACTATGTACAGAGGCCAATGGCCAGTCCAAATTTCAAGTCCAAGGGGGGAGGTAGGGAACCGCATCTACCCCTAGCTTGCCTGCACAAAGGAACCTCAAGGTTTGGCGACCGGGGGGGGGCATCATCTGTGGCAGTACCAGGCACCGCAGGGACAGGAGGGTGAAGGGTAGGTGTGGTGGGTGCAGGGGTGGATGTCTCCACCACAGGGGGTGGGGCAGCCCTGAAGGTGGAGGCAAGCTCTGCGCTGCACACCGCTGCAAGGACGTCCAGCCTAACCCCTGCACCTGAGGATTCCCCAAGGTCAAGGGGTCAAGGGAGGGTGTGGTGTGGGAGGATGGGGTGCAGCACTCCTGGGGGAGGGGGTCGATGTGGTGGGTGACTCAACTCCCATGCCCGGGGACTTCCTCGGCCGCTTGTGGGGTGGTGGCTCAGCAGGGCAGAGGTCCAGCCCACCCAGAAAGAGCTGCTTGGGTGAGCGTTTTGCATGGGAGCCAAGGGGAGTGGTTTTAGAGGGACAGGGTTTTGAGGACTGTGGACTGTGGCTGCTTGTATGTCGTCTGTCCCCAGACCCTGTGGGTGTGCCTACATCCCCCTGAATGTGCGTGCCAGGAGGTGTGCGCTTCTCCTTACTTGGGGGTGTGCTGGCTGTGTCTGGTGGGGTGCGTGATCGTGACTGTCTGGGTGTGCTTTGGACAGGTATGGGAGAGGGAAGTGTGGATGGGTCCGGGGTAGGGGGGGATGGAGCGCTGCAGGAGAGTAACTGCTGCCGTCAGGGAAGAGTCCATGGACCGCAGAATCCTGCGTTGGTTAGACATCGTTGCTGACATGCCCTCCATGAACGACACCATCTGTGTGAGCAGTTTAGTGTGGCCATGGAGGACATTCAGCACCAATGCCTGCCCAACCTGCAACTGCCGCAGTATGTCCACAGACTCTTCTCTGAGGGCAGCAGGGGGGACAGGGGCAGGGGGTGCGGTGCCTAGGTCGAAGGAGACATGGTGGGCCTCTGCACGGACAGAAGGGACGGGAGCAACTGGGAGGGCGGTGATGGTAACGGAGGAGGCGGGGACAGATGTGGGGATGCTGCCAGGTGGTGTTGCAGCCTCCGCCTCCTCTTGGAGGTCAGCGTCGGACCCGTCGGCGTCGTAGCTGGTATCGCCTCCAGACAGGTCCTCGGACTGACTCCCCTCGCCCTCCGTGCCACTGGCTCCTTCTGACTCTACAGCAATGGTGGCACTGTTGCTGGGTCCCTCCTCCAGGTCCGCGCAGGTGTCTCCCTCTGTTTCGGATGATGATGCTTTGGTCAAGGAGAAGAAACCAAAATACATCACTCACCTGTATACATATGACACATGAGCACAAAAACAATTGGTCACAGTGCATATCAGGCAATGCATCATGAGTAACAGCTAGATTACTCCACACATATGTAAGCCCTGTACTGCCCAGTTGGTAGACCCACTATACCACTTGGACACAAGGAAAAAAAGAACACACCAGGCCACAACTTGCATGAGAAATACACTGAGAAGCTAGTGTCTGTGAAAAGGTGAGCACAGCAATACAATGAAGTCATGCCACCTCTTGTTTACCCTGAAAGAAACAGTAGTGGTGCACCCAAGGTAAAGTAACACACCTCAATACTCAAGGTGTAACCACACTCAGAGACCTGTAAGTACTTTGGAACACAAAATGAAAAAATGTTGTTACCTTGGGACTCACAATACTTTACACAATCGACATGTTTTGAATGTACCAATTCGCCATTTAGTGAAAAGAACACTCATGTGCCTGCATGAAAGATGTCTCCCAAGGAAGTGCACACAAAACTACATTTACACTGTCATTGAAGAAGCTGGCACCTTTGTCAAAGAAGCCACTGTTAGAAATAAATGGTGTTGCAGAAAGTAAATATAGATGGGCCCACGGAGGTCTTGATGTCTTGACACTCGTTAGTTTGTATCACCAACAACAAAGGAGTTTCACAAAATCAAGACCACTGTAGGAACATGTATATGGAGAATCAGCAACACCATTTAATTCTAACAGTGGCTTCTTTGAAAAGGTGCCAGCGTGGTCCATGAAAGTGGAAATGTCGTTTGTGTGCACTTCCTTGGGAGACACCTTTCATGCAGGTACATTAGTGTTCTTAACACAAATCATCAAATTACCACATTTAAAGCATGAAGAACTGTTGACAAGTGCTGTGAGTGCCAAGGTACAATTTTTTGTGATTAAAAACTTGAATTATGTCAGTTGTCACATGGCCATCCGTTACCTGATGACACAGTTGGCTACACATATGACCTACTGCCTGTCATGTGGAGTGGCACACATGTCCAAACCCAGGACAATGCATAAGCTAATGGGCCTGCAATTGGGTTGTAAAAAAGCATAGCTGTACTGTGGAGACACCCTCATGGCAAGCCAGAAAGTCCACACAGATGTCAGCACACAAAGACCAAACTGCGTTGCATTTGAACCACACACAGGTGCCAAAAAAGTATGAACAGGAATCATTTTTTTTAAAAACTGACACAGGCTGCAAAGCACGAACATTAAGCACTGGCCAACATCACAGGGGCACTGCACGGTGATTCTTTGTACAGCCAATTCTCACACACAGGTCAGACCAGGCAAGGAAAAATCAGGGTTGCCCATGTAGGCCTCTCCCGCACAACCTCCCCATACCTGAGTCAATGTGATTGATACAGATCAAGAAGTGACACCTCTTACTCAGGGTTACAAAAACTGTGCAGCAAAGATTGCTACATTTACACATCATCACCTCGTGGGGCTGGCAACACATATTTGTGACAAACAACCATCAACAGATTGTTGTGAATAGCCACACAGGCACTGCCCAGTGTGAGTATGCACAAGCAAAATGGTGTATCCCTGTCCAGTGGACACATGTAGCACACATTAGAAAAATACAAACTAGGCCAGGGAACAATGCCACAGAGGCAGACCTATGCTGAACCCACAGAGAAAGTGCACAGTGTTGGATGACACACATGATTAGGAGGCCAGGGTGTCTCAGGGGACTGTAGTGGGCACACTGCTCCGTGTTCCTGGAATGAGCTGACTGTACCATGAGCAACCGTCATGGCACTATGCATATCTCCCACTCATGCACATCATGTCTAAGGCCACAACATTGGTCATGCATGGTGCAAGGTTGTTCAGTTGAAACCTCACACTCCTATGTTGAGAATCATCATCAGTGCCAACAAATATGGACCCCCAACATAGTGAACAGGTCATGGCACAGGCAAGGTACCAACACAAGTCACAGACCACCCTCCCACATGATGCGGAAAGCAATGTGCACTTAGATTTACTGGCACCCTAGATGACCATGTGCAAATGTGATTACACACAGACCAGGTGACACATGTCAAGGAGGGGAAGGGATGAAAAAGAGCACCAGGTGACATTGTGGAACAGAAAATGCACTGCACACATAAACTCTGGGAGTGTATCCAGGCTACAGAGCACTTCCAAAAGCTGGTGACACATAACACAACAAACAGCCATCTACCTACCCCCTCCTTGCTGCAGTCTCTCCTGGAACTGCCTATCGAGGTCAGGGAAGACCACCGCCAGGACACGGGTCATGTGGGGGTCAGGCATCAGCGGCCGCCGTGGGGGAGAGGAGGGTCGAGCCCCAGCTGGACCCGGGCGATCCGCGGGGTCCAGCACCAGATGTCCTGCCACCGTTTTTGGACCTGTGGCAGCTGCCGACTACGATCCCCCGCAGATCTCACGGCCCTGACGATGTCCCGCCAGATCTCCCTCTTCTCGTAGGCAGTTACCTGTCAGGATGACAAAGTGAGACAACACCAATACACCTGCTCCATGTCCCAGAGACACACATTTGAACATCTTTGAAATGTTGAACAGGGCATAGGATGCTGACAGGAATTGCATCAAATTGGCCTGTGTGCAAGCCCCAATGCACTACATGGCATTGAAAGTCAACAGGTGGCATGAGGGGTGCGACACACTCACTGATCATGCTACACACTGTGCAGCACATGCAACAGCAGGGTGATGGACAGCACGTGCCAAGCAGTCACATGTCCCACTCCACTGACGCACCCTCAGCAGACTAGACAGACACACCCAGGCACAGATCACTCGCCTGTCATTGACAACAGCGGATACAACCCTCACTCTGCACATGTGCCACTTGCCAGTGGGGTGGCACAGGTGTTGTGATAGCTCTGCAAGTCAGATACACAGCACGGCTTACTTGACACATCAGATGGGTAGATCTGTTGCCTCCTCCATGCAGCTGTGGTGCAACACTTCACATAGACACTCACCCACATGACAAGGAACATTCACACACATCAATGTCTATGAGGTCGTACACATCATTTGGACACTCTCACCACAGGTCCACTCAACTTATACACATCTGTGGGTACAGTCACCTGTCACACCAGGGGGACCACTGAATCACCTCAGGACAATAGGAAAAAAAGCCACCAAGGATTTGCCAGGCTAAATGTGTCATGCACTATGCAGTGAATGTCACAGTAAGCACAATGCAAGTGAGGAGTGCACACAGGAACTACATCATGCTCTGCATGAGAGACATCAGCATGTCCCCCCCCGGGACCCACTCTAAACAACATTGCATGTTTGTCCCACCTGGACACAATATTGACAGTCACACAACAGGTGCATAGGCAAAGGTAGTGGAGTCAGCACTCACCTGCTCCCCTGGTCTCCTATACTGCTCGGTGTACTGTGGGAGGAGGCAGGACAGCAACGCCTCATTCTCCTCGAGGGTGAATGGCTGGGCCCTCTCCACAGTACGTGACATGGTTCAGAGGAAGCAGAGACAGCAGCAGTGTGGTTGACTCGAAAGTTGTGCAGGCAAGTGCCCTCTCATGGGTTCTGGCTGCCTTATATCAGTCTTGCTGAGGGGCATTCATTTTGAGGAGTACATAGTGATTGGTCAGACTCATTCGCACCGTACGTTTACTCCAATCCCTTTAAACATACACCAATGGCACGCATTTGCATCGTTCAAATTTTGAGCATCATGTCAAGTCAACAACCACTTTGCAACATTGTATTTTGTGGCCAACTGACTGTTCCAGGACACCTGATGGACACATTGCAACTGAAAAATCTGTATCCATGACAACCAGCATGCATTTTGGGCCTAATACTTGTCCCTTATGTGTCCCCTATGTAATTTTGAAATCCACACACAGGTACGGTGCGTTTCACACGTACCCCTACGGCACCAGTACAATAGTGAAACGAAGCGTACACACGCAATGATTGCTGGTGTAGGGTGCGTTTCACACATACCCCTACGGCACCAGTTGTACGGTGCGTTTCACACGTACCCCTATGGCACTAGTTGTACAGTGTGTTTCACACATACAGGTACGGCACTAGTTGTACAGTGCGTTTCACACGTAACCCTACGGCACCAGTTGTACTGTGTGTTTCACACATACAGGTATGGCACTAGTTGTACAGTGCGTTTCACACGTACCCCTACGGCACTAGTTGTACGGTGCGTTTCACACGTACAGGTACAGCACTAGTTATACAGTGCGTTTCACACGTACCCCTATGGCACCAGTTGTACGGTGCGTTTCACACATACCCCTACGGCACTAGTTGTACAAAGTGTTTCACACGTACAGGTACGGCACTAGTTGTATGGTGCGTTTCACACGTACAGGTACGGCACTAGTTGTACGGTGCGTTTCGCCCGTACTCCTACGGCACCAGTTGTACAGTGCGTTTCACACGTACAGGTACGGCACTAGTTGTACAGTGCGTTTCACACGTACCCCTACGGCACCAGTTGTACGGTGTGTTTCACACATACCCCTACGGCACTAGTTGTACAGTGTGTTTCACACATACAGGTACGGCACTAGTTGTACGGTGCGTTTCACACGTACAGGTATGGCACTAGTTGTACAGTGTGTTTCACACGTACAGGTACGGCAATAGTTGTACGGTGCGTTTAACACTTACCCCTATGGCACCAGTTGTACAGTGCGTTTCACACGTACCCCTACGGCACCAGTTGTATGGTGCGTTTCACACGTACCCCTACAGCACTAGTTGTACAGTGTGTTTCACACGTACAGGTACGGCACTAGTTGTACAGTGCGTTTCACACGTACCCCTACGGCACTAGTTGTACGGTGCATTTCACACATACAGGTATGGCACTAGTTGTACAGTTCGTTTCACACGTACAGGTATGGCACTAGTTGTACGGTGCATTTCACATGCTTACAATGGTAATACAGGCGTACACATGCCATGAATGGAGGGCTACGAGTCGCACAAGGATGTCCATCAAGTATTTGTCATTGCATACTTTTATGTGCAGGCCCTAGGTGTGGCAGCCAGTGATATTGCACAGGTCATCTCATCTAGTTGCACAATTGATGTGTGATGCCCTGTGGACACATGTCATGTGTGATGGGGCACTATGTGGCACACATCACCTTGACACTTGCCACATGTGTGTCTGTAGTCCAACTGTGTCATGCACAGCAGCAGTGGGATGGCACAGTCATCAATACCCGCACCTGTCTCCTGATGCCAGGGACAGGGACACTCTATCAACTGACATGTCACGATCAGCGTGCCCCAATGTGACTATGTCAGGTGTGTGTCATGTGTTACCATGAGCTTGCTGTTAGTGTTCCGTCAACTGCATCTGCTGTTGGTGCATCCAACATGGGTCTGTGTGGAGATGGGCATGGCACACATCTACGCACACCATGCCACATGTGGATTCCCACGGCTGTAGGGTCTGTGTGTATCGGACATCATATTTTCCCCGGCATACATGTCTGCGTTGTCTCAATGGCTGTGTTTTTTTGTTGTCACGTGTACCCCTTCATTGCAATGTGTTTGATATGTACATTCGACATTCCATGTGACCTGTGCGTGTGCCTTGCAGTCAGCTGTCTGGATGAGATGACATCCTTCCAATGCAGCTATGTGGATGTGTGTCACTCCAGTGATATCTCTGGCTGTTCACTCAGACTGGCCCCCAGCTCATTTCATGGCATGTCATGTAGACTTGACAATCAACAGGTGTATGTAGCTTTTTGTAGGAGTGCCAGCAAGCTGGCATATGTGTCCTGGATGTATTGCACACACCCGACTCCATAGTTACCTGATGTGTAGTAGCAGTTTAGCATGTGCTATGGTCATTGACATTGATGTTGGCCGACTCTCAATCTTCATTTTTCCAAACAATGTCCTGCAGGGCACCGCCTGTCCCAAGACCAATGCCAGACTTGGCTGACATGAGGGAACGTGCCTGCATCCGCCATTACAGATTCACTCGACAGTTGATTGAGGACTTGACAAACAAGCTGGCACCACACCTCCAACCGCGACACAGGTATCCTACTGCGCTGACCCCCAAGATGAAGGTGATGGCAGCCCTACATTTTTTTGCCACAGGTACGTTTCAATTGACCATAGCTGATGTTGGTGGGATGTCACAGACAATGTTCAGCCGTGTCCTGCGTGATGTTTTGGCAGCCATGTTGGAGCACTTTGATGAATTCATAAAATTTCCTACTCCTGAGGAGTTGACAGATGTCAAGGGTGATTTCTATGCCCTGGGAGGGATGCCCCATGTCATTGGGTCCATTGATGGGACACATGTGGCTTTGGTACCACCACAGGCACAGGAGCAAGCCTATCGCAACTGAAAACATTACCACTCAATAAATGCCCTTGTGGTGTGTCTTGCTAACATGCTGATTTCCCATGTCTGTGCACGTTTTCCAGGATCAGCACACGATGCCTACATCATGAGGCGTAGCAGGGTGCCACAAATGATGCTGCGGCTGCACAACGAACGAGCATGTCTTGTTGGTGGGTATACTCTGTTTGTCCTGTGTGTTGCGGTATCTTTGTCTCTTACAGCATCTCCTGACCCACTTATTTACATGATCTTTCCATGTAGGGGACTCAGGATATCCCAACATGCCATGGCTGCTGACACCTCTCCGCAACCCAAGAACAGCTGCAGATCACCGGTACAACAATGCACACGGGCAGACCAGGTGAGTGATTGAGAGGACGTTTGGCCTCCTGAAGAGCCGATTCCGGTGCCTTGACAAGACAGGCAGGTCCCTCCCATATGCACCGGAGAAGGTCTGCAAAATCTTCCTCGTGTGCTGCATGCTGCACAACATGGCAGTTCAGAACGCAGTGCCACTCATCCTGCATCCGGATGAGCAGGAACATGCACCCGTGGAAGATCAAGGGCTTGGTCACGAGGCTAGTGATGAGGAGGAGGATGATATCCGTAGTCAGCTCATACGCAACTTCTTCTCATAATGGTGAGTCACTGGGTATGAGTGTGCAAGCTTGTAGCATTGAGTGGCATGTGTTGCAATGTGTGTGTCCAGCTGACTGAATGCAAAGTGTGTTTGATGTGTGTTCTGATGTGTCACTCGAGTGATGATGTCATGCCACACAGTTTTGCGGAGAGACTTTCTTTGAAATTTGCATGTGTCCAACATTGTTCATGTTTCGTAAATGACCATGTGTGCGGCGAGAATTGTTTTAGGTGACTTCTTGTGTGTCTGTCATTCCCAGGTGTTTGCGCCTGTTGTCTGCTCGTGTCATCGTTGTCCTCCTGCTATTCTTCATGAGGATTGCAACGTGTGCTGAATCAGCGTTCCATGCACGGACATGTGGAAATGTCAGTTTGGGTAAGGATTGCAGCAAGGCTTTTTTGTGGTGGTACAGGTTGGGAATGTGTGGGGACTGCTTCTGTGCATGTTGTGGTACCATGCATACATGTCTTCTCACCATGGAGCATATAACAAGTAGCATCACTCCCATGACATGATAATCACCCTTCTTGACAGTCATCTGTAGTGGAGTGTGGAGTCTGATGAAGGCATCAATGTGTGTAAACCTTGCCTCTGAAACATTGTGGATGCTACGGGTGGACATAGTGTGGGACATCACAACAACAGGCTCTATGGGGAATTGCAGCCTCTCCATGTGCAGCAGGATGTGTTTGGCTCATCCCCTTAACTTGTGTGCCAGTTCATTGGGATTTACATCATCCGTGTTGTGAAGGGGGGGGTCCAGGGTATGTCCCACAGGTTATGTCAACTGACCTGTGAGTCTGTTCATATGGATGCATTTCCCTTTGTGTGAGTTTGTGGAATAAAGGTGTTCAGCACAATCCAAAGTGCCTCATCTCTGTCACTGCAGATCTCTTGCCAGTTTGCATGCGTCATCTATGGCATAATTGTCAAAGATTGAGCATATGGGTGTATGTGTACTTCGGCAACATGCATGCAGTTCTTCATGGCTAATAATATCTATTGTGCATGAAGTACCTGGTTGTGTATGTATTTGTGCAGGTTGCTCCCCACAACGGGACGTGAATGCCTGCTGATGGTGTGTCTCCTGTGCGCAGCTCCGCATTTTGTTGCCTGATCCTGTGGCCGTCATTTTTGGTGTCTGTTCACGCATTTTCTCGGAGTGACCCATGAGTAACCTGACGCTCCTTCCTTTCCATACACCTGTTGCACTGTGCCTTTCTGACCTCATTGTCTTTGTGTGCTACTTTTTGCCTAGTTTCTCACCCCTTCCGACTGCTGCTGCCTCACCTGCGGCACCGCCCCACCGAGTGCCCTGATTCTGCAACCCACATTCCTCCAAAATGCTCCTCCCATCCCCCTCCACCCATTCTAAATGCAGCCAGCAGCTTGTCTGTGCCACTATTGCACCAACGCCGTGCCATAGGCAGTGTCATCTGCGCCTGCAACGTGCACAGTGCACGACCCTCTGGTCCTTGCATGACCCACATCACACAACAGGCTCATGCTGCAGCCAACTTCCAAGCAATGTCCTCCAGACAATCAACCGCCTGCTATCAGGCAACCCCTAAGCGCACACACAACACCTTTGCATGCTGAGTGTGCAACTCCAACTGCCTACACAGCGCTGCCCCGCCTACCAGACCCTGTCAGAACAACCAGGTCATGTGCCTCCTACTCCACACCCGCTCCGTCCACCAGCACACCATTGGACTCTGTTACCTCCTCAACACAACAGCCCCACACATCACCTTCATAACAGTAACCTAGACAAAAGCATCCTCAGCACACAACTTCTTCATTGCCATCTCAGACGGATACAAGATCACCCGAAGGGACGGCACCAACAATCCCAGAGGATGAATTGCAATTTATTCCCAAGTACACCCTCAGAGTCACAAATCCGGTTTTGCACCAACCCCCTGGCAACCCTCAGAGTAACACTCATCTACAGATCTCCAGGCCTACATCCACAATTCCGCAAAGCCATCAACACGTACTTCTGCACGCACGCCCTCACCTCCACAGGCTACGTGTGGCTGGGGGCCAGTAACTTCTTGCTGGAGGAGAACCACACCACCATCCATCATTGGTCCATCAACATTTGCATCCACGTCTCCGACAAGCAACACACTGCCCCACACCCCGCTACCAATCTCCCAAAGATGCTTGATGTGAGTCACCACAGACAAGCTGTGTGGGACACTCAAAACAACACCACCGCCACACCCTGCAACCTCACACACTGGATCAGCAACTGATCCAACAATCTTGCCACATTGACAGACTTTCCTGTGAAGCACAACAACAGTTAAGCCACCTGGGACAAGGCAGACCTACTGGACTCATATAGATCTAGCTGGACTCTTGTGCAAACCTTGCAACACAAAGAACCATCAGTTACCTTACAGCCCTGTAAAACGCCACACACAGCCATCACCATATCATCAGCAAGGACAAGTGGAGATCCTTCAGATAGTGCCGAGGCACCAAGACACACGACATCAAGAGCTAATCAGCATTGTGAGTGAACTGACAGCAGATCTCCATCCAAAAGACACCCCCCCTTGCAAGGCAGATCTAATCCCTTGCAACTTTCTACCACTGCAAGCTCATGGCCATACACGACAGCCTTGGCACACAGAGGCATACAGCACTATTATCCGCAGGACAAACCCCCCTCAGGTTCTGGATTCCCATCAACAGCAAATACACCACCTGCTTCATGTGCACCATCCACTCTGGCTCTCCATCAGGCCCCTTCCCACACAACATCTCAACCACATCATTCCCCATCCTTGAAACCCACGTGCAGCGCGTCATGTATGTCTCCTTTGAGTTTGCCACATTCCATGGGAGCTGGAGGCATGCAGAGACCCAGGCCTTCTTAAACAACGGACGGCAGTAACGCAGGATCTCCTGGAACATCACCCTGCTTCCCTACCCAGCAAATGTCATCAGGAAGACACTCAACGAGCAACTGACAAACTTCCTCCACGCAAACAGCTCCAGGCAACCAGCACAAGACCATCTTCCACAGTAATCACACCACTGCAACCGTCATCATTGGCACCACCAACGACAACTTAGCCCTGCTCAACAATGGTGAGACCACCCCCCTTGACCTGTCAACGGCATTCTACACCATGTGCTACCACACTGTCAGCTCACACATCTCCAACACTGGTATCCAGAGGAGGTCCCAGGATTAAAGCAACAAGTAGCTCACCAGCAAGGCCCAGGGAGTCGGCCTCCACCCTGCAGCATGTAGTACACTGGGGTCATCTGGCCCATGGCCCAGGGCTCATCTCTCAGCATGACGATCTTTAATGTCTCCATGACCCTCCTCTCCACCATCACATGCGCACACAACCTCATCATCATCTCGTATGCCATTGACACCCAGCTGCTCCTCAACCTCACCAAAGACCCAGCCATTGCCAGATCCAACCTTCAAGAAGGCATGAGATCCGTTGACGAATGGCTGAACATCAGCCACATGAGGCTGGACTTGGACAGGACTGAGGTCATCATCTGAGGATTTTCGCCTTACGGCTGGGTCAACTCCTTGTGTCCCACCGGCTTGGGCACCGCACCAGCACCCAGTGGCCACGCATGCAAGCTGGTGTTCATCATGGACTCATCGCTCACAATTACCATGCAACTCACCACCATCTGTACCACATGCTGATACACCCTCCGCATGCTGCAAATGATCCACAGATAGATCCACTCCAAGGCAAGACAGACCGTCCCCCAGGTCCACAACACCAGCCGGGTCAACTACAGCACCGCCCTCTACGGAGAACAACAGCAAAACTGCAGGAGAACTTGTCCACATCCAGGGTGCATCCGCACACCTCATCTTCAACATCCCCCGCCCCAGCCACATCATCGTCCACCTGAGATAGCTACAATGGCTCACTGTCTGCTGCAGGATCACCTTCAGACTCCTCAACCACACTCAGGAGGCAGTCCACAACCCCAGACCCAAAACCTACCTTGGACGTCTGTCATCCAACACCCCATTGGCCCAACTACGTGCAGCCCACCTTGCCCTGGCCACCATTCATCACATCCACATAAAAACTGCATGCAGGAGATAGTTCTCCCACCTCGCCAAACAGACCTGGGACTCCCTCCCCGGGCACCTCCACATGACCCATGACCTCTACACCTCCATGATACTCTTCAAAATTGCTCTGTCTGAGCAGTATTGCAAGACCCCCCTCAGCAGCTTGAGGCCATCACGGGTGAGTATTGGGCTCCATGTCTGTATTTGATGATACATTGTGACCCATGTGTGTCCTCGACCGGACTTAGATCCAAGTGTATGGATGGCTGGAGTTAGTTCCACACTCAGGCATACTTTGACATATGCCCACACGTATGTTGTGGACTCATGCTAAATGACTGCAACATAAAATTTCATTTAGTAATTTTTTTATTATAGGTCTGGGGCGTGATTTGTGCACAGAAAAAGGTGCAATACAGGGACCATAGAATCCAAAGTTCACAGGGGGAGATGGGATCCTTGGCATTTGAAGTCAGCAGAGTCCAGACCACAGTGTTTGGCATCATTGGTCAGACTGTGACCAGCAAGTCCATGTGGCAGATGATGTCAGTCAATGAAGTGATGCTGTTGCACATGAGGGCCAGGTGCCAGGCCAGGTGAACTGGAAGATGTGGATGTGCCGCTGCCTCTCACGGTCTTTTCCATGGACAACCCACCTTCCTCGGGGGACCCTCAGATGCAGGCCTTGACGATGCTTGGGACGCTCCGTCGGACTAATCCTCCTCCCTCCCTGTGGCTGGTGGTGGTCTTCGCCTGGTGGCACAGGGAGGGTTGCCCATGTTGTCGGCGATCCGAATGAGTGAATGGCTTATGTCCCTTTGCACCGCCAGAAGCTCAACCAGTCTTGCCTCCATCTGTCCTTGGTGTTCTTGTTGATTGGCGTGTTGCTCGGCCTGCTGGCTCTTCATCTCTGTGATGGTCCCCTTTATCTCTGTGAGGGTCCCGACTACCTGGCTGAAATCCCTGGTGTCAGGCCGGTATGCGTCCATGATGTTGTCTATGTGTGACATACCGGTCCCTTCAGCTGGCTGGTCAGGTTCTCGCCTCTGCCTGCCTCCATTTCCACCACCCCTGCCCACACAAGCCTGGCCTGCCGTTGTGGGCACATCGGGTCTACGGGACCCCTGAGGGATGGCATTGGCGGTGTTGTCTGCCTCCTCCTGGGTTCCCGGCGCACCTTGTCCCTCCTGGTCAGACTGGCTCAGTTGTTCACTGCGGGCAGGGCTCCTCAGTGTCTCCTGGGATGTGGCAGGAATGGAGGTGGTGGTTGGCACAGATGTTCCTCAACCAGGTGCTGCAGGGGCTTGGACAGCAGAGGGTCCAGGTCGGTCGGGGTCATCCGCGGAGTGTTGAGAGGCGTCACTGCCGGTGGGATCAGGTTCCTCCCGAGCCTGGGACTGTGATTCTTCACCCTCATTGTTGGGGGGAGATTCATCACGTTGCCCTGTGTGTGAGAGACAGACAATGTTAATGCTGTTTCATGCAACATCCATGTTTCATACACATTCAAGTTGGCACTGTTCCTCCAGGTACTTGTATGTGCCTAGCATTCTCCTCAATGTTCATCTGTGGCTGGGTATGTTGCGGGGGACAGATTGATATGTTCTCCTGAGTCTTTGACATGTAGATTTTTGCCTTGGATGCTTCTTCGGCTATGTATTGGTCTTGTTGTGTTACATGTCCATTGTGACAGTGGGGAAATCCATTGCCTGTCCCGGGGGTGTCTGCTTGTGTAAGGGGTGTGTGTGACAGGGCCTGCTGGTGGGTGTTGTGTGATTTTGCACTAGGGCTCCCAGGTGATGTAGCTGTCCCCCCATGGAGCATGCTGCCATGACAGTGAGTGTGAGTTCCTGTCCTAGATATCTGACCTTGTTGTCTTGGTCTTTGTGTTTGCACTGGTCACAGGAGGGCCTTGTGCTGCCTACACCTGGGCCAAGTGTCAGCTATCTTGTCAGTACTTTCCCAATCCCTGTGCATTGCCATGGTGCATGGGTATGTACCTGGGCCATATGGGATGAGGGCAATTGTGTCTGATTTGGAGTTCAACAATGAGTTTTGTGACACCCACCCTCCCAGCATACCGGACATCCATTCTTGGGTTAGTGCTTCGTGTAGCATGGGACATAGCATGGCCTTGCTTTCTCAATGGGGCATGCACATGTTAGTGGCATTAGCGTTATTTTTGACTGTGGTTCTGGCCGGTGAGGGCTTGGGGGTAGTTGCGTGCATTTGGTGTAGTTGGGGTGTGGATGCCATTACCCCCATGTTACATAAGTTGTTTGTGTACTCACCAGGCTCTGGAACTCCTTGAAGTCCATGTACTACAACCAGCGGAAGCAGGGCCATCACCTTCTCCTCCCAGGGATGGAAATGTACTGGTCTGCGGGGCCCACCACCTCCAGTGATGTTGCTCTGGGCGTAGTCGTCATTCATTTTTCGCTTGACCGACCTCCGCAGATCGTACCACCTGGCTTGGCATTCCGTCCTGGTCCTTCTGATGGGTGCAACAGCATTCACCCTATCGACGATCCTCTGCCACAGGCGTGATTTTTCGGCTATGCTGGTCTGTCTGGCCAATGTTCCAAACAGCTGTGGCTCGACTCTGATGACTTCATTGACATGGATCTCCAGCTCCTCCCTTGTGAACTTTGGATTCTAGTCTGTGGGCATGGTGTGGGGTGAGGGTGTGGATGGTTGTGGGTGTGTGGGTCTGAATGTGAAGAGGGGGTATGTGTGAAGGAGGTTGTGTGAAGGTGTATATGTTAAGGTGGATGTGTGCAGTTGTTGGTGTGTGCTCTCTAGCTGCAGTGAGTCTGTTGCAAAGGCTCATGGTTTGTGTGTGTGGGCCCTTTTTATTGGTCCATTCGTGGGTGGGCCTCAGCTTGAATTTTTGGTGGGTGTGTTATAAGGGGTGGTTGTGAGTTTGCCCCTCTGTTTGCCTGTTTGGATGTGGCCAGGTCAGTCATTTACATTTTTTGTGCACTGTAGACGTGTTTTGTGGTGTTGTGCAAGTCGAATAGACCCTCCTTGTGCTGTTTTAAAGTGTCCGTGCTTCAGTACGGTACAGGGGTACGAGTCGTACAGGCACACACCCCCATGCGTTGTGTATGTACGGTGCGTACACCGACATTGCTTTATATACAGTGCATACACCGACATTGCGTATGTACGGTGCGTACAACAACATTGGTGTGTACAACAATATTACGTACGTACGGTGGGTACAACGACATTGCGTATGTACAGTGCGTACACCGACATTGCGTATGTACGGTGCGTACACCGACATTGCGTATGTACGGTGCGTACAACAACATTGGTGCGTACAACAACATTGCATATGTACGGTGCGTACAACAACATTGCGTATGTACAGTGTGTACACCAACATTGCGTATGTACGGTGCGTACACCGACATTGCGTATGTACAAGTCATTCCCCGTGTACGGGACATTTTCCGAACAATTCGTAATTCGGAAAGCCGGTCCGGATCGTACTTGTACGGTCGGACTGTATTTTTAGGATTCGTACGGAGAAGTGTCCGGTTCCGTCTCGTACAACTTTTCCCGATCTGATTCGTACTGATAGGGCAGATCCATATGTATTTTTCCCATATGAATCGTACTTCATGGGTTGGGCGGGACTTGTATGATTCATACGGAAAAATTTACGGATACAAGTCGAAGGGAAAAAAATTACAGGATCGGAATCGGCCCCCAAGTGCTCCAATGAGAGAAACTTTGCGAATCATTAAGACTGAACCAGTTCCCCAAGAATTAGGGAAAAATAATACCATCAGAGAGATAGAGAAAACATCAGAGAATTAACTAAAAATTTCGAAGCTGTAACTGTTCCAGTGACCATAGGCCCTGTGATGCCTATTTTTGATAAACAGAAAGATAGTGAACATTGTTTAACAGTTCCTTATAATAGCAATAAACAGATTGAGAAGCCAAAACAGAGCCTAAATGAAAATCCATGGAGACAGACGAGCATGATCGAACCAAATGTTTCGAGTAACACATTTATAGGCCCAAATATAGCAGAAAGACATACAATGACAATGGAATCAATATTAGAGACACAAAGGGATTCAGAACGAAGTAATGTAGAGAAACCAGTAGGTCCATCTTCAGAAGAATTGAGTGAATGGTTGAGAAGCTTGCAGAGAAAAGACAAAGAATCCCAATCAATAGAAGTGGCCAAATTACGAATGGTACTGGAAGAGTTAATAGTAGGAACTATCCCCACAGAGAAATTAAAAACTTATCAGGATGAGGAGTTACTATTTTTATGCAAAAGTGTAACATGGAGAGTGAAGAATTTGCATGAAAGACTAGAAGAAGTAGGAAATGAAATGGGTATAGATATTGAAAAGGTGAAGGCTTTACAAAAACCATATCGAATAGATTTAACTGAAAAAGATATTGAAAATTTGAACACCACAGGATGGATAAGTTAGATCAGGAGATAATTATTTTGTTGAGAAAATGGGGAGATGTAGATAAATGGAGAAGCAGGTGGTACCGAAAACGAGATGATGCCGCAGATAAAACATTTGCAGCATTCCCGGTGAGAGAAAAGGAAAAGGTAGTAACAGAATGCCCCATGAGAGAAATTCCAGGAGGAGGATATGTACATGTTCCATGGACTAGACAAGATATTTTGTCATTTACAAATGATTTCCCTCGACTACGCGAAAAGCCTGTCGAGTGGTATAGGCATGTGGACAGATTTGTGAAGTTATCTAAAGTATTGTGGATTGATCTGAATAGCCTATTTGACATATAGTACCCGCAGATTTATGGACAGAGTGTAAGCTCATGATAAATTGGCCAACACAGGAATACCCTAGGGATCCAAAGACAGGAGCCCCTGATCTAGAGGTTATGAAGAAAAATGAACAGGTTATTGCCTTTCTGAAAAATAAAGTACCACCTAAAGAAACAGATTGGGTGAAAATTGACAGAATTCATCAGGAAAGCAAGGAGTCGGTACATGCATATTATGAAATGCTGATTTTGGCCTTTAAACAGTTCAGCGGTGATGAAAGTTTGAGTGAAAAGGATTTAAGTCATTTTGTATACAGATTTGTATATGGTCTACGTCCAGGGATTAGTGAGATGATCAAACGACATACTGTAGATTGGCAAAATAAGAAAATAGATGATGTATTGAGACATAGAAGTAAGGTCCTGTGCACGCGTGTTAGAATAATGGTTTAGGTGTACCCGATAAGTAATGGAACAGATATCAAACATTCCTTGTTTTCTAAATTATGGTCCCAATCACTGGAGAATCCGCCGATCCCGCACACGAAATCCTTGTACACAGACCACTTTTAAACCAAAGACGTACCCGTCTTTAACTGGTTCCCCGACTACCTGGGGGAGACATGGGAGGATGCCCTCCAACCTTCCGCCCTTTTTCTTCTATTAACACCCGTGCCGCGACCTGGTCCGAATTAATACCGGCTCATCGCTTACAGAACCGCCACGTTTAACATACAGCCCTGAAGAGTCACAAGTGTATCACGTTGTGACGAAACACGTGTCGGCTGGTTTGTTTTCACTCTGTATTGATCTGGATTAACATATATATAAAAAAATCCTTGCATATGATACACCTGATGTCGACCTCCATAATTTCGAAAACAAGGAATGTTTGATATCTGTTCCATTACTTATCGGGTACACCTAAACCATTATTCTAACACGTGTGCACAGGACCTTACTTATAGCTGATGGTGCGGGTCTCGACCCACACACTTGCAGGGGTTGCTTCTTTGGGTTTGTTTCCCCTGACCTGTTAGCACCGTACTTACCCAGTTTCTAGTGACACCCAAGACGCACACGCCTGAGCGCCACTTCTTCCTCAACTCTAGCGAAACCCTCCACTATTATTACGAGGTATTGAGACATGCAAAATATTTCAGTGATGAGATTGAAGCAAAACAGCGTAAATTAAAAGAGAAGGCTATGTAGGTACAAGTAAAAGTAGCAGAGAGGCAGGAAGCTCAGTTAGCGGAACAAGCAAATAATACAGGCCCCAGACAAAAATGAATTCCTGGGAAAGGTAAGGGAAATTTTAATATAGAAGAAGCTAAAAAGAAATTCCCATGTCATAATTGCGGTAGAGTAGGGCATTGGAAATCCGAGTGTAAATTTCCCCCAAGTACTAACAATGAAAATGCATCATTGAATCCACAGGTGCAGAATGAGCTGAGTGGTCAACCGCAGCTACAGCGGCAGGTTGTTACCCAACAGAATAAGGTGCCAAAACCGCCTTTTCCACAAAGCAAAAACTCACAGAAATACAGTAATGAGACAGGATTCTACAACGAAGAACAGGCAACTAAGCTGCCGCGCGCTAGCGCTGTTTCGCAGCATTGGCTACAACGCGATGAGAGCGATTCAGAAGAGGGTTATTGACGGTGCCGAAGGGAGGAAGAATAGTGCGTACTTGGCGCAACTCTAGAAGTAGACTAGACAGGCCCATTTGTGGATAGGAAGATAAAGATAAATAATGAAAGTATTACTTTCCTAGTCAATACTGGTGCTACTCGATTAACTGTTAGGTCAGCTGATGTTAAGAATCTTCCTCTCTCGGATGAAACAAGTAGTTGATGTATCCAACAGACAGATTAAAACTTATCTTACAGAACCAGTGAAAGTTAGCATAGGGAAATTTTCAGAAATTCACCGCTTTGTCGTGTGCGATACAAGTCCTGTGAATTTGTTAGGTAGGGATTTGCTGTATAAAATGAATTGCACTATATTCTGTACCCCTGATGGGATAGCATTTGAAACTCCTGATGAAGACGTGTTGTATAAAATGACTATGGCAAACAGGGAAAATGAGGTTACTGAAGCTTATGCTGTATTTAACCCTGATGAATTACCTAAAGAATTGAAACAGCCCATAAAAGCAGAGGTTTGGGATTTCACAGGAGAAGATGTGGGACTAATGAGAAATGTAGATCCAGTAAAAACTAACAGTGAAGGAAGGAGTAAGCTATCCAAATGTCCCTCAATATAAATTGACACCTGAAATAATTGAAGGAGTTACTCCTGTGATTGAAAAGATGATAAAACAGGCATTCTGAGAGAAATAATGAGTAGTCAATGTAATTCCCCGATTATGGGACTGAAAAAGCCTAATGGAAAGTTCATGATAGTGCAAGATTTGAGAAAGATAAACAAAATTGTTGTATCTTGCTGTCCCATTGTACCAAATCCATCTGTGATTTTGGATCAGATTCCCCATGATGCAGAATGGTATACAGTGATTGATCTATGCCATGCTTTCTTTTCCATCCCATTGCACCATGACAGTCAGCAGATCTTTGTGTTTCGTTTTGGCAAACGTATTTTTGCTTGGTGCCGAATTCCACAGGGGTATACAGAAAGCCCCTCAATATTTAATCAGATATTGAAGAAATCCTTAGAGAGTTTAGAAATGCCCAAAAATTCAGTGTTAATCCAATATAGCGACTACCTTCTTGTGGCGTCGAAAACCCGTGAAGCATGTGAAATAGACACTACAGCCTTGCTGAATCATCTGGCTGATGGAGGACTTAAAGTGTCATCATCAAAATTACAATTTTGCAATAAAGAAGTACAAAATTTAGGCCATATATTGAAAAAGGACTGAGAAAGATAACAACAGACAGAATCAGGATCATAAAAGGAATGAGAGCTCCCATGACCCAAAGAGAGGTGATAATGTTTCTTGAAATGGTTGGATACTGTTGTCAGTGGATTAGCAATTTCTCTTTGATTGCAAAGCCTTTGGTACGTTTGACAAGAAGTGATTTGAGAGATCCCATTGATTTGAACAAAGAGGAATTGGCAGCTTTTAAGCGATTGAGAGATGGGTTGTATGAAGCACCTGCATTAGGTATGTCTGATTATGAAAAGGAATTTGAGTTCTACTGCAGTGAGAGAAATGGATGTGCACTCTCTGTTCTAATACAGAAGCATGGAAAACTGAGGAGACCAATTGCATACTTCTCATCAATGCTGGACCCAGTAGCTGTAGCCTTACCTGGGTGCTTGAAAGCAGTGGCTGCTACCTGTCGGAGTTTGGAACAGAGTGAAGGAATTGTGATGGGATATCCTGTGAACGTGTTTGTACCTCATGATGTGGCAATCCTATTAACAAGGAGTCGCACTCAGTATATGACACATAGGGGCATATTATCAAGCACGGCGTTAAAATTATCTTGCTTTAGCGGCAGAAAACTGCAGCTAAAGCGGCGATAATGGGCTTGATAATATGCCGCAGAGAATTCCCATAGAAGCCCATGTTCTGGTGTCAACATGGGCTTCTATTGGAAATCTCTGCGGCATATTATCAAGTCCATTATCGCCGCTTTGGCGGCAGTTTTCTGCCGCTAAAGAGGCGATAATTTTAACGCCGTGCTTGATAATATGCCCCATAGGCGGCTGACTAAGTATGAGAAAGTCATATTAGGTGCAACGAATGTAAGTCTTGTAAGATGCTTGAATGTGAATCCTTCAACATTGCTGCCTGATGCTGAGAATGTGGAAGTCAGAGATGAAGCAGATCATGATTGTCTGGATGTACTCGATTTCTGTACCAAACCACGACCTGACATAAAAGATGTACCATTACCAGAAAGTGATTTTGTGATGTTCGTAGATGGGTCTTGCTTGAGAACAGATGATAGAATGTTGAGTGCAGCATATGCAGTATGCACAGTTGCAGCAGTAATGGAAGCATCCTACCTGAAAGGAGTGAAATCGGCCCAAGTAGCTGAACTTGTTGCTTTAACTAGAGCATGTAAGATTGGGAAGAGTGTGAGAGTGACTGTGATAACTGACAGCCAGTACGGATTCGGTGTGGTGCATGATTTCGTCCAAATATGGCTGCAGAGAGGGTTTTTGACGTCGAGTGGAACTCACATTAAGAATGCTGAGGTGGTTGGAAAATTGCTTGAGGTGATACAGCTGCCTTGGCAATTGGCTGTTGTGAAGTGTGCTGCCCATAGTCAGACTGGTGATTACATCGCCATTGGAAACAAGTACGCCAATGATATGGCGTACTCAATATTGTACACGTAATCAGAATTCGACGATAAACAAGGCGAAGGAGAAGGAGGTGATTTCTTGCACCTTGATGTTTACTAACACTATAGGTACCTGAGAGGAAGTGAGGCAATTACAGGAAGAAGCAGGAGATGAGGAAATGAAGCAGTGGGTAAAAGCAGGATGTACACCAAGAGAGAAGGATCATGTGTGGGTCTATCAGGATGGAAGACCAGTTATGCCTGATAGCATGATATCTGCCATGGCACGGATGTATCATGGCCAGGGACACATAGGGAGAGATGCTATGATCAGGTCATTCAAGCAGACCTGGTACAATGCAAAATTTAGACTTGTAGCAGAAAGTCTTTGTCAAAGATGCCTTATATGTCAGCAATACAACCCTGGAAGAAAGACAGTAGTGAGCCTAGGAACAATAGGTCGAGAAGGAGGGCCTTTTACCAGAATGCAAGTGGATTTCATTGAGATGCCTCCCTGTAACAGGTTGAGGTATGTTCTAGTTATGGTATGTTTGTTTTCTAGATGGGTGGAAGCATTCCCAACAAGGAGAAATGATGGAATAACAGTGGCAAAATTACTTTTATGGGAATTTATCCCTAGATTCGGGTTCCCAGTAACAATTGAATCAGACCGAGGAAGACATTTCCATAATGAGATCATAAAATTGATTTGTGAAGCATTGAATGTACAACAAAAACTACATTGTGATTATCGCCCAGTGGCTTCTGGTGTGGTGGAACAGATAAATGGTACTATCAAAAACAGGATAGGGAAAATGTGTTTAGCCACAGGTATGAAATGGCCTGATGTCTTGCCTCTGGTACTCATGACTATTACATCAATTCCAGACAGAACTATAGGGTTGAGCCCCCATGAAATCATCATGGGTAGGGCGATGCGACATGTGTTCATACCAGTCAACAAGCTGATGCCTATAACTGATGACATGGTGTTGGATTACTGTAAAAGCAGTTCATTCTGTGTTTCATCAGGTTGGAGTGGATGCCACCACCCTTGAAAAGAAGCAAGCCCATGATCTGAGCCCAGGGGACTGGGTAAGAATAAAAGTACACAGAAGAAGAAACTGTTTGGTTCCAAGGTGGGGAAAACCACGACAAGTTATCTTGACCACAACAACAGCTGTGAAGTGTGCTGGGCTGAAAAACTGGATTCATGCAAGTCACACATTGAGAATTCCAAATCCAGTGGATAGCACAGAAAAGGAGTATTTTGACGAATCAGAATCTAGTACTGAATCAGATGACGAAGAGACAAAAACAAAAGAAAACCCTGAAAAGGGGTAATCAGAGCCAAATCTAACTTTCGTCCCCAGAAGTATTTCCCTGAGAAGAAGGTTACAGATTTCTGATACCAGTTTAGACTCAGAGACTGAGCAAGGAATTCAATGTTCTAGAAAAAGACAAGGAAAAGATAAAGAAAAAGACAGTGAAGAGACAATTAAAGTAATTACTGAAAGAGAAGTTCCGGCTGAAAGATTGAGAGAAATTACACCTGAAATAACTCATTTAGGTGGACAGGTGTCAGATACAGAGAGAGAGGGAAAGATTTCTGCGGAAGACCCCCGAGGAGGTGTAGGGAACTCCAACATCCAGTTAGAAGTAGGGAGAAGTAGTCAGCTGGAAGATTGCGTGCCGGAGATTCGAGGAGGGGTAGAAGTAGGGAAAACAAAAGAAGTGGTGGAAAAAGAAGCTGTTGAAAGTAAAAAGCAAGTTGAAACAGAGTCAGAGGAAAGCGAAGACAAGGTATCTGAAGGTCGAGTTCTAAGAAAGAGATCTTGGAGAACTGAAAAGAATGATAAAGGAAGTAAACTGAAAAGAGCAGCAAAAGACGACGTTTGGCCGAATAAAATAAAAAGACTGAGATATCGACTGACACGAGTAAATTCACCAAGAGCTGAACAAATGAATGAAGTGACGAGTCAGGAGAAATTAAAAGATGAAGAAATAGTTGTAATTAAAGAAAGCAAAAGAACGAGGAAACCTAACCAAAAGTATAAGTTGCCAGAATGGACGTATGTGGCCCTGCCTGAAGTAAAAGAAGAGGCGGATAGCCAAGGAAATCCAGAGGTGATTGTACCAGAAGTGGTTGAGGAGGACGAAGAATCATAAATCTTGAGAGTTATCTTGTCCGATATTGGAGAAGAAGCGGATGTTCAGGACATTCTGTATTCAGATCACAAAGGAAAGGTGAAAGATGATGAGATGCCAAACTGAATGAGACAAGGAAGCTGCTAATGGAAAAACAATAAAATACAGTGAAAAAGACAAAAACTGGTAGAACCAGGTAGGTGCTTAGAGCCCTGGGTTAGGAAAAACTAGTTGTGAAGTAGAAGAGGCTAAGTCAAAAGACACTGTTCATTTTAACAAAATGGCAAACACAGATAGTAGAAAAGGTAGATGTATATTTCTGAAAAGATGGTGTAAAATGTGTTGTTGTTGTACAGGATTACTAATGCTTCTGTGGAGTATACTTGCTCTAATGATCTCATTTAAAGTTACTATAGATACAATAGAAGGACATAGTGAAAACAAAACTAATATAGGAAAGATTCAAAAGGTAGTTCCGACTAGAATAGATAGAAGCTATTTACATAAAGACAGGTCTATAACTGATTTTTCTAATAATGTATTTTCGAAATTATTGTATGAATATGTAAAGACAATGGACGTGAGGGACTGCTACGTTTGCATGCAGTTACCTGCATCTGTATCGGAGGGAGTGACTTATCACCACCTTCCAGTAACTTATGGAATAACATGTAGTGTAATAGCGAGTTTATTTTACCAAACAGGGAAGTTAGAGTATTACTTTTCAGACGTTGATAACATATTTTCACAAGTACCATTAATTAACAAGCTAAACAAGGTCAAACCTGCAAAGATATTAGGTGAATTTTTCTTAGAGACTAAAGAACTAACATTAGAAAATATATTTAAAAACAATTTGACTTGTAGTTTAAAGACAGAAGACAATACATTTTTGGATATGGTTGAAGAAAGGAGATTGAAAATGCAAAGAATGGCATCTAAAGGAAAAGTGGAGAAGACAGTCTGGGATGTAGAAATGGAAAAACACTTGAAAGGAGAAGCTAGTCCGACTATGGCTTTAGATTGGCCTCAGAAAGGGAAATTGTGTATTAGAAGGAATCAAACTGCATATGATAATTACTTTGTAGGTAATAGTGAGTGCCATGATACATACCGAATCATGGGTGGATGGGGATTTAAAGGTGGAAAAGATACAGTTTTTCCTGGGTTATACTTTATTTGCGGGAACAAGGCGTATTAATGTTTGCAAGACCATTGGTATGGCACATGTTATGTAGGCCTGTTTTTTCCGAAGATTTTTCATATGGGAAGAGGTGAAGATGGTGTACATAACTTAGGTAGTTATTTAGCATGTAGGAAGAGAGCATCTTGGTCAGAAATTGTGGGTGATATCTTTGGAGCATTGATACCAGCAGTGGGAATATCTCTGAATGCAAACAAAATTAGAAGGCTTTCAACAGTAGTGGATCGCTTGTCAACAAGCACCGCTGGAGGATTTTTGTTGGTAAACACTGAAATGGTTGCCATGCGTGCCATGGTAATGCAAAATCAACTTGCCCTTGATATATTATTGGCAAAGGAGGGTGGAGTCTGTGGAATGCTGAAAGTTCAACATTGTTGTACTTACATTCCAGACGAAAGTAAAGATTTGAAAATTTATATTAAAAATATAACTGAACTGCATGACGAAATTGCACCACTGGAGGTTGAAGGTGGTTGGGAAAAAATTGGAAAGAAAATATCTGCTATTGAGAATTTTCCTAAACCTAGGTAGTACCTTTTTAGGTAAAATCTTATTTCCATTAACATGTGTGATTTTCATAGTATTAATAATCAGATTAGGGTGTAATTGTCGTAAAAAGAATAAAATTCAGAAAAAGTTAAAAAGAGAAAATTTAAGGAGAAAAGATAAGAAACAAGAGAGGGAATTTGAAGAAATAGAATTAGAAGAAGTCAAGGAAAACATGTATAAGACAGCAAAAAGAGAAGAGACTGGCGAAACTGAGTTATGAATAAAAGCAAGAACTCACTTCGATTCCATAAAAAGTAATACAAAATTTTAATGGTGTGGTGATATAATCACCAAAGGGGGGATTGATGGAGCGGGTAGTACAAAATGTTGTATACCCCCCCATTCTGCATGTTCATACTAATTTGAATAATATAATAATTATAATACTATTAATGTGTTTGTGTGAAGTTTAACCAACATTACTAACGTACGAAACATATGTGGTATTTGCATTTAGCATGGCTAAAATAATTTGTACTTAACATGTGTACGCATACTAATACTAGCAAAATAGAATATCACATGATATATTTTGCTTTTGTGACGTTATCGTATGTTGCACCAGATGACATCAATGGGTGAATATGAACGCTTTAAATGTCGCCACATGCTAGATAATTACAAGTGCATAGGGGAATTAGTGAGGGTTTAACATTTTATTTGTTATTTTTATGTTTTAATTACTTTTTGTGTTTGTTTTGCTTAAGTTGTCCTTTGGGCCTAAAATCAAGATGGCCGCCTGACGTACTTGATACGATGGACACCATTCTACGAGGTTTCAGACCAAGTGCGCCTGTGCCAAACACACGTACCAGTAGCCTCGACATGACCCCAGACTCGATGTGCCCAAGCAAGGTCACGACGGGATGCCTGCCAAGTGTTTTGACAAAACACTTTTATAAAAACCGGATGGAACATGTAGATTGACCTAACATCCCGAACTGTGTGAAACCTCACCGGACGATCCCAACCGACCAATGGGATGAGCCCAAATTCTCTAATTTGTATCTTTTAGACCGTATTTCCATTATATAAATGACGTTAGAATAGAGAGGAGAGTTCAACTCTTTCTCGTACTTCCTTTTTGCTGACGGAGACGACGGTGACGTGACGGCTGTGTTCCTGAATTTGTGACAGACTGAATTGCTGCCCAATTTCTTGATGAACTACGGACTTCTGAAAATCTATGGGCACTGATCGATATTTGCACGTCTCTGTTCCCTGACCTGATCTTTGGGACTGTAGCGTGCTGACGACTAAATTTGATGACTTAGAGGACGACCGATAGTCAGAATAGGTAAATATGGTGTTCTGTGATTTGCATAATGATTAATAAATTTAGTAGATGGAACTAAAATTCTTGCATTATTTAGATAAAACAAAAATATTGATTAACAAGAAAATGGGTTTGGTTGTTTATTGAAAGGGAGTAAATCAGGATTTTTGAGTATGCTTTAGCTGGACTAAATCATCAAAATCAAATCAACTAAATTGATACATGGATCACGTGGGAGGAGTATCTTAATGTTTAGGTTTATGATGTGTAGTGATAAAGGTATTAGTGTATAGAAGTGTAAATAGTTTCCTCTCTATAGGTTATAAGGTATTCCTTTCATGTCAGCGCTTGGAACACTCATCTCTCCTGTAAGTGCAGACCAGTGAGAAGCGAAGTGTGAATGTTGGTGTTATGGGCCCCACCAATGATTGTAGGAGTAAATGTGTTAATGTGATGTTTGGTCTGTGACGAAGGGAGGATATTAGGTATGGGGTTTTTGTCCTGATTCCCATTACCTAGGTTTCCGCTCTGCAACACTCTCATTTTTCTGGTTCCCAAAACTGGCAAGAGAGCACAGAGGTTTACTTGGTCATGACTGGCATGGAGATTCAGTTTTTTGCTAGAGAAATCTTCGTCCCTGGCTGGAAGCTTCTGCCCCATCCGTCTACCAAAGTTGCAGACAGTGGTTGTGTATTCCAGCAGTCATGAGTGAGGCCTGCTTATTCCACTCAGACGTATTCAGCCAAGGTCTTTGCTATAACACACTAGCAGGAAGGTGGGGTGGAACTTGGGAGTGCCCCACTTAGCTATAGTTTTGTAAAAATATATATAAATTGAATTTTTATAATTTATTACAAAGAACAGCAAACAGAAAATAGAGATAAAAAATCAAAATGAAGATATAGTATCGGCGTCTTCAGGGTAGCAGGAAGTTACGTGTTTAAAATACAGAGTCCAAAAGTCTATTGCAATGCTTCCGATGAAGGCCATAGAGATACAAAGCGTTGTAGTCTTAGTGCAATCTAGAATGATTTCAATAGTCATGAAAAAAACGTATATATTTGCCTTTTTCGGCATTGCACTGCCACCAATGAGACACCTTGTTTGTGGTGTGTATAGCATGTCTGAAAAGAAACACAAAACAAAAGGAGGGGTCAAAGAGGAAGAGGAAGCAGAAGAGGGGGGAGGGCACAACCGCATAACTACATAAAGTGAGTACACAGATGAATAGAGTACTTGCTGTAGAGCTGGGGATATTGGACAGTGTGTCTGATGATCGATGGCACAGTGGCGATTTCAGAGTGTAAAGTCCTTTTCATGCCCTGGGCCAGTTCATGGTGTGTGTATGCTGATGAAATAGCCGGGTGCGTCCCAGCATATTCCGGTGAGATTGCAGTGGAGGATGCGGTGGAGTCGTGTTGCAGTGTGTGTAAGTATGAACGTAATATATGCCAGATATCCTTGGGTCACGAGGTGGGGGGCTGAAGAGACGAGTATATCTCAGTTTGCATATCACAGTGAGTCATTCTGCGTGTCCATGCTTCTTTGGTGGGGCAGTGTCAGGCTCACCAGTGTAAAGCGATTTCCCTTTTGGCCAATAGTAGCGCTATCGCTATGAATCTGCGGTGGCCGATCAGACTGCTCATTACTAATCCCAGCAAGGCAAGTTTGGGAGTGGGTGCATATGGCGTGGAGGTCATATCAGAGAGTGAATTAAATATTGTGGTCCAGTATTCGGATATAAGAGGGCAAGTCCAAGTCATGTGAGTGAAATCCAAAATTAACTAGTTTGCATTTGGATCATTGAGATGTTTAATAGGAGTCATATTTGGCCAATTCCGTCGGTGTGACATATGTTCTAAGGACAAATTTAAAATGTAGCATATGTCTGTGGTTGGGAGATACCATCTTAATTTGTTTATGGCAACAAGCCCAATCTTTATCGGATAGTGATTGTCCCAGGTCCTCTTCCCAATGACGCTCGGCCCCCCTATCTTTTACTTGTTTGAGTGTCATACATATACGATGTAGTTTTGTGACCAAATGTGAGCCATCCTGGTCTGTTATGAACAGCGTGAGAGGCGTGAATATTCTGGGGGTAAGGGGAAGGATGGGAAGGCCGAGCTGAGAGCGCCCAGTAATCTTCTTGCGGAGAATTTGTCCATATAAGACATTTCCGCCCCCGCAGTAAGGTCGGTCGGGTTCACAACATGCCCTTCCGGGAATAAATCTCCCAGCCAGAGTGTGTAGTTGCATCTTGCGCAACGAGCGTTGGACTACTTTCTCGGATGTGGATGGTATTAATGGGTTCTGGGATAGAAGGAGTTGGGGTGAGTATAGAGAGCCTTAGCCGAGGAGTAAACTTAGGGGCATATTCTCAAGAACGTGTGATAATCCTCGCAAATGTAACTTAACGCAACCTACAACACCACAGTCTATCGTGGGAAATTTACACTGTGTTAACCAAGTATTCACAACACGGCGGTACCATGCGATAGTCACCAGATACGCGTCAAATGACCGCATTAAAATCAACGCCACGCCGCAAAAATGCGAAACACGAACGCCAAAAGAGCTGCGATGAGACCAAGCGCGACACAAAAAGCTGCGAAAACCAGCCACAGGCCTCCAAATCCCACGCGTCTGCCGGGAAAATGCACTATAAAAGCAACAAAAACAACACACCAGAAAGAAGCCAAAGTGTGTAGCAACATGGATGCACTCTGACCGAGCGCAGAGGCCAACACGAACCCCACAAGCCCCACAGACCACCAGCAAGGAACAACTAGGTCGGGGAAGACGGGGTGCAGTCCGCAGGAAAACAAGACCAGCGTCACGGAGGTGACAGAACAAAATCAGCAACTAACCCACAATCAGCCTACCTTGAATGCAGCCAGAGTGACCAGGAGACCAAAGGAGGAGGCCAAGAGGCGCTGGCATGACATGAAAATCTAAACCAGGCACAAACCCGCTGCCAACAGGAAGTCAGCAACGACGACAGAAGGTGGGAGTCCTGCGCCACAGGAAGAGCTGGAGGAAACTGAGGCCACAGTCAGCAGTGCGGAGATGATGCAAGGAGTCAGGAGTGTGGACACAGCTCGGGAGGACCTGACACAACATCAACAGGATGAGTAAGGACCAGGGACTTGGGGGACAGGTGGAGATGGGTACAAAGGCACACATGCACAAATAAGCAGAGCACACTGCACACCCACAATGACCCTAGATCATGTCCCACATCCCCGTGGCACACTGCAGCACACACACATAGCAATAACAGCACATCCACATTGATGACAATGTGTTACAATGTGCAACCCCAACAGAGGACACAACTGACTCCGCACACGTGCAGAAACAGGCCCACCACATCTGACAGAGCTGGAAACTGTGAAAGGGAAATGTATGCGTAAAACCTTACACCCTTCATGTAGTCCAAATGTACACTGTCTCGCATCTAAATCCTGCACCTCCAAAACAGTCACAATGTACACTGTAATACAGTCTGCATGTAAACAAGAACAATGCGCCAACACACGTCAACACAATGTCAACATGCATCTCCCCTCCAAATTGCAGAGGGACACACAACACCTCCAGCAGAGCACAGAAGACCACACATCAGTGATGCCGGAGTGGACCACCACACCTTCGACACCGACGCCCTACAACAGCCCATTGACATCCCACGCAACCCACCACCAGAACCAGGGCAACCATGCTACTTAGAGGAGAAGCCAGCCCCTGAAACAGACCACACAGCATGAAGCACTCGAAGCACGGCAGGCTCACAACACATCACCGAACCACACATGGAACCCCAATGCCAGGTGTCAGAACACCAAAAGGAGGTGGCCCAACAGGTGCGGGTGTGTTCCGAACCCATGGAAGGCGAACTAGAGCACATACGTGGGTGTCCATTACCCTTCAGGGACCACCTACACCCCATCAAGGAGACCCACACTGCCATAGAGACACACGCAGATGCACATTCCCAGTACAGAACCACGCCCAGGGGCCCGCACATAGCTGTCACACACCCACATTGGCTCTGTGTACGACGGCACAGTCCACTGCCCTTACGAATTGTGTGGGTGATGACAAGGCTACATGTCCAAGCTCTAACCCGCTGCCAGCGGTGACATGTCTGCATCCGCTGTACACAGCACAATGTAATGTCCTAGGGCCCAGGGCCTTCATGCATAGAACAAGACGACAGGGACACACACAGATATCATGTTGAACTGGCTACGGGCACGTGCGCCCGGCCCCTTAATTGGCAGGGCTACATGTACAGTGACGCCTGTGCTGGTTGTGTGTGGGGTGAGTATAAGGCAGCCCGCACGGAGTGCTTGGTGCTGGCAACAACTTGAACAGTGGACAGCAGTGAAATGGAAAAAAAAGCACCTGCATAACAGAGTCAACTGCTGGAGGGAGCCGGAGCAAGTATAGAGGTCATCCAACGTACAAACAGAAGTGTCCGTGAGTTTCAGTGCGCTGCGGTTGGGGCCCCATGTGAAGAAAATATCTAGGATTGTGTCCCTTCTAGACATTCCTGATGCAGCTGCAGTGGGGAGGTGTCACACCTGCATCATCTTCCTCATCGCCGTCCCAGGTCTCCCACACTGCCTGAGGTGATATTGCTGCATGAGCTCTTCACAGCACATAACCAAAAAAGTAATGGACAATGATTCATGTTGCACAGAGCTAGTGGCACCTGGAGTGCTGAGCAGGGGTTCAGGCAGAAGATGGCATCCACGACAGGTGCGGGCTACTCCGTCAGTCTGCCAGTACGACCGTTTCAACACTGGCAGTTGGCGGTTGGAATTGGTCTTGGCGGTGGTTGTGTGTGCCCCCTGCGGTGATGCGACGTCCGGGCCGGACAGGACTCGATTTGATATGTGAGCCCTGGTGGGCCGCAGTTGAGGCCGGAGGTAGCGGACAGTGCAGGGCCACATACACATGGCGTTGATGCCCCCAAGGCCATCGCCTCAGTGGCCATCCAACATCTCAGAAGAAAAGGTCCCAGACCTGACCAGCACAGAGTTAGTGGCCCCAGATGCACTGCGGCCGGCACAGGCACCGGCACACCGCCATGGGATGGTGACTTATGGTGCAGTGAGATAGGGGCACATGAAGTGCTGAGCGGGTCCTCGTCAATGTCCAAGGTGGACATGGCAGAGGCTTGTCGGGGACAATGGAATGTGTCCTCCAGGGCTTGATGCAGAGGGTGGAAGCTGTCCGGAAGCAGCAAATGGAGGAGTGGAATGCCACAGCATCGCCACAAGGTCAGTATCACCAACATGATGGCGCTGACAAACCCAAGTCCATGGACTCAGTCGCCACCAAACTTCAATCAGAAAGTGTCCATGGGTCTCAGGGAACAGACTTAGTGGCACCGGGGCTGCAATGGAATGCAGTCTGCGTTGAGGCCTATACAATGACATCAAGTCAGCCATAAATAAATCGAGACGGAATTTGAATAGTGTGTGACCTACTCGACCGCAGTGGAGGCCTGAGGCAGCGGACGCGGTTCAGCGAGCTCCTCCTGGAAATCTAACACACGACATTGACATGACATTTGGGAATGACTTGTGGTTGACTTAGGCAAAAGCACCAGAGCGGGTGTTCAGTCAGTGACGATGGTGTGTCCTGCCTGGTGCGGACTGGATTGGATTGGCGTGAGGCCTGCTGGACCACAGTGTAGGCCGAAGGCATAGACATCAAGGGCACACAGACATGTGTAGTTGGGATGCCAGGCACAGACTTGGTGTCACCACATCGAAGGGAGTATAGTGAGTTAAATCTGCCATTCTTGATGTTCTCTGCCATAGTGTAATCAAGACTCAGTTCCAAATGTGTGACCTACTTTTCCGCTGTGCATGCAGGTGGAGTACCTCAGCGAGAAGGGAGCACAGAGTGCCTGGTGTCGCGGAGGCCGTGATGGTCTGAGGAGGCTGCCAAGTTTGTGGCACTCTGGCTTGGAGCTTGAACGGGCATGAGGTGGGCCCTCATCGACATACACTGGTGTCGGCAGGTGTGAATTGAGGCCCGGCAGGACTTTTATGGGGCCCTGTGGCCCGGGGTGCAGCAGGCGCACAGGAACGCAGGCAACGGGGGCCGTTAGGTGGCGCACGAACCAAGATGGCTGCACGGCTGTGAGGCTCTGGCAGCTTAGCAAGAAAAATCTGTCAAAAATCCTACCCATACCGCATGAATCCAGACTTAAATACCTGTAGCTCACTTCTTGATGTATCCTGCGATGCTGGGGTGATTTTCGTGGCCTCCGCATGCTGCTGACTGGCTCCAGATTGGCCTCTGTGTGTCGAGGGGCGAGCGTGCGGCACCTCCTGGATGCCAACGCGGTTACCCCTATTATGGGAGTCCCGGGGATCCCACGTGGCGGCGGGCCCCATTTGCCGGCTGTGCATTCTGTTTCCCCATGCTTGCTGCCAATCTGCCCGACTATAAGCCCAGCTGCCGCTGTCATGTGGAGGGTGTGAGGCCATCAATGCCTTCGCAGACACACGGTGAGGTGCCTGCTGCCCTTTGATGATCCTGGGGCCCTGACCGAGCGACGCTACACACAACTTAGTTAGGCCTCCCCCCAGCCACGCTTTAACGCATCCCAGGGGCCTCATTATCGCCCCAGCCTCTGACACCTGCTAATTAGTAATTACTCGCAGCGGACGCCATTCCATACGAGCGGTGAAGACTGGTCTCCCTACCTTGCGCCAGCGACTTTCACTGCAACCAAGACGCCGCCATTGCTGATCCCGCCGCGCTGGACTCCTGCGGTACACCGTGGTGCTCCTTGCTGCTTCCGATTGCAGCTGCCCCTGACCCCCACCTGCAGAGCTGGACTGCCTGCTGTCCTCCCTGGGGGTTAATAGAGGTGCCCCCCGAGCGCGCAAACTGGGGGCCTTATTCCTGGCACTCCAAACACTACTGTGAGCTAGCACCCCTGACCTGTTTGGGATGCGCATATTGTCACCGGTGGGCTGCCGGTAGGCGCTGTGTCATTTGGGGGACATTTGACCTGCCCTGGTGAGTTTGATGTGCCTGAATGGTGTCTATAGCGGTCTGTTCCTACATGTGCTGCGCCGCTGGTGTTGGGTGCTGACGCTCTCTCTGACACCTGTGGTCACGCTTCAGGGCTCACTCATTCCCTGGAGGCCATCCCTGATGCCAGCCTGCCGACCGCCTGTGGGATCCTCATAGTGGCAGTTTTTTGTGCTTGCTGTGGAGAGGTGTGGCTCACTGGTTAGAGGCGGCAGACCCGTAAGCAGAGAATCGGCCAGGGACCAGGGTTCAATTCCCGACGTGGCAGGGTCGTGGACCAGGGTCAAAACGGACTTGATAATTCTCGCCTCGGTACCTACTCTAACCAGGAACACACTCGGCAACTCTGGGCATTAAGCTTGCCTCATCTCTACAACGGCCCCCCACAGACGCCGGGGATGCCTGGCTTCACCTTGGAGATACCCAGAAAGGGACCATCTCACAGGGATAGCCAGGACGGGTTCCCCAGCGGTCTACAGCGCCGGGACGCCCCGTTGCTGGGGCAGCTGTGCGCTTTACAAGTCTACAACATTTACATTTACATTTACATTTGCTGTACCACCCTATACTGAATTGCTACGACTGGGGGTACACCCTGCAGTTGCGGCTCAGATTCCATCTTTGGCCATATTGGAGGCTGTTGTAGTGGGCTGCCCTGGCTCCTCTCTGTGACTGTCCCCATTTCTCCAATACTGTCCACCCTTCCTCCAGAGCTTCACCATCCACACACCGCCTCCTGCGGTGACCCCTTAGGCGTACTAGCCTCCATCCAGTCTCCCCAGACAATTCCCGGCTTACTCCTGCCAGCTCCCTGGTCTCAACAATGGGGAAGCCTGATGGCCGCCAGCCCAAGCTGGTCTTTGACTCCAAAAAGGTGGCTACACGGTCCAATACAGATGACAATAGCCAACTAGGCCCCGAACAATCACAGGAGACGCTGACAGACCCAGCAGACAAGGTCAAGACGCTATTATTAGCTATGCAACAAAGCCTCACTTATCTCTCTGGTAAGATGGACACTATGAATAGCCGCCTTGACTTTCTTGTGCAGAAAGTAGACAAACACGATGAACAGCTCAAAGTGGTGGAACAGCGTATTTCTGACACGGAGGATGCAGGCTCCCAGATGCAACGTCAAATGATGCCAATGGATAAACTCCTGAAAATTAGCGCAGCAAAAAATGAGGATCTCGAGGCCCACAGCCGCCGCAATAACATTCAAGTGGTGGGCATACCTGTAAGCACGAACACAGGCCGCATGGAGGACTTTATCGAACGCCTCTTGTTGGCTACCATCAGACTTGAGCCCTTCTCAACACAACTTATTGTGGAATGTGCGGATCGCTCTCTTGGCCCTCGCCCTCCTCCTGGTAGCCCGCCACGTCCCATCGTGGATCGACTCCTTAACTATAGGGACCGAGACACCGCACTGAAGATGGCTCAAGAGAAAAAATCACTGTCCTTTGAGGGTAATGAGTTTACCATATACCCAGACTGTACTGTCACGGTTCAGGAAGCCCGCCGGAACTTTCTGCAAGTCAAGCAAAAGCTTCGCAAAGCTCAAGTTGACTATGCCCTCATGTACCTGGCACGGCTGCGGATCACTAATCAAGGTAAAACCATAATTTGTACCAATCCGCAGCAAACCGAGGACTTCCTTAAGGCTCTTAAGCGTAGATCGCTGCGCCAGGATTCCACCGACCAGGATTCCAGATCTTCATCCCCTGCAGGGAGTTGAACTGAAAGCTCCACCGCTAACAAGTTGAAAATCGCCAACGGCTCCCACTACCCTCACTATTGAGTGTTACGCTCTGCTTAATCTCAGTTGCTGCAATCACTGCCTGCACGTGCTGTGGACACAATAAATGTAGTCAGGTGTTGTGTTTTTTTATTGGATTTTTTTTTGCTCTCCTGTGTTTAGTCACGGACAGTTGTATACTCCCTTTGAATTATAAGCAGTATATTACACTTTGGTGGGTTTTATTGTTTCCTACTGGTAGGTTTGTTCTGGACCTTGCCAAGCACCCTCCCCCCGGTGTTCTCCCCTACTAGGTCCCTATGGATCTGGGACACTGCATTGCAGTTTTGGGATGGGAGACGGGAGGGTTTCGTGTTCCACTGGCCCCCCCACATGGGTGTTCCCCCAAGCTTCATATTTTTTTGTTTGACTCCTATAGTTCATTTGTTTGTGACTGGTAAATCAAAGGGATTTGGGGTTGGGGGTGGGCAATCATGCAACAGCACGATTAGGGTGCTGATGTGGGTGGGGGTGGTTGTGTCTTTGAGATCCCACTACGCTGTTGGCATGATTGGTGTGCTACCGCGAGCGGAGACTCGTTTGGGATTGTTGTATTTTTTTGTTGTATTTTTGTTACATCAGCAGATAGACATGTCAGCTCACACTGCACGATCCGTACGCTCACCGCACAATAAGATATCATTTCTACTGCACAGTAGAATCTGGTATGGTTCTACACTCTGATCAGCTACGTTTAAAATTACTCACATGGAACGTCAGGGGCCTTAGCGACCAACGTAAGCGTAGGCAGATCCTTGCTTACCTTGATAGGCATCACATACAAGTCACATTGCTGCAAGAAACACACACAGACCCCCGCCGCCCCCAGTGCTTTGGAACCAGATGGGCCAGTGATCGGGTCTTTTCCTCTTATTCTACGTATTCGCGCGGTACGTTGATTTTAATTTTAAAAAAACACCTCCTTTATTTTTGGAGGTGCTTACAGTGATCCCTCGGGGAGAAGCTGCGTGCTCTGGGGTACGTTGGGTACCCAGTCCCTTACGCTGGTCTGCTGTTATGGACCCAATACGGATAATCTGGATTTTTTTACTACCCTCTCGGGACACATTCTCAAGGTGGAATCTACACACATCTTATGGGGGTTGATTTCAACACTACTTTACGTCCCTCAGTTGATAGGTCTAATCCCCTCCCACATCATTACACCAAAACCCAAGACACGCTATCCCGGCTGATTCTGGACCACGGTCTCATTGATGCCTGGCGTCATGGTCACCTGCAAGGCAATGAAGGTACTTACTACACCAGAGCACACTGTTCATGGTCGAGCCTCGACTACTGGCTATGTAACCACGTCACAAACTCACATACAACATGTCAACCATTATGCCCAATACTGGATCCGCCATCCCATATACACGCCACATGTAGCAACCGAGCACTGGTCCCTAAATACGATCCAGCTGGACAGGGTTATATTGTCCACGGTAGCACCCAGGGCCCTTTGCCCGTCCTCTGTTGAATGCACATTTAAGGCATGGACCCGCATTGCTCGCCGCCTCCACTTTCCCATGCTATACTCCCCGTTGTTTCCACTCACTTATCATCCAAAGCTGTCCCTACTACAGGAAGGAGTGTTTAAAAGAGTTAAACTTCAGCGACGTAAACAGTGCTGGGGCGATCTCTACCTGAACGGCACATTCCGTACACTGCAACAATTGTACTCGGACCCCCGCCCTCAGCCATGGAAACCTTCCTATACGTTCGCTTGCGCCAAGGGATTGAAGACTGTACTCCTGCATACCCTCACGAACCCCCGACGGTTCCACCCTTACATCTCACACTACATGCAAGCTCCGCCTCTCATTTAGTCTCTACACTTTACCATAACCTATACAATGATGCTGACTCTCTCCCATGTGCTGCTCGGTATAAATGGTCAGCAGAGCTCGGACAGGACCTCACAGATCAGCAGTGGGTGTACTGCTGCCAGCAGACGGAGCGGATTTTCTCTAGTAGTCGGCTCCATCTAATACATTATATATTTCTGCACCGCACCTACTACACTCTGGTTAAACTACACAAATTTGGGCTGAGAGACACTAACAGAGGTGACAGATGCCAGGCGGAAGGAGCTGACTTTCTACACTTAGCCTGGGAGTGTTGCTCAGTTAATACATATTGGCAACATGTGTTTACTGCACTGAGTCTGATGACCTCCACAACACTTCAGACGTCCCCACTACTAGCGCTACTTGGGTATACCAAACAACTGCCCATAGCTTACCGTAAATTTGCATCATTCACTCTACTACTGGCTCGTCAGCGGGTGGCCTGCAGGTGGGGTCGTGGAAGGGCACCTAAGTTCAAGGAATGGGTTGCAGACCTGATACTCTGGCAAGAGCAAACACACACATATGCTGAACTACTTCCAACTTCCTCACGCCCGAGATATTTGGGGGCCACTACAATCATATCTCCTGGAACACCCTGTTGAGACTTGATGAGATGCCTGCTCCCCCCCCCAAGTCCTCTGGGAGGGATCTATGACTTGCCTGGCTCCCAGTACTGTGCAATGTCTATACACATGCGCAATATGGTCCCTGACGCTTTCTCATGATTATTCTCAGTTACTAGTTCATGATTATCCTCTCGTAAAGTTGTCAAATGTCATGAACCAATAATGTAATGTGCTGTACAATGCTATACCTTCTATTACGGACTGTTACTTCATTGCCGAACTCCGACAGATTTGCTAGAGCTGTGTTGTATGTACCTATAAATGAGCATTTGTGGTAATGTTGTTTGTTTTCTTCTGTCTGATGTTACTTACTATGTGCAAAAAATCAATCAACAAACTAAAAAAAAAGGAACGCATGCAACACCGCTCACGGCGACGGCCTCATGGCAGGGTGATGGGCGCCGCCCTGGCAGAGTCGTTGGGCATTCTGGAAGAGGACCACGCCCAGAGCTACATGCTTTTTATTCACACCACTACGCGTGCCCAGCATACGCCGGGCCAGCCCACTACGCTCACGCGGGGGGCATAACAAGCTACATTTCTGGGATCTTCCCCACTGGCTGGGGTGACATGGTTGCGTCCACTGTCCCCTGCACTCCATACACCAGCGGTGTATGTCGACATGGATATGTGTGTGGTCTGCATACTGCAGTCTGGCCATCGCTTCAACGCCACACTTGCCATTGTGTACATTGTCATTCATAGGTCAGTTGCCTCCTTCACACATGCCTGGTCCCCACCTCTTCCCACAATCTACTATCGTGTGGCTGAGGTGCCATGCAGTTGATGGCTTATGTGCATGGCTGGCCCAGGTTGCCCGAGTGAGTTGTGCTGTCGTGTCTGGTGGGTGGGCATGTTGTTTGACATGTTGTATGTGAGTTTGTGACGTGTGTATTCCCAGTGTTGTGAGTTGCTTGGTTGTGGAGTTGAGGTGTGTGGTGTGTTCATTTGGTACTTGCCAACGAGCAGCGCATTTCTCTAGGTGCCAGCCAGGAAGCGCCGGGTGAGGGTGGGCTGTCGGAAGATGTAGGACTCATGCACTCGGAATGGGTGGTTGGCGTCGAGGTTGCTGGAGATTCCCAGCTGGCCCACTATTGCCTGCACAGTGATGGTATGCATGTGCTTTCGGTTGCGGATATTGTGTGCAGTGTCAAGTAGGACGTGTGTACATTCAATTGCCCCCTGACACGTGAGGGAATCCAGCTATGGCTTTGGCGCCTTGCTTGGTCTCCAGCTGTTCCTGTGCAGTGTGGGGGAAGGATAGGTAGTGTGGTACCTAGCTGAAGATGGCATCCAAGACAGTTGGGGGGGCTTGGATGTGGCTGGCTGTGAGACTCCTCGGACTCTGGCGGTTGTTGGTTGGGGGCTACCAGAGGACAACAGGTGTGGCACAGCCAGCAGCTTTGTGTGGGGTGGGATGGTGGTTGTCCGCTGTGTTGGTGCCGTCGGCCTGTTGGGCGATGAGGGTCACGATGCGTAGGATGGTTGTTCTTTTGAGCCTGTGGTGCACAATGACATCCTCTGGTATTAAGACTTTGAGGCTGGTGCGTTTCCTGTGGGTCCACTGTCTTTGTCCGTGTGTCCTCTGTAGGGAGAGTTCGGGGGGGGGGGGGTTGTGGTCCTGGGTGCGGTGGCGGTGGGTGTTGTTGCCCTCTTGGGTGTCCGGCACGCATGTTCAGTGGCTCCATGGCATCTGTTGTTCTTCAGGTGTGTCTTTGGGCTGAGCTCCCTTTTCTGTTGCAGGCTGCCGTCCGACTTTGCACCAGGTCAGAGCAGGTGTTTGTTGTCTTCTGCTAACGCTCCTTATTGCATGTTTCGTGGTCTTTTTGCCGATGTGGCAGGATGTTGAGAATGTTGTTGTTGCGGCTTTTTGCACGGGAACGCCTACTCTGCATCTGATTAGCGATAGTTGCCGGGGTCATCTGTGGCGATGTTTTTTGCAGCTGCTATCTCTGGTAAACTGGTGCTATGGGCTGTTAGCACCAGCTTGTGAATGGGGTGATGAATTTATCGCAAGTTTGGCTGCGCTAAAGTGCCGTTAACTCGGCGATAGCTCCTTGAGAATATGGCCCTTAGTTTTTTCCAAGCCCAGCAAGTGTTGGATAAGGGCTGTATGTCCGTGGGGTCTAGCCGAATGCCTGACGGAGAAATAGCTCCCAGGGGTGTGGGAACTGCTAGGTCACGTTCTAGCCTGCTATCCGGTATACGAGTGTCTGGGTGGAATCAGTGGTACGCAAATTGGGCCTGTGCTACCAGGAAGGTCAGGGACTGCGAACCCACCTTGTTCATAGGGAAGCGTGAGGGTGTCCCAAGACACATGGGGCCTGTGTTCGGCCCAAACTAAGCATATTAGTTGCCCCTGCAGCTATGAAAAGGAAGTCTTGGTTAATGGTATAGGTATATTGACAAATAAATATAGGAATCGAGGAAGTACATTCATTTTAATGAGGGCGATACAGCCTGCCATGGACAATGGTATTGGATCCAGCGCTCTATCTGCGAGGTGAGCATGTATATTGCGGGCTGGTAATTTAGGCATATAACTTTCTATTTATTCCTATGCAGGATTTTTCCTTGATATTTAGCTGTGTCAGCTTCCCTTCAAAGGGGGCAACTGCCGCTGGTCTGAACGGTCGATTCTGTAAGCGGTAATTATTCAGATTTGCCCCAGTTGATGCGCAGGCCCGACATGTCTCCAAAGCGTCCGATCTCAGCACTGAGGGTTTGCAGGTTCACAGCAGGGTCTCTAATGAAGAGCAGGATATCATCTGCATACATGGATAAAAGTAGGGAACGGTGTCGGAATCGAAGACAGCGATGCATATATTTTTCCTGCAGATGCCGAACTAGGGGATCCATTGCTATTATAAAGAGCAGTGGCGATAAAGGGCAGCCTTGATGGCTGCCACGTGAGATCAGGAAGGGAGCAGAGAGAGAACCACTTAACTGGAGCCTAGCTGTGGGGGATGAGTATAAAAGTGAGATAAGTGAGATAAAATTAGAGGGCATGCCCAGCTTACGAAGTGCGGTGAACAGAAATGGCCACTCTAGGAAATCAAAGGCTTTTTCAGCATCAAGCCGCACCACTGCTGCAGGGATGGTTTAAGAAATCCTGTTTAAGACAGAAAAGATGGTCCTAAGATGTAAGGCAGTTGATCTGTGTGGAATAAATCCGGACTGGACCGGAGAGAGAATTGGGTCCAGCAGCAGTGACAGTCTGTTCGCTAGCATCTTTGCAAGAATTTTGTCAAAATTTATCAAGGATAGGGGATGGTAAGAATGCTGTTTTTGCCAAGTTTAAGTAGGAGCGCAATTCCTGCCTCCATCATTGAGTGGGGAAGATGCCGTTATTGACAGATTCAGCAAGAACCTCAAGTAAGTGGGGTATAAGCGTTCATTTAAATGTTTTGTAGAAGACTCCGGGCGTCAATGGCCTGGCCGATTACTTCCACCATGTAGGGTTCACTAAGGAATTGCGCCTGCCCCGTCAGAAGCCAGACTATGGCAACCTCCTCCAAATATGAGAGGTGTTCTGTGAAGTCAGTGGGAAGTTTGGACGAGTACAATGAACAATAGTATGCCACTAGGTCTGATATTATGTCTGCGTTTTCAGTGATGATGGAGTCATTAGGGTGCCGCAGTGATGCTATATGTCCAGCACCCCGGGGGGGCGTACCAGGTGAGCTAGCGTCCTTCTGGGGCGCTGTCTTTCACCATATCTACGGCCTGCATTGTATTTGACTAGTAACATGTCCTCTCTATCCGCATGTTCATTAAACTCAAGTATTAGAGCTTTGCGTTTATGTGGGGTGTCAGGCACGTCGGGTGAGGTGTCTAGATGTGTTAATTTTGTTTCTGGTTGGGATAGACTGCTTCTAATGCTTGTTTGGAAATTCAGACACAGTGAATATGCGCCTTGAAGGCAACCCATAATACTGCATATTGCATCACTGAGCCCACATTTAAAGTGAAATATTCAATTATTGCATCGTGTAGCTCAGAATTGAAAAGTGTATCTAACAGGGCTGTGGCCAGGAAAGTCCATCTACATTGCACCCGGTAGAGTATGGAACTGCTATATGCAGAAGCACGGCTGCATGGTTAGAGAGGGTGCGGGCAGAGTATCTATGTTTCGGATCCATTGGCACCCCTGTGCGTTTATGAACTAGAAATCTATTCATGTCCATGTCAAGTGTGGTGCTAAGTGAAACGTATACCCTGGTTCTCCAGGATGATGTGTGCGCCATACATCATGTAGGGCTAACGAGTGTGTGAGGTCTCGGAAGGCCCGTGATGCCTGGGGTTTCGAGCTCTGTCCATCGCCAGATCAATCACGGCCAGGATCCAGCCATAGATTCAAATCCCCACCAAGAAGCAGTGTGTCATAATCGTGCCTGTCGAGTAATATGTGATGCTCTGAATAAAAACCCGGGTCATCTGTGTTAGGTGCGTAAATGTTGAGGAACAAGGTTTTCTTGCCGAGCAGCGACCCTATCACTAAGAGATATCGCCCATGTTCATCCGCAATAATGATGTGGTACGTGAAGGGGAGGCTGCGGTGTATTGGTATGCACACTCCATAGGAGTATGTACTGTAGCCAGAGAAGAATCTGTGCGGGCCCCATATGGAGACAAATGGAGGGGAGAGTTGCGGAGGCAAATGTGTTTCTTGCAGAAACGCTATCTTGATGTGATGCCTACTGAGGTGGGCTGGTATTAGCTTGCATTTCCGGTGGTTGTTAAGCCCCCGTACATTCCAGGATATTAATTTTACTTCAACATTTACATCATGAGTTGATGCCATGTGAGCACAACGGTGCATGGATATTGGATGCAATTCTGAAATGTGTTGTATGCGGCTGGAAGGAGAGGGCACAAAGGACAAGGAGAAAGAAATAAAAGAGATAACTAAAACAAAAATAGAAGAGAACAAATGCCCAAGATCCCTCCCCCCACCCACACCAGAATTGAACAGCCTGGCGTATACCCAACAACCCAAATTATAAAAAGTACATCCCCAAATCAAACCATTTGGACTCATACGCAGGTGGCGGGCAACACTTCGGAAAACCCAATGCCCAGACTTTATCTGGTACAAAGTAGGAAACAAGGAAACCCTAGAAGTCGGACGGGACCAAGGGTAGACATATATTTTAAGGAACAATGGTCCCATTCACACAGGGTAGAAAAAATACCACAATTGATACAATGAGAAATTGGGTTTATATACATAGTCAATGCAAAGAATAATAATAAATGCAATTAAATTGTGTATCACAACCTAATAATAAGCAAAACGGTGAGTGAGCTAACTGTGACAGGGTAAAAAGGGAAATCAGCCGATTTCCTAAACCCAGGAAGGTGACTTAAAAGGTGACTTTTTAGTGCATGAAAATAGGCAGTAACAAAAATAGTCAGATCGGCATCTCATACTCAAACATTTGAATAACAGATAATATAAAGTTTAGAGATGGAAGTCGACGACGTTTCGAATCCCTTGGAAATAGCGAGCGGATGGGCATTCTTCGAGCCTCTGCCTGCTTGCGATACCTCTGGCTCACTCGAGCGCTCGGCGCCGTGTGTTTCCGCCCTGTACAATTACTCAGGGACACCGCGCACTCAAAGTGCACTCCCCTTGTGGATTCCGGTCCCAGTCGGGACCCGCCTGATATTCCCCTGATTATTTCGCGCGCTGCCTTCTTCTACGGCCGCATGACCTACGCCGTATTTGCAACATGGCTACCTGCACTTCTCCATCCTGACCCCAATTGGTCACCGTGCCTTCACGTACTTGCCGGTCATGACCACGCGTCGCTTCCGCTAGACAACTTGCTAACTTCCCAGGCATTTCTGTTATCAATTGTCCTGAAGAGATCCCACTATTGCTATATGTGGGTGTTTAAGTGGTGCCAATGAGGGACAATAAAAGCCAGGATAGTGTTAACAAGTATAAAAATTGCAACATAATGCAGTAATTCTATCACAAAATATGCAGCATAATTCGCCTTTGCTTGCTGAAGTATTTAGTCAACCCTGCTGCATTATTTGGCCTTCTCCTGCTGCATCTGTTTATAGTGCCCTGAGGTCTCAGCCCGTGGCAGAAAGCACTGTGAATATGTAAGTCATTATTTTAAAACAGTATTTACATACTCTAAGCTAGGATGCTACAAAATGATACAGTGCTTGAGATAAAACAAGTTCTTACAAAATATACTTTTTAGGAGTATGTAATCAAACTGTATCTAATGCAGACATTTTGTAAGTGTTTCCACTATTCCAGATCTCAGCTGATAACACCCTTACATTACATCTCAAAAAGAATAAATCTTTGCCACCATGAAGCTTTAAGCAGATCCACTGGAATTATTCAGCGAAGAGGACCACATTATGCAGCAGGTTTGATTAAATTCTGCAGCAAGAAAAGGTAAATTAGGCAGCACAATGCCTCACATTTTGTGGTTAGCATTACTTCATTATTTTGTCATTTAAACTCAAGGTAACACTGTCAGGGGAAATATTTCACCTCATTAGTAACATGTAACAATTTAACACCCAAATACAGCAGTAAGCAACTACGAGATTACCAGTCAATCTTTGCAAAGGGCATTCCACTGCTCCGGAACACTTTGTCACGCTTTAAGTAACATTTGTTCCGTTTGAGCTAGAATCAAGTTTTTTTTTGTTGAAAACCACAGATTATGCAGCAAATGCAGTAAACTGCGAAATGTGTGGAAAACACTGCTGCGGCAGAAGCTCATAATTCCAGTGGCCCTGGGATTAAGTCACTCAATCAATTAATGGCTGGTAAAAAGGCTGATTTCTTTTTTAACTTTCGGCACCACCACCACACCCTCCGCTTTGAAGCAGAGGCACCTCAAAGTCAGTATTACCATTAAGGGTCAGTTTTTTATGAAAGCTGAGTCCAAGAAGTGGCAGGTAGAAGGCAAGCAGGGTTGCATTCAGATGCAGAGCCCTAATCCTCTCGACCAATGGGGCCTCACAGCAATGGTCCAGGAGACCGAGGAAAGGAGCAAGATTCATATATATTGTCAAAGAGAAGGCCCAGAATAGGGAGCACTGTATGGGGATTCATTATTAGGTCTCGCCTGAGTCAGCGCATGCGCTGCACTGGCGAGACTTTTAGTAAGGGCTTCAGAAAATGCTACCATGGCCTGGCCTAGAGCTTGCGGTCACACGTGCGGGCGCGCGCTTATGGGCTTTCCTCTCGCTCTCCCGCGCGCCTTTCTCTGCCTCTCGGTTTTGCTCGCGCTTCAACTCCCTCCCTCTCCCTCACCACAGAGCGCGTCTATTTACTTTCAGCCCGGCCGCGCTTCAACTCCCTCCCCCTCCCCTTCCCTCACCACAACTCCCGGGCTTCGGGTCCGCATGTCTTGTTTCAGCTCATCACCACGTCCTCTATTCGTTCTTTATCTGGACTTATCTGATTTTCGTATTCTTTCCATCACCCTCTGCCGTTACTTACACGCCGGTCCTTTCTTCAAATTCCTTGCATCACCCACTCCCCGCTCCCCCTCTTTTTCCTCTTAGAAGCTCATGATTTGCTTAATTTCATGGATCTGCAGAGTCTTGCACTCCACTGGATAACTGGTAAAATTGCAATTTTGCGAAATTTGCCAAATGTATTGATTTTGCCTTACATGTAAGTTGCAAAAATCTGCCATAGACTGGTTTCCCCAGAAAATGCCTCCCATGCTTCTCAAACCGGTCTTCTGCTTAGATCTCATAAGACATTTTCATGCGAGATTTGCGCTCGTTTACTACAAATAACGAGCAATACCGGAAAGCCACGCTCTGAAAGCGTAATTTCTCTAAATTTTGTTACACATAGACGGAGTTTTGCTAAATTTTGCAAACAAAAATAAAACACTTTCACAGCCCAACAGTACCCGAGTCCGCACCCATTTACACCATGTGCCCCTCTCGCCTCAGTCTCAGCCCTCGGCACTCCACCCTCTCCCAGAATACCAGACCCTGCTCTAAAACCAGTCTTCAGCCATCCAGCAAAGCTTTCCTGTACTTCATGGCTATTCATTTTTCACTTCAAAAAGTAGCCAAATAATATTCATGGGCATTCTGCTACCAATATTTTTCCTTCGCTCCCTCCCCGCTTGTGAGTCTAGGTCGGAGTTTAGTAATCTGCATTACTGCTGTTATCCATGGCTATAATTTAATTTGTCATACTGTTATTTTATTATTGGCGAGGCTTTGTTAAAACAAGTAATACTAGTTCTGTATTGGTTTCCTTCACTTCCTGTCAGTGCAGAGGTAAGCCCGCAGAATGATTCAGTGCCAGGGCAGCTCGAGTTTTACGGGTTCAAAGACCTGCTTTCTCCGCTCCAGCCCTCTCCGTTGTCTTGGAAACGGTCACTCTTTACCACACACCTGCACAACGCGGCAGATTATTAACTCTACTCGTGGTTGGGTGTGAGTCGCCACTGACACCAGGGTGGGGGAGGGGGACATGCTGCCAGAGCACTCAGTCAGAAGCGGGAGAAGTTTCACTTTCCAGTTGCAGCTCTGGGCTCGGCTAACATGAGTGTGTGCGCGCGGCTGACTTGTCAATGCACGCGCCTGCCTTCATTACTGAGCACTATCAAGATTCGGATGGCCGGTGAGGTGACGCGCCACTGGGGCTCGCCCATCTCGATGACGTAAGCCTCGTCAGGGCATGAGAGGACGAGGCAGACTCCTTCCTTGCTGCGAGCAGAGAATGATTGCAGCAGGTGCACAGTTTAGCAGAGTTCATGGCAGGGCCGGCCTTGGGCGAGTTGGGCACAGGCCAGGGCGCCAGTCTTCTGAGGGGCGCTGCTGAGAGCTACCTGACTTAATGTCATATAAACATCAGCTCGTCCATTCCACTTGTTGCTCCTGCTAACAACAAATAAATCCAATTCATTATATTCTCTTCCTGACTCACAAAGTTATCTTTGGCCACACACCTCTGTACACATCTCACTCAATCTGCATTACTCTGCACACGGCTGTCTACGATCCCGCTGCCGACATACATCTTTAATATATGTGCACATTCCTGAAATGATTGCACGCACACCCAGCCTGGTAAACATTTTAATGCTAATGAATGCATGCAGACCTATGCACATTACGGTGTAATGATACAACGAGCGTGGCATGCATTGCTATTGAAATATGGGCACATGTTCTGCTATGTGCAGTTGCCTAGCGCCTACTTCTCATGTATAAGGCCTCGAAGGGCATTTAGATTTTTAGCGCTCCTCGGCGCTCTGATAATCGTTATTGTGAAACATATGTAACAAGCAGTGGCATAGCCAATAGGACTCGCCTTTGGGACCTTATAAGTGTTTAGCCATGCAACAGGTGATGTTGTTGCACCAAGGATATTGTGCTGCATAACGAAATACTTATAAGGTCCCAAAAGCGAGACCTATTGGCTATGCCAATGCTTGTTATGTTTACTATTGGCCAGAGACAGCTTCTTCAGAGAGATACCCCAAAGAAGGGGACAACATAAGTTTTTTTTTTTTTTAAATGGACAATAATTAGTGAAGCTGGTAATGCTGCCAAGTGTGTAAGTGGCCACTGCTGGTTATCATTAAGCAGTAGCGGCTCCTGGAGGGAGTGCTGCCAGGCGGTAATGCTGGGCGGGGAGGGGTAGGGTGGGGGGTAGTAAACTCCGTATTATGGCGTAACGGAGGTAAGTATACAAATAAATAAATAAAACAAATTTCGTTGCGCGCCCTGCATCGCCAAATGCTTGGAGTCCACAGGCACGGATAGTTAAAATTAAATAAATAAAACCACGTACCTTGCGCTCGCTGAGCAACTTGCACAGGAGCCCCGAGAGCTCGGAATCAGTGCGGTCTCTGGTCTGCCAGCCCCCAGGTCTCTGCTGCACGTGTTTTCAGTGCTGTCTCTGGTCTGCCAGCCCCCAGGTCTCTGCTGCACGTGTTTTTCAGTGCGGTCTCTGGTCTGCCAGCCCCCAGGTCTCTGCTGCGCGTGTTTTTCAGTGCAGTCTCTGGTCTGCCAGCCCCCAGGTCTCTGCTGCGCGTGTTTTTCAGTGCGGTCTCTGGTCTGCCATCCCCCAGGTCTCTGCTGCATGTGTTTTTCAGTGCGGTCTCTGGTCTGCCAGCCCCCAGGTCTCTGCTACACGTGTTTTTCAGTGCGGTCTCTGGTCTGCCAGCCCCCAGGTCTCTGCTGCACGTGTTTTTCAGTGCGGTCTCTGGTCTGCCAGCCCCCAGGTCTCTGCTGCACGTGTTTTTCAGTGCGGTCTCCGGTCTGCCAGCCCCCAGGTCTCTGCTGCACGTGTTTTTCAGTGCGGTCTCTGGTCTGCCAGCCCCCAGGTCTCTGCTGCACGTGTTTTTCAGTGCTGTCTCTGGTCTGCCAGTCCCCAGGTCAGTGCGGTCTCTGGTCTGCCAGCCCCCAGGTCTCTGCTGCATGTGTTTTTCAGTGCGGTCTCTGGTCTGCCAGCCCCCAGGTCTCTACTGCACGTGTTTTTCGAATGAGATTTAGTCTGGATGTTCAGCGTTGCTCTGCCTGTCCAGGGTTGTGGCCAGGGGTTCAGAAGGGTGTCCATGCCTGATGATGTAGAGCGCACCATGGCCGGAAACAGGTTCTCCCGGGTCAGTGAGGGAGAAATCTACACGAACCGATCAGTGCAGCGTACAGGCCGGTCTAGTCGACAGCAGCTCTTCACCTGACTGCCAGTGACCTCCGCCGCTGCAGAGCCCATGTGCGCAGTGCCTGACCCAAGAAAGAGTGCGAACCGAGAATAACAGAATAAAAGGCAAAGCGCCTCCGCGGCCGGTGCATGCCCTAGACCGCGGAGCGCTAGGCCTATCCGAGAGTGGAGGGCTTCGGGTCAAAGGTGACGGGCCGTGAATGTAAGGGGGTTGAGTTAATGTGCACATGCGCCTTTATCTTACACTAATTTGCAGATTTCAAGTTCACATCGCTCTGGAATAAAGCAGCCTTTGTCCGGGTGTCCGCTGTCGCTCTTCGGGGAGGACTGAAGCACACTGAGTGTTTACAGGGGCACCCAGTACAAGCACCACAAACAGCGCCCGGCACCTTGATACCTGCAAGTCACTCTTACAGACTAAACTGGTGCTGTGAGTATATCACGCCAATCAAATAGTACAGAACAACAGCGCCTACAAGTGTGGGCCTCTTGCATTTACTACCACTACAGTCCAGTGCTACGCTCACTAATTTAGTACAGCACCACTGCAAAGGTAATCTGACCCCCCCCCCCCCCCACCAACATTTCTGGTTGCCAAAACCAGCACAGCGCCACAGCGCCTGCGGTCCCTCGCTCTCGCTGAATGTGGACGCACTGCAAAGGCACTCCGCTGCCGCCTCCCTGACAGCCGCGCTTCCTCCCACGCATCCAACCAGCAAGTGGACAGCTCATAGTGTCGAGGTACGGCCTCGCGGCGCTGTAATCCCCAGCCCTTGGAATAAGCTTTGAAGTCAGGTGCCACTGCACCTAAAGCCTGACGTACTGTACCACAGCAAGTCTAATCCTTTCACACGTGCAATCACATTACGGCACCATCGCACATGTGATCGACTCTAACCCATGGAATATGCGCTGAAGTAGGGCCCACTGCAGATAAGCCCCTCGAAGTGCAGAACCACTGCAGCTAAGACACCGCTGCAGCTAAGACACCACTGCAGCTACGCCTGTCCTAGTACTATACCACTGCAGCTAATCCTGTTGCAGTACGACACTACTGCAGCTAAGTCACCACTGCAGCTACGCCTCTCCTAGTACAGCACCACAGCAGCTAAGCCTGTCGCAGTATGGCACCACTGCAGCTAAGACACCACTACAGCTCTGCCTGTCCTAGTACGGCACCACTGCAGCTAAGCCTGTCGCAGTACCGCACCACTGCAGCTAAGACACCATTGCAGCTAAGCCTGTCCCAGTATGGCACCACTGCAGCTAAGCCTGTCGCAGTACAGCACCACTGCAGCTAAGACACCACTACAGCTCTGCCTGTCCTAGTACGGCACCACTGCAGCTAAGCCTGTCGCAGTACCGCACCACTGCAGCTAAGACACCATTGCAGCTAAGCCTGTCCTAGTATGGCACCACTGCAGCTAAGCCTGTCGCAGTACAGCACCACTGCAGCTAAGCCTGTCGCAGTACCGCACCACTGCAGCTAAGACACCATTGCAGCTAAGCCTGTCCTAGTATGGCACCACTGCAGCTAAGCCTGTCGCAGTACAGCACCACTGCAGCTAAGCCTGTCGCAGTATGGCTAAGACACCACTGCAGCTACGCCTGTCCTAGTACGGCACCACTGCAGCTAAGTCTTTCGCAGTATGGCACCACTGCAGCTAAGACACCACTGCAGCTATGCCTGTCCTAGTACTATACCACTGCAGCTTAGCCTGTTGCAGTACGGCACTACTGCTGCTAAGACACCACTGCAGCTATGCCTGTCCTAGTACGGCAGCACTGCAGCTAAGCCTGTCACAGTATGGCACCACTGCAGCTAAGACACCACTACAGCTATGCCTGTCCTAGTACGGCACCACTGCAGCTAAGCCTGTCGCAGTACCGCACCACTGCAGCTAAGACACCATTGCAGCTACGCCTGTCCTAGTATGGCACCACTGCAGCTAAGCCTGTCGCAGTACAGCACCACTGCAGCTAAGCCTGTCGCAGTACGGCTAAGACACCACTGCAGCTACGCCTGTCCTAGTACGGCACCACTGCAGCTAAGCCTGTCGCAGTATGGCACCACTGCAGCTAAGACACCACTACAGCTATGCCTGTCCTAGTATGGCACCACTGCAGCTAAGCCTTTCGCAGTACGGCGCCACTGCACCTAAGACACCACTGCAGCTACACCTGTCCTAGTACGGCACCACTGCAGCTAAGCCTGTCGCAGTACAGCACCACTGCAGCTAAGTCTGTCGCAGTACAGCACCACTGCAGATAAGCCTGTTGCAGTACGGCTAAGACACCACTGCTGCTACGCCTGTCCTAGTACGGCACCACTGCAGCTTAGCCTTTCGCAGTATGGCACTACTGCAGCTAAGACACCACTGCAGCTACACCTGCCTTAGTACTGTACCACTGCAGCTAAGCCTGTTGCAGTACAGCACTACTGCAGCTAAGACACCACTGCAGCTACACCTGTCCTAGTACCATACCACTGCAGCTAAGCCTGTTGCAGTACAGAACCACTTCAGCTAAGTCTGTCGCAGTACAGCACCACTGCAGCTAAGCCTGTCACAGTACGGCTAAGACACCACTGCAACTACGCCTGTCCTAGTATGGCACCACTGCAGCTAAGCTTTTTGCAGTACGGCACCACTGCAGCTAAGACACAACCGCAGCTACGCCTGTCCTAGTATGGCACCACTGCAGCTAAGCCTGTCGCAGTACAGCACTACTGCAGCTAAGACACCACTGCAGCTAAGCCTGTCCCAGTAGTATACCACTGCAGCTAAGCCTGTCGCAGTACGGTACTACTGCAGCTAAGACACCACTGCAGCTACACCTGTCTGAGTACCATACCACTGCAGCTAAGCCTGTTGCAGTACAGAACCACTGCAGCTAAGCCTGTCGCAGTACAGCACCACTGCAGCTAAGTCTGACGCAGAACAGCACCACTGCAGCTAAGCCTGTCACAGTACGGCACCATTGCAGCTAAGCCTGTCGAAGTAGGCGCCACAGCACTGTAATTCCCTAGCTCGTGCGGTCACTGTCGAAGGACGGCATAAACCGACCGATAACTTGTGCCGGTTTCAGCTCTTTAGAAGTGCACGGGCTCCCCTTCACCAGTGGCCCTTGTGGTAGCCAGTGTTTCAGGGCTGCCTCGACTCTCTACATGCCTTTTGAGACAAGGTTTGTTTGCGGCTATTTCCACAGGAGGGAGGAGGACGTGTGAATTGTTACACGTTTTCTGCTGTCACGGTCTCTTGTGTGTCTTTTGTTGGTTTTTTTGGCAGAACTTGTGATGGATAGTCTAGCCAGGCTCCCAAACAATAGGTAATGCCTGCCAACCACTGCAGTTTGTTCGAACTGGGTGCGTGCCACCAGAAGCTCAACTGTGCGCAGTGTGTTGCGCCCGCGTCTTTATTTCGTTTTTTTCTATGTTTTTTTCTATAGCGTTGACATAGTTCGGAAGGTTTTAGGCGCTTTAAATAGGTTTAGGATCGGGCGAATTAGTTAATTGTAAACAGAAGACGAATGTGTAGAATTAAAGCTATACTATTACAGTAGTGATTATATGAATGCAAGTGTGACCGTGCTTACAGTTGTACATTTATAGGAGCGCCTGTCTGCTCCTGAGGAAACGGTACATTCTAGTCTTGAAAGGAGGCGCTGAGTATTAGTCTTTGAATTGGAGGTGAATTAATGCAGGTGACGTGAGCAGTGGGCATTAACATGATTGGAACATACATGACACATTTCGGAAACGTTGGTTGTGGTATGGGGACGTGCGGGCGCTGAAAGGAGTTTCTAATTGTCTAGCAAGAAAAGGGAAAAGGGAAATGATCCGCATCGGAAAATAAACGCTGACGAGAAGTGACGAATTAATTCAAAACAGAATGTGAATATATTTGTACAACCTTGAATTTGTATCGGGAGTTTTAAGAGTGACAAAAATATATAGAAACTCTTCTGAATGTTTAAAAAACGAATAATAAGCGAAGCGAGCATAAACAACAAAGAAGACGATGCTTTTGATTGGGAACGTTATCTACTTATTACATTAAAATTATTTGTTTTGGTAACTTTTCCAGAGAGACCTAGATGAGAGATTAATAAAATATCCCCGAGAGCACCTCAGCGGGCTCATATCCTAACGAACCCCGTTGAATAGAGGCCGAAGCGGTGTTACCCCTGCACTACACTTTCTGAATGTTTCAACGAATGCGGTGCTGCTGAGGGTAATACGGTGCGTCTGCGGCGTGCCCGCTGCAGACGAGTTTGGGTGTCACTGGAGGGGAGCAGAGGACACAGACTGGACCATGAAAGGTAACTCGTGTGTTCCGAGGCCTGAGGGGGACCTCGGCGTCTGTCTGTGGAGCGGTTTAGTCCCAGCAGCCTTAAGCAGACTGCGCAGAGGGTACAAGAGTGCCACCAGCTCCCCGCGCACGCCTCTGGGCGCACGGGGTAGAAGGCATGAGGGACAGGTGGACTGCGGATGCCTGCGTGGAAATGCCGCCTTTCGTTTGCCTGCCTGTCAGTGTTCTATCTTTACCCTTGGAGGCAACTCCAGTTGGCCGGTTGCAGATGTTTTCTACAGGACGCCACGGCACCCTGCAAGGTTTGGACTCGGGGGCTATGAATGATTCGACCGTCTAGTTCAAATTCTGTCGTGTAACTTGTTATTAGCGTTTATTGTTTTTGTTGTTTTTATTTTAAACTGAACTAAACATTATTTGTGCTGCTTATCTACCGTCCTATATCCAAAAGGCCGTCTTTAGCAACGAGGCGGCGCGTAAACCATATCCAGCTTGTTAGATCTATTTTCCACCAGAGAAACAATGACAGTGCACGAAAAATAAAGGTAAACTTACTTTTCCTTGCATAGGTTTCCATGCCAGACCTTAATATAAATTCCTACCAGTCACTTTGAAATTAGATATATTGGTGCATGGCCTGATTTTAAAAAACAATGCTGATGCTGCCATAAAAAAAAAAAAAAAAAAAAATCACTCACGATTTAGATCACCTATTTGTTCTTGAGAAGTGCTGGTTTTCTTCCATTAAACATTAATGCATTGCAGCAGTGCTGAGAGGTGCAGGTCCTTTCCCTTTCGAATTATTGAAGCGCAGGTACTCAGTACCTGACTGTACCTGCCCATTTATATATCATGCGCCGCCTACTCTTTTCCTAAATACAGTATTATTAAGGCACAACTAAGCACCGAGAATGCCTGCTTCGGAACCAAACCGGACAGGTGCGTGTGTCTGGAAGTGTCCGAGTTCGTATGGTTTACATTAACTTCGTGTGTATCTGCTGAGCATCATATAGCGCCCACTGTTCTTTGGGTCTCGATCTCTTGGCCAGGAGCGCAACACAGATCCTGTAGCGTCTGCGGCGCAGGGAGGCCCCCCGGACCTTCAAAGGGGCCCGATTCAACCCACGACCAAAAACTAACTGTGAGATATGGCACGTTCTGTCTCTTGGCGCTTCATCCGACATGCCGGCCCGCTTGGCCGTGGAAATGCAGGCCCTCCAGCTGCGGGCACACACCTGCGAATGTCCTTATTCAGAACTTCCTATAGGATGGACAGATTGCATGTTCCCGCACAGAATCGGATGGCTCTGCGTCCCCCACCTCCCCATAGGTGTGTAAAGCTGGAAAATGTCCCCGACAGTGCGCCCACGTAAAAATGTGACTATGAACGTTGGAGTGCTATAGGTTCGAGTGGTCCAAGTTCCAACATACATCGAGGGAGTTTATGCCCCCCACTTCACATTACGTAGGTGTATGAAGGCATACAGGGACCCACCCACCCGAGTGCTTACATATAAAGGTGCGCCCTTGAGTGACAGATAGTAAGTTCGTATGGGTTCAAGAGCACCGTGACCCTCCCCCCCCCCCCTCGCCACTTGATGTGAAAGTTGGTGTCAGTAGCGAATCCAGTCGCAAGATCATATGTATGCAACCCCAGGTATGAACGGCACACGTTTTTAACAGGCACAGTGACCCCACAAGACGTCGTTGCACCCCGTGAATGTGATTTTTAACAATGCCCTTCACTCTTGCCATCCCCGCGGGTTCGAGCTAGCCACACGGGGAGTTCTGAGCCCGGTGCTTCTCTTACTTCAGACCCCCCCCCCCCCCCCCCCCGCCGAGGCGTCTGATACACATTCGACAATCCAAATCTAAACTCTTGTTTTTTAGCAATCCTCCAATCGTGATGTATTGTGCCCTGCACAATATTTGAAACCCAGAATTTTTAATTTGTACAACATACAGCGCGTTTACCACCTGTCATTGTGATGCCAAAGAATGTTTTATGGCATTTTTGTACAGACTATATAGGAATATATGATAACATTTCAGATCTTACCATATTATCTATTCTATTCAAACGATATCCTATTGTATAGGCCACTGAGTGTCCAGGAGCAGTGAATCATTCTAATCGACACATTAACTTAAACAATGAAACTTTAAGTTGTCGCAGGTGGAAATGACTAAGATAACCTGGAATCAGTTTGTCATTTATTGTCACTTACTCTGCATAACAGCAACACTTCTGGATTTCAAAAAATTATATTTAAAAAAAAATCACCTGCACCTTTACAATCTTATTAATCACCAGGTTTGTTTGGGCACTGTACTGCCTTCCTAATTAAAATCATTGTTGCAATTGTAGGCGAAATGTTAAAACGGGTGTGTAATATTTTGTATTTCAAAGCGCAGGTTGAATTATAATATAATATAATATAATATAATATAATATAATATAATATAATATAATATAATATAATATAATATAATATAATATAATATAATATATCCCGGAAGGAGAGCCCCATCACTCTGCGACAGGACGGTTGGGCACGCGCAGTTAGAGCAGTTCCGCTTGCACAGGTGTGCGGCCCTTGATAATGGCCGAACGCGAGGGTCCTGGCGGAACCATTCACGCGGCCTCTGTTTCTGGAGGGGTGCTATTGAGGGGTGTTTAGATCTTGTTTATGGATACAGTGTTGGCGTTTACTCTCTGCAGAGTGCAGACCCCGGCAGCAGCGGCTCCACCTGGCCCCGCCCAGACCCCCGTCTCCAACCGGCCCCCCTGGTGCTCAGCTGCCTTTCCGCGCCCACCCCGTCTCCTTCCAAGACGTCTTTACATAATTAATCACGCATGTCCTTGTGTACATTACCGCTCCGCCGTGTAATTTTAGTCCATTGTTTTCACAGACGTCCTGTAACCACCATCTGATCTGCATTTGCAGCCAGTGAAAGGCGAAACTTCACACACATCCTGCTGGAGGCCGGGACCCTCGGTGGGAGGTTTGGGGGTGAGGGTGCGCTCCGAGGCGGTCGAGCCTCTGAGGGGAAGTGGGTCTGAGGCAGCGCGGGCCGCGTCTGTCACCCATACAATTTCCATAACATCAAATGAATACCATACATGTAATTGCTGTACACTGGAGAAAAATACTATAAGATAGGGAATGTATGAATGTATGCTAAATATAAATATATATATATATATATACATATATTTAGAAATAAAGAACGGCAGTGCTAGTAATAAATGCCACTGGGGGTAAAAACAACGCCTTTTCTCAGTCCAGCAGTATAAAACTACATCTTTTGGTCAACTAATCTGTATGCTGACCGTGTAGATTTCGAAATTGGATTACAGAGAGAGGACAGCTCTTTAGTTAGAGACATGGAGATAATGTCAGACACAGCGGCTTTTTGGTAATTGATACGTTCAGACATTTATAGGAAGTTTTTTTTATTAGCTAATAACTGCTACCTCTTGAGGAATGTTTGTCACAAGTAAACTTTCATTTTATTGTAACGTTTTGTAGCCTACGCCGCACCTGCAATACACGACTCAGAAAGATTACTAGACCCAGTCACAATCTGAAAACAAAACATATTTACTTCACGCGCTCATTACAGACCCCAGATTTCTATGAACTTTTACATTTACATATTTTAGCGTCCTTAATTACTTCAAAGGTACCTCTGACATTACACAGATTCTTATACCGCTGTCAGGCCTGCAAATTCTACTTCATTATAGTTAAAATATCGCCCTCGCACGTGCACCTTCTGTTACAACACCGATCTCTGATAGAAGTGGCCGTTGCTATAACGTGCTTCGAGGCGCTCGCCCCTCCCGCTGGTCCGGTACCGGCCCAGGCCCCATTGGCTGTACAGTGGTGCCCCCGTAACTGTGAACAAGACTTTGAAAGACTTCACAAGAGAAGACTTAATTTCCAGCGAGCTGCGCTCCGGGCTCAGTATGGTAAAGTATCCAAGTATCTCACTAATGAAACCAGGCAAGGGAGCGGAGCCGTCGGCAGAAGCCTTAATGGGCATCACCCGCCGCACCACATCCGGGCCTTTCAGAGCAGCCCCACAGACACCCTCAACTATATCTGAAATTATAGGTGCCTCTGCAGCCCGCAGTGACCACACAGAGACCTGGCACTCTTCTCTGGAGAAACTGCCCAATGGCTTAGCAACGGCCACCATTAATGATGTAGGAAAAGGGATGCAGAGAAGAGGGCATCACAGAATGACACAAAACGGCAGAGTCACAGCAGGGAGAGGTGAATGCAGGGACGAGTAAGAGTCAGCAACAGTGATCCCTAGTCACTTAGGGTTAGAGGGTCCACGTAACTTTCACTAGAGTCTAGTGAAAGTTACGTGGACGAGCCCAATGCCGTCTGGGGTGTCTGGAACATACCAAAAGTACGTTTATGAGCCCCTTAGATGCCCAGGCACACGTTGCTGAAGAGCGGCGGCTCTCGCGCTGCTGGCGCGGGCTCGCACTCGGTGCCGAGAGTGCACTCGACGTGTCTCAGAGGCATTTTGGGTTTCATATTTGAGTTGGATATCAACAAATACCCTCCATTGAAAAGGACCGGGGTGGAAGCGCGCTTTACAAATAGATGAGATGCTCGTGATATGTTTGTTTTAGGTGTTGCTCTGCGCCCTTGGGGGTTTGGCTGCGCCATTTCAAAGCGCCGGAATTGCACACTTACTTTAAAATGCCCTAATGCCCCAGCAGTCAGGGGCAACAGAGGTGATCGCGGGCAGGCTGCACCCGGACACGAGGGGACCCTTTTATATTTACGAACTGTGATGTTTCTGTCATCATTGTTCATCGGATCTTATTCCCCTGTTAAGAAATCTTGTATTACACAAAAGTATTGAATTACGAACAATCAAATAGTTGTTAGAAACATGCGCTGGCACTTAAACACCTGTCAAGCGAGAGTTACAATTGAGATATAAACATATGTTACATTGCAGGGCAATCAGTGACATCTCAACAAAAACAAGTGTGATTGTCAACATGGTCAGAATGAGTTCCCGCTCCGCTCCACGCGTCTCTTACACATGAGCCACCGTGTGTCCAGCATGTCTCCGGTCCAGCCCGCCCGTCACCAGGGGCTCCACCACTGCGGCGCTGCCCAGTGACGTAAACGAAACCTGAGGCCCCCCCCTGCAAGATACGTGGAGAGGCCCCCTCCGACCCCAATCTGGAGCTCTCCAGCCGAAATGCGGGGCTGATGGGGCATTGGGGCCCCCGCGGGGCCTGTGTTACGCCCCTGGCGCTGCCGGACGGTACCATGGACGCGAAAAACACCCCTTCGGCGCTGCGACCATTCACGCTTCTATTGTTTACATCCAAGTTTGAGCTAAACATCTCAACTCACAAACTTTCAATCGCCTGCCTGCAACCGCTTTAATAGAGGATCAGTGATTTATAAAACCACCAATAGCATCAATTCCACCGGAAATACAACATTTCTGTGATAAAACAAAAACCATCAGAGGCACTGCGAGAAATACAGCAATTGAAATGTATAATATAGATGAAAGGCGCGCTAATAATAGTAAGATCGCAAATATATTAATAATAATATAATAAGAGTCACGGCAATACTAACGCCCTCCTTAGAGTATGGTGTCATATGTATGTGTTATGTTATTTTTTTAAATTAACTAATCAAGTGTTGCACTTGCTCTGGGGTGGTGTGCGGCCGTGTGTGTGATCCTGCTCCCATCACAGTCGGACTCGGTGCTGATCCACCGCGAAACGCCTATCAGCGTCTCTGCGAGCGCAGCCACAGCAACAGGAATGTTCATTATGAGTAGCAGGAGTAATAAAAATAATGTTATTATTATTAATAGCAGTAATAGTAATAGAAGAAGCAGTAGCATTAGTTTTCTTATTGCATCGATTAGTGAGAAAAAATAATACTAATAATAAAAAGTAACAACAGCAATAATAATTATTGTTATTAGTATTGTTATGATTAATATTACTATTACTATTATTATTGTTACTATTATTATTGTTCTTGTTACTATTATTATTGTTATTGTTATTATTATTATTGTTATGGTTATTATTGTTATACAAAAACACTAGTGTTATTAGTATATAATAATTCATATTATGGTGCACATTTGTTAATGGTATTACTGCTTATAGAACGCAGGTCGCTTCTTAGCTGAATGATTTACTGTTAGGAATATTATTCTGTTATTTTCCATTAAATATTACGAACACTGCTACCAGTAATAGTAATGATGCACTTTGGCCGGATTCCAGGTTACACGACACATTTATGAGACGTCTACAAGCACAAGCACAGCTACGGGTGCCCTCACCCTGCCGATGCCAACTACAAGCGCCAACCCCTCCCCCCACACACACCTGTGTGCGCTAGAATCCTTGAGACCGGGAGGAGCAGGCGTGGCACCGGTTTGCACTGCGAATGGTACCACTGGCAGGACACGCGCCTCGCACACATATGTAGAAAGTATTAAACATAAGAAATCCTGCTACTACTAATCATACAAACAACACTTGTCCAGGTGTGCTCTACAGTGCGGGCTCCCCTTTAAAGGCTGTGTCACGGTTGTACCCCCTGGCAGGCCGCCTTAAATTCACAATAAAGAGTGCGTGTGGTGCGGGCTTCAGAGCCGGGACGTGCACGCACCAAGGGCGCCTCGTGGTGAGGGCGCGTGACTGCGGGCAGCCAGCCCCCCTCACCCACGCCCTCGGGCCGCTTTATTCCCCTCACCTTCAAGGCAGCACCTTGGAGATGAGATAAGAGGCCGTGGCCTCGTTAATGATTGTGGCACCGCTGGAGGGGGCAGGGAAGGGCCCGCAGGTCGGGGAGAGCAGCGTCTAAGGGCAACTAACGCACCGCCGAGGCCTGTACGGAACGCTTCATGGCTGTTCAGATCCAAAGAAGGTTTCAAAAGCGCGCCAGATCGTTTCTATGTTCACAAATACGCCAAAAGAGACTGCACGATTCGTTTCACTGCATTTTAACTATTTTAATTATCTGTACATTTAGGGACACGGATATTCAATGGAGGACTGTGTGATGAAGTTACTTTTAATATAGAAGAGTTTTTATTGATTTACTTTGCAACCCACACCAGTATCGCCAACATTTGGACATCTGCACTTACAGATACCTATGTCAAACAATCGGATGCACTTTTGTGTTTGCCGCTTTAGAGGAAAGCAACCTTTACCCGTTTAGCAACTGTGAGTTAGTTACAACGAAAAATATAACCTGCTAGAGGTGTACTGCGGTGCTTTAAAACGTTTACGACAATGGATCTGTCATCGGTGACCATTTGCATTTATTTCACAGAACTAAATCAAGCACGAAACGAGTCAGTAACTCTAATGCCTTGCATTGTACAGAATAAACATGAGTAAAACAGAGCGCGATAGGAAGGCAACAAAGACGCACTTTCCTTTCAGTAACAATTTGTTCACAGAGAAAGATCCACTGTGGCGCCTGTTCTCCTGTCTGCCGCCAGGGGGCTCTAACGCTTCTCCTGGCGTTTTATGGTCTTTCTTGTCACGCAGAGAGCGCACCGCGGTCCTGTACCGGCTGCTACTGAAGGCTGTCTCTGCAGGAGGGCACTACAAGAAGAGACCCGCCCTGGCTGCTCACACCAGAGAGAGACAGAGAAGGGGCTGCAGTCCTCACATGACCCTCCGAAGGCGCGGGCAGTGCCACGAGGGGCGTTTTGCTGTCACTTCGCATGTCACAGACATGCTAATGGACCGTCACCCCGGTCCTGCCGGATCAGTAGTTGAGATGTTACATGTGATGTTCAGAGCCTTCTGTCGATAGTCTCCCTTTTCACTTCATCTAATTTTGTTTCTCCCCATACCATTCAATTACTTAATAGTTCAAATCTAAACAACTTTATATATTTTGTGTTTATGTGTATTATTTAGCAGTTTCATATAGCGCAGACTTGGCCGAGGGGCATTAGAGCAGTTTAGATGAGTATCAGACATTTTTTAAAAGGCGAGCCATAACCTACAAATTGTTTTAAAATACAACGATTAAATACTTTAGGTAAGCAGCGAGCAATCAGTCTAAAAAGACAAATACAGTATTAAAAACTCATAAATACACCCATTTATAATTCACAGAAGATAATTGAGCCTCTCTATTTTAAGTTATCTTTTAAGTTCCGCATACCGTTTGCTCAACTTTCTTAGCCCCTCTCTCGCTCCACTTGACCTCCCTCATGCCCCTTGCTACACCCACCCTTTTCTTTCCTAAACCTTTCTTCACCCCTCATCTCAGCGCTCACTCCCTTCACCCCACTTGGCTTTCCCTTCAACCCGCTCTTCTTCACAGTCCTTCGCACATCCCCTCTCCTTAGCCTTCCACTCCTGCGCACACCCACCTGCCTTACTAGTTACACTCCCTGAGTAACCCCTGAATCCCCAATCCTCCAGTGCCCCCCTTACCCTGCTTGTCTAACCTGTCTCATATACCGTCACCTCTCCATCTATTCTATCTCCCATTATCTTCCACTTCCTTTACATCCCCCTTTTACACCACTCACCCCTTCCCCTTCTCCACCCCACCTAATTCCATTGCCCCAACCCCACCTTTTTTCCCTCCCTTCCCCTTCACCCAAGCACACCCTATTCGCTTCCACCTACCCACACCTTCTTCCCTTCCCCCACCCACACCACTTCCCTTCCCCCACCCTCACCTTCTTCCCTTCCCCCAACTCCACCTTCTACCCGTCCCACACCCACACCTTCTTCCCTTCCCTTCCCCCACCCCAGCCTTCTTAAGCATCCCCACCTTCTACCCTTCCCCCACCGACCCCATCTTCCCTTCCACCACCCTCACCATCTTCCCTTCCCCAACTCCACATTCGACCCTTCCCACACCCACACCTTCTTCCCTTCCCCCACCCCCACCTTCCATGCTTCCCCCAACCCTACATTCTACCCTTCCCCCACCCACACCTTCTTCCCTTCCCCCACCTTCTTCCCTTCCCCCACCCTCTTCCCTTCCACCACCCCTCGCCCTCACCGCCCCACGCCAGCGGCCTGGTGTGTCTGCGCTAACGCCCGAAGACGTTTCCCTTCATCCGTCGCCCATTCCGCTCGCCTGCCCAGCTGTCAAAACAGGGGGTGTCTCTTTCATTCCACCTCACGAAGTACTAAAGGGAAAGGGGCTCTGGTGCCCGTGTTTGGACACAAGCAATTAGCAGTAATTATTGTTTTTCTTCTGAGCCTGCCCGCCCGCCGCTGAGCCGGCCGATGGACGGGCCTAATCCGCCCCGGTCCGTGATCTCAGTGGGCCTGGCTGGGAAGGCCGGGGCAGAGGCCTCGAGCCTTTCATCTCCCTGTGACTTTCAAGGCGATTCAAACTCATTGCGATGGCAGCATTAACCTCGAGGCCAGCCGCGGAACAGCCTCTGATAAGAGATTATAAGCGCGGATGCCAATGGTGTTTCTGCAAAAATGTTTTAAATACTTGAGATGTCTGAAAGCAAAGTGTCCAAACTGATTTGTGCTTAAATCTGGCGCTGCGTCCATAATAAACGAATCACCTCCCCTGACGGAAACAGCGCCGCGCAGTGCCAGAAAGTCTGTCTGCGACACTGAGGGAAGACCCCAATGTCAAATCATTAACTGAAAGCGGGTTGGGTGTGAATTCACAACAGCTAAACGAATACCTGTCAATATGTGCCAGAGAAGGGAGTATGTTGTGGGAACTGCTTTGGGTACAGGGTCCCAGGACAATCAAGGGTTGCCAGGCTCCATCTGTAACCATGAAAGCCTCTTGCCCCTGGCATTCTGAGGCCTTCTTAACATTGGACCCAAAACTGAGCCCCAAGTACGTCCAGTGACAGCAACAGTGCAAGCCCTACTCAAGGAGTCTGGTGAAGAGAATTCCTGGCACACTGCGGGCCGTATTTATGAGGCCTTGCGACAGTTTTGTGCTTCCGTTCCGTCACTATTTGTGACGCATCGGCGGCGTAAAACATGCCTCCTGTTGCGCCTTATTTACAAAGTGACGCATCTAAGCAGATGCATCACTTTGTAAACCCCTGCCCTACATTATACCTGTGTCAGGTATAATGTATGCAGGGTGGGCGTAGAAGTGACACAGTGAAATCTATGAGATTTCACTGCGCCACTTCTAGGGTGCAAATGCGTCAATATCTTGCGCCTGCCTCACAGCAGGCGTAAGACTGACGCAGGCCCTTTCACATGGGGCTTGCCCCATGTGAAAGGACATATTGCTGGAGTTGCGTCACTTTTGTGACACACTCCAGCAATGCGGCACTTTTGCGCCTACAGATACGTCAGAAATATTGACGTATCTGTAACTTCTTGCGACATGATGCGTCAAACAGTAAATATGACGCATCTATCATGTCACAAGGAGGGCGCACTGAGAAGTGACGCATCGCTGCTTTCACGCAGCGATGCGTCACTTCTCATAAATGAGGCCCTGAGTATCTGCCTAGGTTTCCCGATCTGACCAATCACCTTTGCGCAATGTTCACATCTTGGAAAACTCCTCCAAAACTACCCTGTATGGCCCTGAATTTTTGTATAATATTTTCAGCCTGGTTCAGCCACCATCCTTGTTACACAGATGCATCACGAAGAGGGGGCAGACACAAAAGTCCCCTGTTGGGGTACAGAAGGCTCAACTCCAAAGAAAACTCAACCGTTCTTAGCTGTGGCTTCGAGCAGTCAGGCTTGAACAATGGAACAAGGGTAGAGCATTTAGAAGTACCAAAACAAGGAAATAAGAAAGTCATGCAACATGAGAGAAATCCAACACCTATTGATAAAATAAGATTGTATTTTTATGATTTTTTGGATACCAATATGAACAAGATCTACCAGAGGGTTCGGAAGATATAGATTTTTAAGTAAAAAATATATCCCAGCTTTTCACTCAAAATCACAAACAAGCATTGGCAAACACAAAGTTTGGAAACTTTGTAAAACTTTTAAACATTTATGTTTGGCTACTCCGGCCTGTTTTGGGCAGCCAACTCCAACAGGGGGAAGGTCAGGGGGGGGGGGGGCAATGACATGTAGTAGGACAGTTACCTTGACACCAAAACTGTCACAAATCCAGTTCCAGGTGCTATGGGTGAACCACCATAGGCTTCATTAGAATGGTGCTGATGTAAGGGATATTGGATGATGAAGATGCTGTAAGATGCTGAGGATGCTGTGCGGTCAACACGGATATTCCTGGGGCTACCCCTCAGTCCACGATCCAGGTGGGGCAACTTTGGCCATAAGTGTCAATGTCCCTGAAAGTCCTCTTTGGTCGAGCAAATGTCCAGTTAACACTGAACTAGTGGTCTCCAGTAATAGCAAAACCAGTGGTTCCCTTTGGTGAATGCTAGTGTCTGTTTTGGGCATCCAAATTGTGCTCTGATGACTCTCTCAGGTCCCGCAGACTCGTCTTCAACTTTTGAGTGCCAGGACTTGGTCACCTGGCTTTGTGGCCCTGTTGCTATAACAGGAAGTCTGCTAACTGACTCTTAGAGTTCACCTCTTCTGACTGGGGCTCGGAGCAACTTTACCACAAGTTCTCTGTCCCCAACACCAATCCGTCTACCTCATTAAAAGTTCAGCCCCTCTCGTGTGTGTTCACCATGTGCCCTTCAAAGACAGTTACCCTTTGGGCTTGGGCAACAGTGGCATCTTTTTAAAGCTGCTTTTCTTACAAAGTTACATTAAATTCGACTTGGGCATCAAGTCGGGGTTAACACAACTATCATTTTGATACCTTGAAATATCAACTTTAATAGTCCCATTCAGAAGTTAGGACAGCTGAGTTGTCAGAGTGTAATCCTGTACTCACCAATGAGGTTATTAATGTTTCCACAGTAAGAATGACAAATTTGGGTTTTTGCTGTTAGGACATATACAAATACTGACTCTTTATCATAGCAAACAAATGATGGACGGAATGCTGAAAATGCAAACATTCTCCCCCATTCAAAAGATCTGGGTTAAACCCATCGTTCTTTTGCTCACTTGGCCACCCTAGTTTGGACCCAGCCATATGCAAATCAGACTTGACCCTGTGCCCCATGGGAACAGTCTAGACCGGACTGCCAAGCCAGGTCCTCCCTGGACCAGAAACAAGAGCTCTTTATCATATTCAGGGCCACTTATGCTGCATGAGAAGGCCAAATAATGCGGCAACACTGATTAAATTACATGGCAAGAAAAGGCAAATTATGCAGCATAATGCGGCACAATTTGTAATAGTATTACTTCATTATTTCGTGATTTTTAAACATGTTCACTTGGTCTGGGTATTAGTTGCACCTCATTAGCTCCTGTTTAACACCCACATATATCAATAAGCAACAGAAAGGTGACCAGTCCAGCTTTGTAAAGAGCCTTCCATTGCGCTGCTACACGTCACTGCATTTTTAGTAACTTTTGAATCGTTTGAGATAGAAACAATTTTTTTGTAAAAATGTGTAGATTTTCTAGCAGATGATGGATTATGTTGCAAGTGTGTCAATTCTATAATCATGCGAAAATTGCTGTGACCGCACAATCACAATTCCAGTGACCCTGATCATATTGCACCCTGCCTTAAGCCTCAATAGACCTGCTGTAGGTGTGCTTATATTTATTAAAGAGGAAGGTTTGGGCTTTGGCATTACTTTAAATGGTATAGTTGAGTTAGAGGTTACTGCTCTGTCAGTCTACAGTGGCAGGCTAGGTAGGAGATATGTTTTTACACTGACGCAGCCAGGGTGGCACAGTAGGTGCTGCAGCCTTGGTGGGACACATTTAACTTACAGACTCTTGGTGCCACTGATGCCAAATACTAGGGACTTATACATAAGTATATTTACACCGAATGGGTGTAGGCTAATCAGACAGATATTTAGTAGGTTCAGAACACTGGTACTGAGGTCTAGTTAGGAAGCCTCAGTACACTCTCAGAGTTGAAAAACCAGCAGCATCAGTCCAAAACCTTTTGGGGTGATAATGCAAAAAAGGCATTTCCTTACAAATGTTACAAAGTCTGCTCCTCAGCCTCAGCCTGGCCCTCCATTCTGAGTAGCTGTCCACACAAAGGAATCCAAAGATGTATTCCTGTGGCTAGTCAAACATACACACACAGGCTCCATACCAACCCTACCTCGCAGTTGTAAAATGTCTACGTACTGTCCATCCATGTTCTGCATGAATGCAATGGTGTGCTATGAGTAGACATCGCTTTTTACTCCTGATGAGGTGCTGAAGGATTTTGCGGGTACCCTTATCCTTGGGAACCCAGTATTAGTCATTTAGGCACTCAAAAGGGTTACAGTTTGTAATGTGGTTTTCATGCAGTGACGTGCTGTGTGCAAAATGCATCTCATGCACATTTTAGTGCAATTCCTTATACAATGAGGCTTAGGTACTTGTGTTTTTAGATTTAGATGAGATGCTTCACACCATTAGGAACTTTGACATTGTACTATCTGGGGATTTTTTATGCATTTTCTAACCACAATGAGGTGATGAAGTGCTTTGTGTAAGGATAGTACGCTACTCTTTGGGTTACTTACATTAGAGACGTGTCATGTAAACTGAGTTACATAGTGTCATACTGTTTATCACAAAGTTGTCACACAGATTGTAGTTTGCCATTAAATTTCTCATGCAAAATGTTCACAAAGTGTCATGCAATCTGTTATACCATATGTCCTTAAGAGGATATGCAGTTTGTCCTTCAGGTGAGTGCGCATGCAGGTTTATAGTGATCATGCAAGCTGCCATGCAAGGTGCCACGAAAGAATATAGCTACCATTTTGTTGTAGCAGTACTACTGAAAAGTTATATGCAGTCATTCCAAAACAGACAAAATCCAGTCCCTACTCTTAGTGCTAACCCACAGCAAAGTACAATATGGAGTCAACTGAGGAGGGATACAATCCTAGTTTCTGGCAACATTGCTAATCCACTAGGAAAAATAAAATGGAGTCAAAACAGGAGTAACAGAATCCTAGCCCATAGTGCAGTGCCAGGCTACTAGAAAATCGTTGTATAACAGATCATCAAGAACAACTATATATATATTTATATATCTATCTATATATAGGTCGCCAGTAGATCTTTATAGTTAGGACCTATTTTCCATAGGAAATCCGCAACATTCTATTCCCAATAAGTCTGGCGCCGGTTGATGGATCTTCGTGAAATTTTCCAAACTTTTGGCCAGCTCAGCTCCGCTCCTACCCTGAAAGTTTCGTGGTGATTCGTCAAGCGGGGGCCGAGAAAAAAGGGGGGTCCCAAAACGCGTTTTCCCCATGCAATTTCCCATAGGATCTGTTGTCGCAGCTACAGCCCGAACCGCTGAACGGAATGACACCAAATTTGGCAAAGAGGTAGTCCTCAGTTCAGACTCGTGCCTTTTGCATAAATGGTGTGAATCTGTTCAGTAGTTCCTGAGAAAATAAATGAGGGTAAAAAAGTTAGTGATATCTATGGCCGCGGAGGATCCGCGGACCGTACACGCACCGTACGCGCACACTCCCCGAACCGAGCGTGCACCCTCCCGATCGCGCGCTGAATGCTAATTGGCTGTTGAGTGTCTCTCTACATTCGAAATCAGGAACTGTTGGCGGCCATTTTCTGCCTCGGTAGAAGCGAGGCTGAAGAAGCAAGGGGAATAAGTGTGTAAAACATATAAAGGGGGCAGAGTGGAAATACTCTGACCCTCTAGAGGTGCTTAGGGGGTCCCAGAAGGACCCCCTGGGGGCCCCCTTTAAAAAAAAAAAACGGCGAAATGCGCGCATGGTGCGCGCATCCTACCGCGTTGGATGCACGGATCCTCTCGCGGTGGGTTCGCGGATCCAAGGGAAAAAAAAGGAAATTGTTGGGAGATAAAGATTAAGCTTAAGTGTTTTGTTCTTGAGTGGCTCTATATAGAGCAGTTCATTAAGAGTTTTTGGTACTTATAAGTAAGTAACTATACAGAGTCTAAAGTTGTTGAGGAAGACTCTGTTTCCTTCATCAGTAAAGTGTACTCCATCTCTCCTATACATCTCTTGCATATGAAAGCGCAGATTGTTATTGTAAATGGACCCCATTCTGTAGTCTCGGAGAAAAGCAGAAACAGATTTATTCACATGTTTCCTAGCTTTCTCAATCTGTGGACAAAAATGATCGCACCAGTTCCATTTCTGCCTTTGGCATATGTTAGAGTACACAAAGGCAGTTTTAGGGAAAAGTGAAATCAGTTCTGCAAAGGTGTCCTTCATAAGCATTTCGAGACCTACCCCAGTCAAAGTGCCTAGGTCATTGTCACCACAGTGCACTATTATGAGGTCAGGGTGTTGGATTTGCATGAAGGATTTCACCAATGGCATCAATTGGTGCCACTTTAACCCTCTCTGTCCAATCCATTTAATGTCTACATTTGGCAAACCTAGGTCTTTGTGAATGCCTTTGTTTTCTGCATACCTTTGGCTCCAGAAAATGTAGCTGTGTCCCACAATCCACACTGTAAACATCTTGTAAGGAGGTCTGGATGCACTCAGATGGTCTCTGTAAATGAAATGGCAGTTTGGAAAGTAAGATGTTTCTAAAATGGTGGCTAAGATGCAATTTTGAAAAAAGACAAGAAATCATTGGTTGTTTAACAACCTTCTACACTGAAAGGTAGGGTGCATATTTCTGTTTTTTAAACGCATGATTCTTATTGGTTAAAAAAAACTGATTGTAAGGAACATTATATATGATTAGCTGATATGTTGAGAAGTCAAGCACACTTGCTGTTTTGATTAGCAAAATTGTGTGTGCTGAACTTGTGACCTGTGTGCTCAGTACAGTGTTCCATGACCTGTTTCCATGGTAACGGGCAGAAGGCAGATTGGGGGAAGGGTTGAAGTTAATGTAATTTGGAAAGGGTTGAAATGTTTAACCAATATAAATGTGTGTTCGCTTTTGAATTTATGTTGGAAGGAATGTGATTTGATGTTTACATGTATATGTGTGGAAAATGAGAGGGAAACTTTGCCATTCGTTGGTTCTGCTGACCGGTGCACAGTGCAGAGATTCTGTATAAGAAAATCTGGTGTGTGACTGATATCTGGTGTGTGACTGATATACTTCTTAATCTACAAAACATCTTGAAAGGTGAGTTATTTAATTGTGAGGGGATGTATGTAAACTATTTCATCATCATCAAATATCTTTATTTCGGTCATTGAGACCATAAAAGAGTACATCATAATACAAAACACATTACAGTATAAAAGCATTACACAGTTGTAATAACGATATTAACTCAATAAAACATCATTACTTGATATGGTTTTAAGAAGGCGTAGACGTGTAAACCACATAGACGTTAAAAATTTGGCAACCGCAAAGGCAATTGGGGGCGAAATGTCAGACTTAAGTAATCTAAAAGCGGGGGAGTATTGTTTAAAACCCATATTTCTAAGTAGTGGACAAAGCCAGTACTTTCTTGCTCTTCTGTACACCGGGCAAAAAAATATGACATGCAAGTCAGTCTCTTGTGTCTGCTTGCAAAAGGGGCATGAGGCCGTATGTTCTGGGTGTGGCCAAAGAGCAGTAAATGCCCTCAGGGGGAGAGTATTATACCGCCATTGCATATAGAGCTTTCTTGTGAGTGTGGGACCCATATCATTGTAAGTCGACTCTAGGTGGTAAAAGTCTTTGAAAGCCAGGAAGTGGGCAGTATGGGAGCCCTCCCTCGCATTCCTTATAGCATCTTGCAAATGATGCTCATGAAAAGCCTTCGTAATAAGTTTACGTGAGTCCCTGAGGCATGCAACCTCAGGATCATGCCATAAGTCTGGTCTATCCAGTGTCTCACAAGTATGCTTTATGTAACTTAGCCATGGTATTTGTGTATTGTTATGGAGGCGCAGAATCTCTTGCAACTCTGCTCTATATTTAAAAAGTTCAGGGGAAGACCATATCTTACACCATAAGGTTAGGGGTTTTAAGCCCAGCTCCACTGAAATCGGTCTTAAGCCCAAATCTAATCTAAGTGGCAAAAGAGGAGTACTAGCAGGTAACGCTGTCAGCTGCCTGAGAAAAGTATTCTCCATTACCTGGAGCTTCTGTGAAGACGAGTGTCCCCAAATTTCTGCACCATAAATAATTGCCCCCCTAGCCTGGACCTTGTATATTTGTATACGTGGGCCTAGGGGCCTGTATGTGAGGCCTTTTTTCAGCCTGCCAATACCTCCCACCAACTGAGTCAATTTCATATTAGCCCTTAATTTGTGAGATTCCCAAGTCATGCGCTCGTTAATAACTATACCCAGATATTCAAAGGTAAAGACCCTCTCCAACCTAGAGGACCCAATGCTAGGGAACGCACGTGTAATCGGGGGGGGGTTGAAGATCATGAATTTCGTTTTAGCCGCATTGATCTCCAACCCACGTTCCTCACAAAATCCTACGAAGCCATCCAAAACCCGTTGGAGGCCCATAGGGGATTTGGAGAGCAGCAGGGTATCGTCCGCAAACATGATTGCAGGAACCCTGCTGCCATCCAACTTGGGGGCATCAATATAATTCAGGGTGCAAAGATGATCTACAACCCCATTGACAAAAAGACAAAAAAGGGTCGGGGCGAGGACACAACCCTGCCTGACCCCCCTATCAACAGGGAAAGCGTCGGACAATATACCATCCCTTCCACACCTTACTTTGGCATAGTTCCCCTGGTGCAACCTTCTCAAAATTGAGAGAATATCCACGGGGACCCCCATCTTCATTAACACCGACCATAACTTATCTCTAGGCACCAGATCGAAGGCGGCACGAAGATCCACAAAAACTGTGTAGAGACTGCCACCCTCAATCAGCACCGTCTTCCAGTATAAAAGATTTAAACGGAAGATTTGGTCGGTGGTGGAAATACCTTGTTGGAATCCCGCTTGGTAGGGGCTCATAATCGCCGTTTCTTCGATCCAATCCTGGAGGCGATTTAGAATGAGCTTGCCAAAAATCTTCTGCGGTACATCTATTAGGCTAATGGGTCTATAGTTGGCTGGGAGCAGAGGCGAACCCTTTTTAAAAATTGGGACAATCTCTGCCCCCAGCCAAGTACCCGGAATAGCCATGCCCTCTAGGATGGCATTATAGAGAGTCAAGAGATAGGGGGTCCAAACGTCTGGCTCCTGCTTGAACAGGTCGCCCGGGAGACCATCTAAGCCAGGTGCCTTTCCTGTGGCGAGACCAGTCAGAGCGGCTCGTACCTCCTTTAATGTGAATGGTTCGCCGGTCTCAAGGGGGCAGTGGGGATAGCTAGAATTTTCCCCAACATCCTCTGGTAGTTTATAAAGAGACTGGAAATGGTCCTGCCACACCTTAGCTGAGATATTAGGTTCTAAGGCAGGTGTCAGTTCCTCAGAACCCGTGTTTACACAGCGCCAGAATTTGCGCGAGTCTGCACGGGCCAGGAAGTTAGTAAGTTTAGTCCATTTGTCGTGTTCCCATTCACTTTTGGCGTTTAAGATCATGGACTTATAGACACTCCGTCTGGCCCTAATGTCCACGGCACCCCTTCCTTCCTTGATTGATTTCAGAAGGTCGGCTTTTGCCTTACGGCAAGCGCCGTTGTACCAGGATGGACCAAGAGGTTTTCTATTAGTCCTAGTTATTGGTTTGGTTAAAAATTCAGAAACTATTTTAAGGAGGGCGGCATGTAGCTGTCCCAGGTCGGAATGAATATCCTCGCTGGTGACTTTCTCGGCTAACACCTGAAGCTTCTCGAAAAGAGGCAGTGCTTGAGCATATCAATTATGTATCTTATCCGGATGGGAGGATAAATGCTCCCACTTTATTCTGCGTCTATTAGACTCAAGTCCCCGACAATCCGCAGATTCGCCCATTTGATTTCCCCTAACTGGGGAGCCGGGGTGGCTATAGCTTAATTCAAGGGCGTTATGGTCGCTATCATTCCTGGTTGTGACCCAAAAATCTTCAACAAGGGGCCAAGAAGACACCGGGACTAATACGTAGTCCAGTCTGGACTCGCTGCCCATTCTGTTAAAAGTGCATCTTGCCATAGTATCAGACTTAGACCTGCCATTACAGGCACGTAGGCCGTATTTCAGCGAAAGGGAATTAATTTGCAGAACCAAGGGGGACCATATCTTTGGGGCCGGAGCCTGTGTGGGAGGTATGTGCCAAAGGAGATCCTCCTCCGTGGCCAAGCCTTCCATAAAGCCAGGGAGGGGCTCGTAGTGGCAGTTAAAATCCCCTCCTATGAGATAGGCGGTACCCTCTGGTATATCCTTCACAACCAAAGCGAGCTCCGTTATGGTGGAAGACTCCTGGGTGATATTTGTTGGCCGTGAGTAGATGTTAATCAACAGAAGGCTGCCGGCATTTGGCCACTCCAGCAGCACAGCAAGAATATCTGCTGAATTAGTGGGTAATACATCCGACCTGCAGCCTAAGTCGGTGGCCACCCATGTTGTAAGGCCGCCTGAGGGACGCCCTCTACCCCCCCACGTTGCGTGTGTGGAAAAGGTTGCAAACCCCTTATGAGCGATGTTTTCTCTAGCCCAAGTCTCTTGTAAGAGATAGATATCTTTCTGCTCAATAAAAGAACACCAGGACGGATTATTCAATTTGTTAGAGAGCCCCGCAATATTCCATGATAGTATCTTGAGGGGGGGAGAAGTTGGCGCCGCAAGGGGTGGGCTTGGGGAGGGGACCACTTCCAGCTCCAACCTCCGGGAGGGGGTTGGGCCGTGGTCAGTTCCCTGGATAGCCCTCCGAGGTGAGGTACCCCTAGGTGGAAGGGCCACCTCAGAACCACCCTCTTCTATAACTTGGATATGAGGAGGGTGTTCCTTCTCCTTGAGAGGTACTGGTCGTCTATTCTTGTTTTTATTCAAAGCACCACCGCCCACCAGCCCAAACGGTCAATCCACCATATCTAGAATAGAAAAACGATTGTGGGTGGGGACTTGGTCGTGTCTGAGGCATCCTTTCTGCCAGCGTTCCCTGTCCGCCAGTGAAGCCCTTCTCCCATTTCTCCTGGATACTAGGTCCCATCCATCCTCAGCTTGTGCAGATGTTGTGGGGAGGTAAAAAAAGGAAAGTGGAAGGGATTGGATAAGAGATCCCGGAGTTGGATATGGCCAGCTACATATGTGAGAAACTGTGCGGGTATCCCTAAAATTAATCAATACACAGTCACCCGTGATAGTTTTTTTGGTGTTTCCCAGCCACGGGAGTCTCCTGACCATGAGAACCTCGCTGTTAACACCCTCAGGTAGAGGCCTGTTCTTGGAGAGCCAGTGGATGACTTTGTTTTTCAGAGCCACCAATGGTTCACTGGTAGATGGTTTTAATTCCGGGATACCCGTTAGGATAACTGTGTATGGGGCTGACTCAGGTGGTAGAAAAACTAGTCTATGTCTACTATCCTGTCCCTGCACCCGTGATGGAGATAGTAGTGGAATGTCTCGGGGGTTGGGAATAATATTCCGTGGAGGGATCATAGGCCCAGGTATTGGAGATTCGATCAATCTGGGCAGATGTAAGTGGGGAAGCAGTTGTGGACCAGGGCTATCCCTAGATAGTGGTGCGTCTGCGGGCTTTGTGGCTACTTTGGTTGATTTAGATGTGTCCCCTAGCTGGGCCAATCCATGTTGTAAATTTTGTATGGATGATTCCAATTTTGCAAGGTGATCTATTAAGGGGGTGAGCATTTCACTCATGAGAGATTTTATGTCAGCAAGTGAAAAGCCCTCCTTCCGCGCAGCAATTTTTGGACTCACAGGTCTATTAGTGTGGGTTAGGGGTAAAGCCACTCCCCCTCGTCCCGCTGTCGGAGAAGTTGTTTTTCCCCTAGGAGCGTGCTTTGGGTTCTTCGGCCTGCGCCCCCCTGCAGTTTGAGCCCTTCCCTTCCTCTTGGGTATTGCTCCCTCACGGTTCCCCTGAGTGGTATGTGGAGTAGGGGTAGTACTAATGTTCGTAGATATCTCAGGGGCTATATCTGATTTGCGTGTTATCGGGGCAATAGAAAGCCTTGGGGGCGGGAGGGATAGTGCGGTGAAATCAAATGAGGTGGAAATATCACAGTCTATAATAGACGTATTGTTTGGGTTCAGTGATGTCGAGGAGCCAGGCAACCCCCCCGTAGCAGGATCAACATGTTCTGATATTTGTGGCGGGGAGGTAGCATGTTTGAGGGGGCCTAGAGACGATCTTCTAATCCAGTCTATTTCAAGGGAAATGCGCTTCTCTAGGGTAGTTATGTCGTCAACCAATAGAGAGCCGGCCTTTGCAAAGTATAAGTCCAAAGTACCTGTGGGCTTAACAGCAGCCTGCGTTGTTTTGCTCCGAGTTTCTCTCGCAGACGCCATTAATACAATGGAGGTGAGGGCGTAAGAAGGTAAGCCCTGTCCCTGCCTCTCATGTCCTCGAACGGCCTCAAACGGCCCGCTCTTTGCCCGGTCTTCGCTCCGGGCGCGTTCCGCTGGCGCGTAGGGGCGGGGCTCTTGAGCTGCTCGGATGATGGAAAAAGGGGAGGGGCTGGGAAGAGTACACAGGTGTGCTGGATCAAGGCAGCAACGAGCACCCTGGTCTTCGCAGTCCCGGGCTAGCGATGTTACGCAGCGGCCTCCCAAAGTGCAAAGTCCGTTGAGTTCAGCAGTCCCAGGCAGGGGGAAACAGCAGCTTCAAAATGACCATCAGCCTAATGCGACGAGCGGCTCCCGCGAAGCGGGGGCCGCGAGAGGTAAATAACTGGATGGGGGAGGGGCCGGGAAGAGGACACAGGTGTGCTGGATCAAGGCAGCAACGAGCACCCTGGTCCTCGCAGTCCCGGGCTAGCGATGTTACGCAGCGGCCTCCCAAAGTGCAAAGTCCGTTGAGTTCAGCAGTCCCAGGCAGGGGGAAACAGCAGCTTCAAAATGACCATCAGCCTAATGCGACGAGCGGCATAGTAGATTATTTTTATTTTAATCAGACTAATGTATTTCTTCTGCTAAAGTGTAGGGAGTATTTATTTTCTCTACAATCGTATTGACAGTGTGTGTGCATATAGAAGCCATTTTGTGATAAGGATTTGTTTTTTTCATGTGTTTGTAGACAGATAACTATGCAGTTTTTATATTTTGGTAGAATTAGAAACCAGTCATTGTTTATGAGTTTGTGAAATGAGTTATGTTTCTGCAGTAAAATGTAGTACTCCTTGTAGATGAAGAAATGTGTTTTGGTATAGTGCAAGGGATAGTGTTGTTTGTCTAGAATCACAGAGAGCCTGTGTGCATTTGGGAACCACTGTGGGAGAAGTATTTAGTAATATCTTGTATTTGCTGACAGATAACTCTTTTAAAACCTGTCATGTTGTCAAGTTTTAGTAGCATTAGAAGCCAGTCTTTCCTTATGCTTATGCGTTGATTAAATGAGTCAGGCAATGATACAAAAGTGCACTTTTGAAATATGCACATTGTGTGCAGTTCTCTTACCACTTCCATAGTAGTAAATAAGGTTTGGTAAACTCGTAGGGATAGTGGTTGTTGTCTAGAATCACACTGTGAGTCTGTGTGCATTTGGGAACCAATGTGAGAGAAGCATATGGTAACATTGTTTATTTGCTGACAGCTAACTATTTTAAATCCTGCAGTTCCTTTACCACTTCCACTGTAGTGAATGAGTTTTGGTAAAGTTCTAGGGATTGTGGTGCTTGTCTAGAATCACACTGTGTGTCTGTTTGCATTTGGGAACCACTGTGAGAGAAGCGTTTGGTAACATCGTGTATTTGCTGACAGATAACTGTTTTAAAACCTGTCATGTTGTCAAGTTTTAGTAGCATTAGAAGACAGTCTTTGCTTATGTGTTGATTAAATGAGTCAGGCATTGACACTAAAGTGCAGTCGTGAAATATGTAGATTGTGTGCAGTTCCCTTACCTCTTCCACTGTAGTGAATGAGTTTTGGTAAACTCCTAGGGATAGTGGTGCTTGTCTAGAATCACACTGTGAGTCTGTGTACATTTGGGAACCACTGTGAGAGAAGCGTTTGGTAACATCGTGTATTTGCTGACAGATAACTGTTTTAAAACATGTCATGTTCTCAAGTTTTAGTAGCATTAGAAGACAGTTATGGCTCATGCTTTCATTAAATGAGTCAGGTACTGACAGTAAAGTGTAGTCGTGAAATATGTAGATTGTGTGCAGTTCCCTTACCACTTCCAGTGTAGTGAATGAGTTTTGGTAAACTCCTAGGGATAGTGGTGCTTGTCTAGAATCACACTGTGAGTCTGTGTGCATTTGGGAACCACTGTGAGAGAAGCGTTTGGTAACATCGTGTATTTGCTGACAGATAACTGTTTTAAAACCTGTCATGTTGTCAACTTTTAGTAGCATTAGAAGCCAGTCTTTGCTTATGCGTTGATTAAAAGAGTCAGGCATTTACACTAAAGTGCAGTCGTGAAATATGTAGATTGTGTGCAGTTCCCTTACCTTTTCCACTGTAGTGAATGAGTTTTGGTAAACTCCTAGGGATAGTGGTGCTTGTCTAGAATCACACTGTGAGTCTGTGTACATTTGGTAACCACTTTGAGAGAAGTGTTTGGTAACATCGTGTATTTGCTGACAGATAACTGTTTTAAAACATGTCATGTTGTGAAGTTTTAGTAGCATTAGAAGACAGTTATGGCATATGCTTCTATTAAATGAGTTAGGTATTGACAGTTAAGTGTAGTCGTGAAATATGTAGATTGTGTGCAGTTCCCTTACCACTTCCAGTGTAGTGAATGAGTTTTGGTAAACTCCTAGGGATAGTGGTGCTTGTCTAGAATCACACTGTGAGTCTGTGTGCATTTGGGAACCACTGTGAGAGAAGCGTTTGGTAACATTGTGTATTTGCTGACAGATAACTGTTTTAAAACCTGTCATGTTGTCAAGTTTTAGTAGCATTAGAAGCCAGTCTTTGCTTATGTGTTGATTACATTAGTCAGGCATTGACATTAAAGTGCAGTCGTGAAATATGTAGATTGTGTGCAGTTCCTTTACCACTTCCACTGTAGTGAATGAGTTTTGGTAAAGTCCTAGGGATAGTGGTGCTTGTCTAGAATCACACTGTGAGTCTGTGTACATTTGGAAACCACTGTGAGAGAAGCGTTTGGTAACATTGTGTATTTGCTGACAGATAACTGTTTTAAAACATGTCATGTTCTCAAGTTTTAGTAGCATTAGAAGCCAGTCTTTGCTTATGTGTTGATTAAATGAGTCAGGCATTGACACTAAAGTGCAGTCGTGAAATATGTAGATTGTGTGCAGTTCCTTTACCTCTTCCACTGTAGTGAATGAGTTTTGGTTAACTTCTAGAGATAGTGGTGCTTGTCTAGAATCACACTGTGAGTCTGTGTACGTTTGGGAACCACTGTGATAGAAGCGTTTGGTAACATCGTGTATTTGCTGACAGATAACTGTTTTAAAACATGTCGGGCCCGATTCACAGAACAAACTTAAGACTAAATCCTAAACTTAGTACCATTCTGGTATTCACAGAATGCACTTAGTACTTCTGGTATTCACAGAATGAACTTACTACTTTTGCTATTCACAGAATGAACTTAGTACTTTTGCTATTCACAGAATGGATTTACGACTCCTAAACTTACGTCCGCACTCGGGCCGGAAATTCCGGCCCGGAGGCGGAGCTTCCGGCCCGGAGGCGGAGCTTCTGGGCCGGAGGCGGGGCTTCCGGGCCGGAGGCGGAGCTTCCGGCCCGGAGGTGGGGATTTCGGCCAATTTAGCTATGGCTGAAATCTCCACCTCCGGACCGGAAGCTCCGCCTCCGGCCCGGAAGCTCCGCCTCCGGGCCGGAATTTCCGGCCCGAGTGCGAACGTAAGTTTAGGAGTCGTAAATCCATTCTGTGAATAGCAAAAGTACTAAGTTCATTCTGTGAATAGCAAAAGTAGTAAGTTCATTCTGTGAATACCAGAAGTACTAGGTGCATTCTGTGAATACCAGAATGGTACTAAGTTTAGGATTTAGTCTTAAGTTTGTTCTGTGAATCGGGCCCGTCATGTTCTCAAGTTTTAGTAGCATTAGAAGACAGTTATGGCTTATGCTTTCATTAAATGAGTCAGGTATTGACAGTAAAGTGTAGTCGTGAAATATGTAGATTGTGTGCAGTTCTCTTACCACTTCCAGTGTAGTGAATGAGTTTTGGTAAACTCCTAGGGATAGTGGTGCTTGTTTAGAATCACACTGTGAGTCTGTGTGCATTTGGGAACCACTGTGAGAGAAGCGTTTGGTAACATCGTGTATTTGCTGACAGATAACTGTTTTAAAACTTGTCATGTTGTCAACTTTTAGTAGCATTAGAAGCCAGTCTTTGCTTATGTGTTGATTAAATGAGTCAGGCATTGCCACTAAAGTGCAGTCGTGAAATATGTAGATTGTGTGCAGTTCCCTTACCTCTCCCACTGTAGTGAATGAGTTTTGGTAAACTCCTAGGGATAGTGGTGCTTGTCTAGAATCACACTGTGAGTCTGTGTACATTTGGGAACCACTGTGAGAGAAGCGTTTGGTAACATCGTGTATTTGCTGACAGATAACTGTTTTAAAACATGTCATGTTGTGAAGTTTTAGTAGCATTAGAAGACAGTTATGGCTTATGCTTCCATTAAATGAGTTAGGTATTGACAGTAAAGTGCAGTCATGAAATATGTAGATTGTGTGCAGTTCCCTTACCACTTCCAGTGTAGTGAATGAGTTTTGGTAAACTCCCAGGGATAGTGGTGCTTGTCTAGAATCACACTGTGAGTCTGTGTGCATTTGGGAACCACTGTGAGAGAAGCGTTTGGTAACATCGTGTATTTGCTGACAGATAACTGTTATAAAACCTGTCATGTTGTCAAGTTTTAGTAGCATTAGAAGCCAGTGTTTGCTTATGCATTGATAAAATGAGTCATGCTTTGACACTAAAGTGCAGTACCATGTAGTATTGTCTTCACTGCACCAGAACTGAAAATTTAAAATTTTTACCCAGGCACTGTCCTAGAAGAAGTCTGATGATTTAGTCAGTTTCTAAGTACTTATGTTGTGAACCATTCATTACCAAATAGACTGCTTCAAATGTCTATGCAGTATGCATGTAGTTCTCTAACCACCTACACAGTTGTTTTCACACCTTCAATTCCCTAGTCAGTATCCATACACTTCTAGGAAACACCCTGTCGGTCCCTTTGCAGTCTTCTAGTGACCCATTCAGCACCATGTAGTAATCCATTCACTGTGCCAAAACCCAAACACTTATAAATTCACTAAGACACTCTCTTTACAGTACTCTAATGATTCAGTCACTGTCTAAGTATTCATGCACTGAGCCAGGCCTTAGCACATGGACTGCTTCAAACCCCTATGCACTATGCATGCAATCTTCTAACCACCTACAGACTTGTCTTTTACACTTTCAATTCCCTAGTCAGTATCCATATAGTCCAGCAAACATCCTGTCACTCCCTTTGCACTCTTCTAGTGACCCATTCAGTACCAAGTACTAATCCATTCCCTGTGCGAAAAGCCTACCACTTATAAATTCATCCAGGCAGTCTCCTTGCTGTAGTCTAATCATTCAGTCAGTACCCAAGTACTCATGCAGTGAGCCGGGCCTTAGCACATGGACTGCTTTAAATTCCTATCCAGTATGCATTCAGTTCTCTAACCAGCTACACAGTTGTCTTTCGCACCTTCAATTCCCCAGTTAGTATTCATATACTTCTAGCAAACACCCTGTTACTCACCCAGTGTGTCTCCTTTTAGTACTGTAATCATTCAGTCACTTAGCATGTAGTCTTTTAGTGAGGTAGGCTTTAGGGCATGAACTGCTTCAACGTAGTATGCACTATGTATGTAGTGTTTTAATCATCGTCACACTTGTGGTTCAGGGCTATAGTTTCTTAGCCTGTTTTTATATAAAATGTGTTTGTACAGTAATGGAATACTGTAAATTTCAAAGTTATTAATATACATTTATTTGTGATTCTTTTTTGCAGATACTGTTTTTCAACGTTAAAATCGAGAAATTATGCCAGAAAAAAAAAAGAAAAAGAAAAGAACAGAGACAGGAGGATTATTTGAAAAAACATCAACCACAAGTATTGAATGAACAAGATAATGTGGCTAAAAGGAAAAAAAATTCTGGTAAGATCATAAAGCAATTTATTAAAAATGTTTGTAGGAGCAAACAGAATGTAGAGAATGCTGCAACCTCAGAAATGTTTTTAAGTAAGAAAAAAAATCAAAATAAGAGGAAAAGTAAAAAAGCAAATGTTCAGTCAAAGGAGATAAAGTATGGTAAAAGAAGACAAAATCAGTATAAGTAATTACGCAAAAAAAATATTTTACAAGAGAGTAGTGCATAATTTGCTGAAAGATGTGAAGAAATATAAAAAGAGAGCTTTATTTTATAAAAAGAAGAAGCATATTGAAAGCATTGTGGAAAAGGCTTTTGAAGTAAAAAGGAAACTGTTAAACAGAATTTGATCACTAGATAAACCAATATATGTAATGAAGGCCAAAAGTAGGAGGAAAAGAGTTATTAATAAAAAAAAAATTGTGATTTTTTTTGGGAGAATGGAAACACAGTTTTAGTTCAGAGCCTTTTTTAAATGAAGAGAGTTATTCACTAAGTGAAAAATTATTGTATGCAGTTGACACCAGTGGTAGAGGTTATGAGATTAGTGATGGTTGTCCAATGGAGAAAGAGAAAATGGTTGAAAGAAATGCAGAAGAAGTGATAGCTGATGAAGTTTTGGGGAGACGTGCTAAAAACCCTGTGTACACTTGGGATTGCAGTAGTGTTTGTAGTGTACGACAGGAATCTATTGAAAAATTATGTAGTTTTTTATGAGTCTATACTAAAAAAAGTGTAAAACAAAAGATTAAGCTGTTGCAAGGACTAGACCCTTGCAGAGTGAGAAAACATACTGGTTTGCAAGGTCATTCTCTGGCTTGTCTTTCTAGGAAAGTTTGTGAAAGTGTTTTTCACCATTTCAGAATGCTGGCAGTACATCATACTCAAATGCGGAAGTTAGTGAGAAGGTTGTATTATGCAAAAAGTCCAGCACTAAAGTTAAGTGAGTTGAACAGTGCTCTTTTACGTGGGTCAGTTTCAGATGTGAAGCAGGTCTGTGAGGATATTGAGTTTTGTTACTTTGGGCCTCAGCAAGAGAGTGAAGAAACTGACACATTAGTAGAACAAAATGTTGAAGACAATGTAGAACCTGTAATTACAGAAAAATTTGAGGACGAAATCACAAAGTTTAAGGTAATTTCAGGTGAAAGACCAAATGTTTCTTGTATTTGTTGTCGGTGAAGTCACTATAAAAATCAGACTAGGGGTGTCAACCTGTATTTAAAAAGTGAAATAGAAGATAATGATAAGTGGATGGAATTTGCAACTTATTTGTTGGTAGAGGATTGTTTTGATTTGGGATGTGAGCAGCGTATTTGCAAATATTGTTATAATAAATTAGATGAGAATAAAATGCCTGCTAGAGCTGTTCATAATAATCTAGAGTTGGTTGCTATTCCTCCAGAGCTGATAGATTTAAATACGTATGAGTCTATTCTGATACAATGTGTTCACCCGTTTCAGGCTATTGTTCGTATGGAGCCCAAAACAAGTAAATTACCTCCATCAGAGTTGCAAAGAGGATTGAAAGGAAGAGTTGTGTATTTACCATTAGATTTAAGGAAAAATGTTGAAACTATTGGTGTAGATCATGCAGAAAATGAGCCACTAGTCATTCTAGTTAATGGTGTTCCTACTAAAAATAAGAAAATCTGGCAAGAGTTAGTGGATGTTAGAAAAGTGCAAAAGGCATCATTGTATCTGTTAAAAAATAATGAGTACTATAGAAATGTGTTTGTTGGAGAAGAAGAAATAGATTTAGCAGAAGATAGTGAAACATTAAGTGGACAAATTGAAAAAGTGGATCTATGAACATTACAGTGTACATCCACTTCGTTCCAAAGAGGTGATGGGGAATACAATTGAGTTGTTTCAAATGAAAAAAGCAACAGGAAGTCCCATGAGTGTATGGGAAGAGAGTTTGGAAGCTCGTTGTTTCCCGCAGTTGTTTCCAACAGGAAAAGGTGGACGATATGATGAACGTCCTGTGCAGATTCCTGCATCTGAATATCGGACAACAAGATTATATGCAGAAGATCCAAGATTTCGACAATGTATCCCTTATATGTTTCATCATCTGTTTGAAAGTGACTTGTACTCATATGCAGAAAATCACATTTTAAAAACTGGAATGCATCTTCAAAATGTAACTACAAAGGATTTTATGGATAAAGTGCATCAGAGAGATGATCATTTAGAATCTCAGTTGATTAATCTGATGGCATGTCAGCGTGGGACAAATGAATATTGGTACCGTCGACATGGAGAACTGAAATGCATGCTACGGAACTTAGGAACTCCTACATGGTTTGTTACACTAAGCTGTGCTGAGTATGCTTGGGATGATTTACTTGAATTTCTTTGAGAGGCAAATTCCAATATAAAAAATATTGAATACAAGACACCTGGAGAATTGTACTCTTTGGATCCTGTCAATGTATGCAGATATTTCAATCATAGATTTGAAGCTATGATGTCTTTCATCTGCAATAAAAAGAATCCTCCTCTTGGAGAAGTTGTGGATTTCTTTTGGAGAAAGGAGTATCAAGCAAGAGGTGCTCCCCACATACATATGTTGTTATGGGTCAAGGATGCCCCCAAATTTAGAACAGATTCAGATGAAACTGTTTTGTCTTTCATTGAAGATTATGCTACATGTGCTCTTCCAAATAGCAGAGAAGAGAAAAACTTAAAACAACAAGTCTTACGATTTCAAAGCCATAGGTGTGGAAAATACTGTTGACGAAAGTGCAAGTCAAAGGATAAGTTCTATACCAAATGTCGTTTTGGATTTCCACGTCCTGTATTAGCCAAAGGAAGAGTGAACAGTTTTATGTCAGCTATGCGAAATACCATCACAAGAAAGTCTCCGAAAAATACCTACAACGTAAGAAGAAGCGAAGAATCAAAATACATAAATGACTACAATCCAGTTATTTTATCCATGTGGAATGCTAACATGGATATTCAGTATGTTGCGGACAATTCCATTGCTGTTGCTCGATATGTAACGTCTTACATTACTAAATCAGAAAAGACTGAATTGAAAGAAATGTGGGAAGAGATTTCTCATGAGAAGACTCTAAGTAAGAAATTATATAGTTTCAGTTTGAAGATGTTATCGCATCGTGAAATTGGAGCATATGAATGTTCAGATCGGTTATCATCTGCAAGTCTATATTCCAAAAGTAGAAGAATCATTTGGGTGAGTCTAGGTCTTGCAGGAATGCGAAATCGGGTACTGAAATCTGTTCAAGAAATTGAATATTTAGCAGAAAATGACCCTGAAAGTACAGATATTTTGAAAACCAATATGTTAGACACATACTATCCAAAGAGAAGTCATCATCTTGAGAACATGTGTCTCTATGAAGTGCTGCAAAACTACACTTTTAAACGGAATATTACAGAGAACATCAACGATGGAAAATATGGAGTGATTGGTTCTGAAGGATGTCTGGTGAAACAAAGGAAAGGAAACTTAATTAATCACAGAAAACTGAGTTGCGACACTGCTGACAAAAGGGAATTTTACTATTTAGCCCTTTTGCAAATGTTCAAACCATGGCATTCTGAACTGGAATTACTTGGGGATTTTCCCAGCTATGAAGATTCATTTAATGCTTGTAAAGATAGCATACAATGCAGTGCTTTCGCAAATTATGTGAAAATGTTGAATGATGAAATTGATCAAGAAGCTACAATTGCAGCTGAGATTGCTAGAGACAGTTCTCAAGACAGTCAAAGTCAAGATCCACTAGGATAACCAATTGTTGAAAATGAAGCAGTGATTGCAATGAATGAGGTGGAAACAGCAATGTATCAAGCACAAGAAGATGCGATACAGTTAGGAAACTTGGAAGAGCAACTAAATGTTGAACAGAAACAAATATATCAGGAAGTGAAAGAGCAGATTGACCATGGATTACTTCATGAAAAGAGAGTGTGCTCATGTACATCATTTCAACCTATCCGAATGTATGTGAGTGGTCAAGCTGGAACAGGAAAGAGTTTCTTAATTAAAGTAATTACAAGTTATCTGCAAAAAACAACTGAGTCGCATTTGTCTTGTGTTGTCACTGCTCCAACTGGGTTGGCAGCACATAACATTAAAGGAATTACTTTACATCATTTACTAATACTGCCAGTAGAGCATGAGAACAAATTGGAATACCACAAGCTATCTGGAGAAGCTTGTTGTGAAGTTTCAAGAGTGCTGAAGAAAATGAAACTTCTCATTATTGATGAGGTGAGCATGGTTTCAAACTTGATGCTTGCCTTTGTGCATTTAAGAATGCAGCAAATTCTTAAAACAGAGTATGACGTGTTATTTGGAGGAAAACACGTCATAGTTTTTGGAGATCTACTGCAACTAACACCGGTAAAAGGACAACCGGTATTTAAAACACTTGCCCATGAAGATACCAGAAAGTCTCTTGGCAGTGTTGGTAATGTGAACATTTGGAGTAATTTTGAATACAAAGAACTGACAACAAATATGCGACAGGCAAATGATGCTGAATATGGAAGTATTCTTCAAGATATAAGAATTGGATTTCTTTCAAGAAAAGGGAAAGAAGCTTTGGAGAGTTGATTACTTTGCAATGTCTTTCCAAATGAAAATGCAGTTGCTGCAAAAGTGTACGTGGAAATTGCTAAAAATAAGTCAGTGATTAGCTTAATGCCGACACTGCGTGAGTGTTCAATATTCAACGAAGAATTATTAAAATTGGAAAATGAAGAAATTGTTAAAATGGAAGCCATCGATAAAATACTACATGAAGGAATCACTATTATTTTGACGGGTAAGTTGAGATCAAAACTAGATTGTTTAGAAAAAAAAATATCTAAAACTGCTGCTTTGGAAAAGACACTGCATGTGTGTGTAAACTGTCGGGTAATTTTAAGGCGTAATTTGGATGTAGAGAAAGGTTTAGTTAATGGTGCAATGGGTAAAGTGGTGGATTTTGTGAATTATCAGAAAAAAGAAGGAATTGAATTTTTAAAAATTAAATTTGATCTGATTGATGAAGTTAAAGAAATTGGTCGTTGTTCAGTTCGTTTTTTGCTTGTTAAAGATTTATATGTCCGTAGGAAACAATTTCCATTTTCTCTGGCATATGCAGTGACTATTCATAAATCTCAAGGATTAAGTGTAGACAGTGCATTGGTGAACATTGGATCTACTGTATTTAAAGAGGGTATGGCATATGATGCTTTGTCGCGAGTCAGAACATTATCTGATTTGTTTTTGATTGATTTTGATGAGACAAAGGTTACTGCAGATGTAAACTGTGTAAAAGAGTATAATAGGTTAAGAAGGGTGTATGCTCCAAATTTAGGTCAATATCCTGTATTTGAAAAGCGTGTGGTTGGTCGAAAAAGAAGGTTAGAGAATATCTGTACTGAAGATGTCAAGAAGGGAAAAGAACAAGATAATGTTGTGATTGCAGGTAAAAAGAAATTGGACACTGTTGAAGAGATTGTTGGTTATCAGTTTGAAAATAGTTCTGGTGTCAACTGCTATGCTAATGTAGTGGTCAATGTTGTTTTTTATCTGGAAGGTTTGCAAGCACAAATTATGCAGAATCGGGAAAAAAGATTTTGTTCTCTGTTGCATTCTGTTTATGAAAAATTGACAACAGATAGAAGTAAAATACAATCTGTTTCAGATGTTCGTAAACTTTTGGATGTGTGTTCTGGTTCTACAAGATGCTCAGGAATTTTTAATCTATATGCTTACAATTTTTGAAAATGAAGGTGTAGAAATAGAAAATATTTTTGGCCTTTCTTACAAATGGGAACATTATTGTGAAAATTGCATGTATACATGTAGCACCAATGTAGACACTGAGAGATTTCTGTATTTAACATTACCAGACTGTAAATCAGTGTCTTTCAATAAGTTAGTGAAAGGTGCAATTCAAAACATGGAGTGTAGCCAATGTAAATCAGAAATGTTATCCACATTATTCTTAACAAAATATGGAAAATACATAATTTTAATGATGCAACGTTGTACAGCTGACGGAAGAAAATTGGATACTTTAATAAAACAATTTGTAGCAGGTCAACTATCAATATCAGGAAGGACTTTTGTAGCAATTGCAATAATTTTCCATGATGGTCCTTCCACCACATCTGGACATTACACTGCCTATCTAAAATGTGACAAAGGTTGGACACTTTGTAATGATGCCCAGTTGGTTTTCAAACAACGTTTGCCTAGGGAATCACAAAATTCCTACCTAATATTTTTAAAGCCAAAGTTTTAGGAAGATAATTTACTCTCTGAGGAATTTATTATTATAATTAAATAGGACTACCATTGGACAATTTACATAAAGAAGAAGTGCAAAAATACCATTTGGCCTCAAGGAAAGGTATATTTTTGAATTATGGACTTTTTGGTGGTCATTTATTCGGTGATTATTTTAATGCGGCAACATTTACAGTTTTTATAAGGGAAAGTTATAAAATTTTGTAATCTGTAAGCATTTCATATATGTATGATTTGTATTTTCTGGTATTTTACTGAGAATAGTATGTTGTTTTTTTTTTAACAATCTTTCTGATTGTTTTTTTTGTGCCCGCTGTTAAGTGATGAGTACCATTGAAATCACTATTTCGAGTGAAATTCAATATTTTCAGAGAACAGCAAAAAAGGCAAACAAATTACTTTGTGGAAATTATGTTGTGTTGTAAAAAATGTATTATTATATGTTATAATTTTTTTTTCTTTTCTTTCACAGATCCAAATTTTAAAATAAGCAATTTTTAAGAATTTATATTTGAATGAAAAACAGCAAAAAATGAATACAATTTTTTATTCCTATTACTGTGAAGGTAAGTTTAACTAAGTCTCAATATGCAGAATGAAGAGGCCTGCAAGAAGCTACAAAGTTGAAACTCGTTTCGAAGAACACTCTGTTTATGTAGTTTTGAAATCTGACCATATTCAGATATAATGTGACCTGCAAAAAAAGAGATTTGAGGGGTTCATAATATTTCACCTTTTTAGCTGTTGAAGGACCGCAATCATTTCAATCATTCTTCTTTGAACATCTTTGCAGACAAAACTCTGTGCTTACCTTCTATCATTCGCAAGGAAATTTAAAAACGGAAATATGTCACTTTTTGTAACATAGTTATTGTGCAAGATACTCTTTTATATTTACAAAGAGAGGAAAAGGCACTCTGTGCACTTTTTATACTCCATGTAAATACAACCTCATCATTTAGACCACTTTGTGTTGAAAGAGTGTTCTATAAGTGTTGTTGTGCATGATTGCACTTAATACTCATAGAACAAGACACATGTTTAGATTTATCAGAAATCATAAATCTCGATATGTGTGTGAATGGTGCACCATTCTTCAATTGGTGTAGGAAAGCACAACAAAGAGAATTGTTTTAATTTCTCCACATTTTTATATCTTCAATGCATGCTGAAATGTTCAGCATACATTGAAGGAGAAAAATGCATTTTCTCATTGTTTTTGTGCAGGAAGGTGTGTCTTCCTGTAGAAAAACAAACAGCACATGACACAGATATCCTTGCACTATGGTGCAAGGGTGCCTGTGTCACCACATGGCGGCAGTTTAAGCAGCCGTGCAGACAGAAGCATAGATTTGCAACATATTTATGTACATATGTTGCATCCCTGTGCTTCGGAAGTACTACAGCACACTGCAGTTAAAGAGGTTACTGTGTGATGCTGCAGCACTTCCTTATAGTTCTGCACTTATACATTCACCATACGCTACTAATGCATTCATTCAGTCAATTACGTACTTCACATACATTCATCTTAACTTTCACACACTAACAAAGAAATTTAGCTCTTTTTTTAAACCAGGAAAGTTAGTTCTTACAAGAACTTTTTTTTCCCTCTTTCTTCTTTTATATTTGTTTTTTGGTTTTTCTAACAATTTTGTGATTTTTTGGGTTTTTCTGAAAAAAAAAAAAAAAACAGGAGAAACCAAAGAATGAACTTCAGGGAACAATAAAAAAAAATAAAAAAAACCTAGCAAATGTGACTTTCTTGGCGGCGGCAGATCAGATCGATCGACTGCTCGCCATAGCACAAAGTCTTATTGCACTTAGTGCAGAGCACTTTTAAAAATTGAAATTGAGGACGGATGTCCAAGGTTTGGTCTGATGGATGCACTCTTGATGTGCTCGGCTGCGATGAGGTGGATGGCGCAGGAGCAGGAGTGTTTCTCATCCGTCGGCACTCTTCTTTTGCAAGATTGTTTGGATGAAGGGTCCTCATGTGCTTCATCATACTTGCCGTGTCGCAAGAGTATTTCTTGTTAGGATCCCCTCTCGATAGGACTCTTTTGCAAATCTTGCATGTGACCAAGGTGGCATTGGTCTTATTCTGCCCCTCGGGAAAAGTAAAAAATTTCACACCACTGAAGAGAAACGTTCTTTGCGTGGTAACTCCGGCAAAAATTCATCCTCAGAAGTATGAGGTGATGCAGGTGATGCCTGCTGTCCTGAAGCCATTTTTGGTTGAAAAAAGTTAGAGCTAAGTGTAAACTTAGTCTAAAAAATCTTCTTCTCTCCAAAGAGGTGGTTCTCCAAAGAAGCTCAAAGAAGAATGATTGAAATGGGTGGGGTCTTTCAGTAGTTAGAACAGGAAGTGTAATGAACCAATCAAATCTCTTTTTTTGCAGGTCACATGGGATCCGCGCACCCTGCGCGTACGCAGCACGCACCCAGCGCGCATCCGCGAAATTGAATTAAAAAGAAATATAGGATTAGATGTCAAAAGACTAGTTTAGAGTTTGTCTTCAATTAATATTCACATGAAATACATAAATATGTTTTTTTAAATGTTAAATACTTTGCGGGATCAGCACACCCACCGCGTCATAGACGCAGATGGCGCATCGCGGAAGTGCGTAAACGTCGCGTTACGTACATCGAACGTGTCGCGTATAGGCTGGGAGTCGCGTACCGGTCGCATTGGAATCGCGCACTAACCACGTACCCGACGCATACTATGCGCGGATGCTATCGCGTAGGGATCGAGAACAGTGCGCTTAGGGTGCGCAGATCCAAAAACATGGAAAAAAAATATATAAAATAAAGTTTTGCACATATAGTTGAAAAAATATTTTGAAAAATATAAAAAAATATGTTTGAAAAACCCATTAAGTTCAAATAATATTTTTTAATTTTTAAAATAATTAATTGAAAAAATACATTTAAAAATGGTGATAAAAAAGTATTTTAAAAAAATGTAATTAATGAAATGACACACTGAATTTGAAAAATATAGAAATCCAATCAAAATCATTAAACATGATATCTTCAGAGATAAGTTCTAGATAGGAATTAGCATTTAAAAATCCTTTGAAATTCACTGAAAAAACCACAGGTTTCATGCATGTTATAGTTAGGAATTGGCATTTAAAAAACCTTTGAAATTCACTGAAAAAACCATAGGTTTCAGGCACGTTATAGTTAGGAATTGGCATTTAAAAAAAACTTAGAAATTCACTGAAAAATCCATAGGTTTCAGGGGCGTTATAGTTAGCTGGACATTTCCCTCGTACAAAACCAGTGAAATTCAGCAATTCTAGTTAGCTGAGCTAACTGTAAATCACGCCCCTGCAGTGCACTGCTTATGACCTCACATATTACATCACTCATGACATGGTCAGTGACATCACTGATGACATCACTGATGACATCACTGATGACATCTCAAATGACATCACTGATGACATCATCCAGTGACTGTGATTGCTTTAAAAAGGTTTATGTGTTAAATATATATACCATGGGGTCCTGGTGAATCAGTGGGTGTATGAGTGTTTGTATTAATGATTCAGTGGGAGTGTGACTGATTGTATAAGTGAGTGATTAGGTGTCTCAGTGAATGTAGGGTGAGTGGTTGTGTGAATGTCTGTAACTGTCTGTCATTTTGTGTCTAAGTGGCTGTATGGATGTATGATTGGGTACTAGAGTTTCTTTATGGGCAATAGATTGGTTGTCTGAGTACCTCTAAGGGTGTCTGAGTATCTGTGTGGGTCTGTGATAAGTGAGTGGGTAAGTCAGTGGCTGCATAGGTTAGTGAGTGTATGTGTGGGGCTGTATGAGTGAGTAAGTGTGTATATGGCTGTGTTGGTGAGTGAGTGCATGTCTCAGGATATGGTATATGGGTGAGTAACTGGGTATGTGAAAGGCAGTCTAGGTGAGGAATGGGGTATATGACTGTATGGGTGAATGAGTGAATGTGAGAGGAACTGTATGGGTGAGTGTGTGCTTGTGTCAGTGGCTATATAGGTGAGTGAGAACGCGTTCATATCTGTGGGATTAAGTGAGTGTGTGTGGAACTGTATGAGTGAATAAGTGGCTGCATGATTGAATGTATGAGTGATTGAGTAGGTGTGTGAGTAGTTTTATGGGTGACTGGCTCTGTATGTGAGTGGCTGTATGGGTGCATGAGTGGATATGCAAATGGTTGTATTAGTGAGTGTGTGGGTGTATGAGTGCCTGTATGGATGAGTGAGTAGATGTGTGTGGGTGTGTAAGTACTGGTATGTGTTTTTGAATGGGGTTGAGAATGGTAGTGTGGAAGTTGGAGTGAATGTAGCAAAGGTTATATGGGGGTGTGAGTTGGTCCATCAGAGACTCTATGGATGATGTCATCAGTGATGTCATTTGAGATGTCATCAATGATGTAATCAGTGATGCCACTGACCATACCATGAGTGATGTACCATGTGAGGTTACATAAGTGCATTGCAGAGGTGTGAGTTATAGTTACCTCACTCACTGAATTTCAATGTCTTAGTACGAGTGAAATCTGAGCCTAACTATAACGTCTCTGTAACCTTTGGTTTCTGTGTGAATTTCTAAGGTTTTTTTAATTCCATTGCCTAACTATAATGTCCCTGTAACCTTTGGTTTTTTCCAGTGAATTTCTAAGGTTTTTAAGTGCTAATTCCTAACGATAACATCTCTGTAGCCTTTGATTTTTTTCAGTGAATTTTTATAGTTTTTTAACTAGTAGTCGCGTTTCAAGAGTGGTGGAGAAAGGGGCCTGGGCCTCTGACCAGCTCTCCGGAAATCCACTGTGTAGGACTTACAGGAGGTACCGGGAGGGCTTCTTGGCCCCCAAGGTCCCTCAGGAGTAAAGTGAACTTCATCCCCCAACCAGTTGTGTGCCAGGAGGAGTGCTTGCAGAGTGATGGAGAAAGGGGGCGTGGCGTCTGACAACCTCTCAGCAATCCTGCTGTGTGGAACATACTGGAGGTAACAGGAGAAGTAGTTGGCCCCCAAGGATGTCCATGGGGGCCAACTACCCCCTCCTGTTACCTCCAGTAAGTCCCACACAGCAGGATTTCTGAGACCTGGTAGGAGGCCATGCCCCCTTTCTCTACCACTCTGCAAATGCACCTCCTGGTGCACTACTAGTAGAGGGATGAAGTACCCTTGTCTATTCAGGGTCCTTGGGGCCAACTACCCCTCCTGTTACCTCCAATAAGACCCACCCAGCTGGATTGCTGAAAGGTCATCAGAGGCTACTCCCCCTTTCTACACCAGTCCTGGCGCACTGCTGCTTGGGGATGAAGTCCACTTTGGTCCTGAGGCCCTCAGGAGGCAAGGTGACCTCATCTCACCACTAGCAGGGAATGGAGAGGCATGTTTGCTGAGTGGTGGAGAAAGGGGGCACTGTGTGGGGATGACTGGAGGTAATAGGAGATCTTGTTGGCCCCTAAGGACCCTCAGCAGTCAAGGAAATTACATCCCCAACCAGCAGCGCACCAGAAGACACATTTGCACAGTGGTGGAGAAAGGGGGTGGGGCCTCTGGTGAGTTGCCAGCTTTTTCCCCTCTTTTTTTAGGAAGGGGGGCCTTGTGGCCACCGTTGCCTGGACCATTTTGGGCCCCTGGGACCCTAGCCCCTGGGACCTACCCCCTTTTAAAATTATTATTTCATAAAAGAAAGGAAAGGGGGATATGCGGCCCCCATCCTGGGTTGATTTCGGCCCCGGGGACCCCATACCCCGGGGGCCTCGCCTTTTATTTCCTATTATTTAATTTTATTAAAATGAAGGAATGGGGCATGCCTTTCATGGGACATTTTTGGCCCAGGGGACCCCATTCCACGGGGCCCAGCCATTTCTTTTTTGTTTGTCAAATAAAGGAAGTGGGGACTCGTGGCCCCTCTTCCCATGGCCACTTTTGGCCCCGGGCACCTCATCTCCTGGGGCCTGCCCTTTATTTTATAAATCTTTTTTTACATGGGAGGGGGGCAATGCAGCCCACCTCCCGGGCCAATTTTGATCCCGGAGAACAGATCCCTAGGGGGCCTGAGCTTTCTTTTTTCTATTATTTAATTTTTTTTAAATAAAGGAGGGGGGCTGCGTGGCCCTTCGCACTTCTCTTGTGTTTAGCCCCGGGGAGATGGCAATCTCTGGGCCTATGAGGGGGCTGTGCGGGCCCCCCTCATCACTTTTAAATATTTAATTTGCCTTGGGGAGGGCTCTGGGGCGGGGGGGTAGCCACTAGGGCAACACAGCAAAAATATTGGGGAGGTGGCAGTCCCCTGGGCTTTAGGGATTCTAGGAGAGGGCCCTTTCACCCCCTCCTACATATTTAAACTTCCCCCTGGGACGCCAAAAGGGAGCATATATATATATGCCCTTTTGGCGTTCTGTCCTCAAAACACCGCATGCAGCGGCACAATCTGGAAAAGCAGTATCCAAGAGGCAAGTTTACTTTTTTTGCTGTTTTAATTCTCTTTATCTTTCCATGTGCAAATCTCAATATATACTACAGTGGTACACAGTACTATGATTTTTTTTCCCCCCCTGACTGACCAGTTTCGGCTGATGCCTTCCACTGGGTCTAACCGGCCTACGTGGTGTGTATCATTATATTGTCATTCCTTTCTCTACTTCATTGACCCCTAGATGTCTGGAGCTGCAACTTTCTCATTATACAAAGGCACATTCTTTCCACCATATTCTTATCCCCATGTTTATATATGCAATCATCTGACTTTCCTGACATTCACTATATAACAGTTATTTTTTGTCAGAGTTATACTCTGTTCAGGTCTATGGAATATCATTGGTCTAAATTTACATAAATATTCCAAATTACAAACTCATTCCTAGTCCTATTAGTGAGTGCATAGTGCAATGTCAAAGATCATATTCTGATATCATACACCTTAAAATTATGGGGTATCAGCCACATGTCATCCTATTCTTTATGTAAAGTGCAATTTACTACATATAAATAGCATAGTGCATAGTGCAACTATCTGAATTCCTTGAATCAAACAATTTGTTCCATGATTCTCAATCCGGCTTTAGAACTGGATATAGCACAGAGACAGCACTTCTGGAAGTTGCTGAAACCGTGCTTGAGGCTGTGGACCAGGGCAGCTCAGCAATGCTGGTGCTGCTGGACCTGTCTGCAGCATTTGACACTGTAGCCCATTTGATTCTCCTGGAGAGACTCCAACACCTGGGAGTGCAGGGAACTACTCTGTCCTGGCTCCAGTCATTCCTGGAGAACCTCTCACAACGAGTGTTTCTTCGCCCTTATGTTTCCTCCCAGAAGCCTCTTGTATGTGGGGTACCTCAGGGTTCAGCACTCAGCCCTTTACTGTTTAACGTATATCTCACCCCCCTTGCGACCTTGGTTGAGACATGTGGAGTGAAAGTGATCTCCTATGATGATGACACTCAGCTGGTGTTCTTGTTCAAAGAACATTCGGAGGTGGCCTTTGTCAACGTTAGGCAATGCCTGAATAACATCTCAGCCTTGATGACTCAGAATTTCTCAAAATCGAACACAGAGAAAACAGAGGTTCTGTTTTTCAACCAACGGACTCCGCCACCTTCTAAGCTTTGGTGGCCATCAGAGCTGAACCCTCCACCAGTTCTGGTGGATTCAGCCAGAAATCTAGGTTTTAAATTAGACAATGACCTCTCATGCAAGCCCCAGATATGCCAGGTCTCCTCCTCATGTTTCTGGAAGCTGCAAGCTTTGAGGAAATTCCTTCACTTTCTTCCAATGGATTGCAGGAAGATAGTGGTCCATGCATTGGTTACATCCTGGCTGACTTCTCTAATAGTCTCTATCTAGGACTACCAACCTATCTGGTCCGCAGGCTGCAAAAAATTCAAAACACTGCGGCCAGATTAATTAGGAATGTGCCATTCCACCATCTCATCTCCTCGCATTTGCGGAGCCACCACTGATTACCCGTCAGTAGGAGGATTGAGTTCAAGGCGCTAGCTCTGGCCTATAGAGCCACCAGGGGACGGGGCCTGGGCTATCAGAGACATAGATTGCAAAACTATCAGCACGACCGGGTCCTGAAATGAAATCACATGAAATTTCTCAGGATTCCTCATTTCCTTAAGGCCAGAATAGGCAGTAGAGCCTCGGTTATTGCTGCGCAGCTCAGGAATGCTATGCTTCTCCACCTCCGCATGACGGAGCCAAAACCAGCTTTCAGGGGAGCTTCAAAAAATGGCTCTTTAACCTTGCGTAGCTCCTCGTCTTGTGTTCTTCTCGCTGTAAATCTGCAACCCAAGCGCCGGAACACCTCCATTGGAGGTATCCATGTGCTTAATAAATTTCATTAAAAAAAAAAAAAGTTAGAATAGTGCTATGTATGAAATAGAGAGATTCATGATCCTTCACCTTTGTACATTTTCTGGGACCATACCAAAATGCATAATATGACGTAAAAAATCTTATTCCTGTTTTGTATGTACACCTAAAAATTATGGGATATCAACCACATCATATCCTCTTATTTACACAAAGTGCAATATACTGTATATAAAGTGGATAATGCAATATATAAGATGCGACTGCCTCATATCTTGCATGAAGTGTGATCTACTACTAAAGTGCCATATGTATAAAGTGCTGTGTTATCCAATTAAAATTGTATCTTTCTCTCAAGTCATTTTTAGTCCTTTTTCAGAGGTCTATTTTAGGTGGAAACAAATCAGAAAAAAAGGAAGATAGAGAGGAGAATATATCCAGGAATGGGGAAACAAAGGCAAAACATGAGAGGGCATGAGAGAGAGGAAAGGAGGAGAGGGAAGAGATCTTAACTTGGGACGGCTCTAAAGAAAGGGGCTTCAAAGTCTGAAACATCCATACGTGGCAATCCCCAGTATGCTCTTTCGAGATTCACCTGCAATCCGGCTCACAGTCATAAATGGACATACAGTTCTGCGTCCGTATTGTGGCCCCAAGTATCTCCGTTCCTATAGATAATATCAATCGGGAACCCTGCTTTCTCAATTTTATTTCTCGATCACCTCCTCTAGGGTGGGTCTTAACATGTCTGATACCACAGTAACTGAATGTCGACTGGGACCGATTATGAAATTGTTTGAAATGGCAAGCCACAGGATAACTCTTGTCACCATTCTTTATAGCTCTTATGTGTTGCAGGATTCTCAATTTCAATTTGCTTACTGTGCTGCCCATATATAACTTCCTACAGCCACATTTAAGAATACAGTTGACATAATCAGTATTACACATGATTCTGTCTTTAATTAACACTTCATGACCTTCCAATGTTCAATAGCTTTTACAATTCAATACATATTTACAGGCTTTGCAGGAATTACATTTTACAAAGCCTTCCATATTCTTCGTCAGCCAGTTCCCTCGATCTTTTTTTTTGATGGTCTTTCTTTTGAACATAGTAGCTGGATGTTAAAATATCTCCCAGTGATGTCCCTTTTTTCTATGTTATTCGTGGTCTTCTCTCTACAATCTCCCCAAGATGTTCATCATTTTTTAGGACATGCCGTTTTAAAAGGACCCTCTTGATGTTAATTTGAGCCATATTGTATTCCAAAATAACCTCTTCATTCTCTGGTCCTTTACATTTTTGATGATTTGTGAGTACAACAACTGTTCTCTCGTTTTATCCATGGCTCTTTTCTTGGCATTCTCCAGTACTTCGATTGATATCCCCTTTCTCTGAAATTGTTGACCATCTTGCACACCTCCTGATCATGCAGTTCTTCTGTTGAGCAAATATTTTGTCTCTCAACATCTGGCTATATGGTATGCTCCATTTAGGGCATCCAGATGTCCACTATTTGCGTGCAGCAGGGAGTTTGCTGCTGTTGGTTTTCAATGGATCCTACTTGTTAATGTGTTTCTAATGACTTCCAGTTCCATATCCAGAAAGTTGCACACATCTGTATGTACATGTGAACCATAGGTTACAATCAGTACGGTTGAGACTCTCCAGGAAAAGATCTAATTCATTTTCACTTCCTTCCCACAAGATAAATAGGTCATCGATGAACTGGGTACACAATGCCACCTTCTCAGTGTACCACTCATTAACCTCAGCCCAGGCCACCTCCTTCTCCCACCACCCCAATAACAAGTTCATGTAGGTAGGGGCAAAGGAGGTGCCCATGGTCGTCCTTTGTTCTTACAGATAGAATTTCCCATCAAACGTAAAGACATTGTGTGTAAGGTAGTATTTTAAGATTTCTAATAATGTCTGTGTATGGTCAAGCCACTCTCACAGGCCTTTATTCCTTTCCTATGCTCGATGGGCGTATACAATGAGACCCCATCCATGATTACCATTATATATTCCTCCTTCCATGGAATATTGTCTGGTTTCTTGAAAAACTCTTTACTGTCCTTCAAATATGATGTGAGGGCAGTCACATATTCTTGCAAAAATAAATCCCAAAATCTTGAACTGTTCTCCAACAGCGATCCAATTGAGATGACTATGGGTCTCCCTGGTGGGTTCACAACACACTTATGAATTTTAGTTAAAAGGTAAAAGGTAGCCACTTTAGTTTTCTCAGTGTGGAGATATTGATATTCTTCCCAATCCAATAAGCCTGATTCACGCCACACTTTTAATTTCAGATGATACTCCTTTTCAAGTTGGGCCAAAGGATTTTGAGACAAGTAAGTGTGAGGAGTTGCTCAATTGTCTTTTGGCCTCCAACAAATAAGTCTTCTGGTCCATTATAACAATATTGTACCCTATTATCGGACGGTTTTATAATCAAGGGTGGATTGTTCTTCAATTCATTGATATCCTTCCAGTCTGTTGGGAGAAGTTACCCCTCTTAGGATTAGTCTTCAATTTCCTCCGAAGTTCATTTAAATCATCCACAACCATTTCTTGGAAGAGATCAATACAATTTCCTGGGGGAGCTGTGGACAAAATCTACTTCGTGGTTTCAATCCACTTCCAATCCAATGATCTGTTGTGACACCCATACTATGTAGGGTTCCTGTAGGTATTTACATTTGCAGGTCTTGTTCCCCCAATCTCTACCCCCTTTCATCTGATGTGGTTTCTTCCCGATTCACAATATTTAGTGTGTGTTCCATCGCCAAGTCGTGGATGGTAGTAAGTTCTGGTGTGTCGGAGATTTTAAACGAAGAGGGTGTCTGGTGCATTATCACTTCACAACCTGATCTTTTGATTTTCATCTGATGATACTTGTGAAGTTTTAACTTCTTGACATATTTATATAGCTCAATTCTAGAGTCAGCAAAGTCAGGACGTCTCGATGGACAAAATGTTAATCTCAAGTATAGTAGTCTTTGATGGTTAGTATTCAATATTGATGATGATATGTTCAGAACCAGGGTTTCTTTCTCCTCATCATGATTCTTTGCGTTTACTTGTGATTCCTGTTTTTTCCTCCTTTCCTTTTGCCCCTTCTTGCTCTGCATCATCTTTTGAATGGCCCTGTTGTGACCTGAACCCTCCTCCCTGTCGCGTAGTCATCCTCAATAGTCGCAGTTCCTAATAAAAATCCAGTTTGTCAGTTGGCTCTTCATCATGTGGTCTTGATTTTTCCTTTGCTCTCAAGCTGTCAAATTTCTTATCAAAGGTGTAAACACAACCATATTGGTAGTCCAATCTGTCCCTTGTAAATGTACCTACTTTACGTTCCATGATTTCTTCATCATAATTCTGCAAGGATTTCTCCATCTTCTTGATCGGAACCTTTACTGTTGTATCTTCCTTGTACTTCTCCAACTCTTCATTGATGATTTTAATTTTATACATATATATAGTCTTTCTCGCTTCAGCAAACCAAAGAACAGCGGGCACTTCGGTAAGTGCGTGCATTTTCCTTTATTTCTTTATAGAGCAGCCAGTTCCAACTCACTATACATATATATAAAAAAGTATCTATCTATCTATCTATCTATCTATCTATCTATCTATCTATCTATCTATCTATCTATCTATCTATCTATCTATCTATCTATCTATCTATCTATCTATCTATCTATCTATCTATCTATCTATCTATCTATCTATCTATCTATCTATCTATCTATCTATCTATCTATCTATCTATCTATCTATATATATATATATATATATATATATATATATATATATATATATATATATATATATATATATATATATATATTCTCCAAAACTGCCCAGCCCACCGGAGGGTTTAATTATGCACTACTAAAACTACAAGGACCAGCGTGCATTGTGAAAGAAATTAAAAGTAAAAGGCACAACTGAGGCCAATTGAAATGTTTAAAAGCACGCATGGAACTTGTGGTCTCGCACAAATCTACCTTTTGCTTAAGACGGCCTCTGAGGAAGGAGGGAAACACCCTCTGAAACGCGTCAGGCCAGGAAGATTTTAATACGGGATCGTAAGCTGCCTGTTGTCAAAAATAAAGGAGTTTCCTTACTTGATGTGTTTTGCGGCCTCATCTGCTGGGCAGTTTTGGAAAATGTTAACACAGCGGTTCCAGGCCGTGGAGGGATCGCACCGTCCAGCAACACAGGATGGATCCTTACAGGGGGAAGCTTCCCCTTGTCAAAAGGCATGCAAGGACGAAATTTACCAGGCAGACTCCGATCAGGGGGCCCAATGGAGGGCTAGAAGAACAATCTTAAAGCAACTTGAGCAATTGGGACCCACCGGAGGGTTTAATTATGCACTACTAAAACTACAAGGACCAGCGTGCATTGTGAAACAAATTAAAAGTAAAAGGCTCACCTGAGGCCAATTGAAATGTTTAAAAGCACGCAGGGAACTTGTGGTCATGCACGAATCTACCTTTTGCTTAAGACAGCCTCTGAGGAAGGAGGGAGACACCCTCTGAAACGCGTCAGGCCAGGAAGATTTTAATACGGGATCGTAAGCTGCCGCTGCCTGTTGTCAAAAATAAAGGAGTTTCCTTACTTGATGTGTTGGGCTGCCTCATCTGCTGGGCAGTTTTGGAGAATGTTAACACGGCGGTTCCAGGCCATGGAGGGATCGCACCATCCAGCAACACAGAATGGATGCTTACAGGGGGAAGCTTCCCCTTGTCAAAAGGCACACAAGGACGAAATTTAACAGGCAGAGTCCGATGTGGGGGCCCAATGGAGGGTTAGAAGAACAATCTTAAAGCAGCTTGAGCAATTGGGACCCACCGGAGGGTTTAATTATGCACTACTAAAACTACAAGGACCAGCGTGCATTGTGAAAGAAATTAAAAGTAAAAGGCACACCTGAGGCCTATTGAAATGTTTAAAAGCACGCAGGGAACTTGTGGTCACGCATGAATCTACCTTTTGCTTAAGACGGCCTCTGAGGAAGGAGGGAGACACCCTCTGAAACGCGTCAGGCCAGGAAGATTTTAATACGGGATCGTAAGCTGCCTGTTGTCAAAAATAAAGGAGTTTCCTTACTTGATGTGTTGTGCGGCTTCATCTGCTGGGCAGTTTTGGAGAATATATATATATATATATATTACCTACTGGCGGTTGCCAGTAGGTAGTTATATCATCATCATCATAAGCTTTTATTCGATATGCAAGATATCTTATAAGCAGGTAGTTATAGTTAGAACCTAGTTTCCATAGAAAAAGCATTTTTTGATTTGCTAATAACTTTGGCGTCGTTTGACGAATCTTCGTGAAATTTTCCCATCTATCCAGGACAGTTCCTATCCTGAAAGTTTGGGGGTGATTCGTCAAGCGGGGGCTGAGAAAAAAGGGGGGGTCCCAAAACGCAGTTTCTCTATGTTAATTTCCATAGGAAATTTTGAGATGGGCTTCAGCCCGAACTGCTGACCGGAATAACCCCAAATTTGTCAAAAAGGTAGAGCTTGGTTCAGAAAGTGACCTTTTTTTTAAATGGTGTAAATCCGTTCAGTAGTTTTTGAGAAATTCAAAAAATAAGAGTAAAAAAATCAATTTCCAATAGGAAACTTTGGGCAAGGCTACAGCCGAAACTACTGAACGGAATTACCCCAAATTTGGCAAAAAGTAGTGCTTGGATCAGAAAGCGACCTTTCTTTTAATTGGTGTAAATTTGTTCAGTAGTTGCTGAGAAATTTAAAAAATAAAAGTTTCGATATCTAGGGACACGGTGGAGTCACGACCCCGCCCAACCACGAGCTTCATTCTAATTGGCTGCCACAACCATGAGCTTCATTCTAATTGGCGTCTACACTCCAAACCAGGAAGTGTTGGCAGCCATCTTGTGACTCGGTAGTAGTGAGTCATCAGAAAACAGGGAAACAAAGATATAAAACAAGAGAAGGGGGCAGGGTAGAAACACACTGACCCCCCCTAGGCCTGCTCATGGGGTCCCAGAGGGACCCACAGGGCCCAAACAAGTATTAAGACATTTTTTGGGCCGCAATACGAGCTGGGGCCGTGAATTCCACCGAAATTGGTTAAAAACAATGAACCCCGGGTGGGCTAGGTCCTGGAGGCATTTCTTAAAAAATAATAGCGGGGGCCCTCTGGAGCCCCCGCAGCCCCTGGGACCACCACCTCCCTGGGGCTTCACTCATGTTGGGAGGGGGGGCGCGCGGCCTTCCTCCTAGAGCCCATGATGGCCCTGGGGACTGCCATTCCCCAGGGCCACCTCCTGCAGTGTCCTGGGGTGCCCATCCCTGGGACACTGCTGTTTGTTATGGCAGGGGGGGAGCTTTGGAAGCTTTTGGAAGCTTTTGGAAGCGAGAGCAGGGAAACCTGCTCTCGCTTCCAAAATCCAAAGCTGATTGCTTTTCCACATGGGGAGCTGCATGTCATCAGCTCCCCATGTGGAAAAGCAATGCCGGCTCCCGCAGGATGTGGGGAGCCAACGGGACCGTAGGGGCATTGGGGCTCCCCCCACGGTCCCCAAAGGTGAGGCCAGGCCCCGGGGGATGGGGTCCTCGGGGCCAGAATTGGCCACGGGAGGGGGGCCGACGCAGCCCTCTTCTCTTTCTTTTCTTTTTAAATAATGAACATGTCGGCATGCTTCGGGGGATGGGGCCCCCGAGGCGAATGTAAATTAGTGAAAGTGGACGTTTAAAAACAGAAAAATGTATTTGCGACTCTCAGCTCGGCCCCCTGTGTGAAAGCGATGGGTGCGCGGCTCTCAGCGCGGCACTCGAGTAATTCTTAAGTCTTTCAAACACCGAGGGGTATATTCTGAAGGACACATCATCAAGTTAAAGGCACTTTATCGCAACCAAAATGGTGATAAATTTAATGCCCCATTCACAAGCTGGAGCAGACAGCCCATTTCACCAGTTTACCAGTGATAGCTGCCTCAAAAAGCATCGTCACGGATGACCCCGGCAAATATTGCTAATGAGATGTAGAGTAGGCGTTCAAAAAGCAGCGAACACATCACTTTGCAAGTTTCTCAACCACCAGTAAGATCATCGAAAAGAGTACAAAACAGGCGATAAGGTGGGTTAGTAGCAGGAAGTTTACACCGGCTCTGAGCTGGTGTACAGTCGGACTACAACCTGCAACACGAAAGGGAGCCCAGCCCAGAGCCACACCTGAATGACAACAGATGCAATGGAGCCAACGATCATGCAGCTCGGACACCCAACACTGCTCCGCCACCCCCTGCCACCAGCCCCTTGTCCGCCATTCCCCCTCACCCCCACCCCCCACAAACAAATGTGACAGCAACCTTAGGAAATCTGGAACATAACAAATTGGCTGATGTTGCACAATTATAATAAAGAAGATGCATGTCAGGTTGGACAAATAAGAATCTCAGTCATCTATGGATTTATATATAAAACATTTTATTTCAACAAAACAACAAAATAAAAGGAGGCACAGGCATGGCGTGTCATCCCTCGACAATTTGTGAATCACAGCCTGCAAGACAAAAAGAAAGATAAGATTGTGCGTCATGCGTCCATCAAAGGAGAGAGAGAGAAAGAGTGAGAGAGAGGAAGAGAGAAAGAAAGAAAGAAAGAGTGAGAGAGAGGAAGAGAGAGAGAAGGAAAAAAGAGTGAGAGAGAGAGGAAGACAGAGAAAGAGAGAAGTAGTGAGAGAGAGAGGAAGAGAAAGAGAAAGAGAGAAAGAATGAGATACAAGGAAGAGAGAGAAAGAGAGAAACAGTGTGAGAGAGAGGAAGAGAGAGAGAGAGAGTGAGACAGAGGAAGAGAGAGAGAAAGAAAGAATGAGAGAGGAAGAGACAGAGAAAAAGAGAACGAGTGTGAGAGAGAGAAAGGAAGAGATAGAGAGTGAGACAGTGAGAAAGAGTGTGAGGGAGAGAAAGGAAGAGATGGAGAGGGACAGTGCGTGCCCACACTGTGGACAAAACCCTCACAGCTCACCTTTCCGCCACCGGTGTGTCTCCAACCACATGCCGGGACATAGTGGAGCCCTCAAGCTCACTCATCTGAAACATAGTACAGAATGATTAATGGCAGAGTACGTTCGACTGCGCACGCCTAAAGCGCTGTCCAACCTTTGTGCATCCAGGCTGCTGCACCCCATCCACTTCCACTGCCCAGAGGTGTCTGCCCGCCGCTGCGCACCAAGGCTGCTGCACCCCATCCACTTCCACTGCCCACAGGTGTCTGCCCGCTGCTGCACACCTAGGCTGCTACACCCAATCCACTACCACTACCCGGAGGTGGCTGCCCGCCGCTGCGCACCCAGGCTGCTGCACCACACCCACTCCCACTGCCCAGAGGTGACTGCCCGCCCCTGCGCACCCAGACTGCTGCACCACATCCGATTCCACTCCCACTGCCCGGAGGTGACTGCCCGCCGCTGCACAAACAAGACCCTCTGCTCACCTTTCGCAACCTGCGTGTAGAAAAGAGGGCCTACCTCTTCCGCTGCAAGCCCGCGGACAGGGCCCCCTGCATATCATGCAGCCCTGCTCCGCAGGCCACCAGGTCTCACATTTGGTGCTGAGTCTTGATTTTGCCATGGCAGAGGACATACCAGTGCACCAGGCTTTTCATTGCAGGCTGCACACCCGCTCAGCCCTTGCGGTGCCTCTAACTCTGTGACCAGTGAGGCGACGTCAAGTGGTGATAGGCCTGCGCTGTCTGATGGCTCAGGCCTACACTGCAGGGCACACAAAACCTGAGCTGTCCAGACTGCCGGGGCGGGCCATCACCGCAGGCTGCACACCCTCTCAAAAGTTACTGTACCCGTACCTCAGTGGACCGAAAGTCACCGTCCCGTGCCGGTGTGCCTGTGCCGGCCGCAGTGCGTTTGGTGCAAGCAACTCTGAAATGGCGCACAGCACGTGCGCACAGTCTTTTTTATTGGCAGGGTCATGTGTCCTGTAACGCCTGTGCTGGATGGATGTGGTGTGGGTGTATACCAGCTGTGAGGGAGTGGCTGTGGCTTACTGACAACTATGCTGTGACCAGCAGATCACTGCAATGAAGATCTGGGCCATGTAGAGTTGTTGTCCTTCCCTGTAAGCGTAAGCGGAGTGTGCTGGCCTGGCGTATGCCAGTCCTGCTTGAGGTTGTGAACAATGACTTCGGAGCTCTGGGTGTGGCTCCTTCCTGGGCTGTATGAGGAATCAACTGATGAGACTGTCCCTGTTGTAGTGCTGACGTCACCCGGGTCACAAGCGCCAATATGTCATTCTGTGAACCAAGTCCCACAACATGGCCAACATGGAAGGTACGGGGAATCACTGACCCTACATTCATCCATAGTTCCACACATGAAAGATGGTGGACATGACACATCTGTGTGGATATGAATGTTTATTGCACGTTCAGTGGAGTGTTGCAGCTGTAGCAATACAGGGCCATGCAAAGTTCAAGTTTCAATTTTTGGCACATGGAGGGCAGCCAATTAAAGCCAAGCTCATGTTCGGGGTTAGGCTGCGCCAACATATGTACTTATACAATCACTCCACCAATCCCCAAGCACTTATAAATTCAGTATACACTCTCCTTGCAGTACTCTAAAGAACAAATCTCTACCTACATACTTATTCAATGACCAAGACAAAGTTAAATAACTGAAGTTTTCCACACTGCCAGAGGTAACATGGTTGCATACGCTGTCCCCAGCCCAATGTAATGTGGTAGGGTCCAGGGGCAGCATCATGCATACATAATAAACACACAGACACAGTTAGATAGATAGTGGAACTAGGTACGGGCACGTGCACTCGGCCCCTTTTTATGACCAGGGTCACATGTCCAGTGACGTCTGTGCTGGGTGCATGAAGGGTGAGTGTAAGCCAGCCGTCAGGGCATGGTTAGTGCTGGCAACAAGTACAACAGTAATCATTGGATCACACACATAGATTCAATCATAAAGGGTCAATGATTTGTGCTGCACTAAGGTAGGGGTACCAGATGTGAAATAATACACAAAAGATTCTATCGTAAAGGGTCCATGTCTTGTGGTACACTGAGGTAGGGGCAGCAGATCTGAAATTATACACAAAAGATTGTATTATAAAGGGTCCATGAGTTGTGGTGCACTGAGATAGTGGCATCAGAAGCATTCAGCGTATGCACAGGCAGCGATGATTCATGGTCCGGGAGGGCCGCACTGGTAGCAATGTCTGTTGCTTACTGGACTGCGTCATCTGCAATCGCGACTCGATGTGAATTGTGATCCCAGCTATCCGCAGTGTAGATCGAAGGCAATAGTCAGCACAGACATCGAGGAATGCTTTTTGCCACTTCCTCTTGACAAAATCCAAGGACATAGAGAACAATTCTGTCTGTAATAAATAAATAAAGACTGAATTCAAATTGTGAGCTCTGCTGACCGCAGTGTAGGAGTATGGAACAAAAGATGAAACATTTATGGAATACACTGTCGAAATATGTAGGTTTCAGGGACGTTATAGTTAGTTGCCTATTGGACTGTGAAATTAATGAATGAAGACTGAATTTGAATTGGAGGCAGCGGTTAGCAAAGGGCCACAGCCACGTGGCGTTCAATTGAGCTGCACAGATTGGGAGCATTTGGTTTTCTTAACCGATTATAGTCTCTCACACAATTTGCATCGGTACTAATCTTGAATTGTGAGCCCTGCTGACCGCAGTGTAGAATGGAGGCAGTGGTCAGCAAGGGCTCACAGCCATGTGGCGTTGACTTGAGCTGTATCGAGATAGTGGTAGGTGTGGCGCTCAGCATGTGCGCAGCTAGCGACGATGCGTGGTGTGGGCGGGCTGCACTGGGAGTAATGTCTCTTACCTACTGGACTGCGTCATCTGCAATCGCAACTCCATTTGAATTGTGAGCCCTGCTGTCCGCAGTGTAGATCGAAGGCAGTAGTCAGCACAGACATCGAGGAATGCATTTTGACTTCCGCTTGAGAAAATCCAACGACATAGAGTACAGTTCACTCTGCAATAAATAAATCAAAACTGAATTTGAACTGTGAGCTCTGCTGTCCGCAGTGTAGACTGGCATTCAGTGTTCTTTTGGACTTGAAAGATGAATTTTGTCATATAATTGATATTAAAAAAGTTCTTGAAGCAAGGATACTAAAAGGATATTATGTAGGTTTTAGGGACGTTGTAGTTAGTTGCCTACTGGACTCTGTAATTAATGAATCAAGACTCAATTTTAATTGTGAGCCCTGCTGACCGCAGTGTAGGCCAGAGGCAGTGGTCAGCAAGGGCCCACAGCCATGTGGCGTTGAGTTGAGCTGCACAGTTAGTGGCATCAGAAGCATTCAGCATGTGCGGAGCCTGCGATGATGAGTGGTCTGGGCGGGCTGCACTGGTAGCAATGTATTTTGTCTAATGAATTCTGCCTTAATAAGGGTACGTGGCAATGACTTATGGTGCAGTGAGTTAGTGGCACCTGAAGAAACCAGCGTGTGCGTACCCTGTGATGATGCGTGGTCTGGGCGGGCCGCACTGGTAGCAATGTCTTTTGTCTAATGAATTCTGCCTTAATAAGGCCACTTGGCATTGACTTGTGGTGCACTGAGTTAGTGGTACATCTGGCGCTCAGCGTGTACGCAGCCTGCGATGATGCGTGGTCCGGGCGGGCCGCACTGGGAGCAATGTGTCTTTCCCACTGGACTGCGTCATCTGCAATTGTGACTCCATCTGAATTGTGAGCCCTGCTGTCCGCAGTATAGATCGAAGGCAGTAGTCTGTACAGACATAACTCTGTGGTGCTGTGCCTCTGTGTTCGCAGGGGGCCTGTGTCGAGGAGGCCTGCTGTCGTGTCGGCAGCCACGTGGCAGGGTGAGGACCGCCGCTCTGGCAGACACGTTGGCCTTCACTCAACTGAACCATGCCCAGAGTCCCGGCCTATTTATTCACACTTCTACGCCAGAGTGGCGTACGTTGGACCAGCCTACTGAGGTTCCACTTACAGGGGACGACGACACAGGTACATGACCGAGATCTTCCCCACTGCCTGAGGTAACATGGTTGTGTCCACTCTCCACAACACTACAAGCAGTATATGTACACATGGAGAGGTTTGTGCTCTGCATAGTGAGGTCTGTCCAGCACATCACCGCTACACTTGGTATTGTGTGCATTATTATTGGTGGGTGACTTGCGTCCTTAACACATGTTTGGTTGCTATATCTCGCAACATTCAGCTATTGTGTGGCTGAGGGGCCATGCCGTTTTTGGAAGGTCCGCTGTCCTGTTGTGCGCTGCCTCGATGGTAGTAGGGGAGGGTCCAGGGGGGAGGTCCTAAGGGTGGCGGCAGTGGGTTTTGTGACCTTCTTGGGTGTCGGAGGTGCATGATCAGTAGCTCTATGACATGTGTTGGTCTTCAGATGTGATTCTGGGCTGGGCTCCGTTTCACACTGTAGGTAGTCGTCCTACTTTACACCAGTAAAAGGCAGATGTTACATTCCCACTGCTAACGCAGCTTATCGCCTGTTTTTGGATCACACCGCAGATTTTGCTGCTCATTGAAAATATCGGGAAGTGGTGTTTTTCTGTTATTTTTTCACAGGAACACTTACTCTGCATATTATTAGCGTTAGTTGTTGCTCTCATTTGTTTTTTTTTTTTTTGCGGAAGCTATTGCTGGAAAACTGGCAATATTGTCTGTTTTCACCAGGTTGAGAATGGAATGATAATTTAAAATCACTGAAAAAACTATAGGTTTAATGAACATTATAATTAGAAATTAGCATTTAAAAACCTTTGGAATTCACTGAAAAAAAACATAGGTTTCAGGGACGTTATAGTTAGAAATTAGCATTTGAAAAAACCTTAGAAATTCACTGAAAAAACCATAGGTTTCAGGGACGTTATAGTTAGTTGGACATTTCACTCGTACAAAACCAGAGAAATCCGAATGTTATAGTTAGCAGAGCTAACTATAACTCGCGCCCCCGCAATGCACTGGTGATGACATCACTTATTACATCACTCAGGACATGGTCAGTGACATCACTGATGACATCACTGATGACATCTCAAATGACATCACTGATGACATCACTGATGACATCATCCACGTGATAATCTGATGCACCTCTTCACACCGTAATATAACCTTTGATACACCCACTCTACATTACAGGCTACCATTTTCTGAACCATAGACAAATCAATAGCAGTTACTATATACCCACTGACTAATTCCTAGCTATACATACACATTCATTCATTCACAGATACAGTTACTCATACATGCAGTCACTCATCAATACAGCACTAATATATGTACTCATAGACCTAAACAAACACTCATTATTAAATCAGTTTATAATGTACAACGCATGATTCTGGCACAACTCACTGGAGGAACACGAGCAGGCTACTACAAGAACCAGAAGGCAGCAGCAGCAGCCATGCCCAATGAGGCGGTTCTGTTGTTATAATTAAGAGCATGTGTGCAGAGATTCACTGATGCGCCGACACGCCAATGATTAAGAGGACACTCGAAATGCATCTGGCGAAGGTGCTATGGATTTTAAAAGCACGTTGTTTTGGAATGCACTGCAGTTTCCCAATGAATAAAGCAACTTTACCATCTACCTGGAGGCTCTTCTTGAAGGGTAAACTCTTGTTTGTGGTATATATATATATACATATATATATATATATGTAGTCTCTGAAAAAAATAGGTTTCACATAGGTTTCAGGTACGTTATAGTGAATTTCAGTGAATATCTAAGGTTTTTTAAATGCTAATTTCTAACTATAACATAGCAGTCTTGTTTTCAGAGTGGTGGAGAAAGGTGAGCGTGGCCTCCAAACACCTTTTAGCAATCCCACTGTGTGGAATCTACTGGAGGTAACAGGAGGGGTAGTTAGCCCCCAACGTCAACCTTGGGGCCAACTACCCCTTTTATTACCTCCAGTAAGTCCCACACAGCAAGATTGCTAACTTGTTATATCAGGCCCTGCCCCTTTCCTGCACCACAGTGCAATCGTGCCCCCTGGCGCGTTGTAAGTTAGGGGATAAAGTCCCCATGAACCCTGAGGGTCCCTGGGCTCTAACTAGCCCACCAGGTACCTCCAGTAAGCCTCACAGAGCTGCGTTGCAGAGAGGTGTTCTGAGGCCATGCCCCTTTTTACACCACGCTGCAAACGCGGCTTCTGGCGCACTGCTGCTCAGAGGATGAAGTCCACTCATGTCCTGAGGCCCTCAGCCTCTAGCAAAGAAGATTTGCATGGGAGCTAAAACAGGAAACATTGCTTTGTTAACCATCCGGTAAACATTTTCCCCACTTCACGGATTTAGAAATATGGAATCATCTCAAAATGGTAAGTGTCTGCCAAGTGTTGTGGAGATTTTCAAAACTTTTACACGGATATTAGCAAATCAATGTTTTTTACCCGCCATATAAGTGCGCCTCCATTTTTGGAATCTGCATAAAACCCGAAACCCCAGCACTGGGAAAATGCTAGCGACTTCACCCTAAACCTGTACAATTACAGACAAATCGAAACCACCTTTCTAACTGCATGCAGCTTCGCCCAACACTGCTACAATTATAGGTAAATCAAAAATACACCTCTCTAACTGCATGCGACTTCACTCTACACCACTACAATTTTAGGCAAATCACAAATGCACCTTTCCAACTGCATGTTACTTCACTCTAAACCACTACAATTATAGGTAAACCAAAAATACACCTTTTTAATTGCATGCGGCTTTACCCAACACCACGACAATTATTGGCAAATCAAAATTACACCATTTTAACCGCGTGTGACTTCATTCTACACCTCTACAATGCTAAGCAAATCAAAAATACACCTTTACTCAACAACACTACAATTATAGGCAAATCAAGCTGCCAGTATAATCTCATAATTCTGAGACCAAGATATTAGTTAAACGCTAATTTCCCTACACTACTGAATGGATTTAAACCGAACCACACACGGGAACTTCCTGGAGTAAAGTTCTAGTTATGTGCCATGTTTGGTGTAGTTCTGTTCATTTTCTCTGTTTAGAGCAAAGAATCCGATGGGAGTTAAAATGGGAACGTCACCTTTTCTTTCCCCTTTTTTGGCCCCTGCTTGATGGGTGGGCATGACTTTTTCTATTCCAAAGCAGGAGTTAATGAACTCTTTTATTGGAAAGTGCCATGCTGCATGGCGCCAGCGTTATTAAAGAACAGATACCACGTCCTTTGAGTAGCACCGCTGGGCTGACCGTACCCACGCAAGCCCTTTGAGTGGCACCGCTGGGCTAACCATAGCTATGCAGGCCCTTTCTTTCAGTGGCACCACTCAGTGGCACCACTGGGCTGACGGTACCCATGCATGCCCTTTCAGTGGCACAGCTGGGCTGACGGTACCCACGCATGCCCTTTCATTGGCACAGCTGGGCAGACGGTAGCCACGCATGCCCTTTCAGTGGCACCGCTGGGCTGACGGTAGCCACAGTGACTCTGTCGCTGCCGTTGTCATAAATAAAGCTCCAACCACAGAACCTGGCCCTTGGGGGTTCTGAAGCTCTCTCTGCCCCCGGACATCGGGAGCTTGCAGGAAGGATGGAATGTTTTTAATGTTTATAGCACAGGGAGGTAGAATTTAAAATGTATCCTCGAAGCCTCGAGAACCGACTTTGCACTAATTTTGCAAAGTATTTAATGTTCGCAAAATGTTGACTGTAACAATTGTTGCAAAAAATGTTTTCCAGAAGAATTTTGTGGCAGAAACTGTTCTGTGGAACAAGTCTCACACACAAAGAAGATTTGGCAGAATTTTTTTCACGTTAAAACCTTTTGCATAATTGTTCCTTTCCCCATTTTAACGTGACACTTTCGCAATACTTGCGAAGTTTTAAAAACACGGTCTTAGTGCAATTTGAGGAAAAACGGCGTTGCAGAGCGCTGCTTCGAGCGGGCACACTCGGGTTTTCTTTTTGGCAGCTGGGGGGGCAGGAGCGGGTCACTGCCCACTTTCAAGGCTTGGGGGTGGCAGATGCTCTCTGAGACCCGGGGTCAAGGGTCTGCCTTCTCTCTTTACTCTTCTGCTCAGAAATGCGTCTATTGTTTCCAGAACACCTCACTTCATTCTTCATGCTCGGGCACTTGTGACACATTCTCCTTGTGCTCAGATCCTGGCGCTCACCTCATAGCCATGTGTGATGGTGGGCACGTGAAGCATAAGGAACCCTCGAAGCTCCTTCTTTCGGCGCAGCCCCCCAGGTCTCTGCAGTCTGGGCCCCCACCCCTCCACCAGGACTCTGAATGGAAACTCCCTAGCCATTGTTCGGTGTTAACAGCCCAGATCCCGGACCCGCCTGGCCGTCTTCGGGGTGCTCCACGAGTCCGCGGGGAGTGGGCGTGGGATGTGTTCAGGTACAAACTATATTACTTGCAGAATCACTAGCAGCACAGCAGCTGCCACCACAAACACAAAAGTAAAGCAAAACAACAAATAATGTTACAAGCAAAGCAGCTACCCGCACCATTAACAAGCAAAGTGACAACCAACATCTAACAAAAGCAAGTACCAGCACTACAATCAGCTGCAGCACCAGCAGCACAAGCAACCTCACAAGCAAACCCACCCAAGCACAACAGTATCTGCAAACGAAACACCCACAGGCAACAAAGCATTGACACCACCAGCAGCAGCTAACATCGCAAGGCGTCTTGTTTCCATTCCTCCTGGTGTTTTTTGCCCCGTCTTCTCCATATGACTTGCCCCATCCCTTCCTTTGTTTTTCCTCACTCCTTGTTGTATTCGTTATTTCTCATCGTTCTCCTGCGTCGCTGCCGCTTCCACTCTCATTATTTGGTGTCATTTTGGGTTTTCCTCTCTTGTATATTTTTGTATCTTCTCCTCTGGTAGTATTGACACCTCCTCTCAGTGCCTTACACTTACTGGGCTTCAGTTGTGCCAACGGCGGTCCTTTATCTCCCGTGCCCTGCGACCACCGTCCTACCCTACTTGGAATGTTACCCCTCTTCTCCGCACCATTGACCCTGTGCCATTGCCCCTGTGCCCCCACACCATTGCCCCTGTGCCCCCGCACCATTGCTGGTAGCCCGCCATCTCTGTTACTAGCCCCGAGGACCCTCAGCAAGATCTACGCTGTGCACGAGGTTCTGGGACAAGTGGCTACTGTTGGCCACAGTGCCTCGAAGCTCCCTCCCTGTTCGGTGGTTGTGAAGGCGCTACAAAGGGACATTACCCACCCGCCCTCTCACCTGTCTCTGCAAAGGGTCTTCTAGCAGCTCTCAAAGACGCTACAATGGGGCATTGTCCCTTCTACCACCCCCCTGTGCTTGTAGCAGCTCTCATGCTGAGTGCCAGGAAGCACCCGGCAGTGGCCCCCAGCAGCCTGGGGCCCTGGACAGACTTCTTCTGGCCCTTGCTCGTGAGTGACCAGACGCAGAGGGCAAAGGGGATACAAGGGTGGCTTGTCTGCTCAGCGCCTCCTACACCATGTGTGCCACTCTGCTCGACCGCAGCTACTGCTTGGGAGTCCTGGGGTACTGACCCTGGTGTGAGGGCTGCAGCCGAGAGACTGATTCGGGGGTTCAGTCGTATCAGGCGATACGCCCATTTATGAGGGGAGTGGTAATCTGGATGGAAACCTGCCAGTGGGGTGTCCAGCCACACCGCCCCTTTGGTATGAAAGTATCATCCAGTGGGTTTGCCCCAGAGTCACCACTCACTTTAGATCCCGCTTGTATGTCTGAGAGGTGTCTACAGAGGGGTCTTGCCCTAAACATATCTCTTCTGGGAAAACAGATGTTCTGCCTTTAGTTCAAGGGGGCCTCTTTGCACACCGATGCTCAAGGTGCAGTGTTATGACTTACAATGGTGTCAGCGGCATGGATATTCTAAGGTCCCTCGGTCAACAATGGCGTTAACCAGGCCACTCCCAGGAGGGGTCGGAGGGCTGACTCTACCCCTGAACATGCCCCCACTGCCAGTAACATCTACAGAAAATATCTGCCCCACCGGTTCTTTTCACCCGAAGCCCCGAGCCCTGCCGGGGTCGGGCCTCTTATTTACCCTCTTACCCCTGTGACATGTTTACGGACTCCTGTTTAGCCCCCACCCCCTCCCCGCGCTTTCACCTTCATCATACAGATCTCTCCCTCGGACGCAAACCCTGGTCCTCCCTCCAAAGATGCCCCTGATGCACCATCACTTCCTTACCCTGGCACTGTGGGGGTCCTTCTGCTGCCGGCGTTAACTTGAGATCGAATCTCAGCGCCAAAGCTTGGCTGCAACACTGTGATTCTCGTCAAACCATCTTTGCCTGAGTGTCTCGTCTGCGGCAGAGCGCACAGGGATGTGATTATGAACAGGACAGCCAGAGACCACGGCATGGGGGAAGAGCGCATGAGGGTGCAGTGAGCAGCACACTACACTCTTGTGAGCAGCCCTGCCAGAGAGGACGGCACAGTGGGTGTAGTGAGCAGCACACAAGACTGTAGTGAACAGCACATGAGATGCTATTATTTTGTGACATTGCCCACGGGACATGTCCCACCCGGGGGCCTCAATAAATGAAGCACGAAAACACGCGCTTCATTTTTTTTTGTAATTTCGGCGGGACTCACGACCCCAACGCAAATTCCACTGAAATGACAAAAATAAATGCTTTTTAAGGCCCTGGAGTTCCTTGTGGGACCCCCTGAGTAGGCCTAGGGGGTCAGGGTGTTTCAACCCTGCCCCCTTTTCTTGATTTTTAAGCTTTATTTGACTGTTTTCTTGTGACTCGGTTCTACCGAGATGCCAGATGGCTGCCAAAACTTCCTGGTTTGGAGTGTTGGCAGCCAATCAGAGTGAAGCTTGTGCTTGGGAGGGTTTGGGAATCCACCGCGTCCCTAGATATCTAAACTATTTTATTTTTGGATTTCTCAAAAACTACTGAATGGATTTACACCATTTAAAAAGGGGCTCTTTCTGAACCACGACCTACCCTTTTGCCAAATTTGGTATAATTCTGTTCAGCAGTTCGGGTTGTAGCTTTGTCTAAAATTTCCTATGGAAATTAACATGGCGAAAACGCGTTTTGGGACCCCCCTTTTTTCTCAGCCCCCGCTTGTTGAATCAACCCGAAGCTTTAAAGACAGGAGCTGACCGGAGCGTCCCACTAGTTTTTAAAATTTCACGAAGAATCGTCAACCGGCGCCAACGTTATTGGGAAAAGAAAAAACGCTTTTCCTATGTCCTAACTATAACTACCTACTGGCAACTGCCAGTATGTAATATATATATATATATATTCACCCAAAAAACCATAGGTTTCACACATGTTATAGTTAGCTGTACATTTCACTCATAAAAAACCAATGAAATTCCACGTTATAGTTAGATCAGGTAACTATAACTTGCGCGCCCACAATAAACTGCTGATGACGTCACATATTACATCACTCATGACATGGTCAGTGACATCACTCATGACATCAATGATGACATCTGAAATTACACATTGTGGATTGCGGTCGCGCAAGTTATAGTTACCTGATCTAACTATAACGTGGAATTTCATTGGTTTTTTACGAGTGAAATGTACAGCTAACTATAACATGTGTGAAACCTATGGTTTTTTAAGTGAATTTGCAAGGTTTTGTAAATGATAATTCCTAACTATAACGTGTGTGAAACCTATGGATTTTTCAGTGAATTTGTACGGTTTTTGAAATGCTAAGTTATGTATTTTTTTTTTTCTGGTTTTTCACAGTCCATGCCGTGCGCGCCTCCCCTTTTTTTACAGAGTAACATTTGTTCTTTTCTCCCTTGTGGGTCCTTTAATTTATTTAATAAATGTGATTTTTACTTCTTTATTTTTTTTTTTATTTTTTTTCCCGTGCGCGTATGGTAAGCTTACCGTACGCGCACGCTGCGATTTATTTTTTTTAATTATTAAATGTATTTTTCGTACTTTTGGGTCCTTCTTGGACCCCCTGACAAACACTAGGGGGTCTGCAACTCTCTTCGTTGCCCCCTTTTCACGTTCCCCACCTTTGTTTGTCAGTGCGAGAGACAGAAAATGGCGGCCGACACTTCCTGATTTCGACCGATTCGAATGTTTACAGTCATGTAACCACCAATCAGAATTGAGCTCGCGCACGGCACCGTACGCGTACGGTAAGCTTACGGTAAGCGCACGGAGCGCGCTTACAGATATAGATATTGATTTAAATGCTATTTTCTCAGGACCTACTGAACAGATTTACACCAGACCTACAAAAGGCACATCCTTGACCTGAGGACTACCTCTCTGCCAAATTTCAAGTAATTCTGTTCAGCCGTTCGGGCTGTAGCTCGGACTAAAGGTCCTATGGGAAAATGCATGGGGAAAACGCATTTTGGGGCCCCCCTTTTTTCTCAGCCCCCGCATGACGAATCCCCCCGAGACTTCCAGGGTAAAAGCGGAGCGTAGCGCCCCATTAGTTTTGAAAATTTCGCGAGGATTCGTCGACCGGCGCCAAAGTTATTCCAAATAGAATGTTGCGGATTTCCTATGGAAACACGGTCCTAACTATAACTATCTACTGGCGACCGCCAGTAGATAATATATATATATATATATATATATATATATATATATATATATATATATATATATAAATATATATATATATATTCCAACAGAAAAGGTTGCCCTCGGTGAAGGCGCCTCAAGCGCAGAGTAACACCTTTAATTGAAGACTGCAGAGTCGAGGTCTGTTGCTTACGATCTTTATTCAAAGCCCAACGCATTTCAAACATAACTGTCCTTGATCACGGGCTGAAGTGTAGAGCAAACCGGCATTGGGATGGTACACCTGATATACCCCAAGTCCCGCCCTTGTGGGCGTGTGCACAATGTGCATGATGGTACTTGTGGTTCCATCCATTCTTCCCCAGTGGGTTTTGGCGTGCCTGAAATAATACAAAGTTTTACCCAGGGTGGGTTGGTCGTGAGCACACAGAGACTGCCACTCTGTTGATTCTGATGTCATTCAACACGGACCTCTGCGCTCCTTGTGGGCTTGTGTACAACGTGCATGATGGTACTTGTGGTTCCATCCATTCTTCCCCAGTGGGTTTTGGCGTGCCTGAAATAATACAAAGTTTTGCCCAGGGTGGGTTGGTCGTGAGCACACAGAGACTGCCACTCTGTTGATTCTGATGTCATTCAACACGGACCTCTGCACTCCTTTGAGCGGATTGGCTTCAATACGCAGGATCTGCAGAGCAGCAGGGCGCCTTCGCGGCTGGACCAGCCGCTAAAATTCCAACAGAAAAGGTTGCCCTCGGTGAAGGCGCCTCAAGCGCAGAGTAACACCTTTAATTGAAGACTGCAGAGTCGAAGTCTGTTGCTTACGATCTTTATTCAAAGCCCAACGCGTTTCAAACATAACTGTCCTTGATCACGGGCTGAAATTGCAGTACTAACACCAGCTTCGAAGAAGCCACAAACGAAATGTGCAACAGATTAGCCTACAGAGGCTATAACCAAGAAACCCTTGATAAGGCCAAATCAAAGGTAGCCACCAAAACCCGTAAAGAACTTCTAACCACTAGGACCACTACTTCGGTGGTTAGTAAAGATAGTTCCACTACCAACACCCCGAGACTGGTTACGGGATTCAATGCCTATCATGCCCAAGTCCATAAAATCATATATAGGCATTGGAATGCAGTGAGGAATGATCCAGTTCTAGGGACATGCATTAGCAACAAACCCCAAATCACTTTCAGAAGAGCTAAATCTCTGAGACAAGAAATAGTGAACAACGCCCCCAGCAGAACCAAAGCTGAAGGCTCTTGGCTTAGATTGCCTACTGGTTTCTTCAAATGTGCCAAATGTAAGGCCTGCAAACATGGTAAAAATACCAAAGAAATTGTCTTACCATTCAGACAATCACCCTATGTGATCAGAAGGCATTTCACATGCAAAACAGACTTTGCTGTGTACGTACTGAACTGCACATGTGACAAAAAGTATGTGGGAAGCACTATACACCCCGTACACGTGCGCATTCTACAACACCTTAGAGCCATCACGCACAATAACGTCACATACCCTGTTGCAAGACACATAAACACTCACCACAACGGCAAAGCAGAAGATCTCACTTTCTATGTGGTAGACAGCGTCCCCAAAAATCCCAGGGGAGGTAACCGACTTCTAGCGCTTAGGAGATTGGAATCCCGTTACATCATTTTGTATAACTCTAAAATTCCTAATGGTATGAACGCAGATGAAGCGCTAAACGTTCACCTTTCGTTTAGTTTGTCTCTTGCTGTCATTCCCGATGTCTCTCTAATATTTTGCTACAGTTTGTTCACATTTTTTTAAATTCCTTATTGTATGTGTTTGATATCTTAGCAACCCACTTTTTACATGTAAACTAATTCTTTTTCCTGTTTCTCTACTGTCCTATTTAATCTGTATTCATCTGTGCCCCAGGGAACGCTTCCGCACACTCTCTTGAATTACTTACACTTCTTTACACTTTTAGTCCTCTACCTTAGCCCACTTGGGCGGTACCCTCCCTTCTTTTATTTTTCTACCCACCTGTCGTCGTATTAGGACCACCATAGACCCTTTCTGCTTTTAATAGGTCGACACTATGTCTCTGTATCTCATTCCCACCCAGGCTGCGCCTGCCATTGTAGCGAAGGCTCACTTGAACTTTCTACATATTGACCAACACCCGGGTGGGACACTATTAACAGAAAGCTTCTTCCATTACGACAATTTCTTGTTGCAAGCAATTTAATTTGGGTAGTTTTCCTGACAGCTTTATCATGCACTCACCGTGTACACTTCAAACACTCTAAATCTGTATTTTCCATTGTGGGCTTCTTTCACGTCTTCTATGTCTACATGTGTGTTCAGGACAGAGAGACACACGAGATAATTTGTTTCTTTTTAGTTGAGCTTGAATAATTGCCGCTTTTTTATATATATATGCTTAACAATATATGTATCTTTTTATTTTCTGCATGTATTTAATTTAAACATGTTTACCAGGATTTTGTTCGTGTTTTTGTCATGTCATGCCGTATGTTTTGCCATGACTTTCTATGTCTATGATGACAGAGTGGTGGTTGCTCTGACAACTGCACATTAACATATTTAAGTGTCACTAGAATGTGTAACAGACAAGTGAACAAGGCGGTTCGCCGTCGAAACGCGTCTTGCTGTTGTTGGATTAAACTACATCTTTTTGCCATTATTTCACGGAGTCTGTGCCTGTCTGTTCTTCGTCTGCCAGGATTGGAATTCCATATATATATATATATATATATATATATATATATATATATATATATCCACCACCAGTCCCGCCTCTTAAAAGAACGGGTCCGACACATGCTATTGGACCACTGCAGGTAAGATTTATTTGCCACCAGTACAGCAGGTAAGTACTAAAACACCTGGCAGACGCGTTTCGGCGAATGCCTTAATCATTGCCAGCATTGTGTTTTAAAACAGGTTCAAAATGTCCAGGAACTTTGCTTACTGTTTGATAGTTTTTCAATCTCTGTCGATGGTAAACGCAAAGTATGCTGGTAACTGGAGTCCCGCAGTCCATATTGTCCCACGCACTGTGTGAGTCAAACAGTCCCACATCGCGAACTTTGGTTAAGTAACCAGTCCGTGCATTCAGTAATGCCCTGGCAGTTGCCAGCATATGAGTCTGCCTATCCACTCCTTGCGGGGACCATGGCGGTAAACGTCATCTGCAGTTGTCCAAATCAGCAGTAATCTGCTGCTCTCTCCTCTTAGTACCAGGAACGTTGTCTTGGGCGAGGGGGCGCCGCTTTTGCGCGTTCCGCACAGCACACCACAGAAGTTGTCGACATCAAGCGGAGCACCTGACCGAGAGGCGTGTCGGATGTACAGCGTCGACTGCTGCACTTAACATCCACCACCAGTCCCGCCTCTTAAAAGAACGGGTCCGACACATGCTATTGGACCACTGCAGGTAAGATTTATTTGCCACCAGTACAGCAGGTAAGTACTAAAACACCTGGCAGACGCGTTTCGGCGAATGCCTTAATCATTGCCAGCATTGTGTTTTAAAACAGGTTCAAAATGTCCAGGAACTTTGCTTACTGTTTGATAGTTCTTCAATCTCTGTCGATGGTAAACGCAAAGTATGCTGGTAACTGGAGTCCCGCAGTCCATATTGTCCCACGCACTGTGTGAGTCAAACAGTCCCACATCGCGAACTTTGGTTAAGTAACCAGTCCGTGCATTCAGTAATGCCCTGGCAGTTGCCAGCATATGAGTCTGCCTATCCACTCCTTGCGGGGACCATGGCGGTAAACGTCATCTGCAGTTGTCCAAATCAGCAGTAATCTGCTGCTCTCTCCTCTTAGTACCAGGAACGTTGTCTTGGGCGAGGGGGCGCCGCTTTTGCGCGTTCCGCACAGCACACCACAGAAGTTGTCGACATCAAGCGGAGCACCTGACCGAGAGGCGTGTCGGATGTACAGCGTCGACTGCTGCACTTAACATCCACCACCAGTCCCGCCTCTTAAAAGAACGGGTCCGACACATGCTATTGGACCACTGCAGGTAAGATTTATTTGCCACCAGTACAGCAGGTAAGTACTAAAACACCTGGCAGACGCGTTTCGGCGAATGCCTTAATCATTGCCAGCATTGTGTTTTAAAACAGGTTCAAAATGTCCAGGAACTTTGCTTACTGTTTGATAGTTCTTCAATCTCTGTCGATGGTAAACGCAAAGTACGCTGGTAACTGGAGTCCCGCAGTCCATATTGTCCCACGCACTGTGTGAGTCAAACAGTCCCACATCGCGAACTTTGGTTAAGTAACCAGTCCGTGCATTCAGTAATGCCCTGGCAGTTGCCAGCATATGAGTCTGCCTATCCACTCCTTGCGGGGACCATGGCGGTAAACATCATCGGCAGTTGTCCAAATCAGCAGTAATCTGCTGCTCTCTCCTCTTAGTACCAGGAACGTTGTCTTGGGCGAGGGGGCGCCGCTTTTGCGCGTTCCGCACAGCACACCACAGAAGTTGTCGACATCAAGCGGAGCACCTGACCGAGAGGCGTGTCGGATGTACAGCGTCGACTGCTGCACTTAACATCCACCACCAGTCCCGCCTCTTAAAAGAACGGGTCCGACACATGCTATTGGACCACTGCAGGTAAGATTTATTTGCCACCAGTACAGCAGGTAAGTACTAAAACACCTGGCAGACGCGTTTCGGCGAATGCCTTAATCATTGCCAGCATTGTGTTTTAAAACAGGTTCAAAATGTCCAGGAACTTTGCTTACTGTTTGATAGTTCTTCAATCTCTGTCGATGGTAAACGCAAAGTATGCTGGTAACTGGAGTCCCGCAGTCCATATTGTCCCACGCACTGTGTGAGTCAAACAGTCCCACATCGCGAACTTTGGTTAAGTAACCAGTCCGTGCATTCAGTAATGCCCTGGCAGTTGCCAGCATATGAGTCTGCCTATCCACTCCTTGCGGGGACCATGGCGGTAAACGTCATCTGCAGTTGTCCAAATCAGCAATAATCTGCTGCTCTCTCCTCTTAGTACCAGGAACGTTGTCTTGGGCGAGGGGGCGCCGCTTTTGCGCGTTCCGCACAGCACACCACAGAAGTTGTCGACATCAAGCGGAGCACCTGACCGAGAGGCGTGTCGGATGTACAGCGTCGACTGCTGCACTTAACATCCACCACCAGTCCCGCCTCTTAAAAGAACGGGTCCGACACATGCTATTGGACCACTGCAGGTAAGATTTATTTGCCACCAGTACAGCAGGTAAGTACTAAAACACCTGGCAGACGCGTTTTGGCGAATGCCTTAATCATTGCCAGCATTGTGTTTTAAAACAGGTTCAAAATGTCCAGGAACTTTGCTTACTGTTTGATAGTTCTTCAATCTCTGTCGATGGTAAACGCAAAGTATGCTGGTAACTGGAGTCCCGCAGTCCATATTGTCCCACGCACTGTGTGAGTCAAACAGTCCCACATCGCGAACTTTGGTTAAGTAACCAGTCCGTGCATTCAGTAATGCCCTGGCAGTTGCCAGCATATGAGTCTGCCTATCCACTCCTTGCGGGGACCATGGCGGTAAACGTCATCTGCAGTTGTCCAAATCAGCAGTAATCTGCTGCTATCTCCTCTTAGTACCAGGAACGTTGTCTTGGGCGAAGGGGCGCCGCTTTTGCGCGTTCCGCACAGCACACCACAGAAGTTGTCGACATCAAGCGGAGCACCTGACCGAGAGGCGTGTCGGATGTACAGCGTCGACTGCTGCACTTAACATCCACCACCAGTCCCGCCTCTTAAAAGAACGGGTCCGACACATGCTATTGGACCACTGCAGGTAAGATTTATTTGCCACCAGTACAGCAGGTAAGTACTAAAACACCTGGCAGACGCGTTTCGGCGAATGCCTTAATCATTGCCAGCATTGTGTTTTAAAACAGGTTCAAAATGTCCAGGAACTTTGCTTACTGTTTGATAGTTCTTCAATCTCTGTCGATGGTAAACGCAAAGTATGCTGGTAACTGGAGTCCCGCAGTCCATATTGTCCCACGCACTGTGTGAGTCAAACAGTCCCACATCGCGAACTTTGGTTAAGTAACCAGTCCGTGCATTCAGTAATGCCCTGGCAGTTGCCAGCATATGAGTCTGCCTATCCACTCCTTGCGGGGACCATGGCGGTAAACGTCATCTGCAGTTGTCCAAATCAGCAGTAATCTGCTGCTCTCTCCTCTTAGTACCAGGAACGTTGTCTTGGGCGAGGGGGCGCCGCTTTTGCGCGTTCCGCACAGCACACCACAGAAGTTGTCGACATCAAGCGGAGCACCTGACCGAGAGGCGTGTCGGATGTACAGCGTCGACTGCTGCACTTAACATCCACCACCAGTCCCGCCTCTTAAAAAAACGGGTCCGACACATGCTATTGGACCACTGCAGGTAAGATTTATTTGCCACCAGTACAGCAGGTAAGTACTAAAACACCTGGCAGACGCGTTTCGGCGAATGCCTTAATCATTGCCAGCATTGTGTTTTAAAACAGGTTCAAAATGTCCAGGAACTTTGCTTACTGTTTGATAGTTCTTCAATCTCTGTCGATGGTAAACGCAAAGTATGCTGGTAACTGGAGTCCCGCAGTCCATATTGTCCCACGCACTGTGTGAGTCAAACAGTCCCACATCGTGAACTTTGGTTAAGTAACCAGTCCGTGCATTCAGTAATGCCCTGGCAGTTGCCAGCATATGAGTCTGCCTATCCACTCCTTGCGGGGACCATGGCGGTAAACGTCATCTGCAGTTGTCCAAATCAGCAGTAATCTGCTGCTCTCTCCTCTTAGTACCAGGAACGTTGTCTTGGGCGAGGGGGCGCCGCTTTTGCGCGTTCCGCACAGCACACCACAGAAGTTGTCGACATCAAGCGGAGCACCTGACCGAGAGGCGTGTCGGATGTACAGCGTCGACTGCTGCACTTAACATCCACCACCAGTCCCGCCTCTTAAAAGAACGGGTCCGACACATGCTATTGGACCACTGCAGGTAAGATTTATTTGCCACCAGTACAGCAGGTAAGTACTAAAACACCTGGCAGACGCGTTTCGGCGAATGCCTTAATCATTGCCAGCATTGTGTTTTAAAACAGGTTCAAAATGTCCAGGAACTTTGCTTACTGTTTGATAGTTCTTCAATCTCTGTCGATGGTAAACGCAAAGTATGCTGGTAACTGGAGTCCCGCAGTCCATATTGTCCCACGCACTGTGTGAGTCAAACAGTCCCACATCGCGAACTTTGGTTAAGTAACCAGTCCGTGCATTCAGTAATGCCCTGGCAGTTGCCAGCATATGAGTCTGCCTATCCACTCCTTGCGGGGACCATGGCGGTAAACATCATCTGCAGTTGTCCAAATCAGCAGTAATCTGCTGCTCTCTCCTCTTAGTACCAGGAACGTTGTCTTGGGCGAGGGGGCGCCGCTTTTGCGCGTTCCGCACAGCACACCACAGAAGTTGTCGACATCAAGCGGAGCACCTGACCGAGAGGCGTGTCGGATGTACAGCGTCGACTGCTGCACTTAACATCCACCACCAGTCCCGCCTCTTAAAAGAACGGGTCCGACACATGCTATTGGACCACTGCAGGTAAGATTTATTTGCCACCAGTACAGCAGGTAAGTACTAAAACACCTGGCAGACGCGTTTCGGCGAATGCCTTAATCATTGCCAGCATTGTGTTTTAAAACAGGTTCAAAATGTCCAGGAACTTTGCTTACTGTTTGATAGTTCTTCAATCTCTGTCGATGGTAAACGCAAAGTATGCTGGTAACTGGAGTCCCGCAGTCCATATTGTCCCACGCACTGTGTGAGTCAAACAGTCCCACATCGCGAACTTTGGTTAAGTAACCAGTCCGTGCATTCAGTAATGCCCTGGCAGTTGCCAGCATATGAGTCTGCCTATCCACTCCTTGCGGGGACCATGGCGGTAAACGTCATCTGCAGTTGTCCAAATCAGCAGTAATCTGCTGCTCTCTCCTCTTAGTACCAGGAACGTTGTCTTGGGCGAGGGGGCGCCGCTTTTGCGCGTTCCGCACAGCACACCACAGAAGTTGTCGACATCAAGCGGAGCACCTGACCGAGAGGCGTGTCGGATGTACAGCGTCGACTGCTGCACTTAACATCCACCACCAGTCCCGCCTCTTAAAAGAACGGGTCCGACACATGCTATTGGACCACTGCAGGTAAGATTTATTTGCCACCAGTACAGCAGGTAAGTACTAAAACACCTGGCAGACGCGTTTCGGCGAATGCCTAAATCATTGCCAGCATTGTGTTTTAAAACAGGTTCAAAATGTCCAGGAACTTTGCTTACTGTTTGATAGTTCTTCAATCTCTGTCGATGGTAAACGCAAAGTATGCTGGTAACTGGAGTCCCGCAGTCCATATTGTCCCACGCACTGTGTGAGTCAAACAGTCCCACATCGCGAACTTTGGTTAAGTAACCAGTCCGTGCATTCAGTAATGCCCTGGCAGTTGCCAGCATATGAGTCTGCCTATCCACTCCTTGCGGGGACCATGGCGGTAAACGTCATCTGCAGTTGTCCAAATCAGCAGTAATCTGCTGCTCTCTCCTCTTAGTACCAGGAACGTTGTCTTGGGCGAGGGGGCGCCGCTTTTGCGCGTTCCGCACAGCACACCACAGAAGTTGTCGACATCAAGCGGAGCACCTGACCGAGAGGCGTGTCGGATGTACAGCGTCGACTGCTGCACTTAACATCCACCACCAGTCCCGCCTCTTAAAAGAACGGGTCCGACACATGCTATTGGACCACTGCAGGTAAGATTTATTTGCCACCAGTACAGCAGGTAAGTACTAAAACACCTGGCAGACGCGTTTCGGCGAATGCCTTAATCATTGCCAGCATTGTGTTTTAAAACAGGTTCAAAATGTCCAGGAACTTTGCTTACTGTTTGATAGTTCTTCAATCTCTGTCGATGGTAAACGCAAAGTATGCTGGTAACTGGAGTCCCGCAGTTCATATTGTCCCACGCACTGTGTGAGTCAAACAGTCCCACATCGCGAACTTTGGTTAAGTAACCAGTCCGTGCATTCAGTAATGCCCTGGCAGTTGCCAGCATATGAGTCTGCCTATCCACTCCTTGCGGGGACCATGGCGGTAAACGTCATCTGCAGTTGTCCAAATCAGCAGTAATCTGCTGCTCTCTCCTCTTAGTACCACGAACGTTGTCATGGGCGAGGGGGCGCCGCTTTTGCGCGTTCCGCACAGCACACCACAGAAGTTGTCGACATCAAGCGGAGCACCTGACCGAGAGGCGTGTCGGATGTACAGCGTCGACTGCTGCACTTAACATCCACCACCAGTCCCGCCTCTTAAAAGAACGGGTCCGACACATGCTATTGGACCACTGCAGGTAAGATTTATTTGCCACCAGTACAGCAGGTAAGTACTAAAACACCTGGCAGATGCGTTTCGGCGAATGCCTTAATCATTGCCAGCATTGTGTTTTAAAACAGGTTCAAAATGTCCAGGAACTTTGCTTACTGTTTGATAGTTCTTCAATCTCTGTCGATGGTAAACGCAAAGTATGCTGGTAACTGGAGTCCCGCAGTCCATATTGTCCCACGCACTGTGTGAGTCAAACAGTCCCACATCGCGAACTTTGGTTAAGTAACCAGTCCGTGCATTCAGTAATGCCCTGGCAGTTGCCAGCATATGAGTCTGCCTATCCACTCCTTGCGGGGACCATGGCGGTAAACGTCATCTGCAGTTGTCCAAATCAGCAGTAATCTGCTGCTCTCTCCTCTTAGTACCAGGAACGTTGTCTTGGGCGAGGGGGCGCCGCTTTTGCGCGTTCCGCACAGCACACCACAGAAGTTGTCGACATCAAGCGGAGCACCTGACCGAGAGGCGTGTCGGATGTACAGCGTCGACTGCTGCACTTAACATCCACCACCAGTCCCGCCTCTTAAAAGAACGGGTCCGACACATGCTATTGGACCACTGCAGGTAAGATTTATTTGCCACCAGTACAGCAGGTAAGTACTAAAACACCTGGCAGACGCGTTTCGGCGAATGCCTTAATCATTGCCAGCATTGTGTTTTAAAACAGGTTCAAAATGTCCAGGAACTTTGCTTACTGTTTGATAGTTCTTCAATCTCTGTCGATGGTAAACGCAAAGTATGCTGGTAACTGGAGTCCCGCAGTCCATATTGTCCCACGCACTGTGTGAGTCAAACAGTCCCACATCGCGAACTTTGGTTAAGTAACCAGTCCGTGCATTCAGTAATGCCCTGGCAGTTGCCAGCATATGAGTCTGCCTATCCACTCCTTGCGGGGACCATGGCGGTAAACGTCATCTGCAGTTGTCCAAATCAGCAGTAATCTGCTGCTCTCTCCTCTTAGTACCAGGAACGTTGTCTTGGGCGAGGGGGCGCCGCTTTTGCGCGTTCCGCACAGCACACCACAGAAGTTGTCGACATCAAGCGGAGCACCTGACCGAGAGGCGTGTCGGATGTACAGCGTCGACTGCTGCACTTAACATCCACCACCAGTCCCGCCTCTTAAAAGAACGGGTCCGACACATGCTATTGGACCACTGCAGGTAAGATTTATTTGCCACCAGTACAGCAGGTAAGTACTAAAACACCTGGCAGACGCGTTTCGGCGAATGCCTTAATCATTGCCAGCATTGTGTTTTAAAACAGGTTCAAAATGTCCAGGAACTTTGCTTACTGTTTGATAGTTCTTCAATCTCTGTCGATGGTAAACGCAAAGTATGCTGGTAACTGGAGTCCCGCAGTCCATATTGTCCCACGCACTGTGTGAGTCAAACAGTCCCACATCGCGAACTTTGGTTAAGTTACCAGTCCGTGCATTCAGTAATGCCCTGGCAGTTGCCAGCATATGAGTCTGCCTATCCACTCCTTGCGGGGACCATGGCGGTAAACATCATCTGCAGTTGTCCAAATCAGCAGTAATCTGCTGCTCTCTCCTCTTAGTACCAGGAACGTTGTCTTGGGCGAGGGGGCGCCGCTTTTGCGCGTTCCGCACAGCACACCACAGAAGTTGTCGACATCAAGCGGAGCACCTGACCGAGAGGCGTGTCGGATGTACAGCGTCGACTGCTGCACTTAACATCCACCACCAGTCCCGCCTCTTAAAAGAACGGGTCCGACACATGCTATTGGACCACTGCAGGTAAGATTTATTTGCCACCAGTACAGCAGGTAAGTACTAAAACACCTGGCAGACGCGTTTCGGCGAATGCCTTAATCATTGCCAGCATTGTGTTTTAAAACAGGTTCAAAATGTCCAGGAACTTTGCTTACTGTTTGATAGTTCTTCAATCTCTGTCGATGGTAAACGCAAAGTATGCTGGTAACTGGAGTCCCGCAGTCCATATTGTCCCACGCACTGTGTGAGTCAAACAGTCCCACATCGCGAACTTTGGTTAAGTAACCAGTCCGTGCATTCAGTAATGCCCTGGCAGTTGCCAGCATATGAGTCTGCCTATCCACTCCTTGCGGGGACCATGGCGGTAAACGTCATCTGCAGTTGTCCAAATCAGCAGTAATCTGCTGCTCTCTCCTCTTAGTACCAGGAACGATGTCTTGGGCGAGGGGGCGCCGCTTTTGCGCGTTCCGCAGAGCACACCACAGAAGTTGTCGACATCAAGCGGAGCACCTGACCGAGAGGCGTGTCGGATGTACAGCGTCGACTGCTGCACTTAACATCCACCACCAGTCCCGCCTCTTAAAAGAACGGGTCCGACACATGCTATTGGACCACTGCAGGTAAGATTTATTTGCCACCAGTACAGCAGGTAAGTACTAAAACACCTGGCAGACGCGTTTCGGCGAATGCCTTAATCATTGCCAGCATTGTGTTTTAAAACAGGTTCAAAATGTCCAGGAACTTGCTTACTGTTTGATAGTTCTTCAATCTCTGTCGATGGTAAACGCAAAGTATGCTGGTGACTGGAGTCCCGCAGTCCATATTGTCCCACGCACTGTGTGAGTCAAACAGTCCCACATCGCGAACTTTGGTTAAGTAACCAGTCCGTGCATTCAGTAATGCCCTGGCAGTTGCCAGCATATGAGTCTGCCTATCCACTCCTTGCGGGGACCATGGCGGTAAACGTCATCTGCAGTTGTCCAAATCAGCAGTAATCTGCTGCTCTCTCCTCTTAGTACCAGGAACGTTGTCTTGGGCGAGGGGGCGCCGCTTTTGCGCGTTCCGCACAGCACACCACAGAAGTTGTCGACATCAAGCGGAGCACCTGACCGAGAGGCGTGTCGGATGTACAGCGTCGACTGCTGCACTTAACATCCACCACCAGTCCCGCCTCTTAAAAGAACGGGTCCGACACATGCTATTGGACCACTGCAGGTAAGATTTATTTGCCACCAGCACAGCAGTACAGCAGGTAAGTACTAAAACACCTGGCAGACGCGTTTCGGCGAATGCCTTAATCATTGCCAGCATTGTGTTTTATATATTTATATATATATATATATATATATATATAAATATACATATATATATATATATATATTCCAACAGAAAAGGTTGCCCTCGGTGAAGGCGCCTCAAGCGCAGAGTAACACCTTTAATTGAAGACTGCAGAGTCGAGGTCTGTTGCTTACGATCTTTATTCAAAGCCCAACGCATTTCAAACATAACTGTCCTTGATCACGGGCTGAAGTGCAGAGCAAACCGGCATTGGGATGGTACACCTGATATACCCCAAGTCCCGCCCTTGTGGGCGTGTGCACAACGTGCATGATGGTACTTGTGGTTCCATCCATTCTTCCCCAGTGGGTTTTGGCGTGCCTGAAATAATACAAAGTTTTGCCCAGGGTGGGTTGGTCGTGAGCACACAGAGACTGCCACTCTGTTGATTCTGATGTCATTCAACACGGACCTCTGCACTCCTTTGAGCGGATTGGCTTCAATACGCAGGATCTGCAGAGCAGCAGGGCGCCTTCGCGGCTGGACCAGCCGCTAAAATTCCAACAGAAAAGGTTGCCCTCGGTGAAGGCGCCTCAAGCGCAGAGTAACACCTTTAATTGAAGACTGCAGAGTCGAAGTCTGTTGCTTACGATCTTTATTCAAAGCCCAACGCGTTTCAAACATAACTGTCCTTGATCACGGGCTGAAGTGCAGAGCAAACCGGCATTGGGAAGGAACACCTGATATACCCCAAGTCCCGCCCTATATAGCTATATATAGTCACTGAAAAAAACATAGGTTTCAGGGGCGTTATAGTTAGTTCGACATTTCACTCGTACAAAACCAGTGAAATTCCCCCGTTATAGTTAGTTCTGCTAACTATAACTCGCGCCCCCGCAATGCACTGCTGATGACGTCACATATTACATCACTCATGACATGGTCAGTGACATCACTGATGACATCACTGATGACATCTCAAATAACATCACCGATGACATCACTGATGACATCATCCAGTGACTGTGTGTTTCTGTAAACTTTAAATATGTTCAATAAATATAGGGAAAGGCGTATTGAAGAATGAGTGGGTGTATAAGTGTCTGAATGGATGATTTAGTAGGTGCGTGACTGACTCTATAAGTGAGTGATTAAACGTATCTTACTGAATGCATGGGTTAGTGACTAAACTGTGTGAATGTCTGTATCCGTCTGTCTGTTGGTGTGTAAGCAGCTGCATTGTTTTGTGAATAGCTACATGAGTGTCTGTATAAGTTATTGATTGGTTGTCTGAGTGCCTGAGGGTTTGTATGGGTGGGGTGTGTGTGAGTGGGTGATTCACTGGGTGCATGGTTTCAAGAGTGCATCTGTGATGAACTGTATGGGTGGGTGATTGTGTGTATGGATGTGTTAGTGAGTGAATGTATATCTCAGTGGTACATGTGTGAGTAACTACATATGTGAAAGGCAGTATATATGTGTGTTAGAGTATATAAATGGCTATAAGTGAGAGTGTGTGATTGTGAGTGTGGCTGTATGGATGAGTGTGTGCTTGTATCAGTGATTGCATAAGAGCGTAAGAATGTGCTAGTATTTGTATGAGTAAGTGAGCTGGTGTGTGTATAACTGTAAAGGTGAGTAAATGGGTGTGTGATTAATTATTTGCATGACTAGGTGTGTGAGTACCTCTATGGATGAGTGGCGGTGTGTGAGTGTCTATATAGGTGTATGAGTGCATATGATAGTCCTGTACTGTGTGACCGTAAGTATGAGTGACTGTACGGGGGAGTGAGTGGATGTGTGTGTAGACCTAAGAATCAGTGAGTGGGTATGTAATTATTGGTGTTGTAGTGTCTATGGTTTTGAGAATGGCAGTCTGTAATTTAGAGTGGGTGTTTCAAAAGTTAAATTAGGGTGTGAGAAGATGCATGAAATTATCACATGGATGATGTCATCAGTGATGTCATTTGAGATGTCATCAGTGATGTCACTGACCATGTCATGAGTGATGTAATATGTGACGTCATCAGCAGTGCATTGCAGGGACGCAAGTTATAGTTAGCTGAACTAACTATAATGGGGGAATTTCACTGGTTTTGTACGAGTGAAATGTCCAACTAACTATAATGCCCCTGAAACCTATGGTTTTTTCAGTGAATGTCTAAGGTTTTTTAAATACTAATTTCGAACTATAATGTGCCTGAAACCTATGGTTTTTTCAGTGAATTTCAAAGGTTTTTTAAATGCTAATTTCTAACTATAACATGCCTGAAACCTATGGTTATTTCAGTGAATTTCAAAGGTTTTTTAAATGCTAATTTCTAACTATAACGTGCATGAAACCTATGTTTTTTTAAGTGAATTTCAAAGGTTTTTTAAATGCTAGTTTCTAACTATGCCTACAGAGGCAGGACATGTGAAGAATGAAGAAAATACACACAGAAAGAAGCAAAAGAAATGCCGAAAGAAACAACAGAAGTCCACAAAGACGAAGAAAAGTGCAGGAAGAAGCAAGACATGTGCAGAAAGAACCAACAGGGGAGCAGAAAGAGGCCTTGTTGCAAAATCATCCTGTGCCCACAACTTTTTCAGACGGGTACCGATGGTAACTGACTCTGACTAACCAGGCCTAGAGCCAGTGCTATGCTAAAAGACACTTAGAATACATTGAAAACACCTACATACACTAGGGAACACTATGCGTTGGGGTACCCCTGTGATTAGCATGCCCTCCTCTGTAAGGCCCTAGTTCATAATAGGGCAGGGGGATTAAAACTACCTCTAAGTCAGAGGTGCAGAAATATGCTACTTTAACTAGTAGTCACGTTTTCAGAGTGGTGGAGAAAGGGTGCTGGGCGTCCAACAAACGCTCAGGAATTCCGCTGCATAGGTCTTACAGGAGGTAGCAGGACGGCTTCTTGGCCCCCAAACTCCCTCAGGACTTAATTGGACTTCATCCCCATCCCATAGTGTGCCACGAGGCATGTTTTCAGAGTGGTAGAGAAAGGGGGCCATGGCTTCCGAAGACGTCCTAGCAATCCCACTGTGTGGGACTGACTGGAGGTAACAAGAGGGGTAGTTGGCCCCCAAGGACATCCTTGGGGGCCACCAGTTACTGGAGGTAACTGGTGGGTTAGTTAGCCCCCAGGGACCCTCAGGATTGAAGAGGAATTAATTCCCCAACTTAAAACGTGCCACAGGGCGTGTTTGCACACATGTCACCTCAGGCCCCACCCCCTCCCTTCACCACTGTGCAAACGCGCCCGTGGCACATTTTAAGTTGGGAGATTAAGTCCCCTTGAATCCTGAGGGTCCCTGGGGTCCAACTAGCCCACTAGGTACATTCCAGTAAGCGCCACAGAGCTGCATTGCAGAGAGGTGTAAAAAGGGGTGTGGCCTGGACCACCTCTCTGCAACGCAGGCCTGTGGCACTTACTGGAGGTACCTGATAGGCTAGTTGGCCCCCAGGGACCTCCAGTATTGAAGGGGAATGAATTCCCCAATTTAAAATGCGCCACAGGGCGTGTTTGCAGAGTGTTGCTGGGAGGGGGCGGGGTCTCCGGCACGATCAACGTCTTTTTTTTTAGAAGGGGGCTGTGTTGCCCCCCTTCCTTTTCACTTTTTTGAAACTTGGGGACCCCATCACCCAGGGCCTGACCCCTTTAAAAAAAAAAATAATAATCTGAATGGGAAGGGGGCCGCATGGGCCCCCCTCCCATTGCCAATTCCGGCGCCAGGAACCCCATCCCCGCGGGGCATAGCCACATATATTTTTCATTTTTATGGAGGGGGGGTGCGTGGCCGCCCTCCTGACGCCTCTATTGGCCCTGGAGACCCCATCCCCAGGGGCCGGCCTTTATTTATTTTTTGGGGGGAGGGAGGTCACGTGGCCTCCCTCCCGGGCCACTTCTAGCCTTGAGGACCCCATCCCCCGGGCAGGCCCTATCCGTTGGGGACCGTGGAGGGAGCCCCAATGCCCCAATGGTCCCGCCGGCTCCCCGCGTCCTGCAGGAGCTGGCATTGCTTTTCCACATGGGGAGCTGCTGACATGCAGCTCCCCTTGTGGAAAAGCAATTCTGCGTTGCTTCATTGAAGCGAGAGCAGGTTTCCCTGCTCTCACTTCAATGAAGCAAAGCAGTTTGCAATGACAGGACGGGAGCCGCACGCTCCCGCCCTGTCATTGCAAACAGCAGTGTCCAGTGGGTGGGCACCCTGGGACACCGCAGGAGCCGGCCCTGGGGGGTGGCTGTCCCCAGGGCCATCAAGGGCTCTAGGAGGGGGGCCGTGCGGCTCCCCTCCCAACGTGTGCACAGCCCCGGGGATGTAGTAGTCCCCAGGGCTCAGGGATCCGTTACGGATCCCCGCATATACTTAGTGCCCGGGGAGGTGGCGGTAACGGGGTGTGTTGGGGGGCTCGAGTCCCCCCACCCAGGTTATTATTTTTTTTAAAACAAGCCCCGGTGGGTGGCAGTCCCCGGGGCTGCGGGGGGGGGCCATGTGCCCCCTCACAAATATTTTAAAAAAGCCCCGGGGGTGGCGGTCCCTGGGCCCTGGGGGGCCTTGGAGGCCCTCCACACATTACAAAAACTAAGCCCCAGGATGTGGCAGTCCCCGGGGCTGCGGGGGGTCTTGTCCCCCCCGCAAATATTTAAGGAAAGCCCTGGGAGGTGGCAGTCCCCGGGGCTGCGGGGAGCCTCCTGGGCCTCCGCAATTACAATATGGCATGCCCCCGGGACTTGGCCCACCCGGGGGCTAAATAATAACGGAGCGTGGGCGTTTTTTTTATTTTCTCAGCAGGATTCGCGGATCCGACGCGACTTTTGTCGCTTAAAACAAATGCTTTTTTGGGCCCTGGGGGTCCTCGTGGGTTCCCCTGAGCAGGCCTAGGGGGTCAGGGTGTTTCTACACTGCCCCCTTTTCTTGTTTTTCACCTTTTTTCTGTTTTCTTGTGACTCGGTTCTACCGAGTCACAAGATGGCTGCCAACACTTCCTAGTTTGGAGTGTTGACACACCAATTAGAATAAAGCTCATGGTCGGGAGGGTCCGCGGATCCACCGTGCCTCCAAATATCGAAACTTTTATTTTTTGATTTTCTCAGCAACTACTGAACGGATTTACACCATTTAAAAAAAGGCGCTTTCTGAACCAAGCACTACCTTTCTGCCAAATTTGGTGAAATTCCGTTCAGCAGTTCGAGCTGTAGCCGTGTCTAAACTTTCCTATGGGAAATTCATTTTCCGACCTCTTTTTTTTTTATCTCTCAGGAACTACTGAACGGATTTACACCATTTAACAAAAAGAGTTCTTTCTGAAACAAGGGCTACCTTTTTACCAAATTTGGTGTAATTCCGTTCAGCAGTTCGGGCTTTAGCTTTGTCTAAAGTTTCCTACGGAAATTAACTTTGAGAAAACACGTTTTGGGACCCCCCCTTTTTTCTCGGCCCCCGCGTCCCAAATCACTCCGAAACTATCAAGATAGGAGCTGACCGGAACACCCCACTAGTTTTGAAAATTTCCGAAGATTCGTCGACCGGCACCAAAGTTATTGGGAAAAGAAAAAACGCTTTTCCTATGGAAACTAGGGGGCATATGTATCAAACTCCCCTTTAGCGAATCCTAATTTGCGAGATTTTGCGATTCGCAAATGCAGATTCGCTAAACGGGATGTATAAAATAAATCGCTAATTATTTGCGATTACTTAAAAATCGCAAATAATTCGCAGAATCCCGTATTGCGATTTCTTAATAGCGAAAATCCCTAATTAAGAAATCGCAAAAACGAGAATCTGCAAGCCTGGTGCAGGCTGATGACATCACAAACAGGAAACTGTAGTGATTGCCTGCACCTGCTCACCTGAGCCACACCCAGAGGCTGCTTGTGGAGTGTGAGGAGGCTTTCCTGGAGACAGCAACCAGCAATGGATCCCAAACAAAACCAGCAAGGCAAGGATGCAGAAAAAAGAAAGAGAAAACACAAGTTTTCAGAAAAGGAGCAGGAGGTCCTCATTGAGGAGATGGTCTGCAGCCATGAGCTCCTCTTTGGGAAGAAGGCACTCAAAGTCCCAGAGGCCAGGAAGAGGAAAATCTGGCTGGAAATACAGAGCAAGGTGAATGCTGTTGGAGTCACCACACGCACCATCGAGGAGCTGCGCAAGCGGTGGTATGATATGCGCCAGAGGTCCAAGGAGAGGGTGGCAGCCAGACTCAAGGATGCCAATCAGACTGGAGGAGGACCATCCACTGCAGAGCAGCCAACCCCCCATGAGGAGCTCGTGGAGTCTACCCTCCTGACTGAGAGCGTTGGTGGATTGGCTGCAATAGACAGCTCCGACCCCTCATCCAGCAGACAAGGTAAGATGCATGCCAAATCACCCTGCACTCCTCCCCATCCCTTGCACACTCCCCCAAATGCACATAGTAAACTCCCAACATGCCAATCCAGCCCAGGTCTTACAGCACACCCAGCAATGCATCATGGGACTCGTAGTACTGTGTCTGACTGTGTGTCCATGACACCATCACAATTAAATGCAACATATGTGTTTTGGGGATCATTGAATGGAAATGTGTCAGAGGTTAGCCGTCAAAGAATAGTAACTTTATTGAGTGCCACATGCAGACAGTAACACAAACTCATGTAGTCCCCTTTACATCCACAGCACACGGCATGCCACAAGAAGACAGCGCAGAGGGAGAGGAGCCTGCAGACCCTGCGGACTCCAGCGATGACACAGAGCAGCAGCCAATTCAGCGCAGGAAGCGCGCACATGTGCCCCCACTGCCTCCATTTGAGGACGAAGTCCCAGCAACAGGCGATGACACCGACAGGAGAGAGGGGAGTCAGGGTGTGACAGACATGCCCCGTCATGATGCACCAACACCAAGGCAAAGGGAACAAGCCACATCCAGGTCAAGGCCCAGGAGCAGCACTGCAACAGAAGGAGAAGGCACCGTGTTCTCCGGCTTGGAACAGTGCATGCTGCAGGAACAGCACCTGCAAAGCAAGGCAATGCGGTCAATAAATCGCCAGCTAGGCCGCATACATCAGGACAATCGCAACATGGTAGCGGCAATACATGAGCTCTGTGCTACTTTGAGGGACACCCAAGCTGCCAATGACAGGGCTGGACGACGTGCCAATGCACGGCTACACAATTATACAAAGGCAGTCAACCGCCTCTGCACCACCACCAGCGCCCTCACACGCAGAAGCGTAACCATGCAGGTGGACATGGCACATTGCTGCCAGGACATTGCACGAGGGCTAGAGCAGGTAACCACTGCTGTGGAACAGCTGCAGACAGCCAATGCTGGTGGCAGCGCACTAATGGCCTCTGCTGAGAGTGAGGACACATCGAGTCGCAGCAGCATCACTCCAACCTTGCCAGGTGAAAGACGCCGCAGTGGCAGACAGGTAGCAGGCCAAGGGCGCACCATGGGGGGCACTCACCCTGGACGGCACCGACGGAGGTGATCATCTGCGGGGACACTGACTGCAACACGGGTGCTTTTACCCGAAAAGTATGTTTGCCCTATTACTTGTGCCTTCTCTGCAATGTGTGTACAACATGTACTGGGGACAATTACAATTTCTTTCATGTGAAGTGTGATTAAACACTTGACACATCATCAGGCTTTGTAGTCTCATTTCCTCAATACTCACCTAAAAATAGTTTCGTGTGATCTCAGTCCGTCTCTGGCGTCCAGCAGCTGCCCCAACTCCTGGTGCTGGTCTGGCAGGGGGAGCAGGGCGCTCGTCATCCGATGTGTCTGTATCGGTCACATCAATTGTGGTGCCTTTCCTCATTGCCATGTTATGTAGCATTGCACAGCTTGCCACGATTTTACAGCAGGTCTCAGGGCTGTATTGCAGTGCGCCTCCACTTTTATGCAGGCACCTGAAGCGGCTCTTCAGGATTCCGAAGGTTCGCTCAATGACACAGCGTGTAGATCTGTGTGCCCAGTTGTAGCTCCTCTCACTTGCATTTGCAGGATCCAGGTATGGGGTCAGGATGAAGTCGCGCACTGCATAGGCACTGTCACCTGCATGGAAAAAAACACAATAGGTGAGTCGATGTCCCCCCCCCTCAAGTGATGTAGTGGATGTATTGATGTGTGCAATGTATTTACCGAGCAGGTACCCCTCCCCAAACTCTCCAGCACTCAGACGTCTGTGTATTCCACTGTGTCGGAAGATGAAAGAGTCATGTGTACTGCCGGGGTATTTGGCTACGATGTCTGTTATGAGATACTTAGCGTTGCACACAATCTGTATGTTGAGGGAATGGTAGCATTTCCGATTCCTGTAGACATATTCAGTTTCTGCTGGGGGTCTGATGGCCACATGGGTCCCGTCAATGCAGCCAATGACGTGGGGGAAACGTGCAATCTGGTAGAAGTCCAGTATCGTTTGCTGTAATGCCTGTTGGGTGGTGGGGAAGTAAATGTGATGTGAGAGCCTCAGTAGCATTGCATCTAGGAAGGCATGGAAGAAGCGCGAAAGTGCACTCTGTGACACCCCACCAACCTCCGCTATGACCCGTTGAAAACTCCCTGACGCCAGGAGGTGCAGGGAGCACAGGACCTGCACATGTGTGGGAATTGTTTGTGTCCTGCGAGTAGGGTGCTCCAAGTGGGGTTTCAGCTCCTCAATCAGTTCCATTATGGTCTGTGGGTGCAGTCTGTACTTGTCATAGATGTCCTCTTCAGTGTTCTGGAACAGGGTGATGCGCAGCCTGAAGATACGTTCCTGTCTCATTCTCCTGTGAGCAAGGGCCCGAATACGCAGCCTCCTGGCTATCACGTACATTGCAGCCATTGTGGGTGTGTTTGTTGCATTGTGGGCTGGTTTTTGTTCCTTGCACCAGTTTACCACCTGCAAGCAATTGGTGTTAATAGCGATTTCTTAAATTGCGATTTTTGCGAATTCGCAATTTGCGACAATTTCATACATGTGTTTGCGATTTCTTAGCTAGCGATTTCTTGTTAGCGATATTCGCAACGCTAAGGAATTGCAAATTAAGTATTCGCTAGGAAATTCGCTGTTTTCTTGTTTCGCTGCCTAAGAAATCGCTAATTTAGCAATTTCTTATTTTTCTGTTTGGAAGTGTGTCATACAAATGAAATAGCGAAAAATCAGTCGCAAACGCTGTTTTTTGCGATTCGCAGCGTTTGCGACTAATTTTTGCTTTCATACATATGCCCCTAGGTCCTAACTATAACTACCTACTGACGACCTCCAGTAGGTGATATATATATATCTTTTTTCGTTAAGAAAAAGGTTAAAGTGATGTTATGGTTAGGTGAAATTGCCAGTCACAAGGGAACATTTTAAACTAAAAACAAAACACAAAAATTCACCAGTTATAGTTATCTCAAGTAACTATAACTCATGCCCTAAAGTAACTATAACTCGCACCCCAGTCATGCACATTGTTGTTACCAATGGTGTAATTTCAGATCTCATTAAGGATGTTATCAATGCAGTCACTGAACATTTTATGAATGATGTAATTTGTGAGGGTATAAGTAGTGCATGACGAGGGTGCGAGTCATAGGTACTTTAGGACACGAGTTACAGTTACACGGGATAACTATAACTGGTGAATTTGTGTGTGTTTGTTTTGTATAAAATGCTACCTTGTCACTGACATTTTCATGTAACCATAACGTCACTTTAAATTTTGTTTTTTCAGTGAATTCCTGAGGTTTTATTAATGTAAACGGGACTCACGTCTGGGCATACCCGTCCCACTCGGGGTGACAAATGCAAACACAACAGTTGATGGACAGAATGCAGAACAATGTCATACATTCACCTCAGCACAGAGATCTGGGCCTAAATCCATTGTTTTTGCATTTGTCACCCCGAGTGGGACGGGTATGCTCAGACGTGAGTCCCGTGCTCTCCATGCCACTGGAATCAAGCTATACTGGCTGAAGAGGGGTGAAACCCCGAAACCGGTCCTAGGATGCTTGTTTCCGGTCCAGGGAAGACCTGGCTTGGCAGTTCGGGCTGGACTGTTCCCATGAGGCACAGGGTCAAGACTGATTTGCATATGGCCAGGTCTAAACTGGGGTGGCATGGTGAGCAAAAAAACGATGGATTTAGGCCCAGATCTCTGTACTGGAGTGAATGTATGACATTGTTCTGCATTCTGTCCATCAACTGTTGTTTTTGCATTTGTCAATAGATCAACACAATAATTTATCAATAACTATAATGCAATGTATTTCCATGTATATATTTGGCAATGATTAATAATCATCACTGTCAAATAATAAAACCTTTTCCTCAAAACAATCATAAACATGTGTTGAGTCTTTCTTTAACATTCTTCAAGCCACAAAATGCAACCAAAGGACTAACCAAAAAACATTGAATTCTAAACTAACCATAAGGGGTTCCCACATTCCAGCTGAAAAGCATATAGCTCCCGGTCAGAGTGCTTAAAAAATATGGTAAGCCCTCCTGGTGCCATAAAAGACAAACTGGCCCTGGCCCACCCAAGGCAAAAGGATTGGAGGATTAAAATTGAAAAGGGCACGTTCCTGCCCCTTTTTTTCCAATTTTGCTGCAGTCCCAAAAACAAAAGAATCAATTTTTGGCCCACCAGGTCGGTGGGGGGGGGGTCAGGATATCCGTACCCTGCTAGTAGTACAGATACAGGTGGGGAGGAGGCTTGTATCACATAAACAACATAAGTTCTCCAGCAGATGTATCAAGAACCATTGCATAAACCCAAGGGTGATGCTGAAAATTGTCTTTATTGAAGATATAGCAAAAGGCGTCCACATGTTTCGGCGCATAGCCGTGGTCACAGGTCAGTGAGCAAGCAGCCATGTACACCTTATCCACCCACAACATTTAATAAAATATACAACATAGACAGTGTAAATTATACAGTCACAATGGCGGTAAGCTTGAAATTCATGTTGTCATGTATACCACATCTTTGAATATGAAGTCAATTGGCACAGTCAAGATTTTTATAAATTTTATTCCACTTGGAATACTGTGTCCTTTTCAATTAAGTTTATTATTTAACTATTTCCACTATAATCTAACATACAGGAAAAATATTGAACTTTAGAGGGGGTAGAATTACTCCTCCAATTCCTAATTGTTTTTAGACAAAAGTATGAAAATGTCTATCAACATAAAAATAATATAGCCTTATAGCCCGCCGTAGCGGGCTATACCGGCTGTTAATGGCCCGCTGCAGCATTAAAGGCCCGAGCCGAAGGCGAGGGACTTTAACAACAGCAGCGGGCCATTAACAGCGGTATAGCCCTGCTACGAAGGGCTATAAGGCTATTAGAACATTCTGCCACTAGAGGGCAGAATGTTCTACCAAAACAAAGCCCTTCAGGGAGCGCGAGGGGATTGAAATCCCCTCTGGCTCCCTGAAGTCTTTGTTCACAGCCAGAGCTGTGAACAAAGACACATTGGAATGTTGGTGCTCTGGGCTTATACCAGCCATTATAAGCCCGGAGCACTCCATTGTCTTCAATGGAGCTGCTAACGTTCCAATGTTCTAATAAAACATATTTAATAAAATGATATATGCATTATAAATAAACATAATTAAATGTAATAGACAAAATGCAATTTAATAGTACAAATAACTTAAAACATTAAACAAAATAACTGTAAAATAAATACACTTAACAATTAATTAAAATACAACAAATAATTGACATATATAAACAATTAAATAACACCAAGTAATCTTTTAATTGACCTAAAAACTCACTACACATTACAAATAAAAAACAGTAATTAATATTTTCAATACATTTCCACCTTAATCCCCTACAAGCCAAAAAAATGCTACTAAATTTTAAATTAGTAACCACTCTTTAGAACATTTAAATTACATATTGCAAATAATAAAATACATTTGAATAATTAACTTAACAATTAACCAATTAAATAAGTAACATAATTACTGACCTATTACATATTTCATTAACATAGCAATTCATAAAGCAAAGAAAGAAGAATTTATAATTTAAATATCTTCCCACTCTGCTCCCCTACAAGCCCAATAACCTGGTAGAAAATTAGAAATTGCCAATTATGTAAAATATTATTAATTACACATAAAAAATTACTTACAAAACATACAAAAAATATAAGATCATTATTATATTAATACTAGCACCTAAAATAATATAATAACATACATTAAAATGATTAGAAAATGATATTTAATGCAACTCTATTAAATTAAATGATATCAGATACAATGATATTTAAACAAAAGTGATATATCTAAAAAACGATGATCTTACCTTTTATATTCTGCTGCATGCTATTTTTGACAATTATTTTTATTACACAATATTGATACACCACAATATTTTTAAACTCTATTTGGGTCTTTCACCGAGAAAACAACACATAGATTGATTATAGGAGGGACCGAATCCTAGCCCGTTGTGGCGATGCCAAGCCACCAGAAAACAGCACATGGGTTCAACACAGGAGTAACATAATCCTAAGTATTGTAACAGTCTAAGTCCCAAGGAGATACCATGTCTAGCGGAATGAGACGTAGACAGAGATACAATGGTATAAAAGGATCAATTGAAGTATTAGATAGATGCAATAGTCGGCTGAGGTGAGATCCAGTAGTGTCTGTAAGAGGAATGTGTTAATTAACTGATGGGGCAATAAGGGAGTACGGTGAAGGACATGAATCAGGCTAGAAGGGCAGTTGAGTCTTTACGCTAATGCTCAAGTTGGAAATGACATGCACCTCATTGTCATAAAGAGTTGGCAGTGCCAGACAGATTTCAGATACTGCTTGCTAGAGTCCACCCAAGAGCGACAGAGGGATCACCCGTGGCATGTGCTTGTTTTAGATACCCAGGATAAATGCTAAATACACTCTCCAGAATCACAGATGAGCACAACATGGTGTAAACTGGCTACAGGCACCCAGATAAATTGCCAATGGGGCCACCCGGTGGTGACAGAGGAGACGCACATGGTGTGCACTGATTACACATAGCCATATAAATGCCTATTGGGTCCACATAGAAGCGACAAGGGAACTGTGGTCTATAAACAAATGAAACATAAGGATGTTTATTTTTACTTTTTTTAGGTTGTACTTTACCAGACTCTTTCTGGTTGCCACATGAGGATTGCTTCTTGTAGGTCTTGAAGGCAATGGTTGTTTCTGGGTTTGTTTTGCTAGGAGTGATGTGCCTTGCTATTGCAGGAGGAGAGGTTCTGTCTCAAGGATCCTAAGAGGCCCAACAGGGAAGTTACTTCGGGGGGGGGACACCTTTCACCTAAGAGACATCCATAAGCACAGGATACTTAGGCATTTGGATGCCCTAGGAATGATGAAGAAAAAAGGCTGCAAGATAGTAACATACTCAGATGTGTTTGGCAAACCAATCAAAAACAAAACCAGTCACCATTTAAGAAAGCTACAATGCTCAGGCCAAAAACATTTCTTCACAAATACATAGCAACAACGGCCATAAAAAAGAAACATGTTCAAAACATAAAACGTAAGGAAATGCTACGTTTTGCAACAACAAGACACTCTAAAGACAAACAGCACATTTTTTAACATTTACACCCCACACGATTTTCGAATTTCACACTACACTGTCTGCAAAAGTTTCCCCCAAAAAACGAAGCTGAGTAAAAAACAAATTTTCAAAAAATCTCTGCAGAAGTTTGAAATCAAATGAGCCCAGGCCTGCTACAAGGAACTTACGACGTTTTCAAACTTGAAAAAATAGAGCAAACTAGCCAATCACAAGCCAGTCCTTTGGCCATTTCAGGAAACTGCAATGCTCAGGTTAGAAACATTTCTTGACAAAGACATTTAGCTAACAAAAGTGACCATCTTTGAAGAAGTAAGCTCAAAATACCACAAGTAAGAATTATTTTTTGCATATTTACCCAAATTTACACCCTATCAGTGGGAGGCAGAACCCATTTAAGGGAAATTAGCAGACATTTTAACAGGAGAGGAGTCTACCCTTGATGGTGCCAGGTGAAATGACTTGTCCCCTCTCCTAGAAATCAATGCTGTCACCACAGCTATAAACATTTCTTGCACTCACTCTAATATGCACACACATTCACATACACACACACACAAGCACACACATTCAACATATGAGGCCCATCCTTTGGCTGTAATAAGGTGTGTATTTATTATTCTAACGAGATGTGCACTTTGAAACTGCGGTAGGTTATAAAGTGGACCGGCACAAGTATAACATCACTTTTATACACTCACTCGTAAGTACCTAAAAACGCTATGAGGACCGATCCTGATGGTGCACTGTTCCTCACAGAAATGGTGTTTGTGTGGTTCTGTCAGGGATTACCAATACGAGCAACCAATCCACACACACACACACACACAGACACACGCACACTCACACACACACATGTGCCCGCATGCACGCGCACACACACTCACCCACCTTCAAGCTCCTCACTCACATTTTCAAGGCCCTCCAAAACATTGGACCAGCATACCTATTCGACCGCCTCTCCTTCCATGCACCCAGGAGACACCCCCGATCAGCTGACCTCTGGCCACCATCCCATGCATCTGCAAGACCAGAATGGGAGGAAAGTCCTTCTCCTACCTCGCAACCAAGGCCTGGAACAAGCTCCCCCTCCACCTCTGGCAAACCCCACACTGCCCCAGTTCTGGAAGGACCTCAAGACCTGGCTCTTCGGATGGCCCCGCCCCGCCCCCCACCCCCAGCGCCTTGAGACCCTTGCGGGTGAGTAGTTACACTATACAAACCCCTGATTGATTGATTGATTGATTGAACCACCCACCCAACACACACACCTACACAAGCACACAAACACTATACTGACTAGCACTGGAACGGTCCTTGAATGAAGCATACACTATTCGTGCAGGCAGATCGGGCACACCGTAAATTTTAAAGCATATCAATCAGCAACCCGATTAAAAAAGACACACTCCGACTAAAGTAAAACTAAAGTGCAGTCCAGCTGCAGGTTTACTCTGCTTGTGCCAAGGAGTTCACACATGGAGAAATGCCGATTATACACTTCACAGATAGTACTCTGGGTAAAGGGGTCGGATTTTGCTGAGAATGAATACAGGCTACATTTGAAAGTGATGATGGGAACATCGGGGGGTGTGGGTGGTGGTGTAGTGAGAGTCCGGTTTGGGAGCTTTGGCAGGACTTGCAGGCAGATACATATGTGGATTGTTAAAAAAAAAAGACCGAAAACAGATCTAATCAGAGCTCCCGTTACACAGCCCACTGTGTTGATTTTATGAAGGCGCCGGGTATATATTCAAACGATAGGTAATTTTTGAAAGAGGGTGACAGCTAAGAGAAGTACTTCTACTCGTAGCCTGGTTTCCCTGTTTGCTTATAGTAAAGTGTAGGTAGATTGCAGTAATCCACCGTGTGAATCTGGGGGTTAGATATTAGTTAAATTTGCCTTCCAGTACGGCTCCTCATACTTTATTCTGAACGCTAAGTGTGGGCTGTCTTTATGTTTCAGTGGATTGTTAACTTTTTTTCTGATCTTTAATTAGCCACGCTTGTGCAATGTATCATGAACTCGTAAGCCTTATGGAAACTTTGCATCATTGCAGGAGGCTATCTTAGATTTCATCTGCTCCTGCTGGTTAAAGGGAACCGGATATGCCGAATGTGTTCGCAATGGGCGGCTGTGGCCGACCACACACGGGCACGAGAAAGATTGACTGAATAAGTGAATGGGAATGAGTACACTATTTGTACAAAATGGATAAGGTGCTTAAGCTCACTTTGAAGTGCTTTGAAGCCAGGGAAACTCGATACTGACAAGGCTAATATGAAAAGCCAGGGTTTCAAAGCTTTCCCGAGGTGATCATAACTCGCTGGAGGCTGGCCTTGTAGCTCAGTGGCAGGGCTCCCTCATCAACTGAACAGATGCTGATACCACTGCAAAAAAGAAAATTGCTTTAATATGTTAGAAAGAGTTTTGCATTCGTAGGAAGGCAAGGGGTGGATGACTTAGAGAGGCCTTTAGTACAGCATAGTTCGAGGATGACAGTTTGCCTATTACATGACTTTTGAGTGGTGCCTAAGATTTTAAATGAAGCTTCATATTGCATTTTATTTTATATTTTGCTTTTATTTTTGTTGGCCGCACCTTGGCATTTACTGGTTTCTATTTGTTCCTCACAGAGGAGCCTATTCACACAGGTAAATGCGACCGTAACCATGTGTTTACGACCAAGCTTACCTCACTCATGCCTGCAAAGAATTCACAAAGGTAATCTTGGATGGTGCAAGCCTTCTTACCTGTGCGAAGATCTCTGTTGAGAGCGCGGAGTCCTCCACACCCATACATCCCTCTCAAGGAGTGGGCGTTCCTAGGTGTGGTTAGCACTGGAGGTTTGTGCACATATGGTTTGGTTGCTTGTCAGCATTCACAAACTCCTCTATATCTCCTTTCCACTCTGGAGAATTACCGAGATTTACTCCCTCCAAGGGCTGGCATAACACCTCTTCCAGGATATGAAGGGGAGCAGAGCACCCCAAAATTTGCAGGTGGTGTAGGGGAAGGGGTTTCTCCACAGGGAAAAATATTTTCCCTATGTAGAACAAAACATGCATTTGCACAAGGGATCCTATTCTCGCTCTACAGAGTTCTCTGCTATGGAGAATTCTGCACAACAAGACATAGGATCCTTTTGGGATTGTCACATCACCCACTGAGTAATATGCATAGGAAATTACACTTGGTACAGTCATATATCTGTACCTAACAAGTAATGCAAATCTG